>NC_136714.1:18567645-19920145 GCF_936440315.1 Barbus barbus
TGATGTATCCCTCAGTTCTTGATTGCTTGATTTTTAAATGTTTGTTACTCTTAATTGACAGAACAAAAGAGAAAAGAAAACTATTTGGGGACACAGAGAGTTTCTTGCATGAGCACCAAGAGGTGACCACTACTTCAAAGCTTCAACACACAAAACTGTTCTTCAATGTATCTCAAGGGTCTGTTTTTTGGCTTGTACGGTAAACCTGAAGTTGGTTTCCCAGGCTTTTCAGAGCACAAAGAGGAAGTGACGTCACTTACTGAATTCGAGGGCATCGGTACATTGGTTTCAATGTAAGTCTCCGTCTTGGGCTCCACAGCAAGCTCCGCCTCCAGGATCTTCTCCACAGGCATGTCTTCATTTGCACTGCTGGTCGACTCCACCTCATTCTCGTTGCGGTCCTTGGCTCGCTGGCGCTCCTCCTGGACGGCTGTATGTAATAATACTAGTCACGGTCACTACAGTTGGTCAATCAAGAAGTTAACACACATAAACACTGATATCAAGCTGATGCCATCAAATGAAACCACAGGTTTTTACACTCATTGACCCCCAAAAATAATGGACTCTCAAATATGATTATCCTCTTGCAAATATAATTTATTTTCAAGTATAAAATCCATTTATAACTACATGAGAGAATGCAGGACATTATGGAAAAAATAAACAATTGGCTTATATATTATTACTTCACAGAAGTATTGTATTAATAATATTATCGGGACAATACTGACTTGCATTAAAGAGATAGTTCACCCAAAAATGAAAATATTGTCTTTAATTACTCACCCTCATGTCGTTCCAAACCTGTAAGATATTTCTGATGCATTCCGAGAGCTCTCTGACCCTCCCATAGACAGCAAGGATCCTTACACAATCAAGGCTCAGAAACGTAGCAAGGAGATGGTTGAAATATTCCATGTGACATCAGTGGTTCAATCGTAAGCTACGAGAATACAAAAATAATGACTTTATGCAACAATTCTTCTCCTCTGCGTCATCCTAGAGCACCATTTTGGAGAGCATCACATCTGTAAACAACGTATGCTGTTCTGTGTCAGCAGCACCGTACATGGATACACCGTTTACGTTGTTTATGCTTTGATTTGAATATATACAATGTATCCGCGTACATACGTTGTTTACGTATGTGAAACTCTCCAAAATGGCGCTAAAGGGTGACACGGAGGAGACAAATTGTTGAATAAAGTCATTATTTTTGTCGTCTTTGCGCACAAAATATTCTTGTAGCGTCGTAAAATTATGATTGAACCACTGATGTCACAGATTATTTTAGTGATCTTGCTACGTTTCTGAGCCTTGATCATGTAAAGCCCGGTACACACCAAGCCGATGCCGATGAGCTAGTGGCGACGTGTGTAATATCGACTGCGGGGGTCGGCTCACTTTGGCAGTGTCTGGGTCTAAAGTTGCCCTGACACACCAAGCCGATGCTCGACGGCCAAGTAGCACGCCCGTTCTGCACCTGGTCGTGCACTGGTTCGCCAGCTGAACAGCCAATCAGAATGATCAGATGGCCCGACTGACCAACGAGCTCTGACGCAACATGTCGAATCGGCCGGAAAAAAAAAGACGACGAGGACCAACTTCATCCGACAGCGTGGAACACACTGAGAAAACTTCCCGACGGCCGACCATCGGCTTGGTGTGTACCGGGCTTAAGGATCCTTGCTGTCTATGGGAGGGTCAGCGAGCTCTCGGAGTGCATCAAAAATATCTTAAGTTGTGCTACGAAGATGAACGAAGGTCTTACAGGTTTGGAACGACATGAGGGTAAGTAATTAATGACAGAATTTTCATTTTTGGGTGAACTATCCCTTTAAGTATATTTCTTCCACCAATTACTGCTAATGATTTTATTTACAACTTGGTTGCAAGACAGAATGAGATGTTTTGTAACATGTTTCGTGTCTCTGTGGCTTCCTCCAACAGGCTTTAACAGATCAGACATTTGATCAGCTCAGAGAAACAGGAAGTGGTTAGTGTTGAACAGTTACTCAGTCGGACTGTGGCCAGAGCGGTATTAACCACAATCCAAGCCCCTGTGGTTAGAGTGCGTATGTGCCGAGCACAGTTCATCCAAAAGACTCCAAACCCAGTCCCTATTCACAGCACATTCAAACACACAAACACTAAATGTTCTCTTTTCCCTAACCCTTCAACTATTTTCCTCAACCGCGAATCACAGAGTCATCGTGGTGGTGGAGGGGTTCCGAAACGGGGGGATTCTGCTTTACGGAAAGTGCTGTCTGGAGGTTAGCCCAAGGGTAAAATACTTCTCCAGGAGTCAGAGAGAGGTGAGAGGGGCTGAAATCACATTAGCTTTATTTCCCCTGGAGAGAAGAGCAGCATAAATTCATTTAATCCTGTTTTTCTGCAGATTCGCTCAGCTCTTTTTGGGGATGAGCGTGGCCCAGCTCTCCTGTGCCTCGGGGTACAGCGCGAGCTTATGGGATACAGAAACAGGAGAACGCAAGCAAATTATCATATCCTTGAAAGAAGCCGCAATGATATAAATAAGGGAGACGAAAGGTTGCTCTAGGGTCATAGACAGTGGGTGTGAGAGCGAGACGTCATGTATGTATGATCGCAGTGCTCTCTCTTCGTCTACAGGGGAAGGATTTACTCTCTCACATGAAACAAGAGCTAGAGATCTGGGAAAGGGACTGGATGTTGGCTTCGCAATCTATAGCCATAATAAATAATTTATGAGGCCAAACTTGTCTGACCGCTTGCAAAGACACTGACCTGAGTTCAGCTTAGTGTTGTTTTAAAACTTAAATGTGTAAGCTTGGGGACGTATCATGAATGAACTGTATTATATATGAAAAGAATTTGAAACTGATCATAAGTTGATACATATATAAAGAAAACTGATGGAAAATAAATAAAAGCTATAAACAGACAGACGGACAGAGATAGACAGACCGACAGACAATGTCTTATAATTATTATTATTTATATAATTATTGTACTATTGTACAATTTTCTGCCCTGGTCATTTATGGCATATCTGGGAACAAATAATTAGATAATTTTTTTATTAAACGAATACAAAAATAATAGTTAATAGTCGATGTTCATGTTTGTCTGAATGTGGAATTGTACATAGTACAGAGTTTAGTGGTTTTAGAGACACTATGCTAAGAAAACCCCCCCAAAAATCACATATTAGCAACAATAATGTGTGTATACATGTCTATATCTAAACAGACATGCAACGCATGCTACAAAAGGAGTTCCTTTGGTTCAATCTTAAAAACAGAAAACAAGTCTCTGCAGACAAAATTATTCTAAAAACAACACTGAAAAATTATATCATCTCATAAATCCAAAATGATTCCCTCTGACTGAGGGGCAAAATATAGTCTCTCAGATCAATATTCCACCAGCTGTGTGCTAAAATCTTCTATTAGCATGCTTAAAGTGCATATTTGCAGGTTAACATTTTTTTTTCAAATGAATATATATAACCTTTTACAAGACGCAAGGGCACAAATTTAGATTAAAAAGTGAGGCTTTCCTTGACAGCTCTCAAAAACCGCTAAAGGGGAGTCACACAAGGGAGTCATGTGCCGCACTCTGCTTTGAGCGTTTTCGTTAGTTATTTTTATTTCAATTTATCATTCATGGTAAATTATTGTGTTTGTGGAGGTTGCACAAACTCCAGCCTGTCAGGACATCGAGTCCACAGGTTTCCTAACAAGAAATAGGATGGTATCTTCCGGGCCTCGGTGCGTTAGTGCAGCTGAAGAGACGGGACTTCACTAATACATCTGCTTCAAACACCGCGGTGCTGTGTAACTTAACAGATGTGATGGAGGCCAAGTGGAAAAGCATGGTCAGCAGTGAATGTGATCTAAACTTGTGTTTGCTTCTCCCAGCATATGCCGTCTGAGAGAGGAATACTGCAGGTCACTACAGGCTCCAGGAGAACACAGCACTGTCATGTATCATATCACGTAACGTTAGTGCCGGATATTAACGAGTGTGACACGCCTGATCAATGCTTATTAGTTTCTATTACTGGTAGTATCAATACTAGCATTGCTATTGCCTGATTACATTAGCTAACGTGTGTATATCTGTAAGCTAACACTGATCTCTCACCAAACACCTGCCCTGTTCTCCTCACATCAACTTAATTTGTCTTCTCTGACCGTTGTTCTGTCTAATCCTGGCCTGTCCTGCTCTCTTAGCTGCATAGCAGGCTCATCATTTTATCTGTGGTCCGTCATACGAGTATAAATACACATTTAAAATGTCCTCAGCATCCGAACTGTCATTGTGATCCATTGTTTTCCTGTGGTTTAAATGGACTGCTCTCCCTTTTGATGCGTCACTTCCGGTTTTGGCGCGTTTCAGATGCGGAAGTAAAATTCTCTCACAAAAAACGACTCCAGAAGCCTTAAGAGCGTATTTTAAAGTATATTTTAAAGAAAATCTAGTTCCTACAGTATTTTTCTATACATCGACTCACTGGAGTCTAACCTGCAATATGCCCTTTAAGCACTTTCACGTCTCCTTTTCTTGGGGACAAGTGTGCAAAAAGTGCTAATGCCTCATTTTCGTCAGTGTGACAAGTTAACCCACCCCTCAACTCTTCCTCTTTTTCATCTCTTTCTGCCTCAGGTGATGATTTGGGAAAAAATATGGTCTTCTATATTAAGCAACAAGAAGCCTATCTGAGGAAAAAAAAACACCACATTGCATCAATGAGCTATTTCCTGTTTTTTCTCAGTATCTTGCGAGTACATTACCTGGAATCTTGAGCACAGTCATTGCTCATCATGTGCAAAATAAACTTGTTGACCACTGTCTCACCATGAATTGATCGGCAGACTGAATGTCTAGCGAGTGCTAATTAAGCACTGACCTGCAGTCTGACTATTTAATGGCTGATTGAAGTAATATGAATGTTTCTTCTAGAGTCACACAGAGGTGAGTGTCTAATAGCAAGTACAAAAAACATCTCGCCTCACAATGGAAAGCTAGATCAGTCAGTGCAAAGAACGATGGACCCCTTCAACCAAGTCCTTAAGTATTTCGGCTAACACAAATGGATGCTAAGGGGTGTTTACATAGCATTGGAAGTCATTTTATTTTAGTGAGAGCTGGTGGAGCGAACAGTGCTATTCAATTTCAGAGGGAAAAAGCTAAATCTTTTATCCTCAACTTCATGTGCTGTACCTTCTCTCTTCATGCCCATGGCCAAACACTTCTGATAGCGGCAGTACTGGCAGCGGTTGCGCTGGCGTTTGTCGATAATACAGTCCTTGCTGTCTCGACAAGTGTAGGTCAGGTCCTTACGGACAGTCCTCTTGAAGAAACCCTTGCACCCCTCGCAGCTGTACACACCATAGTGTTTGCCTGTTGAAAAAAAAAATGCAAAAGATAGAAGCCTAAGGAGTTATGTTCAGGTCTACAATGGCAATAATTCATGGATCAGGGATTGTGGGATTTGAACCTACAACCTTTCAGCTGAAGTGCGTTAAAATACCGTCTTCTATCCCATCTTAATATTCCAAGACAACTATAAGTATCTTCTTGTAGTGTAAAGAGTGTAAACACCGTCTCTGTGCTGCTTACAAAATACTGCACTGTTTCCCTGCTGAAAACAAAAATGTTTAAACTGGTCTTAGCTAATTTCCCAATCTGACTGAGTTCGTTTAGCTAGCCAACCAATTAAAAAGTTCCCAAAATCCCTCTAACACCACCCAAAAGAGGATCTTAACTGGACTAGAAAACCATCTCCCAGGCTGTTTTTAGGGTCTTATTTCCATCCCAGCCGGCCCTGCAATGCAACATTAGAACAACAGTTTGCATTTGGGGCTGGATTCTTTGTTTGCACGTATAGGCCTACACTAGCCTAAGCAGGACTTAGCTGGTTTATTATGGTTTCCCAGCCCGACTTAGCTTGTTTAGCTGACCAACCAGTTGAAAAATGCCCAAAACCCTTCTAAAACCACCCAAAAGATGACCTTGACCAGACTAAAAGACCAGCTAAAACCAGAAAACTAGCGTAGACTGGTATTTAAGCTGTTTTTTTCCGTTCTAACCAGCCCTGCACAGCAAAACTGTGCATGTATAAACCAGCCCAAGCTGGTTTCCCAGCCCGATTAGGCTTGTTTATCTGGGTGACCAGCTGAGAAGTGCTCAAAACCCATCTAAAAGACCATCTTGACTAGGCTAGAAGACTGTCCAAGACCAGAAACCCAGCTTAAACAGTTTTTTATGCAGTTTTTTCCCCCACCCCAACCAGCATTGAGCAAGCAACAGTTGCAAAATGTTGTACGTTTGGGACTGGACTACTGTTTACATGTATAGTTTGCTTTGGTACCTGAGGAGCGGTCGCCGCAGATGGCACAGATGTGTTTGGTGAGGGAAAGTGGGGTGCTCGAGGGCTGGGCTGGCACCTTCATCACACCGTTGATGCCCAGCGGCGGCTTGATATCTTCTGAGCTGCTGACAGAGTTCATGGGCGAATTCAGCTGCAAAACATAAGCAAGCAAACAAACAACACATCATTTAGACACGTCAACATATCGGCTCTAAGGACCTGGGTGAAAGAAAGTCTGAGTTCTAGAAGGCCCCGACTTTTCTGTCAATTTCTTCAGTACGGGGCCAGCATTGAGATTTCAGATTGATTTTGTGCCGCAAGACCGAGGTTTCTCTCATCTGATTACGCTCTCTCTCCTACTTCCTCTGAATGTAAGTACAAGAAATGGATGCTGAGTGTGTCCCTAGCCTAATTTTTTCATATCCAGCACCAGCAGTGCACATGTTCTATGCTAGAATGGCGGCAATAAAATATTTAGTGGGACAGTGGAATAAAGACGTGGTTCTGTTTCTCTCTCTCTTTCTCTCCAAGCTAAAATGTGTCTGGCTGCCCTTGTCCAGACAATCTTTCGCTCTCAAACGTGTATTTTGAATGAGAAGCACATTAAAAGTTAAATTTCTGTGGAAATGACAGCTAAAAAAAAAAAATCTAAATTCATCACAAATATTTATTAATCAATGTGAGCCAATTTTTGTGCACATTTTATTCTACCATTCCAAGGTGATGCAACAATTTAGCAAGCAGCAATCATAATAACAGGCACATTTTGTTCATTTAACTCAACACGTTCATATTCAATTACACACTTTCATTTACTCAAAACCCTTGTGTCGCTGATAAAATTAAAGTTGCTGACAGGTAGACACTGTGCCTAAGGGTCCAACAGGCTGTTCTAAATAAAAAACCTGACAGAGAGTATCTTGCCTTTGGGGAGTGAAAAAGTAAGTGAAAAGTATTGTGATAAGAAGCGTGGTCACTCTGCATTGGTAACAGTGATGTTTGCATGCATTTGACTTTTCTTCTTTTATTTCTATTATAGTAGATGTTTTTTCCAACAACAGGTTTGTTGGAAGGCTCTTAAAAGCGTGACAGACTTGGTAAAGGCCTTGGGACTGTTCGCATACTTGGCCACGAGACAGAAACACTCATGTGAGAGCCTCCCAAGTCTTATTCTCATGCTTTAGCCAGAACACAGTTAGCAGTCAAACTAGAGAGAGGGGCCTGATAAAGACCCCATTTAGACCAAAAGGAGCATCGTCACTTCCCACTTCACACCACGGCTATGTGTTGACATGAGTGCAAGAGACATGCAGACTTGCTAGACTTCTGTGGAGTGCCATGTAGCCAGAGGACACTGGATACAGACAGACCACTGTAGCCCCCCACAACTTACACAATATATTGTGTGTTTAAGGGCACTCTGCAATGGAAAGGACATTTTCAATGTCTCTAAAATAGCATGAAAGGCTCCTTTGTTTTGTTAAAGCTAATTTCTCGGCTAGCATTTTGCTTAACTTAAACACACACAATTAAATATTTTCCACAATTATTTTATGCAAAAAAAAAAAAAAACTATTGTCGAAATGATATTTACCTTGATTTTTTTCAATCACACATGAAGTTTCATATTTTATCTTAAGCTTTCTTCAAAGTATGATAATCTTTACAGTAAGCTTTATATGTTATTAGTTTATTATTATATATTATTTATATATGTTATTACTTTATTGTTAAAGTTCTAATTGAGTGTATTACTGCCCAACTGAAGAGTAGTAGCACAAAATACAGAAATAGTTTATGGTTTCACTTTTCTATATCATATATATATATATATATATATATATATACATATACATACATACATACATACACATACACACACACACATATATATATATATATATATATATATATATATATATATATATATATATATATATTCACACATACATATATACACATATACATATATTAAATATGATATAGAAAAGTTATTCTGTCAATCAAAGTCAATCATATATATTGGTTTGGCAAGTTTCCAGCTTCCAAGTTGAAAAACTATGAACAAGCAATTTATAATTAAGGTTAAGGATAATGTACATCCAGTCGGTTGTTATCGCAGACTAACCCCCGACAGGATGACTAAGACCCTGACGCGAATAATAATAATTTAGGTGCGAAATATTGATTTGAGTTTAAATATTTGAACGCAAAGCTTCTGTGAAGAAAGCAGTTGGTAGCAAACGGCAAATTCAAACTAGACTGACATTTAAGGGATGCGGTACAGTCATACTACTTATTATTACACAAATAATTATGGTGATAAAAGATGGGCGGAAACACTTTTAAAATGTTGCCTGTTAGTTATCTTATAATCTATTACAGTGTACAACAAATGTTGCAAAATGGCAGCAGCTGTGTTTGTATTAAACGAGAGAGCAAGTTGGCGATACCAGGATGACATTAAACTATTATACACACAATAGCGAATTGAGTTTTAATATTTTCTTAGCTAACCAAACGCAAAGCTTTCATGAAAACAAAAAAACAAAAACTGTTTCTAGCAAGCATATAGCACTGACTTCCATTACCCAGATGACGCTGTATTATCAGCCTTTACCGGTTTTTTATTAAGGAATAACATCTCAGAATGTTGCGACTGACCAATCAGAATTAAGTATTCCACAGTGCCATGTAATATAAAATACGTTTAAAGGACACAGGACTCTGGTATTAACAGCATATCAGTGGATCTTCTTTTGGTATTAAGAATCTGTGTGTGATTTTGAAATGTCCTTTTCAGTGTTGTGTACACTGTATTTGATTGGATCCCACTGATCACTTAAAATAAAGATGCAACTTTCACCCACATTATGGTTCATTTCATTCAGTTTGTAGTTTGTACACTGATCCCATTCATTTTGTCTTTTGTTGATGACATAAGGTACTGCAGTAGTTATCATATACTAAAATATAATTTTTTTTTTCTGTCAGATTTAGTAATAAAAACGGTTCAGAGTTGTCTATGTAGCAATAGAAATGTCCAGATGCAAGAAACACCCACATATGGAAAGACTTAACATAGTTAACCATCTTATACATGTACATGCATCATCCTAAGAACACGCGTGTGTTCACACGTGCCTGCACACACCCCTTAAACTCACGCATGGACACACACAGTAATGACACGGCCCAGGTCATTACTCTCATGACCACAACATGCCTTGAATACAGAGACTGAATGTTGAAACAAACAAATCAACTGCTCAGAAATAACAATCCAAACAAACAAAAACACTCACAGCTTATGAATCTTTGTCAAGAACATGATTAACACTTTTGAAAACTGATCCTCTTTCATGCAGTATGATGATTAATTCCATCCCTCACAAAACTAACAAGTAAAACGCTTCGGACAAAAGCCCCTGTACTTCCACTCTGTTTGATTTATGATGTCAGAAATGGTCATTGTCCTTGAAAAACGCTGAAGGCAGTCAGGGCTGCAGGGGCCGTAAAAGTGCAGCCCGTTCTGATGGAGAGGTGTTAATGATGAGTGAGCAAAGAGAAAGGATGGGCAGCAGTAAATTACACATGCCATATTTTATTCTGAGGCTGTCAGTTTATGAGAAATAAAGTGTCTTTTGTTATGAATTTCGGCCTGTGCGTCTCCGATGAAAACCTTAAATATGTTCATGTTACGCACATACAAATACTCATGGGGAGAATTCACTAAAAATGAATTGAGCCCGCTGATAGAGCCATTTATTTGCACCCGCTGTCTGCATTAATGGCCAGATTCACTAAAGGAATTATGCAAATCACGTAACGGTGCAAATGTGCCTGCAAAACCTAAATCTGCATGGCATCATTCTTAATTTTTTGGTTTAGGTTGTAAAATAAGCAGCAGACTATTGCAATCTAGTGTACTTTACTCCGATTATACAGTATCACTCTAGCTTTCAAGAAAATTAAAATAATCTAAATGATAAAATACATAACATTAAATAATAAAATAAAACAATCCAATAAAACAGAAAAAAATGAAATAAAATGAAGTAAAAAAAAAAAATAGAGCGTGGCATTAGCTACGTCATAGGTTCGATTCTTAGGGAGTGTATGAACTGATAAAATGCACACCCTGAATGCAATGCTAGTCGCTTTATATAAAAGTGTCTGCCAAATGCATAAATGTTAATGGGAGTGTATAAATATAGTGTAGCATTTAGAGTTTTGCATAGAAACCAAGAAGGTGTGCGAGAAGTGCTGAATATAATGACCATGACAATGAACTGCAGGCTGTTAGATGCAGGTTTAAGTTGAAATACTGCATGCAAAAGTGGTGCAACTGTATGAATTCATCCGTCATTTTTCTCACATTTTTCTCACATTTTCTCATGCACACATTGTGTTAGTTCACATGCAAAAGCAGTTGTTAAAATGAGCACGTCTCTTCACTTCATACCTTCATGTCTGTTTTGCTGGACCTCTGTAGTTTGTCTCTATGAGATGCAGAGCTGCACTATCAGAGGACTATATCAGAGTATGGCTATTTTCAACATGCAACTCAATCTGCCCAAACTCCCTCTCAATGCTGTATTTGTGTGTAGGGGTATATGCGTGTGTGTTACAGAAGGATTAAAGGGTCTCAGTTCTGTGACTGTAAATAGAATAATCCTCCCTCCAATACATGATCACACACTCTTCTTTGAGGGATAGGGTGTCAGACAAGTGCCCCGAGTAAGAACAGCATGATCAGCCAGCCGTGCTGTGACACTTAAGCTGTACGGAGAGGAGGGGGCATCCCAAAAGTTAAGACATAACACACACATAGTAGTGACTGTTGGTAGGGGTCAAGAGATCGTTCTACAGGCCTGCTTTAGAATTGGAAGTTGAGTTTGATTGAATATTTAAAAAGACAGTTCAAAAATGAAAACTATGTAATTATTTACTCTCATGTTATTCCAAACCAGTCGTTTTAACCTAGGGGACACATGTTCAGATGACTTCTATTCTATATTCCAAATCTTGGAAGTCCAAATCACACATAATCGCCGCCACTATTTTGCTTTTAACCAAAGTTAAGTTAAACTAAATAAATAAAAAAAAAACAGATATTTGAGGAAAAATTAAGTGAAAAAAGGAATAAAATAAGGAATAAAAAGGAATAAAATTTGTAAATCAAATCAAACGGTTCTTAAAAAAAACTATTAACCACTGTAAATGGATCACTGAGTCAGCAAGTTAAACTAAATTGATAAACAAAACAAAACTAAATTAATAAATTGGGGAAAATATTAAAAATAAAAAAATACAATAAAAATAAATGAAATAAGAATTGAATAAGTCTGATTTAAGAATTAGATAAAATAGTTCTAAAAAAAGCTATTAACCACTGTGAATCGAGTCTGTAAGTTTAACTAAATAATAATAATAAATAATCAGTTGAAAAAAAAAAAAAAAGAATCCAATACAAATAAAATGGAATGATTTTTTAACTGCATACATTATTTTATTTTTATTTTTCATCAATAAACTAAGAACGTCGTATATAGGTTTGGAGTAGTGCTGTCAAACAATTAATCGCATCCAAAATAAAAGTTTTTGTTTGCATAATATGTGTGTGTTCTGTGTATATTTATTATGTATATATAAATATGCACACATACAGTATATATTTTGAAAATATTTACAGGTATTTACATGTCTATATTTACATTCATACAGTTTATAATAATAATTCCTTAATTCCTTACATTTATATAGTGCTTTTCTGGGCACTCAAAGCACTTTACATAGAAGGGGGGAATCTCCTCAACTACCACCATATAATAAATAAATATATTTAATAATATATAAAAATAAACATTTTCTGAAATATATACATGCATATGTATGCAATAAATATACACCGTACACATACATATATTATGCAAACAAATCTTTTATTTTGGATGCGATTAATTACGATTAATCTTTTGACAGCAATAGTTTGGAGTTAAAAAGCATTAGTAAATATTTCTTCCAGGGAATTTTAAGTGAACTACGCTTTTTATTTCTCACAGGTATGTCAAGGTTAAGTTTATTTTATCATATGTGCCAAAGCTGCTGAGCAGAAGAGAGAGAGAGAGACAAGTTGCCAGCAACTCTGGATCTGTATATCTGTGGTGAAACACATAACAGGGTCAGAGAGTGTTGACTCGGTAGCTTTGACCTTAAAAACTCACTAACAAAGGGAAGTCGTGGCAGATCTAGGCTTCAGATACCCGTCGACTTCTCAACAAGACTGTGTATCCATCCAGCCTTTGTGCAAGTACGCTATAGATGTTGACACTTGGTTGTCAAGCATAAGCTAGAGACAGAAAGGAACTGTGCTGTCACAAATTTTGTCTCTATTTTAACAGTCAAGTAATCTGTCACTCACAATGAAGCTCAGGGGCGTTCATGCAGGATGTTCTTACATTTAAGTAACAAAATGGAATGCAGGTATTAGGGCTGGGCGATATGGCCTAAGAATTTTTTATTTTTTTTACAAAAAATCCGATTTACGATTTAAATCGATTTTTTCCCACCTACTTAAAATCAATCTGCCGATGACAAAGAAATTGTTCAAAACAAGTTTTAACTTCATTTTGTTTTGATTTTCCCTTCTGGGATTTAATCTGGATTTCCCCCTTGGGGTTAAAGTGCAATCAGAAACAACAAAAAGACAAGATGGCAGGCCCTGCCATAGTAAAAAGTGAATATGTAACTTAACATAACGTAACATAACATAAAATTATGTGACCCTTTTTGATAAATTTTCTTTAAACACAAGTTTTAACATCTTGCTATTCAGTAGATAAGAAGTAGTTCAGATAAAGTGTAAACAAAACATTCAACAGCATTAATTATCAGTGACTGTTTTGGCGGGACGATGACAAATGGTTTGCAGATCCTCAGGACCACTGACAAACATCTGATCTTGTAAAATGTGTGGTAAGTACTGCCACTCCATAGTATAAACAGTACATGCGATCGCGAATCTCGAAAGTGAAACTAAAAAACGATTGTGCATTCAAAAGCAGTTTCAATTCCAGGCGTAATCCCTGATGCCCGCAATTGTATATACATTCAGGGCTCTACACTTACTTTTCTTTTTAGGAGCGCGTCAAATCAATAATAAAAAATTCTGATCAAAAATTAACCTTCCCATTACGAGGTGATATTTGACTCAAAGTGATTTACAGGGAATTTAGTTTTTACCTTTGTAATGGCATTTTTCTAACTTTATTAAACGTATGTTATCTTTTATGTCAAATTAAAAGATATATATTAATAAGCTTTTTATCATTTCTAATTACAACAACAGAATAAAAACAAGTAGAATAAGAAGTAGAATAAGATACCAATCAAATGAAATCAGTTTTTAAGGAATAAATGTGTCCTACAGAGGTGGCACAGAAGAACACACAAGTGGCTTGTAGGTGTATTTTCAGATGTTTAATGAGGCTCAGAGGTTGCATAAGTGCAATTAAATTCATAAATTCATGTTGAGGTTAATGTTTTAAATATACAATTTGAATGTAGAAATATTAAGGCCCGGTTTCACAGACAGGGCTTAGACTAAGCCAGGATTAGGCCATAGTTCAATTAGGACATTTAAGTACTTTTTATTAACATGCCTTAGAAAAAAACATTACTGGTGTGCATCTTGAGACAAAACAAAGGCACTGATATATTTTAAGATCAATCAGTGCAAGTTTATTTCAGTTGAAACAACTCAGAATTACATTTTAGTCTGGGATTAATCTTAAACCTTGTCTGTGAAACCGGGGGTAAATTATTTAAATAACAGAAAAGATACTTAATTAAATTAAAACCACCAGTAGGTGGCGGTACGTCACTGATTTTATCACTGAATCATTCATTTAATTGATTCGTTCGAACGCTGATTCGTTCAGGAATGAAGTACATAACTGTCTTTATGAATGGTTAATTGAATCATTGACTCACTAGATTCGTTTAAAAATGCAGTTCATTCATAAAAGCAACACCGCTGTGTTTGAATGGAGATGCGCTGCGGCTTGGCTGGGACTTTGTTTGAAACTATTTTCATTGATGAAATAGAGCTAAATAAGACAATAGTATTGTAGTCAGACAATAGAAGTCATTTAATATTAACTTCTTGTTTAATGAACTGTTATTAAACTGAACTGTTGTATTAAATCAATATCACATTTGCAAACTCCCTTAATAATCATTAAAAGCTGTCCCTCATCTTAGTTCATCGCGATCTCACAAAACTCCATTATAATCAACGAAGCTCCTTACACTGTGTAAATAAGAGATTCATTGTGCTGTGCACTGTCTACACTTCTTTGGTTATGTGATACTTTACTCAACGCTGCAAAAACACGTAAGTACGTTAGATACCTTTAAAGCTCCCTCAGCACAAACACAAATATGCTGATCGTGTCAGTCGCACTGGTGCTCCTAATTATTTTTTCATAGTCGCACGCAGTAGTTTTCAGTCGCAAATGGGATCACGAGCGTAGGGACGCTCAGGACGCACTGAAGTTATTTAACAGTAATCAGTTTTTCCACGTTCATGGCCGTTGTTTCACAGTTGAAAAGAGACGGACATCAAAATAGCTGAGACTGCAACAGACTTGTGAGCGAGAGGGTATGAGGACAGCTCAGCTTTGGTTTAAAAGAGTTAAAAAATATTTGTTATCAGTCATGACTTAACGGGGAAAAATAGAGCAGACACTGAACATGGTTGAAGCTTTCTAGTGTGCGTGCGCCGGCCGCGCACAACTTCAAATGGAGTAAACTTTGAAAGGCTGCGCGTTCGCGTACAAAAACGAAGTAAAGTTAGGCTTTTAACATGATGTCTATCAGCCATCGGCACCATCTATCGGCCAAACCCTATATGGCAAAGGCGCAGGGGGGAGGGCTGAGCTCATTCGGAACTACTGGAGCTCAGAGGGGAGCGTCGGTGGATGTTAAAAAGAAAACCGATTTTCATTCAAACAAATCGACGTAAACTGCACATTCAAGTTAATCGATAAAATCAATTTATCGGCCAGCCCTAGCAGGTATTTAAAGTCTATAAGTGTTTTTAGCTTGACACTGCATTTCAAAAACACAACACTTACAGTGCAAGACAGTCAGTTGCATAAAAACAATGAAAACCAGTCAAAAACATTTGTCTAGTGCATTTTTATGAAGAAAAACAGCATAAAAGTATGGAAGAATGACGTGTGAATGGTCTTTTATTTTTCATACATTTCCATTCAACAATGTTATAATCTAGCATGGTTTAGCAGAATGTTTTGTTCATTTCTTTCTTAGTGGAAAGCTCAAGTTTCGCCTCTATGGACACCAAGTTCAGTCAACTTTAGACTTGGTTCAAAACTCTCATCACATCAATCTGCTTTTGTTTCAAGATTCAGACTTGAACGATGCTGAAGGAGTCATATATGCTCCCACGAACGGATACATTTTATGCGATGCGAAACACACAAATGGCGATCTGGCAAGGCAAAGTCGACGCACATCACACATAAAGAATAAGAGCATAAATCTGGAACCTTAGAGGAGCTTAGCTGATCGAAAAGCCGAAAAACAGACTTCCCTCCAAAGGACACTTCAAAGGGTAAACCAAATCCTGCAGCAGCAACCTTTAACATGCTCACCTCTCAAAACCAGAAAGCAACTTCACACTGAGGCGAACCGAGGTGTATTCGAGTGGAGTGAACTTCAAATGAAAGAAATATTGAGCATCTGATGCCTACTTAACGGTGTTAAAGTATATTTGCCTTGTATGTATAAATCAAGGTTTCAAAGCTATAAAATGCAGTGATTTTACTACAGTAAAATGGAATAAAAGTAATATAATAAGCATAATATTAAGCAGAACAAACAAATCATTATAATTGACACATACAGTGGTGGCCAAAATTATTAGAACACTAGCATTTTCACCAGCTACAAAATGGTTTTAAGTCAGTTATTTCTATATCTTTTGCTGTAGTGTGTGAGTAGGAAATATCAGTTTACATTTCCAAACATTCTTTTTGCCATTATAATTGTGATAATCCAGTGAGATTTGTGTTTGCACAAGGAGTATACAACTCGTGGCCATTAAAGCAGTATGGCTGTCATTAATATAAACGAATGTAATATGAATAATTGTGATAAATTATTTAAAAAAACTTTTTGTTCCAGTCACTTAAAATTTAAGCATCAAGTTATTTATTCCTAATAGTAATCTGATTTCCTTTAGGATTTTGAAAACTTTCACCTAAATAATTAGTTCAAATATTTTAAATATTCTCTTTTTGGGGGAAGCAAGCAAGCAAGCAAGCAAAAATATTAAAAAAATTAACCAAACCAAATTACAAAAACAAAACAGAAAACCAATCAACCAAAGCAATTATGTATGTTAATCCATCTCTTAAATTTTTACTAATGCCTATTTTAAGCTGATTTTACAAATGACACATTCATTTAACATAATCTACGTCATCCTGTCGTCACAACAAACTCCAACCCCAATCCACGCGTGACTGGGATGTGTACATCAGCACATGGAAAAGCTCTGCTGATAACAGCGACCTTATCCTTATCTATAACCACTGCAGGGCACCGGGCCGATTCCCTCTGCCTGATAACCCACTCAACATCTGACCTCCGATCTTTCACACCCATTACTCACTGAGTGTGACCTCACACAGGCTGCTGTCAGTAGCGGTGTGGGAGACACATTTGGAGCGTCCCTGTGGATACGGCTGTCAGCGGCAGTAAGTTAGCCCTGATTTGTATCAGCCCTAAAGGCGAGTGTCGGTGTCATTTGGGTTCTTGCAATGAAATGATTCTCGACAGGGTGTTCAACTCTCAAACATACATCATTAGGTGGATTTTAAGCCAGTTTTGGAAGCCTGACAGCCATTAGAGCCGTATCATAATGCAAGCACTACAGAAATTATTGATGCAAAAATGCAAAGACCATTTTCTCAATTCTCAAAAAAATAAAAATAAATAAAAAAAAAATTTTAATACAAGTAATTATATATTATATAATCACATATCATATATAAATAATATATATTTTTATACATATTATATATTTAATATATTAATGTATGAAATTCTGGCCAAACAGAAAAATTTGACGGCCGATGCGAATATGTGAAAAATGCCAAATATCAGTGAAATATTGGCCTTGGCAATTGGTCGACCACTAATATTATTATATTATATTTTATTGAAAATGCATGAATTACAGAATATTATTGGAATACTGTTTCTCGGCCAATTAGCAATTAGATAAAAGTAAAAAAAAAAAAAAATAATTTAAAAAAAGATAAATTCTCTGAAAACTATTTTAAATATCTTACACAATTTTATACATTGTTTAAATATTTTTTATTATACAAAAGACAAAATATACTAAGAAAAAAAATTTTTTTGCAGTGCAGATAAAATTGAGTCGATTGACTTTGCGAGAAATTTTATGAATTTTGAGAATGATTGTAGCTTTTCTATTAGTAATCCAAAAATTATTTAAAATAAAATATTTCTTCTTACCCCTATGCATTAATCCCATTCAGCCAGGTTGTGATGCCTTTGCTGACAGCTAAATGTTTTCTGTTCACACAGGCGCACATGCATGTACACACATGAACACTCCAGAAACCTCTCCATATGTATGGATAAGACTGATGTCATTTCTGGTTCAGAGAGTTCGTTCCTTCCTGTCAAAGCCAAGCAAGCTGCATCATCCTCTCCAAAGCCAAATGTAAACTATCTCCTGCAGCCTCATGCAACTCCAGTACCGGGTGAAGTCAGAGTAAGAGAGGCTGATCTGATACCCGCCGCTCCGTTCTGTCTGGTTCCTGCTGTGCATGATGTCTGTGCTTTGGTAGACTGTGCAGGGCCAAGACAGATTATAACCGTGGAGCCGTTTCCTCTGAAGAAATGTTGTATGGTGGAATAATTGCCTAGAGCTGAAACAGCTGTCAGCATCCAGAGCTAATCTCTGGGTGTGGATAATCATCACTGGAGCGCAGTGTTTGCAACAACTGCCATGTGCCTGCATTGTTAAACCCATAACGAGACATGGCGATTTATAAATGCTGATTATTAAAAAATAAGTGAATGCTCTGACACTTTAAACAGAGGTTAATAAAATAAAATAAAATAAAAAAATAAAATACTAGAAGAGAAAATGCATTAAAAAAATCTAAAGTTTCTGTCTGGACCTTGGGATAAGTGCAAGTGCAAAACACAAGCCCTCGGAGCAAACAAAACGCAAAGCAAAGAAGCTGTCCTTGAACTCACCAGATAATGCCTCCACTAATTTCAAAGTTTTACTTGAGAAATAAACCATGAAAGCTGAAAAATATATCATCAGCTTTGTGTTCCAGGGATTTTGTGTACAAGTATCAAGGTTGCAAGGAAGCAATTAACAGGCAAAATCTGCAGCTTCTACCGCATGGACTCTGCACATTGTCTGTGGACACGGATAGAGGTAGAAAGCGAGAAGAGAGAGTTTTTTTTAGTGAAGTAAAAGTAAATGTGCATTGTGTATTGCTCCACACTCAGCAAATAATTATTTTGTGCACAACATCAAAATCCCCTTTTCTGCCTCTTTAGAAAATCCTCTGCATGCTGAGCCCCTATGAGAACATTTGAAACAACTGTTATTAAAAGTGCTCTCTCCTCCAATCACACACTCTTAGTGTGTTTCACCCTTAAGAACAGTTTGCTTGTGCTTTTCTCAACAGAAGTCTAAAGGTTAGAAAGGAAGAGTCACCATGCACCCAAGTTTGGGTTATAATTTTCAAGGGAGCTCTCTGTCTTTCTTAGCGAGCATACACTTTGGCGCACAAAGCCTATTAACGACAGTTGCCAAGATAAGAGTTTCTTTTTCTAATGTGATGTTTGTGTTTCATATTTCATAAATATATCAGTTTGAATCTAAACTTTGCTTGAACTTTCTTTAATAGGGGCTAATTGTTTTAGAGACTGAGCGGTACTGTAAACGCACTTCAGTGCCAAACCAACCATTCGGTCAGACCAGAGACGGCATGAAGCACAATGTTTAATACGCTGTCTGTTGGAATAGAAGTCCCACATTCAGTTAAAAAAAGTCCATGGTTGTTTACTAATTTAAAACGTAAATAAATGAAATAAAATATAATAATAAAATAAAACAAGAGAGATCAGAAAATCACAGAGACCTTATTTATAAAATAAAACATGGTAATGTCTACAGAATTGAAAAAAAAAAAAAAAAAAAAAAAAAAACTGGTAGTAACATACTGGTAGTAGCTATAGTTCAGAATACCGGAGACTTTACTCTCTTCACAAATAAAATAAAATAAAATAAAATAAAATATAGGTAATGGGTAAGACCATCATAGAGACTTGACACTATAAATTTAAAAAAATTTAATAAAAATAATTCTTAAGACAAGACAAGAGAAGAGAATATCAGAGACTCTTGACTTTGGCTTAAAACATAGCAACCAATTAGACCACCTGCAACCACATAAAATTCTAACGCTAATGCATCAGAGCATCAAAGCAGTGATTTCTGGCTTAGATTTCCACACTGGCACTGAAGGAGTTAACAGACAAAGTCTGAAAGTGAATAAAGCTGAAACTTGAAACGTGATCAACCGCTTTTATATTTTTGTTCTCTCTTTACCCTCTTTCCACAAACCTTGGGATCACATCTGAATGCGAAATAACAAAAGAGACATATTTTCCTCATTAGAGGCCCTGTGAAAGCATCTCAGTCAAGGCCAGAGTTTGTATTCTATCCTACTCCCCCCGCAGGCTTCACAGAGCTGAGCAAATACTTGCCTGAAGGGGTGCTCGCTTTGTCAGAACTCATGGGTACTTTTTTTTCCTCTCCATATGGTCTCAAAGTTAACAATTGGCTGTATATGTAATGTACCAAATTCACATCATCACGCCTTAAAGGAATATTTCAGTTTAAATACAAGTTAAGCTATACTTATCAGACTAATAATTCAGAAGAACTGTTGTGAAAAATTATATAAAACCAATAACGTAAACATAAAAAGGACACAGAGCAAAAAAAAAAAAAAAAAAAAACAACTGTGCAGGTGCACCACTCTCAATTAACTTTTTTACTCATTGCAGCCCAAACTGTACAATAAACCAGTAGATGTCTGTCCATGGGGTCATAGGGTCACGACCTCCAGCACAGATTGACTGGTGACACCACAGGGGTCATGGGATCAAGTACTTGCTGCTATTTAATGAATAACAGGACCACAGTGAAGGCAAGATGACAGTTCTTCCTTACTAGACGATCTCCATACCTGCATCCAGGACCACAACGGCTGCATCCCCAAACCAAAAATGTGCGCACCTAACACAGACAGCAACTGCATGAGCCTTAAAGGGACAGTTCACCCAAAAATTAAAATTCTGTCAATTAATCGCCCTCATGTCATTTCAAAACCATAAGACCTTTATCTTTGGAACACAAATTAAGATATTTTTGATGAAATCCGAAAACTTTCTGACCCTGCACAGACAGCAACACAACTGACATGTTCAAGGCCCAGAAAGGTAGTAAGGACATCGTTAAAATAGTCCATGTGACATCAGTGGTTCAACCGTAATGTCATGAATGTCATGAATAATTTTTGTGCGCAAAAAAAAGAAAAAGAAAAAAAACTTATACTATATATATAAAAAACTTAAACTATATATATAATTGAAAGTAGAGACGTTACTCTTACATTTTTACTGACTGATTGAAAATATGTCTTATTAAATATACATAAATACATACATAAATACATTGCCCACTTAAAGTAGCTTACTGTAGTTATCGCTTGTTATCATCATAGTATAGCTAACTACTTTTCCAAAAGTATAATCTGACTATACTTTTAATACTTAGTAAAATAACAGTAGATTAAAAAGTTTGAAACTAGTTTCCTCAACATGGATAATGACTTCCAGTAACAACTTCCAGTACAGTACACACTGAACCAATAGAAGCCTGGACTCTTCTGTGCAGACAGAGCTGTGTATCTGCTATGACTGTCACTGGAAGTGTAAACTGAACCACGTTCTATCTAATGTGTGCCAGCTGCTGGGAGATGGCAGAGTCTGTGCTGTGCCAGGGCTGGTGGGATTGAGGTCTACAGGCGGCTGACAGCATTTGTGATTGTGTGCGCAAGACTGAGTCACTGCAGCCATCGCTGTGGGTCGTCTCTGTCAAATCCAACCTCCACAAGTGTGGCCAATCCGAACATATCAAAAGAAAAGGGAGATTATCCATGAAAGCCACAATCCAACTCAAACAAATGTGCACTTGTAAATGCATTCCAGCTGAATGCTGTTTTAGAGTGTTGGATGCTGTTATGATGTGAAATAGTACACAGACTAAACAGACACGCTAAACCAGACAAAACAAAAACCTACTGTTTTACACTCAGTAGGTGCCATGACACTGCCAGTACAACACTTGAAACCTGAGACAAAACCCTGAGGTGCTGGCATATTACAAAATATATATGTATAAATAAAATAGTGGTGTCAAAATTTGCACGTTAATACAGGCAATTAATTTTATTTAAAAGTTTTACGCGTTAAAATTATTGTGGCGGGAGGAGCAAACGACAGACACAGTGGGCATGGCGTCAGGCCTCGGAGAGGTTTTTATTAAACAATAAATAAACAAAATAGTGTCCAAGGGGGAAAAAGTGTCCAAAATAAACAGGGGATCTGGTGTCCTTGTCGTGCTGCGGGGCTTGTGAAGGAGGGCAGTGTTCAGGAGGGAAGGGTCCAGGGAAGGGGCGGAGTCCGGTGGCCGCACGTGCTCCCCTCTCGGGTCCGGGAGCGAGTGGCGGCGGCTTCTTCCAGCGGCTTCATCCTACTCCTAGTCCCCCGGAGCTTCTGGGAGACTCGACGGCCAGGCATCCTGGCCCGTCAGTCGTCTAACGGGTGCGGCAGTCCAGGACACCAGCGTGCATGCACGGGGAAGAGACCGGTCTCCCGAGGAGAGGCGCGCTCGGCATTTAAACGGCGGCGGTGATGAGGCTCTATTCACATCAACTTCAACTTTTATTTATTTATATAGCACATTTTAACGCAATTTTATTGCCCAAAGTGCTTCACAATTTAAAAGAAAACATACAAAAAAAGTCAATCATAATTTAAAAAATAAACCACTTAAAAAAAACCAACCCACAGAGAAAAGAGAAAAAAGAAAAAAAGAAAAAGTAGTTCCTCTACAAAATGTCTCTACGAAAGTCTTTCCTCTCCGAAAGCTAATGTAAAAAGATGAGTTTTCAACTGAGACTTAAAAACTTCTAAGGATGGAGCCTGCCGAATATGAAGTGGAAGACTATTCCACAATTTGGGAGCCACGACCATAAATGCTCTATCACCTTTAGATTTTTTTTTGGAGCGAGGAACTGCCAGTAACAGTTTATTTGCTGATCTCAGTGTCCTAGCCGATGTATGGTACTCTAAAAGATTGGTGATATAACTTGGGGACATATTATGAAGTGCTTTAAAAACCATCAATAAAATCTTAAAATCGATCCTGTACTGAACTGGTAGCCAGTGAAGAGAGGATAGTACTGGAGTAATATGATCCCTTTTTTTCATGCCTGTCAGGAGCCTGGCTGCAGCGTTCTGCACAATTTGCAGACGAGATAGATGTCGCTGACAGATCCCAGCATAAAGAGAATTACAATAGTCCAATCTCGAAGTAATAAATGCATGAATAACGGTTTCTAAGTCTTTAAAACTAAGAATGGGTTTTAACCTGGAGATCATTCTAAGTTGGTAAAAACTACTTTTTACTACTGACTTTATCTGATTATCAAAACTGAGAGTTGAGTCGATTATAACACCCAGGTTTCTTACACTGTTTTTTACAGTTATTTCTAAAGGAGCAATATTACTAGAGATCATCTCTTTTAATTTTGGTGGACCAAAAAAAATTATCTCCGATTTTTTGTCATTAAGCTGAAGAAAATTTTTAGACAACCAAATTTTAACCTCTTCCAGACGGAGTAACAGGGGCTGTAGCGAGTGCTCGTTCCCAACTTTAAGTGGTAAATATATCTGAGTGTCATCAGCATACATATGATAGGAAATGTCATAGCGACGACATATAGATCCAAGTGGGCACATATACAATGAAAATAGTGTAGGGCCCAGAATAGAACCTTGAGGAAGACCATATTTTAAAGGAACCACAGAAGATGAGTTATTTGCGAAATTAACAAAGAATGTTCGATCATGCAGATATGAATGAAACCATTTTAAAGCTGTTCCTTTTATGCCTACATCACACTCCAAACGTTTTAAAAGGATCAAGTGATCAACAGTGTCGAATGCAGCACTGAGATCCAACATAATTAAAACAACCCCCAAACCCGAATCAACTGCCATCCGTAAGTCGTTCACAATTTTTACCAAAGCGGTCTCTGTACTGTGACCAGCTCTAAAACCAGATTGGAATTTATCCATAATATCATTTTCAGTTAAAAAAGGGGTAATTTGAGAAAGAACAACTTTTTCTAAAACTTTAGATAGACATGGTAATTTAGAAATAGGGCGGAAATTATTCAGCTCTGTGGGGTCAAGACCTGATTTTTTAAGTAAGGGAAAGACCACTGCTTGCTTAAGACAGGGTGGGACAACACCATTACTTAAGGAGCTGTTCACAATAGATAATATACTAGGGCCCATAATTTCAAACAGATTCTTTAAAAAGTAAGGAGGAATAGGATCTAAAGGAGTATATGACAGTTTCATATGTTTAACGATGCCCTCCAGAACTGAAAGAGAGACAAAATCAAAGCAATCAAAAATACAAGAACTTGACATAGAGGCTGCTTGAACACTGTAAGAAGACACAATAACTTCTCTGATTGACTCAATCTTTCTTATAAAAAAGTTCAGAAAATCCTCACAGGTATGTGAAATAGAGTCAATAGGAGACACTATAATTGGGTTTAGCACAGTATTTATTGTGCTAAACAGAACTTTAGGGCAGTGAGCAGTTCTACTAATTAAATCAGCGAAATATTTTGTTCTAGCAGCTTTAACTGCATACTGGTATTTATTAAGAGATTCCTGTAACATTTCAAAGGAAATTTGTAGTTTGTCTCTCTTCCATCTACGTTCTGCTTTTCTACATGCTTGTCTGAGAGCACGTGATTCATTATTAAACCATGGCTGAGACAGAGAATTAGGCTTTTTTAGTCTAATTGGAGCAACATCATTAATAATATCCAGACACAAAGAATTAAAAACAACAGTCAACTCCTGTGTGTCCAATGAAGTTCCAGAAGACTCTATAATAGAGGAAACTGGGCTTTTAGCATATGCCTCAGCAAAACAGTTTGCTGTCGACTCATTTATAGGACGGAAATAACAATCAGCAGATTGGCTTTTAGATACGGAAGCAGGTAGATCAAAATTAAAAAAGACAGGTCTATGGTCAGATATATAATTATCCTCCGTGGCCACTTCACTAATTGACAAGCCCATGGATAAAACCAGATCTAGAGTATGCCCATGCCTGTGAGTAGCATCACAAACAAACTGTGTTAAGTTAAAAGAGTCAATAAGATCAGAGAACTGCTTTCCTAAAAGGTTTGACGAGCAACACACATGGATATTAAAGTCCCCAATAATTAAAAGGTTGTCGGTGGTCAGAACAATAGAAGAAATAAAGTCTGAAAAGTCCTGAATAAAGTCCTTATCATATTTAGGAGGACGATAGATAAGTGCACAATATACAGTGTAGGTTAGTTCTAATTTAATCAATTGTAATTCAAAAGTTGAATATTTCTCCACTGGTACAAGGCTACATTTAAATCTGTCCTTAAAGAGCGTGGCCACACCCCCGCCTCGACCAGTGACTCTGGGGGTATTTAAAACATTATAGTTCGCAGGCAACATCTCGATAAGAAGACAGGTATCTACAGGCTCAAGCCAAGTTTCAGTTAGGAACAGGAAATCCAAATCCTTAGATGCCACAAAGTCCCGAAGTATGAATGTTTTATTTCTCACTGACCTCACATTCAGAAGTGCAGCTTTAGCTCCAATGAGGTCCAGTGAATGTGACTGGGCTAATGCTGAATACTTTAGTTCCTTTAAATAAGGATGTGCCGTCTGTCCGCTCCGCCTGTGAGTCTGTAACAATGGAGGCCGAAGAATAGGCACAGGCTGATCAGGATACACTGACAGGAGCCACGTCCGAAGAAACAAAGCATCATTTGCCCGGACCGCACGTGCATTCCTCGCATTCTTCGCCAACCATCCGCCGCGCTTTCCTCGTCTTTTGCGGCGCCTCTTTGTAGAATAGGAGCCGCAATGTCGACGACATAGCTCCGGCGGTATGGACAACAGATGCTTGGAGAAGTTAAAAGTTTGGCCACCATCAATAAAGTAGCTATCATCAAAGTTGACTGAAGCTTTAATTTCCAACAATGTTGATCGATCATATCTCAGCACGGATGAGGCAGCAAGCGGAGACAATATCATTATAATCATAAAAACATAAGTAATTTCTGAAATACTCAGGACGCGACGGCTTGCCGTGCAACATGCTGGCGCCATCTTGCTTCAACATTAATACCAATACATCAGGTGTGCCTCATCACACGCCGCAAGCCCTGGCTGTTTCAGCGCCCCTCCTCTCTCACACACCCACTCCCGTCGGGAGGCTGGTGAAGGGCGGCGAATACGGGACGGGGTGAAAAGAGGAAAAAAAAAAAAAAAAAAAAAGGAAAAAATAACTTATAGCTTTAAAGCCCGGTATACACCAAGCCGACGGTCGGCCGTCAGGGAGTTTTTGTTCGTTGGCCGACAGTTTTCTCAGTGTGTTCTGCGCCGTCGGCTGAAGTTGGTCCTCGTCGGCTTGTTTTCGGCCGATTCGACATGTTGAATTGGAGTCGGAGCTCGTCGGTCAGTCAGGCCATCTGATCATTCTGATTAGCTGTTCAGTTGCCGAACCAGTGCGTGAGAAAAAAACCCTACTTGGCCGTCGGGTGTCAAGCGTCGGCTTGGTGTATCAGGCACCCCGCAGTCTGCTTTCGTCACCACTAGTTCATCGGCTTGGTGTGTTCCGGGCTTAAGGATTGATTTAGAATTTAGTGTTTGATCAATCAATTTCAATTTCTGTATATTTCTGCTGAAGGGCACAGGTAAATATGACATTTATTATAATGGGTTTATGTGAAGATTGTCTTACGTTCACTTAAATTAGAAGTTATTTTTTAAAAGTCTAATAAGTTTTAAAATTGATAGCTCAATTATACTGTAATGGTGAAAAGCTATGGTCAATGGTTAAATATTTGGGGGGGGGGGCAATTTTATAGAGAAATCAGTATTGACAGTGATACTGGCCTTCAGTCATAAAAAATAATATGCCATTAAACAAATATTAAAAAATATACCGTCTCTGTGTTGTTTGTACATTAATTTAAAGTGAAAAAAGTGAAAGTGACGTGACATATGGCCAAGTATGGTGACTCATACTCAGAATTCGTGCTCTGCATTTAATCCATCCAAAGTGCACACACACAGCAATGAACACACACACACACCGTGAACATACACCCGGAAGAGTGGGCAGCCATTTATGCTGCGGCGCCCGGGGAGCAGTTGGGGGTTCGGTGCCTTGCTCAAGGGCACCTCAGTCGTGGTATTGAGGGTGGAGAGAGCGCTGGACATTCACCCCCCCCCCCCCCTTTTGATTACGAGTCAGACTCTCTAACCATTAGGCCAAAACTTCACAATTTGAAGAATGAATGTGAAACTATTGCAATATAAAAGTATATTTAAAAACTTTAATGTTAGGTGGGATTAATCGCGATTAATTTCAGAAAAATGTGTGATTAATATGTAAAAAAACATTTATCGATTGACATCACTAAAATAAAGATAAATGAGATTAGATGCGAGAGCATTTAAGCATTTATATGCCACAGGAAAGAAAGTATAAGAATAATAAAATAACTATTAATTATAAAAATAAGTATTAAGTAATAAATAACTACATAAATGAATATATTAAAGAGTGATTTAATATATAAATTAGGGCTGTCAAATCGATTAATCGCATCCAAATTAAAAGTCTGTGTTTACATTTTATTTGTGTGTGTACTGTGTGTATTTACACGTATATATATTTAATAAATATATGTAATATATTTACATATAATGTAAATCATATCTAAATATAGACAGACATTTAGATATTCCAATATATGCATGTATTTGTGTATTTATACTAGGGCTGTGTATTGGCAAGAATCTGGCGATACGATACGTATCACGATACAGGGGTTGCGATACGATATATTGCGATACTGTAAGCAAGGCGATATATTGGGATATTTCTTATTTTAGGAATAGGATATATATTTTTTAGGAAAGCTGTCATTAAGAACACACCCCCATATGCAAACCTTAGCAAAAAAATAAATAAAAACAGTTTAACCAGAACACACTGGGATCTGCATTTGCAATAATCAGTCCCTATAACATTCAACATTATTGAACCACTTTTTGTGCAGTACGAGTAAAGGGGGAAATATTCAAGTGCTTGCATGATTCTTTAGTTAAATGTATGTATAAAATGTATTTTATAAAAAGATAAAAATATATATTTATAGACTCTACTTTAAAGGTTCGCAGTTTAAGTTTACAATTGTGACATGCAATGTCAAACATTTGATCTGAACAAAAAATGACATCTGCTTAATATCAATGAAAAATAAAGTGCTTGCAGGAAAAACAAAACAAAACAATTGTAAAACAATCAAATAAATACAAATGTTGAACATTCTCAGAACATTTCAACTTGTATTTCACAGGTTTTTCAGTTTGTATTTATGTTCCGCGTGGAATCGCCGCGAGTGCAACGCGAGCACTGCCCCAACTGCACAAAATGCCCCCGAATTACGAGAGAAAGCTGTGACTACCGCCCGCCGCTTATACATTTTTTATTAATAACCCGCTGGTTATTAATTTATGAAAATTTGGGTCTTTATGAAAGTGAAACTTTCTTGCCCATTGTTGGAAAACTTTAAGGACTCCAATGTAAAAATTATGCTCAAAAAGTGCAAGCGTTTAAATTTGCAGGTGTTAAACCTCTGAAACGAATATTTAGGGAACAAAACGATGATTGATCTTGACTCTTGCCGTGTGTATGTTGAATGTTGTGGAATTGCGTAGCGTGTTGCTGGGCGGTTGGTGCCAGTGGGGTGCCTGTTCCAGATCCTCAGAGGTTAAATACAGAGGAACCGAGTCACAACCCCATTCCACCCGGCTGGGCCTGAAAACAGCCAGTCAGCCGAACGCTAAACATAAGTGACAAATGCCATCTGACTCAAATCACCTTCCATCAGACCCCATGACTGCATCCCACCCAGAGAGAGGGAGAGAGAGAGAGAGAGAGAGAGAGAGAGAGAGAGATGAATACTGCCGTGTAAAGATGAAACTAGTTTCTCTAGGCACCTCTCACGACGAAGTCAATGCAATAACCAAACCTGCACTCAAAATTTCAGCATTTGTACACTACAGACAATTGAAGCTTCAGATACAGATGTGATTGATCATGAACGGCTCATTGAAAACTGTCTAAGATGGAAACTAATGTATTCAACCAATATATTTGGTGTTTGGATTGCTGGCTAGACAGTTGCTACCAAATAACAGCAAGTTTAAAGACACAATGAAATCATTTAACAATGTTTTCTGTCCTGTGTTGATGGAACTAAAACATTGTGGTGTGAAATATTTGGTAAAAGTGTCATTTTTTTATAGAATTTATGTTTTTCTTTTATCTATAACTATACAATAGTTCATTAATTCATGTTTATTCATAATAGTTCAACTAATTTTAATTTATATTTACCCCCCCCACAAATTCACTTATTTTAATACATAACATGTATTAAAGTAGAAATTAGAAACTAGATTGATGAATGCTGTAAAAGTATATTTCGTTGCCATTTTAACCTCAAGGATTTTTACAGTATTTTATTATTATTTAACATTTTTTATTTTAGACTTCCAAGCTATCAAACCTGGACTAAAAGGGTCTTTCAAGGATCTTTAAACTAGAGTGTGTGATGTATGAACCTGATACATAGCTTTTTTTTTTTTTTGAGTTTGTATGCAATGTTTTCACTTCAAAACCCACTTCAACTTCCTAGAAATGAACAATGTTATCATTTAAAATGAGTAAAAAGCCTAGCGAAAAACCTCAGTACAGTTATCAATGAGCAAAAAAGGACAACACTCCCCTTTTTCCGCCACATGCACGTGGATTTAAAAACCATTTCACTCTTGTGGATCAGGCTTTCAAAGAAAACTAGGACACTGCCAGCTTTGATGTCTTAATTGTGAGCCTTTTTTTAAAATGACAGAGATGTGTAGGCCTATTAATGGAACAAAAGACAGATTGAGCAAGAGTTTTGGAAAGAGAGCGAGCTAGACAGAATAGACGAGTTAAACTGAACGATTTGTAACAATGTTTAATTATGAAGCACAAATACGATTTCTGGGTGCGAGCGCTTCCTTAAATACAGCTCTAATTGAGGGTCTCGGAGTGTAGCCCTACCTGTGGGCTGATGCTGGGGCCGTAGCCCATCCCGGGTGACGCCATGGAATGTGGCCCCATGGGCGAGCTGATGACAGAGAAGGGAGAGCCCAGGCCATTCATGGGCGAGCTCAGAGTGCTGATGGGGGAGTGCAGAGACCCCGAGGGGCCTAATGAAGTCGGGCTCAGCAGTGATGGATGCATCCCCCGGTGGGACGTGGGTGAGCTAAGAGGAGAGGACGTCACCTGTCCCGAGGAGTCTGTGGGAGGAAAGTGGAAGGAAGCGATTAGAACATTTACCAAAGCTTTAGTCTGCAGCTATTTGCTAAAAAAACGTCAGAGAAGAGACTATTTCCAAGTATTAAGATGCAAGACAGGCAGCTACAAGCCTATATGCCGGAGAGACAGACAGAGAGAGAGAGAGAGAAAGCCCTGTTGGGGCCTTTTCACCCGCTTGCTGAACCTTACATTGCATGATTATTCTGAGAAAGTAACAAAAGACAGACAGTCACATGGGTGCACTGTACTTCTTTATCATCTAGCGCAGAGGTCACCAAATTAGCAGATTGTGAATCATTTACCATAAATTTATGTAATTAGAAGCATTTTTTCCTCCACATGGCAAAACTGAGCTTCTGAAGAGAAGGCAGGTTTCAAGTAATCTACTGCATTTTCCTCAAAAAGAAAAAAAGTAAAGAAAGCAAACTTTTCCTTGCTACAAACTAGCTGTTTTTGGTAGCTCACAGTTTGTAAAACACTGAATTCACTAAATTCACTGCAAAGCTGTTTTAGAGCCACGTATAGAAGGGGACAATCACAGTTTAAAATTGCTAAAAATAAATTCAAACACATTTTACACATTTTGTAGCAATTTTATACCATTTACACAATTTTTAAAATACTTTTTAAAACAATTTTACACAATTTTGCACTAGTTTTCAGTTTCTCACACAGTTTGTAAAATATCATTATATTCATTGCAAAGCTGATTTAAAGCCATTTATACTGTATAATTCACAGCAAATTTATACTTTTATTATTTTTTATAATCTTATACAATTTGTTTTATATTTGCCCATTTGAGGTTTGTAAAATATTATGGCTAATATTTCTTTTTTTATATGGTATTTTGGCTGTCATGTTAAATATTTACACTGAATTTTCCTGAAGTTCATATTAATCATTTAAATTCAGGGGTATACAAAATGTGTTCAAAAATCTAGTGAGCTGCCTCTTCATATACTGCCTAAATAGACAACTACCTATTGCGTACTGTGTACCTATTGTACCTTGTAAGGCAGCATAATAACAATCATAGAAATCTATTAGTAACTAAATCATAAGTAGCGAAATGGAGACTAACTAAAAGAAAACAAACAGAACAATACTCTAATAATCCAAAACAGGCCTATACAAAAAGAAACCGCATTTTAATTAACTATTGAATTAAAATTTTGGTACAGTCTTTACACTGGGAGCACAAAATCGATGCCTTAAATAATGCCTTCGTAGAAATTTCACAAATCTCTGGAACAGAGATTATTTTGGCACCTTTGATCATTGCTGGGAAGGAAATGCAGAGACTGGACTTCTTGGAAGTTTAACTGAACACACCTACTCTAGTACGTGTTTATGGGCTTTGGGAACGCTTCAGAAAACAGAGCGCGAGAAAGAGATTGCGAGCGAAATACAAGGTCAAGGCCTTAAGGATGCCATCTGATTATTAGGTGCAGACTCATTTTCTGCTTCCCTTCTCGCCCCATTCTCCACTCCTCCAATCTCCTTGAACCTGTCCGTCATGCTGTCAGCTGTCATCAAGAGACGAGGGAGGTACATCTGTCAGTCTTGCCTGGGTGACAAGGCCATATTTCCTGTGTCCATGACTGCTAAATTTGCCTCTCTCTAACCTTGCCTTGTTCTTGGCTCACTTTCATTTAGCTCACACTTCCTTAACACACCTCCTTTCTTCCTCCACTTATCTCTCTCAGTCATTTCAAACCTGCAGGCTTCCATGAATCTTCTATATTTCATTTCATTACAGTAAATCTCGGAGGGTTGAAGCGGTACCAAATATTTTTCTAAATAAAAACTTGTAATTAAAACCAAGCACAGAACAAAGAAACACCGAAATGCATGCAAATGTTTCATGCATTTCATGACTTAATCCCGTTACGCAAGTGCCGAGACTCACAACAGGCTAGTTTCATAAGGGGGCTGCACAAAATACGGATGATGTATTACTCAATTAGGTGACAGTTGAGAAAAACAGCATGTCCAGTCTGTGTTTTCCAGGAGCTCTCTGTCTCCACTTGCCTGATGTCACTTCACAGTGTCTTGTGATGGATTCCAGGCCAAAAGGCACTCGAGAGGGCGGATGGAGTATATAAGAGAGAGAGCTTGTCAGCGGGTATGCTAGTGGCTGCCTGCCCTGCCAGATCCGCCACGCCAAACACTTCCCCTACATCCTGGCCTCCTCTGGAGCACTTCCTGCAAACACCCTGAAATCAGCTGCAGCGAAGAGAGACGCTTCTGTCGGTGCATTCATATACACATTCACACCCGCTGTTTGCCAAAAAACAGCGATTAATTAATTCTCTAATGTCACGGTGTCACATAAACAGGAAAACATGGTTTCCTGGCACATGGAAGTGTAACGTAATCATTATTCAGTCTAATGAGGGTTTTATCTTGCGGTGATAAGACCCCCCGAGATGGTGGTCCGCTTCAGAAACACTTTGATGCCAATCTGTCAGTGGACAGCTGCAACACACTGGGGACGTAGCTGATCCAGGGTCAGTTCGGAAGTATTCTAACCAGGTGTGATGCATCAAACATCAAGCTGTTTTTTAAACACTAAAATGACGGGGGGGAAAAAAAGAAAAACAAAAAAGAAGAATTTTAGGTCCCACTTTATATTGTGTCCCTAATACATAATAACTAGATGTGTACGTAGTATGTAACCAAAGTGTAAGTACACACTGGTACATAGTATCTACAGCTCTAATATTTCTGTAACTACACGCATGTAACAACCCTCAAAATGGTATGTGTAAGTACAAATGTGTAACAGGACATTGGTAACAACACTTTTTTCACTTCACTAAGTACTCGTGTAAAAGGAATTATATAACAACAGTATGTATAAGAGCAATTGGAACAATTTGATCCAGGGGGTGGAAACGGGTAAGTTCAGGGATATGTAAAGTGGGAGGAGTTCTATCTAGAGTTGGTGGACCACTGTAATACCAATGTACTTACATGGTAACTCCTCAGGAACTGTCCACTTAATATAAAGTGTAACATTCTGCACACCAACCACAATTTATAAGTAAAGCCTAACTTACTGCCACTGCTGTGTAACATCAAAGTAATTACATGGTAAATCCATAGGAATTGTCTACTTAATATTAAGTGTAACACTTTCTTTACCAAAAAGTGCTGTTAGTCCTGTTACACATTTGTACTTACACATACCATTCAGTGGGTTGTTACATGTGTGTAGTTACACAAACAGAGCTGTAGATACTATGTACCAATGTGTACTTACACTGTGGTTACATACTACATACACATCTAGTTACTATCTTATGTTTTATAGGATAGTAACTATCCCATCCTATGTTTTATAATACACAGCATATGTCTGGTACTATTCATGTGTGTACGAATATTATAAGTATACTGTGCTGCCAGTTAGTGGTGTGTTCCGCTCTGTGAAGGCTAGGGTTGCCAGGTCAGGATTACACACGGATAAAAGGGGCTCTTATTTAATTAGCCCGAGAAAGGGGAAGAGCTGGTGGAAAACAGAACAGAGAGAAAAAGAAAGAAAAAAATGACAGAAAAGAGAAGAAAATACTTTCACGTTGACGTTGCTGTGAGATTTGTTTCATTCAAAAACGTTAGTTCAAAAGAAGACTTGTTAATTTAGACAAGGGATGTGAAAACATTAGTCAGGGTTGCCTGAATGACTAGTTGACTAACTGGAAGCACTGTATTATTAGGCTGGTTTCAGGTTCGCCTGACTCAACTAGATACATTTTTTTTTTGAGAACGCTTATAAAAGTCTGGCATTCAAAAACAGTAGTAAGCATGTTAATTAAAGCATAAACAACAAACCCTGAAAATAATGTAACTAACAATGAGTGTCAGGACTCATCCCAAATTTAAGCTTTCTGATTTCTTGGATTCTAAGGAAATGAAACCCATTTCTGTATCCCATTACAGGACACTATGTTATAAAATAGTACACAGATTTCCTTTTCCCCCTGTCTCTCGCAAATCTTATTTTGCCATTGTAATTTTTTGTCTTAACCTGTTTGGTTGGGAAGAGAAACATGTTTTACAAGGAATCTGAGAAAGCGTCTGTAAAACCATCAGGGTGCCGTGCTAGCTAGATTAGATAAGAGCAGGAAAGACAAAAAAAAAAAAACGCCTTGGCAACGTCTAAAGAAGAGTGGCAGCCCTCCAAGCTTCATCCTATGCCAAAACACAGCTGTCATCTGCTGCTGATCACCTCAAAGGCATCTGACAGGTACAAACCAGCAAATAAATCAGCAGGAATCAGGATCATTATCTCACTACATCAGCTTCAGGACATATTGAAGAAAGATGCCCTGGGTAATGCACAACAGGTTGCCCAGTCTTTTAGAGGAGGTTGGGAAGGTCAGACAAGGGTTTGTCATTTATTCACTTCCATTCATATGCATAAAAAGGCGGGTATGCAAGCATATGCATCTTTTACTGCATATAAAGTTTGTTGAATCTGCAACCCAAATAGACATTTGACCAAAAGAGGATCCAAACGTTACAGATTTACCTGGCTGAGAAAAAAAAAAAAAAAAAAAAAATATATGAGTAGGAAACTAATTTAGGTGGTTTTAAATTAAAAAATTACAATAATAAATAAAAACTAGAATGTACATTTCCTGAAGAAAATGTGAGTGGGTGCTTGCAGTGGCAAAACTCGCCACTCGGTTGCTAGGGTACTCTGTTTGGTTGCTAGGGAGTGGCTTGGCAGCTGCCAATCATGAAACTCCAAAGGCTTCTTGTCACTATGAATGATATAAACCAACTCCCATGCCTCTGCGACATTCAGAATTGAAGATATCCCTCTTTGGATTTTGGTTGCTAGGGTACTCTGTTTGGTTGCTATGGAGTTGCATGGCAGCTGCCAGTGATGAAATTCCAAAGGCTTCTTGTCAGTATGAATGATATAAACCAACTCCCATGCCTCTGCGACATTCAGAATTGAAGATATCCCTCTTTGGATTTTGGTTGCTAGGGTACTCTGTTTGGTTGCTATGGAGTTGCTTGGCAGCTGCCAATGACGAAACTGCAAAGGCTTCTTGTCACTATAAATGATATTAACCAACTCCCATGCCTCTGTGACATTCAGAATTGAAGATATCCCTCTTTGGATTTTGGTTGTTAAGGTGGTCGACAATGGTTGCTAGGGAGGGGCTAGGAAGTGCTGTTTGCTGCCCCGAGTCAAATGAGACCACCCTCATGTTTCTATGACAATTCAGTCCGGAGATATGCCTTTGATCTCTTTCAATGGATGTCTATGGAACTTGTTGCTAAGGTGCTCTAAATGGTTGCTAGGGCGTGGCTTGATAGCTTCACAATGATTCTGAGAGATTGATTGGTCATCTGAGTAAAATGAGCCCGCCCCCTTGTCTCTATGACACTGTGATCCAGAGCTATGTTCAATACAAAATCCCTATTCAATTTACCATAGTAGGTTAAACGCATGCATTTCATGGGCCGTCCCGCTCCATAGTAAGTCAATGGGGCAACTTTGGGGGGCTCTTGTGCCCCAGGGGTGCAACTTTTACCCCATTGTGAGGTATGTTCTTACAGAGCCTGCCAGCCTCTTCAAATGTGGCAAATCACAAGTTTCTGCGAAATCCTCGCTCTGAGCTATGATTCGTCAAAGTTTGTCGCAATGTTAAGTCAATGCGATTTTTGGGCCGCTTTTTCGCCCCTGGGGCGAACACCGTACCCCCGATCGCTTATAAAAGTCATAGCACACCATTCCCGAATAATCCGCACGATTTGACGCCTCATTCATGGGTGTGTGACAAAAGCTGCGGGAGGAGTAGCGCGCCGAAATAACGGCGGAATAAAGAAGAAAATAAAGAAAATAACTAGAATGTACATTTCCTGAAGAAAATGTGAGTGGGTGCTTGGCGTGGCAAAACTCGCCACTATAGCCAACCAGCATGTCTGTATGATGTTATGGAGCTGAGATGTGGCTTCCTTTTATAGTTAAAGGGTTGCTAGGATGCTGTATTTGGTTGCTATGGAGTTGATTGATGAAACTGTAAAGGCTTCTTGTCACTATGAATGATATAAACCAACTCCCATGCATCTCCAACATTCAGAATGGAAGATATGCCTCTTTGGATTTTGGTTGCTAGGGTACTCTGTTTGGTTGCTAGGGAGTTGCTTGGAGCTGCCAATGATGAAACTGCAAAGGATCATTGTCACTATGAATGATATAAACCAACTCCCATGCCTCTGTGACATTCAGAATGGAAGATATCCTTCTTTGGATTTTGGTTGCTAGGGTGCTCTATTTGGTTGCTATGGAGTTGGTTGGAGCTGCCAATGATGAAACTGCAAAGGCTTCTTGTCACTATGAATGATATAAACCAACTCCCATGCCTCTGTGATATTCAGAATGGAAGATATCCCTCTTTGGATTTTGGTTACTAAGCTGGTCGACAATGGTTGCTAGGGAGGGGCTAGGAAGTGTTGAGGTGATTCATGATTGGCCGTTTGCTGGCTCGAGTCAAATGAGACCACCCTCATGCTTCTATGACAATTCAGTCCGGAGATATCCCTTTGATCTCTTTCAATGGATGTCTATGGAACTTGTTGCTAAGGTTTTTAAATGGTTGCTAGGGCGTGGCTTGATGGCTTCTCAATGATCCTAAGATATTGATTGGTCGTCTGAGTAAAATGAGCCCGCCCCCTTATCTCCATGACACTGTGATCCAGAGCTATGTTCAATACAAAATCCCTATGTAATTTACCATAGTAGGAAAAACGCACTGTTTCATGGGCCGTCCCTCACCATAGTATGTCAATGGGGCAACTTTGGGGGGCTCTTGTGCCCCAGGGGTACAACTTATACCCCACTGTGGGGTATCTTCTTGCACAGCTTGATAGCCTCTCCAAATGTGGTGATTCACAAGTTTCTGCGAAATCCTCGCTCTGAGCTATGATTCGTCAAAGTTTGTCGCAATGTTAAGTCAATGCGATTTTTGGGCCGCTTTTTTGCCCCTGGGGCAAATACCGTACCCCCGATCGCTTATAAAAGTCATAGCACACCATTCCCGATTAATCCGCACGATTTGACGCCTCATTCGTGGGTCTGTGACAAAAGCTGCGGGAGGAGTAGCGCGCCAAAATAACGGCGGAATAAAGAAAATAATAAGTATGACGAATAACAATAGTGAGTGCTTCAAAAAAGCACCCACTAATAAGTATGAGCAATAACAATAGTGAGTGCTTCAAAAAAGCACCCACTAATAAATAAATTAAAGGGGTCATCGGATGAAAATTTCACTTTACAAGTTGTTTGAACATAAATGTGTGTCGGAAGTGTGTACACCTATAATGATAAAAATCCACCCAGTGTTTTTTTTTTTTTTTTTTTTTTTTTTTAAATCCCCTCTCTCAAATCAGACTGTTCTGAGATTCCTGTCAGAAGGACGTAGTTCTCTACAGGCCGTTCCCACGATAGTTGACTGACAAGGCCGTCTTACCTTAGACCCGCCCTGAGTGAATTGAGAGCTGCCCACCATTGTCAACTCTGGTGCAGGGGAAGACAAGAATGTCTCCAATTAAGTGATTGAGGTGTTTGTTGTTGGATGTAGTAATGAATAAAGCAGTCGTCATTTACTCCCGACATCTGAGCCGCTGAAGATGCAGAGGATTAACGTTACTTTTGTTTTTGAATGCTATGATCCCCGATCTACATAAATGTGCCTATGTTTGCGCAAATCATTCGTGATCCAGATTCATCTACAGAAGTGAGTATAAGGGTTTTTTATGAATCTTTGCAAATTGCCTTTCCTAATAATGTGCTAGTTAGCCAGTTTCGTGGCTGACGTTTACAGTCTGCTCATTATTATAGCACATTATTAGCATTTAAAGCAACATTAAAGCACATTATTAGCATTTAAAGCAACATGGACTATAATGGCTTGATGAAAACAGAGCTGATTTTGACATGGTAAAGAAGGTGTTTTACACTACCATTGAGAAATTTTAACCAAAGTATGTTATAGACTTTTCATTAAGACCCTAAAGAATCATATCAACTTGTGGAAAATGGGCATCCGATGACCCCTTTAATAGAAATTAAACTAGGCCGCATAGGTTTGAAACAGAAGTAAATGGCATATGGGACCCTGGGCCACAAAACCAGTTTTAAGTCGCTGGTGTATATTTGTAGCAATAGCCAAAAATACATTGTATGGGTCAAAATTATTGATTTTTCTTTTATGCCAAAAATCATTAGGACATTAAGTAAAGATCATGTTCCATGAAGATATTTTGTAAATTTCCTACTGTAAATATCAAAACTTAATTTTTGATTAGTAATATGCATTGCTAAGAACTTCATTTGGACAACTTTAAAGGCGATTTTCTCAATATTTAGATTTTTTTGCACCCTCAGATTACAGATTTTCAAATAGTTGTATCTCGGTCAAATATTGTCCTATCATAACAAATAATACATCAATGGAAAGCTTATTTATTCAGCTTGTGTATAAATCTCAATTTCGAAAAATTGACCCTCATGACTGGTTTTTGTGGTCTAGGGTCACATATAGGAAATGTATAAATTAAATGTACGAATTCATAAAAACTAGACTGTATAATAGACTGTACATAGACTGCATAATTTATTGAAATAAATACAAAATAATGTCACATGATTAATCACACCAAACTTCACATTTGACTTGACATGCTATTATTTCCATAATTTTTCAATATCCAATTTCCATGATTGTTCAATAATCAGCCATTTGTGATGACTACATGAGAATAAAAAAAAGATTTTCATATAACTAAAGAAACACTTTAGATCTGAACATAATAATAAAAGAAATTGACTAGATACATTTCCATGATTTCTAGCAGAATTTTCCAAACGTTTTCTAATATCCATGGCTTTTTAAAGCCTGAAAAAAAAAAAAAAAAAAAAAAAAAAAAAATCATTTGTTTTTATATTTCCAAATTTTGCCGGAATAATCAAATTTGGATCTTGCAACACAGCAAACCAAAGTGATCCAACATCTATGAATTTTTATTTATCTATTTTTTTTTATTGAGCCAAGCGGTCAATCTGTGATGTGTGCTGTTTAGATCCACTATTCACTATATCCACTATGTTATGTGAATTTATAGGTTTATAGGAATTTATTTGCATATTTATGAACAAGTAAATGAAATGTGAATTCTTGAGAGACCTCACATTAAAAACCCAATAATTAGCATCCTATAGCTCCATGGTGGCGCTCTACACAGCCTTTGAAGGAAACGAAGGGACAGAGTAAAGGTGAAAGGAATGAAAGTGATCTCCTGTCCTCTGTCACATGATACCCAAAGACCACACACAAACGCGCACACACAAACACAAACACACGCCTGCTCACTATCATATGTTGGGCCTGCTGGTGTGATGACTGCATGACTAATGTTTGCACTTGAAAGGAGCTGAATGAGTGTGATTGGTTGGGAGAGCCTCACTTGTATTCTTCTGATCTCCGCTTCACAGGTTTGCTGTGACAGGCACTTTAACCACAGTTTCATATTCATTCCACTTATTGCTCTGGGCCGGTTACATCACTGCTGAAGAACAAAGTGAGCATGTATACCTGTAGCAAGATAAACAGAGTCCATAAATGACTGCCACGACTAGCTGTAATTTGTCTGGAAAACATACGGGTGGGAAAGGATCCTTACAGGTGGATGCCTCAGGAGATACACATGTAAAAATGTGTTTTGACGAAGAAAAGAATATATTTTGAAAAACATTTCCATCTCCCTTTCATTAAATGGACTAAAAATAAAAAAATCTTCAAAATGTTGTCTTTTACGTTCCACAGAAGAAAGTCAGTCAGAGGGTGAGTAAATGATGAGAATTTTCATTTTGGGGTGAACTATGGACAAAACAATCCCCTCCTTTTCTCACTGTCTGAATCCAACCGGTCCTGGCATGTCCTGTTGGTGCTAAGAGCTAGTAGGCATCTGCAACAGCAGCGTCTGCATTATGAATGGAAAACAGGAGCAGAGCTGCATAGGGCTGAGAGTCTGCAACAGATGTTCATCTCTATAATTCATCTTCTAACGCCAGAGAGGAGGATGGAAATCATGAGAGGGAAAACGCCAGGTCTGATCAGCTAATAAAGGGGTTTAACACATACACACACAAAAAGAGGTAAGCAGGTATTTTCAAAATCGACTAATCTGTGGAAGACTGAATATTTGACTCAAAAACAGCTACATGTAGAGCATTGGATTGGATTGAGAGGGTTTTATATTAATTAATTACATTTAGAATATTTTTTATTTGAACATCTTAACTCAAACAAAAAGTTTGAGAAAACGTCCTGGCCCTGTTCACGCCAGGATGAATATCTGGTGCAAACATTTGGTGTGAAAACATTTCATTTGAACTAACAACAACAGTTTAGATTAGATCGGTGGCACTCATGAGCAGACTATTTTAAGCGATAGTGAACAGCAGAGAAAGAACCCAAAACTTGTGCTTTTGCACACTTGTTATTGATATTGTTTGATAAACACCACAGCGAGAAAAAAAAAAAGAAAGCTGATTGAAAGCATACTATTCGGCTTTTTGTGCTCATGCAAAAGGGTCAAAACTAGAAAACAACAAGTAAAATCTACTTCACCAATAAACTTGTCAACAAAGTTGTTGGTGAGCAGTAATCTTCATGATGTTCCAAACCTGTATGACTTTCTTCTGCGGAACACTAAAGATGATATTTTGTACACCAATGGGGTCCAAACAACACTAAACCTCATTGACCTTCATTGTATGGACAAAAAATAAAAATAAAATATAGCTGCAAGCAGCAATCACGGGGCCAAGCACTCCAATGGCAAAGTCAGGAGCTAAACATGGCATGGAGCATCAGACCAAATGAGTAACAAAAGCAATAATTGCACGATTGTAATTGAAATGGCTGAAAATTATAAATAAAACCACCAGTAATATGATTAAATGGCTTATCAGTTTTGGCCAATAGGTGACGCTCTAATCAAAGCACTTTGTTGCGTTCTGTGTGAGTCGACAATGGCACACACAAAGTTTGGTGTAATTACGTCAAAGCTTTGCATAGATATAGTCTCAGACTCATTTTGGCAACATGCCTAAAATTTGTAGCAGCACTATACAAAAACGGTTTTATCTGTCGACATGAAATCCATAACATTTTGTCAGCGTGGTCTGAAGATGATGCCATTCAATTTTGGTGAAAATCGGACGAACGGTCTAGGAGGAGTTCGAAAAAGTAGGTTTTCAACATGAATCAATATGGCGGACAGGAAGATCGGCTTATTATAGATTAATTGGTATGTATGTTGTCGGCATGACCCAAGGAATATTTTGAGACCAGTTTCATGACAATAGGCTGATGCAATCAAAAGTTATTAGCATTTTTGTAAGTTCAATATTCAATGGTTACTGAATGGTCTATTACTCTTGACCAATAGGTGGCGCTGTGACCAAAATGACGTGGCTTGGTCAGAGTGAGGTGACAATGACACATGCAAAGTTTGGTGTAAATATCTCAAAGCTTTGCAGAGATACAGCCTCAGATGCAGTTTGGCATCTTTCCAGCAAATTTGTTGATACGTTAAACGAAAACCGTTTCGTGTATCGTCACGAAATCCATAACTTTTTGCCAGCATGGTCTGAAGATGATCAGAGTGAAATTTGGTGAAAATCCGACGAACGGTCTAGGAGGAGTTCGAAAAAGTAGGTTTTCAACATGAATCAAAATGGCGGACAGGAAGTTCAGGCCATTATGGCAAAATTGGTATCAATGTTCTCGGCACGAACCAAGGAATCTAGCAATACCAGTTTGATAACAATAGGCTAATGTACGCAAAAGTTATTAGCATTTTTCGAAATTTCGTTATAACCTTTGACCACAAGGTGGCGCTGCCCCCAAATTTTTTGTGTACATTCAGGGCCGGGTACCGAACATTTTTGTAATTATTTGCGAAACTATACGCTAATGCGTTCTTAAGATACAGCAATTTCAAGGTAAATTCAAAATGGCCGACGCCCAAAATGGCTGAATTGGGAAAATTGGATATCGTTCAACTCGGCATGATGTACTGAATCTAAAGACACCAGTTTTGTGATTTTTGGTCAGAGCATTCAGAAGTTATGAGCAAAAATATGCAATTTTTATATCTCCTGACCACCAGGGGGCACAGCGCCGAAACACTGTAGGTAGTCTCAGGTCATGCTTGTTACAACACACACCCAGTTTGGTCTCAATAGGCCAAACTGTTGCGGATATATAGCCTCACGTTCACTTTTACGTGGTTTTCGTAGAATTTGTTCGTGGGCTATTCGGAAATGGTTTGACAAATCAACTTGAATTCCATAACTTTTGCCAGCATGGTCTGAAGATGATGTGGTTCAATTTTCGTGAGATTCGGTGCAACGGCCTAGGACGAGTTCGAAAGAGTAGGTTTTACGAACAATTGAAAATAGCGAAAAAACTAAACCTTACGATTTTTGAATTTTGGTGTCCATTCGACTCAGCATGAGCCAAGGAATCAGAGGAAAAAATTATTTCCATTTTGTGGCTTACGGTTCAAAAGTTATTAGCATTTCAATATCGCATTTTTGGACAATTGGTGGCGCTAGAGAGTTTGAGTTAGAGACTCCAAATTTGCTACGGTTAATGGTGAGACTGGCCTCTATCAGTGTGCCAAATTTTACAACTTTCCCGCAATCGGTTCTATGGGCTGCCATTGAATCGCGGCGGAAGAAGAAGCAGAATAATAACGCTAACAGACACAATAGGTGCCTAAGCACCTTCGGTGCTTGGCCCCTAAAAATTCAATCATTCACGGTGCTCAAAGCTCCAACTTTGCTCAATTTTTTCCCCCAACGTTTTAATATCCACAAATTCTATTAGTTAAACGTAGGGTCCTTCAATCCTTGCCTGACGTTAAAACAATGCCCAATAGAATTTATAAACCCAACAAGCGCAGCACTGATCCAGTCCTAGCTTTTCCATACAATACTTCAGGGAGCTCTCCGCAGACAATCTCCAGCACTTTTCCTGGAAAATCCCGGTCATTGCACGTCTCCCTTGACAACAACTACAAAAGGCGCAAATAAGCCCCTCGCAAGACGTCCGTCGAACAGACACTTTCAACTAATACACCAAAATATGTTGAAGTTTTAATGCCTTTGAGAAGAAAAAAAACTGAAGCGACACAATCTATTATTCATAAAGATGTTTGGCACTGGCTGTCGTGCTTTTTTGAAGCCCACAGATTGTGGGCGCTCTGACGGCAGGATGAAACCGATATCATTTGCATCTCTCTGAAAATGCTCAGGTCTATTCGTAGGTAAGGACGAGGGAGAGAAGGGGGGGGGGGGGGGGCACAGCAACTTCCTGAGGAACTTTCAAGCCGGTGCTTGAATTAATGCAGGGACTAAAAATAAGAATTGGCAACTGGAGAAAATGGAAATTCTATTCTGGATAGTTTGACTTTCGCTAGTGAAAAACAGCAGAGGAGTGATGAGCAAACAGCCATCCTGGCCCCCGCCGCTGTGTGGAGAGATGGGACTCGCTGACTAACAAGCAATACAGTATTTACTGTATATCGCGCCTCTTTGACAGTCATCATTAGTGTTATTCTTATCATTACCGCTTAAACTGCAGCCGTTTATTGTTGTGAATGCAAAACAGACCACGTTTGGTGTGTGGAAATCTTCAGCGTGTGAACGTAAAGACACAAGGCCTGGCACGGGCATTAATCAGCCATTTTTTCTGTACGTGTTTGTATAAACAGGTTAATCTGCTGCACACTGTGTAAGCAATGGAAGTAAATAGAGCCGGCTGATGTGTTTACTCTGACTCTGGGAGTGCTGGCGGCCTGGATGCGGACCAGAGACAAGAAGAACACAAAGTGACCCTGGTGAAGGAGGCCCCTGTTCCTGCACGGGGGGGCCTGAGGCTCCTTCACACCCCACCCTGGAGATACGCTCACCTGTCAGCATACTGTGACGAAGGACAGTGTGAAGCCACCGCAGCACTGCCTCAACAAAAAGGCATGCTGGGTAGGACACGGTGGGCAGTCACTTTTAGACCTTTTAAACTTTTTCCACCCAGGAGGAGGAGACAATCTCAAACAGGACATCTAAAATGGGGCATTAAGTAATGATTCTGCAGGACATAATGAAAAGAATATTGTGTAGAGGGTGTTTTTCTTGGGTACAACTCTGGGTACATTTTTTTTTTTTTTTTTTTAAACCTTGTTCCAGACATACATTTCATCTTTAAATCTCAAACTATAAAAATACATAATAAAATTGGTTTATAAATCTATAATTTTGGCAAATTATGCAGTGTGAAATATTATTTAAAAAATATTTAAATGTGTTGAGTGTTTAGGATATATAATGAAATATAATTTGTGTAATATAATATAGCTAATATATAATGCTAGATATAAAGACTGCCTAAGCAAAACGGCCGAGTCTGCCAATTTATTCCTTGTTAAAAAAAATATTACTATTGCTATTTCCACAACATAAATGTTGTATTATTAGCCAATACATCAAATTATACCTTCTTAAGAAAAAAAAAAGAAAGAAAAATAATATTTTCCCTTTTGCCCTGTCATATCCGTTGAACATTGTTATTGGATAAATTAAACAAGTGAGTGTAAAAAGTGTGTTTTAAAAGTTTATTTTTCAAAAGTCTACAGAACTAAAAGTGGTCATAGTTGAAGAAACACCCACAGACAGAGAGCCATTATGTTTCGTCGTAAGCATCGTTACCGGACGAGATGCAAGTTGGCAGCGGAACCGCAAGCGTACCGGGACCCAAGAGCCGTTTGAACAGCGATTCCTCCGTTTCTACACCAAATGATGAATTTGCCAGGGCCTCTAAATCAACAAGCGTTAAGACACACAAAACAACAGCACAAAGTGAAAAGAAAAACAAAATAATGAATGTTGGATGAGTATTCACGGGAAAAAGCCCTGGACTGCCCACCGAGGATATCGCTGAATGTGGTAAATTGCCACCCACAGTTTGATGGATCTAACGTCTTATTTTCAGAGATCTGCCGCTAGAACTGCCATCATTAAGAGCTCAACTCGGCTGTCAGGCTCTCGGTTTTTTTGTGGTATACTGTACAAGCGAGAGATGTTGTTTACCTAGAGGAGAGGAGAGAAAGTGGAGGAGACACACTTGGCTGAGTATGAGGGCAGATAAGAGGAGATTACAGTTGCTATCGCTCCTCTCGCCCCGTTGCAAACATCACGCCGCTCTGATACGGCCTAATTGTTCTCTTTAACTCAGAGGTGATACGAGTCTCGCCCTGAGCCAACACACACTCCAGAACATGCAACCCTGTGCGCACACACTTTGTCTAAACAACTAAACACGCCGCTTACAGCCTTGCCTTTATGAACACAAAGCTAACTTTCATAGAATGTTATTTTTACTTTTCACTAAAGCTGCTTTGATTTAATGGTCCACTGTGGAAGTAAGCCAACTGTGCAGTGGGGAGTTCAAACAAAACAAACAAAAAAAACATCAGAAACTTTGATGTAGCTCTGTCCCTGCTTTCTTTAGAAGTAATACTTTTGGGAGGGTGGAGAATGAGACAATAATTCATTTGCAAAACAACGCAGCCAGAAGTAAAAAAAAAATGCACCTCAAGACACAGTGTAGCTCTGGATGACTTGTTACAGATTATGTTATTCTGATTTCCCAGATACCATCTCTAAGACTTGACCACATCATAAAAACACATTTCTAATAAGCTATGCATACCGCATGATTTATATAGTCTGATTCACAAGCAATTGTCTCAAGAGTAGGTTCTTCTAATGAATCATTCATTGCACTGTCTCTGTCAAATACAAAGATTTGGCTTTTTTTATTGTTAGCAGAGCATGATGAATGTTTTCCTTGGTTTGTTTTGGTACTTGTGCAAAAAAATTTAAATAAAAAATATATTTGCAACTATATATATTGGTTTCTTTGCAACCCACCTAAAAATGTATAACAACATAAAACACTTACATTTAAAAATGTCTACTATTTCGTCACAATATAACAAATATTAAAAACAAATAAATAAAAAATAATTAAAAATGTATTATAAAATGAAAAATTAATTAAAAGGTCCATTATTATATTAAACTAAGGATAAATTATGTATTTATTTTCCATATTATATTATATTCCATAAAAATATGATTATAGTAAAATGATGCCTAAAAATACACTTTTGGGGTCAGAAAAACACATCAAATCACTAATCACTTATATAGCCCTTTTCTCAAGCTGTATGATTAGATGCCATCACTCCTGTGTGTCACACATGTACAGGACAATTATACCAAAGTTTAATACTTGGCACAGGGGTTGCAAGCACCCCTAATAACTACATTCACACACACAGGACCTTGATCAAACGGTCTAAGACTTTCTCAGAAAAGCTCCATTCGTCCCCCAGAGATCTGCTTCCCTTTGTACCTTTGTGCTGCAGCTATGACACATTTCAAGTCCTTGCATAATGCTGAAAGTAATCAGATGAGTTTAGCAGGAGGGTGCGGGCTTATTTAAGACCCAACGAAGTGGTGCCGGTGGTGGCCGGCGCAGCAAGAGCGGAATCTCCTCAGGAGAGCGCTCTGACAGTCGAGGACATGATTACAGCGTGAGCGGACATGACCGGGAGGGTAATTACGTGCTGCCGCCCGTGGCATTCCTCCCCGGAGAGCTGGAGTGAGACTCCCATCACTCCTCAGAGGAGCTCTGCGATCCCTCTAGTCTCTGACAGCAGGAGGAGATGCAAAATCTACACAAAACACTCATGTCACACAAAAAAGACTGGCAGCCGGGGTCCCAGCATGAGACGCTAACAAAAAGCATTCATTTGAAATCCACAAATGAATTAGCGATAATGCGCGAATGAGAATGGGTCCCGTGGCGCTGGCTTTAATGTTAACAGAATGGCCCGCTGAGGTAAAGGCAGGGTTTTATTAAAATGGAGGGCATTAGAGATTTATTAGAGATCTGCGCTGCTTTGGCTTTGCTGGTCAGATCTCTCTCAGGCAGACCTGACTCCTCGTCACAGACAAACAGGAAGTGTAGGTTTAACTCAGTTCTTCCACTTGCTCATGGTATTGCGCAAATTGAGGAGACTGAATCAAAGCTGGCGTGCGTGCGGACGATATTATCTGGCAAAACCACACACAGAGAGGAACTATACATGATTGCAAACTTTACACTTGGGGTTACACCAAAAAGTTAAGCGGTTTTCAGACTTTGATATCAAGGATAAACTAATATAATGATTAGCTTCCCCTTTCCTAATATATAAAGGCAGCTATAAATTTACTTATAGTAAACTCATTTTTTGCTGTGAGAAAATACTATCATGATATTATAAAGACAACATATTGTTTACCAAATTATATAAAATGGCATTATATTGTCATTCTGTACTAAATTAAATTATCAAGAAGATATCTGGAAAATATCTACTTTGTATTAAGGTCAGTGTTGTTTTGGAGTTACTGATACACTATTATATTTTTGTTAATATCCTGAACTAGATTCTTATTGTGTATTTTAATTGTAATATTTAAAGCTTTTTTTTTTTATTAGTTTTTGTTATTTCTTTCTCTCTCTTTATTTATATATATATATATATATATATATATATTTATATCTTTTGTTTTTAATTTTAGTTTATTTGGTTTTAGTTATTTTAGTACTTCAATTTAAACAATGAAAATGAGAAATGTTAACTAGCTGAAACAAGTTCACTTTTTTTTTCTCTCTCTTTTGTCAGGTTATGTTTATATTACATTACATATATATTTTTAAAAAATATATATAATTTAAATAAGGTAAACATTTAAGACAGTAAAACTTATGTTATCTGGAAAATATTCACTCTGCATTAAGTTGACAGAATATTTAATTTATTTGTTTGTTTATTCTGTATATATATTTAAATTAGGGGTGGAATGGTTCAACTTTTTCACGGTTCGGTTTGTATCATGGTTTAAGAGTCACGGTTTTGGTACGGTTCGGTATGTTTAGGGAAAAACTATACTGTCAAATAAAAATAAAGAAAATAAGAATAATCTAACTACAAGCAACAGCACAAATAAAAATACAATAGAGTAAAGATAGAAATAAAAATCAGTGATTTTCAGATTTTTTTTTAGGTAGGTCTATAGCATTAGTTTTTAGGTACAGAAATTGAGTAATCAAATGTAAAGCAGTACTGCATAAATTAAAGATTAATCTTTATTAAGAGCAGTGAGTGATTTCTTTGTTGCTGCTGTTTGATTAATTTTAAGAAAGTGCTGTCACTTTAAAACAGGGTCGTCCAAACTCGGTCCTGGAGGGCTGGTGTCCTGCAGAGTTTAGCTCCAACTTGCCTCAGCACCTGCATGGAAGCTTCTAGTATGCCTAGTAAGAGCTTGATTAGCTGCTTCAGGTGTGTTTAATTAGGGTTGGAGCTAAACTCTGCAGGACACCGGCCCTCCAGGACCGAGTTTGGACAGCCCTGCTTTAAGAGAATGCACTGATCCAGTGCACTGATACTGTACGTTCAGCCGGCTCTGTCTGCTGTAGGATACTTACCAAGATGGGCATTTTGACAATTTTTGTGTGAATTTGTCCATTCAAACAATACTTCAGAGAGAGCTTAATATTTGCGTGCGTTCTGAGGCACAGGTTTGCTCGCTTCTGATGAGCGCACACACAAATCTTCTCACTGCGCGCGTGAGCTCGCGTCCTCTGGCTCTTAAATGTTTAAATTGGCAAAGTTTACATGAGTTTAGTTTAAACACAGATATCAACGTGTGCTGTTCAGGTCTCACCTGTGCGTGCGTGCGCACCCATATCAGCACCCGGGTGATGATGGAATAAATGACAGCTCATAATCCAGCATATGGCACTTGCACTAAACAAGAGTGAATGGTTTGTCAATGGTTTTGTGAATGGTTTTTTTCTCCATCACTGTTTTTGTAATGTACTGGGAAGCCAGAGTGCGCATCCACTAACAGAAACATACATTAGCCGAACCCTGTTTGTCTTACGTGTTATTTATAACAAACCATATTACACATGCGTTGTCAGATTTAAGTTGAATGTAAGTAGAGCGTGCCGAGCGTAAGTAGAGCGTAAGTAGATTTAAGTAGAGCGTGCCGAACCGTGTGTGGAGAACCGTACGGTTCGATTTTTTTCCATGAACCGTGCCACCCCTATTTTCAATAATATAATATATATAATATATATATATATATATATATATTTATACATATATATAATATATACATATATTTCAATAATGTAAACATGTCAGTGTAAAATATTACAAACTGGTTACAAAAATGTATCAAAATGTAACAAATGCATTTTAATGAATCATGTTAATAAAATTTTGCAGATAACATCTTATTTTGGCTTTTGAACAACAACAATATAAATGGCAGTAAATACATTTTTAAACAAAATGTTGTCTTTTATAATAAAATCACACTTACTATTTACATTTCATACTTACCTTTATATTTTAGGAAGGGGGTCCATCTAAAGGGATCATCACTTTTGGGGGTCCTTGGTATTAACAAGTCTGAAAAGTTGAGTAAAAGTTGAGCAAAAATGAGTAATCGTGGAAGCCCTTCTTCATACACAACACCCATCATGCACTTCTCTGGTTTCTGTGAACATAATCAATGACATCAAATGTCTTCTAAAGACAGACATTACCATACTAAAGGTACAAGAACTCCATAAAAGCTAACTGAGATGGCCTGTGGCCAGGGCTGAGCGGCTTGGTTTTCCAGCGTTTCCTTAGCTGGGAGCAGTGGGTTGTCTTTATGGGGCTTGAGGGGAGTCTGGCGGTCTGGCGCTTGAATTTTACACATCCCAGAAGCCCTCGCTGCAACACCACCAGCTCTTTTCAGCGCACGTGTGGATACATAAACTCGCAGCAATTAAAAAAGGGAAACAAAACCAGACGACGGCGGAAGGAACAATAAAGCGTAATATGCAACTTACTGCTTCTAAAGTCTGGATTTGAGGGGGGTGTTGACCAATCAGATGGCTGTGATTGAATTTGATGGTTATTACATGAAGTGAGGCTGCTGAGCTGATGGCTGTGGAATTTGTCACTTCCTCTCTCTCTGTGTGTGCGTGGACGGTTGTGGGTGAGCGGCTATTTCAAGACAGAAACTGTATTCATTTTCTGTTCTGCAGTGTATCGAGAGAACAGGTCTCGCTAATTCATGTTAATCTTTCCGAGTGCCGCCACCGAGGGAGTTAAGCGCAAGAGTGTTACAGTTGGCACTGAGGCCCATTTCAGAGACATGAATGTGCGAGTAAAAACATTTGCAGTGTTTGTTTGTACGCATATCCTTCACAAAGTCCCACAGCAGATGTTTCTCTGTCCATCCACATATAAGGCTGCTTTGGGAAGATCATATCATGCTCTATATAAAAGTGCAATTTCTTTCTATCACACACAGCCAGATATGTTTACGCATGATTCGGTTTTGGCTTTTGCTCCGGAGTAACACAAAGTGATCAGTTCCCATTTCAGACGCACTTTCTGGAAAGGCCTGAATTTATTGACCGCATAACAAGCCTTTGAAATCTTTTTCTCTTTCCATTTTATGATTATTTGTTCTTTTGTCCTCTGTTCTGCTCGGGTCCCGTTAATGAAACCCAAATGGGGAGTGATTGGGTTTTGGCGAGCTGCTAAAAGAACTGAGCAGGCCGCAGGGGTGGGTCGCTCCAGTCATCCACCTCCTCCCCCCAGTAAAGTGAAGAACAGTTGTGCGGACCCCTGGGGTAAGAGCAGGGAGGGGGGTCTGCTCTGGGAAACTATGCGTCTACGTGAGGCAGGAAGAGGCTTTGCAGGCCGAGGGGAATGCGTGCGCCACACCGGAGGGGCAGAGTGTATGCATGCGAGTGTGTTTGTGTGTGTATATGGAAGTGCGCTGTGTGTCTCATGGGGAAAGTGCAGTTGCGATCCTCTCCCACAATCCTCCCGTCTGCCTGCAACAAACAAACAACAACATGGAACCCAGCGGGCTGCAATTCAAAGACAAACGACCGACATTAGCGAGGAAAGTATGTTCTTTATGAATAATGAGATTCCCACCCAAAAACATCCACGTACACATGCTGTATACCTCATAAAAAAAACTGATGAAATTTCAGAGTTGTGTTGCTGATATCATTTCTTTGTCTTATTTTCATTACATTTATTTCTTATTTTTTTTACACTATATTGCATATTTCACTATAGCACCAAAAACACATATTTTGGGAATAAAATTTGTAATATTTAAAAATATGGCTGCTCTAATTTCTTATATATAGAAATACAGTGTGTGTGTGTGTGTCTCTGTGTGTGTGTGTGTATTAGGGATGCCACAATTCTCAATATAATATTGAACTGTTCAGTACGACATCCACGGTTCAATACGCGCTTGTGAATTGCGGTTTTACGTTTAAATAATTTATGTGCGTTTTATTTCTCTCCGAATTGACTGTTTGTGTGTGCCTGTAAGTCTACGAGCTGAGATGAGGAAACTCCTCCCCGCGAGTAAATATTCAATCACTATGCTCTAAAGTTAGGGGGCGCTTAACCATCATTCCACACTTTAACATGGCGAGTGGCGGTGAAGTGAGGCAACAGTACGAGGACGCGCCGGCGTCTTTCAAATCCGCGGTGTGGGGACATTTCGGTTTTGCCGTTGAGTATAATGCCGAGGAAGAAAAATTGGTGAACAAAAAAATGACTGTGTGCAAGCATTGTTTTACACGTATAGCCTACTCAAACGGAAACACTTCCAACATGACTGCACATCTGCGGCACCATCACACAGCAATATCACTGTCTGAAGGCAGGATAGCAGAGAAGGTAATAAAGTCCTCCAAAAAACAACAATCCCTCGCTGAATCCTTTTACAGAAGAACCTCAAAATACAGGAATAGATAGCTGACTTAAGTGAAATTGCACTTTACATTCTGAATGAAGGATACTGTACTGGAGTACTGTTAAGTTTAATTAAGATGGTTTATTTATGTTTACTGAAGTACAAATATGTTTATTTGAAATGGTCAATTTATGTTTATTAACTTCACATGTATGTTTATTTTCAAAATGTAGGAATTTGTGTGTTCCCCAGTTTGTACATGGGCTACCAGCAGCTGTGAGATTTCAGTGGTAATTTTTTTTAATTATACAATACACTAGGAACTAGTGTACTTTTCTTGACTTAAGTAAAATAAAGGAGTATTGCAATAAATCGTTTTTATTTTTGTCTCCTTAACCTCTTACTGTTCCTATTGCCTAAGCATAGAATAACAAAAAAAACACGTGTCAAGCCATCAGATCCGAACCGAAAACCGTGTTAAAAAACCGAGGTATGTATTGAACCGTAGGCTAACTCTATTGTTGCATCCCTAGTGTGTATGTATGCATGTATGTATGTATGTGTGTATATCTATCCAATTATATAAAAAATATAACATGATGAATAAAAGTATAATAAATATAATTATGTAATTAAATACATTTCTGATAATGGAATTAAAAAACAAATAAATTAACAAATGACTGCTATAAATGGCAAATATACCAAAATATAGTGTCATGTGTTATATATTTATGACCTAGTGACTAGCTTATTTTTTTTTTTCAGAAAAAGTTGTAGATAACCTCAAAACAGCTGATACATCACTACCATCAAGCATCAAAAATTTTGAAAAACATCCACTGTGGAAAAGTGTTTCTAAAAGTAACCAATCACAGAAATTAGCACCATCATTGCCATTTTTGTAAGTCCCTTTCTTCTCAAAATAAATGAGGAAAAAAAAAGCAGAAACTGCTGAGAGTTTTGACTTCGCTATCAGGGATTCACTCTCGGTCTCTCTCTAGTTCTCATCAGAGGGAGTCCCCTGGGGCCCGGGATAAACTGGGTTCAGAAAGTCTTTTATTCCGAGCGATGCGAGGTGAATACTGACTCTGGTTCCTATGCGTTTTTCATTGTAAAACACTTCATGTCCAATTAGCTTTGTCTCTTGACACCTATCACAGCCGTGCTGTGGACGCAAACAAACCGCTGTTATCGTAACTCCAGGCAGACTGCCCCGAAAAAGCACCACTTCAAACGATTCGCCCCTCTTACGGCTAATCAACCTCAGGGCGACTTTAAAGAGGGCTCTGTTGGTTCTTCTGTAAAAAGTCAGAAAGGCCTTTGAGTTCATAGACTGTGAGAGCAATAAACGGCAGCTTTTGTCACACAGAGACGTATGAAACCAAATGCACTTTTGATCAAGTGGAGGCAGGAAAATGGATAGCCCGGTCCGCACCGTGTCAAAAGAAGTACATGTGCCTAAAAGCTCAACCTGTCCAAGTGAATAACACTCGTCATCTGCCCGAGAGGGATGTCAGATGTCCTCTTTATTGCTTAAGGACAGGAGATACGAGAGACAAAGAGTCAGCTCCATATATAAGCACATTTTGGCTTACTGTTGACATGTTTGTTGGCCCACGGCAGGGCTAAAACAACCGTTTTTATTTCAGCTAGAAGATTTTGTCACTTTTTCTCTCAGGTACAGAATTTAAAATCAGCAGTCATGAATTTTTTTTTTACACTGTAAATGCTTTTGAATTCCATGAGTCACATTTTCATTCCTCTCTACAGAACAATGACTTCTCCGTGTTATTGACAGGTGTTTTTCCAAACAGGAACATTAGCGTTTCATGATGTAACGCGGCGCTGTTCGCTTTTCTGAACCGTTTTATTGAATTCATATTTCATGCTTCCTCGGGGCCCACCGTGCCCAATTTATTACTGGCTAACTCATGTAAACCCACAGTACGAGGTGTTGTGATTGGCACCTGGGGAAATGCTTGAGCGGGCAGGTGTTTTTCATTGGCTTGCTGGAATATGCCCATAAATTCTGAGTCTTGATTGGCTACAGTTGGGCTGTGGGACAAGAGACGTTCATTCCAGGCATGGAGTGGCATGAAAACACCTTCACAAATTCTCAACATCGGACCACCAGAAGCTTCTCAAACACCTCGACCTCAGCAAAACAGAGGGGCCGTCGACCGGCACTTGGCAAACATGGGCTTTGCTGACTTCGTTCCTCCCTTCTCCCTCCATTTATTCTGGACAGAGGCCAAAAAACACAAAAAGAAGCTGAAAAGGACATTAAAGTGAAGCTTTCGCCAGGGTTTTTCCACAAGTTGTGAGAGCTTTTACCGCTCTGGCATACAGTAAGACGGCAGATTAAAAGAATGATTCCGACATATGACTCAGAAGAAAAGGATGAACTTCACATTACATGCCTTCTCTTGTAGCTGAAATGAGCAACTTGACATTGTAATATAGAAAATTACATGCTTCTGTGATGTGAAAGGCAGAACATCGACTCCCATATTCAAGAGCCAAAAATACCATTAAAAGAAAAGATGGGAAATCCACTGGCACTGTGCGAAATATTTCTCTCACATGGTTACAGATAAACACTTTAAAGGCTGTTTTGATTCACAAAAATAAGTGACTAGAAACGCATTTAAAAAAATATAACTATGTGATATGAATATAAAAGAGAGCAACTCTGTTGAGCCTCATGACTATTTTCCAAGTCAATAAACACCATTTAGTATGTTTTTTAAGCCTTTTGAATTACGGGGACATAGACAGTGTCCTCATAAACCACCTTCATATTGTAATACCTCGGTCATACCCATGTCATTATACAAATTTGTGTCCTCATAAACCACAAACACACACGCACAATGTACACTCACCTAAAGGATTATTAGGAACACCATACTAATACTGTGTTTGACCCCCTTTCGCCTTCAGAACTGCCTTAATTCTACGTGGCATTGATTCAACAAGGTGCTGAAAGCATTCTTTAGAAATGTTGGCCCATATTGATAGGATAGCATCTTGCAGTTGATGGAGATTTGTGGGATGCACATCCAGGGCACGAAGCTCCCGTTCCACCACATCCCAAAGATGCTCTATTGGGTTGAGATCTGGTGACTGTGGGGGCCATTTTAGTACAGTGAACTCATTGTCATGTTCAAGAAACCAATTTGAAATGATTCGAGCTTTGTGACATGGTGCATTATCCTGCTGGAAGTAGCCATCAGAGTATGGGGTACATGGTGGTCATAAAGGGATGGACATGGTCAGAAACAATGCTCAGGTAGGCCGTGGCATTTAAACGATGCCCAATTGGGACTAAGGGGCCTAAAGTGTGCCAAGAAAACATCCCCCACACCATTACACCACCACCACCAGCCTGCACAGTGGTAACAAGGCATGATGGATCCATGTTCTCATTCTGTTTACGCCAAATTCTGACTCTACCATCTGAACGTCTCAACAGAAATCGAGACTCATCAGACCAGGCAACATTTTTCCAGTCTTCAACCGTCCGATTTTGGTGAGCTCGTGCAAATTGTAGCCTCTTTTTCCTATTTGTAGTGGAGATGAGTGGTACCCGGTGGGGTCTTCTGCTGTTGTAGCCCATCCGCCTCAAGGTTGTGCGTGTTGTGGCTTCACAAATGCTTTGCTGCATACCTCGGTTGTAACGAATGGTTATTTCAGTCAAAGTTGCTCTTCTATCAGCTTGAATCAGTCGGCCCATTCTCCTCTGACCTCTAGCATCAACAAGGCATTTTCGCCCACAGGACTGCCGCATACTGGATGTTTTTCCCTTTTCACACCATTCTTTGTAAACCCTAGAAATGGTTGTGCGTGAAAATCCCAGTAACTGAGCAGATTGTGAAATACTCAGACCGGCCCGTCTGGCACCAACAACCATGCCACGCTCAAAATTGCTTAAATCACCTTTGTTTCCCATTCTGACATTCAGTTTGGAGTTCAGGAGATTGTCTTGACCAGGACCACACCCCTAAATGCATTGAAGCAACTGCCATGTGATTGGTTGATTAGATAATTGCATTAATGAGAAATTGAACAGGTGTTCCTAATAATCCTTTAGGTGAGTGTATATATGTATATCTATCTATATAACACACACACACAACATCTTAACCAAACCAACCAGGCCGCCTAGTTTTAGCACACACAATATACACACACTACATGCAGAAATTATATAGCACAGCTGACCTGACGTGACTCTGTGTTGCAGACTCAATGAACTCACCCCTCTTCCTCACACAAGGCTAATGAAGACAGCTACACTCCAACAGAGACATCATAAACAAACTCTTATCGAAACACAGAGACCCCCCTCCGCCCCTACACAAACAGGGATGTATGCGCAGACATGCGTGTATAAATCCCAGGCCTTGCAGACGCAGCTGAGGTTCTGGAGCCGAGGAGGACAGGTCTTCCCCTGCGGTCACTCACCGCCTGTCCTGATAAGACACATTAGCTTCCAACATATTCCTTCCCACCCACAGCGTCTGCATTAACATGCCAATTAGGCCAGCAAACATCATCATGCCTCTGGCAATCGCAATACCAAAAATACCATGTGCACGCACCTGCAAAAACACAAACAAAATGCTAGAGAAGTTGCACAAGACAAAACCAATTTCATGCACACTATATACAGTATATGCACCCTTATTATATATGCATGCTTATACAAGCACACTTAGAGTTTATATACGTGCAGAATAATACATCTGACTTTAATGGTCCAGAAACACTCTGTCTGAATAAACAACGCATTTGATTAAGAAATTACTTAGAACATCATTATCTATACTTCATTTATGGCCGAAGTATACATGTCAATGTAAAAAACTAAAATAAATACAAAAAAATAAATAAAACTAATTATATAGATTAAATATATACATTATACATTAAATACATTTTTAAATGTATACATACATGCAACTCGTATACATACATGCAACTCATATGCATACTAATGTGCACTATTTATATGCCTAATATGGTTATTTTTTAACCCTCTGGAATAATACATGCAAATACACAGAGAAGGCAAACACCACAAATAGTCTCTATATACACACATAAGGTCATCCTGTTACACTAAACTGTTTCAAGCCAATCTGACTACAAAGCATTCAGTGTAGAAGGGGGGCCACGGGTGAGTCAGTCAGTCAGTCCCAGGCTGAGCGCAGAGCACGGCGGGTGACACTGACTGATGGCTGGTTAGAGGTTTGTGTGGGGCACGGAGAGTTTAATCACCCATAACCTCAATTACAGACATCCACTCAGACTCATAAAGCAGCAAAACAAGATCAGCTCCTGCTCCAAATTCCAGTAAAGGCTTGGCACAAAAAAATAAAAACGCTTACACACACAAACAGATGCAAGCCTTCATCGGGAGTGTTTAGTGACAACAACGCTCAGAATACCTCAGACCACACACAGTTCAAAAGCAAATGAATGCTAAAGATGACTAAATAACTACGATTTAGAAATGTAAAAAAAACAACCAAACTATTCAGAAATAACCTATAAGGAAAAACTCAGGCACGCACCTCATTCCTAATGATCACGAAAGGTATCTGTGAGCACTGCAGGCTCATACACACCGGCTTTTTGCGGGATTAAGCTTCAGTCTTTATCGCCGAGTTCCCACAATCCTCGGTAGACTATCAGAGTCTCCTTCCAAGCCCCCCTCACCTCTCTTCTACCTTCTTTTCCTGCTCTTTCCACCTTAGAAATGAAAATGAGACAGCCAAGGCGTTAAGTTGAGAGACCCAGGTCATAGCTTTTCCAAACAGCCAGGAGTGTATGACTTCACGCTGACAGGGGCTAACAGAGCGACTGAGGTTTAAGGGTCACGGCCCCTCAGCGACCCTCATCTGATGTCTCAGGAGGGTTGAGAGGGCTAAATGTTGAGTCATTCAGCCAGGCGTGCAGCAGGAGCCCTCCGTGTTGACGGGGCCAAGCAGCGAAAGCTCAGGGTGGGAAATGTCATCATTAGCAACAAAGTAATTTCACTGTGTATGCAGCTAAATATTACACAAATTAGTAAAGTTTAGTTTAGTTTTATTTAAAGTTTGACATGACATGATATTGCAGCACAAAACCCTGAAATGGGTCACACATCCACTAGGGATGGGCGATATCTTATCGTTTGCGATATACCGTTGAAAATTCTCCTCACGATAAAAATTTGTCTCCTCACGATAATAACGATAAGTCTAGTTGATGACGTAGTTTTGTGCGCGCCCGATTTACTGTTCACGTGCGGAGTGAAAACAAGCATGGCGGAAGGCGGACGTGAGGCTGACAGTGCGTTCACACCGGACGCGACTTGCGCGAATAAATCGCGCTATTCGCGCGTAGTTGGACGCGTGAACATTTTGGGTTTACGCGCTTCATTCGCGCGTGAAATTCACTGCACAACAGACGCGAATTCGCGTCATGGGCGGGGCTTCTGCCAGGCGCACATGTATGACTGCCACAGAGAGCATATGTATAGAATTTCGCTCTAAACGCTCAATTCGCGCTGCGTCATTCGCGCGAATTGCGCGGCAGGATGTCTATTCGCGTCTTTGCATTGACTTAACATGTAAATCATTCGCGCTTAACGCTTCATTCGCGTCTGGTGGGAACGCACCATGAGGAGGAGCTTGTTGTTACGCGAGGAGCTACCTCCACAATTTGCTACTGGTTTGGTTACAGAAAATCAGATGAGGAGCAAACTACCGTAATATGCAAAGTGTACAGAAAAATGGTGGTTACAAAGAGTGGAAACACGTCCAATTTTAAATTAACATAAAAGATGCCATACTTTTAATAAAGTTAAATATGCAATTTCTGAGATATTACAATGAATTAATTTCTAAAATGTTATGATATGGAAAGCCTGAAACAGATCACAGCAGTATAGCCATACACAGGCTTTCAGTCATCAGCAACGTGGTAAACGTGTGCCAGTAGCCTATGCATATGATTTAATATGAAGCGTCCATAACGCATTATTATGGTTGATAAGAGCAATTAATGGAGATGAGCTGTTGATCATAATTAGCATGGCCATAAGTTGGCTGTGTACAGAAAGTTTCAAGTTAATTGCATTAATAATACTATATGAAATAAACTTAATCTTTAAAACTTAATCTATAATATATATATATATATATATATATATATATATATCTATCTATCTATCTCTCTCTCTATATATATATCTATATATATCTATATATATCTATATCTATCTATCTATCTATCTATCTATATATCTATATATATATATATATATATATATATATATTATCGTCATTTGTATCGTTATCGCAATAAATACCTGAAATTATCGTGATAAATTTTTTAGGCCATATCGCCCATCCCTAACATCCACATACTCCAAGACAATCATTACTTAGTATAAAACGAATAAAAAAATAGCTGATATACAAGCATAATAAAACAAAAACTAAAATATATAAAACACAGATACAGAGAAAAGGCATCCTAATCAAGCACCTGGTATGTTATCTATACAACAATTTTAGAGCAAGGGGAATAAAGGACAGTTCCTGACGTTTAGTTTTACTCCTGGGTACAACAAATGTCTTGTGCCGCCGAAGAGAATAAGTAGGTGTTGCAGCCACAGGCAGGAAACGGTCATGAACTGTCCTTGAGTATTTTAGTATGATTATGTATGGTGGCTTCCTCACGCCTCTCACTCAATGTTGGGAGACTTGAAGTCGGAATGCCTACTATTCGACAGCATCGCTTTTGGATCCTCTCTAACTCCTCAGAGAGACCTTTAGGTAGTCCACCCCATACTGGACTAGCATTCTCGAGAACTGGCCATATAAAAGTCAAGTATACTTGCACTAAAACATCACAAGGCAGACCCGATTTTTTGCAGGGCAAAGATAGTATATTCTGGGGCGCACCTTCGAAATCATGTACTTAATGTGGGCATCCCATGACAAGTCAGAGGATATTTGAACTCCAAGCAATTTAAAGGTGAAACCTCTACAAATTGCATGTCTTGAGATAACAGGAAAGGGAGGGGAGGGGAGGGAATGTTGTCCTCTCTCCTGGCACTAATTACCATGTCCACAGTCTTAGCTCCATTCATTGCCAATGTAAATTCCTGTCCCCCTTCCACTATAGAATCCAAGGCCTTCCGAGTGAGTCCAGGTAAAGATCCCATAAGAAACTCTGATTAAGAGAGTCTCTATTAAATAGACATAATACATGAATTTATTATTATGTTATATTATATTTTTGAATAATTTATATTAGATTTTTCTAGTATTAGGCAGAAGGCATTGTGCATTTAAAATATTTATCCCTGGCACCCTGAATTCAATTGACAGCTCTGACAAACGAGCTCAAGTACATGTGCACAAATACACGGATATGTGCACTGACAGCGGAATCTTAAATCGGTAATGCGTCCTATTTAACTTGATGGATTACTTGTCTAAGTGAAAATAATTTGTTGATCCAGAGCGCTGTCATGGCGACTTGAGTCTCACAAATCATTTTTAATTGACAGTATTAAAAGCAGGTGAAGGGAAAAAGTGCCTTGCAGAACACAAAACAAACATCTCAGTGTCGCGAGAGAACTAAGCCACCTGTCACTAAAAAAAGCCTTTAAAGAATGATCGAAAAACCTGCCTTTAAAGATGAAGTATCATATTTTGAAGCTAAAACACTTTCTCTTAGTTTAATGTGCAGCGACAACTGTAAGCCATTCGTAGGCTGAAATATGAAGAATGTCAACGAAAAGCAATAAGACCAACAATTTTTGCTTAATGGACGATAAAACAATCTCATAGAATTACACTGAAAGATGAATCAGTGATATCTAAGGACCAGAATATAACAGATTTGGGCCAGTAACCAAACCACCTAGAAGTGCACTTAAAACCAATTTGGAACTCACAACTGCACCCTTAAATAGAAACATATCAGCCAAGAGCAATGAAACGATGAACGCTTGAAAACAGAAGGAATCAGCTGGTGTTTGGCTGCTTGCTTGGAGACCGTGAGTCAGTGTCTCCTCTCCTGCGTCCCTATTAATTCTGTGTGTTCAGCCAATCAACTGCACAATGAAGCAAGATAAATGGGAATTACCCACAAGGCAAAGGTTAATGTCTTTCGAACCGATCTGTACTCATTCTATCAACAAAAGGAGGAGATCAAAAAGCCTGGAGCATCTCTCTATTGACTCGATAGTCCAGAGCGACTCCTTGTCTGCGATGAAGTGCGTTATCTGAAGCTTGCAAAAGCCTCTGTTGCTGTATGCCTGTGATTGGAAATGTACAAAGGGATAGGCTTTAAACCACTTTTGCTTTTTCCGCCATCTCTCCCTCCAAGCTATGAGCTCAAGCAATGAGCAAAGGCACCAACAATTGTGACATCTGTTCTGCAGAAAAGGCCCGACGGATTACATGTCAATTACAACAAAGAGCCCAGAGTCCTGATAAATGACAGCCTGCAGAGCTCCTTTGTGGTACAGAAGAAATGTGAACGTTTAATGGCTTGCTGTATTCACATGTATTTGGAAACAGATGTGAAAATGGCTAAGAACGAATATTAGTTTGGCTGTAAACAAGCCCAATGACTGAAGCGATTATCTGGGGAAATGAAAGCATCTTTATGCATTTGTTTGCAAAATATAGGTTTGTTCTTGTTTGAAGGACGAGTGTGTATATGTAGAGGTCTCAATAATCAGTGTTAGTCTTGTCAACAACATCACTGATGAAAATGTTTGTTTAAATTAAGGACAAAAACATTTAATTATCATCATGCTGCGGCTGCTTTCATTATTGTTGAAAAAATAACCTTTGAGGATGAAAAGACATCACAAAGATGCATATTTTTTTACTAAAATAACTGTATTGTATTGTTAACTGTATTTGTGTTTAAATTATTCACAGACAACACAATATTTTTAAAAATCACAGTTTCTGTTATTGATGACAAAATAAAAAAAAATTAAAAACTTTGAAAAAAAAACAAAAAAAATGCATCACAAAGACAACTACACTTTACTTGAAATAAACGGTGTGTTTGTGACATATGATACACACCAGCGATGTGTTTGTTTAAATTACACGCAAAAACTAATTATCATCACAATGATTTTTTAGCTATTTTTTTTTATTGTTAAAAAGAATCTCCGTAGAAGAAAATATGAATACATTTTTATTTCAAATAAGCTATTTGAGGTCTGTTTGTGTTTGTAAACACAATTACACAACATTACAGATAAAAAATGTTTTGTTTAAATTACCCACAAAAACACAATCCTTTTATCTCATTTCCATTATTGTTGATGAAATGAAAACCCTTTGAACATTTCTAAAAAAAGATGCATCAAAACAATAGTAAAACAATTCTATCTAAAATATAAAAAAATATGAGAAAAAAGAACTCTGCATGCTGCATTTTAAGAAGTAAATCATTCAAAAATATAATAAAAGTATGTAGATTGTCCTGCTTAAGCTGAACACCAGTAAACAGAATCTCTTTTTGTGTTAATATTGCACATACTGTAATGAAAATGTGTATGCATGTGGGTGTGTTTTTATCACATTTGTGTCTGCTTTAACTTCTCAGGCTCTTCCTTTCGTTCTTAGCACAAACAGGAAGTCTCTAGGCTCTCTTCCTGGAGAGAAGCGCAGTGGGATATGCACACACACACTTATAGATGCAGGTTTTATGAAAACACTCATTCATACACAGATCTTGACAGCAGTCTCGTTCCTTCAATCTTTAACACATGCGTGCGCACACACACACACAGTATATAAACTCTTGCTCAAAAGCCTTGTTAAGTTTAATAGAGAGACTGGATGTCCACAGCGAGAAAATTAAAAAAGAAGGCCACTGCGCTAAAGGCAACAGAGCTAATGAAAACGAACTATGTTCAGGTGTATTCCTGCGCAGAGACAAAACACATGCTCAAAATGGCGTTTTTACAAATACTGTACACTTCTGTCTGAGGGGAGCTGTAAAAACACATTTGTGACCACTTTCAATTCTCTGCACATAAAACAGATTTCAGATAGCATTAAAATAGCAAATTGCAGCTGTCGTTGTTGTTGTTTAGCGAGATTTAATTCAAAACAGAACACTGAGCAGAGAAGTGAAATGTTCAAAATCCTCTTTTGCTCTGAGGTTTTGGTCACTCTAGGTACTTAAACTGGCTATGTTCACATGCCAACTTTACCTATCACCCCTAAAACAGCACCTTTACTCTCCACCCTGCTAGAAAATCCAGTTTAACATGGTGGCTGGTTTCTAGCTAGTCCAAGCAGGTCATTTGTTCTTTTACTCTAGTTATTAGATGGTCCAAGCTGGTCAACCACACATCATGTTGCAAAAACCAACTTGACCACCAGTAGTGATGACAGCTGGTTTGTTTAGTCTAAGAGGGTCAACCAGCTTGCACCAATGGCCATCTTGAAACAACTTTAAAAACAGTCTGAACCAGCTAAAAAAAAACCCATTAGGATCAATCTAATAACAATCATCCAGCCACCACAGTCCAAAAACCACCTTTCGTTCTGCTGGTGGTAGCTAGTTTATGATTGACTACCAGCTTGCATCAACTAATGACCATCTTAACAATCACGGACCAGATAATAACCAGCTTGAACCAGCCAATGACCCGTTTGAACCAGCTAATAACCATCCTAGACCAGCTAATAACCATCTTGAAACAGAAAAAAAAAAAATTAATCACCTCTGACCAGCAAAAACAAGTTGACCACCTTGCTGCTAGTGAAGAGTCTGCTGCTAGTTTAAGATGATCTACCAGTTGGAACCAGCTAATGATAATTTTATAACATTCTCAAACCAGTTTATAGCCAGCTTGAATCAGCTAAGGACCATCTTAACAATCACGGACCAGATAATAACCAGCTTGAACCAGCCAATGACCCGTTTGAACCAGCTAATAACCATCCTAGACCAGCTAATAACCATCTTGAAACAGAAAAAAAAAAAATTAATCACCTCTGACCAGCAAAAACAAGTTGACCACCTTGCTGCTAGTGAAGAGTCTGCTGCTAGTTTAAGATGATCTACCAGTTGGAACCAGCTAATGATAATTTTATAACATTCTCAAACCAGTTTATAGCCAGCTTGAATCAGCTAAGGACCAGCTTGAAACCAGCATAACTGTTCCAAAACACAGTTACCAGTTTATAATGCATGTTCCAACTGGACACAATTCTGTAACTGGGGGGAAAAGTGCAATGTTGGGTGAAAACGTTCCGCGATCTATAATTTACGAATTCAGCCTTATCAATTCAATCAGGAGACGACAACGTTGTTTGCAACTCTGACTCACAATTAGCTGAAAGCATGTAATCTGGTTACTTGCGTGTTAGGCGATAAATCACAGATTACACTGGGTTTATTTCGCTCTGATGCACCACTTTACCTCTGACAGGTGACATTATTTTAAACAAGCTTTTAATTCAAGCTGAAAGACAAACAGGATCTGAATAGAAAAGAGACGTCCTGAAAAAAGGTTTTTAATTTTAGAGTTGTAATCTTCATTTGAATCAATGCGAGGAGGAACTAAGAACAACTATGACGGAATACAAGCAGAAGAAACAAAAGGACAGCGGCTGCATGTCCTCAATCACAGCAACCTTGAGGACACAGTCATTCTTTTGTGAATTCTGACTCATTTTATAACCAGTTAAAGATTGAAAATTCTTCCACTTGTGACGTTTGAAACCTGTCCGCCACAGATAAGCAACACTGACAGGAACAAAAGAGAAATTGTCTTTCACAAACACAAAAAAGTCCCATAACTCAGTTATTCCTTTCGGCATAAACACACCGAGAGTACTTGCAACGTGACATACCTTCAACCACTCAGATGGATGGGCAAAGCTGGCTCTGCTGCTGCTGGGCAAAGATTTATCTGTGATTGTGCAGAGCGTGAACCCAGTGTGCATTTTACGTTTTATAGCAGTTGATGACAAGCCAGGCGTCCAATCCAGATGTGAACCTGTTATCGATCTGCTCGGAATTGGAAAGTGCCTAAACCTGGACGGTTGGCATCCCTTACCAGATCATATGAGCGCCAGGGTTTTGAATAATTGAGCTGCGAGTGAGAGTGTCGGGTGAATCAGTGCTATATAAAGCCAGCCACATGTGTAATCATGCTGATCTTCCACACACGTGTCCGCTGCATAACGCAATGTAATAGGCCAGATGGCGAGAAAGATGTTAATAAACAGTGGTGCGCGCACATTAGCAGCTTAGGTTACAAACAGCTGCTTTATTTGCCATTTCTAATCGGGTATTATTGGAAGAGCAAGAGCTGTGTGAACGCTGATAATCTGCGTTGGCGGAGAGATTGAATACTCGTGATGGGAGTGAGCCACACGGATCCCTGTTGAGGCCACAGCGGCCCAGAGGGCTGTACTGTAATCAGATGTGGGATGACGCTCAGTAAAACTGCAGAAACATTGTCGGCACAGCTGGAGTAACAGTTGTCCACTCTCGGATGGAGATTAAAAGACACAATCAAGGCTGCGTGTACACACAAATATACATGGAGTGTAATTCAGAAAAGGGGAAAGCATTGCAGAGGTGACTCTTTACGCTAATCTCTGCTTTAAATCCTGATTATTTCCTGTGCATTCAGACATCTTCGCTTGAAGAGCATTAGCAGATAGGAACATAGTGTTCTGAGACGGTCAGGCAGCTTTCATAAGCATTAAAACAGCCCTCGCTACAGTCACGTACACATGGTTAACCATTTCCTGGGTTCGGCCTCTTCTCTTGAAGAATAGTAGGAGAAGAAACGAAGAGGAGTAAATAAGAGATAGATGACTAGCTCAGCTGGACATGAAATGTGAACCATCCACCCAGACGAGACAACAGGAAAGCACCTTTCTTAGAATGAGTTACCCACAATTCCTCCCTGTAGGCCATTAAAGAGAAGGAAAAGTCATTCTTCAAGAGTAAGCAGGATTTCAGTAGCCTAAACAGGTGCACCATGTTAAGAAACAACATCCTGAAGAGCATCCTTTAAAATTTTTTGGGTGACTCTTTTCCTAAGACCAACAGGGGAAAAAACAATATAAAGATTTATTACATGTATATATTGTGTTTCTTTTTTTCTTTTGATTTTAGGAAAAAAGTCACAATGCAAAAATATCTTAAAGGATTTAAAAACTAAAAATATTATTTATTTTAATTTGGAAGTGAATTTTGGCACTCAACACTTAACCATAAACCTACCATAAACCATATCTGTGTAATGAATCAGTTGAAATGTTCACAAAGTTCGATTTACCCATTTTTCAGCCAATAGATGTAAATGAAAATCAATGTAAATAAAGTTTAGTATCATTTAAAATGTAAATGCAAATTATATTTAGGTTCCAAATGACTTAATCACGACTTCAACAAATTTAACAGAAACGCATGAAATTCTTGGAATTCTTTTGAAATAGTTGTGTGAAACTAACGCAAATGATTCATCAGACTTCACATCACTAATCTGCATCGGTTTTAAAGATGAAAGTGTGATTAATTCAAATTGAAATACATTTAATAAACCAGTCAACCACAACGATAGCATCAAAAAGATGTGTAAAAGTGCGTTTCCCCTTCCCCTTGCAACAGCTGTAAAATGCTTTGGTCATTCCTGATGGCATCTTGTTTGATTTTTAGTTTCATATATTCGTTATTACATGGCCACAGTCAATTAGCTCAATGTCACAGGCTGTAATGGACTTGTGGACATGATGCCCCTGCGGCATTTATTTAGCTCGGTCACACATGCTCTGATCTCTCCCTCCCATATGCACAGCAGCCTCGACTAAACCGGGAGTGTGTGTGTACAGGAGTGTTTGTGTACGGTAAAAGGTCAACTTTCTGCAAGAATTCCTCCAGAACAGCCCCAAGTGTAGCCCAATCCACAGAACGAATGGATGATGTCAAATAAAATGAGTACAATTTAGCAAAAAAAAAAAAAAGTACATTTTCAAATTTCTAGGAAAAATCTATCAGTGCGGCCAAAAACTGAAAATCTCATTCATAAAGTTTTTCAGAAAATAACAGTCATAGGTGTGTGTCCCTGAACAGCGGCGCACCAAAACAAGACATTTCCATTAGCTGTAGAAGTACCAAACATTCACTTTGTGCAAACAAGGCCAACAAGTAACACTTTCATCCCATTCAGACTGCATCCCAGCATGCTTTGCAGCAAATTAGCACACTCCTGCTGCTAACTGTAGAGTATGACATTGTAAGGTCACAATCTTTCTTTCAGTAACCTCTTGCACGCTTTGACCTCAAAAGTTGGCGAGGATTGACCTTGCCCTTCATGAGATCAGCTTCTGTACCATTCGGCTCAAACAATCTCTCCAGTTGCCTGTGGCCCCCTCTGCCATAGCACCGTGTATAATGCCAAGTGTGTCTAATCGTTTTAGCGTCAAAATACCGACAGAACCCCATCCACGACCTCCCCTACGAGCCCCCCTGCCCTCTCAAGCTCTCAGCTGCCACCCTAAGGGAAATCGGCTTCCTTGTGCCCTTGTGGATGTAGCTAACTGACCATGCTCTTTCCAAAGGACACCTGAGCTTTACGACAAATGCTAAGCCTACGGCACGGTCCAGTTAACAAACAGACGATCCGCAGACATATGGCGAAATGTGATATGTGCACTGTCGTAAGCAATAGGATTTAGTTGTTTAAACCTGTGTTACTTTAGTATTGTTGAGACACTATAATAGTTCTAACATTATTTTTAATGTTTTAAATTTTTATATTTTTCATTAGTTTTAGTAATTGTGTTTGTAATTTATTAATGTATTTATTTTGTCAATATGTCTATATCATTTTTATTATAATTATTTCAGATTTAGTTTTAGTTATTTTAGTACATCAAGGTACACTAAATGTATGGGAAAAAGTGATTTTAGATTTAGTTCATATAATGAATTATCTTTAAATTAACGGTTAAAAAAAATTATATATATATTTTTATATATAAATTATATGTATTTTATTATTACAGTTTCCACAAAAATGTTAGGCAGTACAGCCGGTTTCAATAACAATAAACAGAATTATACAAATTAAATATAAAAACGGTTCTTTTAAACCAGGAGTGGGCAAACTTTTTGACTCGAGGGCCACATCAAGTTTTCCACATTAAGTGAGGGGCCGCATAATGAAGCTTTGATTTTTTTTTCTCTAAATTGACACTCACTACTGTACTATGTATACTTGTACATACATGGCAGTTCTATTCTTGTACCATCTCTACCTATTTTTATGAGCACTTTATGACACACATAAGTTGCATTGGTGTATAAGTCAATTAATGTATAAGACATTTTATCATTTCATTCAGAAATAATGTAAACGAAATGTTTACAAACATTAGAAACATGTTTTTATATTCCCTACACTCTACAAAAAATCCTGTAAATTTAGCAGTGTTCAGAATAGAAAAAAAAGAACGAAAACATAAGTAAAACACAAACACAAATTATAGTGGCATTCACCATAAACGCATATTATAAACGCCCAGCCTAAATATTTAAAAGCGAAATCGAAACGAACGGCGGCGTGGTTGCCGGAAAATGCAAAATACAAACTCAAAACAAACTCACTTGCCTTTTCTCATTCATCACCAATCCTAATGTGCGCGCTTTGCGCTTGACCTTGATTGCTTTATATAAGTCGCCTTGGAAATCGCAACACGTTTCAGATGAAAAAAACGCAATTTATAATCCCGAAAAACAGTAGCCAGTTTTCAAAACAAATGAACACTTTCACATTTTTAAAACATGTAACTTATTTACAATTGTGCCAGTTTTGTAGTGTATTTAGCTATTTTGACTTTTTATTTTGTATTTTCTGTGCGGCTTGAATGTGGCGTCCGTCAAAAATAGACTAGGCACCTATCTTTGGCGAAGCCGCGCTGAGCGCCACTTCTGAAACGTGCCACGGTTTGACTGGAGTGGGCGCGATCAGCTCCGGTGGCCGCGTCGGAGCGGCGGGATGGTGTAAATCAGGGGTTATATACTGCACTACAGGCTACAGCGCCATCTATTGGATTTTACTGATATCACATATTGGAAAAACTGCCTCACGGGCTGGATGAAAACTCCCGTAGTTTGCCCACCTCTGCAGATCCGTATCCTTTTTTTTTTTTTTAATCCCTCGCGGGCCGCCACAGGAGTGATAGCGGGCTGTAGTTTGGACACCCGTGTTTTAAACTGTAATAATACTTCACATTGGGAAGTACAACAGTACTGTTTTACAGTATTTGTGATCAAATAAACGCAGCCTTGGTGAGCAAGAGAGACAACTTTTAAAAACATTTAAAAAAAAAAAAAAAGTTACTGACCCCAAAATTTGGAACAGTTGTAGTTGTTTTTTTAAATTTCTTAATATTCTAATTCTGTCAATAAAACCTCTGAAAAGAGTTTAGAATCTTCAAATTCAGACTCAAAATGTGTTTCTGGGTCACAATTACATGAACTGCATAATTTGCCCAAGCCAAACTATTTTTGCCTACGATTCCCAAAGACCTTTGACTTTATCCCAAATCCATCCCAAAGGAGCATGAAATATCAGCACTACAGAACATCAGTACTTTATGTTTGTAAAATCAGCATGCACAGTCAACCTGTGTGTGTCTGATCCAGAGCATCCTGTTGTCCCTGGCAGGACGGGGCTCATGCATATTGGAATCAGATGACTTCAGTGGAGGCATCCATCCAAACAACACTTGGAGCTCGTCTTCCATAAACATACGCACATATAAACAAGCAAATCGCACACAAACAGCCAGTGTGCTGCACTCTGAAGGGTCTGGATCTTTCAGTCACAGATAAATGAGAAGCTCTAGGCATAACTACTGTAATCTATGTGCGGACAGCCGCACACAATTGTCCGGAAGAAAACCAGGATCAATAAATAAATCACCCAGATTAGCCTGTTCCTTTGGAAGGGCCTCAATGAATATCTTACTGTTGTAAGACTCCAAATATGCAACATCTCATTGCGCAAGCTGAAAAAAACAAAACAAAAAGAGGTTCTGACGCCGCAATATATCAAATTTTCAATTGTTTTTATATGTCGCCCTAAGTGTGATCCTAAAACATTGCTTGGTGCAAACAAATAATACAATCTATTTACTTGTAATATTTACTGCGGTTGGAAAGACCATGTAACCTCGCTCCATTTCCAGCGGTCAACTGCAGTATAAACATATCTAAACTCAGAGAGAGAAAGGCAATATGGCTTATACAAAACTTCATTGTGTTTTTCAAGAACATCAGCCTTTTGTTTTCATTTAACTCACTGAAGTTCACAAGAGAGATGGAAATGCCATCTGGTGTGTGAATTACTCATGTTTAGAGAAACAACCTTGACATTTCTGTGCCAATTAAAAGGATAGTCCACCCAAAAATGAAAATTCTGTCATAAATTAACAGTTTGAACCTTTGTTCATCTTCGGAACACAAATTAAGATATTTTGATGAAATCCGAGAGCTTTCTGACTCTCCACAGACAGCAACACAACTGACATGTTCAAGGCCCAGAAAGGTAGTAAGGACATTGTTAAAATAGTCCTTGTGACATCAGTGGTTCAACTGTAATTTTATGAAGCTACGAGAATACTTAACGACTTTATTCAACACTTCGTTATTTCGGTTGTCTTTGTCATTATTTTTGTTATCTTTTAAAAAATAATATTAATAAACAAACCATTTTACCTTCATCATCTGAACAGTTTCAGAGAGAAAAGATATTCCTTGAAAAAAAAAACACTGTAGTTTAGAACGAGGTTTGTTTATTGGCAGTGACTGGATTTTGAAGTTTTCTATATTAAAGCTGGTTAAATGAGAGGAATAAAATATTAAATGAAATAAAATAACAGAATTTCAGAAGCTTTCTTTGAAATTGCATGCACCATTTAATCTTTCACAATAAGACCAGTAAAATGCATTTTTTTTTTTATATGTCCAATAAGCAAGCAGGGTTAATTATGATTTCATGTTGACTTCAAAAGTGACCTCAAACTGTGATCAGCATAAATGAACAGTTAATGATGAAACGGACTGAGAGAGCCAGGGAAAGGCTGTGCATCCCAGAGGGCAGTAAGATGCAGGGTGAAACACGGTGTTGTCGCCCACCCACCCCCCTTGGTCAGCTGTGACAATGAGATAGGATTTCACTGTGATGGTGGCACAGAGAGATTAAGAGCTCAAAGATTTATCAAAAGCTTAGTCGCTCTGATTTTTTTCCTGACCCAGACGCAATGAGCGGCTGCTGTCACACTGTGCCAATGTGAGCGCTACTTCCTCCGTTTCTAACTCTTTCCCTTTTTTTGGTTTCTTTTGCTTCCTCCTTCAGTTTTGGCCCTCTCTCACAAAAACGTCTGTCACTCACACTTTTGTTTTACACTATTCACACTCTTACTGTCTATCTGGCTCTGATCAGCACACACGTCAGCTAGGCTCACCTTCAGATGGTGAATCAACATTGATAATGCGCTCACACACCACAGATCCCTGTAGAAATCAGACACAAAAAAAGATACAAAACTGACCAATCCAAATAGTCTAAGCTCTAAGCTTTTTAGGCCACGTTGTGTGTTGTCCTGCAGTCATCTGAGGTAAAAGTGTGGCTGTGTGTTTGTATTGATGGTCTAAGCCAGTCTATAATAGTATTTGCTCTTCATTTAGCCACAGAAAATAAATAAATAGGAAAAAAAACAAAACAGACATGCACCATGGTTTCAAATCTTACACAAGGGGTCATCTATGACAATACAGTACTAAAAAAATAAAGCATACACTAAAATAAAATAAATTTAAATTAAAGTAATATTAAATAATAAATTATATTTATTATAGAATATCTATCTATCTATAGTAATAATAATGATGATGTTAGTTATATCAATGATTACTACCATTAATACTACTAATAATGATAATATTATTATAAATATTATTAATATACTACTACTACTCCTACTACTACAAATAATAAATAGAGCAACAATAAGAATTTTCATTATCATCATACTAAAAAAAACAAAAACAATAACCACTGAAATATATCTATATATCTATAGATGTATATAAAATAAATATATAGAGATTATTTCAAGATACTTCAATCACATCAATGATAAAAGCTCCAGAAATGCCTGTTCAATGGCCTGTATTACATTGTCTTCTGACAGCCACACTACACTCTGTGCTAATAGATCACAGTGCCTGATGTCTCTGATCCAAAAAATAAATCTATTTAACGCCAATATCACAGATGCATCCTCCATTTTCATTTCAAGAGGCATGGGCATTGTAACACTGGACATGAAAGCAAGCTGCTTTCAATTAGCTGGCAGATTAGCACAAAATATGCTTGACGGCGTCACGGGTGAAAATCCATCACAGCGAGTCGCACGACTCCCACTTTGCTTCCAGTGTTTACACGGGGTTGATGAGGGAATAAAGTAAAACGTCTCTCCCAGATGAGATCACTCTGATCAAACTTCTTTTCACTTCTCCTTATTACAGGCCCGACGTATGGAATGTGCTCAATGGTGCGGATATCGAGGGTGGCTGGAGTTTTTAGGACCACTGCCAGGTCTTTATCAAATAGCTGATGAAAATAGCCCAAACGCTTTTGGCAGCCACGACCCAAATAATGACAGAGTAAAGGCTTGCAGTGAGAATATAAACCAACATGAGTACACATGACATAAAGACATGTAAAAAATGGCCACCAAATTGTTATTTCTCCACTGGGTTACCTTTGAATCTCAGTTTAAATAAATAAGACCATTAAAATAGCCGAGTAGTGATGAATTTGAGAGCGAATAAACGGCCCAACTCTATAATCAACAAGCTGGAGTTTCCAGGCCCCTCTCTGGCGGCCCCAGGCCAACAGGAAGTGGCGAGGACGTGCGTGGACGGTAACCAGGGCCAATTAAAAAACAGGGAGTGCTGAGCATGTTGTAGCTAACGAGCTCCTTTCCTTGACCTCGCTCACCTTTTGACCCCACAGTGACCCTTTCCCTTCCCGTGTGACCACAAGGTCTACAAACACATGCTTTGGTTTCGGAAACCTTACCACATTCCCTTTTTGTCTCTCTGTCGGCCGATGGCGATGTTCCACCGAGCTAAAACACACCCACCACAAGTAAAACGAGTCGCTAATTTATGGGGTTAATTCTACCGCCACTTGCTGTAATGGGGCCGCAAAAGTTGTTTCCAAGAACTTGGAACAATAAATAGCCTCCAAATTAATTGGGAGAGTTTATGAAGCCATGGGATGCACTGAGACCCAACCGATATAATTAAGTGTGGCCAGAAGTAATAAGGCTCCGCTTTAGGGCGTAACTGGAGCTTAAGTAAAGTGATGTCACTGAAAAGTGAATAATTAAAGAAAAAAAACACCTGAAATGAGCCTGACTAAACCCTCAACCCTAATGAAACAACAAAAGACCAAACCAGTGATCGTCTCCCTCTGCCCGCTACAGAAGTGGTCCTTTCATTGGGGGGACCATATGTGAGTTCAGCGCTGGCAATCAGACTCCATTATGAAGCAGGCGGCTGAGTTCATCAGGAAAAAATTAGCCCGCCACTCAGTCGAGCTTTCCCATTGGCCGGTCACAAGAAGCACTGCGTTTCAGGGCACCCCAGACATTCCTGTGGATAATCTTTTCCATTCCTCTGCTCGCTGCAGCAAAAAGAGCCCAGATCGCAGCACAAGGACGGCATTGTGAGGCCCCTCCGCAGCCGTTTTTTTAAGTGCTCCCTCTTGCGCACTTCATACGAGCGCTTTTCTTAAAAAAAATAATATTAATAAAAATCTGAGCGCCTTTGAAACGAAGTTGGAACTGAAAGACGACGCAGTGTTTCTCACGGTCCCTCTCCAGTAAGATTATGTTTTGTAAAAAAACCTAAAACAATGTAAAACCACTGGAAGCTAAAGTGCTGCCACATTAGGGATTCAAATCTCCCCGGGTGACGTTCGTTCTCCTGCTTTGTTCGCCAACGAACCCATGTCATCCTCCTTGCTCTAATGTGTGATTTTGGTCACCACAGTACAAGCAACAAGCTAAGACTGGAACACATCCTCGCGCTCTGAAGAGATTTACGGAAACACGTTCCTTAATTAGAAACATAGCTATTACTACTTCTATAAACGAGCGACTCCAGTTAGGCTAGCCACCACACCAGACCGCAGGGTTTCCACAGTAACCGTGAACAGACTGCTGAGTACCACGCAGGGTTTTAAAGACTGGTTCTCCGCAAGCTCTATTATGGGCTTTGGAAAAGACAATATGTAGACAGAAATAATTTTTATAGGCAAACCCATTTGTATTGCCAAAGCTCTCTGGAGGGTCTTAAGACCACCACTCCAGCTTGAGGAAATATTTAACATTTTTTACAAACAGAATGACTTCTGAGCGAATGGCTCCAAGTAAAGCAACTACGCCGAAGAATCCTCTCTGTATACGATCTATAAAAGTAGGCCTTTGTTGTGAGTGATGTGTGCGGACTGTCTGTAGCAGCTATTGAAAGATGCTTGCCATGCCTTTCAAGGTTGAAAGAGTATAAAACAAGCATTCAATCGCATGGGTACGTGAGGGATAAAAGAGCCTTAAACTTGTGCTTCTGAGCAAACATTTAACCAAAATGCGCCAAGATGGGACTGTCAAAACCAATCCTTCTTAAAAAAAACTAAATCAAAGAGATTAATCGAAATGGTATTTCATTTTAATGGCATATGGATGAGGTCTCCCACAATGCACCTGGCACATATGTGGGGACACTTTTATAAATATACAGCAGTGGCTCTCATCTGGTGTTGAAAAAAGGTTGCAGATACGTTCTGATATGGAAAAAGCAATGCTAAATGCAACTAATTAAATGCAAGCAGCCAGCCATATAACTGTGCATATGTAAAATAGCAAAACAAATTGGCTTATCAATTTTTAAAAGTAAACATTTTACATATTGATGATATTAAAGGTCGTCTGTACAATCAAACTAAAATATTTAGCTGCAAACTGATTTGTCAGTTAGCTGAACAGGCTGCTTGTCATGTCCTCACCCAAAACTGTAAAATTAATTCATTTCAGTGTTTTAATGTGATTACATTTCCATTACGATGAACAAATTTTCTCTTCATCAAATCTAGACAAGAAACCAGATGAGAACAGCTGTCCTACATGATTCTGCACTGAATTGATTTATGATCCTCTTGGATTGATTCTTTAAAAAGAACTAGTTCATAAGAATCATTTGATCACAAACTAATCATGCTGAGCTATATGTTTGCAAAGACAAGGCAATAAAAGACATGTAACAAAACATGTTTACATACAAGCCAACACTGATCCATTCCCCACATTCCACAGGGTCACAGCTGGAATGTGCCGTAACGCTGCCCCATAAGGATCCCTCAGAGGAGGCCAGTTTCTAACATGTTCATCAGCCCTTTAAACTAGCATAACAAACTGTAAATCACACACACTTTAAGACCAAAACATATGAAGGGGACCAGACACTAATTAAGATTAGAAGGTGTGTTTATATGTGCACGCAAGATGTGTCTTGTTTCATGCGAACGCTGACATGTTACAAGACCAGACATATTTGGCATGAGTTAAAGCAGAGCAGAGTGGAAATCCGTTTAGGGCTCTAAATATGACTTCAATGCATTGATTTATGCATGTATCTTTAGCGTTCTTCAAAGTAAGGTCCATGAGGTTTCATGGGAACAGTTGACGTACACAAAAAGACAAGATTATTTAATGGTGGAGATACACAGCTGCCAAAAGACAAGTTATTGCTGAAAGTTTGCGCATTGTGGAGAGCATAAGCGATTGTGCAGTTCTCAATATGCATAGGCTACCTGTAGAAAGCCTGCGTTGATGAAGAGCACACATTCCACTGAAACATGTGCATGCTTCTGCTCGTCCTCTCTGAGGTGGCGGTGGTATCGAGCACTGGGGTTTCAGGAACCCTACGGGAAAAACACATGCAATAGAACTTTTACTACATGCATCATAATGATTCATAATGACAAAGTCAATTCATCAACATAATTGTAATGTTGTAATTAATTTAATATTATTAATATATAACTTTTATCTGCACAAAACAAATGAAACATGAAATTACTAGAGCGAAACTAATTCACAGTGTTATGTTAAAAAAGTGTGTGCGCGCATACACACACACACGCATGCATACATACACACACACGTAAATATTTCTTAATTATATACATGTATGTGTATTTATATATACACATCTAAATATACACAGTACACACACACACACACACACTACATAAACACTAACTTTTACTTTGGATGTAATAAATTTGACAGCGCTAAAAATTATTATTTATAAAATTTAATATGTATAAAATATTTATATACATTTTAGATATCATTATTTAAAATAAATTAAATAAATATTTACATTTTTTTGCAAATAAATAAAGAATTGACATTTTAGGGTAAAACTGTACTGTGCCTCTCTAATGAAAAAGATGAACTTCTGATTGACCACTTCAATATCAGACAGGCAGACCAGTCAGAGCAGATGCTTATTTGCCCTTTATAGATGAAATGGATCTTTTAAAGAAGCAACATCATTTGACTCGTCCTGCCTTGCGTATTGCCCCTCTATCTGCCACAGCTAGCCCCGGCCGACCCCTCACATTTCCAGTTTTGCCCTATTCTCTGACCCACAACCCCAGTGGCTGGCGGACATGCGAGCCGGGGCTACAAAAAATGCTGGGAGGAGTTAAGAAAGGAGCAGGGGTGAGATCGGAGGCGGATCACTCAGTATGGGGAAAAGGCCAGATGATACAGGCAATGCCTGCAGGGGTCGGGGTAAGAAGCCATGCTGTGCATCTCAGGGGTTTTAGGCCATTCCTCACACTAGGACCTTTTCTCTGGTACAATGGGTTAACTGATATCATCCCCCATGTGGCGAGAGATCACCGAATGGTACCCGCAAGGGCTTTGCTGTCAATCAATATTGAAGATCTTAAAGGAATACTCCACCCCCCCCAAAAAAAATGTGTCAATATTCACTTAACCCCATGTCGTTCCAAACCCGTAAAAGCTTTGTTTGTCCTCGGAACACAATTTAAGATATTTTGGATGAAAACCGGGAGGCTTGTGACTGTCCCATTGACTGCATAGTAAATCGCACTGTCAAGTATAAAAGTATAAAACACTTCGTCAAAACAGTCCATCTGCCATCAGTGGTTCAATCTGAATTTTATGAAGCAACGAGAATAATTTTTGTATGCAAAGAAAATAAAAATAATGACATTTATTCAACAATTCCTCTCCTCTCTGTCTCCGTGTCAGCGCAGCGCCATTTTGAAAAGCATTCTCTGTCATCAGTAACGCATGGATACGTATTGTACGTTTATTTACGCTGATTTAAACAGAAACAGCGTATCCATGAGTTACTGGTGGAGTATCCCTTTAAAGGGACAGGTTCACCCACAACTAAACAGTACTCTCTCTCATTTTGTTTAAAATCTCTATGACTTTCTTTGTTCTGTGGAACACAAAAGTTAAATCTGAGAAATATCCTATATTTCCTATTTATATCCTATAATTTACTAGACTGATCTGGTTCTCGAGTCGACTCATTGACTCAATTGTCCAGTTTCAGAAATGGTTTGGAGAAAACCCGAACAAACCATAAGTGTCAAAATATTTGAAATGCTGTTTAAACCAATCATAAAACCACTCTATGCTAGCCGATAGACTGACATTTGAAGATCTAACTTTTGCCACAGTCTACTTTCACAAGTAAGCTGAGGATGAGTGATGACTCACAGAGCCAATGAGAAACAGGATGAGCGAGCTTGCACTGAATGATCTTAAAAAGCTCGTAGACCTTTCGGATCGGCGCAAACGTTAAGAGCGAAGGGCAGCTGCATCCCCCCGCTCTGGTCCCTGCTCAATAAAGCGCCTTTACTTCCACCATGAAAAACATGTCATTCCAGATGAGCTCAGCCAATGACATTTAAAACAGGCACAGGGATATTAAATTAGTTCCCCATGATAAGCTGGCTGGGATGCTGATGCTCTGGTCAAAGAGGGGGGGATGGGACAGGAAACGGACAGACTGACTGCCTGTTAAGCGCCTGCTGCAGCTGTTTGATTAAAACAACAAAAACGTGGAAATGTCATAGAGAGACAAGGAACCTTAAAAATGACACCAAGGCCAGGTAATACAGACAATATGAGAGAATAGAACTGCGAAAACAGCCGAAGAAAGTCATGAACAGCAACAAGCAAACTTGTGTTTGGAAGGATTACTTAGCCAAAAAATAACCCAAAGAACTACAATTCACAAATAAATAAATAGTAGACTTGTGTTCCATATTCCTAAGTTTTCTGAAGTCATATAATAGATAACTTGCCCCTTCAGTGAGCCATTAACTTGACTTGAGCTCATTGACTCAATGATCTGAAGAGATTTTCATGTTAACAATTCATTGGAGGGGAAGATTATCGGTAACTCAAATTTCCTCACACAAATCATATGAATAGAGTCCGAAAAATGCATTTGAGTCTTAGCGCTGACTAGTTTTTGGTAATTTTTGTTCAATGTGAACAGTATGGAATAATCAAAAGAACAACATAAGGGAATTAATACCATAGAACTGTTCTTTCTTAGTGAACTCTCTCTTTAAGAAGGTGCTGAATATTAATGCTCTTCCATCTAAATTATACAAATAAGCTGATAAAAAAAAAAATGGAATAGCTGCAGTATGCATCAAAGAACAATCAGCATCATGTGAAAACCACAAGAGATTATAGGAAACTGTTAAACATATGACCATAAATCTGATTATAAATCAGGTGATTAGTCATTGCTTATTGGAGAATTTGCACAGATTAAAGTGTAAGCCTATTCATAAATGCAGCAGGAGTCTGGCAGATGCAGTAAAAAGAACAGCACATAAAATATAATAAGTTTTCACACTTCTGCTTTCTAGGACACACTATCTATCGTGTAAAATCCAGCAAGCGTAAACCAAATTAAGCATGTAATACAAGGCTTGAACATGGCTGAAATGAATAGGCTGTAATCAGCGATGATCATCAAAACGAATTTAGGCCATTGGGGACACGTTTCCTTTTGGCGTATCCCTCGTTCCCTGGCTCGACTGGTCAGCGGGGCCCATTAGCTCTTGCCTAAAACCCAGACGGAGTTAATCACCTTCATTTCAGCACAACAGATTCCGTATTGTGTAACCAGTGAAGGGCGGACAATGACACATCCCCGCTTGCTCTGAGCGATGTCACTGAAAATTACCGCTTTAACACATGAGCTAAGGCTCCCAGTCAACCTCGGCTTTTCCAAAAACACGGGTAATGCGGAAGGACAGGAACCACCACAAAAAAGGAAAAGGAGAGGGGGAAAAGGAAGTTCTCAATCACAATCCCACAGAAAAAGGATATAATGAAAACAAACGCTTTTTGAAATGCCCCAGATATGCTTGAATGGCTTTGCTTAAAATCATATTTCCCGTAATATTAGAGCACTCAGTTTAATTTCTGAATTAGAAGCCACCAACAGACATGCTACTCTACCTTTTATTTATGGGTTTTAATCAGAGAGGTGTGTAAATAACCCACCGTTTGAACGTGTGATTGTATCTTAAACAGTCTTGATGAATATTAAGATCAAGTAATTTGTCTTTTAACAGGTGCTCTGGACTCAAGCTTTATGTCTTGGAGCAAAACCCCCGGATTAGTCAAGTTTAATGTCTCTCTCTTGATTCAGCATCGTGAATCAGTAGCACTGAGTAAATATACAGTAGACTGACTCATTAAGACAATGCCCCCATGAATATTGTGCTTATAAAAATAGACCCTATAGTTTTTCACATAATGAAATATAATCCTGAGACACGCTATCATTTAAGTACATAATGATGTACATTCAGGCTGTCATTATCACGAAATAAATGCCGGCATGCGATACGGACTCCAGCACAAAGAGGAGGAGCTGAAGTTGTTTTATTGTGTGAGAAGAAAGAGATAGAGGAGTGATACGAGAGACTAGCACAGCTATCAGCAGCCTGGGATGGATACAAAAATATCTGGTCGATCAGAATCAAGTATTGATAAAGGTATGTAAAAGACATAAGTCATCTAAACCAGGGCCTAATGGTGAACGCACATACTCCCAGGTGTTGAGCCACGGTGCTCATGAAGGACACACAAGTTTGAATCTCCCTTCTCGACTGTCTAAATTAATATTACTCAGTACTTGAATGCATAAATTACACTGTAACAGGGACACCTTAAAATAAAGTGTAACCTCGTAATGTCATTATTTTTGTTTTCTTGTGTTTTCGTAGCTTCACTGATATCACATGGACTATTTTAATGATTTACCTTTCTGGGCCTTGAACGTGTCAGTTGCGTTGCTGTCTATGCAGGGTCAGAAAGCTCTTGAATTTCATCAACAATATCTTAATTTGTGTTCCGAAGATGAATAAAGGCCTTACGGGTTTGGAACAACAAGAGGTGAGTAATTTATGACATCATTTTTATTTTTAGGTGAACTATCCCTTTAATATTATCCAAGGCAGCACTATATTTTTCCTCAACCAAATGGTAGATGTGCTTTAAAACTGTCATTATTTCAGTTAATGCAGAAATGACGTGCTTCACCTTTTACTTCAGTGGTTCAGGGCTGCTTTGTTCAGAGGATTGAGTTGGAAAAAAAGTTTAGATCATGAAGATTCATTTAGATTCATTATCTGCAAAACTACATCTGTGCCCATCTGATTAATGACTCAATTTTGTAAACATACTTTGCAGGGACCTTTTTCCTGGGCCCAATAAACAACCTTGAGAGCTCAGAGAAGCATGGGTGTAGAGCATTCCTCACGTCCTTGAAAAGCCTATTGTGTTGTCTTCTCTGTATTAGCAGCTAGTGACGTTAAGCAGATTGCCTCATCCTTGAATGTGGAAACATTCAGAAGAGTGCATTTTCAATCTAATGTGAAGGACAGGGAGAATTTTTAAACAACTCTTGAACTGATGAACCAACAACCCTTTTAAAACACTTTCGCTGTGGACAAACGCGCCAATTGTGGTTGTCTTAACCATGTTTCCTTGTTCTCTCATGGCGTATTCCACTGCGGTGTCCAAAAATGAACTTCAGATGTTTGCTTTCCACTTACAGAAATAATCAGGCAGAGAAGCCTCTCATTAGATTCAATTACCGCGCTGACAGTTATGCTACATCTGACGGACGCAACCTCCACGGCGCTTTAATCAAAGCCCATGAAGGATGACAGCCTGACTTTGTTGGGTCTCCTGGTTAAACCCCAAAAGCTACTAACTCTGATGTATCTGGGAATCAATGACGCATGGACACATTCGCTCTTTCATTGGAGAACGCATGCCTTGGAAGCTGATCCGCATGAAGGAAATGTCAAACCTTGACTTCACGTTTATTCAGCGAAACCAGGTTTCCAAGGGGATTGAAAAGGAGGACAGTGTCCAGAGGTCAAGATAAAAGTGAAAGACATAAAACACAAGGAGGACTTGAAAAGCTTTACATTTTACCTGAAGTTAACACATTCAGTCTTTTTCTCACAGTGAAGGTCCCCACAGGGGGCGTAACCCTACCTCACTATGAAATTCCAGCCTTAACAAGGCCACTGCTGAGACCACAGGTGTTCCGGCTTGAACAATCAAAGAATAAAAAAAAAGACGGGACAGGTCACACGGCCTGACACCAGGTCTGCCTGCTGGCCCCACACTGAGCGCAGTGGTTTTAGGTGTCAAGTCAAAGGCCATTCTCAGACCCCACTAAGCTGATATCATCAGGTGCTTGCTGTTTTAAACTAAATACCACATTCACCCCCTGCCACACTAACTGCCCATGAACCCATAGCCACTGACCTTCCCGTGCCAGCCTTTTTTAGACTGCTTACTAAGCCACATCCCTCTACAGAACAGCTACGCATCACAAAAAAATATATTAAGCAGAAAAGACATTTGACACATCTCTGAGTAAACTAGCTATGAGAATTAGTCTAATTAGTCAAAACGCATTTCATATTATGGCCAACAGCTCATTAATGGCTAATATTAAAATGCTATTAAATTGTCTACACATAAATAAGTTATACAAGGTTTATATTATATACAATATGATAATAATAATTATTATTGTGTATATAATAATTATTATTATATTGTAAATATGAATTATTATTATTTATATAAAGTAAATGGCACTGGTAATCAAAATCAATCACAATATGATCACAATTGTCCAATACATACAACAAAAAAATAAATAAATAATATAACAAAATGATAAAAGATAAAACAGTCGGATAAACAGCATTGTACTGCTGTATTCTGCAACCCTTTAAAGTATTACCACTATAGCAATACACAAGACAGAAATTATTGACCACTGAGTCACATCCTGCACATGAAAAAATGGTGGCATGTGATTAAAAAAAAAAAAAAAGTGCTAAGTTGAAAATAGTCTAACATTTAGTAAACATGGACTGTGATCTGTGCCATTCTGTTTTCGAATACATCTCTCACCTAAACACTCAAAACCTGCCTAATTATTCAGTCCTTCTGAATTTCTTTACACAACTAGTTATTCAGGAAACCCACCAGCTAGGTGATTTTAAAGATTCCTAGTTTTGCATCTCTATTTTAACCCTCTCCTAGCAGCACAGGTCTACAAAAAAGGGCTTAACACTAGTGGATGTCTTCAGTTGGCTGAAATTATGCGTTTTCTCTAGATGACAAAGTGTGTTTGAGTGTGGTTCTGTGTAGGTGTGAAAGGGTTGTGCCACTAACAGTTTTGACCACAGACGTTACTCTCGGTCTCACATTGAATGTTCATTCTGAACATGGCACAGACTCAGCAGACACCCTCAAGACCACAGTGACACATGCTGCGTCTGACTGCTGTTTGTCACGGTGTGGTCTCGCTATATATTTGGTTTCTGTATACTTGCATTGTTATACATTTTTCAAATTCTTTTACATTTTTGCAGCGATACGTTAATTAGCTGATCAATGTATTATAAAACGAATTAGATCACGATATGGCTAATAATAATATTTTAAATATAAGCCGAATTATGTCATTATAGTGGGGTGGAGGGATAGCATTTGAGAAAGAAAAGACAGAAAGAAGAAAAAGAGAAAAGAAAAATATCAAAAGAGAAGAGGGGGCAGGAAGGAAGGAGGAGGCAGTGGTAACGAGGTTAAAGAGTAGATGTTAAAGATGGCTTCTGTACGTCAGGGCCGGGCCTGCTGCGGGGCACATGCTGGAAACAAGGGCTTTCTGCCCAACGTTTCGAAAAGTTCCTTGGCCAAACAGCATAATCAAATTTGTGTGATTGGACTCAGTGAAGAGAGAGCTTTCTTTGACGAGAGCTGAGACAAGGAAGCGTTTAAAATCCTGCCACCCAACTCACATCTGTATCGTTACTGAACACATGACAGGAGTCTGATCTGGAGAAGAGAGAGAGACACGCTTATAAAAATTTATTTATTTTGATATTTACATCAAGTCGAAAGTGACCCTAATTTGATTCCAAATGAACAACGATGAAAAAGAGCTAGTATTTAGAGGAGGTTACAGAAGATGACCTGTGCTCCACAAGTACATCCTGTTATACGTCTAAATGGGCTAAGCTTACTGCAAGCTGCATCATTAGACGGAACATTAACCCGATCACTATCCATCTGGTATTTTGCTTGGTTAAACAAATGACCTAGGAAACATACTTTGACTGGAAACGTGCAACTTATACAACTACTGTTCAAAAGTTCGGGGTCAGTAAAACTTTTTTTTTTTTTTAATTGAGCAAGGAAGCATTGCATTGATCCAAAGTGACAGTAATGACATTTATTTGGTTACAAAAGATTTCGGTTTCAAATAAATGCAGTTTTTTGTATCTCCGTTTTCACAAAAATTGTTAATTGTTTTCAAAATTGATGAGAAGAAATGTTTTTGAGCACCAAATCAGCATCAGGGCTCGCAAAATCGTTAGCACGACGTCCCAGGGCTATTGTTTTCTCCAGTCAGGCTACCAAAATATATCACTGCCCTGCCCGACGGGCTACCTTAAATACAGGGCTCCCACGCAGTGTTCCCTCTAAGCTTCTAAGCTTCTTCCACCGCGGACGCACAGAAGACATAATGCGCCTCGCGCACACAAAAATGAGTTGGGAAGCCATTTGATTGAATGGCGCCAGTAAAAGGGAAAGAATAGCAATGCTCGGGCAAACCACTATAGCGCTGATGTCACGAGTTAGAGCCGGTCAATGCGGTTTACAGGTTTCATAGAAAGAACGATATGCACCAAATGAGTCGCTATAGAAACTGAATGCTTCAATGGTTGCGGTGCGCTCAACACGAGAGACAACGTATACGCAATGACATGTGAAATAAAACGTTCTCATGTATTAAAGAAGAGTGGCTTGACTAAGTGCTGGAAATAGCGGAGGATGGGCAAAGAGCGGTAACAAAACACTGAAACATATACAGTCACACACAAGAGTATTGTACAAACTGTACTTCATAACGATGTTTAGACAGCTATAGAAGAATTCATATGTTCACGTTTTTTTATATTTAACTTACAGATCTCAGCTTAAGTTTTGCATCAGTTTCTATTAGTGTTGTCACGATACTGGAATTTCTAACTTCGATACGATACCTTGAAAAATATCGATATTCGATACCATTTTCGATACCACAGTGAAAAAAACTGCCACAATATTAAGGGGGTAATTTTTTTAATTTAAAGATAAATGTATCAAGTCGAGAACATGCGGTATATTTTACATGAACAAAAAAAATGTCGAGGTACTGCATTTGTTGATTTATTTATTAATCTTTTATTAATCTTAGTTAAATGATAATTGAAACTAACATTTACTAATACATGTTCTAATTAAAATCCAAAGTTCTATTTGTTGATATTCTCATTTGCTTCATAACCAAAATATTTCCAGATATAGGGCCCTATGAAATCCGTTTTATTTTTCCCCAAATTCAGTTTTATTTTTTTCTACATTAAATTTTTTCCATTTTAATTTTTCTGGATTCCATTTTTTTCCGTTTGAATTTTTCTGGACTCTTTTTTTTTTAATGGTCAAATTAAATGCTATTAATCTAAAAGCATTTCTAATTCATTAAAATCATGAAAATTATACAATTTAACATTTAATTTATTAAAAGTGTAACAAAAATGACACGTTTAGGGCCGTATTAAATGTTTTATTTTTTTCTCACCTTATGTTTTATTGTTACCAAATTCTGTGTTTTAGCATGTCTATTATTTGAATGCATACAAAAATTTTTATTTATTCTTACAGTAGCCTTATGAAATGTGTTTTCCCCCTCAGAAATTCTGTGTTGTGTATTTAAATTTTACTGGATATCAGATGAAGGCATAAAACAATTTTAATTAATTTATATTTGAATTAATGAAAATTAAACATTTACATTTTTGGCAAATTAAGGGGATTTACTATTAAAATTAAAATATTTTGTGATTATTTCTTTAAAAAAAATTAACAGTAGTAGTAAGTAGTAGTATTATGTACATTCTACTAAATAATAGTAATATAGCCTATTTCTGGCACACGGTCTTTAATAGGCTAAGTTAAACCAAACTTTTATTTTGACGGGTTGCTGTGAATACTTTTAAAGTTCTGTGTGTGTATGATATGACGCTAGTTTTACTCAAATTAAATGGTAAAATGCTGGTAAAGTGCCTTTCAGATCAGTTCTGGAGATATTGTTGATGTATTTATGTCCTCATTGAGACGGCAGACGCTGAAATCACCGCGAGCGCCACATTAGTAAACAAAACCGCACGTGCAGCACATTCACACAGAGACGCGCAGAACATGCAGGATTCATATTTAAATCGACTTTTGCAGCTTAATATTTACAGATACTAGTCCATATCGCGATTTGATTTAAGTGTAATGACCTACTTTTGATTAATTCATCCAAACTTTGACAAATTCCGTGACATTCCTCGTTAAACTGTAAATTCCGTTTTTATGACTGGATTCCGTGCGCGTTCTCTGCATCGCGGAGATCATAGATCCCTACAGATAGCGCTCCTGCTGTGTTCTTTAACAACCAGAGCAGTCATCTTTCTATTCACTTCACTTTTGCTATTTAACCAGAGCGAAGGAGACGAGTGTGGTCACGTGTGGTGCTTGTCCACGCGCCTTTGGAGAGAAGTGAAAGTGACAGCTCGGCTAGTATCGGTGTATCGATACTTCGGGAAATTAATATTGCTACCGTTCAGATATTTCAGTATCGATATTTATCGAAATAGCCCAGCCCAGATGGTCACTGCAGCCACCAGATCCAGTCCGTATCCAGATCAGATGGTGGATCAGCACCCAGAGGCTACCTCTACAGCCCTGAACGTCAGCGGAGACCAGGACACCGAGATGAGCGCCAGAGACAGATCCCCAGTGAGGACCCTGCCACTTAGACAGCCATCAGGAAAGACCACTGGAACCAGTTGAGCCCTTACAATCTGACTTTGCTGCAGTTGGAATTTAACTGCTGGTTCGTTTGGCCAGAGGAGAACTGGCCCCCCGACTGAGCCGATGGAGTTTTGGTTCCTTGCCGCTGTCGCCTCTGGCTTGCTTAGTTGGGGACACTTCATTTTCAGCGATATCGTCGACCTGATTGCAAAGACACTATTTAAACTGAACTGAGCTGGATGATGACATCACTGAATTCAATAATGAAATGCCTTTAACATAATGCATTGACACACTATTTTCCTTTTTTGATATTGTGCAGTTGCTCGGATTTCTAGGTCTGGATTCCTACTGAAAATATAGCATATAATTAACACTTAGCTAGCTGTGAGGGGATGGCGGTTTATTTCTAACTCACAAATCAACGTTTCACCATAAAGTTGCATACTGAAAAAATAAAAACATCGGAATTCAAAATCAGTACAGGGCTGCATGCATAAACAGAGTGCGACCAGTGTAGTCTGATTGACAAACAAATGGGTTCTTTTAATGAATTAAAGTTACAACTTATATTTATCAGTACTTTTGCATACCTTTATGCACTTTTTAGAACTTCAACATTTTGGTGCCTGTTCCCTTGCCTTATATGGACTGATAGAGGTGTGGTATTTTTTTCTAAAAATTTTCAAGTCTGATAAGTAGGCCTATACTTGCACCAGCTAATCTCAAAAACACACACATTCAAAATACTGAGTGCTTAAATCTCAGTATATCAACAGGGCAACTGTGTCCACATCTCTCATATGACGGCAAACACACAGTTATGCAAAGATAAAGAACTCTGCGCGTTTGCACTGCATGTGTGTTGAATGCATGGAGTCACTGCGCTCACAATGAGAGCGAAACTAACCCGACAGGTCAAGTGGGACGGCACAAGGCAAGATTGCGATCCAGACGAAGATTGCAAACAGTTTGCTGAGCAAACACTCCAGCCTACGAGCATGTGCTTTGAAATGACAGATGAAGAGAGGACCTCATGTGGAGCTCATAAGTGATGATGTTCATGTGAATCACTTCCTGCAGTGGCTAATCAGAGAGTGGACTTGAATGTGTGTATTTCATACCATCTTAACTGTAAAATGGAATAAAAAAGTGCTTTGGAATCAATGAGGGCTTTCAAGGACTATTAGAGTTATATTAAAATAGCATGGTTTATAGTTTAGAGACCAACCAGATGTGCAAGTCTGTGTGAAAAAGCTGACACAAGTCTGTAGTATTTATTGTTTTTCTCCATCTGCTTCTCACAGGCATCTGAAAACAGGAACATTAGCTGGCAATGTAAATAGAGTTGTGATTACAAAACCACGCAGGTTACCACCACTATAGCGGTTGCCTGTTATTGAATTGAATGCATATCGATGATAAATGAAGCGCATGCTGTTTTAATGTGTGTGGTAATGACAGCAAATCTATTTTCTTGTAAAATAAAGTGATTATAGCTCCTTGTAACCTGAAGCACAACAAAACAATGACTCAAATGCTATGGCTGGGTCAAGATGTAAACAAAGGGGTTTTCAAACCGGAGTCTGGGAAGCAGTAGAAATATTCAGAGAAACTGCGCAAAAACTAAATAAATAAAAATAAAATAATTAGATAAGTCAATTACATAACTCTGAAAACAACAGGTTGTGTTTATTATTTAATTACCATCAAAATGTAAAAAAAAAGAAAAAAAAAATTTTTTTTTCTATTGAGTAACTACATTATACAATATAAAACTGTAGCTGCAAAATATTACAATTATAAAAATTAAAAAAATTGCATAAAAAAAAAGAAAAATATTATGCAGCACTATATAACACTTCATATACATATATGTGTGCGTGCGCTTGTATGCATGCATGTATGCGGACACACACACAAACAAGGCATTTTCGTCCACACAACTGCCGCTCACTGGATAATTTCTCTTTTTCGGACCATTCTCTGTACGAAAATGCCTTGTTGATGTCAGAGGACAGAGGAGAATGGGCAGATTGGTTAGAGATGATAGAAAGGCAACAGTAACTCAAATAACCACTCGTTACAACCAAGGTATGCAGAATACCATCTCTGAACGCACAACACGTCGAACCCTGAAGCAGATAAGCTGCAGCAGCAGAAGACCACACCGGGTGCCGCTCCTGTCAGCTAAGAACAGGAAATGGAGGCTACAATTCGCACAGGCTCACCAAAATTGGACAATAGAAGAATGGAAAAACGTTGCCTGGTCTGACGAGTCTCGATTTCTGCTGCGACATTCAGATGGTAGGGTCACACATAAACTTCCAACTCTTCCCCGCGATTATTAATAAAATAAAAGATAGATACTAGATTGCTACATTATATTCCCCAGCAAGGAGGTGATAAAATCGCTGTTTTTGAAGTAATTTTTTTGTAGAGAGAGACGTGCAGACGCAGCAAGCAGGTACACACAACTGTCCTCTCTCTCTCTCGATCGATAATTAATACATGCTATAATTCATTCAAATAAATGTGGTTTTACCGCACTATTTCATCTCTGTGTCTGATTTGAAACTGGCAGAATGCTAGCGCTAACGAGCCGTAACTGATAAAAATAACTGTCATTTTTACACATTCGTTCAAATATTGCGCTGCAAAGTACAAGACAAGTTTTAACTGGTCTATTACTTGGCAAATGACCATGGAATAAGCAGGATAATCAACGTCTAGCCGTGTGTCGGGCGGTTCTTTGCCTCCACGTGGTGCATTAAAATCCTTTAATGCACGGCTAGACGTTGATTATCCCTTACTTAAAAATCATAATTAAGCATAATTGTGAATTCACAAATGCTATGATTTAATTAAATAATGATCTGTGATGCAGTTCTAACACAGTATATGCGCTTTAATTATTTCCATGCGTGTAGGTTAAGCACGTGCATCACACAGCGGCTCCGGTCACAGTAGTGGCAGCCCTACTCCGAATCAGTTAAAACCATTGAGTCGCAAACGATTCACTGTTTCGAAGCAGATCGCTTATTGCAAATCATTTGATTCAAACCGGGACTTAAAAGCGTGTATCGCGAATCATTTGATTTAAATTGGGACTTCGGAGCAAGATCGCATGATGTTTTTATCCCCACCGGGGATGAAAATAATTCAGCAGAGGCAGGGATGCATAAACCAGAGGGGGGGGGGGGGGGGGGAACTGTCATCACAGTTAACTCTAAAACAAATTGTTCCTGTAAATGCATTGATTAAAAACACTGTGAATGAACCATAAATGTGCTCATGATCAGTGAGGGTGGACATGACCCTGAGCCAGTCTTATTATACAGTATTGGTCACAGACAAGCTAGTCGTTCAGACCACCAAATTATTATCTAATTTTGCACTTCCCTAGCACATCCTTCTCGGGGAGGCTAAATGAAAAGCAAAACGAAGGAGCGGAGTGAAGGGAGAATTGAAGGAGGATGGAATTCTGAGAGAGGGAGAGAAGGAAAACTAGGTCAAGTCACATGACTGAGCGATCAACTGTAGGCAGGATTACATTTCTACAGTATTTGCCCATTTACAAAACAAATGTTGACTGCAGCTTTATCTGCGTTTTGTGAAGGGCTGAGCCCGGGAATGAGGGGAAGGGGGCGGCTCCAGATCAGCAAGGTGTGCTGTGTGTACTGTGAGTTAAACAAACCGGGCCCGAAATGGTAGCATCCTCTCAGACAGAAGAGAGAGACCGTTGTCTGAGTGGACAGGAAGATGCTGTCAAAACTGAACAGCACAATTCTGCTTTAAACTTTTCCAAATATACGTCACCAGCTGTTTTCACTGTGGATTAACTTTGGGGTCTGTATATAAATACACACATACATGGGTATAAATTTCCTGGTTAATGCTGAAGTGTGACATTTTTCACTACTAACATCACAGAATTAGGGGAAAACACTTTTTGAATTACATCAGCATTTAGATGCGAGCAATAATGTTTGTATCAACGGATATTAAAAATATATTTAAAAAAATAGTCAGAATGTCAGAGCTATGATGAACTATGGATACTAAAGAGATCACAGTCATAGTTTTGACTCTGATTTAATGACAGGATCACTGTAGGTGGAGTTTCTAGGCAGTAACAGGTTTATGATTGGATTAATCTGAACTATGTAAATTTGAAATGTAAAATTTTTATACATCATGGTACTTTTTTATTTGAATCACTCTAAGGTATTGCTGTAAAGGAAATAATGGAGAATAGATTTTTTTTTTTTTGCGGAAGATTCCCTTTTAGCTGTTTAGTTAGGTAGATATGTCTGTGTGCAAGGATTGAATTGTGGTTGCTGCTGTAACGATATTATTTCCTGTGAAGGATAAATAATAATAATTTTAAAAAAAGACATCAAAAAAATGTACATTCAGACACTACATTAATGAAGTCATTTAAAAATCACTTTAAAATGCATACAAATTTTTCTTTTACAAATTAATAGAATCACTGACCTAAAATAATCCACAAAATAAATGTATAATACATGTTGTTCATGCTTTAGCCATTAATTGAGATGAGGTGACAGAAAGTGTTGCAAAAAAAACTGAAAAAACTGTAGCGGTGTCTAGGGAAATGTAGTTAATGCAGGGTGACATCTTACAAGAAAGCAAATGTCATGGGTCTACATTTACATTTAGTCATTTGGCAGATGCTTTTATCCAAAGCGACTTACAATTGGGGAAATACAAAAAGCGATTCATCTTGAAGAGGCAATCAGACAGAGGAAGTGCTCGTAACACCAAGTCTCAGTCATTGTTCAATTAAGTACAAGCTAGTAAGGGAGGGAGAGAAAGATAGAGGGAAAGAGTGAGTTTTTTTTTTTTTTTTTTTTTTTTTTTTTTTTTTTTTGAGTTTAGGATGAAGTCAAGTACTGCCGAAAGAGACGAGTTTTCAGTTGTTGCTTGAAGATTGACAGGGATCCGGCTTTCCGGATAGGGGTGGGAAGATTATTCCACCAGCCAGGAATGGTGAACGAGAATGTTCTGGAGAGTGATTTTGAGCCTCTCTGTGATGGTACCACAAGGCGTCGCTCACTAGCAGATCTCAGACTTCTGGAGGGGATGTAGGTTCGTAATAGTGAGTGGAAGTAGGAGGGTGCAGAGCCTGTGGTAGATCTGTACGCAAGCATCAGTGACTTGAACTTGATGCGAGCTGCCACTGGTAGCCAGTACAAGGAGATGAAGAGGTGTAACATGCGCTCTTTTGGGCTCGTTGAAGATCAGTCGTGCCGCTGCATTCTGAATCATTTGTAGAGGTTTGATTGTTTGATGGCAGACCAGCCAGAAGAGCATTGCAGTAGTCCAGTCTAGAAACGACAAGGGCCTGGACAAGAAGTTGTGCAGCATGCTTTGTCAGAAAGGGCCTGATCTTTCTGATGTTGTGTAGTGCAAACCTGCAGGATCGAGCAGTCTTTGCAATGTGCTCTTTGAAGGTCAGCTGGTCATCAAAGATTACACCAAGATTTCTGACCGAAGTTGATGGGGTAATCATTGATGAGCCTAACTGAATCGTGAAGTCATGCTGTAGAGTCGGAGTGGCAGGGAAGACAAGAAGTTCCGTCTTTGCCAGGTTGAGCTGTAGGTCATGTTCTTTCATCCATGCCGAGATGTCCGCCAGGCAGCCTGAGATCCGTGCAGCTACCATTGGGTCATCTGGTTGAAAAGAGAGATAGAGCTGCGTGTCATCGGCGTAGCAGTGATAGGAGAAGCCATGTGCATGTATGATGGGCCCCAGCGATGTAGTGTACGTGGAGAAGAGGAGGGGTCCAAGAACCGATCCCTGAGGAACTCCAGTGACCAGTTGATGGATACCTCCCCTCCCCAGGCCACCCTGAAAGATCTACCGGTGAGATAGGATTCAAACCAGCGAAGTGGAATCCCAGTGATGAGAGGGTAGACAGGAGAATCTGATGATTGACAGTGTCAAAAGCAGCAGAAAGATCCAGCAGAATGAGGACTGATGATTTGGAATCGGCCTTTGCAATTCGCAGGGCTTCAGTGACAGAGTAGCGCAGTCTCTGTTGAATGGCCACTCCTGAAACCTGACTGTTTAGCATCCAGTTTGTTATACTGTGAAAGTAACCGTGAGAGCTGGTTGAAGACAACTCGTTCGAGTGTTTTCCCTACGAATGGAAGGAGAGAGCTGTCTAAGCAGACAACATGCATAAAAAAAATGTGCGAGACTGTCAAACAAACACACATTGCAGATTCATCCAGTCATACGTTTGGTTACACCCTAGAAACTCTGCCTACAGGGTGCCAATCACCCAATCGGTCACAAATGTGACTGGTTATTTCTACTAAAACCTCAATGAACTTAAATGCATGTATGAAGTTATACAAAGTCAGGGTCAGTGTTCACTGTCAGACCTGTCAATCACATGACACAATGACAAGCTCTTAAATACTGGTCTACAGTATTTTAATTACATTTTTTTTTGCAAGATTGGTAAAGCGAAGTCAGCATTCAGGCAAGAATGAAGAGCCCAAATAAATATACACAAATAACCATGAAAAACAAAAAAACAAAAGGCCCCAATATCAGATACTAAACAATAGTGACAATGTCATTTAAGTTTAGGAACAAAAGGGTGTACTAAAATCTGAATGAATGTAGCAGAAGCGATTGGTTTGACTAAAAAACCTACAAGAACACAAATGTGAATACAACACATTTGGCCCCTTCTTTATCCATTGATGTGTGAATGTATGAAAACACAGTGTGAGAACAACCCACTTCGACCTGAAGCGTTCCGGTGGGGAAGCGCGTGTTTGGTTCAGTTTAGGGCAGCAATTGTTGATACACGCCATGCCCATCGTGCTCTACGAACTCTGATAGAAAAATCCTGATTTGTGCTGCGTTGGAGGACGTGGTGGGATGTGTGCAGCGAGGACTGGGAATTAAATAATGTAGAGAGGCAACACACACACATTTGTGCACACTCGATGATGATGTGCATCAGCCTCTCCCTGCTGTTCCCGATGTAGTCAGGCAGAAAGATCTAGGCCATCTGCACAGCAACACAGAGAAAATAGCTCTGCGCGCAGACAGAGGGGGACACGATTAACCAACTGGCTGCATTTTTCCTATCTCTCTGAGTGAGAGACAGACAGAGCGCGCTAAAATTGAAATGGGCTTTTAGAAATAAATACACCTCTTTAAACTTCCGTCATAAGCAGGCACCGGAGAGAGTGACAGTACAAGAAATCGGAATGGCAGAGGAAAAGTTCTCACCTAATGAGGTATGACAGACCCGAGTCGGAAAGGTAAAGGAAAATATCACTTTAAAGCCCCTTATGTGCGAAAGTATTCATAACTAGACCTGCAGAACTGGTTCTCAGCCTTTTTGTCCACTATAATTCATTTTGTTTATTTTTGTCCCCTATAAATATGTGAAGGTCCCACAAGTTCTAATTTATCGAATAAGGATTTTAAAAACATTTTTACTCACAATTTCTACCTGATAAATTAAAATCACAATTTAACTAGAATTTATTTTATTTATTTATATATATATATATATATATATATATATATTAGTGTTGTCAAAAATATCGATATTTCGATAAATATCGATACTGAAATATCTGAACGGTAGCAATATTAATTTCCCGAAGTATCGATACACCGATACTAGCCGAGCTGTCACTTTCACTTCTCTCCAAAGGCGCGTGGACAAGCACCACACGTGACCACACTCGTCTCCTTCGCTCTGGTTAAATAGCAGAAGTGGAGTGAATAGAAAGATGACTGCTCTGGTTGTTAAAGAACACAGCAGGAGCGCTATCTGTAGGGATCTATGATCTCCGCGATGCAGAGAACGCGCACGGAATCCAGTCATAAACACGGAATTTACAGTTTAACACTGAATGTCACGGAATTTGTCAAAGTTTGGATGAATTAATCAAAAGTAGGTCTTTACACTTAAATCAAATCGCGATATGGACTAGTATCTGTATATATTAGTATATATGCACGTGCGGTTGTGTTTACTAATGTGGCGCTCGCGGTGATTTCAGTGTCTGCCGTCTCAATGAGGACATAAATACATCAACAATATCTCCAGAACTGATCTGAAAGGCACTTTACCAGCATTTTACCATTTAATTTGAGTAAAACTAGCGTCATATCATACACACACAGAACTTTAAAGGTATTCACAGCAACCCGTCAAAATAAAAGTTTGGTTTAACTTAGCCTATTAAAGACCGTGTGCCAGAAATAGGCTATATTACTATTATTTAGTAGAATGTACATAATACTACTACTTACTACTACTGTTCATTTTTTTTAAAGAAATAATCACAAAATATTTTAATTTTAATAGTAAATCCCCTTCATTTGCCAAAAATGCAAATGTTTAATTTTCATTAATTCAAATATAAATTAATTAAAATTGTTTTATGCCTTCATCTGATATCCAGTAAAATTTAAATACACAACACAGAATTTCTGAGGGGGAAAACACATTTCATAAGGCTACTGTAGGAATAAATAAAATTAGTTTGTATGCATTCAAATAATAGACATGCTAAAACACAGAATTAGGTAACAATAAAACATAAGGTGAGAAAAAAATTAAAACTTTCATACGGCCCTAAATGTGTCATTTTTGTTACACTTTTAATAAATTAAATGTTAAATTGTATAATTTTCATGATTTTAATTAATTAGACATGCTTTTAGATTAATAGCATTTAATTTGACCATTAAAAAAAAAAGAGTCCAGAAAAATTAAAACGGAAAAAAACGAATGGAAGAAATTGAATGTAGAAAAAAAATGTAACAGAATTTGGGGAAAAATAATATTTTTTCATAGGGCCCTATATCTGGAAATATTTTGGTTATGAAGCAAATGAGAATATCAACAAATAGAACTTTGGATTTTAATTAGTACATGTATTAGTAAACGTTAGTTTCAATTAACATTTAACTAAGATTAATAAAAGATTAATAAATAAATCAACAAATGCAGTACCTCAAGACATTTTTTTGTTCATGTAAAATATACCGCATGTTCTCGACTTGTTACATTTATCTTTAAATTAAAAAAAATTACCCCCTTAATATTGTGGCAGTTTTTTTCACCGTGGTATCGAAAATGGTATCGAATATCGATATTTTTCAAGGTATCGTATCGAAGTTAGAAATTCCAGTATCGTGACAACACTAAAATATATATATATATACACACACACACACACATACATACACACACATATACACAATCATTAAGATGACTTTATTAATTTAATTACTTTTCTAGGTCTAAATATCAAATTAGGCTTTGACATATATCCATATATTCATTGCAATGGGAATCCTGGTTCTTCAAATTAAACTACAAAAATAAAAAGGAAATAAAAACATTTGCAGAGGGGCAAATTAAAGAACTACTATGGCATTAAATTCAAAAATATAGAACAATAATAAAAGAAATGACTGCAATGTTTACTAAAACACATTTCTATGTCTAGAAAGATGAAATAATCTGATGTCTGTCAGTCTGGGATGGAAGTCTCTGACGAGATGTCAATACTGAAGTAAAACCCGCTGCCTAGCGTGGATCTGAGCGCACACTCAATCCACTGAAGTCTTTTAAAATAGAATTTGAATTCCCTGACCCAAGAGAGGTTCAGCTCAGGCAAGGTTACCATCAAACATCAAAGCTGCTTTCAACATAAAAAGCTGACAATTAAGGCTTGGGTTTATGTTCGGGATTTGATTTACACTCAGGTTTACATTCCTCTTTCAAAAGAAACTCTGCTAATTGTGGGAGTTAAACGCAATGCCACATGGTTCTGCGAAACAGAGATTATGTCATGTCGCAAGTACCTCATGTAGGACAGACTACTATTGTTCCAAGAAGTTCAAGACAAATTTTACATCTTGCAACTGGGGGGGGGGTTATGGTGCTCATATGTGTTCGAATCCAGCCTGCAGAATTTCCCAAAAGTGCTTTTTTTAACCACTCTATTTTTGGTGATGTTACTTTCAAATATTTTATATAGAATATTATTATATTCAGTTATATTTTGTTTGATTTATATAGATATAGATGTAGATAGATACACAGAGCTGGGTAGATTGCATTCAAATTGTAATCCATTACTGATTCCAAATTGCATGACAAAAATTGTAGTCAGAAATGTTATCCATTAGACATTTTAGGTAATATAATCAGACTACTTTTAGATTACTTTTAGCTTTTGATCTCGTTTTTCACATTGATTTAAATAGGATAATCTTGTGTAATGTATTCCATTTGTTGTTATCAACAACATGAAGAGCATTAAACATAATATTAAGGTTGCCCAAACTGATAATTCAACGTGTTCATCAGTAGTTGATGCAATGTCGAAACACTTAAACACTTTTGTAAATCCAGTGGTCAATACTGTGTAGCCACCTGACTAATGAATGAGCTCTGTGTGAATGTCTACGGAGTGTGCAAGAGGTAGGCTACTTTAGTAAGGAAAATATAAAAGATGAAAGAGGAATTATGGATAATCAGTAAATTATGAATACATTTTTGCTATTGTGTGAATAATATGTAATCATGGAATCCATAAAAAAGTAACTCTAATCTGATTATGAGCATGTTAAAATGTCCTTATTTATAATAAATATACACACACACACAACATAATTTATTTATTTTTTAAATAAGTGAATAAATTCTAGACAGTTTTGTGAGATTCACCCCAAAACATTAAAAAACCCAATGAGGTTTGGCTTTTCCAACGAGGTTTAGCGGCTGTTGTTGTGGATGATACTGTTACTGACGGCCGTCTCGCTGGAGGTTTATGGGGAGTTGAGTTTCACTGGTGCTCCCTCTCCGTCTCTCACCTCAGTGTCACTTAATTAGCCGCCTGCACAAAGGGAAACCAGGCACAGGAGCCTAATTTAGACCACAATAAAGTCTGGAATGATTTGACCCGCACTGTAATAGGAGTTTCACCCCCCTTCATTTACGTGCCAGAGACGTTCCTGGGACTTTGAAGATGCCGAAAACTGAGCAAAGGAGGGGAAAAGCTAAATTCAAAGGAGGGACCCTAAAATTCCATGAGATTCTTCCAGATGTTTCGAAAAATATTTGCTGAAGCATTCCAGATGTGCCACCTATCACTTCCCCTTAGCTAACCACTCTTTCACTTTCTTTCATTCTTTCTAAGTTTTGGCTTTTTAACACCGCAAAGAAGCTTACAGCAAGCTCTCAACAACACCACTACATAATATATGAGAAAAAAGGACTAGAAGCAAAAAATGTGGTGTTGTTTTGGGTCTCAAAACTGTCTGAGGTGAATTTTTCTGATACTGTAATGTTCGATACTGCTGCAGTTCCCCGACACGCTGCTGTGTGCCAGAGCTCCGCACTCCCCACAGGCTACGACCTGGCCGTGACCCATGACCTTGTGTCTTTGCCTCACACAAACGCTCTGTGCTTAGTTGTTCTGAGCCGTCTCATTCAAACACTGCCAGAACGTCATACGCTCACACACCTGTGTAAAACTAACCAACCCTCCAGCGGGTGCTCAGGCTCTGATCTGGTTTTTATCATGTGAAGCAGCCTCATATTACTTGTTCTAGTCTGAAACAGAAGAAACCATCGTAAATGTGACACTTGAACTTGCCGGGTGCCGTTTCTGCAGGCGCTGGAATGTAAGCCTTCTGGTATGCAACAAATTACCGTGAAAGAAACTGCCAGTGCCTGCCCGTCTGTCTATCCGTCCGGCTGTCTTCCTGTCTGTATTGCCTAACTCCTCGCAGAAGATTTTGCCACAGGCGTTCTCAAACTCCACCGTAAACACGTTTCTTAGACTAGACCGCTGCCTTACAAATGCTGAGTGGAAGCTGAACTTGCATTTCCAATGCAAACAACTAAACAGGGATGACTGCCAAACCACAATTACCTCCCACAACGCAGCGAGTGCTAAAATACTCCAGTATAAAACAGAACGTCACACACACACTGGAGATGTTTGAGATGATTCTTTTGAATTCTATCTGACATCAGTTTCTAAAATAGCAGCAATTCTACTTTGATAGTAATTATAGAGGATCGCTTAACACAAACGTACCATTTAATCAGATTTTCACCTTAAAAAAAAAAGGTGTATAAATAATTTTCACTCGGAATTTGCTGGTAAAAAACAGCTACAAACAAACATACCAAGTAACAGACTGAAACATGACATTTTGAAGAAAAACAGAAGTAATATTTTCTTGTAAACATACTCTGATAATCTTTTGTTTTATCTACAACAATTTCGTTTTTTTTGCAGTGCACTTTCACTATATTTGTTTAAGATCATAACTCTACTTCATGTTAACATTTTGTAAAAAAACATAACATTACAAAATAATGAATAAGAAAAATTTATATATACAATAGAATAAATTCATACAAGGAATAAATTCTTTAAATATATTTGATTTAGTTAACAGATAAACAAGGCGAAAAAACAGTGCGACACGTAACGTAGCCTATTTTTGCGGAGTTTGTTAATTTTGTGACAGGCTTAATTTGTTCACAGAAAGGACACTCAAATGGTTGTTTTCATTGTGAGTGTACACAAATAGAAGCAGAACTTTATACAGTGATGCATTATTAAGACGATAACTGTTTTAAAGTTGATTCTGCTGGTCTAAGGAAGCAGTTGAAGTGATCGTGTCACACACACACACATCAGTTCCAGCATTGCTAAAGTTGGTACTTTATCAAAATAAAATACAAACATCAGCGCGCCCGCTTCTGTGTCACCGTTGGAGAATGCAACTGAAGTACAAAGCCTATAATTTACATAAATAATAGTTTAGCATTCAAATACGTTACATCGCAAATATGGAAATATTATGGAATATTTGGATTTGTGCCGAATGAGAGACGTAGGATACACGAGCACAAAGCTCCATTTCGCAAACAGTTGAGTGCACAAGCCTTTAAAGTATACTCCTTTGTCAGTCTATCTGAGAGACGCGTTCAGAATCAGCACATGGTCACTGTCTAGTGGGCTTTGTTTACAAGCATGCAACTCACAGCATTCGCTGCTCATCTGCTGGCGGTTATCAAACAGCGTTGCATTGCTGCGGACGCCCCCTTCTGGGTTGAGGGTGAATTGACTGTATTCGTTGTAAAGCCTCATGCATATTCGTACCAAACAGTCATGGTACGGGCATCTCGGTTCAGTGCATGAGGCTTTACAACGAATACAGTCAATTCACCCTCAATCCAGAAGGGGGCGTCCGCAGCAATGTGTGTAATATATATATATAAAATGAATATTTTACATTGATTTTAAAATACTAGACTAAATATCCAGATTTTTTTTTTTTTATAAAAAATAATCTCAGAATACAATATTTTTTCAATAAAAAAAATTCATATAATAAAACTTAAGAAACACCAAAATATGCATATATACAAATCTTATAAATACGTACTGTATATATAGGGAACGAAGAGGCTAATTAAGTTCATCTCTTTTTAACAAGCTGTCACAGCAGTGTTAAATATTCTCAGTCAGATATTCTCATGTTTATAAACATCAGGCAAAATCAAAGACATTCTTCATCCTGAAAAGGAGTTCAAGTCCACACAATTTGCCAAAAATAGATGAAGCCTTCTAACCATGTTGAACAGAACGAACCAATATAATTCCTCCATTTTATAGCTCAGCTTATAGTCCCAGTACTAGAATCACTTACACATACACTCCCTGAAGTGATAGGAAGTAACTGGCTCACACACCTCCAAGATTAAAAGGCCTCTCAGCTGGAGTGAGCAGCAGCTCAACAGCCACTTGACAAATAGCTGTGACACTTGCAGCAAATGGGTAATAAGGGACACGCTCTTCTGCCGTTCGAGCGAGCGGAAGGCAGTGAGGTCAGAAGGCACCAGAACACCTTTCTCGCAGAAACGGACGGATCTGTAAGAGAGACAACATCTCTGACACGTTCCATGACTTATGTAAACAGTTAGAAATGCGCTCACACTCTCTCCGCCATCATCTTATACCTCATGGAGATGTACTCAGCCGTAGCAGGGAGGGAAGCGAGATCTCTAACGTGCCTCCAAGTACATTTGAAGCCCAGGTGAGAGTCTGAAGTTGACGTGCATGAGTCCTTGTTTGGGCAAAACGTGGATTGTGAGGGTAAAAGCACACCTGGCTTAGCCACAAAAACAACTGATGTGGACAAAAAAAGTGTTCATGCTACAACAGAGTTGCCATTTACTTGCATACAAATCCCTTCATCTTAATGTTTTCATCATATTTTGGTTGGTGTAACAGATATGGATTATCATAATTGCAATCATGGTTCTTAATCTGCTGGGTTGATTTAAGATCTCCAGTGTAAGCTGTGGCATTAGTGGACAAAGCCCCTCACCCACGCCCTAACACGCAGTCCAGAACACTACAGCCCAGTGATTTTTATCGCCCGTTACGATTGATACTTGTCGATTGTCACAAAGCATGATATGAGCCCAGGAATCTCGAGTAAGCTAGAGCAGACTGTATGATATTCATTTTAGGACTTTGGACACAATTTACAGGGTTCAACTGGGCATACATGTATGATAATAGCAAAACTGAGGTTATTTGTGAAAGGAATAAAAAAAACTTGTATCAACATTTATTAGCCATCACAACTGTAGGACCAACCACGCTATTTTTAGACACTGTGTCTACATCCAAAAGCTGAAAAATGCTGCCTTTGGAGAATGCATTTCAAGGTAGGAAGAAATCAACGTCCGAATCCAATGTTAGCTTCACCTTCTCTCTCCTGAGATGCCTTCATCTGATTGATTTTTGAAGGAAGCATAGATGTATATCCTTCGCTACCCTTGATATGCCACAAATCTGTGCACTTTCATGACGAAGTTAAAAAATAAAAATGGTGTCTTAAAGTTGCAGTTGGTGGTCAATTTGTGTATGCAAATGTAGGTTTCTGACAAGCTTTGTAAAAAATTTGATGTCATTTCTAGTGAAAAATCTGTATTGTAGTAATCGAATAAGCGCTTCTGTTTCTCTTTCTGTTTGGCTGAAGAGCATAAAACCATTTTGTGAGGTACCCTCATGCACAAACGCTGTCTGCAAAGTCAATGCCTGATAAGGCAGCGAGGCTGAAGTCAGCTGCCTAAGTCTTCCTATGCAGCCTGTCAGAAAGTAAAATCTGCTGCAAAAAAATAATCTGCTGTCTGCAAGCATATCACATTAAAGTCACAATGAAAAGTATCAGCAGATCTTTTCTTCACATTATGTTTAAAATCCAAGTTTTTATTGAAAAAGAAACAAAATGTAGGGTGGGGACTTTTTTTCAACACTTGCACACAATACTGTAGGCCTATATATTATAGTCACTTAATAATAACAACTGGACACACACACACACACTGCTACAGGGCCGTCACTAGTGGGGTGAAAGGTGATGACAATTATAGGTGCCCACGGCTGAGGGGGGCCCCCCAGCGATCTCAACCGACTGGCTCAGGACAGTTGATGGGCCACTGCTGCACGTCGTCACGAAAGCTTATCATTTACATGCGTTTTTAAGCCTTGCCAATTTAAACATTCAAAAGAGTTTTTTTTAAAGCATTCAAACAAGACTCGGAAAAACTGAACTGAGTAATCGTGCTCCGTGTGCACGCAGATAGCCGCATCTCACAGACAGCAAGACTGAACCGAGCTTTCCTTCGCCACCTCCTGCACCTGAACGAACCAAAGAAAGCCAACAAAAAAAAAAAAGCCAAATAAAAAAAATAAAATAAAAAAAATAAAAAAAAAAACGCAGCTTAAACATGCAAACAGAAAAACTCAATTCAGCACCCGCGCACGGTTTTCTGTGCGCACAGGGCACATGCAGAGAGAGAGATGCGTCTAAAAGCGCTTAAACACAGAATTTGCCTCTTCAACAAAATTGTGTCAAAATACCCGTCTTGGAGAGTATCCTTGAAAAAAAACTGTTGGTTATGTCTTAAGTGAAAGTAAACAGCTCGAAAGAAATCTGATGTGTATCATTATAATGGATGCATGGTCTCTTAAAGTGACCGTGCCTAATTTACTGTCTGCTGTCAGCGTCCTTAATGTTAATCCAAGAAAATGAAAGAAAGAAAATCACTCACTGCTCTTGACTGAATTACTTTGTAGTTTTAACAATAATTAATCCACACTCAAACCAAAAATTATTCATACACCAGATATCATTTTTTATACATTTTTTACTAGTGGGTGCAGGACACTATGATTCATTTATGTAAATGAGTATAGCAAAATAAAGTAAACTGTGACATATTATACCCCAAAATCATTCATACAGTGGACTACCAGTAAAATTGATTAAAAATAAAATTGGGACCAAAAATTATTCAGACACTTTCACCTGAGCATGTTTTGTTTAAGTGTTTTTTCTTTAATTGCTAATGCGACCTTTTTACACCACAGACTGAACAAAATTAAGTATTGCTTGGTAATTGGTCAACAAAGCATTGATAGTTGTGCAAATATTGCCATACTAACAGTTGTCTGAATTTTTGGTTGATTGTAATCCAATACATACCTTTCTATCAAAGTTATCTGACATTATCACGATTCATTTGTTCTGACACAGTTTAACCCAAGAATGAAAATTGTGTCATCATTTACTCACCCTCAAGTAGTTCCAAACCTGTATGAATGTCTCTGTTCTGCCAAACACCAAAGAAGATATTTTGAAGAAAGTTTGTAACCAGACTGTTTTGGGGCACCATTGACTTCCATAGTAAGAAAAAATACTATGGAAGTCAATGGTGCCCCAGAAATGCTCTGTTTCCCACATTCTTCAGGCCATAACTTGTCTGAATACATTTTGGTTTGACTACATAGCACTGTATATTTAATTTTTAAAGTAAAGACTATTTTACATTTGATTATTCCGTTTCTGTACCTGGACACCTACTAACTTGGAAAAAAATGAAACAATTTCAAACAGGGCCCACTGGTACAACCTGCACCAGTGCCCCGCAAACCCCAGCTACGGCCCTGCACTGCTACAACTTCGATTAAAAATTACAAGGTCAGAAAAAATGCATGGATAATCATTAACAATAACATGCATTTAGAAAACCGAGAGGGTGAATTTGGATTTTATGCTGGCTTTAAACAATGAAAAACTGAACATTCTTCCCTTATGATGATAACAAAATCATAGTGCTCAGAATACTCCATGCCACGTCCTGAGAACAGTCACAGACGCCTCGGTTCACACAAGGAAACCTATAAAGTCATTACTGTGATTTAAAGCGATTTAAACCATGTGTTGCTCCGCCTTCAGAAACAGATAGAAGACTACTTCACATTTCTGTCAGTGTGTTTTAATTAACGCCTGTGTGATAAAGGCTAATGTCACTGTGTTGGAATATGAATTCTACACTGTAGAGTTGCTAATGGTTACTGGCCTGCAGTTCTGACACCAAGGATACTAAAGATCCCCGATCTCATTGGTCCAAAATCCCACTTCACATATCTACCTATACATTCTGACTGGGTGTGACTGTGCTTCGCCACACAGCATTTACACTTTCAGTGTGGACAGATTTGCTTGTCGCTTGAAACTGATCAAGTTGTGCCTGTTTTGGATTAAAAAGCATCTGGTAAATAAATAGCAAGAAATTGAATAAGGGAACAGAGGGGTGCCAGATGCAATATTGATTCATTTGCTGAAACCTTGCCTAAAGCGTGTGCATGCAAAACCTCACACAAGTTTGCAGTGAATAAATATATACAAAAAAAGACTTCCTGTGCAGCCCCCCCACGTATTTGGCACTGCCCGTTAATGGTTAGCACCTAGTGAGGTGTAAAACAGCACTCTCCAGTATCTACCTTAAAGCTGATGTCTGATAGAAACTCTGCTTCTGGACCACCTCAAACATACCGCACATCAAGAAGCACTGGATTTGACTCTTATGCAAACATATTTGCATGCTAATTTTCAGGTAATTGACAGGTAAATGCTGATTTTTCTTACAAAAGATCAGCAAGCTTGTTTTTCTGTTACATGCACTACTGTTCAAAACATGTTTTTTTTTGTTGCTCATTTCTTTGATCAAAATACAGTAAAAACCGTAATAGTGTAAAATCTTATTACAATTTAAAATAACTAGATTTTTATTTTAACATCTTTTCAAATTAAATTTATTCCTGAGATGGAAATTTTCAGCAGCAATTATTCCAGTCTTCAGTGTCACATGATCTTTAAGAATAAGAAATCATTTTAATATGCCGATTTGCAGCTCATGAAACATTTCTTATTATTATCAAAGCTGATAACAGTTATTGTACTTTTGTGGAACCATGATCTTTTTTGCCTTTACAGTCACTTTTGATCAAGTTTAGCATTCTTGCACAATAAAAGTATTAATTAATTAAACCCCAAACTTCTGAATGGAAGTGTAATTCACAGGTTAAGGGAAAAATGTGCCATGTGGTTCTGACGTGCGCACATTAGCTGTGGTGCTTATGTGAAGGATGCAAGTTTGAATCTGGCTCACAACACTTCTCCCATCAGATTTCTTTCTCTCATTATACATATTAGTAAGCAGCAAAAGGGAAAAAGGGAATTGTATATAAATAATTACAATGATCTGTCTGTCCAGCAAACATTCAGTGCAAGTTCATATCAACTCTAAGAAAGGATATTTCCTTTGCCACAGAAAATACTTTCCTATTAACGCATTAGAGCATGTAGCGAGGGTCAAAATCGTAAAGAGACATTCAATTTGCAAGGCAGAACCAGAAACTCATGTAATTTGTGCACACAACTTTTATCAACTAAACACTAACCCAAACTAGTCTAACAAACAAACAAACACTCATACATGGGGAAAGGGCAAATGAAAGTTGATTGATGAAACCATCAGGAAACCAGAGAATGAAGCTATGAAAAGAGTTAGTTAACCACCTGAATAAAACCATCAGCGCCATTTATAACGGGGTCTATAGCTTATACTAGACCTCTGTTTCGTTTAGTTAAATGTACGATACTTGCAATGCCTTTGGTCGTTGAACGACTGTCTGGATGCAGTCTCGGATGAAAGTTCTGGTGGTTTGAAGGTTTGGTGGTGTTGGAGTTCTTCAAGTTCTTCCGGGTTTGAAGGGTGATGAACTCCAAAAGATGTTATTCTGGCTCGGTGGTAATTGGGAGTTTCTTCCCAGGTAGAAAGGGAAAAAGAGCTAAGAAAGAGATCTGCTGAGATCCGAGGGTCCTTGGTTGAAAGGAAAGTCAAGAGTCAAAGTGCCAATGGTGTCCTGAATTTTTGGAGGGAAAGTTTTACGACTCTTTGTCTCTGAACATGGTAATTTGCATAGGTCATTTCTTTGAATTAATTAGAGAAGAGTCCATTTTTATGGCATCATGTCTCCTTCCTAAGGGGAAATGAAGTGAGTTGCTCTGCCCGCATTCCTTTGAGCAATAAAACAAGCGTTATCAGATGGGTTGCCATGGAACCAGAGGCCTGTTCTGCCTTTCTTAGGTGTTAGATGCATTTCGGGGGAAAGGGTCCACAGACCCTCATAGTTGGTCCTTTGGTTAGGTGAGGGGGCATAAGAGATTATTTGTTAAATATAACAAATAGTTGTGTGTCTGATTGGTCCAAATGCTACAAATTTAAAAAGCTTCATCATTTAAATAAGCTTCAGGTCAAATGGAGCTTCTCAGAGAAATCTGAATGAACTTCACTGAGCTGATTCGACAAAACTAAAAAATGCTTATCTCTCTCATCAGTTACTTTTACATAATCACTGAAGCGCACAATATCAGTTCTATCAGACCGTGATAAACAATCAAGGTTCACAGTGTAACGTCCGTTGTAGTTTATCATCTGTCGTAATGCTGTGAAAACTCAATTCTAGAAGTCCAAAGCAAATCCTCCAGCTGATAAAACATATGGGGAGCGAAGGTCAAGGTCTGAGGTTCATAGTCCACCGCTCCCCTTAAAGATAAAACACTCGACACTGTCGGGGACTGAAAACTCACAAATTATTAACAAGGGTTTGATGCATGGCTATCATAAACAACAGTTTTAAATCTCCATTTCTGCACACAGCAGTAACCCAATTGTGAAACTCTGTATTATGGTTGAATTAAATCTCATCCCTGGACTGATCGGCGTGATATAGAGCTGTAACATTACCCAAGCGCTCCAACAGCTCATTTACATATGTTTCTGAATCGTGTACTTCTAGGATAATAATTAAAAATGACTGTGGATTTCCACTTCTCTGTGAAGTTGGTGGACATCAACAAAGGATCTGCTGGTAAATGGCCTTGGGAGAGCCCTATACCTTTAAGCCATTAACATTCTCTATAAACTTCTCTAGTAAAAATGACAGCTGCAGCCCGCTCACAAAAGGGGGCAAAAAGCATCCGGTGAGAAACCTAAAACTGCCCTGCAATAAAAAAAAATAAAAAAAACTTATATGGGTTTAAGCGGTAAACAGCCCACCCAGCCCCCCAATCAAAAGCTCTCTAAACGTCCCAGAACCACCTTTGTTCCTGAATTACAGCTGACAGAGGAATGCACCCCCCTCAACTATGAATGTCACTTTCTCATCAAGACCATGAACTTCACTGAAATGGGCGGAGAAAAAAAAACAAAACAAAAAAAACACACCCCTGTAACTGAAAAGCACCTCCTCCTGACCCTAAAAAAAGAAGACGTTTAGGCCAAACTAAATGTGGTTTACTTTCATAGAACAAATGGTCCTTAAAAACCAAGGACAAAACCATCTACAGCCTGTGGATCCGCTCACTTGATCTACAGATGAACAGAGAGTGGTTTCAGAATACTTCCATACCTTATGTTTTTATGATGATACACAAACTTTTAGTTCCTAGTGTGTTCTTCTGTGATTTCCATAAAAGGGTTCATTAAATCTTTGTGGGCAAAAACAGACAAATATGAGGTATTTAGCACCTGTGCCTAGGGCTGGAAAAAAAAGTTAATAAACCCAACCTGTTCTGCATGCTGCACAAAGAACAAAAACATCACGAGTATATCTAGCGCTGTAATTTGAAACTCTGCTCAATTACCTCCACAAAAGCATTTGTAAATGTAAGTAATCATTCATGTTTGATTATCTGTCTGAATATAGCAGGCCAGAGCGGTGCGTCTGCTCCATGACACTCAACACATACAGCAGGAAATAGCACTCCGCTTGCAAACACATGCTTTAGGTGTTGGAAATCTAAAGTTAACAACTTTTATTTTTATTTTTATGTCTTCTACGATACGCTTTGGCTAAGTTTACTTACTAAAATAGAAATTATATACAAAATAAAATACATTTTTATTTATTTTTTATAATTATTCAGGTTTTAACGGTATTTGGAATTTTTTTTTATTATATTAAATATACATTTTTAAATATTTAGATGAAAAAAAATTCAATTTAAATGTTATTTAAAAAATATTAAAAAGGCTAATTGTATATATATATATATATATATATATATATATATATATATATTTAAAATATTGTTATTTTTTATAATTATTCAGGGTTTGAAGTTTAACTGTCTTCTTTATTATTAAAAAAAAGGTTAATACATTATTAATTTAATTATGGTTAATAAAATGTAAATATTTTTACCAAATCTTTTTAAAGACAAGTACTTACAGTAATTACCAAATTATCCTAAAGTTCAGAGTATATTAAGGACAAGGCAGACAGCACCAATAAGAACTATTTACTAATAAATCTTCATCTGTTACTATTAAAACACATGCCTATAAAAAAGTACAATAATTACAAATCCACATATTAATTCTGCCTTGTATTTCCCAGCATAAAAACCACATGCAAAGCCCAAACACACCTTCACAAATAGTCTATTATGTTGCTTAGCTCTGTGGTTTTTCTAGTACTGTTCTGGGAATGTTTCGGGAAACCCGGCATTCCTGCTGTCTCTCATCTCAGTGAACCGGTGGGGTGATGATGCATGTCAAGGTGTAACACGACTCCCGCATGAAAGAGCTACAGATACAATAACAGTCCTGCCTATATTCCTGAGTGAAAGCACAGAGCATGCTGGTTATTCTTACAGTATGCAGGCCTCTGTGTGTGAACTAAATCGTGTGTGACTGCTCAACTTATCTCCATGCATGGCAAGCAAGCTCATATGCATAAGAGAGTAATGTGCATCATTTATTGAAGAACATGTTCATTTACCAAACAACATTCTTGGATGAGTAATAGCCATGTTTGAGACGTAGAAGACAAATCCAGGTTATTAATTATTTTGAGAAGTTTTACATCATGTTATCTAAATCTCCGGTCTATTAGTCTATTTTTGGAATCGCTCAGATATCACATTATCTCTACAGCCACGAATTGCACAATGATTTCATAATCACCCATTGACCGTTGGAATTTAAATGGCTCTGATCTTCATTAAATCTTCACTAAATCATTAAAATGACGTAAATTCTGCCTTAAATATGTTTTACCACCATAAGAAAAGTCCATTATCATTTATTCATCTTCATGTGATTCTAAACAAGTGTGACTTTATTTCTTCCATAAAATTCAAAATATTTTTTGTACAATAACCGGACACTTGTTTCAATAAAGTGAATGAGGAGGACTGTGGATGTCAAGCCCAAAAATGACAACAACAACAAAAACACCACAAAGTATCAGTAAAAGTGGACACTGTTCCAGGTTTTCTCCGCTTCTATTCAGACTGGATTTATGTTGTTACTGAATGAAAATTGAGACATCTGTCCCAGATCTCTTTGCAGTTTTCATGAGAGTTTGTGAGAAACAGAGCAATGTCTGATTAGTGAATGAATTGTTGTTTTGAGTTTGGTCTTTTCAATGAATCAGCTGCTCTAGTTCACAAAACCAATGATTCAATGATCAACATCTTAATAGAGGGGAAGATTATCAGTGATCAACTGTAATAATTTTGGGATGTTCAGCTCAGTTTAGAAGACTTGGAAAAACAACATATGATTAATTTAAACTTTGGTTTATGGTGCTTTTCTGTCCTTAATTAATCCCGTCTCAAATGCCATTCACTTATATAGAGAAGAACACCCAGAATATTCTTCACAAATGTAGCTTTCACAGTTACACAGACAGAAAGTCACACAGGTTTGAACGGGACTAATAAATAAAAACTAGTTTAATTTTTGGTGAACTATTCCTTTAATATGATGGAACCACACCTACATTTCGCCTCAGCCGTCGATGAAAAAAGGACATTTTTGAAACACCCGCAGCGTTTGTTCCTCTAATACAAAGTCACTTTATTATTAAATCTAGTCACTATAAATAGATTTCAAATTGAATTTTACTGCTCTGCAAAGTTTGGCACTTCCCTCAGTAAACTAGCCTACTCCACTTCACAGAAAACGACTAAGTTTGTCCAAGTTTACTTATCAACTCAACTTCTATCTCAAACACAAACGGTGCTCGGGGCATTATTTGAGACCAAAGTGCAAAGACATTTTATAAAATGTGTAATTTCTGCATGTAAAGATTAAATTACAGATGAGAAACAAAAATATTGCATGTAGTTAAAAACGTTTTTTTTTTTTCTTAAAATGACATTAAGCGGTTTACGATTTTATGAAATCCGACGCATTTCATTTTTCGCTCAATTTTAGGCTGTTTCGCGATGTTGCTTTGCGTTTACAAATACCAAAAATCATTTTCACACATAATTACACGCTCGTCTGCATTTCTCAGTATTGCAGGAAAGTGACAGAAATGATTCGCCTGGATCCAATACCTGCACGAGCGTCAACTCTGCAACACAGCAGTCAAAGCGCTATCAATATGTCAAATAATCCCGCATATCAAGAATAAAACATCTTATGAGTGAGCGAGACACTTTCCGAGCGCGTACCACTGCTTTTGCACGCGTTTAACCTTTAGTTTGATTTAAAAACAAATGTCCTGATCCACACCGTGCACATTATTGATTATGACTGCATTAGTTTCCATTCGCCACGAACGTAATCCTCCAATACAGCCAGAGTCGATAATGAGCGATCTAAAGCGGTTTTCTTTTTAAGCGTTCATGTTTTTTTCCCTCATGATGGACTAAAAAGTGAATCATAAAACTCTCTCTTGCATACCAAAGAAACTCGAGTGGAAAAATAAACATCTTTCAGTAGTCTGAGGGTAAACCTACCCAATGACAAGAAAGGTTTGGTTTCCATGTCCGGTGGGTTAGCTCATGCCAGCTGAAGCGCGTTGTAAACTGTCGGCGTCCCTCTCTGATGACAGTGCAAGACGGATCCACGCGGTAAAAGTAAAAAGCTTTGCGATAGTGTCAAATGTTCACTTTATGGCACTACTTCTGTTTGTTCACGCTTCTGCTCAGCTCTGTCTACAACTCTCAAGTCCACACTACTGCAAAGGGACCCAGTGAAGGGGACTCCCACTGACGTTCACGCGGGCACATTTAGCAGCGACGCGTGAGGGGAACGTTAACCCCTCCTGCGCCGCTCTGCCCTGCCCACGGACATAGAGAGAGAGCTCGGAAGAAAAAGAAACAGCGTTTCCTTCATTAATTACCAACCTGTCATTAAAAGTGACTAACACTAAGAAATTAAGTGACTAACACTAAGAAATTAAAGATAGATAGATAGATAGATAGATAGATAGATAGATAGATAGATAGATAGATAGATAGATAGATAGATAGATAGATAGATAGATAGATAGATAGATAGATAGATAGATAGATATTCTGTAGTCTTAGATTATTTTAGCTGTCCACAATAGGGAGATGTATTAGAAGCTCTGTGATAATATGTAAATAGGTTATGGATATCATACTACATTTTTTTTTTTTACCTGATCAAAGCATGTTGCGCAGCCCTTGTTTTCTTGAGGATGAAGGAATTGATAATACAGTGCTGTACAAATACTGTTCTGATTGCATGCATTTCAGGTACACTTTGTGCACAACCTCACCATGCGTTCAAATCCATGCAATATCTAATACCAGTAAATAAAAAACCAAATCAATTTGTCTGTTCCAGACGAATCAGACTTTGCTGCTGGGGAACAGGCCTTGCAGCCAGTTTTCTACAACAGCATGCGCACTACAGAATCCATATTAGCCCAGAGAGAACTAGGTCATTTCTCCAATATTACACCCCGGTCAATTGGATACCATCGCGCAGGTTCATCGTTACTTCACACGGCTGTCTTAGCTTGCCAGGGATGGGTCCACTGAGTTGTGAATAGCACGCACATGGAAGAGGCTTTTGGTGATGTACATGAGAATTTCTAGCAGCGCGAGTAACTGTGGGCTAAGAAGAGATGTTTGAGGCCATCCAGAAGCAGAATACTTTGGAGGGACGGCAGAAGTTTTTATGCAAAGCTCTTATTTTGTTCATGCAGATAAATGTATATATACATGCAGTCCCGGAGCCATCCTGGGGGCCTACGAAAACACTGCATCGCTCGCTGAGCGTTTGAAGGTGTTCGCTGCAGTTCAGCTGGGGGAATGATTCATAATTAATGCAGCGCACTGCGCATTAGAGATCAAAGCCGTTTGTCTATGCTGTGCAATAAACCTAAAGCAGTCTTGACTGGGCTCAGATGAGTGTGCGTGAATGTGATGGACACTGGTGTGTGTTTTTTCCCTTCACACCCTCCGGGTGTCACACAGACTAACAGTCTCACCACTGGGTAGTTCGATCAGTAATGCAAGATCAGTCATTTTTGTTTAGAGCAGACTTTCACATTCACCATGGACTTCAAGATGACAAATTCTTCACATTTGAGATTCTCAGATTGTTTACGATCTGCACAGCATGGGGAAATCTATAATAGGAAAGCGCAATGTGGTTGTAGTTATGGTCACTCTGTGTACTGTATAAATGAGGCATGTTAGTGTCTATGTTGATGTATGTTATGGCAAGAGGGCCATGGACACTTCTGGACACCAGCTGAACCTATAAATCAATGACTGTGGTGATGACACAAGCCACGAGCCATGGCACACACATATACAGATACGTATGTGAATTCATATGTGGTCTACATGCAATTGTTTAAGTTAATCTGAAGCAGAACAACATCATAAATTATATTATCTGAAGCACAGCTCGCTTTTAACGTTTCCTATATGGAGGCACAGCAGGAGGAGGATTTTTGCATAATACCACTACAGAAACAGCGCAAGGAATCTCAAGATTGACCAGTGAAAGTAATTATTATTTCACTCTTATTTTACATAGATGTAAGAACGATAATTAACAATGCCCTGGAAATATCAGCAAGAACATAGTAAGTGAATGTGAAATTGGCCCATTGTGTGTGCAGTCATGTCTCTGAACAAGACCAAATTGAAAGCACTTCCTGTGCATCACACAGCTCTGGCGATGACACATACAGTAGCCACAAAAAATGTTAGCACACTTAAGCTTCGCTTTAAAATGTACGAATGTCACTGTGATAGATAACAAAATGTCAAAACTTTTTGAATTTGAAGATCAAGGTAAATTTAACTTAATTTGTCTTCTGGAAAACATGTAAGTATCTTCTGTAGGGCAGTACTAAATGAAAAAATATGATATTTAGGCAAAACAAGAAAAATGTACTCATCTTCATTCTGTTCAAAAGTTTTCATGCCCCGGCTCTTAATGCATGGCTTTTCCTTCTGGAGCATCAGTGAGCGTTTGAACCTTCTGTAATAGTTGCAAATGAGTCCCTCAGTTGTCCTCAGTGGAAAGATGGATCTCAAAATCATACAGTCATTGTTGGAAAGGGTTCAAATACACAAAAATGCTGGAAAACCAAAGAATTTGTGTGACCTGAAGGATTTTTCTGAAGAACAGCAGGCAGTTTAACTGTTCAGGACAAACAAGGGACTCATGAACAACTATCACTAAACAAAAACAAAACACAGCTGTGGATCGTTCAGGTAACAACACAGTTTTAAGAATCAAGTGTATGTAAACTTTTGAACAGGGTCATTTTTATAAATTCAACTATTATTTTCTCTTGTGGACTGACTATATGTAAACATCTTTTATGTGAAATATCTTATTCAGGTCAGTACTAAATAAACAATAACATGCATTTTGTATGATCCCTCTTATTTTGGTAAAATAATTAACATTTTGCAGATTCTGAAAGGTGTATGTAAAGTTTTGACTTCAACTGTATGTATTTATATACATATAAAGACCAGATAAAAAAAGATAATTTGTCTGCAGATGCCACTTTCAAACATTTTAAAGTATGGATTAAGTGTCCAAAAATGTTTTATTAGGCCGCTGTAGTTTAATTTAGCCAAGTACAGTAAGAGGATTTTGTTAAAGTACCAAAATGCACAATAATAATAATAATAATCCAGTATTAAAGAGCTTTCCTAAACTGCAGTACAACCGACTTTCCCTGTCCGCTCCATGAGGGCTTTTGTGATGTATGACTGACCACTGTAGAGGTCCTCTGGCCTGCTGATTATAGAGTGTAAGCACTCTGCCGTGGTTCAGATGGATGTTTAGCCTACGGCTCGCACTCTGTAATCTAAGACAGACACAACACACTCTTTTAAACGCCTCAATCAGCCGCTCTCTCATCTGCCCGCAAGACCTGGCTATTTAATCCTTTTCTTTGGCCTTGATTAATGGCTGCTTGACCCCTGACCTTCCCGGATATAAATCTCCGAAGGGTGTTTTGGGTCTCTCAGGGCTTCTCACTTTAGGACTGATTCTCTCTCACCATCTTCACGTGCAAGTGTTTATAGTGGGGCATCTCCATTGGATTCTTCACGTTTGAATAATGCGTCCAGGCCTTGGGGGGACATCAGCGTGACGACCTCCACCGAGGTAACAGTGACAGTTTCTCTTTCAGGTCGCAAATGTGGTGATAAATGGAACACGGTCCTTTTGGTCGCCATTGTGCTCCAACGTTTACAACACGCTCATCTATAATGACTGTTTGCACTGATGCCATTCTGCCGTTACTATGGGGACCTGGTTCTTCACAGCACGAGATTCATAAGGAAATATAAATCTTTTTCCAACCTACGTAAAAGGGATGAGATGAAGCCTGGAGATGTTGGATTATAACTGTGAATCCTTTTTTCTATCTGGAACAAAACTGATTTGCACGGATTCCAGATATCGAGAAATTCAATCCAAGGTTGATCACACACACATACCAGCGAGGCTAACTGATGTGAGCAGACATACACAAAACCTCAGCAAAGAATGGGTCGAGGAAGAGCCTAGAGGTCTTTATAAGAAAGAAGAAGGGTGAAAAACTGGACTTTTTCAGCCCGAGGGATGCTCTGTGGTCAGCAGCAAAGCAGAATGGGTCAAATTCCTCACATACAGGGGTCAGAGTGCTTTCTGAAGACACTGCAAATGCAAGAAGCTGACTTCCCCTTCACATTGGCTTATGCCAAGGAACAGGGAACTAGACATGTACAAGAAGCATCTGGACAATTAAAAAAAGAAATCATGTATGAATGCTATTTCATTATAAATCTTGTATATGTTCAAAGGTTTAAGGTCAATAAGAATGTTTAAATATTTTTGAAAGATCTCTTATGCTCAGCAAGGTTGCATTGATTTGATCAATAAAACAGTTAAAACAGTAATATTGTGAAATGTTACTGGAATTTAAAGTAACTGGATTCAAATGTAATACATTTTAAAATATAATTTATTTCTGTGATGGCAAAGCTGAATTTTCAGCATCATTACTCCAGTCTCCAGTGTCACATGATTTCTCAGAAATCATTCTAATATGCTGATTTGCTGCTAGAAAAGTGATGCATTTTTTCAAATTTCTTTGATGAATACAAAGTTTAAAATATATATTTTTTGTAACATTATAAACACCTTTATTGTCAACACTTTTTATTTATTTGTTGTCACCTGCTGATTAAAATAATAAAATATTTAAAATGTGGGATTTATTTTAAAAGATATATATTTTTCAGGTTTTAAATTCTGAAATAAATATACTGTTTATATATATATATATATATATATATATATATATATAATTATTATTATTATATAAAATGATCCCTAGCATGATTTGTTTGCAGATGGCACTTTGACTCAACTTTTTTGATCTGATACAATGAAATTCATCCATTTTTAAGAATGAAATAAACAAATCTTGTTATGGCCAGTGTACACATGTACAGCACAAAGATGTATTTCTATACAGAGTTACTGATAAAGTAAACAAAAATGTGCAACAGAAGTCTGACGTAAACTGTAGTAGATTTAAAACTGGAGTATAATCTCACATTTCAAATGCAGAGGCTTTTCATATTAAATCACACAGTAAAGTACATCAGAATGACAACCACATGCGGCTTCCAATGTGTGGTCAGAGAATTGATAAGCAGATGGGAAGATTTTGTGGAAATAATGCAGAAGAATACCCAGATTGCTCTAATACCACTGAATGCGAAGACACCGTTTAGACAGCTTCACCGCGATCGGGGTGAAAAACTGGAATCCGTTTGAAACGGTGGATTTATCTCATGATCGTGCAGCGGAGATGACAAGACGATGGAGAGCAGCTGAACTGAGAGGAGAACAGATGAAATGACGGCCCTACAGCTCAATATTTTCATAGGCAATTAGAGTCCACTGCTCTGAGGGCAGTTATCAATATTGAGGCATTACATCAACAATCGCTCTGCTGGAGCAAGTGAGGACTCCACTGCAGGGATCCACCACAATGCTGGCATACATCAAGCTTTAAATCCCATTACACAGATATTGGCTACATTCAAATTGGCAACGTGATAAATATCTGACATCTCGGTTTATTGCCAAGGCAAAGAAATGGGAATCATTTTCTCCTCAGAGTCCGATACTCTCCAACCTGAATAGATGCTGTTTTCACCCAGAAAGGAGGAAACTCTCACTGGAAGACAAGAAACGAGAATAGGCGCCTGAAATGTAGTGAAATATATAAGGTGGCCATGATAAAGAATAAATAATCAAATTAATCCAACAAACAAAAATATGTTCTAAGAAATGTGTTTTGGTAAAGTTCTTATTAAAACATTCAAACCAGTTTTTCCTGGTTATGCTAAAATTAAGGGAACATTCAATTTGATCATTTTGCAAACAATACGGTAATGTTCCTTTTGAATTTTCTCTAAACATTCTGCGGCAGTGAAATTTAAAAAGGTTAAAAGAAAATCCAACTAAAACATTTCATGAATTTGTTTTTTTATTATAATGTTTTTTGTGTACGTTTTGAGAACATAACTTTGAACAAATGTTCTATTAATGTTATTGGAAAACCTTTGAGAGAACCTTGCCAGAAGATTAGCCAAAGTTCTGATATCATTTACTGTTAGCTGCGATTGCTCCGGTTTAAGACAAAACTCTGCTTTTCTTGGTTGCATTTAGTAGCCAGTGGCCTACTATAGGTATATGAATTTTCAAAGGCTAGCAACATTACAATTTTTCCATTGAGGAGTAATGTTTAAAATTCTCTCATTTGGTGGCACTACTAGCATTAGCATGTTAGCTAGCCTTAGTCTAAGTCAATATATAAGTGCTCCAAATTGGCATTTTACAGACTATACCAATATAAAGTAAATAAATATTCAAACACAATGTAGGGTGATGGTAGAGCATTCAACTCACATTTAGTTCCGTCTTCACCACAGAAGACAGAACAGGTAGTCTCCATGTGATATCCTCCATTTTAGTTTTTGTTATAATAGTATCACAGCCTAATAATCCCCCCAAAATGAAAAGTTAAGGCTATTAAGTCTCAAACCTTTACAACTGCGTCATTTGGGTAATCATAGCACACATTTCACTGCATTTTATGTATGAACAGAGCACAAAATATCATAGAACTGTGCATAAATATACTTAGGGCTCTATAAGAACCTTTAGAGGTGATGCAGGCAACACATACGTTTTCCCTGAATGATTTATTTTCATCTCTGCTGGGGGAGAGCTGAGCTCTGCTGGACTTCAGCTGGAAAAACACAAACCACAGAGAGAGGCGCTCTTGAGTACACAACGGTCACATCACTGAATCCCTATGGGGCTCGCTGCTAATGGGCTTCCCTGGGTGACAGATCCGGAGAGTGATGATGTAATTAAAGGATTCTGAACAAACCCTCTGAATTCTCAAGAAGTGCTTCATTACAAATAATCTTGGCTCTTGATTTGTTTACCCCAGATGCTTATGTGACTGACCGAATGCTAATAAAAAAAAATTGTCATTGTCATTACAATGCTAAAAAGTCCAAGTTTGAGATACTTTGCACTCTAAATGCTATTAAAAAAATCTATTTTGAAAATGTGATGCTGCTAATCACATGAAAAAAATAAACATTTGATGTACATAAAAATACACTCATGCAGAGTTAAGCAGACATAATTATTCCCTTTTGTGTAAGACTATCACAGGCCACTTGCGGTATTAAGCAACTCTTGCCAAAGGACTTATTAGCTCATAATAATTAAAACAAATCTGTTCATCTAAGCATATCCCAGTGCCCAATTCCAGATTAAAGTCCAAAATTTTTGCACGTTAAAAAATAAATACGACCTCACGTTGTGTCAATCACGTTTACACACTGCCTCCGAAACTTTCATCCGTCATAAAAAATTTGGATCAGGTTCAATTTTCTGCGTTTTTGCATCCGCAGCAAGCATTTTGATAGGAAAGGATGACGAATACGGAAAAAAAAACAAACAGAAAAACGCATATGAAAATTTCGGACTCAGTGTGCAATGGCCTTAATAATAACATCATGAACTAATAGTAAGCAAATGTGTATACTTCAACCAGTCTGTGCTCTAAAACAGTTGTAATTTGTGTGTACGTCTCAAGCCACTTTCCTATTGTGATTTATAACACTTCACAGCCTGAGACTCTCTTGCTCTCTTTATCTACTTCTGGTCAACCGCCACGGTGAAAGAAGCTGCCATGGCCAAATCTTGCAACCATAAATCTGGACACTTCCTTCCACTGTCTCCCACTTCAAGGGGAAGCCTGAACTGTTGCAAACATCATTAACTCTTTTCCTCTCCATCCAATGCCAATGCAAGCCAATGCCCTATCCGCCACTTGAAAAACACCCTGCAGAAAACTCAAATGAAGGGGAGGGCTGGAAAGACATTAGAAGAGTGAGGAAAGGAGAACAGAAGTTTTCGAACCCCTCCCATCAGTTCTTTCCATGTTTCCTAAATACCACAAATAACCTAATTCTTTAAGAATGGACACGAAAAGTCAGCATTTCAATGTTTATTTTCTAAAAAAATCTGTTATTCTTCAAAGCCAATTGCTTCTGTAACATTTTATTTATAATATGACATATTTCATAGTGATAAAAGATCAGTTGTAGGGTGAAACTTGATTTTATTGACCCAAAAGTTGATTTGTTTGTGAAAAACAGACAAAAGTACGGTTGCAAGTGGTGTTTCATATGTTCTCCTATCCCAGTTTAAAGAGCAAAGAGTAGTTATTCATAGGTTGATTTTCCTATAAAGTGTTACTGTGGTGTTTCATTCAAGAACGAATCAGTGTTTTGGAATAAAATAGTTGAATAAATGATTCAATCAATGACCAAAATGGCACACACTGTTTCCACTAACTGGTGTAATGTAGAGAAAGAGAAAAAGAACGAAAAAATCTAAACAAATCTTTTTCATGAACAGAATCAAAAGAGTCATTGGAATATCAATATGCGTTGTAAGTTACCTGTTTGTTCAACTAATGGTAGATATGGTGTTCACGATACCTTTTTGGAAACATAATACTGCTATATTGATTTATATTTATACTATGATTACACACAATTTCAAAACAAATGTAAGTAGTGATTGAATCATAATTGCAGTTAACAATGTCACAAAACCTCCTTTGCAATATTATTAAAAGAACATCTCTAAAGACTTGTGACATTACACAGCAACTTCATAAGACATTGGCCCGAAAGCGCGCGTTTCTTCTGAAACGAACGTGTCTTTCTTTACAATGGCAGAGGGAAAACTTTTCAAAGGCTTTCCATGCACAGACGATTCCTGGCTGAGTGAAATAACTGTCCCAGAATGCCAATTTGCAGCTTGAGGAACATATTTAGATGTGGAGGAGGTGGGTGCCTGAGAGGCTCGGAATAAAGATGTGTTGTCATTGAAATGCCCAAGTGCATCTGTGAAATCTGAGATGAAAGAAAAGAGGGGCTGTCAATCACTCCCCAGTCCTGCCATGAACTTGAGCACAGCTCCTCAGAAAACCCAGCCTTCAACCTCTTGGTTTAAGAGCATATGCGTTTTTTTCCCAGATATTCTTGATCTCATTTGGGCCATTTAAGAATTCATGCAGCCGGAAAGGGTTTTCTGAGGTAATTTCAACATCTCGGTGGAGACTAAAACCAACGGATAGCAAATAGTAAATTGCCAAAAGGAATAGTTATTGCATAAATCTGTGATGCTTTATGATACTGAAACGTCTCCATCTATAATGAGAGAAGCATATCACCTAAAATATGCCCATCTGAGCTCATATACTGTGGCTGCCAGTTTAAACATATGATAAATTGTACTACATAAATATTCTCCCTCAAGACATGCTCTGACAGATGCTTTTTAGCTTCTACTCAGTGGTTTTGGATCCTGAAGCAAATAAAGCCAGGCGAATAGCTTAAAATCTGCATATTTAAGGTCTTGGCAGCAGTTTCACTGTCATCCCATCTGAGAATTCAATCAGGTGACATTCAGCATTGCCTGTGAAGGTGTCTCTGTCACCTTGCGTTTGCTCAAACTAAAACAATGATGTCATGTTTTTTCCCACTATTTGGGAAAAACTTGCCTGACTTCATCATTTCCCTCTCGGCACCCGGCGTTTCTCTCACCTAAAACTGCGTTCGGAGGTGCCTGCAGTCATTACATCACACAAACAGACTTTAAATCAAAACGTAACTGGTGGTGGCACCTGAAAATACGGTTTAATAGCGCAGCCTGAGCACGATAGGACCACGACCCAGAAAAAGAGTAAAATAAACAAGCCCACAGAAAAATAAATGACAAGCAGGGAAAAAAGACAAAATAAAGCTCCTCATTCAAATCATATTTAACATGGATCTTATGTCTCGACACGCTTGCTTAGCAGAGAGGAGCTGAGCTTCTAAAGCAAGTGACAGCGAGATGGCTTAATATGACTGATTCCCTCTGTTGTGTTAATGTGATTCGGCTCTGGCTTGCCAGCAAACACAAAAGGAAGAGTGAAAACGCTAAGGCGATATAGAGTTCCCCTCACGCCGATCACAAGCAAGTTTGGCTGTTCATCGAGCTGCCAAAAAGATGACCACAGTTGAGCAATGAGGAGCCATGGCAAAAAATAATTCACTGCAAAAGGAAAATTGTCATTCTTTATCACTTTTAAAAACTATACAATGAAAGTCAAAGGGGTCCAAACAAAACAATAGCGAAAAAAACAAAACAAAGAGACATTCTTCAAAATATCTTCTTATATGTTGTTCCACAGAAGGAAAAGTCAAACAGGTTTTGCGTGAACTATCCCTTTAACATTGCGTGTTTACTTGACTTCCCATGTGTGTGTAATTTGTTTGCCGACAGGGGTGTTGTCTCAATGAGCAGTGCCAATCTGTGGACCCCGTGTCAACAGATGCCGCTGACTGTGTGCATTTTAAAGCAGGTGTATTACGAGAGTGTATCTCTGATGGTTAGATGGTGAAGAGTGATGAGTGGGATGGATAGGAGTGACACAGCAACTCCACCTGCCACTGCAGAGCACTGCATCTGTTCAACATTAGCATCTCCCTGAGCTCCAACCGCCTTCACAAGATTTGAGGATGCTGAAACGCATGAATATAAATACAAACACATTCCTCCAGGAAATCTACTCCATATCACTACCTTCTTTGGATTAGAACAAAAAAACAATGTTAAACATGTTTAACAGATGGCAAAACCAAATGCTAAATGCCTAACAGACAGCAAAACACAAAGATACAAAATACACAAAATGTTAAAAAAACTGCAAAAACACAAACCTTAGGAAAAACACAAAATGTTTGATAGATGCAAAACATAAAATGTTTTAAAAATGGCAAACAAAAAATGTGCTAACACAAAATGTTTAACAGTTTATGTTTATACTTTAAAAATAGGAAAACACAAACTGCCTGCAAAAAAAAGAAAAAGATTTTAGATCAGAAGATGACAAAAACTGTTTGGTAGATGCATAATAAAATGTTCACAAAGTGTCAAAATGAAACCCGCTGCTAAAACCACAAAATATTTAAAAGACAGCAGATATCTAAATCACAAAATGTTTTAAAAACTGCCAAAAGAAACCCCCTGCAAAAACACAAATCATTTTGAAAACATTAATACACAAACTGCTAGCAAAAACGTCACATTTTTGAAAGATAGGAAAACAAATTGCAGACAAAACAAATAGCCAGGAAAAGCACAAACTGTTTAGTAGTTGAATTTTCATGAAAATGTATGCCAAAAAGAAATGTTTTAAAAGATAGCTAATTGCAAAAACACAAAATGTCTTAGAAATGGCAAAACACAAACCACCTGCAAAAACATGAAGTGTTTTACAGACTGCAAACAAAAATGTGTATAAAAAAATGCAAAAAGCTTGACTTATACAAAAAAAAACATAAATACCAGACAAAACACAAATCACAAGCAAAAACAACGCGCTTGGTAGACATAAAACACAAAATGTTTGAAAAACAGCAAAACCCAAACTGCCTGCAAAAACATTCAATGTTTGACAGACAGGAAAATATGAATCATCATAAACCATTTGGTAGATGGCAAAACAAATAATTAAAAACACTAAATGTTTAGACTACAAAATAAAACAAGATAGCAAAAATGTTTAACAGACCTCAAAACACTTAGCGATCAAATTGTTTAAGTGCAGCCAATCTCATGTGATGAGTTAACATTGTCTTTGCACTCATAACACATGAGATAGTCGAAGACTTTTTATTTATTATTTTTAAAAGAAGCCTGGTATAGTATGACTCTCTTTAGCTCCAGGAAGAGAGGAAGTGCCACGACTTCAAAGAGAGCTCATCCGTCAGCCTTCCTGGTGTCGATACATACCTGCACTTATGCACAGTGGATGTCTTTTACATAACAGCACACAGCTGAAATTCAAAAGGCAAAAGACTTCAAAAAAGCTGCCAATGATTCTTTTTATCCTTGTCTGTCTCTCTGTCCCCTCCAACCCCTGCCTACTTAACAGATTTTGAATCGGTTGTATCGTTGGCTGATCTGATTTTCCTTTGGAGGGGCCCCAGTGCTTTTTTCCTCTCTCACTCACTCTCTCCTTCTCTTTTTCTGGGATCCTGCCATTTTGTCAGCCTTGTAGAGGGAGTCATTGGCGGGCTAACTTCTTAACGCAGCGGGTCAGGGGCAGGTCAGCCTGTAGAAACCCCCATGATGATCTTCTAGGGGCAGGAGAACCCCTTTAGTCCACCCCCTACACCCAAAGTCACTTCTGCGCTGCCATCCCTCCACAAAACGCTGGCCTTTCTGCCCTCTTGTTGCTGGGGGTCATGCCTCTATTGGGGGAGACACTTGGCCCAGGGGGTCAGCTATCCTTTACAAGGAGTCTTGTCATGGGCCTGGTGACTAATAGGCCGACCTTACTGACAAGAACTGATGGGCGCCCCTGAGGCCGGACTCCACAGCTGATCTAATAAGACTTCTGACTCGCTCTCCGGCTGGATAATATCATTTCAGGAGAGAGAGCTGCCTCCATCAAGGCTTCAGGTGAAACAATTCTGACTCAAGATGTAAGAAAAATCACTAGGGTATTAGCATAAACACTCACTGATAAAAAGGGGCAGGTCGTTTTAGTGAAGCGCTTGCTCATCTTTTGAAATACCTCAACTCCCACCATGCCCAGAGCAGATTCCCATTACTCACCATGGCTGGATGTATGAACAAAAAGACACATGGTGAATGGGCAAAACTACCCCTGATAAAACATTAACAAGACTGGCGGTCCTGCTGAGGGGGGATTTTGTTTTCTCAAAGACACAGTGATCAGGATCGATCCAGCCATCAATTAATCTTTAAGACAAGCCTATAGGGATTTCAATAACTACTGAGCTCTGACACCAAAGACATTCCCACACTACACGACTAAAAGAGGCAGCAGGGCCACTCGCTGTTCATACAATGAATCGGTATATAGAGTAAGCAGGCAGCAAATGACCTGTGGATGTAGGCATCTATTTACAGGAAAAGTCAGGGGAGAAATAAGGGAAACTGGAGAAGAAATGTAAAGGCTGAAATATATGGAATTGAGAATCAAATACAGTGAAACTCATTAAAAGGAAGCTAAGCTTCCATCTAAACTTGTTAAAACTGGTGCACAGAGACCTAAATTTAAGATATTACAGGTGAGAAATGGGTAGACTTTATCCTGAATAACTATGTTCTACCACTCATAAGAAAATATTGGACCCCAGTCATCAAACAAATAGGATTTGCCCTGCAGCAATGGAAATCAAAGCAGCAGAACCAGGCTAATAGATACACAATGATCAAACGCAGAAAGTAGGAGTATTATTTTCAGGAACAGTTTAGGTGAACACTGAAGGTGTTTTGAAACCAATGGATTTTACGATTAATGTTCAAATTGGCCAGTATACCAGTCTAAGGGGCTTCAAAATATAATCTTTTATACCATTTTTTTTACAGACACAAACATTTACTTGTTCTACTGTTTTGTATAAAGCTAAGTATAATTATTAAAATTACAGACTAATAACTCAAATCATAAAACTCTCTGAAATAATACTACTAATAATAATAGGTAGATAATAGTCATCAGGGCTGTTTTTTATACAATAAGTAATGTACAACAATAATGCAAAATAGAAGTTTTGGTATTTCACAATTTCTCCATTTTTATGGGTTGAAATGCTGATTAGGCTGCAAAAATATTGAGAGATCATAAATACAAAAATCTGTGCATTCCCCTCAGACTTTAGTTTAAAACATACACAAAATTCCACTTTATGTAAAAATGTCAATTTTTCTCTTAGTTTCTCTTGATCATTAACACAGTTTCAAACTATGGTCTATAACTGTTGTTCCCTATCTGTCGGTCACTACGAGTTATGTCGTGACGACATAGGGGATTTACTTGGAAGCCCCAATCATCTCTGACTTAAGAGAAAACGCCAATGAAATTGGCTAGTGGATTTTGCATACCTGAGCCACTCCCCGTGCATACGGGTATAAAAGGGCGACAGGTGCATCCACTCATCCGATTTTTGCTTCGGAGCCGAGTGGATGAACGTGTTGATCTCCACAAAGCCATTCATCATCTGTCTGGAAGCTGTTCTGGTTGGCGTTACGGTGCGAACAGCGGTGTCCTGTCTGCAGCGATTCCCCTGGGCACTTCAACTGAAAGAGCAAATTTCCTAAAAGAGCAAATCATGGTCGGTTCACGTCTTTTTAAAGACGCTGTTCCGGCCGTGTCCTCTTGGTTGCGGTCGTTTCCTGTCCTCCGTAAACAGCCATGATCGTTGTCTTCAGTGTCTGGGGCTCCAGCACGCTGAAGCTGCGTTCGTGGATGGTTTATGCGTTCATTGAGCGTGTAACCATAGCAGCGCTGCGATCGCGCCTCTCTCTCCTCACGGGGATGGGAGGGGCCCCCTCTGTCACTACCCGCGCTGGCTTCTCTGCCACGAGCAGAGAACCATCGGCTAGTGCTCTGGGCGATCTGAGGGTTACAGTGAGAGCCTTCCGCCGGGCCAGTCCCCACGGACCTTTCACTCCTCCTGCAGCAGCTGTTCTGTGCGGCTCCCCGGTGATTCTGCTGTGCCGTCTCACGGCGTGCCCAGCAGTTTCATTCGGCGCGCCGATAGAGGATTAGATGTCGATCGCGGCATCGGGGGATGGGCAATCGTCCTCTGAGGATGAAGGTTCGGCGCAGCTGCGGGGTTCGCGGCCGCCGCCGAATCGGACCCAGAGTTGACGGCCGTGCTTTCCCGGGCCGCCGCGAGATCGGGCTGGAGGCGTGCACACCTCTCAGTCCTGAGCCCTCGCGGTGAGATGATTGGCTCCTCGGCAGAGGCTGTGGCTCGCGACCACGCCCTGCCCTGGTTCCTTTCTTCCCGGAAGTGCACGAGGAGCTGATGAAGTCGTGGACGGCCCCTTTTTACGGCCAGAAGCGGCGCGTCTGCCTCCTCCATCCTCGCTACCCTCGATGGCGGGGCGGCTAAGGGTGACGCTGACATTCCCCAGGTGGAGAGAGCGGTCGCGGTGCACTTGTGCCCGCGAAACGCCGCCACTTAGGGGAGTCGTTCGCGCCTCCCGTCCAAAGCCTATAGGCTGATGGCCGTTCTCGGCCAAAGGTTATAGTGCTGCGGGCCAGGCCGCCCCTGCCCTGCATGCCACGGCTATCCTGCGAGTACACAGGCCAAGGCATTAAATGCACGAGGGTAGTACCAACCCGAGGTTGACGCAGGAGCTGCGCTCAGCGACTGGCCTTGCCCTACGGGCAATGGAAGTCACAGCGCAGTGCCTCGGGAAGGCGATGTGCACACACTTGTGGTCCAAGAGTGCCGTCTGTGGCTCAGCCTGTGGAGAGGGGCGAAGTCGACAAAGTACACTTTCTCGACGCTCTTGTCTCCCAGGCTGGACTGTTCGGCGACACTGTCGAGGACTGTGCCCAGCAGTTCTCGGCAGTACTGCAGCAGACCGAGGCCGTCCAGCACATCTTGCCCCGGCGTGATGCACCGCTCCGCCACAGGGCAAGCCCCAGTCTGCTGGTCACCGTGGGCGCCCTCCTGTGTCCCTTTGAGCTGCTCCGCCTTGTGCTGGGGCGTCGAGCCTCTTGCAGGAGCGTGGCGCCCCCCCCCCCCGTGTTCCAACTGGCCCCGATATCGTCCAAGGAGGCGATAAAACGGCCCTGACACGGGCAACCCGGAGGTGTGGGAAGCTGCTCTATCTCAGGAGATGGCGGGATCAGCGCCGCTCCTTCCCCCGAAGGAGGGTTGGGGGGAGAATCATTCATTCTGTTCCGCCGCTGGCTCAAGAAAGCCAGCGGTACCCACTTTGTCAAGAGAAGAGCAATTTCCTTTTTCCCCGGGTTATCAGGTTCGCAGGTTGACAGTGCGCGACGCACTGCCTCCTCACTCTCGCCCGCGACCCATCTTGCCAGCGGCCAAGAGAGTGCGGTTCGGGGACGCAGTGCCTCCCCACGCACCTCTAGCCAGTCCCCTTTGGGACCTAGGGAGTTCGGTAAGGATGCTTCAGAACGCGCTGCCTTCTGTACTATCCAGCCCTACTCCTCTGCGCTGCACCACCGCAGGTACGTCGATTGTGCCGTTGGAGCCCCTTGCACGGCGTCTGGAAGCGTGGCTTGCGCTGCCCAGCCCGTCTCGGTGGCTCACGCGCACAATTCGACTCGGCTATGCGATTCAGTTCGCCAGGCGACCTCCCAAGTTCAGCTGCGTTCTCGAGACCTCAGTGGTAGCTCGGAACGTTCCTGTCTTGCGCGAGGAGATTGCTGTCCTCCTGGCAAAGGATGCAATCGAGCCGGTCCCTCCAGCCGAGATGAGGCAGGGGTTTTACAGCCCTTACTTCATCGTACCCAAGAAAGGCGGTGGTCTTCGACCAATCCTGGGGTGCAATCCCCAGGATTGGTTTGCAGCGATTGACCTGAAGGGTGCTTACTTTCATGTTTCGATCCTTCCGCGACATAGACCGTTCCTACGGTTTGCGTCCGAAGGTCGGGCATGGCAGTACAAGGTCCTCCCCTTCGGGCTCTCCCTGTCTCCCCGTGTCTTCACGAAGGGCGTTGAAGGCGCCCTTGCCCCGCTACGGGAAGTGGGCGTCAGGGTCCTCAACTACCTCGACGACTGGCTCATTCTGGCCCAGTCCCGAGAGCAGTTGTGCGATCACAGGGAGCTGGTGTTACGGCACCTCAGCCAGTTGGGGCTTCGGGTCAACTGGGAAAGGAGCAAGCTCTCCCCTGTGCAGAGAATCTCTTTTCTCGGTGTGGAGTTAGACTCGGTGAGTAGGACGGCGCGCCTCATGGACGAGCGCGCCCAATCAGTGCTGAACTGCCTGAGTTCCTTCAGAGGCAGGACTGTGGTGCCACTGAAACAGTGTCAGAGGCTCCTGGGGCATATGGCATCCGCAGCTGCGGTCACGCCGCTCGGATTGCTTCATATGAGACCACTTCAGCACTGGTTGCACTCCCGAGTCCTGAGGTGGGCATGGCGCCGCGGTTCACTTCGGGTGAGTATCACGCGCGAGTGTTGCCGCTCCTTCAGCCCCTGGACGGACCGTGCTTTCTACGGGCCGGGGTGCCCTTAGAACAAGTGTCCTGGCATGTTGTTGTCACAACAGATGCCTCCAGTACGGGCTAGGGCGCTACATGCAACGGGCAGGCAGCCTCGGGGCTCTGGACAGGGCCTCGACTGCTTTGGCATATCAATTGCCTGGAGCTGTTGGCAGTGCATCTGGCCTTGCGGCAGTTTCGGCCACTGCTGCTAGGCAAGCATGTGTTGGTCCGCATGGACAACACTGCGGCTGTGTCGTACATCAACCGGCCGGGAGGTGTACGATCACGCCGCATGTCACAGCTCGCCCGCCATCTCCTCCTCTGGAGTCACACGCAGCTCAGGTCGCTGCGCGCTGTCCACATTCCGGGGGAGCTCAATCGTGCGGCCGATGCGCTCTCACGACAGCTCACTTTCTCGGAGAGTGGCGACTCCATCCCGAGACGATCCGGCTGATCTGGAGTCGATTCGGGGAAGCTCAGGTAGACCTGTTTGCTTCCCGCGAGTCCTCCCACTGCCAGCTATATTCTCCCTGACCGAGGGGCCCCGCGGCACGGACGCACTGGCACACAGCTGGCCTCGGGCTTTACGCATGTATGCATTTCCCCCAGTGAGCCTACTCGCACAGACACTGTGCAAGGTCAGGGAGGACGAGGAGCAGGTCCTGCTGGTCGCGCCGTATTGGCCCACCCGGACCTGGTTTCCGGAACTCATTCTCCTCGCGACAGCCCCTCCCTGGCGTATCCCTCTGAGGAAGGAACTCCTTTCTCAGGGGCTCGGCACCATATGGCACCCGCGTCCAGATCTGTGGAACCTCCATGTGTGGCTCCTGGACGGGACGCGGCAGACTTAAGTGGTCTACCACAGGCCGTGGTAGACACCATCACTCAGGCTAGAGCTCCTTCAACAAGGCAAGCCTATGCTCTGAAGTGGAGTCTGTTCGCGAACTGGTGTTCTTCTCGCCGGGAAGACCCCCGAAGATGCACGATTGGAGTAGTGCTTTCTTTCCTGCAAGAAAGGTTGGAGCGTAGGCTGTCACCCTCCACCTTGAAGGTGTATGTGGCTGCTATCGCGGCCCATCACGATGCAGTGGACGGCCGGTCCGTGGGAAAGCATGATCTCATCGTGAGGTTCCTGAGGGGTGCCAGGAGGTTGAATCCGCCTAGGCCACCCCTGATGCCCTCCTGGGACCTCTCTATCGTCCTGGCGGGACTTCAGAGGGGTCCCTTTGAGCCGCTGGACTCAGTCGAGCTGAAATTCCTGTCGGCTAAGACAGCGCTCCTGACCGTGCTCACTTCCATCAAGAGGGTCGGGGACCTCCAAGCATTTTCGGTGAGCGAAGAGTGCCTTGTGTTCGGGCCGGACTACTCTCACGTTGTCCTGAGACCCGGCCGGGATACGTGCCCAAGGTTCCCACCACGCCCTTCCGTGATCAGGTGGTGAACCTGCAAGCACTGCCTTCGGAGGAGGCAGATCCAGTCTTGGCGTTGCTGGGTCCCGTAAGAGCATTGCGCATATACGTGGACCGCACCCGGAGCTTCAGAAGCTCTGAGCAGCTCTTTGTCTGCCACGGAGGTCAGCAGAAAGGGAAGGCTGTCTCCAAGCAGAGGTTGGCCCACTGGATAGTGGAGGCCATCGCCTTGGCGTACCAATCCCAAGGCGAGCCGTGCCCCCTTGGGGTGAGGGCTCACTCCACACGGAGTGTTGCCTCCTTCTATGTGTTGGCGCACGGCGCCTCTTTGGCAGACAGCTGTAGAGCTGCGGGCTGGGCGACACCGAACACCTTCGCGAGATTTTACAGTCTCCGCGTGGAGCCAGTCTCTTCCCGTGTGTTGGGTAACAGGTAAGTGGCGGGAAGAGTTGGCCGGTGTCACGCTTGCTGCGCCATTCCCCCTCACCCGGGGATACGAGCGCCTGTTTTCCTCCTCCAGTTCAGTTCCCCGGACGGCGAACCCTGGTGGAGACCTCCAGCACCCCCGGCAGTCAGACTGGGCGGAGCAGTCTGACGCCAGGCCCAGTACTGGTGCTAGCTCGCCCGGGTCTCCGGTCAGCCCCTGTACTCGGCTAGGTGTCCGTATGGCCTGATTCCCTTCGGGTAATCCCACACGTGTATTCATCCACGGTACGGTTTCCCTCACGGTAAACCCGTGTCTTCCCTTTGGCAGAGCTCTGTCAGGCCCTGCTGGCAGCCCTCCTCCCTACTCCTAGGTAGGATCTGCCCCAGGGTCCAGTCGTATGTAGTACTGCCCCAGGCCTGGGTCAGTCCATATCAGTGTCTCCACATGTTACCTCCCTTCGGGCAGGATGTGGCCTCCGTAGCGCCCTTCTCCGGAAGGCTCGCTTCCCCGTCGTTACCGCCAAGCTGTAACAACAAATAGGAAAGACTTGAAGCAGTCTTTCATAGAAGGTCGAAATCCCTTCCGATTTCTTGGGGAAAGGAACAGCGGCTTGGCTATCTCCAGCAGCAATGTACTCAGTGGTCCCTGCGGGCACCAAGGTTAGCGAATTTGCGCTGGGGCGATGGGAAGGTTGCGACCTTCGCATGGGATTTGTCTGTCACGCACTAGCTTGTCAACATTTGCATGCACAAGGTCGTGACGGGGTTCAGGTTGTGGCGCTTTCCATATGACCCCTATGTCGTCACGACATAACTCGTAGTGACCGACAGATAGGGAACGTCTCGGTTACATACGTAACCCTCGTTCCCTGATGGAGGGAACGGAGACGTTATGTCCCCATGCCACAATCTTGAACCATCGCTGGTTGCCAGGGACACGTTCTCGGCTCCTCAGCGGGTAAAACCGGATGAGTGGATGCACCTGTCGCCCTTTTATACCCGTATGCACGGGGAGTGGCTCAGGTATGCAAAATCCACTAGCCAATTTCATTGGCGTTTTCTCTTAAGTCAGAGATGATTGGGGCTTCCAAGTAAATCCCCTATGTCGTCACGACATAACGTCTCCGTTCCCTCCATCAGGGAACGAGGGTTACGTACGTAACCGAGACGTTATTCAGAGAACAAAGAATGCCGCTCTACCACTTCTTTGTTTAATATATAATATTGTAAAGAATCTTTGTAACATGATTCTTTGTTCAATCGCCCTCAAAGCAAATAAATAAATAGGACGAAATGGAAACGTGATACATGCAGAGGCTTAGCCATTATACAAAGGGACGATAATGTATGCTGTGGGATTTCAGGACAAAAGTAATCACATTTACCACAGTTGGGCAGAACAGCAGACCAGAGGAATTTCTATCCAGTGTCCCTCTCGCTTTGTTCAGGACTGAATTGAACGTGGGGCTGTTTGAAGGACAAACCATATAGAGCTGTTCCATTTATATTCGCTCTCACTGTCACTTTGGTTTTTTTGTTTTCAATCGGTCTATTGTTTCTGGCCGAGTTGCAGGCAGCACAAGTTATCAAGCATGGATGAGAAATAATTCCATGTGATTTTTGGAGTAGAGGAGATGTTTTTTTCTGTTCAAGTTATACGGTATATCCTCAGGGATCAGTTGCCACAGTGCAAAATCACACGCACACACAGAATATTCCATCCTGGTGTTACAAAGTCCACAAAAAGTCTGGATCATATAAATGAGTTCTGCATGTAGAGCGGGCTCATCACAGTGGGAGAAACAGATCAGCCAGACTCAGACGGCTTACAGCCACATCACTTAAGTGTGAGAACATTTACACTAAAAAAAACAAGACACACATAGGTGTGGCAAAGCAAATCTAAGACATACTACTGGGCATTCACACTGGCATATGAGTAATTTATGAAACACATATTTTAAAATCAGTTAAAAGCATAGCCAAAAATGAAAACTCTGTCACCACTTACTCAAGATTTCAGTTATTACAACCACTATATGTATGGGTTTAAGGGGTGGGATTGTTCCATGGGGGGCTTTTTTGGCCTAAACTGACAATAATAATCAACAAAAAAGTACAATGAATGTAGTCCATACAACTCATATGCTCTATACAAAGTCTTTTGAAGCAGAAAGAGTAACATTTTAATAGTTACTTGCTTAATCAGTCCCCTACTGTCACTCTCAAATATGGCATCAAAACTTGTGTAACATATTAAAACACCATATTATAATATATAAATAAATGAATAAATACTGTTCTTTTGAACTTTCCATTTATCAAAGAATCCTGAAAAAAGAAGAACAGCTGTTTTCAACATTTCTCAGAAAATTAGGATGATTTCTGAAGGTCCATGTGACACTGAAGACTGGAGTAATGGCTGCTGAAAATTCAGGATTTGCCATCACATGAATAAATTACATTTAAAAATACATTAAAATAGAAATTAAATTGCATTAATATTTCACAATATTAGTGTTTTTATTGTACTTTTAAACAAATAAATGTAGCCCAAATAAGCAGAGGAGCCTTTCAAAAACATTTGAAAAAAAAAATCTCACCATCCTCAACATTTTCAATGCTATTGTAATAATTGTATTATTTTTGGTATAGAAGGTGTAGAATGTCCTATTTCTGTCTATTTCTGAATACATAAAACTCACCCCACAGCTACTGACAGGAAAATGCTGGTAAAAACATTTTGTGGAGCTATAACCGGTTAAGTGCTGCTTTGTTGATTTTTTTTAAGTCTACATTTACTGAATTACATCACATCAGTTGGTTTTCAGACCTGGCAATATCAGAAGCAATAGATCATTCATCGTTTCCTTCTTCCATCCATCCCGCAGTCTGAAAAAGAGTCAATGTCGTCAGTTTTAGTACTGCAGAGTGCTCCTTAATGACCATGTCCATTTACCATCCTCCACTGTGAATTACACAAGCACAACTTGTTGTGGAAGAGGAGGTGTTGGGCGGCCATAATTCACCAGACTCTGGCCCCTCCAACCTTGCTCAGCAGGAAGAATGACAGCAACTTGGTTTGTCAGTGGTTCTGTGCATAATTACCTCCAAGATTAATGGTTTACTCACGTCTACGCCGTAATGCCCAGATCAATTTTTCTCAGTGATGAACGACACTTGCGATGGCACCCTGTCATCACCGGTATGCCTAAGGACGGGGGCTGTAAATCTCTCGCTCAAAGTCACCCTCCAATTTCACAAAGCGTGAGACCGATGCTCGATACAGGCTAGTCCTGGCACTCCCAGAAAGCCCCAGGGCATGTCTACCGGTCCTGCAATTAGGAAGAACCTATTTCCTTTATCACTAAGGGATTAGAGACATCTGCAAATTGCAGAGCTTGTCAAATATTATTAAAAGTACAAAACAAGAGAACTGTCCGAATGGCTCTCCTCTTCCTTTAATGTTTTCACTTTTCAGTAGAAACTGAGTTAAGAGCTTCACACTAACTGATCGATAACTATTCCCAAAGCTCCTTTCCTATTACTGTGTTAAGTTTTTTTCAATATCACTCCTAACCACTAAGCTCTGCCTCAAATGTGTCGTTCCAAACTTATATGATTTTCATCTTCTGTGGAACACAAAAGGAAAAGTTTTGCACAATGTACTGGTCACTATTTTTCATGTAATTACATTGTATGAAATGTCTTCAAACTTCAAAAAAGAACACAAAAGCGTGGTCTATACAACTTACATACCAAGTTATTTGAAGTCATAAAATAGATTTGTTTGACTAATACACCACAATTTATGGTCATCAACTGTTAACCATATAGCGACCCGATCACTGAGAAAGAACCAAAAACTGTAAATACCAAGATGGTTCACTCTTCAATATAAATGGGAGAAACCACACTGCACAATATGACAAAATATGCCCTGCCTTCTAAATATCGCCAATTTGTAAAGTCATCACAAATAGAGAGTGTCCTAAAACACTTGAAGCACTTAGGAGTGCACATGCAAATTGGCTGCACCAAGTTGATATATATGCTTTTATAAAGCTATTTAAGCATAAGAAACAACATCTGGTAAGTTTGGCCTCTTTGTTGCCATCTCTGTTTGAAACCTGCAATTGCAGTTATTTGCGGAATTTACACGGGTTGTAAATTCCCACTGCTCCTCAGTGTGGATGAGTCTAATGTTTTGAGGTGTATGTGTGGGCTGTCAGTCAACGCACCAGTGTGGATATTCACTGTACAGTGTAAATACAGACACAACGTATTGGAATTGTGTCCAAAATAAGAAGTTTCACTGTAACATGCCTGCCAGTTTTGTTCTGACCAACTAAAAAAAGTTTCACTATAAATTGCGCTATTAATAGTAATTCAATCTGACGATCGTTAGTTCAAATCACGTCAAACCGTGCAAATTATAATTGTTATACTTTTTCAAATTGTTCGTTAACAACATCAGCATTGCATGACTGCGTGTATTTAGTGTGTATTAGCGTTACCTAGATTTCAATTTCTGTATAGTCTAATCTCAAATTGTCATACCATTTGAATGTCATTGAAAGAAATTGTTCTTTTAACCTCAAAAAGCAATTTAATGTTCCTTAGAACTCATTCTAAAATGACAAGATGAATTATTGGAGCTGCTGTACGAAAAGATCCGCCGCCTGCAGCATCCACACACACGATACAGCCAAATAGCCGGGACTCCTTTTTTATGTACAGCATACAGACGTGATGTGATGATGCAAAGACGATTGGCAACAATCTCGGAAACATACCCGAACCTCTCAAATTGGTAATGTACTTGCTAAATAATTGATTTGGGATTATTTGTAACCAAAATAGTTACAGAATGCAGCTTTAAATGCAAATTTGGCCATCAGTTTTAAGAATTTCCCCATTCAGGTATATAGGAGTTGGTCTGCATGCCAGAAATAGCTGGAATGCGAATATGATCACTGAGTGAACTGAATTTCCTTAAAAGAGACTTTGTCTGAACTCAAGTACCAAATCAGCTTTATTCATAAAAGAATCATTCAGGGCTGTATTTTCCAAAAGCTCAGGTTGCCTTAATAGTTTAGAGACCACTGGTGTCTCTACAATCTACTTTGGCTTACAATGCTTTTAGGAAATGCATGCCAGACCAGTTTTATGAACTTGATCAAATGATTCTTAGAAAAGAACAATTCTTTCATGAATCAGTCAATCTACTTTTTCTATGAAAAACCATTTCTATGAAAAACCTGCCTCTTATTTTTATTTTGCTGGTGACGTTTGGAGGGCGTAGACATGGAAAGGGGATGTGTTGTTGTTATTATGTTGTCGGTACAATGCTCTTTCCTGTGGATGTTTCTGTAGATCCAAAGGTACAGAAAACCACCCTCCCTTCCCTAACTATTCCTTCTTCCCTCCCATCTCATCTCCTCCAATCTTACTCCGCTTCACTTCTTAAGAAATTACCCTTGCGCTGTCCCACAGGACTGAGATAAAACCCTCGGCAATGAAAGCAAGCGTAACGCTTCTCTTTTCTCAGCTTCAGGCTCCGGGAGGAAGCCTCGCTCGCCCACCACCCCCCAATTCCTGCCTGACAGGAGGTACACAACGTGTGAAGAGCTAGCAACCACATTTGTGTGTGTGCTTCTATACATTACCCCTCATGCCCTTTAAATTCTCTGAAATGGAGGGGAAAAAAAGCTACGCTGGCATACTGGGATGAGGGTGAGCTATTAACTGCACGCCCGGTCACTATTTGTTTATTCACACGTATGCAAATGTTTGAAAAATGCTGTAAAATGATTAAATGAGGGGCTGGGTTGGATTACCCAGAGCGGTAGGCATGGCAGCACATGTCTGGATAAAAACCGTAGCTGGGTCAATCCGCGGCCCTGCGGCTGCTGCGGGACGGATGGGAGCTGTTTGTTTAACCTTATCTGTGGTTATAATTTTAGCCTTGTCTGCTGTATGGATTTCCAGGCGGAAACCACTTTTATTGGCTTCTTGTGGGGAGCTACCTTAATAAAATAACATCTAATTATATCTACCAGAGCTGATCCCCAAACACGAAACACAAAGCGGCCATTGTTCAAGGGTTCGAGCCAAGACGGAGACCCTGAAACAGTAGTTTATGGTGTCAAAGTTTTTGTTTTGGATTAAACATTATATCTGCTTTGAAGAGAAGGGGATCCTGATGTCATTATCCAAGCTGATCTATAGGCCTACACACAGAAATGAATGTAGACGCATCACATAAAAATCCCTTCCAAGATGATAAAGAGGATTTAAAAAAAATCACCTTTTCTATGCATTTTTTATTAATTAATGAGACATAATGATTAGTATACAGAGCTGGGTAGTAACTGATTACATGTAATCTGATTACATGTAATCTTACTTGTAATTAGATTACAATTAAATTACATTTAAAAATACTCATAATCAGACTACAGTTACTTTTTTGATGATTACATGACTACATATTGTGACATGATTACAGATTTTGTCTTTCAAACGCATTAAAATGCACAAATGCACATTATTTCTTATTTACATGTAATGCAGGTATTTCCCAAAGAAATTTTGTTACCTGAACATATTTCACCATATATATTTATTTTATTTATATTTATTTATTTAAGTACCCCTGAGATTTTTAAATAAATATTTGAATCACTAAAATCTCACATTTGCATGTTCACAGTTCTCTGACGTTGGTTAATAGTCATATGCAGGTAAACATAAAACATCTCATATTTTTATTAAGTGTTTCATTTTGAATGATGTTATTTTAAAATCACTTATTTTAATTTCACTTTTTTATTATTTAATTAATTATTAGCTTTTAATTAAACTCACAAATTTCCTGCAACGTTTTTAACAAGCTAGATCATAAGAAATCTAAAACTAATCAAAAATATTCTGATTATATTACCTAAAATGTGTAATATAATGGATTACATTACAAACTACTATTATTTAAACGTAATTTGGAATCAGTAACGGACTATAATTTTTAAGTAATCTACCCAGCTCTGTACGTATATGAATGTTATATTAACAGTAACATATTGAAAAATTATTTTCCAAAAATGTGATGCCTGAACACAATTTACATAACATTGGCAATCTATAATGTTTAAAAAAGCATAGCACATATGGTATGCATCTGAAATCCATTAATACCTGAAGATATGCATGTTACCTCTATTGAACATACAATCTCATGGACATACAATCAATAAACAAATAAAAATCAAACTAGTGAGATAGCATACAGTACAACTCCATGTACACTGGTTATCTCGTCAAACCCAAAAGTGATATATAATGATATATATTTTTATATATGATAAATTATTAATAATATTAACTCACTTCAATTCATAGTAGCCAAAAAAGTTTCTTATGATAGATGTAATATGATAGATGTGTGTGAGTAACACATTCATTTTGGTAATTTAATCGTTATTTACTTCTTATTTACATCATTTTTCTTGTCAATTAACTGTTAATGAACAGGATTAAGCACTCAGAAGAGAAGTGACGACTGTATTTAGCAGCCGAGTGCATGTGAACGTGTCTAGTCTGTCATGATCTGCACTAAGAACCCCTTGTCCCTGAGCATTACTGTGCTCATATGATCATTCGCTTGCTCATGGTACCGTGCCAGTTTTGAATAGCCTGAGAGTTCATGCTGACAAACAGAGTGAGCGACATGAGAAGCCTTGTGTAGTTTTTCTCCGTCTCCTCTGACTCCTCCAGGCTGATCATATCAAGAGTGAAGACCTCCCTCTGATCACATCTGACAATCACTGGACAGCGGCCAGAGCTGCACTGGAACGGCTCTCCATTATAACCTCTTCAACAACACAACAGTGTTGTGATTGTGTTTTCATTGTTTTGATTCCAACACAAGCCCTCTAGGGAAGTATTCAAAAGCGCTGTTTTTTGCACGCACTGTTTATGAAATATAAATTACGCATATTTTTTTTTTACCTCCCCAAAAGCCAAAGCAGAAGAAAAAAGGAGTAGTGGTTCAAGAGAACGAACAATATTTATTGAAAAATAGAATTTTCCTTTTTTCTTCTGACACACAGGGGGAGAAAATGAGGGTTTAGAAATGCCGCTGGCTTAAAGGAGACGGAAAAACCGCATAGTGACAATTCACTTATTTTGTATAGAGAACTTCCAGCCGGTCTATATTTAGCTCTTAAGCACTCTATAATCACTGAGGAGGTTTTCAACCACATAAAGGAGGATAAGTTCCTGGAAGAAAGTCTTCCTGCCTCACTTCTGTTTAACCTTTGACCCCTGCACTCACCTGGTTCCCTTACGCATCTACCATAAAAAAAAAAAACCACCGTACGGCCTTTTACAGCAAGGATAAGTAGCTTTTCACTGCCTCATTCAGAAAGCCTTCACCTTTCCTCCGGATATTCCTGCAGTTCAGAAAATACACAAACACACCTTATGAAAATACCTTGAATGGGGTCAACGGTGGACTATGCCACATGAAACACTGCAAAAACATTCAAGCAAAATGACAGAGGTGCCTGACCATGACTATACAGTATATTCCACATTAAAGTCCCTTGTCTCACCAAGGACATCATAACCATGACTCCTGCATGTGTTTGGACTGACTATAAGTAGTGTGACAGTAGCTTAGCTATTTTAAAATAGTGTAGCTTTTCCAGTCAATAGAACAATATTAATATATATGCAAAAAAAATATATATATATATTAATAAAAATCAAAATAAATTACAGCAGTACACATAGCAAGGTTTTTTAAAATTATATAATAAATAAAACGAAAACTGATAGAATAGAAAAAGAATAGAGCGAGCTATTGTTGGAAGCCTTTTTTGCTTTTGTTAATTGTATAACAAATAAAAAGAAAATAAGATCAGAAAAGCTAGTGTTAGTTTTTTTTAAAGAATAGAATTAGAATAGAGAGTGTTAGAGTTAGAGGGTCAAATAAAGATGGAAGCGATGTGTTTTTAGCCGATTCTTGAAGATGGCTAAGGACTCAGCTGCTCGGATTGAGTTGGGCAGGTCATTCCACCAGGAGGGAACATTTAATTTAAAAGTGCGTGAAAGTGATTTTGTGCCTCTTTGGGATGGCACAATAATGCGTCGTTCACTTGCAGAACGCAAGCTTCTAGAGGGCACATGAGTCTGTTTTGTAGGCAAACATTAATGCTTTGAATTTTATGAGAGCAGCTATTGGTAGCCAGTGCAAATTGATGAACAGAGGTGTGACGTGCATTCTTTTTTAGCTCATTAAAAATTAATCTTGCTGCCCCGTTCTGGATTAATTGTAAAGGTTTGATAGAATTGGCTGGAAGACCTACCAAGAGAGCATTGCAATATTCCAGCCTGGACAGAACAAGACCTTGAACAAGGAGTTGTGAAGCATGTTCCAAAAGAAAGGGCCTGATCTTCTTGATATTGAATAAAGCAAATCTGCAGGACCGGGCAGTTTTAGCAATCTGGTCTGAGAAAGTCAGCTGATCATCAATCATAACTCCAAGGTTTCTGGCTGTTTTTGATGGAATTATGGTTGATGTGCCTAGCTGGATGGGGAAATTGTGATGAAACGATGGGTTTGATGGAACCACAAGCAGTTCTGTCTTGGCAAGGTTGAGCTGAAGGTGATGGTCCTTCATCCAGCAAGAAATGTCTGTTAGACATGCTGAGATGCGAGCAGCTATCACATGTATATAACATACATACACACACACACACATGCACACACACATATATATATATAAAGGGCAATATATTAACAAATGATATATAACAATAACAACACATTAATATTAGGTATTATAGAGACAACATAAATATATAAAGTACATAAACATAAACTATATACAAAAGCCAGTTATATAAAATAGGAAAATAATATTTTGTCCATTATTACATAGTATAAAAGGTTTCTTTTGCATATATATATAGCAGTTCCATTTTAGGAAGCAGTCTTTAGCATCAAAAACTTTAAAAAATCCCGTTTAAACTGTTCATTTTTATACAAAACTGCATTTGAACTATTTTAAACTAGCTTATACCAAACTAACCTAACAGTAGCATTTAGTTTGGCGAGTAACAGTTTCAATAAATCGCTTGTGCTTTGTGAGTGTGAAACCAAATGCAATGCATGCAATGTGAAGCAGAAACAAGTTTATAACCCTGGCGTGTCTTTATGAGCGCAATTCAGGGAACACAAAGGGTTCTCGTCTTGAAAGAATGCCCAGATTCTGTAGACATTTGTTTCCAGCACTGCTCACCTCGGCCAGTGACATTACACCACTGCAGTGGGTGTGGGAACAGTACGAGTGACTTAGCATAAAACAACAAGATGGCGAAATAAACATCACAGCAAGGCCGATGTTTTAACTTGGCATATTGACTTTTGCTATGTAAAGCAACAGTATACCCAAAGGAGCTTCATACAAACGCTGACACTCTATATTGTTCGGTCACAGCGTGATGCAAATCATGGGGTGAATATTCCCTATTGTGCTGGGATACGGTCCAGAAACAACCAGGCTACAATGAAGAGGGCTCCACTAATCAAAAGTACAAGAAAATAAACAGCCTTCTATGAAACAAACACTGGATCTGGAATGATCCCCTGATAAAATCTCAGGGTCGTGTATTTCCAGAGGAAGCGCAACTGACAAATGTTGATCTTGCATCTTGACGGTTTCATTAGCGACTGTTGTCTTAGGCCAGCGTCCCATTTTATTTATTTTCTTATTGTTTGGAATTGTAACTTTATGGCAGCTCTAGTTTTACTGTCCTTAGCGATTTTTATATAAGCATTCAATGTCACCGAATTGGCCCGGCCCGAGACGAGCGAGTCTCAAGAGTGTTTAGTGTTAAATGGGAGTTTGTTGACTGATGCCTTTTATCTTTTCCTTTCTTTGAAGCACAGATGACATGCCCTCAGCAGAACCACGGCCCCAAATGTTCCTCTCCATCTTACAAAATCATCCCTTTTTCTCGCATAAGTTCATGACAACTATTTCAACAATCTCAGCAGATAAAATCTCGCTTGAAGCAGCAAAATTTATTTTTCTTTTCCTCGAGAGTCGCTAACTTCTTCTTCCTGTCTTCATTATGCTGTACTCTTCCGAAACGATATCCGCTTTCAACAAGTGTGGAGTCAGCTGGGCGGCCTGGATGTGCCGAGAGTTTTTATAGGTCGGCAGTGAAATGAGTGAGGAGAAAATGAACGGTATTATTGCAAAAGAGTGGTCAAACCGCTGATAGTGGTGGTTTCGCTTCAACCCTACAGTGAGAAGAAACAGAGACAGGCTGACTCATACTACTGCTAATTCAAAGATTTACACAGTGATGATTCTCAAAAACTTACTCAAATTATCTGTAATCTGCATTATCATCACTTTACATGGGGTTTCTCACATGACTGCAATATGAGTAGCAGAAAAAAGATATCAGATCCACTTTTGCTCACTCTAAGCTCAATTTGAAGTCTTTTTGTTTCGGAACACTGGATTCAAGACTAAGTTTTGAGAATTAATTTAAACATGTTATTGTAACCAATCAAAATATGTTTATTCAAAGGTTTGGGGTCAGTAAGATTTTTTAATAAAAAAATACTTACAATAGCTGCATTTATTTGATCAAAAACACAGTAAAACAGTAATACTGTGAAAATATTTTCATAAACATTTTACATTTTTAAATATTGAAATACAAAACGTTTTTGAAGTGTAATTTATTTCTGTGCTGGCAAAGTTTAAGCAGCCATTACTCCTGTCTTCAGTGTCACATGATCCTTCAAAAATCATTTTAATACGCTGAATTAGAAACATTTCTTATTATTTTCTCAGTTGAATTGCTTAATATATATATATATATATATATATATATATATATATATATATATAAGCAACTATTTTCAACTATGACATAAATGTGAAAATATGTATATATTAGGGCCGTCAACTCGATTAATCACAATAAATTTCAACCAAAATAAAAGTTTATGTTTACCTAATATTTGTGTTTATACTGTATATATTTATATGTATATATAAATACACACACATATATATTACAAATATATGTAATATATATTTATATATAATATAAATCATACATAAATATGAATATATATATTCTGTACACACACACACATATTATCATTAATCGATTTGACAGCCCTAAATCTCAAAATGATGTCAATTGTCTCAAAATGTAAAAAGTGAGATAAAAAATAATTTCTTTACCCATTCATAATCTGTATGTATTGGCTCTTTTTCCATGCCCTTACTTTTGCATGAAGTAGACAGTAACAGAAACAACAGCCTACCCAGTTGGCTGGCCAACTTCCTGTGCTCTGCGGTGAGGCACTTCAAGGGCTGGGTATCACAGGCAGGTAGGTGATTTTTTTTTTTTTACAACTTACTTGAAAGCTTAGCAGAGGCAAAGGTGAACAGAAGGGGCTTTGGCACAGGCACAAAAATGCAACAAGCAACATCAAGAAAGTTTAAAAGCAAGCAGGTGTTTTGCACAAACTAGAACAAATCTTTTTGCCCCTATACACCATCTATTCATACTCTCTCCTCAATCAATACACTCTGCTTTTTATTTACCACCCTCTGAGCCAGACACAAGATTCGGTTGGACAGAGACAGCGAGAGTCTGAGCCTGCTGTCTCCTCCTCTGTATGTGAATCAAAGAGGCAGAGACATGAAAAATTCTCCTTTCTATGCACAGTCACATTCGGTTGTGCCAGTGACAGTTCTCGGCAGCCTCGCTCGCTTTCTATCAGATGTATTTCCTTGTCTACCCACCCTTCTGCCTGCCACAGAACCTACGGCTGTATCTACATCTAGTTTTCTTGAACTTTCTACCTCTATACATCTATGCAACATGCTGGAATATTTATGATAATGAATGATGTGCTATCAAACATTTCCAGACCGTACATGTCCAAGATACGTAAATAATTATTTACCAGTATCCTGTGTAAACCTGAAAAAAAGCATGATTTATGCTCAAAACCTACACAAGGAGGAAAATTAGCTTCAGTTTTTCTAAATACATAGATACGTGTTAGCATTTCCTTTTCATATTATTTATACAAATACCTAAAACACAGTGGCCCCAAAATGGTAAGAACAGTTCACTCAAAAATGAAAACACTGAAAATGTACTCTCTCTCTGGCTATCCAAAATGAGTTGTTTTTTTTCATCATATTTGGAGAAATTTAGCATTACATCACTTGCTCACAAATTGATCTTCTGCAGTGAGTGGGTGCCGTCAGAATGAGAGTCCAAACAGCTGATAAAAACACAACAATAATCCACATGACCCCAGTCAATAATTTAATATCTGGTGAAACAAAAAGCTGTTTGTAATAAACAAATCCATCATTATGACATTTTTAACTGCTGTTTTTGGCTAAAATAGAGGAGTCCTCTATCCATAATACTGCTTTCTCCAGTAAAAAAAAAAAAAGTTATCTGCAGAAGTCTGCATTGATCAAGCACCATTTACAAGACAAAACATTCAAAAACACTTCTGAGCAAATATGTTGGTGGATTTTGATGTGAGAGGACAACAGGGGATGGAGTTTCCACTGAAGAAAGCATTAATATAATGGATTATGGACTTGTATTTTGGCAAACAATAAATAGTTTAAAGTTATAATGCTGGATTAGTTTTTTTTTTACAAACACGCTGCTTTTTACTTCACAAGGAGTTATCTGTTCCAATGAAGAAACAAACTATTTTACATCTTGTTTGTCATGAGGGCAAGTACATTTTCAGCAAATTTCAATTTTTGGTTGAACTATTTCTTTAAGCCACACTTTGAAACCTAATAAACTAATTTCTGTAAAATAAATGCTTTAATGCTTTTGTACAAATAAATGAAAAATGCTTGAAATGTGTGCTTGTGCTATGTTTTAATTATGTATTAAAATAAAAATAAAAAAACGTATATAGACAAACTTTAATAAAGTTTGGTTAAATTTTTCAAATGTTATTTAGATGCCACTGTAAAGCCAAACTAAACCTCTAAGACAATGTTTTATACTATTTTGCTAATGTTCAATATACCACAGAATAAGTTCAGACGTCTCACTGTGGTTGTCAGCCCTGTTATGGTACAGTATACGAATGTCGGTTTTTCCATTGAACTTTACGAGAAATTGTGCCACTTCCTGGTAAGTAGTAATTATAGCAACATATATAGATGATGGCAAGCGCAAACATCTACAGCAATAATAGATGTTCTTTTGTTCACTTTTGTTTTAACAGGGTTCGCTATGAGTGGTTTCGCATCCACACTCCTGCTACCAATGTGTTACGACTGTGTCTTTATAAAATATAAAGTCATCTAAACCCCCCCCCCCCCCATATGCCTCCGAACACTCCGAAATCCATCTAGGAGACCAAGAGAGAAAATAAATTAGAGCAACTGCCTTTGGGGCACAAAAAAAGGAGTGAATTTATCACAGCAGATGTGATGGAGTGCATGGAAAGTGACAAAATGCTAAAGAGAATGAACTAGAAGCAGAGCTCAGCGCTATCACGGTCAATACGGATGTCACAGCCTGGTGACAACATGACAGCCTGATTATTGTAGAAAGTCGGTCCCCACTCAGCTCCCAGACACAAACTCGATGCATTCATGACTAAGGATCTTTTCTGTAACTGAATAACTGCTCCCTGCTGTTCAATACTGTGTGGATTTACAAAGCATATAAAGCAGAAAGGCCACAGACGCCTACAGAAATATTGGTATCTTCATATATCTATACATAGTGGAGAACAAAAGTCTGAAAACACATTGAAAATACAGATCTTTTTTCCTTTGAAACCTGGACATCAAAATTAAGTTTTAAGATTTTAAACAAAAAGTTGTGACAAAAGAAAACTACCCTTGACATCATTTAACATTCAAGTGAAGTTAATCTTTAAAAACAACAATAATTTAATAATACTGTTAAAAACACGGTAAAATCTCAAAATGATTATATTCTTTCATAATGTAGACTATAATGGTGTAAAGCATAAATAGACTTTTAAAATGATTAATTTTAGTTTTAAGTGATTAATTATGGTTTATAATTGATGCTTAAATCCACTTGTAGCATTTTAATTTCTAGTGATTTGTTTTGAACTGTTTTAGACTTTAAATTCAACTTTTCATTAAAATGATGTTGATTATATAATTCCTAATAACATAAAATTAGAATAATGCGCCACAAATACAGGACTGGATTGACATTGTAAAAAGCATTTTTATTATGGAGAAAATTACATTCTGTATGAATAACCAAAAAGATATGTTTGTTGGTCCAAATGTATTGAATGTATAACTCCTATTGAACCAAATGTTTCTTTTTTGTTATAGAACATATGTTTTGTGTTTATATATATATATATATATATATATATATATATATATATATATATATATATATATATACATATAAATATATACTGTATATATTTATATATATTATGCCTACATCCCCTTTGTAAATAGTTTTTGCTATAATTAGAATATAATTTAAAGAGATATATTGATCTGTCTTTGAAGAGCAGTTTTTTCCCCTTGAATCGGGAATATAAGTTGGAAATGCTGTAAAAGTGACAAATGCCATAAACAGATGTTGTCAATTGTATCTCTTTCCAAAAAAACGTTAAAAAAGTAATAATTGAATAACGCAAAGTAGAAAGAAAGAAAGAAAGACTGTATAGTGCTTATTTTTAATCAGTATTGGCTTAAAAAAAAATCACTCGCCAGAAAGGCCTGCAATGTAAAATTAGCATTTAGTAAATTGGTCTTCAGGTTTGTGTATTCAATAGGAAACAGGAACAGTCGAGCTCTTATCTGCCTCAGATCACATGCAGAAGCACAAGCTGTGCAGATGGGGCTTGGAACTCATTTCAATATTCGATTTGGTCCGTCTAACAGATTCAAAACAAGTTACAAGGGGCAAAACAGGGAGCTGTAACAAAAATAGATGTGCATCAGTGTTGCACAAAGACACATGGTGCATTGCAAACTCTTTCCACACTCTGTTTGTCCCCTGGTTCTGGAAGCATAGAAAAGTCCGGCAATAATACAATGTTACTTAATAAGTGTTTTGCTCGTACCTGTTACCTGGTGTGAAATGACTGTGTGTCTGTGTGAGTCATACCTGGTTCACCCAGATATAACCCTCAGACTGGCCCCTAAACATCTGCCACCCACATGTCTGGTCCACCTACAGACTCCTCCACATGGCCTTATGCTTTCTGACTCACAGTTATGAATTTGAAGTCAACACAAAACAGAATTTAAAACATCTAAATAGATAGATAACTTATTAAACCTACATTTCAAAATAAATATTTGCAACATATTTTCTGTCATTTTTTGTTTATTTATATATATATATTTTTAAATATTTTTAAATTATAATATAGCTACATAGTTTTGCCATATGGGCTGGTGGTTATTAATTTTGTTTTAGAAAAAAAGAAATTATGGCAAAAAAAATGGCAACATGGGAAAATGTATTTATTATTTATTTATTTATTGCAATAACATGCACCAATTAATCATGTGCAGTACACAACTAAAACTAATTTGGTTCAATTTTGATGTCAAACAGACGAAAGTGTCAAAAAACAAACAAAACATCAATCTGACATCAACCTCAAGCACAGTGTCTTTAATCATTTATTTCTGTAGCCTCTTCCTGTCATCATAAGGCATTTCAATGACTGGATTTAAATCTATCCCCTTCACAAAAATATGAGATCCAGAGTGTCTGATAAATTTAGAATTTGATTTAAGGTCCTTGAGATATTCGTCAGGCCTGTGCCTCACTGACTTTGGTCACTGATTTTCTGTGACGGTCCTCTCGGTACATGTGGATCTGGGACTAAGCGTCAGATGGGAGAAGAGAAAATATGCACTTACATATATCTCCAATATTCATGCCCTGAGTGGCGAGTCTGCTCGCAGTCATTAGTGCACTTACACTCTCTCTGCCAGGCCTGTCTCAGACTCATCAGACAGGCCTTCTGAAGTCATGTTCCTCTGCAAAAATCATGAGCCTGTCAAAAGGCGGCCGCCTCCCACACATAGAAATATCTCCATTTCTTCTCCATTTTTTTCTCTTTCTCTCTCTCTCTCTCTCTCTCTTTTTTTTTTGGTTATGACTTTAAACATATTCGAAATATGAAAGTCTACCAAGGTAAACATGATGTTAACAGACAGATGATATTATTCTATCAAGAATAAATAAATGATTGAATAAAATATTAGGGTTGGTCTCTAAGCTAAGTAAGTGTTTTTACTTTATACGGATATAATACTGGAGTCTAAACTGGGTTTCATTATATAGATATCATTTATTTAAATTATTATGTTTTTATCTATATATTGTTTAAAGTGCATACGTCATACTCAAGAATGTAGATGCATTTACTTTATGTACAGACTTTTTCCACTTATTTTAAGTATAAACAGATGAAACAACCCTGCCAGTGGCACAAGACAAAATATTCATATATTTATGAGAGAAAACATTTTGCTTGTCAAGTAAATTGATATTGTTTCAAGAATATTTCCACTTTTTTATAGTATGCAGCCAATCTAAAGCGCCATAACTATAAAACGTCCATGTAAACCATTTAAAAAAAACGTCACACCAAGAGATCATTAATTATGCACAAAAAATCTTCTAAAACCATCACATTCCATCAGTTACATACAACTTTACAGTTTTAAAGAGCTATTGTGATCACAGGCATAAAGTTGAATAACTCTCCCAAGACTCGTTTAGCTTGTAATATGTGAGAGAAAACAAAAGAAAATATAAACTTTAGATCAATATTCAATTAACTCGCAACAATCGACAAGGCCAGCTTTACGCTACAGAAATCTCTATCTATAAAGAATAATTGTATAAAATAGAGAAAAAAAATCAAACGTCTTATTGTGATAGCTTTTTATGTTCTGAACAGCCAAACCACGTCTTTTCAGAAGTACAATTTCTTATTTAATGTTGTGAACAGCACAGAATACAAAAAAGGAAAATACTATTAAAAGACGAAAAGAACAAGATCACAAATTGAACTAGAAATGTAGAATTAAGGTGAAGCATCTAATTTGTGCGTCACTAGCTTCACCAAATTAATAACTGTTTTCAAACACGTTTCCCAAACATTCTTCCAGTCTATCATTGGTCAGCCAAGCAGACAGCCCCGCCCCAAACTCATGCCATTGGTTGAGCCAGTGTTGCTCTGCTCCTAAGGATTCTCAAATAAACAAAACCATTTTTCAAACAACACAACTAAATCAACCCAAATCAAGTTTTCTCTGCATATTCCTCTAGAATAGGAACATTTTCATATAATTACAACCAAAAATGCACATAAATAACACATAAATAACATACATCATCTTTAAAAAGTGTATTTCATGAATCAAATTCAGTTTTCTAAAAAAGTAAGATTTTTCCAGCCTTGATAGATGATTTGTAATAACCTTGAAAGGCAGGCAGGTTCGGACACTCACTTTCTTTCTCGTTCTCTCTCTACCCTGAAATTTTCCATGCCTGAAGCATTTTTTTCAGATCATTTTTTGGCTCCACCTTCTGTGGTCTTCACAGAAAACTGTGAAGTGAAAAACTTTTTTGGGCCTTTTCATGCCAGTAACCAAATGAGTTACGAAGTGCTTCGCTCAAAACGAAAAAGTCTGTAACAAAAGTCCAAAAAAAGAAGAAACATTGGTACATGTATTCCTCAACCAGACATCGCTCACCACTGTCTTTTGATCGCTGTGAATCAGACAGATAAAGAAATCTTGTTCACATTAAACTCAATTATATTCCTCAGCTTGGGAGCCATGATGTGAACGTGAAGGCCAAGTTGAGGTGCAACATCTCGGTTTATGACCCAAGAGGGGAAGTTTCCCTCTGATATGTGTGTGTCCTCCAGGCCAAAAGGAGTCCGGGGGCACCATTTGTCTCCATAACCTACAGACATAAACAATACGTTGGTCCACCTGCTCCAGCCATTAACAGGCCCAAAGAGGGCTGACGATATCGTCGGCCTTAACAGGACTACCCACTGGGGAGGAGGCAATTAGGGCCTGGGGGAGACCAATAAATCTCCATAAACATCACCCAGATGCTCTGCCTCAGTACTGAGTTAATGCACAACAGCTTCCCTGCTCTGCTCTCTAGGGAACATGCGGCACTACAAGGAAAACTTGCCTTTTATCACAAATCCCACTAGAAAGAGTCAGATTGGAGTTAAAACGCCTGGAGAGAACAGACGAGGAAACCTCAAAGAGAGGAGAAACTTCCCCACGGTTTACAAAAAGAGTTACTGTGCCTGAAGAACCAAAGTTGATCTCTCTAGTGTGCTAGCACTGACGTGGAATAGGATTAGACCTTGACCAAACAGCGATTGTGGCAGCGGACTCTCCATTCAAACAGGTTTCTTCAGTCTGACCGCGTTGGATCGAGCAGCAAGCGTGCATCGCATGTGGCCACATCTTTCGTTATGACCATCACTTCCATGAGTGAATCTCACGACCTCATTAACTAAACTGCTACCGGCGTCTTTTGGCTGTGGGCCTGGTTCCCCTTTCTCACACATCACAGGGGACGTTCACCAGGCACATCCTTCCTGTTGAGGAAACGCCTGTTTCCTTTTTTATCAGATGCTAAATAACACAAATGCCTCCGTCAGCTTGACGAGAACTAAAAGAACATTTCTGGACAAACAACTCATTTACGGGTGCCTTCAAGTGATTACCAAGTTCCAGATGCATCTGAAATGCAAATCACAATGACAAATACAGGTTAAAGGTAATTTATAGTCATTCAACAGAACGCCATGCTCAACCTGTCACAAATTCCAGACATATGACATATGAGACTTTAGTTTTGTCTAGATTGAGGGTGACTGCCACTGTTGCCTCATGTATGCACAACTCCTACTCACATGTGCAAACACTAGAAAGGAAGTTCCCCATCCTTCTCTGCAACGCTGACACACACCTTCCCATCTTTTACCAGTTTAGCCACATGAAGAGGTGGTGAATGCCTTCCCCTACCTCTGTGGCGTTATATCACTTTACCGGGTCACTAGATTTCTCAGTGTCATTGTGGGGACACATTGCTCACCTCTTCTTTACCTCTTGAACCGGCAGAAATTTGCCCTTGATACAAGTCGTGACTGCCAGCTGTCATTTTCTTCTTCTTAATAGGAAAGAGAGAAAAAGTGAGCTGCAGGAAGGGCCGGTGTCGGTGAAAGTGAGAGTTGGAAAGCGAAAAGCATCTTGGCTTATTTGTAGCGTCCCTCATCAAAGTTGAATGACTGAGTAATTGGTTTGTAACAGTAACACTTACTTGGCCATCAATAATGGCCATGCAAGCTTGGGTAGAATTACTTCACTGAGGTGACCGTTGTTGGGTTTCAGCGCTATTATGATCTGAAGGGACACGGTTATGTTGGACAAATATTTATGCAGTGTCGGGTTACTTGGAACATCCTAACGAGAGAACACAAGAATAGGCAGGGTGATTGAGAAGTCAAATACACATGTCCAACATTATTATCTAATCTAAAGATCTCAAAGCAAAACAGTAATGATAAGATTGTAAGAATCAGCTTGAAGATTATGGATGAGAATCGTTAATGGTTCTGATTCCGATTCTACTTCTTTAATGATTCTCATTATTTAGCAGTTTCATTAATTAGAAGAAATGTTTGGAAAAAAGAAACACAATTGCACAGCCTATTGATGAGATTTTAATGAATACATTTTAAAGGGGTCATCAGATGCCCATTTTCCACAAGTTGATATGATTCTTTAGGGTCTTAATGAAAATTCTATAACGTACTTTAGTTAAAATTTCTCAATGGTAGTGTACAAAATACCTGTTTTTAGCAAGCCATTCTAGTCCATGTTGCTTTAAATGCTAATGAGCTCTGCTGACCCCGCCCCTCTCTTCCATAGAGTGACGAGCAGTACTGTTTACTTTAGCCGCGAAACTGGCTAACTAGCACATTATTAGGAAAGGCGATTTGCAAAGATTAATAAAAAAAAAACCTTATACTCACTTCTTCTGTAGATGAAGCTGGATCACGAATGATTCACGCATTTAGGCAGATCGGGATCGGCGCATTCCCTTCAAAACGAAAGTAACGTTAATCCTCTGCGTCTTCAGTGGCTCAGATGTCAGGAGTAAATGACAACTGCTATATTCATTATGACATCCAACAACAAAACACCTCAATCGCTTAATCGGAGACATCTTGTCTTCCTCTGCACTGGAGCCGACATAATGGCGGCCTGATGACAGTTCACTGAGGGCGGATCTAAGGGAAGACGGCCGTGTCAATCAACTATCGTGGGAGCGGCCTGTACAGATCTACATCATTCTGACAGGAACCTCAGAACAGCCTGATTTGAGAAAGGGGATTTTAAAATAGGGATTTAAAAAAAAACACTGGGTGGATTTTTATCATTATAGGATGGATGTGTACACACACTTCCGACACACATTTATGTTCAAACAACTTGTAAAGTGAATTTTGCATTCGATGACCCCTTTAATAAAACTATAAATTTGGTGGCATAAATATGACCCAATAATTGGCCTTAACTTGTATTAAATATCCCATAACAATGTAAAGTATAAGCTGTATGTTTTTGATTCACTAAAAAGAACAGAATCAAACCACACTGATCATGCTGTATATTCTTGATTCATTAAAAAGAAATGGCTCATTCAAGAATCGGACTACACCAGTCATGCTGTGTTTACGATGCATTAAAAGAACCGGCTCAAAAGAATCATTCGCTCAGGAATCACACACCCATCAATGCTGTTTGCCTTTGATTCATTAAAAATAAATCACTCAAAAGAGTCATTCATTTGGGAATTGGACAACACAAGCTTGAGGATGAACATGAAGATGATGAATGCACTGCATGTTCAAAACTTGAGCAATATCTTGCATACATAGTCCAGAGAGACCTTTTCAAACACTCAGCAGTCAGAAAGAGACTACATGGTGCAAAACACAAGGTCACCCTCAACTTTCATAGCCTTAATCACACTTTTTGAGAAAAAGTCTAAATCCTTTTGCTACTCAAAACCACCTTGAGATTATGATCCCACACTGTGCTTGTTTTCTGTGTGATTTGGTTTCCTCCTCTCTGCTCATGTTCCCTCCTTTTACTCTTTCCTCAGTGCAACAGAACACTATATGATGTAATTATGTCATCTCATATGTTAATTCCACACAGTATCACATCAAAACATCAGAAAAAACATCTGCAGATCTCTGGAGTCATACACACGAGCTCGGAATTAAGATATGATCTGACATTTGCAACTGGAAAAAGTTGTTGCGGCACAAAAAAAAAAACATAAGGTGGAGAGAAAACTGAGCTTGTTGAATTGCTTAGACTTTGAACGCTGGTGTGGCCATATGTCCACATCCTCTCTGGTTTCCCATAAGCCCCTCCTTACCTCCCCAGAGATGCACAGCTGTGGGACCTCTGTTTGAACCCCCAGCTGGGGGTTGAACAATGCTTTCCTCCAAAACATACACACTCAAACACACACGCTTTTTCGAGTAATCATAGCCTCATACGGGGCCAAACTTTAAAGCTGGGGATCACTTCCCTGTGGTCTCTGCCCAGGCAGTAAACAGATCCAATGGGCACCTCACCTGAGAGAGCTAATGTGGAACCCTATCAGGCCTTCTCGGATGTCCGGCCCTTTCCACTGCCACTCGGGCAAGGCTATGAGGGCAGAGATGGGGGCCTGCGGAGAGGGATCATGGTGATACCCAATCAAACGTGGTAAATCCTCTCAGCAGTCAGACACAGAGATATAGTTTCATTCATTAATGGCATGAAACTAACTCACGTCCTCTTCGCATATGAAGTAGGTGACAAATATAAGTCCAATGATTCACAAAAACCAATAACATATGCCTCGCAGGGAGGAGATCACACTACTTCTTGAAGCATAATATCAAAACAAACAATGAGAGGTTGGGATCCGTCTGGGCCCAGACACAAGGGAGTCTTGGGATTAATCACCTAGTGGTGACTAATCAGTCCTGTTCAGCTTTGAGTAGGAAACTTCATTTGGAAGCACAAAGTCTCTACACTAAATAATTCCATAATCTAGCACAATCTAGAAAAAACTACAATTTCGATGCATGACTAAAGTAGTCATAAATAGACATATTGTATATGTGTATATAAATCATTACTAAACAATTTTATACAATATTAACCCATTTTACTTCCAAATTCTGTTGTAGTTCTGATAAAAATAGAGCAGGATTTGATTTTATTAATCAGGAATTTAATTATGTCAAAGGGAGGGGTTGTAAAAAAGAAGAATTCGTAACATCTACTGAAAATGTTAATAGCTGTAGAGGAACAGCAAGTTATTGCATTTAATAAAAATGAAGACAAAGTATTGTTTTTATATTGGAACAACAAGCATTGCACAATAAGACCAGAAATTAAAAAGAAAAAGAAAAGTGTTGATGCTGATTTCATGTCACATGTAAACCTAAAGTGAAGAAAAATCAATTGTAACATAAAGAGTGTTAAAAGTGCTTGTTTTAGTTAAAGCTGATGGTGAAATGGTGAGTAGACAGCTCCTAAAATACACACTTTCTCTCATACTTATATATTCATGCACACAGTGCCCTTAAAACAGATCAATCTCTCTGTGAACAAGTCCCAGTGGTCAAAGCTCACCTCCAGTGGAGAAAAAAAGCATTACACTGCTTATTATCTCAGCAGGCAATAGTAAAAAAAAATCCTAAAAAAAAGTTTGTTTGCTTTTTAAAGAAGTCACTTGAAGCAGACTTTTTTTTTTTTCTTTGGCTAAATATTTGTTGTGTATATACATTTCATGATACCCTTATCTGTTCAGTTTCTGGACAGCAGGGCTTGAAGTGAAGAGATGGCCCTTCAAAACTAGCCTCCTTCTGTTTCCATTCCTTGTCTTTGCTCATTTGTCTCTGTTAGGTCAGGGCCAAGCAACAACATCACCATTATTAATATTGATCAGAGGTAGTTACTATTGATTTTCTCTCACCCATCATCCTCAGGTCATTTTTGTTGGTCAAGGGTCCTGAGGATTTTTCTATATATATTATTTATACAGAAACGAAATCATTTTTTGATATATTCTTAATTTATATGTTATTTAAACAAACAAATATACATGTATGTATGTTTCTCTGGAAGTCTATAAGGAGTCTCTTTCAATTAGTGAATTTCTTTTATGATGAATGAGCATGCGTGCTTATACTGTAAATGGCTTTGCCACAAACAGCCAGTAACAAACTGACTGTGTTTAGCATTTAGTTTGACGTTCATAATCTTGTTTCATGCAAATTACCATTTGTATATATTGTATAACACAGTTCTGAGCTTGGTTGATTATTTTCCTTGAGAAACTGAATTTTTCTTAATACATTGTCATCGTTGACTGACATCTGTCCACACTTGAAAGGCAATAGCTGCCACTGATATTATCTGAGCCTGTAGTTTCCCATGACACCATGCATCGTCTCCTGACTCATTGTTCAGATTCTGTTCACAAAGTGGGATTAATACAGAACTTTAAGCTTGAATCGCATGAAGTGATAAGTGAGCAACAGATTTACCACATGAGCTCTGTTAAGCAATATCTCTCTATGCGCTTATTCAAGTTCATGAAGAATCACTCTGTGGTCTTCAGTGGGTGCCTGCAGGCCTAACACACACTGCTTTTCACATTAACGAGGCTAACCAGCTCATTTTAACTACACACAAGACCACATTTCTTCACAGCAGATAAAATCTTCCAACAACTTTAAGCATAATACAAATGAGAGGTCACAAAGTAGAAATGCACGTCATTATTAATTTCAAACCCATTACACCAAATGGCTACTGAAACGGTGTAAGATTTGGCATTCTAGACCTTTGCTGAGAAAGAAATGTACAGACTGGAAAGAAATACCCCTAAATGTAAATAAAGCTAGAAATCAGCATGACCTAAAACACTAAATTTTTCCACTGTGCTTTAAGTAAAGTCAACAAAGAGTCCAAATGTAAAATGAGCCACTTTTGTGCTGGTAGTGCATTATGGGAGAGGAGAATCAACACATTCAGACATTTACAAAGGAACATCAAAGATCAATACTGTTTATCAACAAATGTCCAAGCATTATACTTGTGGACAAACAAGCAACTGAAAATTACTAGAGGCACTGAATACTATAAAGAGCAACAAGATGGCTAAAATGGTTAGCTAGTTTTAACTAGTCAACTAGATTCTAGCTAGTCCAGCTTTGTCTAATTAAAGACCAGCTTGGCCAGTTTGGAAAATCATCTAAGACTAGTAAACCATCTTAGATTGGTTAAGATTAAAATTAGTATGTGTAATATGGTAGTATGCTATTTCGATGACAGCCACTGCGTCCCCTGGACAGGACGAGCCAATGCAGAGTGTCTGAAATGCCCTTCTCTGACTGTCTAACACAATGTAGTTACGTTCTTCCCTTACAGTGGTTTCCCTCCTTACCATATCCATTCTCAGCAATACTACTGAGCCAGCTAACCTTTGCAGAGAAAAGCCGTCCTTGCCGTCATGGCACTTGGCAAGAGCTGAGTGTGAAATAGACATGACAGGGCCACTGCCTCCCAGAAGCTTAACCCTCAAGAGAGAAGAGACAGACTACAGAATACAATTGGACACAAACATAAACACAAATGTCAATTTGTCCATCAATGAGTTGTCGCTTCCTGTTGTTTATATATATATACATAATATTTTGATGCAGAAAGCCAGCCACAATGGTTTAAACAAAAGCCATCAGATATGTCTTTAAGATGGGGTTCTGTAATATAATGTCAATATTCACAGGAATTAATAGCATTTATTAGAAAAGGAAATCTTTGGAAAAATTACAAATGTTTTTACTACCACTTTTAATGAATACATCCTTGCTAAATAAAATGAATAATTACTTAAAAAAACTTTCTTTCCCAAACTGTTAATCAATAGTGTCAGTTGAGGAATTGCTCATTTAAATGTCAGACTTCTGAAAAGTATGTTAATTTCTATGAACTCAATACTTGGTTGGGCCTTCTTCTGCATGAATTACTGCATCAATGCGGTGTGGCATGGAGGCAATCAGCCTGTGGCACTGCTCAGGTGTAATGGAAGCCCAGGTTGCTTTGATAACGGCCTTCAGGTCATCTGCATTGTTGGGTCTGGTGTCTCTCATCTTCCTCTTGATAATACCCCATATATTCTTTATGGGGTTCAGGTCAGGAGAGTTTGCTGGCCAATCAAGCACAGTAACACCATGGTCATTGAACCAGCGTTTGGTAGCTTTGGCAGTGTGGGCAGGTGCCAAGTCCTGCTGGAAAATCAAATCAGCATCTCCATAAAGCTTGTCAGCAGAAGGAAGCATGAAGTGCTCTAAAATTTCTAGTAGATGGCTGCATTGACTGTGGACTTCAGAAAACACAGTGGACCAACACCAGCAGATGACATGGCAGCCCAGATCATCACTGACTGTGGAAACTTCACACTGGACTTCAAGCAACATGGATTCTGTGCCTCTCCACTCTTCCTCCAGACTCTGGGGCCTTGATTTCCAAATGAAATACAAAATTTACTTTCATCTGAAAAGAGGACTTTGGACCACTGAGCAACAGTCCAGATCTTTTTCTCCACAGCCCAGGTAAGACGCTTCTGACTTTGTCTCTGGTTCAGAAGTGGCTTGGTAGCCCTTTTCCTGAAGACGTCTGAGTGTGGTGACTCTTGATGCACTGACTCCAGCTTCAGTCCACTCCTTGTGAAGCTCTCCCAAGTGTTTGAATCAGCTTTGCTTCACAGTATTCTCAAGCTTGCGGTCATCCCTGTTTCTTGTGCACCTTTTCCTACCCAAATTCTTCCTTCCAGTCAACTTTGCATTTAATATGCTTTGATACAGCACTCTGTAAACAGCCACACCTTTCAGTAATGACCCTCTGTGACTTACCCTCTTTGTGGAGGGCGTCAATGTTCGTCTTCTGGAGCATTGCCAAGTCAGCAGTCTTATTATTATTCTTATTATTTTAATTCTTATTATTTATCCATTATTGTGGTTTCAAAGAACAAGAGATACCCTGAATTTATACTTTACGGATGGTGATTAATTGAAACTCAAATGTAAATATTCTAATATTTTGAGATACTGATTTTTGACTTTCATGAGCTGTAAGCTCTAATCATCAAAATTAAAACAAAAAAACTTTTGAAATGTTTTACTTTACATTTAATGAATCTAAAATATATGAAAGTTTCACTTTTTGAAATAACTTACAAGAAAAACGTTTTCATGATATTCTAATTTTTTTTATATGTACCTATATATATATTAAGGATGAATGAAAGTGCTTTAAAGTCACCAAGAAAAAACCCCCCCAATATTTACATAATAAACAATATAGCTAATCTAGCAAACTCACATTTGGTCTGGTCCCGTTCTGGCATGTAACATCCACTTTTCATAATCCATTCCTTTAAAATGTGCTTTCATTGAATATGAAAATTTATCTCATTACAGAAGTAAAATGCGTTAAACACATCAATTCATGCTGACAAAAATATGATCTATGGCCTTCAAACTCTTTGTACAATGGCACTGTACAAAGCACATAGTACTCTAACCGGGATGAGGCACATTGTGTCACGAATCTGGTCTGTGGACTTCTGTTTACACACCACCAGAAGTAATTCCTCCATTACATTGACTCTTACACCACACTACTGTTGCACTTCACCCACGAACTACAATTCCGGAGGTTATTATTGGACTACGCCTCTTCTCAAGCCCTCTGGACATTGTTCGCCGATCGAGGACCCTCGCATGCCCTAGGATTACTCTTGTGTCTTGCCCGTGCCATACCCGTTTGCTGGTGTTTTGACCCTGTCTGTTATTCTTCTATGTTTATTAATAAAAGCTTGCAAATGGATCCGCACGTCTCTCGTCGGTGCCATTACACATTGTCTGTGGTCATCAACACTAAGCAATAAAGGTTGTCAATTGAACTTAAGTTGTATTAAATGCAAAACATTCATTTAATGTTTGTATTTCAAGTAATTTGAATAAAATAAGCTACATAATTCAGCAAATAACTATGAAGGAGATGTGTATAAATATATTACTGAATTCAAATGTAATGGCCTCTTTTTCAGTCTGCATGTATTTCAAACCAGACCACATAATATATTTGGCATTAAGCACTGGCCTCTAATTTAATTTCCCCGTAAATTTGGCAGCACTGCTGCATTAGTTCACTGTGATCAATACAAAGATGTCTGCACTACAAAAATAAAATAAAAAATCATTTTACTGTCTTCATTTCAAATTACATCATGCAGGAACATTAAAGTAAATTGAAGATAGATCCTGTTTCATTATTTATTGTTTCATAGACAGTAATTACTGTCAGACGACTTTGATGTCCTTCCCTTCCTGTTTCCCTTCCCTGCTAGCCGCCCATTCTATAATTATTCAAAGAATAACTGATTAATTTGATTAAACAGCATACGCTATGAATTAAAAACAGAAAAATATACATTTTCAGTCAATTGGTTTGGTCTCACTGTAGTTCATTTTCGACCACTGTGGTTAAAAGCCAGTCTTCACTTCTTTTCCTTGAATAATATTATGTCTTGTCTTTAAATAGGACATTTTTTGCGGTATACCACAGTACCTATTCAACTCTGGTAGACCCCGTGAGTGCGTTCAAACAAAGCACATTTGGAAATCATTATGATTTAGCCGCTGAATGGAGCTAATGGATGGGAAACAGGGTTTAGGGGGTTTATAGGGAGGCTGATGAACATATTCAGAGAAGTCAGTTCATTAGTCTTGGCTGAAAGCAGCAAGCACACTCGTGCAATCGTGGTTCACTCTATGCGCACCTCCTAAGTGCTCACTGAGTGTGGTGTACCATGCCAAACCAGTGAGTTTACACAACCTTAAAAGAGCAATGTACAGAGTGCTAAACACCACCTCTATGGATTTAAAGCATGTTCTGATGATAGTACGGACAACCGCAGTGTACAAACACAGGAGGAGTTTTACTTAGCGCTTGAGGGGGGACAAAAGCCACATCTGAAGTGGGAATATAGCCCGTACCACGAAAAGGTGTATTTAAACTAAGGGATCAAGGTTTGGCTGGTTAGTTCAGGTGCTGGAAGTTGTTAGGGTCGTGCATTATGAAAGAACAGCACTTTTCTTGTTAATCAAAACAGCAGTTAGATCTGTGCTAAGCAACCAGCCTAAGCATTAAGCTAACTGAAGAAGGCTAAACGAAAACAAAGAAAGGGAATTTGACCATTTTTATATTTGGTAATATAATGAGAAATGTAATAATAATAAAAAAAACCCATCAATTGTTGGCACCGATAGCCTGGTGGGCAGTGTGCCAACATATAGCGCCGCTGCGCTTCAGCCGTCCTGAGTTTGAGTCCTGGCTCGTAAACCTATCCTGCCCCCCTTCACTTCCTGTCAACTAAACGTCCTATCAAAAGAAAGACAAAAATGGCAAAAAAATTAATTACATCAATTTAAATACTCTACTGTTTAAAAGTTTGGTCTCAGTAAGCTATTTTAATGTTTTTGGCAAAAGTCTCTTATGCTCACCCAAAACTGCATTTTTTTTTAATAGGCTATAGTAAAAACAGTAATATTGTAAAATATTATCACAGTGTGGCTGTTTTATATTGTTTAAAAAAAAAATATTTAGCATTAGAATGCATTTTAAAATGTAATTTATTCCAGTGATGACAAAACTGATTAGAATAGAAGATTCATAAGAACAGCATTTATTAGAAATGGAAATCTTTGGAAACATTACAAATGTTTTTACTACCACTTTTAATGAATACATCCTTGCTAAATAAAATGATTACAATTATAATTATAATTATATATTAATTATTTTCGAGATATGCACACATAAACGTTATATTTAAAGGAATTGTTCACCCAAAAATGAAAATGTTGTCATCATTTACTCACCCTCATGTCATTCCAAACATGTATTAAGTTTTTTTCATTATTATGCACAAAATAAGTTTTTGAAGAAAGAATTTTGAAGAACCAAACAGGTCCCCACTGACTTCCATATAGGGAATAAATACTATGGAAGTCAATGGGGACCATCAACTGTTTGATTACCAGCATTCTTCAAAATATCTTCTTGTATGTTCAACACGAGAAAGAAACTCATACAGGTTTGGAATGACATGAGGGTGATTAAATGATGACAAATGTTTCATTTTTGGGTAAACTATCCCTTTAACAGTGTCAAATTATTCATGTATTCATGTTGTTAACAATCAATTCTAAGTGTTTTGGATGTTAGATGACATCAGTATTCTAAATTGTACACATAACTATCCAACCAATACAATACATTTAAAATATCTCTAAAAACATGGCATACAGAAGTACTTGCTAATGCAGCTTTGTAGCTCATATTCTTTGTAGCTCGTATTCTAAAGCTTCTATCTTTGAATATCCAACAAATCAAAGTAATATATATCAAAGACATTAAACGTAGGACTTGTTATATCTGTACAATGTAATAGTCACCTAATCATAGCCCAAGTTTGGGTGAGAGTATGCATTCTGCTGTATAGTTAGACTGTAAGGAGGTTGGGCACCCATGCATGAAGGATGGTTTGGACTTTGCTGGCGTGATCTTCTGCTCCATGGATTGGCCGCATGACTCTCTCCTCCCAGCTCAGTGCAAGCCTGCATGGTGAGCTGTCAAAGTTTATTACAGTCACACACTTCCACGATCAATAGAGCCTCGTCCCGAGACATACACGGAGAAGGAAGGATGTGAAAGAGGAAGAGAAGTGCACAGAAAAAGGACACATGGGGCAGAGAGATCAAGGGTAGAGGATGTAGTGATAATTTGTTCGTGCCTCTTTTGCAGCATGCATTACAAGACATGCAATCTCTGAGTGTCAACCACACTGTTAGAATTTCATAGAGTCATATTAACGAACCATTAAGAACATCGTTCTAATGCTACAGACAAATCAACCGGTTAATGTTGGATCTGGCAAGTGAGCCCCTAAACGACTCTTTTAAAGAAAGGGCCTAGATTACACCCGACGGCATAAACATGAGGACGAAATCTGCTCTGCATTTACAACAAAATTGGTAAGCTTTTGAAGCTTTTCTTTTCCACAAGCTCTGGCAGAGAGACAACCTTTCTTGCTTTCTGAGCCATGAAAGGGTCCAAGGGTGTGGCAAAGCTTCCACACGCCTTCATCTGGGGTTTTGTGTAGTTGCCAATCTGATAGTGTTGGCAGACAGCAGTGTCACTTATGAGACAGCAGGATTTGTGTGGCTATGAGGCAGATGGAGAGATTTAGAGAGCTGCTAAATAGGAAAATGAGCTGACAAAGCACGCTGAAGTCAAGCCCGGTCTAGACTGCAATCAACAAATCTTTGTGAAATTATAGCCTGCTAATTCTTTAGCACATGACATGTGATAGCCAATGAGGATGATGAAAAGAGCAGATAATTATATGAATGAATACATTTACAAACACTTTTACCCTGCTGTCTAAATAAGGGTATGCCACAGAGTTCTGTCAATAATTACTATAGACTGAACCAAAGGAAAATGTACCTTACCTCTACAATATTTTATATGCTTGATAACAAGCGTATAATACCAATAATATGTATATTATAATGTCCACTATTATTTATTGATGTTTTATATTGTAATTTATTCCTGTGAAGGCAATTCCTGTGAAATTCCAGCAGCCATTACTTCGGTTTTCAGTGTCACATGATCCTTTAGATATCATCTAATGTGCTGATTTGGTGCTAAATATTATTATTTATTACTGGCGTTTAATCATTAGTAATGAATCTTATTATGATCAGTTTTGAAAACAGTTTTTGCTGCTTAGAGTTTTTTGTGGAAACCATAATACATTTCATTTTTCTCAGAATTATTTGATCAATAGAACGTAGTAAAAAAGGTACTGTCACTTGATCGATTTAATGCACCCTTGCTAAATATTTATTTTTTAAATATTTAATAACATTATTTGACTTTTTACTTATTTTTTATCTTACTTACCCCAGTCTTTTGAATGGTAGTGTATAGCAATTAGTTTCTTGAAATATTTTATCTCTATTGTATTTATATTTATGTCAGAAGGATTTTGTCCCCAAAGTATAGATAAACAAACCCACACACACCCACACTACCCATCTGGGCTTTGGCATATACTGGCATGTGTATCTATAGCCCACAAATAATTGTTTTTCTTACTGGATCACTGCACCCACAACATGCATCTCTGGTCAATTATTCAGCTAAGGACTAGAGGTTGTTTTTTGCACCTGAAATGTCGCAAGACGACCCAATTCTATCTGCTTCAGCAGTCTGACGCAGACTTCAGTCCACATCTCATTATACAATTTAGCCCCTCCAACAAATTCCCCTCCATGCTTAAAAATACTACTTGGGATGTAAAAAACAGCCTCTCAACTAAATGATTACTGATGATTGAATGTAATGATTAAAATTGAAAAATAAAAGTGGTAGGTCACGAAGCCTTCCTCTCTCAAAGGGTGCCTACCCTTACGAAAAAGAAGTTTATTCTAGTGTGCTATTAGTATACTTCTATTAAACTAAAAAAAAGGAAGGTCTAATTTTTATGTACTTCTCAGAAATGGGCTTTATGTACATCTCAGAAATATACTTAAAATGACATTTAAGTATACCTGACTTATACTTCGAAAAAGTCTAAATATATTTGAACTATACTTGTGCTCCTACAATCCATGTTTTCATTGTTATATGGTAGGGTGCTAGAACACATCTTCTGCACAGAATTTCCAAAAAAAAACACAAGTGAAGAAGAAACCGAAACAACATATACTTCCACATGTAATCTAACACAATAATCAGACATAAAACAGCATCAAAACTGTGTAAAGTTATGGAATAAAATGTCAACCAATGAAGAGGTAATAATGACTGTCAAGCTTTGGGGTGTGGATCGACTCCATCTACGTTTTGATCATTCTGAATCCAATTCATAGTCTTTTTCAGCTTTTTGTTCAAAATGTTATTTATTTTTTATTTATGAAGCTTATCCACATCCACACAAGTGCTTAAAAACGAATGCATGAAGCTAGAATAAAATGTTTTTGTTTACAAGCAGATACCCTTTTCTTTCTTTTGATGTTTTGTATGTTCAGATATTCATATGACAAAATATATACAAATTAACACCTAAATAGGGATATACTTAAAGTATGATGTAATGTTCAAAGAAATCGTACGAGTATACTTGCAGTATAAAACTACTAATCTAGTAGTTTACGGAGACTATGCTTCAAAGTGTACTAAAAATGCTACTACAAGCATTTAATTATTATACTATCAGTATACCTATAAGTTCCCTTTTAGTATAATTGTAGTACAAGCTAAAAACATTGATGTAAACTAGTTGTGTACTCAAAGTTTACTACTGTTATACTTAAAGTATACTTAAAAGTTTACTTTTATATACTCGAAAGTGGGCCAATTTAGTCCCAAGGAGTATTGAAATAGTACACTTACAAGTATACTACTAGTACACTGATATTGTATACTTCCTTTTAATATCACTTAATGCATTTCATAATGCACGTTCATATCTGCTGGTCTGTATCTTTGTGTCAACAAGACTTATAGGCTGATGAATTGTGTTTATCATCTTAGTCAAAGACTACAGAATACCCTTAAGTCCCTTATTATAATAATATTATTATTAAATCTCGTCTATTATGCAACAATAAGCGTTTTGCTGTATGGGAGGACAAGTGAAAGTTTGCGTATTGTGTTCATGGCCGTCTGCTTGCCTTGTAGTACATTTAATAATAACTATACAAATTTTATCTTTTAATTGCACTTAATGTATCTTAATACATTAAGCCATATTAAGTGTTTATGGTTTTCTATGGTTTTCTAGAAACTTAGCGCATTGCGTTCATATTCTGCTGTTCTGCCACGGATTTGCGGGTCTTGTCTTTTTCTCCTACTGATGACTTGCAGGACCCTGTTCGTTATTGTACTAAATTAGTTTTAATCGTTTAACCACCACAGCATCTTGTCTCCATTGGCAACGCACACGATTCGTGTTGAATGCAAGTGACGTCGCAGGTAGCGGAAAGTGCAAGCGTCAATTGCAAGTGACATTGTAATTCTTTTTTATTGTCTTCACCACCTGGCTACTGTTGTAAAATGTTGAGCAATTCAAACAAAAAATAATCAATAAATAGAACAAAATAAAAAATACTGCAAGTGACGTCACTCGCGGAAGCGCAAGTGTCTGAGAGTGCAAGTCTGAGCATGCAAGTACTGAGAGTGCAAGTGCAAGTCTGCAGCCAGACCCTATTGGAAAAGTCCGAACGTTGTGTCCATCTGCTATTCAGCAGCTCAGGGTGAAGTGTGAAGCTACTAACGCCTCACAGAAAACACTCTCTGGCTTTTGCAACAGCAGTGGCCTACATTCCAAAGCGCCGTGCCAGGCCTGTTGCAAAATCAATACTCAACAGCCTCTCTTAACAAACACTCTGGCTCTTCCCAGTGGTATGAGAGCCGCAGCCTGCCAAACCTCTGTCAGACTCATATTTATGTGTTAAGACTGAATTCAGCATTTTCCTTGCTCTCTATTTTCTCTTTCTTTTTGTCCTAATGGATGAAATCTGTGGCCTTAGAGTGGTAGCAGAGCCAAACAGCCTGGCCTGCGGTCCAGCCATTACAAAAAAATAGCGAGGATCAGCCTGTCCACCCTTGAAATGTTAAACCTGTGGTTATTAAGGTGGCTACACACAAAACAAGCTATAATAGGAAAAAACCTATAATAGGAAAAAACCAGGGCACTTAAATGTATAAGAGTATATATTTATTGCTCAAAAGAGCAGCAGCGGTTCGCCAACTAATATTTGCTATTCAGCCGAGTCCAAGATATTGCATTCACAGCTCATGCCGGGAGTGAAACCTGCAAAGAAAGATTTAGCATGCCAGAAAAATGACCTTTATAAAGACCAAGTAAGAACCAGCTAAGTCACCGTCCAGTGGCATATACCAACTTTAAAATGCCAAAAATCACTTGCTGGAAAATACATCATCGCCTTGTGACACAGCTTTATGCTTGAATTCTCGAGTACTGTAGAATTTATCAAATGGTTTAAAAGGTTTCCAAGAAGCACTTTAATCCAGCTGCAATTATCACAAACATCCACTCATTTAGAGTGCAACAAAGTACTTAATTAAACGCAGATGTTATGATTACAATGGATAAATATAAATGTAGCATATAGCAGCAATGTAATACTGTCACAGTGCACAGAGCAGGGAGGAACGAGGAACACGAGAAGGGAATAAACTCAAAATAACAGTCTTTAATATATCCAAACAAGGCAAGACAAGGCAGGGCTGACGCACAGAAACACCAGGGAGTAACGAGTAGACCAGACGAAATCTAACTGAACAGACAGGACTAATAATCACACTAAACAAGGACAGGAAACAAACCAAATATGGACACAAGAGGAACACAAGACACACACGACAGAGGACTGACAAATACAACTTGCTATTAGAGAAATATTGTGGGTTACATACACGTTAAGTTCAAATATAAGCATTTGTGGCATAAAGTTGGCCATTTCAGCTACCTTTATTTATAAAAATGTTTCATATAAAAAAAATAGATAAAAATAAAGCTTACAGCGAGACATACAATGGAAGTGAATAGGACCAATTTTTGGATCAGAAATCTAAAATTATAAATTTAAAAAAAAAGCACTCTTTTTTTGCAGCAATCCATTGTCATAGCAATATAGTTGTACATTTAGATAATAATGGTTAGCAAGTATTTTTTTTTCCCAACCTGAAGTCATATGAACACAGTGTGTTTAAGTCTTGAGGCCAAATTTTTAAAAGTGAGTATTTTTAATGTTTACGAATTGGGCCCATTCACTTCCATTGTAAGTGCCTCACTGTAACCCAATTTTTTTCTTTTTTTTTTTCTTTTTAAGAAGTTTTGTGGTAACCAACATTACGTCACAAAATGTTGTCAACTGAGCTTAACAACCAAGCCGAGAAAATTCCTTAAAGCCATGAATGCTGTAGGCAGGATAATTAAGTGCAATAAAAAGCCCATCGGCAAACAATCACATCGCAGCCTTTCGGACTCACCCATGTGTATATCAAGGCAGAAGGGATCCATGAGGAACAGCTACAGCTGATAGATGGTTTGTCTGAATGATGACTGAAGCTACGCCAGCCTGCAGTGATCTCTTTAGAGAGCTTCTCTCCTCCTGACATGTACCTAGGACAAAACAAAAGGTTTCTTTGAGGCTCCTCTCAGAAACACACATCCATGAAGTACCATTCTCCCCCCCTCCGAGCGGTCATTTAAAGAATAGACTGTCCCCTGCTGCCGATCAATCTGTTAAGAACTCTCCATTCTCTCTGAATTAGGAAATCCTGGCTTTCTTCCACTGGAAAGCTATCGAGAGTGAGCACTGCAGGATGGATTTACAAAACGAGACTTTCTCGTGCCAAGTGGCACCTCTGTGTACAATTGAATTCCAGTAAGGTTTGTTTCTCTGTTTGTTTTAGGTCCACGCAATGGCATTGCATGCCTACGCCTCGCAACGTAAGATTTCAAGAGCAGGAAATATGATTAAATCAGACATGCTTGTGCCATTCAAACTGCTTTTTTAATTACTAAGAAAAAAGTATATAATAAACTACAATGATGTGAAGCCTGTCGGAGTAAATGTATATTAACCATGTCAATAACATGAATGGGAACTGGGTCTAACATGCACCAAAACAGACATTAAACAAGTATTATTATATAAATGTACATACTGGGTAAAGTTTCTATATATTACTTATAATAATGAATTTTGGACATAAGACTTAGAATATATAAGAATGAACCACATTTATAGACACCATTTAAAGGTTTTTTGTCATTTTGGACAAAGACAACATAATTAATTTCTTCTTTAACACAACAACAGGATATTAATACTCTGATATGAAGTACTCTTAATAAAAGAATGGAAACAAAACTAATATCTAAATAGACACGTGCATCAAAAATCAAGCTGGCCCATGCAAAAGTTAGATGGAAAAGAAAATCAATTCTGCGCAAACCATGAATCCAGAAAAGCACTCAAAAATGGCCATAACAGAGTACATTTGCCGCATAATATTTCAACCTCCAAATGAGGCAATTAACTAAATCGCCTTGTCTTGACAACGTAATAAGGCAAGTGGGAGGAATGGCACAGCAGAGATGCTCACGGCCGGTTTGACCCCGGTCCAGTCATCGCTCCGTTCATAAGAACACTTCAGTCACTGGCCGTGTGATCGCACTCAACAATGGAGAGGACAAATGGGCCACTTTAATAACCAGAAATGATTCAGGAAAAAGGCTTAACGTGACAGTTAAAGAGAAAAAAGACACATTCAACAATCCATCATCAGCCAGCAGAGGAAAATGGAGGAGGGAATTAGGTTTTGTGTTAGTTACCACATGACTCAGCATTCAGCAAACTTCTGGTTTACAATTCAACAGTGACTTTGCAGCTTATCTTTAGGTCCAGACGGATTTTTGGAGCATTTTCTGCTCTGATTTTGAGAGAAAAAAACTGCTTATTCATAATTCACTTCCTGTGTGTCCACTGACTGAAAGGTCCAGTTTGTTTTTTCTTAGACGTCCATGAGCCAGGGGTGCAGAGGTGCTCGTATGTCACCTGAAGAGTTGCGTAGGTACAGTACCCATCAGTTCCATCTACTGTCTGCATAACAAGACAAAAGAAAGAGGGTCAGTAAACAATCACAAATGACCATTCTATTGATTTAAATACTGTATGATTTCATGCTTTACCATTATTATATTTATTCCTTTGCTTGCCACGTTCCGGTCTTTATTCAGTCAGAGATGTCCATTAGAGATATTTCAGTATCTTAAGAGGTTTGTTGACATCGTTTGCCGTTTTGACCTTTCATGAATGACCCACATCATTTAAATATTTAATTAAAGATTCAATGGTCCTGCATTTTTTGTACAGTATGTACCCTAAAGTAAAGGAAAAACAACTCAAGTCATATTGTTGATTGCTATTTGTAATCACTCTCAATACCCCCTGAAATTACATTATTTTTCATCTGAATTTTAAGAGGGTCGAAAATTAACAAAATTACACAGGATTCTCTGAGTGCTGTTGCACAGAATGAAAATGATCATGTTTGAGCTGAACAAGCTAAAATAAGAGTTGTGTGCCAATGCAAGACCTACATTTTGTATTTTTTTGTTGTCAGGGTGGTTTTGGCCATTCTAGTTGACACATACACATGCTAGTCAAGCTATAATCACATTATCTAGATCTGAGAGTCTGACTTAAAAAAAAAAAAAAAAAATTTAGCCAGACTAAAACATATACATGGCATTTAAAAAAGATGACTTAGTGTTTTGTTGTTGTTTAAAGCTATACTGTACCAGCATTTTTTTTTAAATAATACTTTTAATAATTTGATTATAAGAATGCATTAATAGTAACTGCAAAGACTTTGATGTTATTACGAACAAAAAAAAAAAAAAAAAAAACGTATTCTTAAAAGTACACTTTATTAATATTAAGCAGCATAACGGTTTTAAACACTAAATATAGCTGCGAGCAGCGATGACGGGCCCAAGCCGTCAGCATACGCCACCCCGGTGGCATCGATAAAACGGTGCCCAGCGAGCACAAGCATCACAGTAACCCTCTGGCAGTTTGGTTTTAAGGGATACGGCAATTAAAGGGTTAATCCAAACCATCAACTCTGTGAAACACACACACACAGAACAACATATAAAACTTTAAATTCTATGAAAATATATTTTTCATTGGTAGTTGATGTTAGTTAATGCATTTACTAATGCTAACAAATGAGAAATTATTATAGTTACCAAAGGTTTTAATGATTTATAAGCATTTTTTAATGATTTATTTTTCCATTAACTAAAATGAATAATTTTTTCTAACACAAATGAATAAAGTAAAAAATATATTGTTAATATTTAATGTTATTTGTGAATTAACCAATGTTAAAAAACAACATTATTTAACTGTTGTTAATTTACATCATTAATAAATATATACCATTTAATGTTGAAATCAATGTTTTAATGTTTAAAATCAATTCCAAAATGTGTTAATATATTAAATTTTAAAGTTTTATCTTTTGAACATGACTATTTTTCTAATATTAAAAATATTATGTTCATTGTAAGTTCATACTATCAATGAAGAATTAACATGCTTTAAAAAATATATTTTTCATTGTTAGTTCATGTTAATTAATGCATTCCCTACTGTTAACAAATGAGACTCAATTATAAAGTGTTATCAAAACCTTTAATGCTTTAAGCATTTTTTAAGGATTTTATTGAGAAGTTTAAACAGACTCTCTCTCTCTCTCTCTCTCTCTCTCCACCCCCCTCCCCCCCCTCCCCCTCCACACTCACTGAACTCACAGTCAGTCGCCCACCCAGTCACCCACCGCACACATTAGAAGCACAGTGACAGGATATCTCTGATAAGTTTTAAAATTTTCTTCTCGCCATAGTGTACTGTAAATTCATGGAATTAATCACATATCCTCAGACTGTCTTGTTCTGTGTTTGGTGTGAATTTGTGGTTTCTGCTTGGAGGTGTATGAATTTGTTTACAGCCCGTTTTGAAAAAAAAAAACACATAAAAAAAAAAAAGCCGACTTCCTGTTGGTCGTAGCTAATGTCTGTAAATTAGAAAGTTGTCCGGCTTAATGTGAACAATTTATGTACCAAGTTTGGTGTCTGTAGCTATCATTATATATATATAATCATTAATAATTATATTCCATTTAATGTTGATCAATATTAATTCCAAAATGTGTTAATATATTATTAAATTTTAAAGTTTCTCTTTTGAACATGACTATTTTTCTAACATTAAAAATATTTTGTTCATTGTTAGTTCATTGTAAGTTCATACTATCAATGAAGAATTAACATGCTGTAAAAAATTATATTTTTCATTGTTAGTTCATGTTAATTAATGCATTCCCTACTGTTAACAATTGAGACTTAATTATAAAGTGTTATGAAAACCTTTAATGCTTTATAAGCATTTTTTAAAGATTTAAAAAAAACAGACCCTCTCTCTCTTTCTCTCTCTCACCCAGCTCCTCAATCCACACAGTCACTCACACAGTCACTCACACCCCACCCCACCCCCACCCCCTCACTCAGCTGCAGGCTGACAGGGAACTCTCACTCATAGAAGCATTGTAACAACTGTCTGATAGTTTTTAAATTTTCTCCTCTGCATAGTGTATTGTAAATTCATGAAATTAATCACATATCCTCAGACTGTATTGTTCTGTGTATGTAATTTTTTATGAAGTGTTTGGAAGCTGCTCTTAAAAGATAAAAAAAAAAAAAAAATCTCTTTTTTACTGTAACTTTAATAAATTGCCATTAAATCATCGTTCAAGATATCCTAAATCCGTCCGCAATTTAGCATCTTCAGTATTTTGGCATCATGAGAAAAAATGTTTGGTGTGATTTACGTGTTTCTGCTTTGAGGAGTATGAATTTGTTTACAGCCCGTTTTAAAAAAAAACCCACATTAAAATAAATATAGCCGACGTCCTGTTGGTCGTAGCTAATGACTGTAAATTAGAAAGTTGTCCGGATTAATAAGAACAATTTATGTACCGAGTTTGGTGTCTGTAGCTAAAACTAACCCCCCCATTTTTGACAAAAGGTGGCGCTATAGAGTGCCTCTTCCACGCCCGTTTATGAGGTTTTTCCAGTGTCTAACTATCATTAAAATGGATATGTGTGTTGAGTTTCATGACATTCTAAACATGTTATCTGCCTCAAAATCACCAGAAACGAATTTTCAACTTTGACACGTTGCCATGGCAACATAATTTTAGATATCAATATTCCCTTCACAGTTTTACATCGGCCGTGTTTTGACATTATTCTGGTGAAGTTTGAAGCAAATCGAGTAAAAATAAGATGCTGAATTCAAATAATTTTGAAAACGACACACTTCCTGCAGCCAGTTGGTGGCGCTATAACTTTCAGTGATAATAGTCACATCTATCCGATCGGCATCATACAACGAACAAACCACTGGAGTTTGATCTACATCATACAATGTATGTGGACGTTATTAGGCATTTCCTGGGTCTCATTTTTCGCCATAACTTCATCGCCTCGCCACGGGCAAACCGTTCGACATATCAAAAATATCTTCGCAATTTAGCGTCCCCAATGTCTTGAGATCATGTTCACCGAGTTTGGTGGCAATCGTATGGAAATCCTCAGAGGAGTATATCAAATTCCAGAGCATGCGCTTTTTAAACAGCCCTGAATAGCCGACTTCCTGTTGGGCAGACCCTAAGACATGCAGCGTGAAAGTTGTTCAGCTCAATGAGTTCTATATGTGTACCGAGTTTCATATGAATACGTGCAAGTATGTGTGAGCTATACATCAAGCTTTCTGACAATTTTCCAGGGGGCGCCGTAGAGCCCCTGTGCCACGCCCGGGTCCCAGCCTCAGCGGCGTCCTAATGGCCGCAGGTTCCAATGTGCGTGCCAATTTTCGAGAGTTTTCGGGCACGTTAAGGCCCCCAAAAGTGCCCGGATGATTGAAATAAAAAAAAAAAAAAAAAAAATAAAAAAAAATAATAATCCTTAGAAGAACAATAGGGCCCTGCGCCTTACTGGCTTGGGCCCTAATAATCAGAAGCGTTTTTTGAGCATGTGACATGGAAGACTGGAGTAACAGCTGCTGTAAATTCAGCTTTGCATCACAGGAATAAATTACATAAAGAAACACTAAAATATAAAACAGTCATTTAAAACTGTAATGATATTATCATAATAGTACTGTTTACTGCATTTTTTTTATCAAATAACTGCAACTTTGCAGAGTATGAGACTTTTCAAAAACTGTAAAAGACTACTATGTGTCACACTGTGGAAATGGAAATGAAGAGACGTGGAGAATTCACAAAACGAGAGTCTTTAATAATCCAAATGGGTAACACAGAGCACAGGCAAGGAAGACATTCAAAAAGTAGACCCGACCACCATGAACCGAACAGACAGGGGCTTATAAACTCAGGATCAGGAGGGGTAAACGGGTGCGGGCAATCAGCTAATGAGACAATGAGAACAGGAACATGACCAAAAAAGGAAAAACATGAACTGACACAGGGCCAAAACACACAGACAGTGTGACATATTGCCCCCTCCCAGAAGGTGCGTCTTCGCGCCGTAGAAACAACACGAAAAGGGGCGGGTGGGAACTAGGGAGGAGGCTCAGGAGGAGGACGGACAACCGGGAGGGAGCTGGAAGACAAAGTCCAGGGAGGTGACGAATGAGGGAGGAGCCAGGAAGGAGACAGGAAAGACCCGGAGCAGGAGGAGCACAGCAGGACCCAGGCCACAGCTATAACAGCGGCCCACGGTGGAGCCGACGGTGGGAGGAGCCATGGAGGAGGAATGGCTGACGACTCCAGGGGGCCGACCAACAGCGGCAGAGCAGGTGGTGGAGGAGCCCAAGCGGAGACGGAGAGCCGAAGGGCAAGGGTGACAGGGAGGATCCGGAGGTCCCAGGCGGCCAGAGGTGGGTAGAGTACCCAAAAACTGTACTCAAGTAAAAGTAAAAGTACTTCTAGAAATATTTACTCAAGTAAAAGTAAAAAGTAATAGTCTGAATAGTTACTTGAGTAAGAGTAAAAAAAGTATCGGATAAAAAAAAAAAAAAAACTACTCAAGTAGTTAGTTACTTTGGACCATATAGGTACTGAATATAGTCTATTTTTATTTAGATTACATTTATGTAATGTGTATGTGTATGCACATACACAGCCGTTCTATATATATATATATATATATATATATATATATATATATATATATATATATATATATATATATATATATATATATATATATTTTAATGTAATTTATTTCAGTGATGCAAATCAGAATTTTCATCAGCCTTTACCCCAGTCTTCAGAGACGCATAATCCTTCAGAAATCATGTTGATTTATTATCAGGGCGGCTCTTTTTAGCTTTCTATTCATCAAAGAATACTGAACAAAATGTCACAGGTTCTAAAAAAATATTAAGCAGCAAAACGGTTTCCAACACTGGTAATAAATCGATATATTATAATGACTTCTGAAGGAACAGGCCACGCGCCGCTGCGCAGAGCTAACGCGGGTTCCGCGGGTGTTCATTTCATACTCTATGACAGCTTATTTAATGTATAAATTATACATTGTATTTAATGTAAGGTACATGTACAACAAACTGGTAATGTCATAGTGGTATCGTGGCCTATACCTGTGGAACAGTAGACAGCACACGCGGTGTTCATCTAATAAAAGATCTTCATATAGCTCTAGCAAACAAGCCTTTGCAGATTTGCTTTCAACTGACTGTAGATCCAAAGCCACGTCTTCATCCCTCTTGATGTTCTTAAACTCTGTTATCGGAGTGAGAACCGCTTCAGAGACTCAGCGCGTGCGGCGGGGAACTGAACGAATCATTCAAACTGATTCACGAACCGATTCACTGGTTTGATAAAGCCTTTAAACAGAATCGACTCAAAAGAATGAATCATTCGCGAATGGGCATCGTTCATTGCCCAGAGAAAAGTAGACGGCGCGTTTGGAATAAACCAAAGCATTTTTAACTTGTATTGCATTAAGATACAGTAACGAGAGGGGAGTCGCCCACAGTAACGAAGTAAAAGTACCGTTTTTTTTCTCTAAAAATACACTTGAGTAAGAGTAAAAGTACCCATTTTAAAATATACTCTAAAAGTATTAGTTACCCAAAAAATGTACTCAAGTAAATGTAACTCGTTACTACCCACCTCTGCAGGCGGCGCAGATGGCGCCGGTGACCGAGGCGGAAGCGGAGATCCAGAGGGTCGCGGTGGAGCCAGAGCGACAGAGGACTGAGGAGGAGCCGAAGGGATGGAGGAGCCTGACAGAGCCGGAGGGACGAGGTGCAGCTGGAGGAGTGGAGTCCCGAGGAGCAGGATGGTGGACGAAAGACCAAGGCAGAGCCGGAGGGACGAGGGAGCCCGGCAGAGCCAGTGGACAGATGGGCCATGGCAGAGAGGGAGCTAGGAGCCATGGTGGACCCGACGGGTTGATGGGCCGAGATGGAGTCCGGGCCTCGGAGGCGGAGTCAAAGGATACTCCAGTCACGGCGATGCTGGAGGATGGCAGTCCCGCGGGGCTCGCACCGCATAGATGGTGGGCTGAGGATGAGCAGAAGGGCTAGCAGACGACAGCGGTGGAGGCAAGAGCGAGTGGGAGAGCGGGCATTTGTGAGTCTGGACTGATGTCACAAGCAGCTCCGGTTCCGCGACGTTCTTTGGCTCTGTCACTCCGTGCGGTGGGCTCGGGCATGCGCTCCGTGCGGCGGGGAGATGGTGGGCTGGGCACTGGGTCCGGAGTGGAACTGGTGAGATCCTCCTCAGAGCTGACGGTGAACGGGGATCCGTTTCTTGCCAGTGTCCACTCCATAAAGGCGGTGAAGTCCTCTCGAGCACCATCTTCGGACGAGGTGTTCAAACTGGTGTCGTAGAAAGAGCAGAGCACGTTGTCCGGGTAGCTAGTGAGGTTTTCTAACAACAGGAACAGTCGTGTATGGTCCTCGAGAGCAAGGAAGACATTCAAAAAGTAGACCTGACCAACATGAACTGAACAGAAAGGGACTTATAAACTCAGTATAACGAGGGGCAGACAGGTGTGGGGAATCAACTAATGATGAGACAACGAGAACAGGAACATGACCAAAAAAGGAAAAACAGGAACTGACACAGGGCCAAAACACAACACAGACAGTCCAGACATGTGACTCTATGACCACAAATCTTTGAACAGTAGTGTAAATAAAATAACATTTGACAGAAAAAAAAAAAAATCCAAGTGAAAACAAATTACTTATTTTATAGTTCGACTGAAATCGAACTTGCATGTAAACATACTTACAGAGAAGGTTGAGGGATCAGGACGTCTCCTGTCTGTCACAGCAGAGGTGTGAATTGTGAAACTGAAGCCTCTTTCACACAGCTATTCTGGAAAATACACAGATAATGTGAGCCATGATTTGTCCCGTAATCGTTTCATTTTGGTTCATTCACACTGCCAGTGATTTTCCGGAATCTGTGCGTGTGTTCACAGACAACCCGTAATGATCCTGTAAAGACATGTGACATTAGGATGTGATGTGTAATGCAACGCGTACCATTCCACTAACTGGCGAATGATCTCCGCTTCAGCGTGGACAGTGAGGAGCATCCTGATCTCTGCTTCATTACAGTTTGCACATATTTTTTGTCGGGAACATTGATTTGCCTTCAAAACACCCGGTACAATAGTCGTATGATAACGAGCGTCATCAGCCTTTACGGCATTGGTTGTGGCATTTGTTTACACAGAGCTCGTTCCGGTACTGAACCCGGCAATGTTACTAGGTCCCCAACCCGGGATCGATCCCGGAATTAATCCCGGGACGTGTTTGCGTTCACACAGAAGGCACTCTGGCAATTTTCCAAGACCAACATGCAGTGTGAAAGGGGTTTGAATGGTCATACCTTGATTAAAGCTCTTGGTTCACAGGGGACACTGAGCTCTGTTAGGGGCCCCTGCGAGACCCCCGGCACAAGTGCACTGAGCCAGGAGATATATGAGCCTGTGTAAACAAATCACAGCAAAATAAATAAATAAATAAATAAAATCACATCATTGCAGCCTCTACATGTAATGCTTTTGGGTTCTTCCCTGCTGTACAGGCATTTTTTCCCATTGAGAGCCTTTGACTCTGCTAAGGGGAAATAAATGACCAGTAAAGCTTGTTTTTGAACAATGCTCTTGGATTTTTCATCCAACCAAATTGGAAAGTGTAACTGATTGCCAAAGCCTACGCTGGTGCACGGTGGTCCAGCATTCAAAGTAAGGTTTTTGACTTTGTGATAAATGATTTAATGTGTGTACATTTGTGTTTGGATATCTGTCAAGCATATTTGAACAGATCTAACTGAATATAATCAGATGTGAAAATCATGGCCAGTAATTCAGCTTCGGTTTTGCTTCGGTGTTGCATTTCATTTTTGCGCTGTGGAAGTCTTGCTTCATTGGCCTGGAGAAAAAAAAAAATATTTTATGTTTATACTTCATATGTTTTCTACAACATAGAGCAGTGACAGAAGAGGAGGCCTGGTCAGATGTGGCCTCCTGGAGAGCCGGATGTTTGAGAAAGACAGTATTGTGAGCCTTGTGATCGAAGCCTGCCTCATCAGAGAGAGAAAGAGAAAGAGAGAAATGAAGAAACCACATCTGTTTTCAGTCAAAAGAAATCAGCATCAACATTGCAAGCAGCTTTCTAAAGCCTGCCGAGAGATGGCTCAGACCAGCAAATTTAGACATTCTATGCTTGAGTTTCAACACAGATTGGATGCAATGCATACGGACATGGAATCCTAATCAGTCAAGATGCCCAAACCCAAAGAGGCTGTTGAGTAGATCTCGCTGTGGGATACATTAATATGAATGGATCTCAGCTTGAAGGATGAGAAGATGAGGATTTATTTTTTCACTCTGGATTTAGCAACTGGATCATTTTCTGGAACAGGAAAATCCTGGTGAAGAAATGAAAAATCTTGTCCAAAACTGTTAAATCTGGAGACAGTACACTCTCAGAAATAAAGGTACAAAAGCTGTCACTGGGGCGGTACCTTTTCAAAAGGTAAACTTTTGTACCTATTAGGTTCAATTATGTACACTTTAAGTACTAATATGTACCTTTAAGGTACCAAAATGGACCCTTTAGGTACAAACATGTACCTTTTGAAAAGGTACCGCCCCAGTGACAGCTTTTGTACCTTTATTTCTGAGTGTGTAATTAAAAAATAAATACAATATCTATATATATATATATATTAGTGCTGTCAAACGATTAATCGCGATTAATCACATCCAAAATAAAGGTTTTTATTTATGTAATATACAGGTGCTGGTCATAAAATTAGAATATCATGAAAAAGTTGATTTATTTCAGTAATACCATTCAAAAAGTGAAGCTTGTATATTAGATTCATTCATTACACACAGACTGATATATTTCAAATGTTTATTTCCTTTAATTTTGATGATTATAACTGACAACTAATGAAAGTCCCAAATTCAGTATCTCAGAAAATTAGAATATCAATTAAGACCAATGCAAAAAAAAATTATTTTTAGAAATGTTGGCCAACTGAAAAGTATGAACATGAAAAGTATGAGCATGTACAGCACTCAATATTTAGTTGGGACTCCTTTGGCCTGGATTACTGCAGCAATGCGGCGTGGCATGGAGTCGATCAGTCTGTGGCACTGCTCAGGTGTTATGAGAGCCCATGTTGCTCTGATAGTGGCCTTCAGCTCTTCTGAATTGTTGGGTCTGGCGTATTGCATCTTCCTCTTCACAATACCCCATAGGTTTTCTATGGGGTTAAGGTCAGGCGAGTTTGCTGGCCAATCAAGAACAGGGATACCATGGTCCTTAAACCAGGTACTGGTAGCTTTGGCAGTGTGTGCAGGTGCCAAGTCCTGTTGGAAAATGAAATCTGCATCTCCATAAAGTTGGTCAGCAGCAGGAAGCATGAAGTGCTCTAAAACTTCCTGGTAGACGGCTGCGTTGACCTTGGACCTCAGAAAACACAATGGACCAACACCAGCAGATGACATGGCACCCCAAACCATCAATGACTGTGGAAACTTTACACTGGACCTCAAGCAACGTGGATTATGTGCCTCTCCGCTCTTCCTCCAGACTCTGGGACCTTGATTTCCAAAGGAAATGCAAAATTTACTTTCATCAGAGAACATAACTTTGGACCACTCAGCAGCAGTCCAGTCAAGACGCTTCTGACGCTGTCTCTTGTTCAAGAGTGGCTTGACACAAGGAATGCGACAGCTGAAACCCATGTCTTGCATACATCTGTGCGTGGTGCTTCTTGAAGCACTGACTCCAGCTGCAGTCCACTCTTTGTGAATCTCCCCCACATTTTTGAATGGGTTTTGTTTCACAATCCTCTCCAGGGTGCGGTTATCCTTATTGCTTGTACACTTTTTTCTACCACATCTTTTCCTTCCCTTCGCCTCTCTATTAATGTGCTTGGATACAGAGCTCTGTGAACAGCCAGCCTCTTTAGCAATGACCTTTTGTGTCTTGCCCTCCTTGTGCAAGGTGTCAATGGTCGTCTTTTGGACAACTGTCAAGTCAGCAGTCTTCCCCATGATTGTGTAGCCTACAGAACTAGACCGAGAGACCATTTAAAGGCTTTTGCAGGTGTTTTGAGTTAATTAGCTGATTAGAGTGTGGCACCAGATGTCTTCAATATTGAACATTTTCACAATATTCTAATTTTCTGAGATACTGAATTTGGGACTTTCGTTAGTTGTCAGTTATAATCGTCAAAATTAAAGGAAATAAACATTTGAAATATATCAGTCTGTGTGTAATGAATGAATCTAATATACAAGTTTCACTTTTTGAATGGTATTACTGATATAAATAAACTTTTTCATGATATTCTAATTTTATGACCAGCACCTGTATGTGTGTGTACTGTGTATATTTATTATGTAAATATAAATACACACACACATATAGTATATATTTTGAAAATATTTACATGTATTTACTGTATTTAAATGTATATAATTTATATTATATATATATGAGCCTATAGAAGTCGGCTGTAGAGGCTTTGCAGGACGTTCACTTTGCAAAGTCCTCAGTCGTTTGGGAGTTACAGGGGTGGCCAAGAAGAGGGCAATTCAATCCACGACCGAAGCCGCAGAGAAGGCCACAATGTGTCTTTGGATTAAGAGGGCTGATCCGTGGACTGCTACTGGGACGCAAGTCGGGGCTTGATCAACCCCGGCTGGGTCGCCTGGGCGAGGGTGTATGATGTTGCGAGTGATGTTGCGAGTTCCGAAAAACACCCAGTGACCCCAGGATACATCACTGAAGATGCGTCCCAGTGCATCCATGAGATGTTTCTTGCACAGGCAAATATATTTAATATACAAATATAAAAATTTTCTTACATATATACATGCATGTGTGTATATTTATATATACATAATAAATATACACAGCACACACACACATTTACATTTACATTTATTCATTTAGCTGACGCTTTTATCCAAAGCGACTTACAATTGCTATATATGTCAGAGGTCGCACGCCTCTGGAGCAACTAGGGGTTAAGTGTCTTGCTCAGGGACACATTGGTGTCTCACAGTGGATTCGAACCCGGGTCTCTCACACCAAAGGCATGTGTCTTATCCACTGCGCCATCACCACCCCCATAATATTCACCACCATAATATTTGTTTACATATATTATGTAAACAAAAACTTTTATTTTGAACGCGATTAATCACGATATACAGTGCCATGGAAAGGTTTTTGCCTCCTTCCTGTTTTTTTTTTTTTTTTGCATATTTGTCACACTTAAAAAATTCAGATCATCAAACAAATTTTAATATTAGACAAAGATAATGCAATTAAATACAAAATGCAGTTTTCAAATGATGATTTCATTTATTAAAGGGAAAAAAGCTGTCCAAACCTACCTGGCCCTATGTGAAAAATGAATTGCTCCCACCTGTTAAATCATGAAAGAACTGTGATCAACCACATTATTTTAGAAAGCTGAGTTAAATTTCACTAGCCACACCCTGACCTGCCAGACCTGTTGAATCAAGAAATTACTTAAATTGAACCTGTCTGACAAAGTGAAAGTGACATTGCATACGGCCAAGTATGGTGACCCATACTCGGAATTCGTGCTCTGCATTTAACCCATCCAAAGTGCACACACACAGCAATGAACACACACACACTGTGAACACACACCCGGAGCAGTGGGCAGCCATTTATGCTGCGGCACCCGGGGAGCAGTTGGGGGTTCGGTGCCTTGCTCAAGGGCACCTCAGTCGCGGTATTGAGGGTGGAGAGAGCGCTGGACATTCACTCCCCCCACCTACAATCCCTGCCGGCCGGAGACTCGAACCCGCAACCTTTGGATTACGAGTCCCGACTCTCTAAACATTAGGCCACGACTTCCCCACTACACAGCATGCACGATACAAGGAAATGATCAGTAACATCATCACTTTGAGGTACGATATCTATATCGGTAAGATCAATTCCATGCGATATAATTAAATCTAGCGTATGATTAAAACGATGAGTGGGCCCGGTGACGTTTTGCTTGACTCCAAAAGAGTTTATTAGGTCAGTAAACGCAAGTCCTAACGCATCATTTGTATTATCAACGTGAATGTTAAAATCTCCGACAATTAGCACTTTATCAACATTAACTAATAGATCTGAGAGGAAATCTGCTAATTCTTTTAGGAAATCTGTATATGGCCCTGGTGGTCTATACACAGTAACTAATTGAATCTTGATTGTTCCTCCGCAAGCCATTTACATTTTTTTATCTTATTAAATGCAATTGTTTTCACAATTAACAGTTACGTTGATTCTTAACAATAATTAATTTAATTCTGAAAATATGATTAAATAGAGACAAAACTATGCTGTTTGTGTATGTGTGTGTGTGTGTGTATAAACAATACTTAAAATTAAATACATTTTATATTTTTAAATATTACATTCATGCATGTGCTAATCAAAATATTAAAACAAATATCTAAAATAAAATTCTTCCAAACAGATACAGTATTTCGTTTTTGTGCAGAAATTGTTTACTAGAGGTGATCCAGTTTATCTTGGATTGATTTTTTTAATAAACTTCTACAATGCGTTATGGGATTGTGCTCTCCATATAGGATACATAAGATGCCGCCTTTGAATTTGGCCAAAATGTGTTTTTGTCCTATTGGACTTGCCTTAAGCTGCTGCCTATAGGGATCTCGCTAGGTTTTGGAACAGAGCTAAGTAAACCACAGCCTTACCATCCGTCTTCAGCTCAGTTTGTGCCCACGAAGCCGAATGACAATCCCTGTCAGATTAAGCCTAACAAATAGGTGTATGTTTTTCTCATTTACTGAGTATCTGGCATGTGAATGAAAGAACGTGTGTACGAGGAGCATGAAGACACTTTAGCCCCTGCTGAGAGCGTCCTGTCACTGTAGCATGGCTTGTTTAGCCCCTCTCAGCTCCGCCGGCAGAAAAGCCAATGAGACGAATGGACAGAACAGATCAAAGGCACCCTGGCTGTGGAACTGAAATCCACTTTACTGTAAGGCATCTCAGTAAAATAGGATTCATATTTTCCAGTTCCCTCACTCTCCTCCCACATAAGAGAAAAGAGGTGAAGACCAAACGGAGGGAATGAGGTGGAAATTGAAAGTGGACGAGTGTCTGTGAGAGAAAACGGTGCAAACACATTCTTTCACACATCATTTCTTGTAATTCATTAGGAATTCGCTCATCTGTTCTGTTTTCAATTTCACAGCAAATCTATGAGACAGCTGAACCAGTCTGAGCCATTATCATTTTCATTTTTCACTTTAATCACACCAGCAACTGCAAACTCGAAGCGAAAACGTCCAGAGAAGAAATTCCATATTTACTGTCACTCCCAATCGCAGGTGGAGATCATTTGTTTCTAGTAATTGCCTTGTACAAACCACTTTTCACAATTGGTATGTCATATTTCACAGTGTGGGTCCAATGGGCCAAAATCAATGGCGGATTAAAATGCATTGGCCATAAATATTTCAACACTTTCGGACACTGATATTTACACTTTACGATAAGGTCTCATTAGTTGCATTAGTGAATGAATTAACTATTAACATTGACACACAATGAGTTACACATTTGTTACAATACTTATTAATCTGTTAATAAATAAAACAACTATTCATTATTATTTCATGTTAGCTCAGGTCTATTAGATAATATTAACGTATATAATTTTTTATTTTAATATGGTATTAGCAAATGTTGAAACCTTAACATTAATAAATGCTTTAGAATTATTTTTCATTGCTAGTTTGTTAACTAACGTAGTTAACTAATGTTAACAAATGGAACCGTCTTGTAAAGTTTTACCAGTATTTCTTATCTGCCATAAAAAACACATTCTTTTTATTTAGAAAAATATTATTTTAAAAATACTTTGTCTTTTTCATTGATTTTTTTCTATTTTAAAATAAATAATTTTGTTTATTGCGAAACTGACCATTTTTATTCCCCTCACATGTGGTCCATGGTGACTGTTGGGCAGTATTGACTATTGGGCAGTCGTGAAGTGGGCAGTCGTGGCCTAATGGATAGAGCGTCAGACTTGTAACCCGAAGGTTGTGGGGTCGAGTCTCAGGTCCGGCAGGGATTGTAGGTGTGTTTGAGTAACCAACACTCTCTCCACCCTCAATACCATGACTGAGGTGAGACCCTTGAGGTGAGGTGAGACTGCTCCCCGGGCGCCGCAGTATTGGCTGCCCACTGCTCCGGGTGTATGTTCACTACTGTGTGTACACTTGGATGGGTTAAATGCAGAGCACAAATTCCGAGTATGGGTCACCATACTTGGCCACACACAACTTCCTTTTCCCCTGTTAAAGAGGAGAATTGTTGTTTTTGTTTTCTTTGCATACAAAAAGTATTCTCGTAGCTTCATAAAATTACGGTTGATACATTGATGGACTATTTTAACAATGTCCTTAAAACTTAGGCCTTGAACGTATCAGTTGTGTTGCTGTCTATGCAGGGGCAGAGAGCTCTCGGATTTCATCAATAATATCTTAATTTGTGTTCTGAAGATGAACGAAGGTCTTATGGATTTGGAACAACATGAGGATGAGTATTTAATGACAGAATTTACATTTTTGGGTGAACTATCCCTTTAATGTCAGACCAAAGGTGTCTCCATACCCTCTATCCACCCTATGAAAATCATTTTGCTTAAGACTGATTGCGCTACCTTGCACTGCCATGATACCTCAAAACTGTCTCCCACTGGCCGAGCAACTCCTCTCAAAGTGACAGATGTCTCAGACCCAAGAACGGACTTCTAATGACAAGAAAAACCCAACCACCCACCTCTTCTGTCCCATTCCAACACATCAAATTCACAGTTTGAGTGATGTGGACAGCGGTGAGTTGAATTCACAAACTAGCACTTAAAGGCTGCTGTGAGCAGTAACGCACCTTGAGTAGGCCATTCATCATGCCTGCTATTTGACAGCAAAGCCATATGTTTATCACACATCTTCACACTGGCAGGTGCCCTCAAGTCCTTGATTACCTACAGCAAACAGAGAAGGTGTATTTATTCTTTTAATGTCGTAAAATGTGGCTCAGACAATATCTCAAGCACACTCTGAGGGTTATTTAAAACGCATTCAATAAGTATCAGCGCTAACATGAATTATGTTCAAAAGATTTGACTGCTAAGTCGTATTTTCAATAAAGTGAGTTTAGTGTACTGCAGCTCTGTTTCAAAGCCTCGAACTGCCTTGCTGTTTAATGCCTACATAGAAAAAAATAATTAAGCAGAATGACATTCATAATAAAAAGAAATTATTATTACATTGATATTAGGAAGAAATGTTGGTCCCACTTTATATTAGGTGGCCTTAACTACTATGTACTTACATCAAAAAATAAGTACAATGTACTTATTGTAGTTATATTGTATTGCAAAACACTTTTGCTGCTATTAAGGTGGGATACGGGTAAGGTTAGGGACAGGTTTGGTGGTATGGGTAGGTTTAAGGGTGAGTTAAGGTGTAAGGGATGGGTCAACAGTGTAATTATAAATTTAATTACAGAAATTAATTACAGATGTAATTACATAGAGGTATTTTTAAAAATATAAGTACAATGTAAAAACATGTATGTACACAATAAGTGCATTGTATCAAATTATTAATTTAAATGTAAGTACATAGTAGTTAAGGCCACCTAATATAAAGTGGGACCGAAATGTTTCTTAATCACCAAATCAGTATATTAGAATGGTTTCTGAAGGATCGTATGACATTGAAGACTGGAGTAACATTGAAGTGACATTGAAGACTGACTGCTGAATTCTTCGCAATCCCAAGAATAAGTTACATCCTAAAATAAATGAAAAAAAGAAAACCGTTACAGGTATTTACTTTTAATGTACTTTTGATCAGGTAAATGCAGCCTTGGTGACCTTTCAAAAACTTAACATTTTACTGACCCCAAATTTTGTATATTAGTACTTTTTCAGCTTTATTAACTTTGTTACAGTGTGACTCCTGAAAGAAAGAAAAAAGTAAGCAGGCAAACAAGAAAGCAAAAAAGAAAAGAAAGAATCAGTAGGTCTGTTTGGATGAGGGTGGTTTTATTAGGATGGGTTCTTATTAGTTCTACTCCTCAATAGCGTTCTCTTGCTTATCTTGCCATCTTGGATTCCAGTCTGCCAAAAAGCATGTCTTTTCTCAACATTATGACTTTTATTAGAGTCATGGGCTATTTGCTGCTTAGTCACAGTTTATTAAATGCAAGAAATGAAAGTATTCTGCTAAGAAAAAGTAATGTCTGAAAGGGAAATAACAAGGCTTATTTCGGTATGTTTAAATATTGATGACTTCTACTTTTCGAACTATTTCATTTTAGTTTAAGAAATGACATATTTGGATTAAATATATATCACATATTTTTTTCTTTCATTCACTTCCTTTTTTCTCTTAGAAAAAAGGGGGAAATTACTAAATGGTGCACATCTTAAAAAAAATGAATGAATAAATGTGAGACAAAAGAATACTGCCTAAGAAGTGCAATATAACTGTATACAGCACAAAGAGCAACTTTTCTAACTATCTGCTACATATATTAACACTAAGGACTTTTGAGGCCATATAGTCCATTTGCTTGGGTCCTGATCTAACCTCAAGTGCAGTAGCTGTAAAGCGAACTTTGCTCTCTCTCTCTCTGATGCCACGGGTAATGGATGTCTAAAGCCTCTTTTTTTGTAAAACTTTAACAGCTGACAAAGTGCAGTTAATCTTTCATTTCCCTAAGAGGAACATCACCAACAGCCCATTGGACGTCTGCTTTAGAAAAGATATAATGAGATACAAATGGGTCTCTGGACACTCTCCTTCCTCACTCTGCAGGTGTCTGCTGCACTTATTTGATGGCCTAAGACTTAAGCATGGGTAAACAGACAAACAATATAAATTGAAAGGCAATACAAGATTGCATACTTTAAGAATGGATTGTTGTTTACAGCTACAATACAGAAAATAGAAAACAGCTGGACATACAGTCAAGATAGATAAACATAGCGTCGATCTATCTATATCTATCTATTTGTAAATTAGACAGACATAGAATGACAGAGAGATAGACAGACAGATGCAAAATTCTTCATCAGGTGTATTTTTTTAACACTGAAACACTTATCCATACGGTTTTAAATTTGCACAAGGTACTTATTTCTTTTAATAAGAATTCCATCACAATTTTATTAATTTAGAGATCTCCTAATGTAATCTGACATAATTCTCTGCAATTTATTATGTGGTTGTATATCAACAGACTTACACAAAATGATAGAAAACAACATGACTCATACTGTCAAAATTCCCACATTACCCGGGAATGATTGAGCCATTCTCCCTGATGGAAAACTGCAGAGTCTGGTCTCAATGAAAGGGAGTGGGGGTCTGAATTAAAAGGGTCTCCCTTAAGAACAGGTCTGAAGTTTTTCCTCATTTTGCTCATCTGTTTTTGAATTATAGTGATGAAAACACATCTATCACTGGGTATGTTTCCATTGTATTAAATTATTGCCCAGAACTTTTTAATCCTTCAGAAGTGAGCAGAATGCACATTGAGCAATTTGAGCACGTCTCAGAGCGACCGGGCCCTCAGTGGCTCCCTGAGAGCAGGAATCTGGATCAATCTGAAGATGAGGACAACAGCGGACTGAAAAACCTAACTACTTCTTCATTTTATTTTGTGTGGAAAGGGAAAGGCTTTCACTGGTGAAAAGGGGGAAATGAGAAAAGCGAACTTTAGAATAATGAGATGCTGAAATATGGGGAAAATTTTGGGATGTATTAAATAAAAATGGCAAAAAGAGAGGTTAAAAATGAGAAAGTGTGAGTGGGAACACAAAAAGAATGAGAGAATGCTAAAAAAAAAAAAAAAAATTAAGAAGGGGAGAGAAATGGAGAGAGAGGGGCCCCAGACAGGCTGGAGCAGGCCAGTGCAGGAAAGGCTGTTTTTGCTGAAAGGGAGGAGAGAACTTGCCAAGAATAACCTTCTTTGCTGTCATGCAGCCATTCAAGAGGGAGCGAGAGAGAGTAGAGAAAGAGTTAGAGAAACGCCTTAGGAGTTTAAAAAAAATCACATGGGTGCCAGCGCTCTCTCTCTTCGTTATTTTCTACACTATCCTCTATTGATTGACCCACCCATTTCCATCTTTCCACACTCTGCAGTGTCATCAGACCAAAAAATGAAAAAACGAGAGAGAATCTGTCTGTACAAGCACTAATAATTTCATATTGTCCTACTCGCATGTATAGAAAAAACATGCCAGATGAGGCATGTTTAAAAACATATGAAGTTTGTTAAAGTTCAGTTTAAAAGTGAAAGTCACTGACAGATACAGTATGACTTAAAAATACAGCTCAGTCAAAAATTGACATTCTGTCGTCATTTACTCACCCTTATGTCATTTCAAACTGTATTATTTCCTTTCCTCAGTGGACACAAAAGATGAAATATTGATAGATAAAATGGCCATTCTTTTTTTTAATGAAAATGAAAAGGGTTGTCAGGTTTAAAGACTTTCTCATCTGACTGAACTGTGCACTGTGGAATGAACAAACTAAAAATCATTTGCACTTTTGCATATTTAAAATTTCCATAGTGTGACATTTGCATTTCACCCCCTAGTGACAGTTGCACGGAACGTTTAAACTGGTTGTGAAGCACTTGTTTTCTTCTGCTTATTCACCAATAAATAATGTATCCACAAAATAAAAATGAGCACCAATACATATCAAAGAAAAACATTGTAGGTTTTCTAGTGCTAATCAATTAACAATTACAAAATAATAATGTCAGACATAATTATTCATAATAGCCCATTTTACAGAAATAGTGTTTAAAGAATAATGTTTTACTGAAAAAAAAATATTGGTAATTCTCACTTTGTTCTTCACTAATCTCATAGATCTGATTAGAATACCTCACATCCAGTCTGGCAGTCACATACGGTCTAGACAAAATATTTTTGCTGAAATTAGACATGAAAATTCCACATATGCATATGGTCAGAACTTTATGCAGTTCACTAGTGGACACTTTGCATATTGACTCCTTACAATAACATGGTTTTATTGTTATTGTAATGTTTTATTGCGATGCATACATATTCAATCTATAATGAGTTTCCACACCAAGGATTGTATATCTTTCTTCATGCTATGAGTGATGACTGCATACACATCCCTAGAGGAAAAGGAAAAGCTCCCAGAATCCAGAAAGATCTACAATGAAAGTATAATGTATACTTAAGCAATAAGCTATGACAAACTGCTATATTGTGAAAACAGTCATGACTAAAGGGCATTCAAAATACCATTCGATAGTTTGGGGTCAGTAAGCGTTCTGATGTAGAACGTCCATCTCTCCTAGTTCACTGTCTGTATATCCTGGTTCAAATAAGAAAAGCTGGGCAAAAATTTTTTTTTGTGCATCTTCTGAGCGCGTCTTCTTCTGCTTGTACACAAGGCGCAATACGGAGGAGATGAAATTGTTGAATAAAGTTGTTAAAGTTGAACCACTGATATCACAAGGACAATTTTAACAATGTCCTTACTACCTTTCTGGGCCTTGAACACGTCAGTTGCGTTGCTGTGTATGCAGGGTCAGAAAGCTCTCGAATTTCATCAAAAATATCTTAATTTGTGTTCCGAAGATGAGGGTGAATAATTAATGACAGAATTTTCATTCAGAATTTTGGGTGAACTATCCATTTAAGCAGCACGACTGTTTTAACTTTAATAATAAGAAATATTTATTGAGTACCCAATTTCTGAAAGATCAGTTGACACTGAAGACTTAAGTAATGGTTGCTGAAAATGACAAAATTACATTTTAAATTATATTGATTATATGCCATCAAATAAATACAGCCTTGGTGAGAGGTAGTGTATAATGTAAAATGTTGCAATTCTACCTTTTTATCTTTAAAATATTTGCTCATTGATTAAAAAGCAGAACAAACACTAAGCAATATTATGTCAATTTTGCACGGCTTATCTCTAGTCAGTCCTCATTTCATAATTTAGACAGCATGCTGTGAATTATTCTCAAAGGGAAGCAAACAGCTGGTGTGAAACATCCGCACAGAACAGAGCAGATCAAAAGAGCTGATAGAGAGAGAGAAAAAGAAAGAGAGATGTCAAGGAGACAGAGAGACTGAGCAAATCCCACAGGCCTTTAACGCAGCACGGTGTTGCACACGAACAACACGTCTGCCTTTTAAATCAGCACCTCTCACTCTCATTGCTCCATCCACCCAGCAGGCTTTGAAGAAGTTACTTTGTCATTCAGTTCTCCGACATCCAACAGCCTCCACCACAACAGCATGCTGCTTCACCATCCGCATCCCCACCACTGTCTAAATGTTTGATTTTTATTCATTTAACTGTACGAGTCACATTCAACTCAAACAGATTTGGAGGTCCTTTGAGAAATGCGCTCTGCTTGTGACTCCCTAATACAGGACAGACGGAGTAACCACAAATCTCCGCAGAATATCATGTCTATCCAATAGATCTCCATGCTGGAAGAGGTCAAATATCATGCTTTTCTTTTCTTTTTTGTGGATAAAATGGATCATTTGGAATAAAATTTAAGTTCTAATTAAAACATTTCCAGACATAAACATATTGAAAATGCGGATCTTTTTAATCATTTTATTGTAAAATAAATAACTAAAATTTAAGCACTCAATTAAATAAAAAAAAATAAAAAAAAGTTTAACTAAACATAAAAAACATTAATTACATTTAATTAATATGTTGCTAAAATGCAAAAATAAATAATTAAATGATGTATTATTGTTAAATGCAACAGTAAAATTGCATTAAAAAGTAATTGGCCAAAATATTCTCTAAAAATATGTTTAGGTAAAATGCAATTTAAAATAATTATTAATCTATTTTTGTTATATTTATCCTTTTAAATATTAAATGTGTTTTAAATGTTTTTAAAAATTTATTTTATTGCTACACTTAAATAAAACAATAGCTTTATTGCTACACATAACTACAACAAAAAGCTTTAGTGACTTATCTATTCACAATTTTATTGTTGAATTATGAAAGTGATAATTGATTCCTTCATTTTATTTTCAAGTGGCACTATTCCTCCACAGAAATGGTCCAAGAAGGGTTTGTGGAAAAAACTTCTCTGCCAGTTTCAAAGAGCTCCAAAAGAGTAATTGGCTATTTTGAATGCATCTGCTTTTTCTCAACTGACAGTATAAATATATTGTGGCTTAAATACTATTTTAAAACTATTTCAATAAGGCTATTCATTTTTTCCCATAATTACCAGTGCATTACCAACAGGATTTTATTACAGCAGATGCATGTGTAAAGTAAAAAAAAATTCTTACCCTGGATTAATGAGAAGTCATGGTATGTCAGTTATTCGTAGGCTGATTTCCCAGGGAAGTATTAATACTGTGGTGTTCTCTGGTTTAAGCATTACATCTAAGTCAATGTAACTGACAACTGTTTCTCCAAACAATGGAAGATGGAGGAATTTTGAGAAAACCTGCTTGAAAACAGTTATTATAACTAACAACACTACATAAATATACATATACATAAATATACATAAATACATAAATACACAAGTCTTCATAAATAACGACCAATTTATAGTGTGAAAACATAAAAAATCCTTTAAATATTGAAAATATTTGGTTGAAACTATATATTTTCTGTCAATTAAATAAAATGACTTGTAATTAATCTCAATCTAAACGATTTCTGATCAGTGTTTAAAAAGAAGAATTAAATTGTAATAATGTCAAATTTGGTAAATTTGATCAAATACACATCCTTATTTTGGCTATTCCATTTGGTCATGCTAATAGCACAGAAAATACACACTTTACCTTTAAGTATTACTTACACTGAACTCTAAATGAAACAACCTACTGAGTTTATTCTCAGGAACTGAGGATGTCTCCCGGTTTGAAATTTGAACTCGACAGACACTGTCACACACTTAATCTTTGTGCAGGAACACAGACTCCTTATGGTGCTGTCACCAACCTGCTGAGAGAGAAAGACATAAAGAGGGGAAGGAGAGACCTTGTTGACACAGAAAACACCATGCAATCGAAGCACATCAGCATCTATAATGTGATGCTACATATTCAGCAGAGCCCCTTGCGCTAATCATCCACATCCTCATCTACTCAAACCTGCACCCAGATGACCCTCCCATCTGCCTGCAGGGTGATCAGTTCAGCTGATGTACAGACCCTGCTCGACCGTGGAGGGGGCTGCTGGGACACGCCAATGTGTGGAGTCTGTAAGCTACCTTGACATTTTTCCAAGAATGCTTTCTAATACTCGGTTATAATTTTGTGGCTTGAATCCAGATCAGCTCTACTAAGATTCACAACTGGAGATTTGAGTTTATCACCCTTTCATCTTTACCAACCTAACTGGTTAATTAAAACAACAATATAATTATTTCCCTTTTCATTGAATCATAATTGCCAGAACTCTCTAAACAGCTTAACTACATATCTATGACTAAATTTCTTATTGTTTTCCTGTTACCTTCATTTTGACTAAATATATGAGATGACAAATATATGTTAATAGTTGTGTTTAAATGTCATTAAGGAAACCAAACTATATCTGAAAAGTGCTGAAATGTTTCATTTACATAACAGAGCTTCCAATAATAATTACGCCATATTCTTAAGTATGGAAATCTAGATTGACCAACAAAGGTTCATTAACTATACAATGAATAAAAGTTCAAAAAGACAAGAACAAATGCATTTAACAAAAAAGTTAAATGGAACATTTTTATTTATTTTATATTTATTTTTATAAAGTAACCAGTTCTGAAGTAAGAACGAGAGTTACGAATGTAACTGTGGTTCTATGAGTTCTGGATGACCACCAGAGGCAGTGCTTCACACTAAATGTTATCTCATCGCAGATGCACAGGTCTAGTCTAATACAAACAAAGTCCCTCGTTACCAGGATGACTCGGGGTCCTCCCCTATTTAACCCCGTGACTTCCTGCAGACTGTCCCTACAGAATCTTTTCGCCTTGACTCTGAGTGACAGAAAGCTCTTCACATTCGTAACTCTCGTTCTATTTTGTTCTTACTGACCGCCAGAGGCAGTGCTTCACACTGGATGACATATAACCACAAGGTCACGAGGAGGTCCTGTTTACCTCTAAAATGTTGAGGGTCCCAACAGCACAGCGGTTTCAAAAGTATCCGATGCAGCCACATTAATCCTGTAGTATTGGGAAAATCTATTCGTAGATGAAACATGTAGCAGCCGCACAGATGTTGCTTAAAGGGACACCTTTTAATTCCGCCCAAGACATTGAGATGCTTCTTGTTGAATGACATGTCACTCCCGATGGAAATGGACATCCACTAAACTTGTAAGCATGGGTGATAGCCTCAACTACCCAATGCGACAATCTTTGCTTTGAGAGGGGCTGACCTCTTTTCAGCCCCCCAAAACAGAGAAAAAGTTGGTCTGATTGACGAAAATCTTTTGTGGCCCTGATGTAGCCATGGAGAGCCCTTACTGGGCACAAACACCTGCATTCATTTCCTCCTTGTGTATCCAACCCTGGAGGATAAAATACTGCCAGCTCAATAGCCTGATTTCTAAACAGGGCAGAGAGCCTCTTGGGGAGAAATGCTGGGTTTGGCCACAACGTCACTACTGAATCATCAGCATTCCAGCGCATGCAAGTTGTGTTAACTGATAACGCGTGTAACTCACTCACTCATTTAGCCGAAGTAATGGCCAAGAGAAAAGCTGTCTTCAATGAGTGCCACTTCAAGTCACTGTGCTCCAGAGGTTCAAACGGAGGTAATGTAAGAGAATTCAAGACAAGGCTCAGGTCCCATGAGGGTACCCGAACGGACTGAGGGGGGCGTAGTCTCTGCGCACCTCTAAGGAATTGAGTAACCAAGGCATGAGATCCCAATGGCTGACCATCTATTCATACATGATGTGCTGAAATTGCTGCCACATAGACCCTTAAGGTAGAAGTTGCCCGATTCTCTTCCAGCAAAGATTGTAAAAAACGTAACACCAAGGGGACAGGACATACCTCTGGGGACACTCTTTGCTCCGTACACCAATTAGAGAAGAACTTCCACCTATAAGCATAAGCACTCCTGGTGGAAGGCGCTCTAGAGTTCATTATGGTGTTCTGTACATCTTGAGCACAGACTCTCAAAAGTGGTTCTGGCCCTTCAGAGGCCAAACACAAACTGTAGGCGTTCTGGATTTGGGTGCCAAATCTGACCTCCCAACTGGTGGAGGAGATCCCTCCTCCTGGAAAGGCTCCAGGGCTCCCCTTTTAAGAGCCTGTACATCACTGGAAACCAGGGTCTCCCTGGCCTGTTTGGAGCTACTAGCAGTAGCCTGTGGTGTTCCTGAAGGACTCTGTGAACAGTTGCCAAGATCAATGGTATAGGGGGAAAGGTATACAGTAACATGGCCAGTCGTGGGCTAGAGCATCCTGCCCCAGAGGACTGGATTCCTCTGCGAGTGAAAACCAGAGGGGGCACTGGATCAATGCTGCCGAGGTAAAGAGGTCCACTTCCGCTCTGCCAAACCGCTGCCATATCATCTCCACCACCTCTGGGTTGAGTCTCCACTCCCTCGACGGAGGTCTGTGGCGTGGCAAGATGTCCACCACAACATTTGTCACTCCAGGGATGTGCATTACTCTGATACTCGCCAACCGAGGGAAGGCCCAGGTCAACAGCTCCTGTGATACTTGAAGAGACTGGCTGGATTTTTTGCCCCCTTGATGGTTGATGTGATAAATCACTGATGTATTGTCTGACCTGACAAGAACATGCCTGCCTTCCAAATTCAGCACAAAGTGCTTCATTGCCAGTAGCACTGCTCGTAGTTCCAGGGTATTTATATTCTCCCCTTTTTGCCGGGAATCCCATTGCCCTCTGACCGCTCCGTGTTGCCAGACTGCACCCCAGCCGTTAAAAGAAGCATCGGTCTGGACTACCTCCCGCCGAGAGGGAATCCTGCCCAGAGCAACCGCTTTGGTCAGATATGATCTCCTCCTCCATGGTTTCAGTGTGAGAAGGCCTTGCTGTGTAATTCTGATCAACTTGTTCCTGTGCCCACTGGGATTCAGATGAAAACTGTTCACCCATCTCTGGAAGGGACGAAGCGAAAAGAGGCCCAATGGTTTGACCGCAGCTGCTGCTGCCAGCATACCCATGAGTCTGAGGAAATACCTGAGTGGTAGCCTGGCCTGCATTTGAAACCGCTGGAGGAGCAGCAGAATACTGTCCACCTGCTGTTCTGATGGCGAAGCTATCATAAATTTTTAGTCCAGGATAACACCTATGAACTTCACTGACTGAGTTGGGGTTAACTGGCTCTTGCTGAAGTTCACAGCCAGGCCCAGCCGGGCAATACGGGAGAGCAGCTGTGTGATTTCCACCACTGCTTTGTCCTGAGAGTGAGAGTAAAGAAGCCAGTCGTCCAGGTATGGAAGTACCTGAAGCCCTTTGGCCTGTATTGGAGCCAACGCCGCTACCATACACCTGGTGAAGACTTGTGGGGATAGAGAAAGACCGAATGGAACTCGGAACTGATAGACTTGATGCTGGAATGCAAAGTGGAGGAAGCAATTTGAACATGGAAGTAAGCATCCTTTAAGTCTATTGTGGTGAACCAGTGCTGTTGCCTGACCGCCTGGAGAACATCTGTCACGCGCAACATGCAAAATTGTAATCTCTTCAGAAACTTGTTGAGGGTGCAAAGGTCGAGTATAGGCCTTACCCCTTCGTCTTTTTAAGAATTATGAAGTATATTGAGTAGAACCCACAGAGCTGTTCTGACCTCTTTACTGGTTCGATAGCACCCTTCTCTAGGAGTTGTGTTATTTCTTGCCTTAAGGAATTTGCGTTGTTGGAATCTGAAACTGTGTTCATCTTGACCCCATTGAAAGTGGGAGGACACTGTCGGAACTGCAGCTTGTACCCTTGAGTTAAAGTTGCTATAACCCATGGGTCTGAGGTTGATGTTTCCCAGTAACTTAGCTGCTGATGAGAAAAACGTCCGACGGCCAGCAGCAGACCTTCAGGTCCTGCGTCCCTGGCCTTTTGCATTTCTGGGGGGCTGCTGGGCAGGCGCTCTGCCGCTTGGGGCCTGAAATGATTGCCGTCCCAATCCCCGTGGCCGCTGAACAGATCGTTCTACTCTGGCTGGCTCCTACGAATATCAGCTGGGCCTGTTGAAAACTGAAAGCGCAGCATTTCCCATAGGGGGCTGTCTGCACTGCAAGCGAGATGGTGGAACTCTCCTCAGCAAACTGCTGTCTGGTCTGATTTGCCTGGACACTGCGTTCTAGTGTCTGTTGTGCAGCTGGACCAAAGAGCTGTCCAGGGACTACTGGAAGGTCCCTCAGCGTTTTCCTACAGGCCTCAGACAGGGGTAATTGTGCGAGCCAGACTTGTCGGCGTGCCTGTGTGAGCGTCGACATAAGTCTGCCCAATTCTCTTGTCATGAATGCTACTGACTGTAATGTAGCATCACTTAAGTCCTGGGTTGGTGTATCGCTCCCTGAAGACTGAAGAGACTGGGACAATGCCAATATAAAATGAGAGAGAGAATTGCCAATGCGACCCATACGTGCCGCCGTGTTATATGCCTGTATGAGAAGATCATCTGTAATCCGACACTGAGGCCGAGGGCAACGGACATTAGGCCTCAAGACCTCTTCAAGAGAGAGAACAAAAGAGGTGATAATTGGATCAACCTTAGGCATCTGGCCCAGGCCAAAAGTGTCTGCATCTTGCATCGCAGCCAAAGCTCTGTCAGCACTAGTGTGGTGAGTAAGCGATTTTGGGTTAGCCCAACACTTCTGCAATTCATCAATATAATCTTTTGATGGTGGAATGGTAAGAAGAGATGGTTGAGCCGAACCTCTAAAAAAAGCACTAGTAGAGGTTGCTACTGCCGGGGCTGTATCAAGACCTAGAAGAGCCAATGCAGCCCGAAGAGCTCGCTTCACCACTTCCTGCTCTGACTGTGGACCCTCTGCAGATGCCCGACCAGTATCCTGGGATTCATCATAAGAGACCTGGGACTGAATCTCTGATATAACCTCCCTTTCTTCCTCGTCATAGAACTGAGTGTGAGAAGCAGTCATCGACATGACATCCTTCTCAGAAACGGGTGACTCTAAAGAGTTTCTCGCCCATATGCAAATTCATAAGCAAGGCCTTAATCTGAGAAAACTCAGCAGTTAACACATCCACTTTCTTAGCTAAGGGGTCTTCCTTAGATTGTTTACCAGCTGAAGCACCCGTTGCTTCCGTATGTTTACGTTTAGTTGCCGATTTACATAGTGGTGTTGGTAGCGACTCACCCAAGAGTCCCTCCACCATAGCTATCCTTGAAGTCTTCCTCTCCCAAGACATAACTCCGCAGTTCATGCAGGCATCCTCTGTGAGACCTTGTTTCAGGTGTTCCAAGCCTAAACAGGAAAGGCACCAGTCGTGCCCATCATCCTTTTGCAGAGTGGCCATTCACAACGTGCAGGCATGAGATACTTTTTCCATCTTAGCCCTGATGAAATTTCTGTAAGCCGAGCAAAAACACTCTGACCATCTCCAGATATATATAATATTATACACACACAGCCTCTGGAGGACGCGCAGCCACGAAACACCAACAGCTGATCTGTTGCGAAGCTAACAAACGGATTCCAAGTGTCTTCCTTTAATATTCTCCGACCTGTAACACATGCACGTGAGAAGATTATAGGGACAGTCTGCAGGAAGTCACGGGGTTAAATAGGGAAGGACCCCGAATCATCCTGGTCACGAGGGACTTTGTTTGAATTAGACTCGACCTGTGCATCTGCGATGAGATAACATTCAGTGTGAAGCACTGCCTCTGGCGGTCAGTAAGAACGAAATAGAACTATTATTCGTCTTGAATTAGGCAGTAGAAATTTTGTTGTACAGAAGTTTGTGGTTCCTACAGTCATGTAGCTGATATTTGCAGAGCATGAAGGCTTGCTAGTATTAATAATTTGTGATCTAGCAGTCTGCTGTTACTTAAAGAGAATGAGAAAGATGGAAACAGAGTATGAAAAAAAAGGTAAGAGAGGTTACACTGTACAAAGGCTCATTAAGAAAGTCTTCAGCCTCAGCCAACAGTGGTAAAGCTTTTAAGTGCCTCTAAAAGTTAAAAAGGTAATTGCTAAATTTATGTTGTTTAAACTTTAAAGTCTTTGCAGAAATGCTGCATGCACTATTTATATTATTAGTGCAAGTAAAAATCAGAACTGACTTAATGTAGCAGGATCTGGTCTCTTGCATGTACAGTACACACAGAAGCATTACGTCAGCTTTCTCTGATGTGCCTGACTGATAGATGGCTTGTGGTTCTTGCCAAGAGAACTTACAGAACTGTAAATTACAGCTACAACTGCAGAGTAAAACTCAAACATTTGGTCTCTCTCAGAAGCAGATCAGTGTTGGGCAGAACAGATGTAGTACAAAAGGGGTACAAAAGTCTGAGACAACACTGAAAATCTGGGATTCAAAAAATGTAAAACTGAAAATAAACAAGTCTTGGGATTTCAACCATTAAAATAAAACTATGACCATAAATGTTCAGATTTAAACCACGATTCAAACATTTGGGGTCAGTCAAATTTTGTAAATGTTTTTAAAAGCCCTGGTCTGCATTTGAAAATACTGTAAAAATATTAGTACTGTGAAATATTAATTTAAAATAACTGTTTTCTATTTTAATATATTTTAAAATGTAATTTATTCATGTGATTGCAAAGCTGAATAAAAACTCCTATTTTAATATAATTGTAATGTGCTGATTTGGTGTTCAAGAAACAGTTGTGCTTCTTAATATTTTGTTAGGATTCTTTGATGAATAGAGAGAAAAAAATGCAATCAAATAGAAGCATTTTTCACTAGTGGAGCCCACTGTATCTGATTCTACATTGGCCTCCCTGTGCAGCTACAAGGGAGCTTGCGCACTCATGGCCAGATCGAATAACCAAATAACAGGAATTTTTGAAAACAATAGCTTCCTGACTTCTCCCTGAACCCTCACCTTATCATTCTGGGGTCGCAAAGCCTAAACTTGACCCCCCCAAACATCACCTGGCATACAGCCACCTCTGTTTCACCCTGAAATTTGCCTTAGAGAGGGAGAAAAAGCTCTAAACCAAGTCCAGCTGTGGCAAGACTACAAGTTCTGCACCATTACTCCTCAGACCAATCTTCAAGCGCATATATATTACTTAAAAATTTTTTTTTACCACATTTGAGTGTGATATGTATATTTATGCTTATTAAAGTACTACGCTGTTAGCCATATGCTAAAGTCAAACAGAGTAGCTCTATGTAGAGTGTTCCAAATCAGTCATTTATTATTAAGTTAAATTTCATTCTGGCTTACAAGGCAGCTCACTAGGTTTTGAAACAGAGCCTCAGTGTACTCACAACCAACTTCCAAGTACCTTTTAAGGAACTCTCTCTTGCATTAAAAGTCTCCTGCTGAACTTCTATTACTCCATTTCTCAGAATGGTCATCTTCATTGAATGTTGTGCACTAGTGTTTACTAGAACCATTATGGCAAAAAATAACTACCGCCTGGATAAGTATGGACAATTAATATAAAAGAAATAGGTCTAAAGGCCCTGAGGGAACATGATGGGTTTTAAGGACTCATGTCCACGTAACATCTCTTGGCTAATTGATGTAGATCCATAAAATAAAAACGCTCATCCTGTGTCCTATTAGCCAAGTAGAAAAACACTAGAGCAGACATCCACATGCTCTCAGTATGGAAAGAACACAATGATTTATTATACTCTATGGTTTTGGATTGGGGCAATGTTTGTGTGTACTGACAGGAAACACAACATTTAGTGAGGGCTTTCAAAACAGCATTACCAAAGAGCCCAGGCCAAGACAAAATGCCACCCACATTTAGAAGGCTGTTCTTGTACAGCTCTAACAACCATGGTAACAAAAAATCAGACAGCCTTATCTATTTAGTCAGCCACTGCTAAAATACAAGCATCAAGAAACCGTGATTCATCATCAAGGTCAGGTTGACAAACCCTGAACTCGAGCACTCAAAAGCAGGAAAACGACTCAAGTAAAACCTTGCAGTTAGCAAGAAAAGGCTCATTTGTGTGTTAATTGAACTGATGTCAACTAAATGCTATCTCTGCAATTCACGTCTTCTAATTCAAGCAAATGTGTTTAAGATTTGCCCAAGCATTTGAGTCCTAACAAAAGGAGCACAATAGTCCTCTCTCGGTTCACTCTCAGACATATGGAACTGTTCAGGAGAACAATAATCGCCTATTCTCAAAGCAACTCAATTTTTACATCATTGAATAAACATTTACAGACAGACAGCAGACTGCATTTTATAGTAATGAAATGAAAGGCCATTAAGTTCCTTTTATATGCATTATCTATATAAAATCTTCAAGATTTCAGGAGTTTAGGATCAAACAACCCTCAACAACTCAACCTGTTTGCTGGTCTTAAAGTTGTCATGAAATGGAAATTCATCTTACTGTGAACAGATCATTCAAACATATGATTAATTAAATTTTTTTACTTGGATGTATGTATTTCTCTATTTTACTTGGATGTATGTCACAATATAAAAAAGACATCTTTTGCTACTTCCATTACATTGCAGCATTAAAGTGCCCCTATTATGCCATTTCGAATATTGCTTCATATACAGTGTTTAACGTAGCTGTATGTGAATGCAAACGATCTGCAAATTTGTAAAGTTATTGTCTCCAAAAAGAAAGAATAGACTCCAAACAGCATCAACGTAGTAATTTAAATCCCACTTGCGTGACGGCTACACGTCATGGGGTAACACATTTGCATAATGCACGCCTATGTTCTACATTGTCTGGCCGCAAACAACTTGACCCGCCCTCACGTCATTTTACTGATGACTGCTTCTCTAATCTCGGGGAGTTCATCGTGGGATTCACAAAACACTTGCTCTTGAAAGATGACTCAGTACCCAGTTTATTTGGATCATCTGGCTCCAATGAATCTCAAACAGAAAATATGATAAACAATGTTTATATTTTCTATCGAGCGTTAAAAAAAATACATAACTATGGCAATGGGCGTATCGTTTACAACATGCGCTGTATGCAGTAGACCAATTAGAGCAGAGTAGGCTCACAGAAAGGAGGGGTTTAGAAAGAATGAATCTTAGAACTGCTTTGAACGAATTGTTTGAGAATCATTGGAAAATTAGGTGAAATTAAATGCATATTATCTGTATTTAATTGCATATGCATTTACATGCAAAGTGGGAGAGAGATAGAGGGCGGGATCGAGAAAGGTCCTTGAGTTGGGTTTCAAACTTGGAACGCCTGTAGGCAAACGGCACTTCATATAGGTGGACTGCCCAAAAGGCTATCAGCACTGACTTTAAACACATATTTTGAGAAAAGTATTGGGGGGATGTTGGGATGAAAGAAATGCATTTCCATCTCGAATTGCGCTCACGGAAAGCGCTCGAGAAACAGTGTGTCTTCCGGGCTCGGTACGCTTTCAACTCGTTTTTTTTTTTTTTTTGTAAGAGCAAGCGACTGTACGACATTCATGATTTGGCTGATTTTTACGTCGAGAGCGTGACAGCGCACCACATTAAAAGAAATGATCATTCATGTTTTCATAACCGCTGGCCAAATTCAAAAACAAAATTAAAATTAAAACATCTTTGAGAGCAAGCTTGTATTCTGCGTATAGGGAGGATCAGCTCTGAAGCTGTCATTCTGCAGTGCTAAGTGCTGGGATTGTTTGACAGTGCTAAACTGAAAACACCATCCACAGGGCCTTTTGTTGTGCTGACGCCAATTATGACCGCAGAAAGAATGAGGGAGGAAGGAATGAAGATATGGAAGGAAGGAAGGAGCAGGAGGAGGGGTATGAAGATCCTGCGGGAAGTGATTATTAATTCATTGTGAATAGTGATGTATTAATAATAGTGATGTATAGGCCAAATGACTAAATGTAAATGTAATGTATGTTTATGCCTCACATTTAGCTTGTGTTTGGACTCATCCGTTTTTTGTTCAAGAATATACGGCACAGATTTTCTCTAAGCTGGTTGTATTGAATGATAAGCCATTGTTTATTTGATTGCGTCATCAATGTGTCAGTGGCTATCGTCAACCTCTATTAATCTTCCTTTCATCTCTTTGGCTTTGCAATGCTGAGACAGATTTTCACAAAGAAGGTTCTCTCCTTCCACAGAGGCTTTGATCTGATCCTCCCCACCTTCTCTGGTGGATAACAGAATCAGATGGATCTGAGTGGTAATAGGGCCAGAAAATCCAATAAAATTTGCTTTATAGTTGCGGCCCGTGTGAGCAGATGGTCTTTTCCCATCAGTGATCTGAACAATGAGACGCTAGATGTATATTTCAGACTGATTTTATAATCCAACGTCGAACGGTGAGTGTCAGAAAAGGTACTCCATTGTGTGACCGCTCTTGTCTATATTTAATGGATTGAATCTTTGCTTCTCTGAGAGTGGAGCGAGACAGACAGGGAGAAAGAGAGAGAGAGAGAGAGAGACACTTTCTTTGATGAAGTGGAGCAGGTTCCATCATTAGTGGCCGTCCTGTGTGCGAAGCTCCATGCCGCGGGGACGTGATTAAATCAGACCCTGTAAGACAGATTTAAAGAGGCATGAACAAGCAGCGGTTTTCCAACAAAGTAAACATTCAGCATATACTGAAAAAAGAATCTGTGCCGTGTTGTCTCTCTCTGATTACCCCCTTCATTTATAGCCCAGCTGAGCTGCTCCACTTCATTATATTTTGTGGTTTGGAAATACATTCAACATGCATTTTTAATTTGTTTTAGCATTAGCCTAACATGCTTTGCCTTTTTTCCCCATTTTAGTGGGCAGCGCCAGACGTCTACATTTGTTTAAAGAGCCAACAAACAAACAGATTGAACATTTACTACAGTATGGCCACAAAATGACTATGATCAAGCTAAATCTTTGGTGGAAAAATCCCACAGTGGTGTCCAGAAAAGGCACTGGCAACTGAAATTTGTATAAACAGGTTTGAATGTTGTGTACTGCTTGAGCATCCATTACAGAGAACAAATTAACTGCATGAAAATTGCGCCGTCTGAATACATCAACACAACCGGTGCTGTGGGATGCAAATAATATGTCTTACTGCACTTAGAGGGAGAACGGAGCCCTCGGTGGAGATGCAGTCTACCATAACCCCTTCTTTATGATGCCAAGTGAAGTAATGAGACCGGCCTACACAATGACTCCACACAACCCTGTACATTCATGAAACCATAAACTGAACATTCATTGGGAAACTTCAGAGACTCTGAAGCAAGCGTGTCCCTCATCAAATGAAGCCGATTTGAGAAACCAGTTGGGCAATTTTTGTTTTTTGGTTTACACACGTTAATGAACAAATCACTTAATGCTAACCTTATTTAGCTTGATGACTTGATCCATTGGAGTCCTGATCCAGATTTGGAGAAGACTGTTGAATTACGAGTTATTTTATTCTTCACTTCTGAGCCCATCCGGAAATGGCATTACGGGAAGAACATCATGAAACTCAAAGAACTTCAAACTCAACCACAAAACCACTTCTAAATGGGAGCCAAGTCTTGCAGCAAACCCTAGGGTTGGCATCAAGAACTGTAAGACAAAGTGAGATGGTGGGAGGACAAGCACATTTTAGGTATAAGGTCCTATTGTTTTTGAGCATATACAATAAAGTGGTTTGTAAGAATTGGCCACAAAAGATGCATTATAAAGGAAATTTAGCTGCTTCTTTGAGTCTGTTTTCTGTTGGCAGTCATGGTGAACTCAGATTGCCCTGATGCTTGAAAAACTTGCACAGATGAACTGCTTAATCCTCTGTCTACCCCTCACATATGTTGTTAAATATAATAATAACATAATAATAGCAATTAAAAAAAATAGGTGTGTAAATCTAATGGCAAGCCACGCAGGAATAATGTATATAGGGACTCAGTGACTGCCAAAAACTGTGGATCAAACAGGAAAATTTTCAACCCTCAAATGTGAATGTAGCATTTCATCAATCATCAGTCGTCACATTTATAGTAAAAATCTATACGGATTTACTGCTAAATATGGTTAGATATGAGTTTAACAAGTACATTACATAATTTGATTTATTTTTAAGGTCATGCAAAACAATAAATCAGGTATTCTATTTATATTACTTCCATTTAAAAGTTTGGGGTAATTAGATTTTTTTAAAGAAATTAATACTTTTATGCAGGCAGGATGCATTAAATTTATCAAAAGTGACTGTAAAGACTTTAAAGTCTGAACAGCAGTGTGTATATACTGTACTATACACACAGAAGGCGCTGGGATAGGCTCCAGCATCCAAACAACCCTACTTAAGACAAGTGGTTTGGAGAATGGATGGATGGTTGTATACTGTACAAAGACATTTTCATAAATGTGCTTCATAAATGAAATGGACACAATTGCACACAATTTCCAAGTTGCCTCATACAAATGTCACTAACATACCACTTGCCAACCTTCACAATGCTCTACATAACCTAAACATTTTAGCTTGTCGCTCAGAATTGACCCAGGGTCCTTTATCACCAGAAGCCAAATCACAAAGTACACATACACATTCATTCAAACTAGGACTTCTAAACTGCTGAGTCTCTTTAGTTGCAAGAAAGTGAAGGAAGTGCCTGCATACTTCATCAACATACAGTATACTCCCACATACTCAGTTTCAGTCATGGCTATGTCTTTTTATTTATCAAAGACGTGAACAAGTTCTTATGCAGCTCTGCAACAGTTTGTGTTGGCGTTGCTTCAGCACAGTTAACCAATTGAAAAACTGGAGAAGCGGCATTGCTTGAAAAAAGGCTGAGAGTTTTGCAGTTCACCAACTTTCTTCTTTGCCCTCCCTAAAAAGTCAAAGTCAAACCAGCTATTGAGAGATTTCTGACTGAAAGAAAAGGCTTTGAAGTGGAGTGAAAGCGATTTCTTTTGATCTGTGTTGAAACGCTAAATACGTGTCAGTGTGGACATTTGTTCTAACACGCTGGAGATCCAAACAGAGATGAGCTTGTTGAAAGAGAACTTAAAACACACACACACACACACACACACACACAATCCTTTCTGGAAACACCGAGTGTATTCTTCACATCTCTCTGCATTCGCTGCCATAAGACCCCATACATCACTGACGTTTGTGATTACAGGGAAAAACGATACATCAAAAATAAAGCTGGCTTTTGTTTTAAAGTATGTGTGACTTGAAGGAACTGTCTCAACAGTAATAATAAACAGAAACGTTTCAGTCATGGACTCACTTTCTCAACTGTAACAGAGACAGTGACCGAGTTCAAGACAAAGGGAGAGAGTTGGGCAAGGAATCAGAGGGATGGAAAGGATACTCTCCGTCCCACAGGATGGGAGATAATGAGTTCCTTTCAACGCGGTTAGTTTTCCTAATTTCATAAACATGTTTAATTGATTAAATGCTCCTGAGACATCCAGACAATATATCATTATGGTCATGTGGACATGTGCTATAAAGGTTAAAGTAGACTGTTCTGCCAATAACTGAATTGGCCAGCAGAGATAAGAATCCGTTTTGAGTCCACAGTCATCTGTCTTAATTTAGCAGGAAGACATCTGAGAAAAGTAACAAGTGATGAAAATAATATTATCTCAAAGGTTTTGTAGCCATAAAAGAAATTACCTCATTTTCAGCAACTTTTTGCTTTGAAACTGCAGGGGAAAAAACAAAATGCGTAGAACTTAGCAGTTGTATAAAAATGAAATAAAATGTTGAACTAAAATAAACAATAAGTTAAAAATGTAATCATTATATTTCGGCATTATATCTCGTTTTCGTTTAGTTTAACTTGATGTACTAAAATAAGTAAAACTAAAATTGAAATAAATATTTATAAAAAAGTACATAGCCTTTTTTAATAAAAAATAATAAATGAATAAAAATGATAAAACAAAATAACTAAAACTTTACCTAAAACTAAGATGAAAACAGAAAAATATAAAAATTAAAAATATAAATATACAACTATAATAGTATCTCAATGAAAAAATACTAAAATAACACTGGAGTGACCAAACTGTGTTGGTTTGTAAGTACAAGTAAACAGAACCAACTGACTTCACAAACCCCACAGCAAAAACATTATTGACCAATCCTGCCATACAACTTCTCCAATTTGCGATTTTTACTGACAATTTTCGCTATTTTCCAATACAAGTTCACAGGAAAAACTATATATTGGGGTAGTTTAAAATGCATTTTATGAAAATGAATCTTATCACTTTGTGAGTAATCAGAATCTGTCTTTTCTATTGACAGGGATAAGTATGTCTCAATTAGGATTTGCATAATTTCATTCATTTAAAGGAACAAAGTGATGTATCAATTCTTTCAAGCTCATGAATGAAATCCAATCAGTTTGATCACGTTATGAACATTTTACTAAAACTCATGCTGTTCACAAAATAATTCATTTTTATAGGATGTTCTGTAAAGTTTGACAGAGCAACAGAAAACAAGTGGGTACATACACAGTCCAATACTTTAAAAGTGTAAACCTAATATATGATGTTCTTAAGCAAACCACATAAGGCTCCAAACACTCATAATTTCATATGACAGGCCACACTTGAAGCAATTGTTTATGAATAACACAAACCTGAAGTTATCCATTCCTCTATATAAACACAGCCTGCTTCTGTGAGGTATTTCTTGGAGCGCAACAAAGAGCTTTCTGTGTAACCTCAAGTGCCAAAAGCAATATTTTCATGTGGAAGCCATACCTGTCCTCTGATTTCCTGTCTTATGTAAGATATCCTTATACACAAGATAAGACTGGTCAGCGTTGTGCTGAAAAAGAGAGAGCATGATGATTTAAAGCAGTCTGATCTAGCTGTCTGAGAAACTCCATTAAAAGTGTTGATAGTGAAAGAACACCATACTTATGCAATGAAAGAGTCTACTGTGAAAATATAATTTTTTATTTTTTTTTAATGGGATTCTTGAAGACTCTCCAGTTACTTTTCTAGAGCTTACAAATCTATAATGCTCTTCTGGTAAGTCTGGTTTGGTCTTCTCGTTCTCGCCACATATATTAAGAGACCTCAGTGAAGCGTTACTGCTCCTTGAGTAAGTACTGAAAACAATGGGTGGAGGCTCAAAGGTTAAATTACATAATATTTCCCCGCTCCCAAGAATGAAACGTTTCAGACACCGTCGCTAGATCGGCAAATCTGACAGACAATAAGCCTCTTTCAGAACCCCTTCGGTTTTCAACAGCAGTTTTGATGATGTCTGTCATGACTTTGGCGCCACAGCCCGGTTACTGGAGCCAGAGCTCCGTTCTCACTAACGCGAGGAAAGAGCAGAACGTTTAAATAATTATACCGTACTAAAGCACATAATGAATTCAGCAGGACTTAGACGTTTACGATAATGTGCGTCTATAATTTTTATAGTTACTTCCATAAGTAGTTTACCCACATGTCCTTAGGTTTCACACTGCTGGCTCAAGTTGGACTGACCGCTATCCATTAAGATTATTGATGGAAACTCCGAGTCATTTCGTTCGAACTCTGTTATGATCAATAACCGATTCAGTGATTCTTTACGTGATTCAGTTGTTACGTCATCACGTGGTCCCTGGCGTTACACTTTTTCCAATTGTTTCATCAGTAAGATTTATTTTAATTGGTTTATTGTATTTATTGTAATTTAATGTCACTGCTTTTTTTTTTTTTTTTTTTTTTTTTGCGGACATTTTTCAGCTTAATTATTACAACCTAAAATATACTTCACATTTACATTCAGCAATACTAAAATTACTATTGCATTTAATTAACATCTTTAGGCTGAAAGACTTGCATGTTTCAATTAAAAAATGGTATTTATTAAAATCAACGCTGTCTTGTATATTAATGTCATTGAATAAATTCAAGGAATATGTAGGTTTCAGTTTATTTATTTTAGTAACCATATCCTAGGTTCTTTTCAGCTGTCATTGCTCACTCATCCGTTCTCTTCATTACGAATATGGCATTTTCAAAACAGACAGTTCTCAGTTCAATGAATCATTAGGTTGTTCATTGCAGGATCCGACTTACCTATGTGATTCATTGTGGCTTGTAATTTATAGTCAATTCTGACAATCAACTTCTTCTGAGTTAAAGAGACTAATAGAGACTGTTGTTGAAACAACTGTCTCATTTTGATGCCCCGTTCATCCTTAATTTTTCATTTTTCACAGAAAAATCCTACATGTTGGCGAATGTCTCCATCTAGCGGCTAAAAACAAAACAACAAGACGTGTTTAACGTGCCAATCAATACTCTTAGATTAGCGTCTAGTACAGTATTACATAATTCATTCTCACAATTGATTAAAAATGTGGTCTATAATATTGCAACCACAGCAGAAATACACATGAATATTTCTTGAATTTACTCCCCCCAACCACTACCAAAGGGAGACTATATTAATATTGTAAATGGCATTCATTCAAATGATAGCGCATTGAATAGTTCCATCCTTGCATGCTCTTAAAAGCAAAAAAAGTGGAAGTGAGCCTGGCATATTGCTATATTTACAGATTATTAAATATAATGAATGAATGAATGATCCATTTATATAGCGCTTTATTGTGTATTGCTGTAAACCCAAAGCGCTTTACAATCATGTGTGGGGGTCTCTCCTCAACCACCACCAGTGTGCAGCATCCACCTGGCAGCCACAGTACAACGGCGCCAGTGCGCTCATCACACACCAGCTACAGGTGGAGAGGAGAGACAGTCATAGAGCCAATCAAGTGTATGGGGATTATTAGGAGGCCATGACTGACAAGGGCCAGTAGAGGGAATTTGGCCAGGACAATGGGGTTACACCCCTACTCTTTGCGAGAAGTGCCATGGGATTTTTAATGACCACAGAGAGTCAGGACCTCGGTTTAACGTCTCATCCGAAAGACGGTGCTCTTTTGACATTATAGTGTCCCCGTCACTATAACGGGGCATCAGGACCCACACAGACCACAGGGTGACCACCCCCTGCTGACCTCACTAACACCTCTACCAACAACAACCTAGTTTTCACCGGAGGTCTCCCATTCAGGTACTGACCAGGCTCAACCCTGCTTAGCTTCAGTGGGCAACTGGTCTTGGGCTGCAGGGTGATATGGCTGTGGCAAAATATAAATATATAATATATTAAATTATATATTATATATTTAGTATTATATATTTACAAATAAAATCATGTTCACATATTTAAACATTAAAACAAATTAATATATATTTACATTTCTTTGCCTTTGGCCAGCCTTTTTACACACTTGAAGAAACTAAGCAATTACTGTATGCACTGAGCTTCTGTTCTATATTGTTGACGGTTGTATTAATGAGGAATATTATTAATTTATTTATTTTGTAGTTTACAAAATGAAGACATTGTTTAGCATTTAAAGAGTATAATAGTACCATGATATTTAACCATTAGTATTCAGTCACTAAAAATGCTCAAAAACACTGACTAGAAAGTAACACACAGACAAGTGTGTAATAAAACATTAGTAACTGTGGTATTTTGGAGGTAGCCTAACTAGGGTTACAATGATAAACAGTCTACACTACGCGTAGTATCCACGTGGCGCAGTAGGTGGCAGTGATTTGCCTTGTCCCGTAGTCAGATGGGAGTGGTTTAAATGCCAGGATCACCCCGCTGCCCTGATGATGATTATTTAAGCAGTCTGTCTGAATCAGAGGGTTGTTGCCCTGCCCAGACACAATATTCTGCATTAACTGTGACTCCGCTATAGACAACTATAGGTAAGTCTTACATCTATTTTACCTTTAAACTACCTCCTCAGCTACAAAGTCTTGACTGCAGCTGAAATGTGACGATTTAATTCACTGCAAACAACGCTGAACAGTTACTTTCCACACAGGCGTCTCTGTGTGCGTAATGTTTCCACTGGAATGACACTTCGACTGGAGAACTCCAACACATCGCCGTTTAAATCGTTTCTGCATATGTAGGCCGCACACTACTGTATATTGCTTTAAACTTCTGTTTTCGTATTGAACGCTGAAACTGCTCATCAAACAAAGCCATATAAGGAGAGGTTCTAAATTCTGGGATGCGCGTGAAATTGTGCGCAGTCTGCAGGACAGCTCTGACCTGCTATCGCGTATGCTTTTAGAAGAATAGGTCCACTATATTGATATTTGGATCGATTTATCATTTGCTTCAACCTGAGCTGAGTGGAAAAAAAATGTTGGTTTCAGCATTAAAGTACTGAAACTAAAGCAAACATATTGGATTACTTTTAGTGTCAATTTGGCGTTGTGCAAAAAGGGCTATGGTCATTATAGGAACATTATAGGAGATTTGAGCTACATGTCATGCGCTGTAATAGTTCCACTTTTGATTACTCATCATCAGACCCTTGTGTGCATTTATCATCTGTTACCATAGAAACACACCCAACTGAGACAAACATTAACTTTGTGGTAAAGATGCTGTAGCTAGAAAGAGGAAGTAGCTCCACATCATCTCAGGAAACACCTTCAGTGTTTGTCAAAAACTGCTGCAACCTTCCAACAGAAGTCATGTTAATGACAGCTATGAAGTTGTGTTTACTCTTATTACCTGACTACAGATGGCACCACACAAATCTGTAGAATACGTATACGCTCTTACAAATAAACGTTCCAAAAAGGGATTTTTTGCAGCAATAGACGAACCTTTGTGGTTGACCATAGAACCTTCAAGTGTGCTCTTCTTAGTGTGAAGAACATTTTAAAGATCTAAAGAACATTTTGTGGAATCGCAGGTTACCATGGATGTTAAATGTTCTTCATGGTAATATAGATTTACACACACATTTGTTTCACTATAGTTGTGAGGATATCTTATAGACTTCCATTGTTTTTCAGTACATCAGGGTAATTATATTTTCTATGGCATAACCCTATCTCCACACCTAAATATAACCATCACAGAAAACACTAGCTTGAAATAAAAACATTAAACATAAAATCAGTTTGTATCATGCAGCCTGTAGCCAGGCATATAACTAGCACAAAGACTGATAACATACTAGCGTTTCTACATGGGTGTTCTAATCCAAACACACCTATACACACACAGACCTAGTGATTACAAGAATAACAGACGACTGTGAGAGTAGTCATACTGCGCCTCCACAGAAAGGAGAAAGGAGTCTTTTTGAGCTTATTGATGCCACAGGTTTTATATACCTCATCATCTCCTGCCATTTCGAAACCCATGTAAATGTCTTCAAGTATATACTTAAGAACAGTCACACATAATGGATTGTATCAAATGATATTTTATTATGTCATATAGCATTACAAAACCAATATTGTCATATGACACTACCATCAGATTCATAACAAATTCACAGAATTTCCTTTGTGCTGCATTGCATGTGTTTGCTTTCTTGAATTTCTCAAGAAAGGTGTTCTGTTAGCTGTTCAACATTAAATTGGTGGAACTATACAAGTATCAGCCACACCAATCCGATAAAAACAGTCCGACACCCTTTATAACTCGAACTTTGAACGCTTGCATGTTCATCTGTATGCAAACTTACAATTCTTGAGAGTCTTGTACTTTAATATGGGGCCTGGCTATAAAACACAGTCAGTGCAGTCACTACACTGACTTAGGCTGTTTTCTCTTTGGGTAAACACAGGGTGCAGTCAGGAGCTTGAACAAGGCTTAGACTTAATGTTGACTCCATGCTAAGGTGTTATCTAAGGGATCTTTGGTGCTTGTAAAAGATGTAGGAAGAAATATCTAGATGGAAAAGCCGAGTCACCCCAGGAGTTCCTCTCATTTAGGCATTTCTCCAGGAAAAAGGAAGATGATTTAGTCAGTTCTTCCAGACTGAGGATTATGTCAAAATACTTGAATTATTTTTATAATACACAGTAGTTAGGTTAAGATAAAGTTGGAAGTAGGCTATATGCTGGTCGTTTAACAGATTCAGGACCACTGCATGTATTCATTTCCACTGCAGATTTATGTCAAATTTTTCAGATGGCCACAGTGTCTGAACTTTTTCAGATTGTATTCGGAATTCCCTAGAACTGTGAGGAAACAAGGGTTTGTCTAGTTTACCACATTTCTGAATTCAGTGACAGTCTTACTGCTTAACTATTGAAGTATGCATTTTAGGTATACAGGCGTATAAATATATTCCCAGTCATACTACATCCACCAAAAAACATAAAAATTAATCCACAAGAAACATCTTTCTCAAGTTTTTAGGTACCAGCCCACTCATAATTCTTCTTTCTGACAGAATCTCTTGTTATCAAAAAAGAACAAAAATGCTGGGCGGGGACTTTGTTTTATCCACCAGTTATTGATTAGATGGAGGCAGATCTGAAGTTCCAGAAGTTCGGATTGTGACATTTTGATAAAAAAAAAAAAATGAAGTCAAGACATGTAAATAAGATTTATTATACATTCACAATAAGATAAACAACATGCATTAAGAAAAATACATAGGGTGAACTTTCATTTCATGGTATTCTTGGTATTCGGACATCCTACTGCTTTTTTATGAAGGCCTATTCAGAGTGTATACAGGCACTTCCCAGAAGCATCTCCCTCCCATTTTGACATGTGAGCAAATGTCACATGACCTAGTCTATTTATAGTCTTCTGTGGGCTACCTCATCAGCTACTGTATATCATACAAGATGTGTTTAGTTCAGAATAGCCTGTTGTAAGCTAAATATTTCATGCATGTCTCAAGAGAGTAACCCTGAGCAGTATATTAGAGACTGAGATCAGTCATTTGTGTGAAACAATGTTCTGTTAATTAGCCTTTCTCTCACACTGATGCTTTGTTTTCAGAAGACATTTCAGAAGTTACAATGTCCCTTTATGTACTTGGGCACATCAAAACATTTGGAGATCAGTTCCAGATCACACGGCATAGACTTTGGTGTATAGGCTGACATGACAACAGCTGAAATAGAGCAAATGGTGGTCTATTGATGTTCATTATAAAGCAGTTGTTTCGTAGCACGTCTATGTCTGGCTTAAAATAGATGCTTAAATTGTGTAGCATGTGTTGCCTGATTGCAGTTTGATCTAATACAGGAAGTGTCCATAAATGCATGGTGACAAGTATCTTATACGGTTCTACTGCAGTGCTTAATTACTGGGTCTGGCACTTTGTCTAGTCTTTCATGAGTGTAGAGAAAAAAATAAGACCTTATCATCACGATATTAAAATATATGGTCGATTTCTAGTGTAATGTGCTTAGAGATGATGAGAAACACTGTGCTTAATGGCTGTGATTATTGCAAATATATCGGTACCATATTGGTTATCGGCTGAATTTTTTAAAATCTCTAATTAGTTGAAATTGGATATTTCTAATCAATATTATAGTTAATATTGTATATTTAATTGTGCACAGTAACTTATTTTAGCCTATTTTTAAATTAGGATTTCCTTTGCCACACTCAAAGTTGATCTTTAAAAGTTAATACCCAATTTATAAACAGTATATATTGTAACTTTAATAAAAATTAAAACTTTTGTAATGTTATAAATGTCTTTACTGTCTTTTATCAAACGTAATTAAAAGTATTAATATTTTTCAAAAATAAAAAAGTAGTTTTTTTGTTTTTTCTTTTGCAAAGAAGCATTCACAGTTTTGTTAATGCATTATAAGGCAGATCATTAAAATGGACCAGTAACATGAAACACCATATCTGGAATTGCATGTCCTCCTCATCCCTCCTTTTTTTAAAATATAGTCATTGGCTTCAATTCCAAACAGTGTTTGGTGTTTCATAATGTTAAGAAATCCTAAACCGCAACTTCTGAGTTAATTGTGATGGATTTTTGTTAAATATTGATCCTTGGTAAACACTGCACCCTTCTTGGATGGATACTTTTTTTCTCTGAGGAATGTCTTGTGGTCAGTAAAAATAATTAAAAAGCTACCGTCTCATTTCTGAATGACTCATGTCTAAAACATCCCAAACATCCCCTTATCCCCACCCCACAAGTGGGCAGTAAGCTCAGCTGACATGGTCACCCTCTCAGAGGCCCTTGCCACATTAAGTGCTGGCGAGCAACTGTATGCTAGGACTAGTGTTTTGAATGATATTGTCAGGCTGAGTGTCCACCATTGGCATTGTCACTCCAACAGCATTAGTCACAGTGCTTCCTTTTTCCTGCATCCAGCCCAATTGTCCATCACCACTAAAATAAACTCCCAGAGACTGGATTTTTTTTTGTAGTCCAGTTCACTGGGTTTATTTTGCTGTGTGCTTGCAATGTGGATTTAAGATCTTTAGGAGTGTGCAAAGACAGGAAATTCAGTAAACAATTTTATAAATCTCACAAATGTTGGTAAAATGCTTTTCACCATTTGCATCAGTTTGAATAAACAATGTGTTTGTGTATTTTTTCTCTAGAAAGCATGGTGTACCACCCTGAGTTTGAGCGAGCAGGCAAGGAATGTGGGCTCCAAGTGTGGAGAATTGAGAAGTTTGATTTGGTGGCAGTTCCTGAGAACCTCTATGGAGGGTTCTACACCGGTGATGCTTACGTGGTCCTCAATACTATCAAGCAACGCTCTGGAAACCTACAGTATGACCTCCACTTCTGGCTAGGTAAGAGGACAATGCTGTGTTAAAGAGATTCTAACATTTATTTTAGTTCTGAAGTAAATGTTTTGCCTAATTTCCAAGACCAGCTAGTTATCAGATGCATCAGCTATATTTCTTATAGATGCTCTTCCCTCAACTGACAGGTGACTACTGCACGCAAGATGAAAGTGGGGCGGCTGCCATTTTCACAGTGCAGATGGATGACTATTTGGGTGGAAAGCCCATTCAGTACCGTGAAGTTCAAGGCTATGAGTCCAAAGCATTTCTGGGATATTTTAAGAAAGGGTTGCAGTACATGGTGAGTGGCCCAATTGTCAACAGGACAAATAGAAAGTGACAAAAAAGTGACTAATCCAAATAAGGATGTCCAAGATGAAACAAATTTTTCATTGACTGCATGAATTACATTTATAATGTTATATAAAGGTCTTGATGTTTTTCCACTAAATGTTACTATTAAAAATGTTGGAATGGAATTGTAATATTGCCAGACATGAAACTTCAGTGACTGTTGGTTTGATTTTCTTTTGCTTTTATTGTTTTGTTGTTGTATTTTGTGCGTGTGTATTTTTTTTTTATTTCGGTTTTGTTTTGATTTATTTTTTTTGTTTGATTTTCTTTTGCTGTTATTGTTTTGGTTTGGTTTTCTTTAGCTTTTATTCTTTTGTTGTTTTTTGTGTTTGTGTGTGTGTTTCGTTTCATTTCCGTCTTGTTTTGTTTTCCAGAAAGGTGGAGTTGCATCTGGATTCAAGCATGTGGTCACCAATGAAGTTATAGTGCAACGTGTGCTACAGGTCAAAGGTCGGCGTGTTGTCAGAGCAACAGAAGTGCCTGTCAGTTGGGAGAGCTTTAACCAGGGAGACTGTTTCATCCTGGACTTGGGCAACGTGAGTATCATGTGAAGAGAGTGAGGGGTATTGACATTGTAAAAAAAAAACGTAAAAATAACCCTGTTTGTCAGTACAAATAGCCTCATGGTTAGTGCGCCAACATACAGCGCAACTGTGCTCATGGTGACCTGAGTTCGTTTCCTGTTTCAAGGTCTTTTGCCGACCTCCTCCTCCCAATGCTTTCCTGTCAGCTCTCTACTGTCCTGTCCCAATAAAGGCAAAAAACGCCCATAAATATGACTTTAAAAAAAAATAACAACCCTGTTTTCTCTGTGTATTTTTACAGGAAATCTACCAGTGGTGTGGTTCAAAGAGTAACCGCTTTGAAAAGCTAAAAGCTACTCAACTTGCGAAGGGCATTCGTGACAATGAACGCAGTGGACGGTCTCGTGTGTATGTGTGTGATGAAGGGGTGGAACGCGAGAAAATGTTGGAGGTAAGAAAGACAGAAAGCTTCAACTTCAAAATTGACAAGTGATTCACTAAATGCATGATCCAATTATTTCTGGCAGGTTCTTGGAGAAAAACCAGACCTGCCTGAAGGAGTGTCTGATGATATCAAGGCTGATGCCTCCAACAGGAAGATGGCCAAACTCTATAAGGTAGCCACCGGATTTAAACCATGTAAATATGTAAATAGCCATTGTAGACCATAAGTACATTAAATTTCTTGACGTTTTCCTGTACTTTAGGTGTCTGATGCCAGTGGAGACATGACGATTGCTCTGGTGGCCGCTGAGAACCCTTTCTCCCAAAGTGCACTGGAATCAAGCGACTGTTTCATCTTGGATCACGGCTCAGATGGCAAAATCTTTGTTTGGAAAGGTAATTGGTATTATTGACCGACAAAACAAAAGGAGACTTTTTATAAAAAAAATTATTCAGAGTTCTTTTTTTGACACACCAATGTTTGTTTTATAGGAAAAGATGCCAATGTGGAAGAGAGAAAGGCTGCCATGAAGGCAGCAGATGAATTCATTAAGAAAATGGGTTACCCAAAACACACACAGGTTCAGATTCTCCCGGAGATGGGCGAGACGCCTCTATTCAAACAATTCTTCAAAAACTGGCGTGATGTGGATCAGACGGAAGGTCTGGGCGTGGCTTACATCTCAAACAGCATTGCTAAGATCGAGAAGGTGCCATTCGATGCTTCGACTCTGCATGATTCACCAGCCATGGCCGCCCAACATGGAATGATTGATGATGGCAACGGAGAGAAACAGGTCAGTGAGTGAGCACACATTGCATGTAACCTGGCCTGAGGTCACACAATATGTTGTATACAAATACAATGATGGTACTGTAATGATATTTTTATTTTTATGTCACCTGATACTTTAGATCTGGCGTATTGAAGGATCAGACAAGGCTCCAGTTGAACCTTCTACTTATGGCCAGTTCTATGGAGGAGACAGTTACATTATCCTGTACAATTACCGCCATGGAGGCAGACAGGGTCACATCATCTACATCTGGTATGACTTGATCTCACACAGTTGATCTAAAGCTTCATCTGACATAATCCCAGGAGGACATGCTATCTGTTTTCTTATAACAAGATAAGAATGTTTCTTATAACATTTCAGTAAGCTGTCTTATGATGTCTGACTTGCTTATGATGTCTGTTACAGGCAGGGTAAGGACTCCTCTCAAGATGAGATTGGAGCATCTGCCATTTTGGCTGCCCAGCTGGACGATGAGCTTGGAGGTGGACCTGTGCAGGTAATGCCAATGAATAAATCTCAATGGATCACTTGATCACAATCATATCCATATGTGTAATGCTGAATTTATCATTAGGGGCTCCTCCACCAAAAGTGTAACTGTGATTTTTTTTTTTTTTCAAGTCAACATGGAACAACATTCACAACCCATTTTACAACTGTGATGCTGCAGCATATTTGTGATGAAATGGTATTCAGTGAAAAAATGTAGCACAGGACTTCATTAGATAGCTTTGCTGTCACCTAATGCTCACTTAAATTTAATCTCTAAAAACACTAATAATTTAATAATGCTGTAAAATCTATTAACGCCTAAATTCACTTGTAACATTCATAATTGCTGGTTTTATATTTAATTTATTTTATTTTATTTTGTATTTAGTTATTTTTTGTTTAGACAATACAGTATAGAATTTTTATATTGTCAATTTATTGGTTATTTGACGTAACATGAAACTTGTAATAAGTTTACTGGCATCGGCCAGAACTGTAAAGTTTCCATGAAACCAAAATTGACAATTTATCAATTTATTCATGCACAAAATTCATGTGCATTACAATTTTGATGAAAGATTAGAAAAATAAACTTTCTTTGTTGTTGTTGATGTTAAATGAATTAGGGTTGATTATGATTTCATGTTGACTAAGTTCAAGCTTCCTGAAGCTCATGGTTCCTACTGTATCCTTTCATAGCTTAGCTACATTTTGTCATTATTGCTGGTTGCACTAGCCTTCCTGGATTTTTTTTTTTTTGTTAACCAACTTCCACCTCTATGTCTTTGCTTCCTGTCCTTTATTCATAATCTACATCCTGCTGTAGATGGCTGGTGCTCCCCTCACCACTCAGGTATCCATTTCTCAGGATTGCATGTCCTTGTACAGAGCCTGAATGTTTTTCCACCACATTTATACAAATTAAAATGATCTTACACCACATTACATTAACAACAGATACACATCTGAAAGGAAATTTCTCTGCTTTTTGAAAATTCCTACTCATGTTCCCCTAATGCTTTTTCATTTTCCACAGTGTAGCAGCATAATGTCCATTATCTAACTGAATTTGTACAAGGTTTCTAAAAGAAACAAGGCTTCAGCAGAGGGTTTTTAAAATCATGACTTCATTGGTGTCCGCATAATCGGTATGCATGTGTAAAAAGATAAGTATGCTTTTTGTAAGGCTCTGTACACTGACATGTATTATCGCTCTATACGCCTCCATTAGTGTACTTGTGTCCTTGTGTCTTCATTTTGTGCACAAATAACTAACTGTCTTCCACATTTACAGATTACTTTTGGGAATGAGCATGTTAACAGAAATGCTCCATCATGACTTTACAATTTTTTTAATTGATTCGTAGTGTGATTTTCCTGTCTGGTTTTATGCATGCTGCCATGCACATTCAACTGGTACACAAAAACACATTCAGCATGTTAAAATAGATGATGTGTAAAATGCAGTAAGCAACATCCAAAAAAATCACCTCTGTTTTGGTCAATTATACACAATCAGTCAGAAGTTTGGGGTCAATAAGATATTTTTTTAATACTTTTGTTCAGCAAGAATGCATTAAATTGATCAAAAGTGACAGTAAAGACATTATAATATGTTTCAAATAAATGTTTTCCTCTGAATTTTCTATTCATCCAATAAAAAATATATATAAAGGTTTCCACAAAAGTATTAAATGACACACCCAGCATTAAACCCAGTTATGATTGCTGAAAATTCAGCTTTGGAATTAATTATATTTTAAAATGTATAAAAAACAGTTGTTTTAAGTTGTAATATTTTTCATAACATTTCTGTATTTGCTGCATTTTTATTCAAATAATGCAGCCTTGGTGAGCATAAAATATTTATTTTACCCTAAACTTTTGCACAGTAGTGTATATCTTTACTAAAGCATTGTATACTGTAGGGAAAAACAGAAGTTTAATGGAAGCATAAAGAACAAATATTAACATTGCAATAAATGCAATGTATAGTATAATTCAGCATAGAACAACAGGGGAAGACCAAATGTACAGCCCACTGTCATCATTCTGACCACAAAGGATGCTGGGAATGTTGGCTTTAGCTCTACATTCCAAACTGTAAGCTCCACACTGCCACCCTGTGGAATTAAATGCATCCTCAACCAAAGACTTTTGAACAGTGTATTTTGTCTTTTATACTGTATATCAGAATTCCAGCATTTTAATAGTTTTGCGAAGGCAGGGCTTCCTGTTGTCTCTGTTTAATGCATACTTGCTGTGTATTTTTCAGGTGCGGGTGGTTCAGGGTAAGGAACCTGCTCACCTCATGAGTCTTTTCGGAGGGCAGCCCATGGTGGTGCACAAGGGTGGGACCTCCAGGGAAGGCGGTCAGACTGTGCCAGCCGAGACTCGGCTGCTCCAAGTGCGCTCAAACTCTGCAGGGTGCACACGAGCGGTGGAGGTCAGCATCTAATATTTACTATTTGTGTGAGCTTTTAAATATTCTCTCACAATAATTGCTGATCTTAACCGTTGATGTATCTAGGTTGATGCTGTGTCCTCCAATCTGAATTCCAATGATGCCTTCGTCCTGGTGACCCCAGCTACGTCGTTCATATGGGTGGGACGAGGAGCCAGTGATACGGAGAAACGTGGGGCACAGCAGCTCTGTGATATCCTTGGGGTGTCTGGCTCCGAGCTGGGTGAAGGAGGAGAGGATGGTGAGAACTCATTTGAAATTGTCAAAGTAATATTTCACCCAGAAAAGAAAACCTGAGATTTCAAAGTTTAAAAAATCCAGAAAAGATCTTAGAAACATCATAATAGTGGTCCATATGGCTTATGTGACAGAATTTTAATTTTTGGGTGAACTACTCCTTTTAAGATGAATAAAACTAAAGAAATTAAAGTATGTAACTTTTTAAAAATGTAATTATTTCATTTACATTTTTACAATTTATTCACATTTCATTCACGTGTGACCATTTTTTATTACTATATATATTATAACCATTAATGATTTGGCTAGGAATGTTTTTATAAAAAAAAAAAAAAAAAAAAAAAAAAGCTCATAAATAAGCTCATGTAAATGTAAATGCATGCATTGCAATGCAGTTAGTTTCTGGGACGCTCTTGGAGGAAAGGCTGATTACCGCACGTCGTCCAGGCTAAAGGACAAGATGAATGCCCACCCGCCACGACTGTTCGCCTGCTCAAACAAAAGTGGACGTTTTATTGTGAGTATCACGCCCAGAATTATAATTTTTTTTTGCCTGCCCTAATTCAAGTAGATTGTCAGTGAAGTATAACAAAGAGCCATTCATTATGGATGCATTGATATCCATACAGATTGAAGAAGTTCCTGGAGAGATGACTCAAGAAGACCTGGCTACAGATGATGTCATGATCCTGGACACCTGGGATCAGGTAAACTGACTACTTTAAAAGGATTGTTCTACTTTACATACAGTACCAAGGATATCTCATATATAAAGGGAGTGCTACATATTCTCATTCATATCAAGCATGTGACCAGGAAACAGTTTTATATTCGGCCAAACCTCTGGATTCAATACAATTTCCAAATAGATGGTTAATCATTACATTTCAGTTCAGTCATGCTTGGGTAACACTTTATTTTAAGGTGTCCACAATATAGAGTAATTACCTTGTTAAGTACTTAGTAGTAGCCGTTGTACTTACATGAAACAAAATGTACTTACCGTGTAACTAAGTTTTGGAACAGCGTGTACTTACAGTTTGTAATTATGTAGATGTAATAGGCAGCTACTGTTACACATATGTAACAGACCGAGTCTGTTACACAGCTACTTGTGTAACCAAAAGATTGTTACATGTGTGTTGCAGACTTTATACAACGTAATTATAAATGTAAGTACACAGACATAAGCTACTTAAAATAAAGTGTATCAAGATTGTACTTAAGTGTAGTTCATGTGTGTTTATACTGTACACCAGGGATCCTCAAATCTGGCCCACACCTGCAGAGTTTAGCTCTAACCCTAATCAAACACACCTGAGCATGCTAATCAGAGTTTTCAAGATCATTAGAAAATCACAGGTAGGTGAGTTTGATCAGGGTTGGAGCTAAACTCTGCAGCAGACTGGCTGTCCAGGGAAAGATTTGAGGAACCCTGCTGTACACCTTATCCAGCTGCACCTTAGTTTGATTTAACCCACCAGTATACAGCTAAAATACATGTAATACATTTCCGATTACATTAAAATGACAGAATATTATAGCAGGTATAAGCTACTTAAAATAAAGTGTATCAGGATTGTACTTAAGTGTACAAGTAGCTGTGTAACAGACTGCGCCTGTTACATATGTGTAACAGTAGCTGCCTATTACATCTACATAATTACAAACTGTTATTACAAGCTATTCCATAAATCAGTTACATGGTAAGTACATTTTGTTTCATTTAAGTACAACGGCTACTACTAAGTACTTAATTAGGTAATTACCCGGTATTATGACACCTTAAAATAAAGTGTTACCCATACTTGTCTTTTATGAATGATAAGCATCATAGAATGACTCTTTTAATAATGTAGTGACATGCAACTGACGTTTAATGAATTAATGACGCATCACAGGGAAATTAAATGAATTTTGATGTGCTTTGCAGGTGTTTGTTTGGATTGGTAATGAAGCTCATGACGAGGAGAAGACTGAAGCGATGACTTCAGGTAAGACTCCTTGAAATTCTTTAAACTTAGTCATAATTGCACTACATGAAGTATAAAAAATAAATAAATAGCATATTACTGTAACGATTAGTCCACTGGAGGCGAGCATAATGAGAACCCAAGTGCATTTTTATTTACAAAAGTAAACCATAATATATAACATAATCCATAATATATAACATATTCCAAATAGAGACTTGACTTGAACAGACATGGTTTGAACAGAATTGACTTGAACAGATTTGACTTGGCATAAAACAAACTAGACTCACCAACAGCAGGTTACATCAATACACGACAAGGAACAAAAGACAACGACATGGTTACTTATAGCAAACAAGACTGGACACATGACAAGAACCAACCAATCAGAACATGACACAAAGAACAAGGGAACCAATAACATGAAAGACATGAAGGCAAGGGAATCATGGAACAAACAGCATAAAACTAAATACAAAATAAAAGACATGAAAACATGAACATGACAAATCCCTAAACAGGCATGACAATTACCATACTACTTCTGCTACACTAGTATTTATAGTGTGCTCAGTATGTAAATATTTGTTCTTTATGTAGAATACTCAAATGACATACTACGTTCCTCATGTGATGTATACAACAGACAATTGCAGGGAATACTGTATCCCACAATGCAACTCTTGTTTATCCAAGTGATTTAATTTTTATAAAAACTGACAATAAAACTGCAATATTTATAATGGATGAATTTATTCATTCAAAATTATTCTTATAACAATATAGATGTCTTTACTGTCGCTTGTATTCAGGAAGGACCTATTCAGTTTATCAAAATTATTTATTTTATTGACTCAAACTTTTGAATACTGTATGACAAATTTATTCAGTTAATATTGTCTTTGGTCGATGCTACAGTCCAGTAGGTGGCGATAATGTGTATAAGATAGAAAGTAAGATAGAAACATGATATTTTGAAATCACAAAACACTTTATAATGTGTCCTTTTATGAATCCCGTATTAAACTTGTTCTCTTTCTCAAGCTACCCGATACATTGAGACGGATCCAGCCAACCGTGACCCGCGCACACCCATCGTGAAGATCAAACAGGGCTTTGAGCCACCCACTTTCACAGGCTGGTTCCTGGGCTGGGACCATGACTACTGGAGCACTGACCCCCTGGTGCGGGCCATGGCGGAGCTGGAGATCTGAACTTTGAGCTGTCACCCCTGACCTTTAAACCCCACTGCCTTACTGCAAGTTGATCAAAGTTGCCCTTAGATACATATATGATGCCAATTTGATGCTTATCAGGGTTTAATCATGGATTCAAAAAACCAAAGCTGTTCCTGGGTCAGTATCAAAAGGCAATTTTTTAAAAGAGCACTTTACGACCCTGTGTTTCAGTCACCAAACATAAGGCAAATGTATTAATTCTTTAGCTCGTTACTTCTGTATTTAAGTGTTTTACTAGCAATTCTACTTGTGTTTTGAATTTATATTTTTAAGAGAAAAATTCAACAGTGTTTATAATGCCACCAAAATACTGACCTAATGGTTGCCTAGATATGAGGCGTTTCCACCTTGTCGCTCTTCCATCTGACACTCAGGAGCTCATTGCTTGGCTGTGTACAGAATAGCATACTAGCATACTACTCATACTATTCTGTAAGTGTATTATAGTGTGTGTACAGTATGCACATTTTTAAATGCAAGAAATACCCTTGTAACTTATTGAATTTGCCAAAATGTGCAGTATATGACAAAGCATGCTGTTAAACCTTGTATACCACAATGTTCTACAATTGTTGTTAACTAAAACTAAATTGCTGTAAATGAAACAATTCAAAATAAAGCTCAAATAAAATAAAAAAATTCAAATTGGCCTAAGAACTTGAACTAAATAAAAAAAAAAATGAAATGTTGCTTTGGTTAAAATTACTGGACATAACTACTGCAGATCATTTCTAGGGGGTGGTTTAATTGTTAACATATGGGTCAATTAACTGCCTGAAGATCAGATAAAATGGTATACCTCATAGTGCAGAGATTGGCTGCCTTTGATATTTGCTAAAGACTCGCAGAGCAACTTATTCCAGATACTCCTGCTTTCGCAAATCTTTCTCTACCTGAAATAAAAAATCATGATTTCTCAGTTTTACTACTTATACAATAAAGAACCACAACCCCAAAATGTTTCCAGAGTGTTCTTCAAAGACTGATTTATGCATCATATTAATAGCAGTCTGGGAAAATAACGAGGTAAAGAGTTTATGTACTTGTAAATCATGAGAAAGATTACACATTTACTGAAGGGAATGGGAAAATCACACATCAGAAATATGCAAACAAAAACATTCAATATTACAATGTACATAAAAGTGAGTTGGACAAAACAACATGTGATATTCAGCATACATCCGTTAAATGACAGAATAAAAAATTATATAGAATTGTGATAGACTGATATATGATGAAAATACAAATATTTCAAAATATTGTTGAAACCAGCACTGACACTAATTTCACATCTTTGACAAGTCTTGGTAATTCCATCCTCTGATATGTGAAGCAGCAAATACAGTCATTAAAAGCACAAACATTGACCTCTATAGGCTTCATTTGTTTTCAGCTGAAGTCTGATGTAAAAATATCATATTATATGTATGTAAATGTCTGGTAGATAAACAGTAAGATCGAAGATTTCATAAACCAAGCGATAAAATATTAATATGACAGGAAATGGATGTATAAATGCATTGTGTTTTTAAAAATCAACCAACATCATGCAAACCTGTACATATTAATTCGGTAATTGAAATGGATATGGCTTAAGGCTTTTATATTGACAGTCAGCGTTAATAAAGGTTCAAGAAAGCGAGAAAAACTGGTAGGCACAATAAGCACTGCTGTCAGTTTCATGTTTTGACACCTGATACTATCCACATATTCCTTTAGATGGTTTATTATCTGTTTGACAATCAAGCAGGTTAGGTTACATATGCCTGAAACACACACATGCACTCATATGACCAGGAGATGTTCCATAACCTATCAACCAAAAAGCCAAACATCACATTGCAATATTCAGTATCTAAAAGATCAGCCAGCACTGGTCTGTATAGCTCTAGTATTCTTGTTACGACCAGAGAAATTGTACACAAATTCAATTTGTAAGGCCTATTCACTTCAAGTCCAAATTCTTGATATGCATAAAAAAAAAAAAAGTTTAAAACAAAGCAACAATGTGATTTTTTTTTAAATTGGCCTCTTATTTAGCAAATATTTTATGACTTTCATATTGTTTGGCTGTATTAGATTTCCTTCAGACAAGAATGAATATGTCTTTACTAGGAAGGAACATCTACAGATCACACATCAGGCTGTGATTATGTTGTGCATGTACAGCAGGGTCCAAATATGAGACCAAATATGTGAAAATGTTTCTATTTTTGCATTTTTCTAATATAGTACATGATCAGAATAACAATTTGAGTGGTTAAATTTTAAAAAATGTGCATGGGCTTCAGAATGCATATGTATTTCAACAACAGTAGCACTCCAGCTGCATGAACTCCATACATTTGTGTAAAACTTGATGAATGTGTTCTTCAGAATTATTTGAGATGATCTCAAGAGCATTTTGAACATCTGACTATCTATACCAGGGGTCACCACACTCGGTCCTGGAGGGCCGGTGTCCTGCAGAGTTTAGCTCCAACTTGCCTCAACACACCTGCCTTGAAGTTTCAAGTATACCAGGAAAGACATTGATTGGCTGGTTCAGGTGTGTTTGATTAGGGTTGGAGCTAAATTCAGCAGGACACCGGCCCTCCAGGAACAAGTTTGGTGACCCCTGATCTATACAGTCACAAGATTACCAATTTGATGAACAATTTGCAAATACAACCTCACATATTTCTTCTTCACTTCACGTAATGATGTTGAATACCAGAATTCAGTGTGGTCTCAGACTTCTGGACCCGGCTGTACATTATACTCACATGAGTGCATGTTATATAACATCAGTCTGTTCATTTCTGCATGGATGCATCTGTATGTGTGTGTAGGTAGCTGTGTAGGTAGCTTTACGTGGCTCTTAGTTCAGGGCTTTATGAAGGACTGCATCATGTCAATAGGCAGAGGGAAAATGATGGTGGAGTTCTTCTCTGCTGCGATGGTGTTGAGGGTCTGGAGGTAGCGCAGCTGCAAAGCAGAGGGGGACTCTGCGATCACCAGAGATGCCTCCTTCAGTGCCCGTGATGCATTCATTTCCCCCTCAGCGGCTATCACCTACAAACAGCAGAGGGGCGGTGTGAAAAAAAACAACCATGTGTCTTGATTTAGTAAACCTTGTACACCACACAAAACTTCCACCCCTTTGAAGCAATAATTCACCTAAATATGAACATTTTCTGAAAATGTACTCACCCTCAGGCCATTCAATGTGTAGATGAGTTTGTTTCTTCATTGGAACAGATTTGGAGAAATTTTGCATGACATTACATTTGCTCTCCAATACATCCTCTGCACTGAATGGGTGCCGTCAAAATGAGAGTTTAAAGAGCTTATAAAACCATCACAATAATCCACAAAACTCCGGTCCATAAATTAATTTCTTGTGATGTGATGTTGATGTTTGTAAGAAACAAATCCACCATTAAAATGTTAAAAATCCTTTCCTCTATCCATAAAAATGCTTTCTCCAGTGAAACAGTCATCTTATCTGAATCAGGAGTGAAATATGCTAAAAATACAAGCATAAAATACAAAACAGTTCTAAACAAATATGTTGGTGGATTTTGATGTTAGAGAAAAACAGGAAATGGACTTTTCCTTTGGAGGAAGCATTATTATAGATTATGGACTGGTATTTTGGCCAGAAACAACACTTTAAAGTTCAAATGCCTTGATGGATTTGTTTCTTACAAACATGCACTGAAGTCGTGTGGATTGCTTATGGATTATTGTGATGTTTTAACCAGCAGTTTGGACTCTCATTCTGACGGCACCCATTCACTGCAAACAGTCAGTTAGTGATATAATGTTACATTTCTCCAAATCTGTCCCGATGAAGAAACAAACTCATCCACATCTTGGATGGCCTGAGGATGAGTACATTATCAGCAAAATGTCATTTTTGGGTGAACTATTCCTTTAAGCAACATGCCTGGTTTTGCTTTATGACCGAATGTATATAGAACAAACCATATTTAAACCAAAGTTTTACTGTAACTGAACTTGTATTTTAAGGGATGGTTCACACAAAAATGAAAATTCTGTCAAAATCAAAATCTCACCCTTAAGTTGTTCCAATTATTTTTCCATTCTATGGAAGTCAATGGCTACCGTCAACTGTTTGGTTACCTAAATTCTTCTTTTGTGCTCAACAGAAGAAACAAACTCATACAGGTCTGGAATAACTGGAGGTGAGTTTGGGTCAGGTTTCTTTTTGTCTTGTATAGTTTTGTTGATGGTTTTTCTGGATCAAGTCTTGCCACACAGCCTGTCTATACTGGCATCTGTCTTATATTGCTGTCTGAATATTTGTACCAAGTGACTTTATGCCAAAACACCACAGGGTTTGACTAAACGCACAGCCTTTGACGTCAGCTGAGAACCAATGCTGTACATTACTTCTTTTTAAAAGTGTCTGCTAAACACCCACTAATATAATTGATGCAGAGAGATACCGTTTACACTTTTACTAACCAGGACAGTGGTTTCCCACTTCTCGCTGTGTGGCTGATGTAGGCTGATGTAGGCTGTATCTCATTGATTTGAAGAAAACATACTTGTATCTGGGCTAAGCATACAAGAATAATTGTGCACATATATCCTTCCACATAATGAATATTAACCCATAGTAACCTGTGTGTGTAACAAAAACTAAATAGTACACCAGAATTTGGCTGTTGTGCACTATATATAAGCCTTTAATGCTCACCAAAGCTGCATCTATTTGATGAAAAATATAATTAAAATATGTGAAATATGTTTCCATGTGATATAAATATCAAAAGCATGTTACCTTAGCTCTGGCCTCTCTGGTTGCTTCAGCCTCTGCCGCCATGGCCCTCTGGAGCTGAAGGGGCAGTTTTACGTCCTTAATCTCCACACGTTCTACTTTAATACCCCAGTCATCTGTGGCATCATCTAGTGTGGACTAAAGAAAAAAACAGAGTCAAGTCTAAATACTTCTTCTCAGAGATTCCTCATGGCTCATGCTCCTCATGTTTGAAGTGCTGTGCCAAGTGTGCCTGCCATGAAGAATGTTCCCCAGTTTTTTAAAGGATATCAGATGGAATGAGCGAAGGGCGGGCCACGTGCAAACTGAGGAAGGCGCTTGCAGTGCAGTCGAGCTGGATAGGTCAGCGTCTCGGCTGAGCTACGGTGAATGCACTGCCTGAAGATATACAATGTCTGCTAGAATAAGGTCTAGCCCAAACCATTTCAGTGAGGGAACAAGCGCTAACTTTTATTTTTGGGTGATCTATTCCTTTAAAAGTATAATTCTTGTTTTGAATGTGTAGTTTCATGTGTTACCTGCATACTGTGGGCGATTTCCTCCCGGTCAGACAGGATCTCTGCCAGGTTTTTTGTACCCAGCACGTTCCTCAGGGTGGTCTGTGCCAACAGACGAGTGGCTGCATCAGCATTGGTGATGTTGGCTACTGCCAGCGTTGCGTTTTGAACACGATAGTAGACTACACCATCTACACTCACTGTCACAGAGTCCTTTGTCAGCACCTATCAGGATGAATGCACAAAGACTATTTAATTAAAAACATCATCTGGGTGATAAAAAACAAAACAAAAAAACAAACAAACACAAACATTCACTACCAGTAAAAAGTTCAAATATTAACATTTTTAATGATTTTTACTTTTTTTTTTTTTTTACATTGTGAAATATTATTACAATTTAAAATAACTTATCTATTCAAACATATTTTTAAATGTAATTTATTCCTGTGATGGCAAAGCTGAGTTTTCAGCAGCCATTACTAGTGTCACATGATCCTTCAGAAATCATTCTAATATGCTGATTTGCTGCTAAAGATACATTTCTTATAATTATCAGTGTTGAAAACAGATGTGTTGCTCAATATTTTTGTGGAAACTGTGATACACTACCATTCAAAAGTTTAGGTTTAGAAAGAATGCATGAAATTGATCAAAGGTGACATTAAAGTAATTTATAATGCTACAAATGACTTCTATTTCAAATAAACGCTGTTCTTTTGAATTTTCTATTCATCACAGAATCCTGATATTTCACAGTTTTCAACATTTAAATTAATATGAACCCTAGAGCACCAATAATCACCAAATCAGTATATCAGAATGATTTCTGAAGCATCATGTGACACTTCAGACTGGCTGCTGAAATAAATGATATTCTAAACTATATTAAAATATAAAACATTTCTTTTAAATTATAAAATAAATTAAATTATAATAAAACCTCACTATATATATATATATATATATATATATATACACACACACACACACACACATTTAATTTATAATAATAAAAAATTATCCAAAAATCTGTTTTTAGGATGTCATTCTATTACATACAGGGACATACAGTACTTATAGTCCCTGTACATTACACTATGTGGCAAATGTATTAACATTGTAAATATTGCATGCTTCACATTTATATTGATGCTGTTCAAGTGTTAATACAGAGGCTGAAGTTGAGGATTAGTGTTTGTGTGTGTGATCTCACCTCCTGAGGGGGGATATCAAAGGTGATGGTGCGCATATCCACATTAATAAAGCTGTCCGTGCACGGCAAGATGAAGAAAAGACCTGTGTGAGACAACACACACATACAATAAAAGATTTAACAGCAGCAGACACTCAGAGCATCATAATCAGTGACTCTGAGAAACAGGGCTGATCTTCATTGAGTGCACAACTGGCAATCTACCAAATTCCATTCTCACCGCCAACTGGACTCAGCTGACTGAATTCACGAGTATAATGAATGATCACACTGACATCTGCATTGATGCTTCACAGTACAGCAGTTACATCAGTTTATAGGATTAATTTTTCGGTGAATGATTTTAAAATGTAATCTATTAACACTAATTTATTAGTAATTTACAGATGACAAAGCTGAAGTTTCAGCAGCTATTACTGCAGTCTTCAGTGTCACATGATCCTTCAGAAATCATTCTAATATGCTGATTTGGTGCCACAAGAAACATTTCTTACTGTTTGTGGAAACCGTTTTATATAGAAAGTTCAAAAGATCAGAATATATTTGAAATAACCTTTTTTGTATCAATGAAAAAAACTTGTATTGTTGCTTTTGATGAATTTCAAGAATATATTCTTGCTGAATAACAGTGTTATTTTATTTTAAAAAACTCTATATAAATGTATAGTATAGTTAATAAACAAATATTTAAAATAATACATCTTTTAAATAAAAAAAAAAAATTCTAAATACAAAAGGCAGGCCTGGGCAGAAGAAAATTCTGAGTATAGAATCAAAAGGCTGCAAAAAAAAAAAAAAAAAGACAGGACAATGAGAATGGTTTGGCAAGATGTGACAAGGAAAACAAGTAGGTCTGTGTGTGTGTGTGTGTGTGCTTGAGCTTTAGTAGTGGTTAGGTGTTTTTATTTGTCATCCCTGCAGTTTCTAAACAAAACTGGGAGGTTTTCTAGAGAGTCATCAGGATTTGTTAGTCTGTTCAGAGGTTTGTATATAGCCTATTGTGGAAAATTCCACTCACAGTCCACCCTTAAAGGTCCCATATTGTACACCTTTCTGAAGTATTATTTTAGGTTTTGATGTCCTTAAGAATATTTGCGGTATAAGTACCAAAAACTTTACACCTCCAGAGTGAGGAAAAGGGCTAAGAAAGTCACTCTGGACCCCTCACACCCAGCTCACTCTCTCTTTGTACTGTTGCTCTCTGGCCGGCGCTACAGATCACTGAGCACCAGAACAGCCAGACACAAGAACAGTTTTTTCCCCCAGGCCGTATCCCACCTGAACAACACATAACACACCCCGGTACTGTACATCTGTAAATAACCCATCAAACCTTCATCTGTACATAGGACACATGCACATTCACAGTTCTGTCTATGGTCATGTCTCTTTTCTGTATATTTTTATTTTTATTACTATTGTTATTCTTAATTATTGTATATTCTCTTCATTAGTGTTCTTTATCACCTTAATTATATGTTGTCTGCACTATGTTTGTACTTTCTGTACTGGAAGCTCATAACACCAAGACAGATTCCTTGTGTGTGCAAACACACTTGGCAATAAAGCTCTTTCTGATTCTGATTCTGATTCTGAAAAACCATCTCAATATATTTTTACAGCTCCTCATTCAGGAGCTCTGCTAAGAGCAGGTCGATTTTTGGCCTGTCTAATTAATATTCATGAGCCTCTCTTCTGATTGGCCTGTTGTTTTCTGAGTGACGCATGGCCAGGCCAACCACAGGTAACTAGTTAGGGCCGACGTCACAATTAAAAGTGCAAGTACTGAGAGTGCAAGTCTGCAGCCAGACCCTTCTCCGCTATGCTAGAATCAAAACAAAGGGAAAACAGGAGGCGGCCCATTCAAACCAGCGCAGATTCGGCTACATAAGGATCTTAAAATATAATCTTGTTGTGATGTTGGGTGCCAGAATCGATGTAATACAGCCTCAAATTAGAAATTTGATTGCATACCTGCTGCCACTGCCAGACAAAAAAACGATGACGCTTCTTATCAGAAAAGGTTCAATAAAGTGTGATCTTTTGTTGTTATGGGTGCATCTAAAGATGTCTTGTATCTCACGACTATGTTTTGTATGAAATAATGTGCATGTGTGTAAAACAACAAACATACAATTTATAATCATTTTTAATTGCATATACATTGTCGTGATTAATTGTGGCTGGAGGATGGATGGGATGGTGGGCGATGCTCGGAGTAGTTCGGACGTCACATTTTTATGGAAGTCACAAGGGCTCGTGAAAAAGCACAGCTACTTTATGCAGGCTGTGTGCATTTTTACTGTGGACTGACTGTTTTGAAACTTATATGGTAGTTACATAGCCCCTAGACCTCAGTTATCATGAAAAAAGCCAGGAAATTTCAGTTTTGACAATATGGGACCTTTAAATAAAGCTGAGGAGGAGGAGCCCACAACAGATTGTTTGCAGACCTCTGTGGCCTCAAAGAGGACCAAGAAATCAAGTTTGCTTTCTTTTCAGACCTATAGTATAAATGGCATCTAGCCAAATTGAATGCCTCAAAACGTACTACTGAAAAGATTTTGATATAGAAAGCTCACAGTGAAAAGCCTTTCATTGCGCAAGAGGGATTAAGTCGGTGGACTAACACTAAAAATAGACACTACCCTCATAAATTCATTCAAGGAGGAAATTGCCCTGCGGATTCATATTCCCAAACACAGCATAGACCAATACACACCAGAGACACTAACACAAGCACAGCCACTGCGCAGTGTCATTAACTCGAACTTAGCAATAACTTCAGCAATATAGATTTGAATTTTCTAAAGAAAATGTCAGTGTTCACTAAAGCAGCAAAATAATTGTTTTGTTTTAGGTAAGTTTAGGTTTTGAATGAATCATGCACTTTGTCAGAGTTTTTCTGTTACACAGGATTCAACATTCTTTTGCCTCGTTTTCATTTAAGAACTGTCACAATTCAGTAAGCAAAAAAAAAAAAAAGCATGAAAAAAGACGAACTGCAACCACAGTGTGCAAATATTTCTGTCAATCATTGTTGGTTACTCATTGAATGCAAAATGTTTTAATGCAAGCTGATAGGACATTTTCAAACTTTGATAACATCCACTGTCCAGAGTAGCAATGTATGAAAGACAGCTCACATTGAAGGCACTTCCAAACTAAACAGCTTGTTTGCAAATGTGGCAACTTAAACTTGCGGCAACTTGAACATAAGTGAAATCTGTGTGGGGAATTTTTTCACCCTCAGATGAAACTCGCGATCACACAGATTCCTACTCAAATGACTGGATTTTGCCTGTGAAATTTCACAGCGCAACAGTAAATGTGACCTCACTTTGAGGCTGAAATTAAGTCCAAAATAAAAAACTATTTGGAAGGAACCCAACTGTTAAGTGGTCTGAACTTAATTAATTTGCTGAAATTTAAGAAGAAGATAAAAAATTTAAAGAGGAGGAGAAGACAAAGAAATGCAAAAGAATACCAATGACTGAGGAATATCAATATACAGTGCTGCCTGAAAGTTTGCGAACCCTTTAGAATTTTCTATATTTCTGCATAAATATGACCCAAAACATAATCAGATTTTCGCACAAGTCCTGAAAGTAGACAAAGAGAACCAAATCAAACAAATAAGACAATCATTTATTTATTCAGGAAAATGATCCAATATTGCATATCTGTGAGTGGCAAAGTATGTGAATCTCTTGGATTAGCAGTTAATTTAAAGATGAAATTAGAGTCCATCTGTGCAGAGGTGTTTTCAGTCAGTGCAATGACTAAATGTCAGTACATGACCTGTTTTATTCAAAGAACAGGGAGCTATCAACGTCTGATCATGCTTGTGGAAATGAATCATGTCACGAACAAAGGAGATTACTGAGGACCTCGGAAAAAAAGATGATGTTGCTCATCAGGCTAGAAAAGGTTACAAAACCATCTCTGAAGAGTTTGGACTCCACAAATCCACAGTCAGACAGATTGTGTACAAATGGAGGAAATTCAAGACCACTGTTACCTTCCTGAGAAGTGGTCGACCAACAAAGATCACTCCAAAGCAGATCATGTAATAGTCTACGAGGTTGCAAAAGTTCCCAGGGTAACTTCTAAGGAACTAAAGGCCTTTCTCACATTGGCTAATGTTAATGTTCATGAGCCCATCATCAGGAGAACACTGAGCAACCTTGGTGTACATGGCAGAGTTGCAAGAAGAAAATCACTGTTCTCCAAAAAGAAAATTGCTTGCTAAAGATCATGTGGACACGCAAGATGACTATTGGAGATGGACTAATGAAGCAGAGCAAGATTTAAAAGCTTGTTTTGACCTCACTGATTGGACTGTTTTTGAAGCCGCTGCCACCGATCTTGATGAACTCACAGAGACTGTAACATCATATATCAGTTTCTGTGAGGATATATGCATCCCCACCAGGACATTCTTATCATTCAATAATGATAAACCGTGGTTTACTGGGAAACTCAAACAGCTTCGTCAGGCCAAAGAGGACGCTTACAGAAGTGGGGATAAAATCTTGTATAACCAGGCCAGGAACAGACTAACAAAGGAGATCAGAGTGGCTAAAAAGAACTACTCTGAGAAGTTGAAAAAAGAACTTTCATCCAACGATCCGGCGTCGGTATGGACTGGTCTGAGGAACATCACCATGTACAAGTCACCACCCCCACAGTCTGCAGAGAATCAACAACTGGCTGACGATCTCAATGTGTTTTACTGCAGATTTGAAAAGGCCAGATTGACACCCAGCACCCGCTCTGATCTGCACTTCACACATTCACCTTCCCCCCCTGCAACCCCCCTTACTCCCTCCCCCACCATTCTACCTGCGTTTAAAGTCTGTGTAGAGGATGTGAACCGGGTCTTCAGAAAACAGAAATCTAGGAAAGCTTCAGGACCAGACGGTATTTCACCTGCCTGTCTAAAAGTCTGTGCTGACCAATTGGCCCCCATCTTTACACAAATCTTCAACAGATCTCTGGAGCTGTGTGAAGTTCCCCGCTGCTTCAAACGCTCCACCATCATTCCCGTCCCCAAAAAGCCCAAAATCACTGGACTTAATGACTACAGACCTGTCGCACTCACATCTGTGGTCATGAAGTCACTTGAGAGACTGGTCCTGGCCTACCTGAAGGACATCACTCGACCCTTGCTGGATCCTCTTCAGTTTGCCTATAGAGCAAACAGGTCTGTGGATGACGCTGTCAATATGGGACTGCATTACATCCTGCAACACCTCGACAAACCTGGGAATTATGCAAGGATCTTATTTGTGGACTTCAGCTCGGCCTTCAATACCATCATACCTGACCTTCTCTCAGACAAACTGAGACAGCTCTCTGTGCCCTCCTCCATCTGTCAGTGGATCACCAGCTTCCTGACAGACAGGCAGCAGCTAGTGAGGCTGGGCAAACTCACATCCAGGACTCTCACCATCAGCACTGGCGCCCCTCAGGGTTGCGTTCTCTCCCCACTGCTCTTCTCCCTCTACACGAATGACTGCACATCAAAGGACCCCTCTGTCAAGCTCCTGAAGTTTGCGGACGACACTACAGTCATAGGCCTCATCAAGGACGGTGACGAGTCTGCCTACAGACAGGAAGTTGAGCAGCTGGCTGTCTGGTGCAGTCTTAACAACCTGGAGCTGAACACGCTCAAAACTGTGGAGATGATAGTGGACTTCAGGAGAAACCCCCCTGCTCTCCCCCCACTCACCACCATGAACAGCACTGTGACTTCAGTAGAGTCATTCAGATTCCTGGGCACCACCATCTCTCAGGACATGAAGTGGGACAATCACATTGACTCTATTGAGAAAAAGGCCCAGCAGAGGCTGTATTTCCTCCGCCAGCTAAGGAAGTTCAACCTGCCTCAGGAGCTGCTGAAACAGTTCTACTCTGCAATCATCGAGTCTGTCCTATGTTCTTCTATAACTGTTTGGTTTGGTTCAGCTACCAAAACAGACATCAGAAGACTACAACGGACAGTTAGGACTGCTGAGAGGATTATCGGTGCCCCTCTGCCCAGCCTCCAAGAACTTTACACCTCCAGAGTGAGGAAAAGGGCTAAGAAAGTCACTCTGGACCCCTCACACCCAGCTCACTCTCTCTTTGTACTGTTGCCCTCTGGCCGGCGCTACAGATCACTGAGCACCAGAACAGCCAGACACAAGAACAGTTTTTTCCCCCAGGCCATATCCCACCTGAACAACACATAACACACCCCGGTACTGTACATCTGTAAATAACCCATCAAACCTTCATCTGTACATGCACATTCACAGTTCTGTCTATGGTCAAGTCTCTTTTCTGTATATTTTTATTTTTATTACTATTGTTATTCTTAATTATTGTATATTCTCTTCATTAGTGTTCTTTATCACCTTAATTATATGTTGTCTGCACTATGTTTGTACTTTCTGTACTGGTAGCTCATAACACCAAGACAAATTCCTTGTGTGTGCAAACACACTTGGCAATAAAGCTCTTTCTGATTCTGATTCTGAGAAAGGTTTAATGGATGGATGAAACCAAAATAGAACTTATTGGTTTAAATGAGAAGCTATTATGTTCGGAGAAAAGAACACACTGGATTCCAGCTTTAGAATCTTATCCCTTCTGTGAAACATGGTGGTGGTAGTATCATGGCTTGGGCCTGTTTTGCTGCATCTTGGCCAGGACAGCCTGCCATCATCGATGGAACAATGAACTCTGAATTATACTAGCAAATTCTAAAGGAAAACATCAGGACATCTGTTTAAGAACAGAGTCTCAAGTGGGTCATGCAGCAAGACAACAACCCCAAGCACACAAGCCATTCAACCAAAGAATGGTTAAAGAAGAACAAAGTTAATGTTTTGGAATGGCTGAGTCAAAGTCCAGACCTTAATCCAAATAAAATGTGGTGGAAGGACCTAAGCAAGCAGTTCATAGGAGGAAACCCACCAACATCACAGAGTTTAAGTGGTTCCACACTAACTTTACCTTCAGTTACTGCAACAAAAGGGGGTCACACCAGAGACTCAAAGCAAAGATTCACATACTTTTGCTACGCACAATATGTAACACTGATATGTAACACATTTTTCTCAATAAATACATTTACATTTAATCATTTAGCGACTTACAAATGAGGACAATAGAAGCAGTAGAAGTGTTATGACAAGTCTCGGTTAGCCTAACGCAGTACACGTAGCAAGTGTTGTTTTTTTTTTTTTTAAAGAAAACGAGTAGATAGAATATATAAAAAAGAAGCCTAGAGTTTTTTTTTAAAAGAAACAAGTAGAATAGAAAAAAGAAAACTAGTGTCAGTTTTTCAAGAAAAGCTAGCAGTTAGAGAATAAATATGCAATTGTTTGAGGGTCAAGTGTGTGTGTGTGTGTGTTTATAAAAATAAGACAGATAGATCAAATAGAATTAGAATAGATAGTGCTAGAGTTAGAGGGTCAAATAAAGATGGAAGAGATGTGTTTTTAGCCGTTTCATGAAGATGGCTAAGGATTCAGCTGCTTGGATTGAGTTGGGCAGGTCATTCCACCAGGTGGGAACAGTTAATGAAAAAGTCTCTTTGGGATGGCACAATAATGCATTGTTCACTTGCAGAACGCAAGCTTCTAGAGATATCTAGCTTCTATTAGGTCTGAAGAACTGAATTTAGGTAAAGGGGTGCAGAGCCAGAGGTAGTTTTGTAGGAAAACATTAATGCCTTGAATTTTATGCGAGCAGCTATTGGTAGCCAGTGCAAATTGATAAATAGAGGTGTGCTGCTTGCATCTCAGGATGGAATTGGTTCTTTTCAGCTCATTAAAGATTAATCTTGCAGCGGCATTTTGGATTAATTGTGTAGAGGTTTGATGGAATTGGCTGGAAGACCTGCCAAGAGAGCATTGCAATAGTCAAGTCTGGACAGAACAAGAGCTTGAACAAGGAGTTGTTGCATGTTCCGAAAGAAAGGGCCTGATCTTCCTAATATTGTATGAAGCAAATCTGCAGTACCGGATAGTTTTAGTAATGTGGTCTGAGAAATTCAGCTTATCATTAATCACAACTCCAAGGTTTCTGGCTGTTTTTGAAGGAGTTATGGTTGATGAGCCTAACTGGAAGGTGAAATTGTGATGAAGTGATGGGTTTGCTGAAACTACAACCAGTTCTGTCGGTCAAATGTCCACTTCTGAAGCCAGATTGGTTGTTGTCCAGGAGATTGTTCTGTGTGAGAAAGGCAGAGACTTGGTTGAACACAACTCGTTCAAGTGTTTTTGCAATGAAAGGTAGAAGGGAAACCGGTCTATAGTTCCCTAAAAGAGTTGGGTTAAGAGTGTGTTTCTTAAGAAGTGAGGTTATACGAGCCTGTTTATACACTGAGGGGAAAACTCCAGTGTGAAGGGATGTGTTAATGATGTGAATGAGTGCAGGTACAACTGCAGGAGAAAAGGCTTGAAGGAGATGAGATAGAAAAGGATCAAGCAGACAAGTAGTAGGATGACTGGAAAGGATGAGTTTAGAGACTTCTGCCTCAGAGAGTGGAGAGAAGGATGTGAATGAGTGTAAGTTTGCTGGTAAGATTCTAAAGGGTTCACAAACTTTCAAGCAGCACTGTACTTAGTGCTGACTTGCAATTACTTAAGATGAAGTTACCAAACATTTAAATATAACCAGTCACCAAGATCAACCTCCAGGAAAATCGCATTATCACTAACAACCATAGCATTGCTTGAAAACCTGATCCAAAATCCTCAATGAAATACGTGACATCATGGCAACAGGGCCACAAAAAAAAGGATGATAATTAGACATCTGGTCAAATGACTTTTATGGCTTAGAGGGCTAGAGTACAGGGCACGTTATGACGTTATAACCTTACATTACAATCTCAGACGTTAACACCTTTTTATATAGCGATTACTATCTAACTGTAAAGACTATGAAAAGTAATGCAACAACATTATGTGCCCTTGAAATAAACAACTGAAATAAAATGTGATGCTTTGCAGATAATATGATCTTTTACATACGCCTCAAGAAAGCACATATGCTTACTGGGAAATATTTCCAGAATATAATCAATTTCTCTATTACATTTGCATATGATTGAGTAAGGCGTGCTTTTAGTGCCTTTATATCATACTCAAATGAATGCTAGTGTGATACTGAAAAAAATGTGGTTTATTCATGTCAGCGGAAATGCAAAACAGATCACTTCTGTTTCTCTACAACACAAGCGGTTTTATTTTTTAGCCTTGTGACAAGCCATCATTGTGGTGGGCGGCCACAGCACAAATGCAAACAAGCAGACTCCAAGAAGTGTCACATTTAACCACACACACAACAAAAACAACACAAGTGTGATCACTGATTGCAGATGACAGGAGCAGGATCATTATCACATGAAATGCCTAAACCACTAGCAATGATTAAATCCGAATAATCAGGTCATATTGATTTGTTTTCTTTTACCTGGCCCTTTGGCTCCTCCTCGTAAAATGCGTCCCAGACGAAAGATAATTGCCCTTTCATATTCCTTCACTATCTGTAAGAACAAGAAGCATTTTTATCTCATAAAAAGGGCTAAATTACAGCAGTTTAAAACAGCAGAAGGTAAAACGGCCCCCAATTATGTAATTTAGATGTTGCATGGCAACCTTTATAATGCATTCATCATCTTTCTTATAAAGATAAAGATGATAAAGATAAAGATTATAGGACTTCTCACTTCCTGAAAAACACTCCTATCTGGTGTGAAAAAATGTGGAACAAATTTATGATATTAGATAAGGGAATGATCAACACAACTTAAATATACCCATACCTTTTGACCAATGAATGTTTCTGATTGTTTATGATTTCCAACAAGGATTGTAAAATCACTTTATAGAGTGTATAGCGTTTGCCCTCATTAAATGCCATTTCTAGCTAATGAATCATTTTAGAGCTGAACAAAACTAGAATATCTTTAGGGATGCACAATTTATAGGTGTAATATTGGTTGAATTTCTTTAATTGATCAGTATCAGCTGATAACAGATATATCAGTCAGTACTGGAAATTATGCTTAACTATTTTTACATTTAGATTACTTTTACTGTCATCAAACTCTCACTTAAATTATTCTTTAATAATGCTAATTTAATAGCAATGCAATCATAAAAAAATAACATGTAATTTTTTGCAAATCTCAAAATGAATACACAGTATATTATAAATGCTGTGATGCCTAAATTCACTTGTAGTATTTAAAATGTCTGTTTAGTATTATATTTCATTTATATTACATTACATTATGTTATATTATATTATAATATTTGTGTAATATATGTTTTGATAATTATTTTAATGTTTTGGCACTGAATGGCCCATAATATTATATTATATTATATTACATTATATTATATTATGTTATGTTATGCTATGTTATGTTATGTTATGTTATGGTATGTTATGGTATGTTATGGTATGTTATGTTATAGGCCATTCAGGGCCAAAACATTAAAATAATTATCGGCTTAATTATTTTTTTTTTATAGGTCCACCAATCTTCTTTTTTTCTATGTATGGAATTCACAATTTTAAAAGAAAATTTCCTGGGTTTTCCAAGACCATGGAACCCTGATATAAAAAGACTTAAAAGAAAGGTTGTGGGCCATGCTGTATGACATCACACTAATGAAAGGACCACCACAAATTACCTTAATGCACATCCATATGGAGAGAGGCAGGGTCAGCAACGTGAGCAGGATGGAGAAAATCACCAGGATCCAACCACACAAGCCAATGTCACTGTCTGAATTCTCCAAGGCTGTAAGGCAAAGTAAATGTGCATATGCATAAACATTTTTTATATTACTACACAATAAAAAAGATAAAAAGACACACACAAATGCACATTAACCTACTGTAACACAGCTCATAAAAATGATGGCTTAAATGAGTTCAAAGATGCAAAAACTCAATATTTTAGCTTCTTGCTAGTGCATGCATTATAGCAGTAGTTTGCTTATGAACCAAGGAACATCAGCACATAAATAACATTTCATAGCCATTCAACCACATCGATAAGCCACACATAGCAAATGAACGCTTCCCAACAGTTAAAAAAGAAATTAACAAACACAACTGCCATTGCTTTACTTTCAAACCTTACCTACCTTCATTATCATCAATTGTGTGACACCACCGATCTATAGAGAAATGCAACTGTAAGAGTCTACTGTATGTATGGCCTAAAACCAGTAGTCTACTAACCCATCAGACCAAATAAGAGATATTTCCTTGAGCAGATCCATTCAGAGCAAATTACATTAACTGCTGCGACAGTCAGAGCAAAGTAAGATTGAATGCAGGACAATGATCACAGTAATTGTAGAACGATTAAATCATCCCTGCCTGGTACTGACCTCGCAACCTTTATATTACAGCCGAGATCTTTGACCACCAGCCACATGATAAAAAAACTCCATGGTTTTACACAGGATTTAATGTAGATCTATTTAAAAGTTATGTTTGTGTTAAATACACATCAAATCAAGGCACATTTAGGTTATTCCAAATTAAAGTCCTACTGTTTCTTAACACATTTTTTTGGTTTTGCATAAAGATGACACAAAGTAACTCCAAAAGTTGTTCAGCACAAATAATCAGAATAATTCTAGACATTTATATGCATTTATTTTTACTACTTTTACTAAACCACACCACACTATAGGCTACTATGATACACTATCCATGCAGTACTACACTATACTGCACCACACTATACTATATCACACCATACTATACTACATCATATTTTTTTCATTATTACCTTTATTATTTTGCGCGATTAATTCAGAGCCTAAACAAACAACAAAAATAATAAATGAAATAAACAACAAAACACAGGTTATAGTTCTGATGAAAATACAAGTGCTTGGATTGTACAGTACTACAGGACTAATTTGAATATTGTTGGGGTATGAGCACCTGTTGTTGTCTAGTTTGGCACAGAGGGCATAAAGACACACCCATGCTGCACTCTCAATAATAACAGACCCTGAGCATGTACGTGCTTCCAATGTTGATATATTTTCTAATGCATTTTTTATCTTTTTAAAGGCAATATACAGAGACATTTAGTATGGCTTATTCGTATTATGTCAACTAAATGCAACGTATATCCAACGCATACAACGGTGCAACGGTACACTTGATGTTAAATAATAATAATTCAGTAGTAGCCAACCTATTTGTCGATCCTTCCGTTTTTGCTCTCTCATCGCAGCTGTTTCCCTGCCATCTTCCATTGTAGGCGATATCTTTGAATTATTCAGGGCTGATATGGAGCAGATCTTTTAACAAGCACTTCCAGATCGCTTCTCTGTAGTGATTTTTCTGCACGGGACAGGTCGGATTCTGCGTGAGGTTCAGCCCCCTCTCGCTGTTGGCTTGGAGTGCTGGTGGGCGGGCTTATTCTTTGAAGTGGGTAGGAAAGCGGAAGCGATTTGGGCGAAAGATTATAGACGGACTTTTAAATCAACGTTTACAATCCGTGCATCAGTTAACACTGGAGAAACTGAATATACTAACAGCTAAAGCTGGGGATTTTAATGCACATAATTAACTTTGGGGAAGTTTATGTACAGATAGCCTATGGGGTCAATATAAGAGATTTAGCAACTTCTTGTTTAGATCTGGCAATAGTTCCTGGAGCTAAGTGGGAAAAGTTTTAGATCGCTCAGTATTGGGGAGTGATTATTTTCCAATAAAAATGGAACGTTTATAAATAAAATAAGATAAAATAAAATAGGTGGAAGTTTGATAAAGCTGACTGGGATAAATTTAACAAGTCATGCATTGATGGTATTGAATTTTAATTTGGATGATGATATAGATTTATGTTGTGATAGATAAAATTCAGTTATTTTAAAAGCAGCTGAGATATCTCTACCTGGAAGGAAAAAGTAGGATGAAAATTGTCCCTGGGTGGAATGAAGATTGCATCAAAGAAATAAGGCATTCATAAAACATTAATACCAACAACTTTATTAAAGGAAACAGGCACAGGCAAGGAAGATAATTAAGCAAGCTAAAAGGAAATATTGGCAATCATTTTGGTTTGCAATAAGAAGAGAAACTCAGTTGGGAGAAGTATGGAGTGTCCTTAAAAAGATGGTTGGTGTTTATAGAAATCAGGATATTCTAGTTCTAGCAGGGGAAGGGGAAACAGCAGTGACTAAGGAGGAAAACGCTGAGCTTTTATATTAGGCTACACCTTTCAAAAAGCACACAGAAAAAAACTATAACAGAAGAAGGGAAGACATTTTGGTAACACTTTAGAATAGGGAACACATTCACTATTAACTACAACATTTCCCTCAATAAATTCCTAATTTGCTGCTTATTAATAGTTAGTAAGATAGTTGTTAAGTGTAGGTGTTGGGTAGGATTATTGGATATATGGAATAAGGTCATGTAGAATAAGGCATTAATATGTGCTTAATTTCTACTAATAAATGGCTAATATTCTAGTAATATTCATCTTAATAAGCAACTAGTTAAGAGACCTTAAAATAAAGTGTTACCAAAATTTTAAAGCAACATCATGACAAAAAACAACAACAACAACTAATAGTCAAACTAAAATGTGGGAACTAAAAAGAGCACTAATGAGAGTTCAAAGTACTGCTTCAAAAAAAAAAAAAAGAAAGAAATTGCTATATTATGATTAAACATATGGATGAAGTAATACTTTAAAAATATTGGGTATTTAAAAAAAAAATTGGTGGAAGGACTTATCCTTATACTGGAAACGGGTTTGTTATTATTCCTATTCCCAAGGGAAATATTCTTTATTAGCAGGAAATTATAGACCGCTAACCTCTGGAAAATGATGGAAAAAATTATCATTATTCTATATCTATATTATGTTGTAGAGAGCATAGGATTATTAGCTAATTATCAGTTTGGCTTTCGACCAGGCAGATCTAGCCTACTTTAGATGCACTGTAACAACTGAAATGATCTGTGGTTTACTGAATTAATGTATGAGGGCATAAATCAGATCACCCTACAAAAGCAATAATAGGGGAGAGTTGGGAGACTAAACTGGGCATGAACAGGTTTTGCATGGAAAGCAAGTGAATGGGCTACAGATATATCACTAACATAACATTTTCATTAATAGTCACAATCTCTCCAATACCTCCATGGTTATTCAGTCAGTTGATTTACAGATTCATGATAGTATTAAAAAAGAACAAAATGGGATTAATATCAAAGTATATATCAGAACAGTTTATTATGCATTTCTTCCAATACTGACGGATCACAAAACCCAGTGATAGTCATAAGAGTATTTTATATTCCAGAATTTAAATGAAGAATGAAAGGTTAACAGATGGGACTTCAATACACTGAAGAATTGGTGGCAATTCAGACCTTGGTTAGAAGAAGTGATGATGCCAAGTAAGGTTGTGATTTGCTCAAATTCAACAGCATCACTTATAAATTAGATGTGATATTTTCATAGAAACACTGAATATATTATATAGATTAAGACAAGCTGGAGTTAATTTTGAATGGGTACCAGCACATGTTGATATACCTATACCTGATATAAAATGTGATAAAATCGCTAATGAAGCACTTATATTGAACAGTCCTTCTACAGTTTTATTAAGCTGAATGGAAGGGAAAATTATAAAGAGGCAACAAAAGTGGAATAAAACCCACCAGTGATCCACAGAAGAAGAAGAAGATTTCACGATGGAAATTATTTGCTATTCTCAGTTGATCGATTCCATGTACAAATGTTCTCAATAACACACGTGAGATGTTAATGTGGATCAGTCAGAGCTCAAAGAAGTGGTTGAGTTTCTGAGCCAGATTGCGCCCCTTGCTGGAAGATGCTTTGTATGTCTTGTATGATCTTCTAGTGAGAAACAAATACTTGTAAAACGGACTTTAACTGAGACAATATAATTGTCGCTCTCTAGTGCAATGGAGTGGCGTTGGACATTGTCATTATTACCGTTTCAATCCCATTTATTCATTCGTTTAGCAGACGCTTTTATTCCAAACAACTCAAACAGAAGCAATTCAGGAGACAATAGACTCCGAGCTGCAAAATATCATAAAATAACAAAAATAAAGTGATAGTAGTCATAGAAGTAATAGAGCAATAAAATGGCAGAGCGAAGATTATTTTATAAGTATATAAAGGATTTGAAGTGTATTATATGGAAGCCCGTTCCTATGGAAGCCCGTTCCCGCCACCTTAAGAAAATATATAATTATGTAAGTCATAATAATGAGATACTTTCTCATAATTATGACTTAGTATCTCGTTATATTGAGAAACTTTCTCTTAATAATGACTTAGTTTCTCGTAATAATGAGATACTTTCTCATAATAATGAGAAAATTTCTCGTAATAATGACTTAGTTTCTCGTAATAATGAGAAAATTTCTCGTAATAATGACTTATTTTCTCGTAATAATGAGAAAATTTCTCGTAATAATGAGAAACTTTCTCATAATAATGAGAAACTTTCTCATAATAATGACTTATTTTCTCGCAATAATGAGAAACTTTCTCATAATAATGACTTATTTTCTCGAAATAACGAGAAACTTTCTCGAAATAATGACTTGCTCCTAAAGAAAAAAAAAAAAAAAAAAAAAAAAAAAAGACTTACTCGACGCATGCGCAGTGCATTAGTGGCGGCACGCTAGCGACATCTGCTGGTCAAAGCCATGCAGGAACACCGCAAACATCGCTTGTTCTGTAATCTAAAACTGTATAATATATCATTAAATAACGGTTTCAGATATATTATCTGCATGTAGTCTTGTTAATTCTTCAGCATCCCACACCGCTTCTTGCAGGACAAACGCTTAACCTGAAAAATGCTTAACGTGGCTTGAAGTGCAAAGACAGATTGAACCAAATTCAGTACATAACTTAATGATCATGCATACTGTATATACAGACATTCAGGTGGACCCAAAATATGAATGCAACGCAAAACAGCAACTCTTATGCAGCATTTTCTATAACGGTTTTCTATAGGAAAACGCTTAACATGCAACTTTGGGTGTTGTGTTCAGATTCTGGGTTCTTATGCTTGCCTGTATGCATGATCAATAATACTGTATCATGAATTAGGCATTGTACTTTAAACCACATTAAGCATTTTTCACGTTCACATGTCCTGCAAGAAGCGGTGTGGGATGCTGAAGACCAAGCGGTTGCTGTGGTAACGAACAATGATGCTTTGTGCTAGCGAGAGGAGATTGGGCTACTGTGGGCTTATGCATGTGATGCATATGGAAAGTGACCGCTAATAAAAAACTAACAAATCATCGAAATGAACGTCTATTCGTTAAGTTTATATGGCTTTCATTTCTTCATAAAATGCGTGTGATTTTTGTTGGAATACATTCCTCTATATCTGAAGCCATGAACTTCATTGTCTGGCAGAGTAACAAAAGACTACATGCAGAAAATATATCTGAAATCGTTATTTAATGATATATTATACAGTTTTAGATTACAGAACAAGCGATGTTTGCGGTGTTCCTGCATTGCTTTGACCAGCAGATGTCGCTAGCGTGCCGCCACTAATGCACTGCGCATGCGTCGAGTAAGTCTTTTTTTTTTTTTTCTTTAGGAGTAAGTCATTATTTCGAGAAAGTTTCTCGTAATAATGAGTTATTTTCTCGTAATAATGAGATACTTTCTCATAATAATGAGAAAATTTCTCGTAATAATGACTTAGTTTCTCGTAATAATGAGAAAATTTCTCGTAATAATGACTTATTTTCTCGTAATAATGACTTATTTTCTCGTAATAATGACTTATTTTCTCGTAATAATGAGTTATTTTCTCGTAATAATGAGTTATTTTCTCATAATAATGACTTAGTTTCTCAAAATAATGAGTTATTTTCTCGTAATAATGAGTTATTTTCTCATAATAATGAGTTATTTTCTCATAATAATGACTTAGTTTCTCAAAATAATTAGTTATTTTCTCGTAATAATGACTTATTTTCTCATAATAATGAGTTATTTTCTGATAATAATGACTTAGTTTCTCAAAATAATTAGTTATTTTCTCGTAATAATGACTTATTTTCTCATAATAATGAGTTATTTTCTCGTAATAATGACTTATTTTCTCATAATAATGACTTATTTTCTCGTAATAATGAGTTATTTTCTCATAATAATGACTTATTTTCTCATAATAATGACTTAGTTTCTCAAAATAATGAGTTATTTTCTCGTAATAATGAGTTATTTTCTCATAATAATGACTTAGTTTCTCAAAATAATGAGTTATTTTCTCGTAATAATGACTTATTTTCTCATAATAATGAGTTATTTTCTCGTAATAATGACTTAGTTTCTCAAAATAATGAGTTATTTTCTCGTAATAATGACTTATTTTCTCATAATAATGAGTTATTTTCTCGTAATAATGAGATACTTTCTCATAATAATGACTTAGTTTCTCAAAATAATGAGTTATTTTCTCGTAATAATGACTTATTTTCTCATAATAATGAGTTATTTTCTGATAATAATGACTTAGTTTCTCAAAATAATTAGTTATTTTCTCGTAATAATGACTTATTTTCTCATAATAATGAGTTATTTTCTCGTAATAATGACTTATTTTCTCATAATAATGACTTATTTTCTCATAATAATGACTTAGTTTCTCAAAATAATGAGTTATTTTCTCGTAATAATGAGTTATTTTCTCGTAATAATGGCTTATTTTCTCATAATAATGACTTATTTTCTCGTAATAATGAGTTATTTTCTCATAATAATGACTTATTTTCTCATAATAATGACTTAGTTTCTCAAAATAATGAGTTATTTTCTCGTAATAATGAGTTATTTTCTCATAATAATGACTTAGTTTCTCAAAATAATGAGTTATTTTCTCGTAATAATGACTTATTTTCTCATAATAATGAGTTATTTTCTCGTAATAATGAGATACTTTCTCATAATAATGAGAACATTTCTCGTAATAATGACTTAGTTTCTCGTAATAATGACTTAGTTTCTCGAAATAATGAGTTATTTTCTCGTAATAATGAGAAACTTTCTCATAATAATGACTTATTTTCTCGTAATAATGAGAAAATTTCTCGTAATAATGACTTATTTTCTCATAATAATGACTTATTTTCTCGTAATAATGACTTATTTTCTCATAATAATGAGTTATTTTCTCGTAATAATGAGTTATTTTCTCATAATAATGAGTTATTTTCTCGTAATAATGACTTATTTTCTCATAATAATGACTTATTTTCTCGTAATAATGAGTTATTTTCTCATAATAATGAGTTATTTTCTCATAATAATGACTTAGTTTCTCAAAATAATGAGTTATTTTCTCGTAATAATGACTTATTTTCTCATAATAATGAGATACTTTCTCATAATAATGACTTATTTTCTCATAATAATGAGAAAATTTCTCGTAATAATGACTTAGTTTCTCGTAATAATGAGTTATTTTCTCGTAATAATGACTTAGTTTCTCGAAATAATGAGTTATTTTCTCTTAATAATGACTTAGTTTCTCAAAATAATGACTTATTTTCTCGTAATAATGAGAAACTTTCTCATAATAATGACTTATTTTCTCGTAATAATGAGAAACTTTCTCATAATAATGACTTATTTTCTCGAAATAACGAGAAACTTTCTCGAAATAATGACTTACTCCTAAAGAAAAAAAAAAAAAAAAAAAAAAAAGACTTACTCGACGCATGCGCAGTGCATGAGTGGCGGCACGCTAGCGACATCTGCTGGTCAAAGCCATGCAGGAACACCGCAAACATCGCTTGTTCTGTAATCTAAAACTGTATAATATATCATTAAATAACGGTTTCAGATATATTATCTGCATGTAGTCTTTTGTTACTCTGCCAGACAATGAAGTTCATGGCTTCAGATATAGAGGAATGTATTCCAACAAAAATCACACGCATTTTATGAAGAAATGAAAGCCATATAAACTTAACGAATAGACGTTCATTTCGATGATTTGTTAGTTTTTTATTAGCGGTCACTTTCCATATGCATCACATGCATAAGCCCACAGTAGCCCAATCTCCTCTCGCTAGCACAAAGCATCATTGTTCGTTACCACAGCAACCGCTTGGTCTTCAGCATCCCACACCGCTTCTTGCAGGACATGTGAACGTGAAAAATGCTTAATGTGGCTTAAAGTACAATGCCTAATTCATGATACAGTATTATTGATCATGCATACAGGCAAGCATAAGAACCCAGAATCTGAACACAACACCCAAAGTTGCATGTTAAGCGTTTTCCTATAGAAAACCGTTATAGAAAATGCTGCATAAGAGTTGCTGTTTTGCGTTGCATTCATATTTTGGGTCCACCTGAATGTCTGTATATACAGTATGCATGATCATTAAGTTATGTACTGAATTTGGTTCAATCTGTCTTTGCACTTCAAGCCACGTTAAGCATTTTTCAGGTTAAGCGTTTGTCCTGCAAGAAGCGGTGTGGGATGCTGAAGAATTAACAAGACTACATGCAGATAATATATCTGAAACCGTTATTTAATGATATATTATACAGTTTTAGATTACAGAACAAAGCGATGTTTGCGGTGTTCCTGCATGGCTTTGACCAGCAGATGTCGCTAGCGTGCCGCCACTCATGCACTGCGCATGCGTCGAGTAAGTCTTTTTTTTTTTTTTTTTTTTCTTTAGGAGCAAGTCATTATTTCGAGAAAGTTTCTCGTTATTTCGAGAAAATAAGTCATTATTATGAGAGTTTCTCATTATTACGAGAAAATAAGTCATTATTATGAGAAAGTTTCTCATTATTATGAGAAAGTTTCTCATTATTACGAGAAATGTTCTCATTATTACGAGAAAATAAGTCATTATTACGAGAAACTAAGTCATTATTACGAGAAAGTTTCTCAATACAACGTGATACTAAGTCATAATTATGAGAAAGTATCTCATTATTATGACTTACATAATTATATATTTTTTTAAGGTGGCGGGAACGGGCTTCCATAGAAATGTATATTAGGGTGATTGATAATAGAAAAGGCAATAGGCTACATTAAAAAATAATGCATCACTTCATAATCATTAAGATTTTCAATTTTCATACTTTTTTGCAATTTATTTCCATATTTATCAGTTTTCTTAACAGTATTTTTTTTAATTAAATTTTTAAACGTCTGTTATGCTCACCAGGGCTGCATTTATTTAATAAAAAATTACAGCAATGCTGTGGATTATTATTACAATTTAAAATGACTGTTTTCTATTTTAATATATTTAAAATTTTAATTTATTCCTGTGTTGGCAAAGCTAAATTTGAACTGAAGCAGCCATTACTCCAGTATTTTTGTCACATGATCCTTCAGAAATCATTCTAATATGTTTTTCTGCTCAAGAAGTGAAGTGACATACTGCCAAATACTCGGAATTTGTGCTCTGCATTTAACCCATCCAAAGTGCACACACACAGCAGTGAACACACACACACCGTGAACACACACCCGGAGCAGTGGGCAGCCATTTATGCTGCGGCGCCCGGGGAGCAGTTTGGGGTTCGGTGCCTTGCTCAAGGGCACCTCAGTCGTGGTATTGAGGGTGGAGAGAGCGCTGGACATTCACTCCCCCCACCTACAATCCCTGCCGGCCCGAGACTCAAACCCACAACCTTTGGATTACGAGTCTGACTCTCTTACCATTAGGCCACGACTTCCCCACAAAGAACATTTTCTTGTGGAAACTGTGATAGCCTACATGTTTTTCAGGATTCCTTGATGAATATAAAATAAAAAAAAAGCTTATATGAGAGTCTTTTGATTGATTGATTTATGATGATTATTGATATATGAATTATGATTATTAATCAATTTATCATATTATTTAGACTGGGCAGACCTTACATACAAAGTACATATAATTTTTCATCATACATTATGATTTTTGTTCAATATAGTAATATTTTGTTTTCCCACTCCATTGTGAAGGAAAAATTTGATATGTACAGTGAAAAAATGACCATAGCATACACGAGTGAGTACACATGGCACCATGACATATAATCTCAATTGTACAGGCAAACAAAAATATTTCATTTGATTCTGTTTTAAATAGTGAATCACTTTGTCTTTTTCTAGATGAGCATTCTGCATATGTTGCTTCTGTTCTGTTAGAAAAACACGTCTATAAAACAAGCGGGTGTTCATTTGTTCTCAAGTACATGGTATGTTGTGCCAAATAGTACATTTCCCCTTTTAAACTATGCATGCAGGCCTTTGAGGAGACGGAGCAGTGTGTGGATGAGCCGTTGCACTCCTGTTCTCATGGTCAAAGTGACCGAAGCTTACAGTCATTCCTCTCACGCCCTTCGTTTTCTGGGCGTCAATCCAGACAGCCCCTCTCACCATTCCTGTCGTTCCTAGAGGTGCGATTATCCTGAGAAAGTAAGGGGAACGGATGCGCTGCTCGCTGGAGTGGTCTGGGACTCCATGGCGGCTAATCCTCTTTTAATTAGGCTAAGGAGAGAGGATATGGGACCCCCTTGGCTTAGTCACAGCACATTGACAAAGCACCAAGCTGGGAGAAGTGCACATCACTGACTGCTAGCAGCCTGTTAGGGCCTTACGCTGCCTTCTCATGTGTGAAAAAATGCTCTTCCCTCACCAGCGGCTATCTCGGATTTGACCTTTTCCTTCAGAGCTAAAGATTTTTCTTGAGCTGTGTGTAGTCACAGAGGATGAGTTACAAAACACGCCTGATGCATTACTGCTCTCAGTTTCTCACTTGAGCTCTCTCTTTCTCTTTCTTCTTCAGTAAATCACACATTCTCTCATGCGATCTTCTCTGTTTTTATCTTGTACCACCTTAACGATTGCTGACAGAATCCCTCCAAGGTTTTGAGGTCTGTAAAGTGTGCGAATCAATTCTGGTGCATAGAAAATCATGTGCTGTTCACAGGCTTCTGAACACAGTTCGCTGGAGACAACAGAAGCATCATGCCGAATCACGCTTTCTATAGATGTACTACACAATTCACATTGTTCCTATGCAGTACAAAATTCTATGTTGTTTCTTAAGTACGTTTTTCATGTTTTTTTTCAGGAAGCAGGAAAATTATTCAGGCCCATGATGTTGATGTAAACAAAGCCTGGTTGCTGGTGTGTTCTGCAACACCAAATATTCACAAATGGATGGACAGGTAACATAACATGAACAAGCATCACAAATGCACCATTCCAACTGCAATTGCACTGTTAACACACAAGAGGGAGATATTACTCCTCAAACAAAGGAGACATGTTTGATCTTTTGGTCTTTTGTGACTTACAGGTGATCTGCAATTATTGTGGTTTCATAATTACTAAAATATGCAGTTTTCAGTACAGTTATGTAACATGTAAATGTTAGCGTTGTCAAACGATTAATCGCATCCAAAATAAACGTTTTTCTTTACATGATATATCTGTGTGTACTTATATAAAAAACACATACAGTATATATTTTGAAAATATTTACATGTACAGTGGGGAAAATAAGTATTTGATACACTGCCGATTTTTTCTGCCCACTTACAATGAATGGAGAGATCTGTAATTTTCATTATAGGTACACCTCAACTGTGAGAGACCGAATATAAAAATAAAAAATCCAGAAAATCACATTGTATGATTTTTGAATAATTAATTTCCATTTTATTGCATTAAATAAGTATTTGATACAATAGAAAAATATAACTTAATATTTGGTACAGAAACCTTTGTTTACAATTACAGAGGTCAGACGTTTCCTGTAGTTCTTGACCAAGTTTGCACACACTGCAGCAGGGATTTTGGCCCACTCCTCCATACAGATCTTCTCCAGATCTTTCAGGGTTTGGGGCTGTCGCTGGGCAACACAGATTTTCAGCTCCCTCCATATTCCTCTGATTCTCTATTGGGTTCAGGTCTGGAGACTAGGCCACTCCAGGACCTTGAAATGCTTCTTACGGAGCCACTCCTTAGTTGCCCTTGCTGTGTGTTTGGGATCATTGTCATGCTGGAAGACCCAGCCACGACCCATCTTCGGTGCTCTTACTGAGGGACAGAGGTTGTTGCCCAAAATCTCACGATACATGGCCCCATCCATCCTCCCCTCAATACGGTGCAGTCGTCCTGTCCCCTTTGCAGAAAAGCCCCTCCAAATGATGTTTCCACCCCCATGCTTCACGGTTGGGATGGTGTTCTTGGGATTGTACTCATCCTTCTTCCTCCAAACACGGCGAGTGGCGTTTATACCAAAACGTTTTATTTTGGTCTCATCTGACCACATGACCTTCTCCCATGCCGCCTCTGGATCATCCAGATGGTCTTTGGCAAACTTCAGACGGACTTGGACATGTGCTGGCTTGAGCTGCAGGATTTTAATCCATGACGGTGTAGTGTGTTACTAATGGTAACCGTTGAGACTGTGGTCCCAGCTCCCTTCAGGTCATTGACCAGGTCCTCCCGTGTAGTTCTAGGCTGATCCCTCACCTTTCTCAGGATCATTGATACTCCACGAGGCGAGATCTTGGAGCCCCAGTCCGAGGGAGATTGACAGTCATCTTGAATTTCTTCCATTTTCTAATAATTGCGCTACAGTTGTTGCCTTCTCACCAAGCTGTTTGCCTATTGTCCTGTAGCCCATCCCAGCCTTGTGCAGGTCTCTCTCCAGGTGTCCTTAGACAGCTTTTTGGTCTTGCCCATAGTGGAGAGGTTGGAGTCTGACTGATTGAGTGTGTGAACAGGTGTCTTTTATACAGGTAACGAGTTCAAACAGGTGCAATTAATACAGGTAATGAGTGGAGGATAGAAGGGCTTCTTAAAGACAAACTAACAGGTCTGTGAGAGCCAGAATTCTTGCTGGTTGGTAGGTGATCAAATACTTATTTCATGCAATAAAATGGAAATTAATTATTCAAAAATCATACAGTGATTTTCTGGATTTTTAAAAAAATATTCTGTCTCTTTCAGTTGAGGTGTACCTACTATGAAAATTACAGATCTCTCCATTCTTTGTAAGTGGGAAAACTTGAAAAATCGGTAGTGTATCAAATACTTATTTGCCCCACTGTTTTTAGGAAAGGAAAGGGGTGTGTGGCCAAGTATGGTGACCCATACTCTGAATTTGTGCTCTGCATTTAACCCATCCAAGTAGTGAACATACACCCGGAGCAGTGGGCAGCCATGCTGCGGCGCCCGGGGAGCAGTTGGGGATGTCATTAGTGGTGTCAAAATTAGCGCATTAACGCAGGCGATTATTTTTTTTTCAGTTCAAGGTGTTAAAAATATTTAACGCAATTAACGCAAGGGGCGGGGCACCCCACTCACAACTGCTGTTTCTGTTACTATTTCTCTTGACAAGTAGTGCATTTATTTAGTCGCAGAACGTCTTCATGACCACATCAAACAGGAGACGTTTCAGACATTTCAGCGGCAAGCGCGAGTCAAACGAGCGCGGAAAAGGTACTGTGCTCGGAGCGCGAGCTCTTCTATTCCAGGCACAAAGGCGCCGACGCGCAATAACCTGTATCCTTTCATATCAAAGCGCGAAATAAACTACTTGCATGCAATGTCGTGGTCAGTTAAGTCATGAAGTTACCAAAAAGGCGATTAAAGCTGCCTTAAAACTGTACGTGTATGTAGCCTAATATATTTTATACGAGTCACATTTAAGAACATGTCTCTGAAATGGTTTTCCAAACTGTCCTGAAGCAGCCCAGCACTGTCTCCCTCATCTAACACACCCGATTCAACTAGTCAGCTCATTACTAGAGACGACGTGTGTCAGAAAAGGTAAAAAGAGTTGTGGGAAAATATGATGCGTGTCAGATCTGCGTCACGTTCAGCAGCAGCAGCTCTTAAAGAAATAACAGCCAAAACAACCTAATAACCTGTGATGTCTGTAATGATAATGGCATTTTTTTGTAGATATCTTCTAAATTGCCTTGCTCAAAATGTGTGCTGTCTGAATCTTGACCCAACACATTGTAAAATATTGCACAAATCCATAGTCTCTGTTGACACAGATCAGTTTTTCTGTTTATTATTCCAGTTATCTGGCTGTGTGCATGGTGCTGGTTGAGGTTTTTGGAAGGCAGAGAGATCCGATTGTATCAGATTCTGCAGGTAGCACGGTAAAAAAACAAAAAAACACTATCCTGACCCATCTCTTCCAGTGAAATGAGTTCTCTGTCAGTTGCAGAAGATCTAGGGCCCACACAGCTGTTCTCCCTTGAGCTGGTGTAGATGAAACATAAAAGCAAAGCCTATATGAAAAATGCACAGTGCTGTAAAAGACAATACGCTCATCAGGCTCAATACCGTGATGCTGGTGAAAAAGAGAGAAAAGCGATAGAGAAAGAGAGAGAGGGACCTGGCTGCCCCGGATAGATCCTCTTTTCAATGGAATGGGTTTGACGCAGGTCTGGATGAATGCCTGTGCAAACATTTACACACGGTGCACCATCCACCGATTGCATTACAAAGATTGATAGTTCAGTCGCTATCTTACCGACTGCTGTTTCATTGGCCTGTGTGAAATCAAACGCAGCCTTGATGCAGGAGAATCAGTGGAGAGGAGGAATTGTGCACTGGGGACAGCCGAACTTGCAATAAAGCAATAAAGGATGGCAAAGGACATGTGTTTTCCTCTACAGGTCTTTGTTCTGGTGTGCTGAAAAAAATGGACAAAATAACATAGAGGACAGAAAATAACTGACAACCTCACTTTTTCATTAAATTTTGGTCTTAAATGAAAGCAAAAAATTAAATCAAAGCAGAAAATAGATATTTTTATGCTTTTATGTCTCTGTGCAGCGAGCTTAGTAAAGGGGCTTTATAAATAAAACAAGATTAATGTTTATAAAAATAATAATAAATTATATATAATTAAATTTTAATGTCAATATTTTTGCAGACATTTTTGCTATAATTTTTTTTTACATCCATGGTAATCTATAACTTTTTTTTATATGTGCCTTGAATATGCCTACTTCACTAGATAGATAAATGACAAAAGTTGGGCGAAAAAAATTAAAAAAAAGGTTTCTGCCAACACTAAAGTGTGCATTCAATGGACACTTTACTATCCCATGAGGCTATGAGGGAGGAGTCGTCATTTTCAGTGGGTTTTAGATGCATTAATTGCCCTCAGGCTTGAAAAAATTAAATTTTTAGGATCAAACAGAGGCCTTGATTTTTTTGCGTTTTAAGTATACAAGTAACATGGAAGGTTTTTTGTGTACTTTTTATTCTGTGATATACAGTTCTCATGTCATCTACTCGCTCGTAATCCTTCAAAGTGTATGATTCAATAAAAAGTTGAGTCAAGAAGTGTTTTTTAAAACCTTAATAACGCCATATATATGCTGTTTCCCAACACAGTGGCTCCTGAATGAAAAAAACCCCAAAAAACAGCTTTGGTTGCAAGGTGACCCAGAGCTTTTACCCCAAGCTTTCCAATCCACTACACCAGCCACAGCCAATCAGCTCAACCCATCTAAGTCCATGCAGAAACGACGAGAGGCATAAAAGACACTCGTGATTTTTCCATCAATATCTAAGCAGTGGATATTCAAAGAGAGCCGAATATGAGAGGGTGAGAACTAGTTGAAAAACGAAGCCGCTCAATTCGGCCATCGCAGAAGGGCCGAAGTATCTCAAGTGGAAACAAGCGTGTTGATGAGGGCCAGTGACCTCCGAGAGGAAGTGTCAGAAAACACGCCGCCTTCCCCCGTCCCTGCAAATAATTTGCTAAAACACAACGGAAGAGTGCTCAAATCATCATCAGATTAGCCCCCGTTCTTCCGAACGCATTTCTCTCCCTCCGTAAGGTGTTCGCGTCGTTAGCATTTAGATAGACGAGAGCAGTAAGGCCTGTGTAATAGGCTTCTCCCATCCCTCCTGCTCAAATCAGCTGAAGAGAGGAGGATTAAATGAAAAGAATAACAGTGATGATAGCAAGGGTGGGGGAATCAGAGAGACGAGGGAGGGCGGCACGATGCTCGAGCAGCCATGAGCTCATTAGCCGAGGCCTTGACAGAATTGATGTTAGAGGTGATTGGAGATTATCACATTTAGAGAATGCTTCATCCTTCCATCACCCTCGCTCTCCCACCGTTGCCATCTTTCCCTGCTCTTTCTCTCCATTTCAATCTAGTCAGCTGGCCTGCGCTCAATTCCTGGCTCCGTGGAATCCTGTGGGAGAGGGCTTACGGATAGTATCAGCACGCGCCTGCCCGCTTGATCTCCTAATTCTGCTTCATTTAAACTTCATCAACTTTTCCACTGGACCGGAAGACGAGAAGAATAGAAACAGCTTGCGTCTAGGTTTTTTTTCACCTCCACTATCCTTTTGTTGTCAGATCTGATATTACGCCTTCACACCCCAGCGCCACTCGCTCACACTCACACACACACACATTGAAACACCCCTTAACAGTATCACAAGATGGAAATGTCTACAGAATGGTTCGAGAGTACTAATCCCACATAACCCTCAACCCCAAACCTCCACCCTCCCTTCCCAACGCCGTTACCACTTCATCTGCCAACGCACACATTCACGTCAGTGAATTCGATCGCTCCCTCTAGCTGATGCAGAAAATGAGATTACTTTATTTAAATGACTATGATAATAGTTTTGTGTGCCTTTGGCCCCCTGTAAGATGGGGATTTCTGCTCCACTCATTGTTAGCAATTTAGCTGAGCCGCCTCATCTGCACATACTAACAATGGCCATGTCATACGTACAGGTCTCTACCATCTTTCACCGCTCGTGATCTTTTTTTATCCCATCCCTGTGAGACACAGATGTGGGGTCCCCTCTTTATTCTCGATTTACAGTCCATACAAAAGGTGGACGATTTGCTCACCAGGCCATACGGTGATGGGATACGCATATTGCATTTTAAATAACCTAATCCCATCTGTAATCAGAGTTTACGGCATGTCAAAAGGCTGAATACTCCTCCATCTCAGTGTAAGAGAACAGGTGTCCACTGAGAGCGCCATTGAGGTTTCTGTCTACCAGCAGCTATACAGGTTTATCTTTTCTTAAATATGTTGGCTTTACAAACTGATTTTGTATTTAAATGTGATATTGTTCTTAACCAAAAAATTTAACTCGATCTCCTACAGCATTCAAACACTTGGAACAGACCTTCATTATGTTATAACTTGGTGAAATTTACCTTATTCTATAATCTAAACCAGTTATTGTTCTTAGAAGTACCTGCAATGCTTTTAAACTTCCAAGCTTTTTATGTTTGTTTTGTTGAACTTTCCTTCCTTAATTACACATATATTTTAGAAACATTCAGCTTTTGTCTTGAACTTTACTGTTTTTTTATTATTTTGATGTTTTTGCAGGTGCTTTAACAAAGTGACTTAGAATAAAGTGTCCTTACTGGAGAAATAGTAAGTACCAAATTAAAAATGTTTTATTCAGATGCCAGACTTTTTTCAGAAGGTAACAAGAATCAGCATTGTATGGAAGCTCATTTTTGTCTCAAGAGTGTGAGTTTTGAAATATATTGTATTCTCGACTTTATTTCCCAATTGTGACTATTTCTTGGAATTGGAATTTTATTGGACTTTATATTTCACAATGTGATCTATAAAGTACCTTTTTTTTATTTGGTGCGAGTTCAGTAAAATTTTGCGAGCAAAAAAGGTCCATTGTCTGTTGTCAATAGTATACTGAAGTATGAAGCACAGCTCACACAGGAGACACTTTCAAATAATGATTTTCTGCAGAAAACCTGCAGAACATGAATGCACCAACAGAAACCAGCTTCCGTAGCCTTGTACTCTGTGTGCATAAAAATGTTAGCACATACTTTTATGTGGTTTAATTGCATCATGCTTCATGTAAACTGGCCATTAGATGCCAAAGGCCAAAGAGAACATCAGAACAATGGCTCAAGAATCCCACAGAGTTACCATGTCCGAGTCAATGAACACAAGTCAAGTCAATGAATGCAGCACAGAAAGCCTAAATGGACAACAGTAGTTTTCCCATAGTCTATTAACATAATATTGTGCATTAAAAAGATACAATGTATTCTGAATAAACAGGGAAAAAATGGACTATAGACCATCGGAAACAAACATCATCTTGCAATACTTTATTTTGTATGCATATTCAAATTTTACAGTGTGCGAGAAACCACGGGTCAACAAAACATAGTGGCATATACAAAACGGAGGCGTGCGTAATGAAGCTGCATTAAGGGTGCGTGGAATAGCTGCTCTGATAGAGTGACTACCGGGTGCTGCTGTTTGCTACAGAGCACTTCATCATAGGTGGGTTTTTCTGCAGGCCCCTGCATCCCATGTTCCCGCTCTACCTCCCCAGGCCCCCCGCCGCTTGCGTGATCTATTGCCGTTCCGCAGCATGGGAAGCGATAAATCACCGTAATGCAGACCGCTGATGATCAGGGCTGGGCACGAGGAGACGAGATGAATCTACATGAGTGGGGTGGGGTGGGCGTACAGTAGAGTTTGCCGGTTACTGATGGGATTTGTTGTTTCACAGTGTGGTACCTTTGCAGGGGTGGAGGTCCCTGGGTATTAAGTACAGCAACAAAACTCTCACAGTTTGTGTGTGTAGTTGGGGGACGTGGATTGGGAGAGTGTGCATGGGGACGCGTAGCCGGACAAGTTGAGGAATGCGACTTTGCTAGGTCGGAATTAGCCTAACACTGATTAAGACACAATACTGCATGTTCTGGTCCGGGCAAAGCAGGAGACGAGAGAAAGATAAACTGCTCTACTGGAGTACAGAAAAAAGAGGGTGGAGGAAAAAAAAACTGCAAATATATCCAGTGGGAATAACTAATGCAGCATGCATGTAACATTCTGCAAGTACAAACAATTAAAAACACATTTATATCAATAGCAGGATTTTAGCCTCATTTTAGCCTGAGCAGAAGCTTCGGTTCAGATAACAGGACTCCAGACTGTGAATAAATGGTCACAAATGCAAATGCGACAAAAAAATATACATTTGCGATGATAATTTAAAATCTAGTCATTATAGAGTCATTTGTTCTTAAAACGGGCATTGCGCTGTATTCATTGTTCACAGAAGCATTGGCACGTTCTCTAAAGATGTAATTAGTCTGCTAAACCTAATGTGTGTAAATATGCCTGTGTGAGTAAATATGCATTTTCATCAAATATCTTGGTGGATTATTATTTAATTAATTGCCAAATTATTTGCATCTTTAAAGTTCATGCCAGAGTTCCCTAGTATGCAATAACGAACAGAGCGAGCAGCGTTGTCTGATTCATGAATAAACTATTCTTATAAACCGGTTCTTTTTAAATTACAAGATTTCCATTTCCATTTATGCATTTAGCAGACGCTTTTATCCAAAGCGACTTACATTGCATTCAAGTTACAGTTTTTACATTTTATCAGCTCTTGCTTTCCCTGGGAAACGAACCCATGACCCAGGCGTTGCTAGCGCCATGCTCTACTATTTGAGCTACAGGAAAGCCCAGATACATCAAATTGCCTCAAACTTGCTTGTGAAGTGTGAAAAAGCTGTTACTAAACTGTGATTTGTTTAAAGTGGTAGGTCATGTCTGATTTGAAATGAACCAGGAACTGGTTCACAAGTATTTTTAGTAGAATTAAAGGTGCAATAGGTGACTTTCTTCAGAATGTTTTTTTGTTATTCTGGTTGAAAGTCTCTTCACATCCCTATAGCAATCATTAAGTTAAGTGGTCTAAATGTATTTATCTGTATTTATATATTCTGTGGAAGGTGTAGGACCAAGATATGTTCGTCCAATCAAAACGCTCAGTCCGTGCGTTTTAATTGGCTTTTCTACTTGCCTGTCAACATATGTATTTGCATACCTCTGCGTACCCTGTTTGCGCAGACACGATACGTCATCAGTGCCTTCATGCACACTGTGCAGACAGAGCGAGAATGGCAAACAAACATCAACAACCTGATCTTCCTTCCTAGTATTGTAGTAATTTCACTAACTGTGCTATGAAGTTTTCTCAACGGTGAATGACACATGATGTAGCCCAGCGGTTCCCAATTTTCAGTCCTCGCACCCCCCGCTCTGCATATTTTGCATGTCTCGCTTAGTTAACACTGATTCAGATAACCAGCTCATTAGAAGAGAGCTACGTGCATGAACTGTGTTCCGATTGACATGCTCCCTACACAGTGTTCATTACTCCCTACTCCCTGAGCAGGGGAAATCCGTTGAAGTTTATTTCACTTCGGAACATTCATTCACGGATTTACGCTGCACAGCGTCTTCACACATAGATGACACTTACTAGAGAAGTGTGACACAATATACCTCTGTAAATAAATACAATTTAAATTAACATTTTAATGCCCTATGTATGGAAAATATACGCTCGCTTTGAACTGGAATCATGGTGGAATATCTGGTGATGTCCACTTTGCAGAGCACTTATGACTTACGGTCGAATAGAATAACAGTCGGACGTGATAAGATATGAAATGTGCGGGGAGGGCGCGAGGACTGTAATTGGGAACCGCTGATGTAGCCTATTGTAGTAATTTAATGTTGTCTCTGGTATTCTGCTCTTTGAGCATATGTGCATTCAGGGGGTGTGGCTTTGGACGTCGATTGCAGGGAGGGTGGGACGTTCGCTTTCAGTGCTATCAGGCTAAAGTTAGCATTTTCTTAGATCTCCTACTTCACCTTTAAATCAGTTAAATCCAAAGTTCTATCATGAAACTCTAGATGGTGCAGTCCGATAGGTCAAACTCAATCTGACATAATAACATCATCACATGGCGCAGCTGATTGGATCTTTTTGTATCAGCATCCAATGAGTTTGCTGCTCAACATTCAAATACTTGGCTAGTGCTTGCTGTAGTAGTTGCAGTGCACTTCAGAAACCCTCCACCTCCCCCAGCTCCACCTGTATAGATTTGCTACGGGGTGATTCATGTATGCTATATATGGGGGTTATTTCTTATATGTGACCCTGGACCACAAAACCAGTCTTAAGTCGCATGGGTATATTTGTAGCAATAGCCAAAAATACATTGTATGGGTTAAAATTATACATTTTGCTATTTTTTTATATTTTGTAAATTTCTTACCATAAATATATAAAAACTTCATTTTTGATTAGTAATATGCATTGCTAAGAACTTCATTTGGACAACTTTAAAGGCAATTTTCTCCAATATATATATATATTTTTTTTGCACCCTCAGATTCCACATATTCAATTAGTTGTATCTCAACCAAATATTGCCTGATCCTAACAAACCATACATCAATGGAAAGCTTATTTATTCAGCTTTCAGATGATGCATACATCTCAATTAAAAAAAAAATACACTTAAGACTGGTTTTGTGGTCCATGGTCACATAATTTATATGTGCAGCAGCAGTATTTCTTATATGCTCACAGCAGCATGTTGTGGATGTATTGGCCGCAGCCGCAGCAGTAGTATAGCAGATCTATTCCGCCAAGACCAAACACATTAACATCCCTCCAAACACCTGCCAATCCCTCCAAGAGTTGTCATGATAGAAATCTGTTTATTGACTATTCATGACAACATGTAAAAAACAGTACATATTCACACATTTTTTGGAAACAAATTTAATAAATGTTATTAAAAACACATATTTAAATAAGATTAAAGGTAATTGGTTGAAGTTATTGGTTATCATAATGAGGTCTAATTGTAAGGTTGAATGATTATAAGCAAAACTTATTATCGACAGTCAACTTTTTTCAAGCAGACAAAAAACAAAACAGAGTGACAATATGGTACAGATATGATCAGGATCAAAAGAGTACAGCATTAAATGTATTCTAAATGCATTTAGAAAAATAGTGACTGTTGTCTTAAATAGGAAACTTTGCAGTCAATGAACTAAAGCACTTCTGAACAACAAGCTTTATAGAAGCGTTTCTGTAAAGTAAAGTAATTTGGCTCCTAAAAGTTTCATTTTTTGGAGCCAATGGCTCCCTAGTCACTTTCTTGTAGTCTGGAGCTCTGAATGAGCAAGCGAAAATATAGCACATTGAGCTGACTCTTGAGTGGATTTCTTTGACACACCAAAGACCTTTCTGATGTGTCACTACATACAACAAATAAAAAACAACTCAAGTCAGATGCATCGAATGCAATAATGTCTCAATATAACTCCTCTTTAGTCCTGAAAACACCACCAAAACCATGACCGTAACCTCACGAAGATGAAGACGAGCCACAAAACATAGCAGAGCTTGTCTGTTTAGTCTAGGTGCAGTTTCAGCGTGTTTCATCAGTGTGAAGGTGAGGAGTGGCAGCGAGGGCTTCTGTTGACATTAGTTTACATGCTGTTTGCTGCTTGTTGCACGTCTTGCGCCGGATGCCTCAAAGCTCACTTCATCAAATCAGACAGAGGCGCCACGTTGAGTTACAAAAAGAGGGGAAAATAAAGAGAGAGAGAAATCGAAGGTTTTGTTGGTGATGTAACACCTCAGGTCGAATTGAGATGCCTGAGGCGGATCTCAGGAGCAGCTTTAAACTTCTGGTTTTCGATTCCCACTCCCGTTACACTGAAGGGTTCAACTCTCTCAGCACTTAAAGAGAAAACTTTATTTGTGAGAGAAATTAAGCCCTGAAATTAGGCTCCTGCAGCCAAAGGGATCACTTAACTTGATAACTTCATACATTTTAGACATTGTAAGTTGACGTCAAGTCGAATTGACAAGTGACGATTATGAAAAAATTATTAGCTCAAGCTTTTTTTTATGATGCTGTAGTACATTTAATTCTGTTTTAAACTGAAATATTCTTTCACTGGTGTAAACATGCCTAAAAGTTAGATTACATCATGGAATGTGATGTAACGTAGTGGAAAAATGACTTTCCTTTTTTTTTTTTCAAACAATCATTTGCTTGTGCACAAGGTCCAAAATTGACACTCGCCAAGCACCAAATGGGTAAGAAGTGATCCTCGCTGCTTGGTAATTTCATAAATAAGTGCAACATACTACATAGTTTAATGCAAAAACAGAAACTAAAGCAAAGAAAAAAAACTGACTCCTAACATCTTCCACAATTTCAGTGGAAATTTAGTAACATTAAAATAAATAAAGTTCTAAAATACCCTTTTTTCTTCTTTTTTACTTTTGTTTGCTTTTTGTAGTAGTTTAATGACCCATACATCGAATATTCCTCCCGAGTCACCCAGATGAAAATATGAGGTACAAAATCATAACAGGTCTTCGTGTTATCTGTGGAACGTGCGGTTTTACAGTGAAAGTGAGACTGACTGATTTCTGCTGTGATGAACTGAGCTGACTATCACAAATATTAGGAAAAAACAAGCAAATAATTAATTGTCATTTGTACAAAATATTTTACTTCAGATATTCCAAATTAAAGGTTTAATGGCCAGAATGAAATATTTATGCCAAATAAGTTCTCTCAATTTACCCGCCATTAGTCAGTGTGGCAAAAAGTCAGCTTATAGCTCTGCCTTTGCTAGTTTAAAAAGACTTAGCCCATATTCCAATCTAATCTAGCCAAAACTGTGCAAAGTTTACAGAAACTACATTGTCAGAGGTGTTCAGGCTCAGTGTTTTCAATCTTTAAACTGGACAAATCTTGAGAGGTGGAACACCAGCTCATCCTGCTGTTTCCCCCTTTATCCCTTCATTGTGTCGCCTTCTCCTGCCACCCCTCCTGGAGCGTGCTAATTCACTTTTGATGAGGCGTGCTAAAGAAATCCTTTTTCCATGCTTTTAATTCCCCTCTGGCTCTCTAAGCAGCGATCGGGGTAACAGATTTCAGGCCCTCTGCCGTTCTCCTCGTCCTATAATAGAAGCCATCTCATTAGGACACTCGGTTTCACCTATACTGTCCACAGGACAGGTCAAACACAGAGAAGGTCTTTCTGTTTAATACATACATCACAATAACCACCTTCCTTTCTTTAGGTTATGGACTATCCACTCCGTTGTGCTTACAGTGTCTGAGTGTTTTATCGGGATGGTAAGTAGCTCGTCCATTTCTCTCTCCGCGTCTGCAGCAGGCCACGTTATTAATGAGCAGCAGCTGGGACCAGTGCAGGTACACGCACAGCCAGACAAAGCCCAATATATAACCGTGAAGCTATAAAAAACGAGCTGATGTAAATGAGGAAGGAGGTTGGGCCGGTTCTCAGAGCGGAGCAGGACGCTGTTGAGACAGAGGAGGAGAGTCACAGGTCAGGTGAAATCGCCGGCACATAAAGGGCCACTTAGCCAGCAGAGGGCGACCCGGACACTTCCCCCGTCAGCCGCAGAGGTCAGGGGTCAACCCTTGAGAGGTGTAGTGGCGCATCTCTCAGGCGGACTTTTCTAGCCTCGCGTGTGGCACTTAGCCAAAGGTGACAGCTGCATGAGGAGCGGGGACGTGTTCAATCAAATAGGAGGAGGCTTCCGAGCCTTGCGCCGTTCGGTTAAAGTGGTCGTATATCACGGCTAATCATGACTTCGGCTGCTACCTGAAGATTATTCAATCCTGAACTCAGCATTCGCCCCCCTATTCTTCTTTTGTCCGGCGGTGAATCATTTCGACCCACCTTTCGGGGTCAGAGAGAGAAAATAAGCAGGGTGCCATAAACAAATACGCACTTCGCAACTAGGTCAGCTGGCAACCTGTCCGCTACATCAGTGCGGCCTAGAAGGACCAAACTAAGCGACTCCAGGAGATACGCTTGGGTTTCAACCTCGCGATGGAAAGCGCTAACAATGCAGTTTATAGAGGCAGGTGAAATATATGATAGCACGGAGGGAAGTTTAAGAAGGTAAATGATATTAAGATGCAGAGAGATGATGTCAGAGCAGGCTGAAGCTCATTTGTAGTGCAGGGGCGTCGTACAGGCTTACTCAGACACATGCTCCCAATTAGCTGGCCTTCCTCATGTAAATGCCCTATAAATTATCCCCCGTGCTACAGGATTAGGTGCTCATAAAAGGAGTTAGCATCTCAATAAAGAGACAGGTTTGCTGCAAGAGCAAATTAGTGGAACGGAGAGACAGAGGGTGGGAGGGAGATGCGTTGGAAAACAGTGCGAGTTTGTGTTGATTTGTGGTGTTTATGTTTATATTTGCATATCATCTGTTTTATTATAGATCAGTAACGGGAGGGGTCACCGTGAAGTTGAAGTTTAGTCTGCCTGTGGTATTTCATTCATGCGCGTGAGATATAAACAAATGAACAATGTCATTAGCACTGTAATACCAAGAAAACACTGAAAGACCAAACATGATAAATTAATAAACATGTCTAGGAAGGAACGGCTAAAGGATAAGGATCTGTGTATCCGGTTTTAAAAGCGCTGCCAGTTTTCATGTAAGCGTAGACACGCGTGTTGGCATTCAGCAGCCCTGGGTGCAGAAACGGACACCTGACCTGGCAGTAAGGGGATAGGGGTGCCTCAGGTGTGGGCTAAACATCAATGCCCAGAACAGCCACTGGAGAACCACAGGCCGATATATTTATCTCAGAGTAGACAAATGCTGGGTCATTCTACTAAATGGGTGCTATTTGTGTCCGTTGTATACATGTGTGTAAAAATTACTTAAGAAATTAATTGGGGATGATATTAAAATATCAACCTTGTAATCATTTTGTATAATCATATCAAATTAAACTATAACTCTGTTAACCCTGTTACTGTTAGCCATTACTTTTCTGAAAGCATAACAATACTCAATTAATTAACACTTAAACATTTATTTTCTTGAGTGTTTAAAAAATTACCATCTTTCAAAAATTACTTTAATAGATTGGAATAAGCACCAATTTCATAGATTGACACCAATTTAACCAGCAATTTGTGTGTGTGTGTGTGTGTGTGTACATTCAAATATATATTTGTACAGTGTTGAAATGAATGCTTATATTTTGTACAAATGATAAAAGGAGGATAGTTTTTCTTGAGGTAATTTTTAGTAAGTTCTTTGTTAGTTTAAGCATGGGATGGATGTTTTGGATGTTTCCAAAACAAAGGCTGTCTGACATTAATCGACACCGTGATTTATTAAAGGGAATTACTAAACTTGGCACTGGCCGGACTGTTAATCTGGACATGGGATAAATGATTGTCACTTATATACTGCCAACTATTTTAAAACAATCGAAAGAAACCTAAATCTTGCTTGGCTCCCTTTAGTCACTAAAAATGACGCAAAACATACTTAATTGCACATGCACATAAAATGCATCTAATAGGTTTATCCTTTAATTATTGTTCTCTGGTAAACACACACACATACAAATTTGCAGCCAGCAGGACCATCTTCTTTAATTATGTTTTGTCTACTCAGGCACACACAGACCTCAAAGGGTTTATGAATAAACGAAAGGTGTGGTTGGATTAAGTTAATGCCAGGCTCTATTTTCAAGATCCGCTGTGTCCATATCAGGCACCAGGTGGCGCTGTGCTGGCAGTGCCAGGAGATAATGGGGACAGATCGGGCCGCATTACTGCCCATTATCTTCTAATTACTTGTGCGAGGAGCGCTGATCCTGGCGTTTGTGTAAGGAGAAGGCAGAGCCCGGATTACTCGCACTCTCTCCTCGGGGACTGCAGCGATTCAGCCAGGCTGGTGGGCTACAATGAGATCTAAAAGAGAACAATCCCTCTCGCTTCCTCCCTCCTTCATTTCCTTCTCTCTCAAAGTACAACAGATCTCTCCATCCAGATGTCTTTGTCTTCAGTGAGTGACTCACTTGCTTTCTCTGTTTCACTGTCAATCATGTGCTGTATTTTATAAAGCAGTGGTTCTCAACTGGTGGGTTGTGACCCAAAAATGTGTCACAGGTCTGATTCTGGCAGGGCTAGACAGTAAGGATGACCCTTTTTTGGCAAAAGTCTGAACTTATAGCAGTCCTCGAAAAACATTTACATTGTATTGTATAATTGTAATTTTATAACTTTATTACACTTTTTAATTAAGATTACATAATATTACATTTAAATTCACACAAATGGTGCACACACACAAACACACACACACACACACACACACACATATATATATATAAATATATATATATATATATATATATATATAAACATTGTGTGTGTGTGTGTGTGTATGTATGTGTACAGTATGTATGTGTATATATACAGACATGGACAAAAATATTGGCACCCTTGGTAAATATGACCAAAGAAGGCTGTGAAAATGAATCTGCATTGTTAATCCTTTTGATCTTTCATTTTAAAAATTCACAAAAATCTAACCTTTCATTGGATAATAAGAATTTAAAATGGGGGGAATATCATTATGAAATAAATGTTTTTCTCTAATACACATTGGCCACAATTAACGGCACCCTTTTATTCAATACTTTTTGAAACCACCATTTGCCAGTTTAACAGCTCAAAATTTTCTCCTATAATGCCTGATGAGGTAAGAGAACACCTGACAAGAGATCAGAGACCATTCCTTCATCCAGAATCTCTCCAGACCCTTTAGATTCACAGCTCCATGACTCATTTTCTACAGGGTTCAGGTCAGAGGACTGGAATGGTCATAGCAGAAGCTTGGTTTTGTGCTCAGTGACCCATTTTTGTGTTGTATTTGAGGTTTGTGTTTGGATTATTGTACGGTTGGAAGATCCAAACATGGCCCATTATAAGATTTCTAACAGAGTCAGCCACTTATTAATTTTTTATCTGTTCGTAATTGATAGAATCCATGATGCCATGTGTCTAAACAAGGACCTCCAGCAGAAATATAGAACCACAACATCAAAAATACAGCATTATATTTCATTGTACACATGGGGTACTTTTTATCCAGTGCTGGAGACCACACAGAGTACTACAGAGCACCTGCTGTAGGCAGAACAAAAAAACATCTCCTGATCATGACCTCTTACTCCCTTTCGTCCCACGTCTAGTCTAGAAAGCTAACAAAGCTGCTAACCCCTCACTATTGGAGGCTACTTTAACCACTCATATACCCGCTTTCCAGTACTCACTAATCAGACCCGAACTATGGTGTAAAATCAGGTTGAGGGGCAGCTCATACATTTAAGGGGACTGAATCAGAGCAAAAGCGTGACTCTAAAAATATAAGAGGAAAGGAAAGCAAGCAAGCGCTCCCCAAGGCCTCCCAGAGGAGGCTGCTAACTGCGCAGAGGCATATGGCTAACCATGTGCTGGCTCCCCCACGCCTGCTCTTAAGCTCCACAAGAGCCCAAAGCTCTTCACTTCATTACCAGCGTTTTGTACTGCATCCACCATTTGCGCATATTAATATCTATCAGGCATGGAAGCCGAGGAAACAGCAGAGTCAGCTCTGCCAAAGTCTTAAAAAACTGTTTCTTCAGGAAAAGATAAGAATCTCGGGGCACCATTTGTGGGTTTATTCGACGGTTTATCTGGGCAGATTGCAAATGATTGAGTCAGCTACACTGAATTGGATGCGGATTCTTAGAGTGGATGTGGAATGATGTGTACGTTCACGTCCAAAGAATTCAAACGTAAAAGACAGCTGTTTGTGACCTTGACTGCATTTTTGATAGAAATATTCAGTGCGTAGATGGCCAAAATAAACAAAAGACCTAAAATCGAATATTTTCTTATAATGAATATTTTTTTATAATTTTAAAGTGACAGTTCATTCAAAAATTCTGTTGAACATAGAAGATATTTGATCAAACAGGTTTTGTCTGTTCAATGAAAGTCAATGGGGTCCAAAACATCATTCCTACAGATTTGGAACATCATGAGGGTGAGTAAATGATTACAGAATTAAATTTTTTCAGCAATATCCCTTCTAATGGATGCACACATCAGATTTACATGTCCACTTGTGTCTGTGTGTGTACGTGTTCATGAAGATGGACTGTTTACATAGTTATGCACATGTGTGTGCGCGTGTATGTGCCCATTGCGTCTGGTTCCTGCCTCCGACTGACATGTAATAAAACATGCCGCTGTGTTGTTGATCAATCTCAGCGGCTCGCCGGCCGCACAGCAAGGGCATGTACATGCAAATGAGAATAGCTAAATACCACTGAGGGGGTGGGAGAGAGAAGCAATCACTTCATCTGACAAACCACGGGGAAAGGAGGAGGGATGGGGGATATATAGAGAGAGGTATATGCAAAGTTGAGGGAATAGAAGGACGGGTTGCTAACGAACATATGCACTTAATTGCACAGGGCCTTATGGGGACCGTGGATGTGCACAAGGGCCTTTCTTGAGCTGCCGGGGGGAGTGGCAGCGTATTTTGTGGGACACTGAGGCCTTTGTGAGTTGATTGAGAGTGTCCGGGATGAACTCTGCCACACAGGGGCAGCAGAAAGCCCTGAAGCGAAAACCATCAGGGTCACGTTACTGTTTGCTTGGGAGCATGCAAAGGGAGAGAGAAAGTGGGAGAAAAAGTGTACGCTTTTGTTTGCCAGTGTGTGAGCGTCTGAAACCACCCTAGTGACCATAAGGTCAGCTAATCTCAAACGCCCGAACAATCCGAAATGTACACAAAGCGGAAGAAAGGGAAGAAGGTGGCGAGAAGATTGAGTGATGGGTTAAGAGAGAAGGGAGATGAGCAGTCGACATGATAATGGTGTGAGAATTGATTAACGCTTTCTTTTATAACTCTGGGAACTAAAGGGAACTTTGCCCCCTGGCTTTCATTCTCCAAACATCGATTCCTTATGAGGAGTCAATCCTGGTGACTCTCTCTCTCTTTGCATGTCTAAGTGAGTCCATAGACACATTATTAAAATACAATATGATCAATCTATGGGCTTTTGCCCCAAATAATCTCTTTTTTAAAGCCTGCAGCCTTTCTGGCCTTGTTTCTTTTCTTCTTTTGCAGAATATGTTTAACTTTGGGATGGAACACGCTTTGGGCCTGTTTGCGAGTGAATCTGGAGTTTGGAAGCAGGTGAACTGAGGAGGAATGCAATACAGTCTAAACATTTTGTGAGTGATATAAACAAGCATATGTGGTGGATGCTGGTGTGCTGGTATCCTGCCTAAGGTTTTTATCTAATTAAATCAACAAAACTCCATTGCTGTTCAAAAGTCTGGGTCGGTCAAATTTTGTAATATATTTTTCTCTTAGAAATCTCTTATTCTCACCAAGACTGCATTTATTTGATCAAAAATACAGTAAAACTGTAATATTGTAAATATTATTACAATTCAAAATAATTGTTTGCCATTTTAATATTTCAAAATGCAAAGCTGAATTTCAGCAGCCATTACTCTAGCCTTCAGTGTTACAAGGTTCTTCAGAAATCATTCTAATATGCTGATTTAGTGCTCAAGAAACATTTCTTATTATCAGTGTTGAAAAAAGTTGTGCTGCTTAATATTTTTATATAATGTGATAAATATAAAGTTCAAAAGAAAATTTTTCAGAAATCTTTTGTAAATTATAAATGTCTTTCCTGTCACTTCTTTTGTTCAATTTAATGCATCCTTGCTGATTAAAAGAAAAAAATCGTACTTACACCAGACTTTTGAATGGCAGTGTGCATGCTGGTCAATCCGTTAGACCAGTTTAAACCTGCTTGGAAATTCATGGTGGTAGGCTAAGCTGGTCTTTTTAGCAATGCAGGCAGAATCCTAACATACGCAAAATTGCTTTACTCTAGTCTAAATCCAGCTCTGTGCTGTAGAATAGATTTATCAAATGAAGTGGCACAGGAACTAGGCTAGCAGCATATTAAAGGGATAGTCAGCCAAAAATGAAAATTCTGTCTGTTCCAAACTGACGGAGAGCACAAAACATGAGTTTGTGAAGAACATACTGGCTACTTATTTCAATATTATGAAAGTGAATAAGGCTGAAGCTGTCAAGCTCCAAAATGATGCAAAAGCACTGTAAAAGTATTATGATAGTGGTCCATATGTCCGAGAAAAGCAGCAATGCTTCATTCATAAGCAAATTGTTTTAATGAGTCCACCCTTCTCAATGAATCACCTGATCCAGTTAACCATTCTGAATGATTTGTTCGTGAATTGGACTGATTTGATTCTCAAGTACAGCTCACTGACAGTTTTCATTTTGAGGTAAACTGTATGCACTTTGTTTTTTGTTTTTTTCTCCCAGTGATGCCATTTGAAAAAGAACACCATATATAACTAATTCTTGTAGTGTTTTGACACATACCCAATGTTGACCACAAACATTTTATGCTTTATTGAATTTTGGACAGATGAAAGTGAGTCTGTGAGGGATAGACTTACAGACTTTACAATTGCATGTACTGTGTATGTACTCTTCTAGATCACATGCCATTTTTATAAAACTCACAACTTTCAAAATTCTTTCATGGAGGTTTAGTCTACTGAAAGTTTTTGGAAAGATGTTTAATCAGCTGAACAGTTGGCATGTTGTTAAACAATAGTACAATCCATTGAATGCACTGTACTTCTATCCCTCAGCCTCGTTTTCATTCCTTCCAAAAATTAAATATGGCTCTACCCTGACTAGGGTCTATACACAAATCAATTTTGCAATCAGAAATCTCTTCACCTTGATAAGTGTTTTTGTGACTGGTACACTAGTGCCTAACTTGTTTCTATTGATCTATGGGTTTTTATGTGTAATTTCACTTCTCAAGTCAATTCATTTCTGCTTTTTGCCTCTGACTAAATGTAGCCCCACTGAAGGAAACCATACAGTTTCGCAGCAGCCTGCAGGAATTCTGGCATTGTGATTCACAATGATTTTTTTTTAAACAAGCATTTCTGCATCAGTGCCACCTCTCCTCCAATTAAACAAAGACATGGGTAATTGGCAAATGTCCTTCAGGCTAAATTCCCTCCTCGTAACTTACCGCAGCCCACCGGTGGCTTGGCTCTGGAAAGGGGCTTTACTTTCACGTCCGCCGACAACTTATCAGTTCCGCTGAACGCTGACACCTTGACGTCCTTGACAGTGCATTATTACTTTTTCATGACGCAACCAGATGCAATTACAGCAACATTCTTGCTGTGTATCCATCCCCAACTGTCAGAAATGAGCCCAGAGTGGAGAAATATCAGAGATAAGACATCAAGCCCACCCAGTTGTTAAGAAGCAGACAGGAGAAGACTGAGAGACAGCGACTTAGGACAGGGGGGGTGGAGTCATCTTTCCTCTGAGAAGCCAATTTTGTCCTTTTCACACCATGTGTCAAACGAACGTGAAAATATTTGTGTATTTTTGTTCATTTGCTTGACTTGAAAAGGCGTTTAAGACTAAACGGTGATATAGCCCATGTGTAAAATGGTCAGTGCCACATAAACAAAGAAAATACATTTTTCAATGACGTTCACACAGCTCTCAGAGGAGTCACTGACCTCAGGCCAGCAGCTGGCTCACTCCATCAGTGTGATAACTTGGGCTTGGCATCTGTGTGTCTCTCTCCGTCTGCTCAGAGAACTGCTTTAATAGTCCACCTCACCCATCCGACCTGCCCTGAACTAAAAAGCATTCAGTATGTTAGATAAATAACTCTAAAATAATATCCTCAGACATGTATTCATAATAAACATCTGTCAAGAGATAAAAATGTACTGCAACATATCGATTTAGTGCATCACTTACAGAATTTATTTAAATTATTATAAAAAGTAAATCCATCAAATCACATCCCTGATCTATGTTCAGTGCATATATGCTCAGTGGAGCAGCTGGTCATGATGGAAAATTGTGTAAATTGCCACTCAATTATATACTTATTTAGTATTTTATCATTTACGCTATATGATTAATAATAAATATATTTATGATTTTTTTCTTAGTTCATTTTAAGCATAAATATGAGGTTTATGCCTAAAACAAGAAAAATATATATTTTCAAGATAAATTCCCCAAAAATATATTATTTCAAGCAGTTTTGCTCCTCAGTCAAATTTGTTTTGATGAGTGCTAGATATTTTACAGGAAAACGATAGATTATTTTTTAGCATGTGTTTGAAAATAAGTACTTGATAAAGTATCAGAAATGGATTAAATCATCTTCAAAGCAATTGTTTTATTTTTAATGTTTGAAACGGCACAATCGTTTTAAAAGTTTGGGGTTTGCATTTATTTGATTAAAATACAGTAAAAACTGAGATATTGTGAAATATTACTAGAAATTAAAATAACTGTTTTCCATTTTGATATATTTAAAAATATAATTTATTTCTGTGATGGAGAGTTTTCAGCATCATTAATCAGTGTCCTTCAGAAATCATTCTAATATGCTGATTTGTTGCTCAAGAAACATTTATTATAATCAGTATAGTGACAGTTGCTTAATATGTTTGTGGAAATCATGATACTTTTTTCATGATTTGTTGATCAATAAAAAGTAAAAAATAAGTAAATAAATAAAAGCATGTATTTGAAATATAGTTTTTTGTACTGTCTACTATCACTTTTAATCAATTTAACAATTTCAATACCTTTTTGGTGAATAAAAAGTATTAATTTTCTTTTCTTTTAAGACACTATTTAAACTGAACTGAGCTGGATGATGACATCACTGAATTCAATAATGAAATGCCTTTAACTGAAAATTGAGTATTTAATCATGTAATTTTACATTATTGACACATTATTTTCCTATTTTGATATTGTGCAGTTGCTTTGACACAATTTGCATTGTTAAAAGCGCTATATAAATAAAGGTGACTTGACATGACTTAAAAACTTTTTAGCGATAGTGGGCTTCACAGTGATCATCACAGTGCTTGTTGAAGATAATCGTATCTAACTTTGTTTTCCAGGAGAATCCACTTTCATCAAAGAAGCACTGAAAGCATCACGTTATGAATGCTTAGAGCCATCATAAGCCTCCTCTTCCATTCTGGTCTCAGCAGTCCACTGCGGACCATTACTCGTTTTTTTTAAGCTCACACTCTCAGGTTGTGGCTCATCTGAGATGAAATGCTTAAAAGAGTCGTTTTCTTCTCCTATTCCATCAGAAACCCATAGGAGCTCCATCTCTTTCAGGTACAGTAAAAAGGAATAAAAGATCTCTGTGAGGGGCTGTGGGAGAAGCCCATGTGAATAGTGCTTGCTAGATTTTTCCTTCCTGCAGGTATTGATTGCCTCATGCCTGTCCCCTGCCTAAGTTACAGGGTAAGATTTTGAGCGCTGCGACAGGAGAGGAAGAACAGAGGGATGGCTGAAGCTCTGGGAACAAACTCTCCTTCATGTCCCACAGGACTAAAGACTCATTGCAATGAAGACTCATCAGCTCTTTCTCCATATTTTGCTCTGTTCCTCAATTCTCCTCCGCCCTCTTCCCAATCCCTGTCTTGCGGCCTACCATCTCCTCAGCTCTGGGAAGCGACATCTCGACTGAAGAAGTACAGCTGACTTGTGTGGTTAATGACACCTCAGCGAGCTATTGGTTTTTCGGGGCCCCTGTGTGTTTTTCTCTCTGTCTCGCCTCCATCTTCTTTTCCCCTCCATGCCTTGACACTGTTTCTCTCTCTTTCTCTCTCTCTGTCAAGCACAGATTTATTCTGCCTGTGATGCGTGGAGAGGAAAGCAGTGTGAGTGCTCAGGGATAGGGTCAGTAAGAGGGAGGTGTGTGTACAATAAAAGATAAGATCATGGCTCCCCGGGGGCTTGTTTGGCCCTGTACCCGATCCATCAAACGCATGCTCCTGGTGCCAAGGTCAACTCTAATGAGCATTTGCTGGGGTCTTATTCTCGGCACCCCACACCCCTCTACCTCGGTCTTGTGCTCTTTCTTTCACATGTATGCACACACACACATATAGAGTGTGTGAAAATCTACAAATACCTGTACACTTCAGAAAAGCATTTCACACACATTTCACCCCATCAATGGTCTGTTGCTTTAAATTGTTGTATAAACAAGGACAAAGATGAATAGTTGCTACTGTTTTTGTAAAATGCATATACCACTGATCTAAATTTTGCAAGTATATACCAATCTAAATCCTTTTTTGGGGGGGATATGTATGTGGAATGAGTTTCTATAGGGCAGGCTCAGTTATGGTGTAAATTAGAAATATTTTTAGATGCATTCTTTTTTAAATATTGATTTGAGTAAAAATGCTATACACACACACACTAAAATTCAAAAGTTGTTTTTGAAAGACATTGCTTATGCTCACCAAGGTTGCATTTATGGTTGCAAAATATATAGTAAAACATATTATTACAATTACAAATAACACTTTTGTAACATATCTGTTTCTGTTTAGTTTCCTTTCTGCCCTTATTTGGTTTTTCCTGTTTTGGTTCTGACCTAGTTTTGTTAATTTAGTTATATTCATCACCTGTGTTTGATTCAATTACCTTGTTTCCTCGTTTGTTCCAGCCCCTTTATAAGTTCTCAGTTTCTCTTAAGTCTTCGTCTAGTCTTAAAGTTACGTTTTATGCTGTTAACCTTGCGTCAGCTTCTGTTTCATTTAATAAAGTTATATTTTGTTTTATACTCCTCGTTCTCCTGTCTCCCTGGACAGCAACCGTGACAGAAGACTAGACCCATAACCGAAGACGACATCGACGCTCATAATGCTTGAGCTTGTTTCCGGCGTCTGCGGGGGATCGCGCCGCCGTTCACGGCTCGCCCCTGCCCCTCGTACCTGGGAGAATGGGTCACCGTTCGCGGCGTCCGCTAGTCTGCCGTTCTGGGGAGAACGGGTCGCAATACGCCGCTTCACTAGACCCGCGTCCCAGGGGAATTTTAAATCATCTGCGGTGAAGAGGAAACCGCCGACCTTGGCGTCGAATGTTCCGTCCACGGCGATGAAGATACCGCCGTGCGAGGCGATGAACGTTCCGCCCGCGGCGAAAGTGGTTCCGCTCCCCGCGGCTAAGATGGTTTCGCCACCCACTAAGTGGGTTTCCCCAACACTGAATGGGGGTTTATTGGATGAGGCACTTCCCCGGGAATTCTCGGCTCCCGTCCTCTCCCCAGTACACGCTCGCCCACAGTGCCCTCCCGTGCCTGCTCCTCGCAAGTGCCCTCCAGTGCCTGCTCCTCGCAAGTTCCCTCCAGTGCCTGCTCCTCGCAAGTGCCCTCCAGTGCCGGCTCCTCGTAATAGCCCTCCTGAGTTCCCGCTGGTCCCGTCCAGCCCACCTGAGTTCCCGCTGGTCCCGTCCAGCCCACCTGAGTTCCCGCTGGTCCCGTCCAGCCCACCTGAGTTCCCGCTGGTCCCGTCCAGCCCACCTGAGTTCCCGCTGGTCCCGTCCAGCCCACCTGAGTTCCCGCTGGTCCCGTCCAGCCCACCTGAGTTCCCGCTGGTTCCGTCCAGCCGTCCTGAAGTCCCGCTGGTCCCGTCCAGCCCACCTGAGTTCCCGCTGGTCCCGTCCAGCCCACCTGAGTTCCCGCTGGTCCCGTCCAGCCCACCTGAGTTCCCGCTGGTCCCGTCCAGCCGTCCTGAAGTCCCGCTGGTCCCGTCCAGCCCACCTGAGTTCCCGCTGGTCCCGTCCAGCCCTGCGCCTCCCGTGCGCCCTCAAGTGTCTGCGCTGCAAGAGCGCCCTCAAGTGTCTGCGCTGCAAGAGCGCCCTCAAGTGTCTGCGCTGCAAGAGCGCCCTCAAGTGTCTGCGCTGCAAGAACGCCCTCCTGCGTCTCCGCTGGTCCCGTCCAGCTCTCCTTCGTCTCCGCTGGGTCTATCCAGCTTCGCGCTTCCAGAGCGCCCCCAAGCGCCCGCTCCTCCAGAGCGCCCCCAAGCGTCCGCTCCTCCAGAGCGCCCCCAAGCGTCCGCTCCTCCAGAGCGCCCCCAAGAGTCCGCTCCTCCAGAGCGCCCCCAAGAGTCCGCTCCTCCAATGTGGCCCCCAGAGGGGAACTTTCCCAAAGAAATTTTGGGGGGGGGCCATATAGTCTCAGTCTGTGTGGCCAGGCCAAGGGCCAAGGCCACGGAGCACCCCGATCCGCCAAGGCCGCCCGAGGACCCCGATCCGCCAAGGCCGCCCGAGGACCCCGATCCGCCAAGGCCGCCCGAGGACCCCGATCCGCCAAGGCCGCCCGAGGACCCCGATCCGCCAAGGCCGCCCGAGGACCCCGATCCGCCAAGGCCGCCCGAGGATCCCGATCCGCCATGGTCGCCCGAGGCTCCCGATCCGCCATGGTCTCCCGAGGCTCCAGATCCGCCATGGCCTCCCGAATCTCCAGTCCTGCCATGGCCTCCCAAGGCCCCGGATCCGCCATGGTCTCCCGACTCTCCAGTCCTGCCATGGCCTCCCAAGGCTCCGGATCCACCCTGGTCTCCCGAATCTCCAGTCCTGCCATGGCATCCCAAGGCTCCTGATCCGTCCTGGAGGCTTCCCTGTCATATCCTGGTCCTGCTCCAGCCTCCAGGACGCCCGCCCCCCCTCCCCGATGTTACTGTTACGGTGCGGGACGCACCTTCCGGGAGGGGGAGATACTGTAACATATCTGTTTCTGTTTAGTTTCCTTTCTGCCCTTATTTGGTTTTTCCTGTTTTGGTTCTGACCTAGTTTTGTTAATTTAGTTATATTCATCACCTGTGTTTGATTCAATTACCTTGTTTCCTCGTTTGTTCCAGCCCCTTTATAAGTCCTCAGTTTCTCTTAAGTCTTCGTCTAGTCTTAAAGTTACGTTTTATGCTGTTAACCTTGCGTCAGCTTCTGTTTCATTTAATAAAGTTATATTTTGTTTTATACTCCTCGTTCTCCTGTCTCCCTGGACAGCAACCGTGACAACTTTTTCTATTTTATTACATTTGAAAATATAATTTATTCCTGTGATAGCAAAGCTGATTTTTCAGCATCCATTACTCCAGACTTCAGCGTCATATGACCTTTCAGAATTCATTCTAATATGCTGATTATTATTATTATCATCATCACCACAGTTAAAAAAAACAGTTATGCCTAAAATAGCTGCTTAATATTTTTGTGGCCCATGATATTATTTTTTAGGGTTTAATGATGAATAGAAAATAAATAGTAAGTTCAAATAAAGGGTGCTTTTGAACAGTAGTGTATTTTTAAGTAAAATGATAAATTCAATTATAATTTAAGTTAATATAGTCTAAATTAAATATATATATATATGTATATATATACACGGGATGCTTTTTTACGGTCTCTGCTCCCACCCTTTAGATCACAGTGATCATCTCTGCTTGGTGAGTGAAAGGCGAGTGTGCTCTAGAACATGTGGCGTGCACTAATGAAGCAATAAAAGTCACGGCTGGGGGTGGGTGTACTGGTGAGGGGGGGGCTCTGGGAACCAGTCCTAACAATGACAGGTGTGATAATTATGATGTTCTGACCTCGCATATTACCTGCGCATCAGATAGAATATAAACCAGATTAAATTTGAGGACTTTGGCATGTGGATGATGCACTGTGTACTGAAATACAAGATTATGATAAGACAGGCCATTTGTACAACCATCATGTCATCTTCATGAACATGTGTCATGTTCAATGACCGAGAGATTGCCAAAGTCACAATTACACACAAACCTAATGGAAATGACTGGAAATGAGCTCAATATAAATGTTAAATAGGCCTGCACTAACTCCGACCACTTCCCTGTGTCTTTGGCAGGCTGACCAGACTACCTTCATGAAAGCCTACATTCCCTATGTCACTCCTGTTTCCTTCCAGTTTCCCCAATGGCTTCATGATAACATTTAACAATGATTTATCGGCTTGTGAAAACCCTCCCAAATGCCCTGACAGAGGGGATAAGGATGAGGGGCAGTGCACTCTGACACCCCCTGGAGGCCGGGGTATATGGGGCATCTTTACCTCTGTCCAACAGCTTGTGTGTGTCTCCCAGTGGCAGCTGGATGGGACCACCAGCCACAGCAATGCCCACCCACCCCATTATTCTGTAATGGCTGTGCAATGGGCTAACATTGAACTCTGAACCCTTAATGAAAAACCACCTTGGCTCTGTCCCTACTCTACATTTACTTGGCCTTAAAAAAAAGAACTGGCCACAATGGCAAATAGGCATAGTGATTATGAGTAATTATGATTATGATTTTCCCAAAGAAAAAGCAACAAGTTAAGCTAAGGCATTTGTGGACTATTCTAATGCCTAAAATGATTAATATATACACTAAATTTCAAAAGTTTTTTTTAAGAAATGTATCTTTTTTTAAGCAGTAATGTAAAATGTAGTAAAAACTTTGACTTTAATACCAAAGAATTCTGTTTCAAATAAATGCTGCAAAAATTCTTGAAAAAATTATAATTGTTTCCACAAACAGCAGCACAACTGCATTAAGCAGCACAACTCTTTGCAACATTAATAATAATAAGAAATCTTTCTCATGCACCAAATCAGAATATTATAATAATCTCTGAAGGATGATGTGAACCTGAAGACTTGAGTAGCTAATGGCTGCTGAAAATTCATCTTTGGAATATGTTTTGTTTCAAAATATATTAGAATAGAAAATGGACGTTTCAAATTGTAATAATATTTTACAATATCGCTGTTTTTACTGTATTTTTGATCAAATAAATGCAGTCTTGGTGAGCATAAGAGGCGTCTTTCGAAAACATTAAAACATCTCACTAACCATAAACTTTTGAGTCGTTACATTGTTTGTTTTATTCTGATCCATTGATAATGTTTATGCTTATGCATTTTCTTTTTTATATTTTCCTGAAAAAAAATCTTTTGAGAGTTTTGTGGTTATTTTTCACCTAAAAATCCCCAAAATTATGTCATTACTCATCTTCAGAACACAAATTAAGATTTTTTTATTTTTGATGAAATACGAGAATTTTCTGACCCTGCATAGACAGCAATGCAACTGACACGATCAAGTCCCAGAAAGGTAGTAAAGACATCATTAAAATAGTCCATGTGACATCAGTGGTTCAACCGTAATTTTATGAAGCTACAAGAATACTTTTTGTTCACAAAGATAACATAAATAATGACTTTATTCATCAATTTCTTCTCTTCCGTGTCAGTCCTCGAGGTGCAAAGATAAACAAAGTGCATATGGGTTTAGTACCAATGAGGGTGAGTAATTAATGACAGAATTTTCATTTTTGGGTGAACTATCCCTTTAAAGAACCACAAAATTCTCAAAAGATTTTTTTTCAGGAAAATCTTTTAAAAATGGCATAAGCATAAACATTTGTAAAAAAGGAGATTTTGAATTTTTGCATATATGTGCCTCTTTGTTTGCTCTTCGCCACAATTTCTCTCTATGTCTTGCAGATGTCTTCCTTGAACTCTGTCTAGAGTCATAAGTCGCTGGGCTGCTGATGAACTTGGACATGGAGGGAGGATAGTGAGTGGGCGAAGTCAGAGGTCAGGGGTCAATTTGTAAGTAGTTCCTTTTTGGTCTTTACTAATCGAGTTTTTAGATATTGTACATTTTAATGTGATGTTTTAAAGTTTAATCGCCCACAAAGCTTAGATTTTTCCATATTCTCTCATCTGTTTCAACGTGGATTAAATAGCTACAAAATATCCACTCCATTAAAAGAAAACAGCACTCAGAATATCCAATTGTTTATTTACACGCTGTATAGCCAACAAATACAACATTTTTACATTCAAAATCTATCAGATTGCTGAATAAGATGATTTCAGGTCGGTGGTGTAGAATGTGATTCCACCTGCAGAGATGAGAGGCAGAAGGGTTTGTTTTTGTATTCAGTGAGGTGGTTGTAGCAGAAGTCAGGTAGGGTCAGCTCTTCTTCTGTTTGGTTCTCTGAGGAATCACCATATCAATATCTCTCTGAGCGTGCATTTTTGAGAAGAAACACTCGAAGTGATGAGTGCTGAACAGCCTGTAGGCCTCCAGAGACCAAATCAAACTCTGTGTTTCCTGTAACCTCAGCACCATGGGAAGTGACCACCCGTGCTCCCGCACACACACAGAATAACGACGACCTGCTCTCCTCTGTCCGACGATGTGAGCCACTGCTCCGGGTGGTTTTACACAAAGTGATGATTTCTTTGTCAAACATCCCTTCGATACACACTCACACACACACACCGGTTTTTCCCTGAAGCGATCCGCAACCCCCAACCCATTCAGTGCTAGCCCACTATGGCTAGGCCTCCAATTAAATCAAAAGTGGTTTGTTTTTATTGGTGTTTTGCGCTGACAAGTGGGCTATCATCCTGACGACTCTACCTGTCAGTGAAAATCCTCAGTTGACAATGCCCAATGCTTCCAATTAGGAGAGAATCAGACTCCTGGCGTGCTAGCGATCTTTCCACCCTCCCCCAAGGCCCTTCCTTAAACCCCCCCACCCTCTGGCACCCCCATCTTTCGGCACTAACCCCACCGGCTTCTGCCATTTCGCTCTCTCATTCTTGCTTCCTTCATAATTTTCCCCTTCGCTTTTTCAAGGTAGGTATATCTCCTCGGCAAATTACTGACACAAAACGGGGTGGCGCACCGGCGGTCCCGAGCCTGAGTGCTGGCGGTCCCGAGCCCCCTGTCAGCTTTAATGAGCCAATAAAGGTATATTTCTCCAGCGTGAATGCGCTAAAGTCTTTCTTGTGTGACAGCTGACTGGGAAATGTGAGTGTTAACCTTATAAAAGATTCAGCGTTTCTCATTATTTTCTGTCAAATCTCGCACCTGATGGCTTTAAGGTGCATCATTTGCATCGCTGACTGGTCCAGGGTGTGCCCGTTTTTTTCCCAACAATGTTTGTTTGTTGACTTAAGTCAACATTTCTTTCCTTCTACTTGTCTCTTTTTTATCGCAAGGCATGTTTTACTCAATGTTTCGAAATGACAGCGATGCCAAAGTTTATCCTGGAGCGTCGTACCACTTTCCTGAACATATCCAAATATATATTTAACAAACATGGAACAGAATAAATAAATGAAATTCAAAACATTGTTTTCACCTGAGGTGAGGCGAGATCAAACGACTTTGAAGCCTCTTGCCACTCATCTCCTTTGCCTCTCCCTCAAATCTTCAAACAATCAGAGGATGTACATTAAATACAAGTGTTTGAGTGACAGATTTTTAGAGGGCGTTTCTGTGCTTCTCGTTTGGTGTGTCAAGCTCCTGATTTCCTGTCCTCTGCATTAATTGTTCATTCTGTGCACTCTCCAAGTTGTGTAACATTGTGGCATTTACTATGACTGAAGCATTCTGTCAATCACTAAAGCTTAATCAGTGCTGTAAGTCATATAACAATATTTAAAAATAAATAAAAGTTGTGAATTCTTGCAGAATTTTGCTTTTAAAAGTTCAAAGTCTTAACATTGTATGCATATATATATATATATATATATATATATATATATATATATATATATATCATTCAGTCAAAGGTTATTTAAAGAACCATTTCTTTCTTACCTTTTTTATAATCTGAAGAACCTTCTTTTGCCACAAAGAACCTTTTGTGAAACAGAAATGTTCTTCAGATGTTAAAGGTTCTTTATGGAACCATTTAGACTAAAAAGGTTCTTCTATGGCATTGTGAAGCACCTTTATTTTTAAGAGTGTATTTATGTTATTTTATTTTATATTTATGTATTTACTTAATAATTATACCCATTACCTATATAAGCTTACACATGGCCTGACCATAAAGAGTCCATTTTTATTTAAAGACATATAATAAATAAATAAATAAATTTAGCTTGACTTTGCAAGTAAATCGGAGGACATGTGCTGTGTCTTTAAATGAAAAGATTGCTTGAGCCATTAAAGATTTTGACTGCTTGGACAACTGAAGGAAAACCAAAGCAGTGAAGTAGCCTTAAAAAGCCATTAAGCAAATTGTTATTTATATGGGTAATTTGATAATAGATCAATTTCATTTAACATTTTAGGTTTAAACTGATTTTCTTTATTCATTAAGCTTTAGTACATCTGTTGTCACTGTACTAAGAGGTCTGGATTTTGTTTATCTTACAAATAAAGCTCAAAACATGCCATAGATAGATAACCCCTGTCATGGCCTGCCACAGAGAATAAAAAAATAGAAAAGAAAAATCCCCATCACACGCAGTGGGCATCCTTATATGTGCCTCTAAACTAAAGTGAGTGCACTTGCACCCCGCCTCATTGTGACAGCTTGCAGCCGCGTTGACACCCCTGGGAGCGGAGAGCGGATTCACTAACCTGCCGTTGTCTGCGGCCGAATAGCGCTTCCAATCTGCTGTTCTGATGGGGATGGGGGGGCTCGATTATTGGGACCTGTCGAAAAAACACGAGGGGCTAACTGTTTGAGAGAAAGACGTGAAAGGCAGGACAATAGTTTTTCATGCATGTTAGAGTTTTGTGTCACGCTGGGCTTTCAGAAAGAGCAGTCGCCCTCATTATTGCTCATTAACTTGGCATACATTACGATTAGATACTTGTTATGAACTAAACCACATGGTTGTTCAATAATCGCGTTTTGTGCTTTGGAAAAAGAAAAGAACATTAAAGTATCAAGCGTCAATGCAACAGACTGCCTTGTAATTTAAGATAGGCTATATTAGCACAAATAAAACTTTTACTCTGATCTTGATGATTAATCATAATAATAATGGCTTATTAGCCAATAAGTATATATATTTGTTTTTACATTACCAGTCATTATTATTACTAGAATTATTGTTGTTTCTTTGGTTTGAATATTGTTGATAGCAGTGTTCCTACAGTTTAAACAAGAAGACTGTTCAGCTTATTGTTTTAGCGATATCTGTGAGTATATAGCCTACTATATATTTCAAGTGCGTAAAAAATACTCAAATTATTTTCTTGCATCTTCAGTACACTTGAGTGTATACAACGTAATCATTCTTTTCATAAGCATGTTTAAAAAAAACAAAAAAAATATTTCTATATCATGCCGTTTTAAATGACAAATTTCAAGATTTAAATCCAGAACAAAACGTTTCTGTTCATTATAAAGGTTTATATAAATTTGTAAACTTAAGAAAATATAATGAAACAGTCATGAGGGTCTAAAGGGGCCCTCTCTATTTAATGATTTTCATGTCACATGACACCAACATGGCTTCCTTTATGTTGATTATGCCAAGCTGCCTTTGATTTGGCGGACAAATATTATATATTTGTCTATAGATTACCTATATATATATATATATATATATATATATATATGTGTAATATTGTAGATATTACAACATATATGTATTGCTTCACTGCTTATTGTTTTTTTTTCAATGTTATTTGTTCAACTTTTTTTTTGTTCTCAGAATTTCATCTTTCTAATGAGACTTTTATTTTTTTCTATTCTTAAATGCGTACACCAATACAATATTTGATACTTAAAGTCCCTCAAAAAGAAAATGAATAAATAATCAAATGACTTAAATACAGAAACTTAAAGTGTTAATTATAGCAAAAGTGTATGTCATTTTGAGTATGAACTAAATTACTAATATATTTTGAATAAAAATGAACGTCACGTTATTGACCCTTTTTATAATATAAATGACAGAACTTTATAGCCTAATATAAGTGTAGCTAACTGCGCGCCTTAAAAATATAGTAATTAAAATTAAATCTATGAAAATCAATGATATTCAACGGGAGAAACTATAAGGGAATTATTTGAGAAAAATGGCCGAATTGTGAGAAAGTGGTCAAGACGTGACTGAACGCGCGCTAGGAGGAGAGAAGAGAAAAGACCTCCCCACTCCTCATAATAACCCCATTATAAGGCTCATCGATGATGTAATGAAAGCAAACAGTGTGAAAATTGCCTGTAAACAGTTGGATCCGAGTCTCCTAATGAATTCGGTGTCTCTTTTAATCAAAGTGGGCGACCTGTGGGGAGGGGTTTATTGGGCGTGGGGGGGGTCCGGTTTCCTTTTAGCGAGCCAGTCAACACCCCAAAACACTTCCTAACCAATGGAAGCCAGTCGCTGGGGACTCACGTGGAAGGGGTGTCCTTAAAAACCTAGCCACTGAGTTGTGCACAAGTTCATTTGTTAGGCTTTTCTGACTTTCCGTTCCCCAATGTGTCTATTTAACCTGCATTACCTCATTTGCGCTTCTGTCTTCTCACAGCATTTTTTCCGCGCTCTACCGTCCAACGCTTTCGCATTGCATCACCTGTTCCGGCACAGAATGCACCTGTCTTTTCCATCCGGATTGGACTCGACTCGCCACAGCGAACTACATTTGAATTGATGAAAATTTCAGCTGCTCAATAGACGCGAGGCTCAAGCTGACGCCGCTTCGCTTCTGTCCGTGGTGCTGAAACGCGCGCGCCCTTTAAGTAGGCTACCTGTGGTTTCACACTAACAGTTACTGCAGAACAGCTTTTTGAAATAATTTGATAAATAATTCAAAGCTACCATCGATGCGTCTCGCGTCTTCGAGAAATACCGGGATTGAAAGAAAAAAATAATAATTAAATTTGGCAGCCGAGAGTATATTTAGGCTGTATCGATTTTTATTGATGAGTGAGTGGGTGAGGAGCTAAAGAAAAACAACAACAAAAAAAAAACATTTTTTTTTTGGAGGCAGGGTCTGTGTGTACTTCATACAGAACCTCCTCAAGAAACCTCCTTTCCTTTTTAAACTTAAACTAAAAGTCCTCAAGAAGAAGAAAGTTTTTTTTTTTTTTTTTCCGCCAGACAGGGGATGAATAGTTCTCATTTCCGATTCTGCTTTGGATTTTCCTCCTGGATAGATCGCTACTAAATCGAGAGCCATTCACGCAGAACTTGCTTGAATACAGATGATAATCTGAACAGGGGCTTCACGCAAGCAGCAGTGTGGAGATGGAAGCGTCCACCAACGGCTCCAGTTTTGGAATCGACTCCCTGCTATCCCACAGGCCCGGCAGCCCAGTCATCGCGAAGGGGGACAGTTTGATAGGAGAATGCCGGTCCCCGCTGGAGTTCAGCCCCAGGTCAGATTTAGAGAGCGGCTGTTCTTCTCCTCCGTCCCCGCGGCGGGAGTGCGGTGAGGATGCGGCGCAGAGACAGGGTCACCCGCTCGGGCTCGCGTCCCATTTCCAGCACGGGCCGATCTCCGCTGGATCGCAACCTCGGACTGTCACTTCATCCTTCTTAATAAGAGATATTCTGGCTGACTGTAAACCCTTAGCGGCGTGTGCTCCTTACTCCAGTAACGGCCAGCCGACTCAGGAGGCAGGGAGACTGGCATCTAAAATCGCAGACGACTTCATTGAAAAGATCCACAGTAATTCGTCGTCAGACAGTGAATACAAAGGTAAAAAAAAATAAAAAATCACTCCGCTTTTAGTGATATTTTAAAATAATTGCACATTAACTAGAACTTGACACATTTCTATAGCACAGAGTTTAATCAGGTTGTCTTTCTGACTAGGCTACCCTATAATTTGGGGATAGAAAATAAAAATCTTAAACTAGAATTGTAATGAAACAGTTTTCATGGTTTATTGTTTATTCACTTCGTTTATTTATTGGCAATGTTTATATAAAGGACAACAAATTATGTGATATGGATAGATAGATAGATAGATAGATAGATAGATAGATAGATAGATAGATAGATAGATAGATAGATAGATAGATAGATAGATAGATAGATAGATAGAGATAGAAATAGGCTAATGCACATGGAATAATTTATAATCCAAAACATTTTACAATCAACTCTCGTAAAATACGTTAAATATGTTTAAATCAATAAATGCATTTGTCGTTAGTGCAAAACTCGTGCAAGAATTGCTCATTTTTGTTTACGTGAATTATTCACTATATTGTACATTTTAACTTGCTTATTAATTTAAAGCTTATTGTTAGTTGCAGGGCAAAGGAAGTTGAACAGATAAACATCATCAGCAAGATTCATTAAGGATTTGTCCAGGTGAAATTACATCTGAGGGGGAAAGATCGCTTCCTGTGACATAACATTAGGTTGATTTCATGATGCTAACACATAAAGGTCAATGACAATTGATAAATGTAGGAATACGCCCTCATTAAATAAAAAAATGAATGCTATTTTTTATAACTATTTGTTATTATTATTACAAAGAAAGAAATAGTATTATGTGCACGAGTTTATGGTTGTTGGTGTTCATGTGTTTGGCCTATACTGAAGACTGCTCGTCGTTGCTGATTCTGATCATTTTGTAAAAGTCTTATCACCAAAATTTTGCTCTTAGTCGAAGTAGGGCAAGATGGGTCTCAACTATTCGCCTACCTTCAGCTATGAATCCAGATATATTTCTACTCTCACCTCATGACATTATTATCTTGGCAAGTCTATAGGCGCGGTGATCAAAATTAATGCTCTCCAAATCAAAGCCATTCCATCTCCAGAGCGCTTGTAAAGAGTATGTGAGCCGCTTTGATTTTTGCCTTTCTACCCCCTTATATTTCAGGGATTTGATGCAATTTGTCCCAGTGCTAATCAGATTTGTAACGCACTGGATCGGTCCGCTCTTTATTTTGCTCTTATCCCCGGCCCTGTGAAGTTTCTCCGGTCTCGGTTGAAAGGTTTCCATCCCTTGTGGCTCAATTAGCCGGATTATTGTGCTCCTTGAGAGACGACTCAACTACTCGACTGGCAAGGTCTCTCGCGTCGTGTCCCTCTCTTTCTGGGTTCAGAAAGAAAAGAGTTTGGTTTAGATAGGGAGAGAGGGGTGAATTAAATATCACAGCCCTCGTGTATTCACATTCTGAAAATAAATCTGAAAAATGCATGACAGAATTACAAGCACGCGCGGGACCATCAGAGGATATGTGGAAACCTTTGACACCAGAACATGTGATAACTTGCCAAAGCTGGGTCTAGTGAAACACTTGGGCTAACCAACTTATGCTAATCAGTGCCCTTTCGTTCAATGTGATGTTTCAGTGAAAGAGGAGGGCGACAGGGAGATCTCCAGCAGCAGAGACAGCCCACAGGTTCGCCTGAAGAAGCCACGGAAAGCGCGGACCGCCTTCACTGACCATCAGCTCGCCCAGCTGGAGCGCAGTTTTGAGCGTCAGAAGTATCTGAGTGTGCAGGACAGGATGGAGCTGGCAGCCTCTCTCAACCTGACCGACACGCAGGTCAAAACCTGGTACCAGAACAGGAGGTGAGCATGTGGTCAGCTGGAAACAAATGCTTGAGTCCCATCAACATTAAATATGGGGGGGGGTTGCAGAAATTAAATGGTAATTATTCTGATATCCATGTCATTTTATAAGTTAATTTTGCCGTGCTGGCATTCTTTTATTTTTACTATATAAGAAAAAATACTTGGATGTATAGGCCTATCATGTTATTTTCCTTTGATTTATAAGTCTCCTGCCAGACATTAATACATGCCAGGTAATGTCGTTGCACTAAAAGTGGGAATGCTACAGAATAAATATCGTTTAAACATATATTATTTACCTTTTAATTTTTAAAGGGGCTCAAAGATTCACATCATTCTTATTTTATAGCTTAAAAAAGAACTACAAAATGGAACAAAAATAAGATAAAAAATAAAAAGATATTCTATATTAAGAACATTATCAAAAATCAAAATAGGTATATTGTACTTCTACAAGTGGTTTATTTGCATATTTCCCAGTTATATTCGCAGCATCTAATTTTGTGCCAAGTTAAAGATTTGAAATTAATATAGGCTACAGTGTTTTATCCACGAATGTTGCATGCGTCCTCCATGAAATAAAAATAATTACTGAAATATTTGTGACATTTGCTGCCTGCTTTTTCCGTTATATCTTGTTTATATTATTTGAACAATTAATGTGAATTAAATATCAAAATACTTAAGGAAACTTTTGCATTGCTCGTTCCCCTCATATTGCAATTCATATAAGCTAATTCATCTTTTTGATGTAAGTGACAAAGCTCTAACGATGTTCTATTTTAACGTAATTTTATATTATTATATTATTATTTTCATATTATTATTAAATTGTGTGGTTAAAAACTGATATTTATATAGATACTTAGAAACAGAGGATTCGGGTTTTATTTCTCTGAACTCTTTGGGTTTTATGTTTCGCTTGGGAATAAGCATGCAAGACAATACACGTATAGCTACTCTGTGAATTTTTCTTTTCTTTTTGTCACAGCTTTTACGACCAGAAGATAAGACACTAGTCTTAGAATAATTTCAATTTTATTTTTATATACTAACATCGTTCTTTTTCGTCTTGAACAAAAGGACAAAGTGGAAGAGGCAAACGGCGGTCGGACTGGAATTGTTAGCGGAGGCTGGAAATTATTCTGCGCTGCAAAGGATGTTCCCTTCGCCGTATTTCTACCCTCAAAGCCTGGTGTCGAATCTGGACCCTGGAGCAGCGCTCTACTTATACAGGGGACCTTCGGCGCCTCCGCCGGTGCTGCAGCGTCCTCTCGTTCCGCGGATTCTTCTGCACGGTCTCCAGGGCGCCAACGAGCCGCCGCCGCCTCTGCCCCCCCTCTCCGGTGTGTTACCCAGACCGACACCACCACGATGAACGGCACGATTCAGACTCGTTGCAAAACATGGCATCTTTGAACTCCACCTTCAAAAAACTATTTTACTGGTGACAAAATATTCGAGAAATTTTACGAAGCCACAAAAACAAACTGACACTCAAAAAGTGATTAGAGACGTTTTTTTAAACTTAATTTATTTTACTTATGTTTTTTAACTTATGTTTATATTTGTTGTTTACCCTAAATGTTAAATCTGGAGAAAACAAATACAGACCGTTATATACTGAACGCAATAATAACGGGATATTACAGGGACATTTCGTTTCACAAATTATTATTATTATTATTTGAACTAGTCAATATTACAAATGTGAATTGTTGGTGCATCCCTGACGCAAAGAATATTTAAATGGTAGATTCATATTTAATTATCCTGAGATGAAATCCAGGTCCTGTGCTTTGTAGTGACCCTCTAAAATGTACAAAGGAAAAGAGGTGTAAATAAGAATATTTTGTTTTATGTTGAAAGACAAATCTCGAATTTTCTCTTTTTGTATCATATTTCCAAGCCTTACTTTAACAGGTGAGCAGCACATTAAAACCCGACACGTCTCTACAAAATGAAAAAGCAACTTAAATGAAGAAGTGTCACTTTTCTATTTTAATTATACGGAGTGCTATGCCTAAACAGAACAAGCAGGTGGATTGGACGAGATGGATTATTAATCGATTATTAATCGATTATTTTTGTGCTGCTCGTTTCTATATTCCTGCACAACTGCCAGTAGTATCACTTTGATGTTGACGGGAAAACGCCAAGTCCTCGTTTCAGATCACTTGTGATCAATAAGACGTCTGAAAGCAGATGACATGCAAAGTGTTCGCCCAGGCATTGTGCAATAACTCTGTATAAAGCCGTTGAAATATCTTGTCATTCTTTCTGGTGAAGCTGTATATTGAGAATAATGATTTGTGAAGTAATGATTCTCGTAATTCCAAATGATTTTCGTTCGTGCCCCGTGTGCTTAGCGGTGTGAACTTCTTGGAAACTCTTAAACTGCTGGATGTGCGGGGGAGGGTGGTCTTTAAGCAAGGAGAATTACTTTTATAAATGTGCTAATAAAGATCTTTCATTAATTTACCATTGACTGAGAATGTGGAGGTAGCCTATACAAATACTAGGTAAATACACACTCGTGTTCTCATAGACAATTCAATTACACTAAACCAATAGCCAATATAAAAGGTATGCAGGTGCATAATGCGCGCGCCAGACCTAAACATTGACACATTATAAATGTATGAATTAAGAAAATTACTATTGTAAAACTTGCCAATACTGTACTTTGCAACAAGAACTTCATGCAACCAGTGCATGATGGTGTGTTACTTTTTTTGCAGTCAGAATCTTACCTGTTGGCATATGTACATGGATACTCATGGATATGGAATATGAATTTGTGGTAAAGCGATAAGTGGGCCAACGCTAATTTATAATTTTATAATTTGTATAAAAGATGAGAAAAATATCATGTTTTATTTATTTTGGGAAATAAATAGGTCAACACGGTGTGGGGGAAAAACAATTAATGTTGTAAAAATAATTAATGGTTTATTCTCCATAATTGAAACGCAGGTTAAATTGTGTTAATGTTTCGTTTTTAAAAGTTAGGAAGGACTAAGTTTCAACATGGAGAAAAAAAAAACTAAACCAATAAAATACGCATGTTACACTGGTTATGTCAACTCACTGCCTTTAAAACGTATCCAGAAATGTAATGAAAAGTAAAAGTTTGCTTATGAAAATAAACGTAAACAAACGCTGTGATGGCAATATCATAAAATTCGAGCTCACAGAACTCTATAACTGGCAAATGTGTTTGAATAATTTTAAACATGACTGTCAGACACTTTGCTCAAACCCCACACGATTTGGTTAGCATCGTGGATTTAATTTGTCGAACCTACGAAAAAAAAAGTTAATAAGAATGTCGCACCCAAGGAAGAGAACATTCACCTCCCTAACCTTTCAGAAACGCCTGGAGATTTGGGAACTTAATTCTACCTTCATATCTTAAAGTTTAACGCGACTACCTCTTATTAATAGGTCACATTTTAAATATAATTTTGATCATGAATCATATGAGCCGGTCTCAATACAATTTATTGTCAATACAGTTCATTTTATTGGAAGCACGATAAAAAGGAAATACTGAGAGATTAGACGTTGGTTGTGGGTACTGATCTCTTTCTCTCTCACACACACACACACACACATACACACACAACACTTGTCAGCCTCCATTGTCTCGTGTCTACAAGAGTAAAGTGACAGACTTTTTTGCACTCTTAAAACAGCATCATGCATCACTAAGCAAGCGGAGTCATTTCATTTAGTTTTCATAAACAATATGTGGATGAAATATTAATGGTCACCTAAGTGTGTAATTGTTTAAGTGCCCTAAATGATCCCATTTGGAAATGGATTGTTTCCATACCCTTTCTTGAGAGTGTTGGGTTTGCAGCTCTTTGCCAAACGGCCCCAACAGCTGGTCACCGGGCAGTGCTGACTGCGGCTCGGATCAGCAAGGGGACATCTGGTCAGCGGCATGACGGGACCCCCCTTCATCCCCCCTCCGTGAGCCTAAGACTGACTTTAACCCAACCATGAGACCGGTCCGTAAAGCTCAGGGTTTAGGGACCGCTCTGACAGGGCGACTGAATGGGATATTAACGAGCAGACAAAAGACCTTAATAGCTTTTAATTGAACGTCGATAACGTGTGATCAGTCGGGCTCCTGCTGCAAACTTTCGCATAGCACATGTCATCCTGCGTCTCATCGTTGGGCTCCTGCCCATGAATTACTAAGAAGAGAGAGAGAGAAAGCATTTTAAGAACGTTTAAAAAATTAATGGCTTGTTATTGAGGCGGGGAAATAAGCAACCATTTATTATTATTATTATTATTTTTTTTTAAAGTAAAATTTCAAAGTACAATATATCTAAAGCATAAAAATGGAAAACTATAATAATAAAGAGTGACAATAAAATAACAATTGCAATACACGCAATAAAATACACAAGAATCAAATTCACCAAGGCAATTTAAGAAATGTTAGTTTTTCTTTAAAACACATGCGCACGCGAAAAAAAAGTACATATCAATTCAGATCAAACATTTAAATTATCACATGGATCTGCACATGATCCAAAGGAGGCTGATGACCCCCCTCAATATTTATGAAAAGGGTTATTCTTGCGAAGTGCGCAGCTGATTGCAAAAAAAGCTCCTCGGTCTTGTTAATAGACGCAGAGATTTTTGCATGTGAAAGGATAGTGGTAAATCCCTCGGCTCTTACCGAGGATTGTCCCCGGCTCAGGGTTAATGAAGTGCGGATAGAGTCTCGCTGATCTCCCGACAAACAAAAACACAACACGGAGAGCTTAGAGCTGCAGGATCAGTGACTCTGATTAAGCTCATTGACTCAGAATAAAAACCAAACAAAACAGCCTTCAGATGAAATTAAGAGTCAATCAAAGAGCAATTTGCATCGTGATTTGGGCGACTGTCTTTTCCTCATGTTTTTTTCTGACGATTGCCATTTTTTGTCATGTTGCTTTAAATGAAATTCAGAGCAAGGAACAGAAACATCTGCACGTTCATTATGTCCTTTCTGTTTATTTGCTGGACTTTGAAACAAAACTTCAGATTTCATGTATTTAAATGTAAAAAAGTAATATAATAAAATATAATAATAATAATAACAGATACATAGGTTAAAAAAAAGTAATTGACCTAAACAGAGATAAAACATAAATATTATTTGAGCAGAGTATATAGTTATACATCTAAAGCTTTAAATTAGACTATTAATATTAACTAGCAAGATACAGCAAATGTGGAAAAGGTATTAATTTATGGCCGGAAAATAATATTAACTTGGTGTTACAATTAAAACCTACCTACATAAAGCTCAGAAATAAATTTTATTTTCATTCATTTACATTTATTATTATTTAATTAAAACAACTCTAAATCAGTTGTACTATTAATCAAAATGATCAGTTTCCTAAAACTAATTCTGATCACACTAAATGGAAAATCTTCATTCTAGCACATGCAGATGAAAATCTGGGAAACTGGGACAGCGATGGGCAACGAGATCAGTGGCACCTGCTGCAGGGTCACGACACCCGTGACCCCCAGGGGAAGGTGGTTGGGACGCTGATGCTGTGTTACCCTACTCGCATTTGTCCTCTGCATAAACTTAGTTGGCCTGAGAGACAAGTGGAAATGCTGTTGGAATAAAAAAAAAAAAACAAAGTGTAAAAAAGATCTGAATCAGGAACACACACAGACACATTTAGGAAATGGGGGGTGGGGGTGGGGGGGTACAGTGAAACAATAGAAAGAGACAGAAAGTAGACAGCGAGCGGATCCCAAGGTACTGTCCTGGGTATCAAATCCAATCCTTGCCTGAAGGTATACGAAGGGTGGCGGTATAAAGGCCTCAGAGTGAGGTAGACTCAGATTACTGAGATAACTCAGTAATCATTCCTCCAATAAAACCCAAAGCATTTCTACACTTGGGTCAGGGGCAAAAGGATTGACATACCAATCTTGGCAAATAATGAAAACACTCTTCCCGCAGTCCAGCACAGGAAGAAGCATGAAAAAGAGCAAAGAGTCCATGTGGAAAAGAATAGTGGACATAAAAGGTGCTTGTTGCAGGAATCCCCTGCAGTCAGCAATAACAGTCATGTTCGTCCCAGCAGGGGATAATGTAAAGAACACTGGTATTAGGTGACAGGCTGATTATCTAATCAATAAGGGTGAACTGTCGTAGAGCCGTTGGTAACCCCCTGCTCGCGCTTTTCCATCACACAGATGAGTGAAGCAGAGAACTGTCCCGTGGGAGCGTTCGCTACCCTGGAGGATGTAGACAGCGCTAACAACATCCACCCCTTCCACCCCAAGGCCTAACAGAGGGGCACTAACAACATCCCTCTCTATACTGACACCCAATGGCTGGGAGAAAAACAACCCTGTGGACATAAACTACACAAGCAGAACTTTATTCTATATTAACGCTATTATGTTGGTATTTGTCAAAAAATTCCATTATGGATAAGAATATTAATAATAACAGTAATGAATATTGTTGTTCTCTTTACTAATAAATCCTTGTGGACTTACGACTGCTGCAACGCTGTCAAAATCCCAACATACAGCATGTATATATGAAGTAGTTCTTCAGGCTCATTTAAAGTGGATTAGATTTGAGAAAGAAGAACTTTCTGGAGAACCTCTGCGCACCCCTGGGTCAGAACGCTGGACCCCGCAAGCCCCTGAGTCTCATAAACATAGGAACGAATGGGTATGAATAAAGGATGAGGAGGGTATACATGTATTTTTAACACCCTTCCGTGTGAAACCTGGCAGGAGAATGCATTTTGGTTTTGTGAGGGGGAAGGGGGCAAAGGGAGGGGTGGGCAATGTGTTTTTATTTTTTTTGTCTTGTGTTATTGTGTAGAATATGGGTGTAAAGACTGTGAGATAGACACTTCCAGGGGTGATGAACCTGAAATTTCAATGACAGCCTTTGTTTTAAATATATGTGATAGAAATAAAAAAATTATTGAACATGTCAATTAATTTAATATATAGATAGGCAATATTATATATTACATATAATATTCATATATAATTAACAAATATTATACATATACCTATACATATCTTTAAGTTTTAGTTCATTAGAAATGATTGTTTGTTGTAAATTACATATAATACGAATATATATATATATATATATATATATATATATATATATATATATATACATATATAATTTGTTGTTATTTGGTATAAACAATATACAGTATATTATGTATTATGTATATTTATATAGTATAATGTATATTTAATAATAATAATATATTATATATTATTATTATTACATACATTTATAATTAACACATTTATAATTATTACAAATATATTTATGCATATTGTTTGTTAGAAATTAAATTATTATATATAATATAATTAGATATATATCAGCTATTTACAGTATATTATGTATTAAATTAGATCATTAATAAAAAAAATATTCAATCTATTTAAAATGAAAGAAAAGGAATGCAGAAATGCAATGAAAGGTGTGATGAAGATGTTGAGTCAGGGGTTGTTTAATACTTGTTCAGGGACTTTAGCAGGGCTGCCCCTGACTCCTCACTCACCACTGGGGACCCTCAGGGGCGGCCTGCCAGCTACCTAACTGAGCGATGACTTCAGGCCAGGGCAGGGACCAGGGGCTACCGAGAAAATGGAGTGCCCAAACAGCTGGGAGAGAAAAACATGTAAAGGAAAGCAGATTAACCAAGCTAACACTGACAATGACTCCCCCTTTCCAAACACGGTTACAAAAAAAAAAAAAAACAGTAGGAACATTCTGTCTGACAACTGGGGGAAGCCACTAGCGTAAGTTCACTATTAACCAACGTGTATTTGATCATCAGAGAACCTGATATTATAAATATTTACATACTTCAGAGAGATGTGGGAATTTGCCGACAATTGTCTGCCAGATCAGAATGCAGATCTTCACGGCTGAGACAGCGGGAAAGAGGCAACGGCAGCTTCTTTTCTGTCGGAGAGAGAGGCTTCCCACATTTGAAGTCAGTTGAGAGTGGCAAATGGAATGAAGACAGAAAAGCGTGATGGCACGTAAGGCTCGGAGATGGGCGGGAAAAAAAGGCTTCAAATGGTTATCAATAAAATTGCCTCTGCCAGGCGCGGCAGTTTAACCTCTTTAGTGCGTTCGGCTTTTCCTAACGGGCCGTGACGTGTGCTGTGGGTGCAGTCTGCTTCATGCCTGTCTTCACAAAGCTCCCTGTCGGTTTGATGGGTTCACAGCATCTCCTCACACAGGTGAGAGGCCCTTTGGAGTCCCACAGACTTCAGCATAAGACATGACATAAAACAAGAGCCTCTCACACCCCAGCAGAAGAAAAACAGACACTTGAAAGGGGCCGAGACTGACTCTCTGACTTCAGACTTGTTATTGATTTGATCTGTATCGGGAACACAGAACAACGGCTAATGCATCCGATGTGTTTCACATTCCTCATCGATTTTATGCTGAGAGTGGTGAAAAACATTATGGGTACAAAGAGATATCCTATAGAGAAACTTGTCATCACAGCTGTAAATTTCAGAAACTCTCAAGAATTAAATTCAAAACAACTGAGATCAATAGAGATAGTCTGAGCTATAGTCCATTCAAACTTTTAAATTAATCAGTTATTTAATAACTGTCATGATAATAATTCAGATAATTAAGATTACCTGCACTGAATGCAGAACTGTGTATTGCATTAAACAGTAAAAATAACTGTATATAATACATAACTGTATATGCACTATATATTAACAAACACACACACACACACACACACACATATATATATAAAATTTACAGTGTGTAACAAACAAAATTTAATTGTAATAGTTTTAATAATATGTGACCCTGGACCACAAAACCAGTCATAAGTAGCGTATATTTGGAGTAATAGCCAACAATACATTGTATGGGTCAAAATTATAAATTTTTCTTTAATGCCAAAAATCATTAGGATATTAAGTAAAGATCATGTTCCATTAAGATATTTTGTAAATTTCCTACTGTAAATATATAAAAACTAAGAACTCAATTTGGACAACTTTAAAGGCGATTTTTTGGAACCCTCAGATTCCAGATTTTCAAATAGTTGTATCTCGGTCAAATATTGTCCTATCATAACAAATAATACATCAATGGAAAGCTTAGTTATTCAGTGTGTGTGTGTGTGTGTGACCCTGGACCATAAAACCAGTCATAAGGGTAAATTTTTCGAAATTGAGATTTATACATCATATGAAGGCTGAATAAATAAGCTTTTCATTGGTGTATGGTTTGTTAGGATCAGACAATATTTGGCCGAGATACAACTATTTGAAAATCTGTAATCTGAGGGTGCAAAAAAATCTAAATATTGAGAAAATCGCCTTTAAAGTTGTCCAAATGAAGTTCTTAGCAATGCATATTACTAATCAAAAATTAAGTTTTTATATATTTACAGTAGGAAATTTACAAAATATCTTCATGGAAAATGATCTTTACTTAATATCCTAATGACTTTTGGCATAAAAGAAAAATCAATAATTTTGACCCATACAATGTATTTTTGGCTATTGCTACAAATATACCCCAGCGACTTAAGATGGGTTTTGTGGTCGATGGTCACATATATATATATATATATACACATACATACATGTTTATAAATAATATTTTCATATTATTTAATATTAATATTTACATATAATGACAACAAAATGACATTGTTTATAATACATTTGATATATTATTTTGCTTTTATCATTATTGAAAATAAAAAATCTGGCAACAATTTAAAAAAAGAAAGAATCTGTATCTGTAAGGCTAGTAAAAAAGTCATGAAAAGGCCAACTAGATATTTAGACAAAAATCAATGATTGCATTATGCAAATTCACCGAATTACATTTTTTCTTTCAATTATTTCCTTCTAGAAACAATGGAAAACTCTGGTCTACTTATTATATGTCAGGTGTTGAGGTAGAGAGAGAGAGAGAGAGAGAGAGAGAGAGAATAAACAGAGAAACAGTGGGAGATGGGAGAGGAGCATTGTGTTTGCCAGGACTGTGGCATTAGTATCATGCATGGCTGGAGAGTGTGACACAGGCTCAGCTCTCTTTGATCCAGCACAGAGGCAGATCTCCACTGACCTGAGTGTGCCAAGACTGAGTGTTCAACCTCCCACAACACTGAGGGTGTGCTGAGCATCCTTTATAATTCACACCAACACACCTGTTCATCCCGACACATACCACACACACACACATGCTTTCACACGCACAATACAAACATATTAGGATTCACACATAAACGCACAACACAAAAGCCAACAACTTATAAGACTGTCATTCATTCTTGAATTTAAATCCTGTGAAATCTTTATAAAATATACACAAGAAGAAATAGTTAATTGGCTGACACCTTGTCTACACTGTGTCTACAAAACTAGATCAGCTCTCGAAGCTGTCTACACTGGACGCGGACGTTGCAGTGCATTGCGACAGTTGACAGATGCCCCGTTTCTATTTTTGACGCGCTGCACAGCTATTTCGCCCACTTTCTTGTCCCCATCTGTCTGAAATAAAATGATTTTATTTACAAATATCCATATTTATATCTGAAGTGATGGATGTGAATTTTATTCTCTACATATCTGGTACATTCTTGTATATTCTGGGCTCTGGCCTACTAATTTAAATAATCTTTTGATTGCCTTATGCATTTTTAAGCAGTTTTTAAGCAGTTAAAATATATCAGTATTTCACTATTCTATTTTCTAAATATGTTGCACTGATTTGCATTCAAAGTAGAATACAAATGCATTCATCAGTTTTGCCGTCTCTGAAGATCAGCCTTGAGCTGGTCTGTGTTTAGTAGTCATTCTGAGGTGATGTGCATTTCAGAACATCCACTGTCAATCTCAAGTTCTTCCAGTGTAGATACTAAGGGTCATGAAAAAGGAACAATATTATAAAATATTGATACTGTATCAATATTATCAAGCTAAGAATATATACATTTTCACATTGTTCGAAAATGTCTGGGAGGAGTAAGATTTTTGTTTTCAAAAGAGACACATTATATTGATTAAAAGTGACAGCAAAAACATTTATATTTAAAAAACATGCCGTTCTTGTGAATTTTTCATTCAGCAAAGAATCCTGGGAAAAATGGATCAGCTTCTGTAAAAATATTACACATCTAACTGTTTTCAATATTGATAATAATAAGAAATGTTTATTGAGTGGCAAATCAGCATATTAGAATATTTTCTGAAGGATCCTGACAATGAACACTGTAATGATGCTGAAACTTCAGCTTTGTCATCACAGAAACAAATGACATTTCAATATATTAACATAGAAAACAGTAATTTGACATGGTAATTTATGTAGTTTTACTGTATCTTTGATCAAATAAATGCACCTTGGTGAGTATAAGAGAAAGTTTTAAGGTCCAGTGCAGATATTTGTAAAAAAAGATCAGAATATATCAGTTTACTTTAACTATAAACTAAAGAAATCATAATACTGTCATAATTTAACCCTGATATGATAACACCAGATCCCTGCTCACATCTAGTATTCCAACATTTCTTCATGTTAGCAATGACCATCTAGAAAAAGCATGTGAGTAAGATACAAGCAGAGACATGAATGAACTAAAGCCAGTGATGAGGGCAAGATATGGCACTGTTAAGCCCTGGAAGAGAGAAAGAATGGAGTGGCAACAGATAGTGAAAACAATAGCAGAGCAGTGAAAGGAAGTCTTGAGTCATGAAAGTAAGGAGCAGGCAAAGGAGAGTAGGGGTAAGATAGACCACAAGATAGAAGATCTGGGGAGACAAGACTGAGCAGTATGATAGGTTAGGAAAAACCCTACGCCTGTTCCCTCATTCATATGAAGAAGCAAACCAACACTTGAACAATACGCAGCAAAAGCGCTGCTGTGGGTCCTCGGTAATTACTGCTATCTTAAGGAGCCACTGAGGACGCCCATGAGGCCTCTGAGTTAGAGAATAGACCCGACGTTCAGACAAAAAGGCCGAAAGGAGAGCAGGGTGCTCTCTGATATCCCTACCCACAGCTGCCAGCCACATCACTATCTCTATGACTCTAAGGTTACCCACACACACACTCATTGTTTGCAGTTATCACTCAGTGTGTCATTTTGGGCCTGTATAATATAGACTAGGACAGTCTTAAAGTAATGCTTTTCAAGACTATTAGAAGTGTGAATAATCTGTATAAAATGTTTTCATTCTGCCATTCTTTCTCACCCAAACCTCTCTAATAAAGACATAACCCAAAACCAGAAATGTTCTGGAAGTATATTAGCACTGACTATGACTGGTCCACAAGGAAGTCATCACTGATCATTTCCCTCTCCCAGAAACCAAGGATCTGGATCAAAACCAGATCCTGCACCAATCATTCAATTTTCAAGTCAAGTCAAGTTGAGCTTCATTGTCATTCCAGTACATGTGGGGACATACAGTGGAACGAAATGTCGTGTCTCGCAGGACCACGGTGCTACATAAATACAGACATACAACAATAAAGTAAAAAAAACACTATAAACCTATACACTACTAACCTACTGACAGATTTAACTATAAGTATACTATATATAAGTATTTATCAAACTAAAAGAATAAAGGATAAAAAATACAAACTATATGAATGCTTCACATAAATATTACCCTATACAAACTAAAAAACAGAAGATAAAAAATACAAACTATACGAATGCTTCACAAATACTGTACATGTGCAAAGAGAGACATTTGAGTCAGCAGCTGGTTGGGGAACAGTGCAGGATGATTTGTAGTGCATGAGCATGTAAACATACATATATTGCTGAGTCTTTTGTGGGATTGTGCACACGCAGCAGTGTGTGTAAGTGTCCGTCACATAGTGTAAAGTGTCCATAGTGTAAAGTGTCCATAGTGCACATAGAGGAGAGTGTGTTACTACAGGTGGTTTGTACAGGCCCACTCACCTGTGTGTAGCACACTTCGAATTGCACAAAAAAAATAAAAGATGATTTATGAATCAGTTTAGCGGATTCATTTCAAAAGATGTGACAAACGAAAGCTTCATTCATGTATTGGACCATTTGCAATTCAAGAATGTTAAAAACTCAGAACTGAGTTGGAATTTGAATGAAACTGACCACACCCCACAGGAAGTTGGAATGGAATGACATGAGGAGGAGTTAAATGAATCACAATTCAGTGCAGGTAAAGCATTCTGGGAGAAGAGGTGTTTAAATTTTAAACTTTTTTTAGACACGTCAAACTGTAATTATGCATTCATGATAAAAATTCATTCTAATACACTTCAATACTTCCTTACATTCAAAATTGAATTGCAATTCTGCATTTTCTTTAAAAATTTAAATTCGGGAAGCAAATTGGATTTGAAAAGACATTCTCAGTTCAATTCTAAATGGCGCACAACTCTGATTGATACCTTTCTGTTGAGCTCTCCGGAACACTCCAATTTTTGGTAAACTTTCTGGTGAACTAATTAAGCTTAAATTTAAAAAGTCGTTTATAATTTTTGTCATTTCCCATAACAGAAGCACTAAATTATGCAGATTCTGCATGGAGCTATGACCAATAATGGCTTCATGCTTTGACTCCTTATTTTTAAATGGAAGGAATGAAGCATTAACTATGAGAGATACAGCCACAGGGATTTGAGGGACATACATGAGACCTTTTTCCTCACACTCCTCTCCACTGTCTATTTTCAGGCATTTTTCAAGGCTCAGAAATGCACCAGTGAATTCTGACTCAAAACCTTAAGCCACAAAATTTACCAGGGAGGAAGAATTCATACAAGAGATTCAGAAAGAAAAAAAATCAATGAAAGAGAAACTTATTGTATCATATGAGATCCATTCCCTGGGTATTCTGGACAATAATGACTTGATATAACGGTGACGCTGTGGCATTTGCTCTATTTTCCCACTGTTTTCTTTGCTTGTGATTGAGCGGGCCTATTTTCGCACGTTATGACAGGTGCTTAAAACCAAGAAAGCTGACGTCTGTTTGATCAAAGTTTATGTGAAATTTCCCGGGGCCACTGGGGGAATCTGTGTTTATGAACTGTAATAAAAAGAGTCATTTTGACAATTCGACCTCTGTGCGGTGGAATTGGTTTCTGTTTGCCAGTGAATAGAGAGGAGAAATATTCTTGTCTTTTACAAGCCCTAAAATACATGAGGGTGGGAGGACTGTACTGTTTTCTTGAGCGAGGCTTTTTGAACTAATTTAAATAAAAGGAGTTCCTATAATTTTTTAAATACAACACTCAGAAGTCATAAATACTTCGAATAAAATATTAGCACACGAAAAAAAAACGAAAAAAAAACTTAGTTACAAGTGTATGATAAATGCAAGAAAAGATTTAAAAAACGTATAAAAATATAAATTCCATGTCATTTTAAACCTCAGAAGTTTTTTTTAAATAGAGGAGAAATGATCAGTAACTGACAGATGACAGTTAGTAGATGACAGAAACTCTCAGCACACCTTCAGACTCTCTATGATTTGTGCTAGAAGAACACACATTGCTACATAAGCTGCCTCAGGTCATGGAAACTGATGCAGAAATGAGAGAATGATCCAGCGAGCTTTGCTGTGACAACAGTATTCATGTTCGCTACTCTACTCAAAACTGAGATGTCACAAAATCAATGCAGTTTTCTGTAGATAATTGTTTGCCACTCAGCATGGAGTATTACAGCATTACGGGTGAGCTAAAGGCCTGCAAAAAAAAAAGAAAGCTAAATCATTACATGTGTCAAGCGTAGTGTATATGGGAAGGATTGTGAATTAAGTTAATTATGATTACTATAAAATACAATCACTGTCATGCAAATAAATGTGAACAAATTCAAGCACATCATATCTATTATACGCTGCTCACTGGTTATCGACAGCTGTGCACTTGTGAACACATATAGCAGGCAGAAAAAGAAACGCACACACTCACCAGTACACACAGGCATAAAAACACACAAAGGGAAAGAGGAAGAGAGTTAGATTATTGAGGTAGTATCATACAGGAATATTAAAGAAGGCTCTTAAGATTTTAATAAGAATAAAATGAAACAGTAACCACCAAGGGGCCAGCAGGGTTAATCCCTTCAATATTACAGAAAAAAAAAAAATCAGCGAGGATGGAGAGGGGAGAGGGGAGAGGGGAGGGGGTGGAGAGGCAAGGTGGAGGATACAGGCAAAGCGAGAAAATGCAGTTGCCTGAAAATGCAATAAAAAAGTAATGGTTGCCTTGGAATCAACACAGTGCCAGAACCAAAGCATAAGTAAACACACACACACACATATATATATATATATATATATATGCACAAATACACACATACATATAAACACACACACATACATATAAACATAGATGGATAGGTCTGGCAGAAATAGAGAGATAATACATAAATGAATGATAGAACGATAGATAGAATGAAAGAACGACAGAATGATAGCTAGAACAACAGAACGATAGATGGATGGAACTAACAAATTAATGAACAACAGATGTAAACAGATCATAAATTAATAGATCGATAGAAAGATATATAGAATGATATAATGATAGAACGATAGAATGATAGATGGATTGAATTAACGAATGAATGAACAACAGATAGTAAATAGATAATACATGAATGATAGAACGATAGATAGAACGAAAGAATGACAGATAGAACGATAGAACGATAGAACGATAGATAGATAGATAGATAGATAGATAGATAGATAGATAGATAGATAGATAGATAGATAGATAGATAGATAGATAGATAGATAGATAGATAGATAGATAGTGTATTAGAACAGTGTGATACCTACACAGTGAACACAGATGCCTGCTCCTCAGCTCTTCCTAAAGTCAAGTGCACAAACACACACGCACACACCGGCAGCAGATGGTATGAGACAGTTGGCAGTGGTAAGTGAGCATGAGTATCTGTTTACTAATAACCCTTTAATTACTTCAGCTGGTGGATGGGCTAAAAAAGCCAGACTCAAGCAGAAGAACGTCTTCAGGTGATGAGAGGGTTACATACAACACAGAGCCTCCAATGACATTTTATGGAATAAACTCACTTTATTATAAAGCACAGCAACTAGATACTTAAAAAAGAAGGTATATCTGACTATATCAGATAACGTCACATTAAGTAATATTACATGAGGGAGATATACGGTACCCTTTACAATGGTAAATGTCAGGAGAAATCCATTCATCTCCCGGGATAACGCTAACCCTCTCCATTTTGTTGGTCTGAACCCACCTTTTGGGCAAATATGTTACAAAGATGTGCTCTCTCTATCTCTCTCTCTCTTCTATCGTTCTTTTTTCAGGGTGTGTTGGTCTACGTGGACTCTTCTCGTCTCGTTTCAGTCAGCGAACAGGGAGTGTGCTGCCGGTGAGGCTGCCCTTTAGCTCAGCCGTGCTGCAAAAGCATACATTTTAATGATGAGACCTTTTATTTTAAATAACTCCTCTACAGGAGAAAAATACATTGCTGTTCAAGAGGAAATATTACACTGGGCATTGTGGGATTGAGAGGGATTGAGCGGAGCGAGCCGTGTGACCCATACATCACAGCCAACCTGTATAAATTAAGATATAAATAGCTTTATACAGAGAAACTTTACCTTGGGTGTGCTTCCGAAAGGAGCGTGTGTGTGTGCAAGGCCTTGTGCACAGACAGAAGTGTGCATTCGTGTGTGTGTGTGTAAGAGGGGTAGAAGGGAGAGAGTGTGTTTGTATGTGTGTACGACATAGAAAATCCCCCTCGGAGTGCTGGGCAAACAGAAAGCAGGCCGTATAAAGGCTGAAAAGACCTTGCTTGGTTATTGTATATTCCTCGCCTGGATCCCCGTAAAGACCCCCATAGCCCTGCACTGTCACCAGGGCCACTGTGTCATCACGGACAGCCGGCTTTAGACGGAGCCCTGGCAAAGGCTCCAAAAGGAAATTAAAAGGGGATTATGGCTGCCTGACTCGCTGAAGGGATTCACTAGGCCCGGGTTTTATTTAGTTCTCAGTGCTGTGCGCTGCCTGAAGTGTGAGGAGGGACCTGAGTAGGTCTGTTCAAAGCCTTCACACTCAGCTCTGCTTATCTACAAAAGCTGATGTAATATTTCAGAATGGTATATATGTGTTAGGCCCACGGGAAATGCTTGCACTCTGTCTCCACCTGCGAATTTATCGAATCCATCGCACACAAGAGAAAAGAAAACACTGTTTTAAAAAACATAGGTATATGAATACAGGCTTACGAATTTTGATTTCATTGACGAATACAGACGTAAACATGATGTGTGTTTAAAGACCTACAGCTGAAGAATTAAACTGATGCATGTTTTTTTTTACTCTTTTGATAAGACGCACAGCCTACCTTGAATGTGCTGTAACTTTAGAAAAAATCTGTTTCTGTTTCCCAGCTATGGACCTCCAACGGTCTGTTCACTGACCATCTGATGCAAACTGGACACAAAAATGGCAAGAGATGGTCAAAATCGGCAGTTCCAATCTGATTGGCTGACCTTACGAACTTCTGGGAGAAGGGCATGCAGGTTTTTTTTATCACTCTGCCATGAATCAAAGTCATGTTTACAAAGTACTGGGCTGATAATTGCACGTTTGAGGATGAAATAATGAAGATTTGAAAGTTTAATAGTATTTTATCTGAAACATTAAATAGCAAAGTAACTAGATTTTCTGTTACACTTTCAGTTTTACCTGTTAAATGATCTATTAAATTATTTTGGATGGCAGAAATACTGATTACAAATCACGGGTTAGTTTTAGCAAAGGATTGGTTCTCTTCACTGTCACTCTGAAAGGATGCTTTGCAGTGTGGCAGCATTATCAATTATCCAGTGCGCAGTCTCACTCTAGCTCGGTGTTAAATTAAGTTGTCAACGCTGTCTCCACAAATTCCCCTTCACAGAGGTAGACGCTGATGGGGCCTGACGGCCGCTTGGTGGTTCTCCTCGCTGGCTGCCGGCTCGCATCGCGCCTGCAATTCATCAGCACACATCCAGAGCGCAGTCCGTGCGCCAAACTCTGCCAGCCAGCCGGCAGCACGGCCAACACAGCCCAGCGTACTGTGCCTGGGACGGATGCAAAGAGAATGAGCTAAATCACCTTCCAAAAAACCCATAGCAAAGAGGGATTGGAGTTTGGCCTACTCCGGCGCCGTGCCTAGTCTTTGTGTGCGTGCTTGTCAAAGATGAACCAAATGTTCAAGATTTGGGGGGGACCAAATATAGAAGTTACGATTATTATAAAACGGATGCATTGTTATTGAATGAGCTGCTTTTAAAGTCATTGTAAATTGACTATAATTTGACAACATTGACTGCTTAATCTATGACTATGTCCAAAAGATAAAAAATGCTGCATTTGGAGGCAGTTTACAAGGGTAGGAAGGCAAGTCATGTCCCAATGCAATCTTATCTACCAAGATATCTTCATCTGGTTGGATTTTGAAGGCAACATCCTTCACTAACTATCCCACAATCATATGCAGTTCAGCAGTTGGAGAAAAGAATGAAAATGGTGCTTGCATCTATTTATTAATAAATGTCCCTTTTTTTCAACTTACAGCTCATTTTCTACTGGGAAATAAGCATTGAAATATTTGCTTGGATATCTACAAGCTCATTTGAATTTGTTTTAAGATTATTAGACATTATGGTGCCTTGAAAGCCTGTCTTTATTTAATGAAGTTCCTTCATATAAAACATTTCATGCAAATAATTATTATAGTTGGCATGAAATTATATTTTCTAAATGCATGTTGTTGATCTTATTGTGAACAATTATTCTATGTATATTTAATTTGAAAAAAACAAAACAAAAAAAACATTTATGACTTTATAATTGTGTAATTATTCATCAAAAACTTGATCGAGTTAAACAACTGACTTTTCTCTTGTAACGAATGCTGGATGCTTCTCCAATCATTTAGTCCACTTAATCAAGTCCCCTTCTTAGAATTGACTGCATTCATCCAATCAACAACCAATGGATACAAGGCCATTTTTTGCTAATCCATTTCACTTGTATGTCCATCATACTGTCACTACTTCTGTTTAATCGCAACTTTACCTGAATAGGGAGCAAGGCAGTTGCCTTAGGTTTTGAACACAGCCAAGAAACAACACAATTTGGTGTTTTATAAAAGCAGTAAAGCACTGTAGTCCGTTACAGTGTTTTTACTACAGTTAAGTGGGCTTTAGAACACTCTTTACCCATAGTAAAATCAGTGCACTGCACAGGCTTTAGTAATTGTCTTTTTTTGTTTGTTTGTTAACAACTGTTTATTGAGTTTTATTTTGTGGAACAGTAGTACAAAACAAAAATCAGCTGTACAAATTTAAAACCCATCCCACCCCTTGGTAGACTTAAAAATAAATAAATAAAATAAAATAACAAATAATAATAATAAACATGTTAATTAATATTAATAGATAAACAAATAACAATAAAAGAATTTTTACAAAGATTTTTAGAAAAGAAGACATAACATTAAAAGCTGAATGCCATGAATTTACAGTTTTCACATTAGATCCATGTATACGAGAAGTAGAGAGTTCCATTGAGTTAAGTTCTGAATCTGAATCTGACAGCCTAGGTAAATCAAGGTTGGACAGAAAATATGCAAAAGAGTCAGGGTCACCATCAGCAGAAGAAGTATAGAGGTTAGAGTAAAAACAGTGAAAGGCAATATTAATGTCTTTAGGGTCTGTCATAATGAGCCCAGATTGGGATTTTACTGCTGAAATATTAGCAAACTTTTCACTGTTGTGTAATCTTAGGGCTAAAAGGTGGCTTAGTCTACTCCCTTGAAAATAATAATTCTGCCTGGATCTTTGGATCAGGAATTCTGCCCTGGATCTCAGTAATGAATTGAGTTCGGACCTAACCGCCATGATTTTACTGAGTGTATTGTCTGAGAAACAATGCTGATTATCTCTAGTCAGATTCTGGAGCTGTGATTCCAGTTCAACTATCTTTTTGTGTCTGTTTTTCTGAAGGAAAGAGGCATATGAAATTTAGTTATTCCTTATAAGCACTTTAACTGCATTCCAAAGTGTTCGAGGATCATCCACTGAACCTTGGTTAATTTCAATAAACTCAGCAAATTTATTTCTGAATTGACTGCAAAAATTTTCATCCTGTAACAATTTAGGGTTAAATCGCCATTTAGTGGCATGAGATGGCCGAGGGATCAAAGATTATCTGCACAAATTTCCATCATGATCCGACAAAGATAAGGAACAGATATCGGCATCACGAACAGCTGAAGATAAAGAAGTAGAAATGAAAATATAGTCAATTCGCAAATAGGATTTATGAGTAGCAGAAAAGAAAGTGAAAGACTTAGCAGAAGGGTTTAATAAACACCAAATATCCACCAATGAGGATGAAGTTACATATTGCCGAAATTTGTCAGAACACAAAGCTTGAGAGCGTGATTCCTTTGGTCCAGATCTATCTAGGATATGCAACATTACAGAATTCATATCTGCACCCAATACAATTTCAAAATCTGAAAGCTTCAAGAGATAGGTAGACAAAACAGAGAAAAAAGTAGGGTCAGGAGTACAAGGGGCATAAACTGAGAGAAATACAATATTCCTATTCTCCACTATTGTTTTTATATGTGTTATTCTACCATCTGTATCACAACCTTTATCTAAAATAGTAATATTTAAAGTCCTCCGGACCAATATTAGGACACCCTTGGTTTTAGTATGTGAAGATGAGTGAGTTCTCACTTCATAAAACTTATTACACCTGTGTATATCATCCTCTTTCAAATGTGATTCTTGAACTAACACTATATCAATCTTTCTTCTTCGCCAAAAATCCAGAAAACCTGTACGTTTGTGAGGGCCATTTAGCCCATTAATATTACAACTCAGAATATTAAGGTCAGTCATAGGTATCAAACAGAATAACTGCATAATAAGACAAAATATAAGTTTGAAAATAAAACCAGTTGAGTCTACCATTAAACCTCCCCCCACCCGCCCCGTTACCATTCAAAAAAACATAAACACATTCCCATGAACTATGGCAGATCAAACCAAGAACAAACCTTGATCTACCAGCACCCCTTAATATGGTCCATGGCGTCAACAAAACCCTGCACATTACTGTAGCACAAATATTTGGCCCCATAGTCACATATTGACTAGGTAGCATTTCTATTTAAAAAAAAAAAATAGAAAGAAAAGAGAGATAAAGAATACAACTAAAACAAATAAATTATCATAATCAGTAAGCGATACTGTATGCACAATAAACTATTAATTAAGAAGTGAACATTAAAGTGAACAGTGAAAGACACAGTCACCTAACCATTTAGAGCATCTCTTCTCCGATTAGACAGCAAATGTCCAGCTGAAGCTCACTGAGAGTTGGTGGGTGAATGGGATCTGAGAAAAACTCTTGCTTCTTCTGGGGAATATAGCATTTTAGGTTCACCTTGATTGAGAATGACCTTCAGCGTTGCAGGATAAAGGAGAAAATTATGGATGCCAGTGTCTCTCATCTCCTTCCTAATTGGTGCAAATGCACTTCTTTTTGTGGTGACCGGAGAAAAATCTGAAAAGAAAGACAGCGTTGCTCGGTCGGAAGTTTTCCCCGGGGCATGAAGTCTGGCGGCCCGCAGAATGAGCTCCCTGTCCGTGTACCGCAGCAGTTTAAAGATGAAAACCCGTGGGTTAGCGCGATCTGAGGACAGCCTTGTGTACACGTGATGCGCTTGCTCCACTTCAATCTCTTTGCCCGACAGAGACGGGAGCCACGTCAGTAGCGATCTTTTCAAAAAGCCCATAGGGTCGTCCTTTTCAGAACCTTCAGGCAATCCAACCAGACGCAGATTACTGTGCCTATTGCGATCCTGTAAGTCCACAACCTGTTGCTCGAGCGCGGCAATGCGCCTTTCGTGATCTGCGACAACTTTCTTTTGTTCTCTCATCTCCCCTGTAAAAAGATCCAGTTTAGAGCATAGCGACTGAACAACTGACATGTGAGAAGCGAACTCATTCCGCATCGCCGTCAACTCAGTTCTTAGATTGTCCTCAAAGTGTGTAACAGTGTTCGCCATCTTCTCATCATATCGCTTGACTTCTGTGACTTGGATTTCTTCTTAATCGGAGAAGCCGACAGAGACAACTCCTGATGTTTACGACTGCATGCCATCAGGTAAAGTACAACCAATGAATAAAACTTAAAACAAAACAAAACAAAAAAAATCAGCAAAAAGAGGCCAAAGTACGGAGCTCTACTAAAGTGCGACTAGGTTCATGAGCACGTCACGTGACTCCCCCGGCTTTAGTAATTGCCCAGTAATCTGAATATTGCAGGTGACAGAACCTCTCACCCCCTCAATGGTGCTTGTGGATTTTCTTCTGAGTTTGTATTTGCCTGGCTATGACAGGGAGGTGAATAAAGAGAAAGGAAAAGGAAATTTGAGATGTGTATGCATGAGAGAAAGCAAGCAGGAAAGACAGAGAGCGAGTGAAAGAAAAAGAGAGAAGGGGATATGAGAGCGCAGTTTGTGGACAGCAAAGCCCATGAGACACATAACTTGGCAGCTTACCTGCTTAAAGGGCACTGGCAGGCAGGCTGGACAGGCATATATGTCACCCTCTCTCTCGCTTGTGCTCTCTCTCTCTCTCACTCCAGAAGGCTGAAGGACACAGGAAGAGTCTGGGCACAGTGCAGCAGAGCAGGCAGCCAGACGGCCGGGCCGCAGTAATAATGGAGAACTGTATAACAGCGGGGCACTAAGCTCTCTGTGCTTAAGTATTTATTTGTGATGAATAGTAATGACGGCACACTTACAAAGCACTTGTTTAATATGGAATGGCCTAAGGGGTGGGTATCATTCTCGGAGTCCTTAGCTCCACTCGCACCCCAGAGCGAATGATGCTCGCTGCGCCTCCCTCAGCCCTCCACAACATGTGCTGGCCCTTTTCACTGTCCCTGCCCCAAAGTTAAATAAAACATTACATGCCATTTTTAGTTATTAACCTACTTAATTGAGAAAAAAAGTCAATGATTTATTTCTATTTGGGCTCCGCTGCTACACAGCTGTCATGATCAGGCCATAACCTAAATAATCAATTGATGTGTTTTTGGTCTCTGGGAGTTGATTGGATGCCACTATAAAGGAAAACAGCTTCTATAGCAGAACTTCAAAAAAAAAAAAAAAAAAAAAACTTCAAGCCCCAAAAGCTTCTTCACGCCATGGCTGTTAAATATGAGTGTTGTCAACCCCTATTGAGATTTATTACGAGTGCCTTGCAGAAGAACAAGCAACAGACAGTTTAGCAAACAGTTTGCGGCACAGTACTGTTACAGCCATGCAAATAAGGATAGATCAGCTTTTCAACAAAAGGCTGTTAAACACTCCCTTCTGTTTACAAGCCCTTCTGATGTGAACACCCATCATCAAAAGGCAGCAAGTCACCAGCTGCGGTTTAGCACTGGCTACTCAAACAGTCATGATCTCCTGTTGTGACGCTAAGCCATCATTGGCTCGGTGGGAAGTCTCACATTGGAGTGGTAATGCTGGAAATGGCGTTGATCCACACGATTTCATTTTTGTGTGCATGTACAGTTTTGTGTAAGGAACAAAACCAAATTTAAGATGTTTGCTGAAAATATGCGAAGATGCATTGCTCCAGGTTCCTTCCAATGTAACCGTGACACATCGTATTTGTATAACCAGAAAAATTAATGAGATTCGATCAGTGGAAGGGAATATTATACGAATATATTTTGCACTATATGCTTTTGTGGTATGGAAAAGAGCACTTTAATATAAAGTTTAACTTTTTGTATTTAAATGGAATATTAAAAGTAAGTCATAGCTTGGGAGCCAACATGAGAGAAAGTAAATGATCACAGAGGTTTCGTTTTCATGTCTGACACCCGGTCCTAGATCACCGTAAAAACAGAAATTTGATGACGTGATGGTTGACACGGAGTAGACCCTTTCTCACCTGACTCATTACAACTACACGGAAGAAAAGCCCCATGCTTAATCGGCCACTCAAACGTTCCTGGGCCATGTTTAAGAGGTGCCACCTGGCCAAGAGAGAAGAGGGAGCAAAGCAAACAGAGAGACAAGTGGAGAGCAGAGAGGAAATGGAGCAGAGGGTTTCAGTGCCTTAATTTGCCAGTGTTTCTGTCCACCCCCCACTGCTGGGAGAGGATAGAGAGGATAGAGGCAGAGAGCGAGCGAGAGAACTATGCCATGCTGCAGTATGCCCACTGTGTGCCAAGGACAACAGAGCAGAATTAACCCCTGAGTGGAGGCAAGAGAATGTGTGATTCTCTAAAATCTGGGTTACACTCTTTTTCACTTGGATCAAGCTTGAACTGCTAAATGCCGCGTAACATAAGGATGATAATCTATACTGTATAATATCTGAAACAGGATCTTGAAATGCCTAATTATCATTTCAAGGCTTCTAGGATCGGTATGGTTACTTGTTAGATGTGTGAGATAAGTATTAGGCACTGTTAAAAACCTGATTCTGATTGACAGACAAACATAATTTATGTTTTTATGACAGATACTGCGTCAGCAGCTTCACACGCATACATTGTGGTCTTTTGAAAGCGCAGCGAAGACTGACACAGAAGAGAAGAAATTGTTGAATGAAGTCGTTACTTTGGTTTTCTTTGTACACAAAATGTATTCTTGTAGCTTCATAAAATTATGGTTAATTGATTAATGTCACATGGACTATTTTAACGATGTCCTTACTACCTTTCTGGGCCTTGAACCTGTCAGTTGCGTAGCTGTTTAGGCAGGGTCAGAAAGCTCTCTGATTTCATAAAAAATATCTTAATTTGTGTTCCGAAGATGAATGAAGGTCTTACAAGTTTGGAACAACATGAGGGTGAGTAATTATTGACAGAAGTATCCCATTAATAATATCAAAGTTTGTAGTTTTACTACTTATTAAAGTACTGAGAAGTATGCTAGATTTGGTATGCCCCAATAGCTGTACATTTCAGGTTTACTGTACCGTTTGAGAAACACAATTAATTAATTTGTGTGTTCCTTGAGAATGAAACCTACAATCTTCTTGTTGCTAGCGACATTCTCCATCAACTGAGCAAAAATAATGCCATGGTAAAAGCCTCTTAAACCTTATCTAATGTGTCAAACTAAGTAAACACATACTCATATTTTAACCCTATGAATGCCATAGGATGACAATTCCTTAAACAAGTTCCCTGAAATTTGAATGCTTAAACTTCACACAATGTGACTACACAGGAAGCAAGAAAGATTCCACATGTCGAACCACCAGAAATCAATGAATAATTAACAAGCCCCTTTTCAATCCATGTTGCTGTCCATCAAAGATTGTGACAGTTAATCCTTTTCTTATATAAATAGCTCTTTGGTGTGGATGGGTAGTAGCCGCATGGAGCTCTAACCCGTCTGTCCCTGAAGCGGCCGCCAGGATAAGCTGTGTGTGTGTTGGATTGGCACATGGAGCTGCCCAGGGCCTGCCGCTGAGCTGGCGGCCAGTACAGATGGAGGGCAGGGTTGGGTAATGCCAGCTTGTCAGTCGGATTAAAACGACTCATTTATTCACTGAAGTATCGTGCAAAGCGACGGGGCCAAAGCAGGGTGGCGTGGAGTGGATAAGCAAGAGCTTTATGGAGAAGAGGTGCACAGGGAGTGCGGCTAGGGGCAGTTAGAAAGTGAAGAGTGATTCTAAACGAACTGCCCCTTTAGACTTCTCCATCTATTTATATCCCCACAACTCTCTCTTCTTTTTTGTCCATTACTTTTCTTTCGTGGGATGCCAGAAGCCATTACGACGGTGTGCGGAAGGGGGCCAGCAGGGTGGCGTCCTCCAGTGCCTGGGTGACAGATTGCTGCTCCGCATTGGTGGCGGAGGAGGCAAGGGCGGTTGGCGATTGGCTCTGATGGTCAGGAAGTGGGCACTGAGGGATGGCAGAGCAGGAGGAGGAAGAGGGAGCAGGGAGACAGAGAGGGTGGGGATGACAAGACCTGGCTGTGTGACCTTTAGCACTAGGTGAGTTACTTAAAGGGCCATGAACTCTGTTTTCTTTATGCTTGGGCCTGACAGCAGAAGGCAGTGACGTGCATCGGGACTTATGAGGACATGGAGAGGGCAAAAACTGACTGCCAACCCACAGCCGGGCATCTTCTCAGGGTATAACATTATTGTTTTTTTCCTCTTCAGTTTTTCCTGCATGCAAAAAAAATGCTTATCTGAGCTTGTCAGCAATACTTCTTCAAATTATTACAAGACTCTTACCTGTAATAAGTAGTACCAGCCTCTGAAATTCAGTCCAAGATGGCACACTTAATGTGTATTTAGGGAGTTAAGATGGTTGTCAAGTGCACATATAAAATGCAGACTCGGAAAAGGACTGAAAAGGTTTAGGTCAGTATTTGGAACAGGTTCTAAGTGAGATTGAACACTTTGGGGGACATATTTTATTAGCACGGACAGTACGACTGCAATGTGACATTCACCGTATTCCGCTCAGCCAGCTTGCCAAAAATGACACAGCTCGACTTGCCAAATGGCATCACTTCAAGTGCTCATATAAAATTGTGCTTTTGCACAAACATCTTGATAAAAGATTGCAAAATTGTACTTCTTTTGCTGCATTAAATGTACCTGCAAAGAGTTGCAGGTGCAGTTTTTTTAGAGGTGTAGCTGTATTTTTCTTGTGTCTGGTCTACTGTCTGTCCCTTACAGCCTGTTGAGGATGGCAGTGCCAGAGTAATAAGGGGAGAAGGTGTCAGAGACAGGTTAACGGTGGGATCGGTCAATGCCACCAACCTTGTGCCTCTCAAATCCCCCTATCTCGTGTCACTGGCAGGCCAAGAGAGAGAGAGTACGAGCGAGAGAGAGCGAGTGAGTCAGGGTGGTACGCGGGGGGTGAAGCTTGGAAGGGTTTTATCAGGTCTAATTACTCCCGATAGCTGTAATTTACAGGTTGGCAGCAGGGGGAAATCGGCAAGATTCACACTTCTGCGGGTCAGCATCTGTCGCCATTACGGCACTACGCTCGATGACGGCCGGTCAGCGAGCCGGAGGAACGGTAAACAACAAACCACGTGTGACAGATTAGCGGCGCAGGCTAAAGGACCTTCCACTGACACATCATTTCTCTCACTCCGCGAGTTTGTTTCGCGGCAGCTGTCACCAATAAAACAGAGAGACGGGAGAGAAGAGGGGGAGAGATGGGGGAGGTTGGCTTTTGTTCCAGATCCAGGGAGGTGGGTGGCAGGAGAGGAAGGAGAGTGACCTGTTTAGCAGTCTGGCATGAGTATGCACGGGAATATTCATACAGGAAAACGAGGCACCATTATGTCAAAAGCAACATTTTTTTTGCTGACTTTCTCATAATGATCTACTTTCTTTTTTTAGGGGCTGTTACAAATTGCTACAAGTTCCATTTGTGCACAGCGTGTGTGGGATAATATATAAAAGAAGTGAGCATGAGCATTTGCTCTGGTTATGTGAACTTGCTGAAGCCCCATCTCGCAATGTTCCACCCAGCCAAGTTTTATCCATTAAAACGAAGAAAATCGACAGCAAGCCACAATTTGTGCCAAGTGTACTGATTCGGCCCACTGCAGTCTCTTTTCCGGCCCTGATCCACATTCTCTCCATTAGCCTCATTGATGGATTCTGGCAGGGAACTTTTCCTTGAGCTCCCCTTGAAGGGCGTTCTGTTGTCCTGCTGGTCATGTACTACCACCTTCAAACCACAACAGCCTATATATCATCACCACCTTGATTCAGAATGGAGAAGATTGTTTATTGAACTTTAGAGTCACTTGTTGATCAGACTACACCTTCGAAAAGTGGTCCACAAAGATATGTTGGGCGCCACCAATTCTTTGGGAGTTTAGATCTAGTTCTGAAAATCTATTCTAATTAGACATAAATGTTTTAGCACATGTAGCCAATGCAAAAGGTGTCAACAAAACTTGTCAAGGACACTCTCCAGGCCTGAATTTTCACAGCTGCAACTATTTGGCTGTGCTCATTGGCGGGTTCACACAGGCCGCTCCAAGTGCTGTCCAATCACCAAACCCATCCATTACACTGTCCGGCTGTGGGCAGAGCCCGGTGAGGACCTGTCCTGTTCAATATCTAACAGCAGAGTGGTGGCTCCCTGTGCCAGCCTCCAGAGTCCCACTGTTCCCACAAGTGCCATATGGGCGGCCCGCCCTTATTCCATTAGCACGGGTGAGACGAGGGTGAGAGCAGGCCGAGGCCCTGGTCCTCCTGGCCCTCCCCTAGCACTGCCACAGGGCATGCCCTACCCACCACCAGCTGCCAGGACCAGGCTAAGGGACAGCCACAGTTCACTATCCAACAGAGGAACAGTCAGGAACACTTTACAACTTTGCTTTTTTCTTGAGCTATTTTGTGAGGACAGAGAAAAGAGTGTTATAGATGTTGATTTAGAGATTAAACACATTTATTCCTTTGCTAACACTTTTATCTAAAGCAACTTATAAGCATAAGCGATTCATCCTGAGGAAACGATGAGAGAAGTGCTGATGTATAAAGTTCAAAAACTGCTAGAACAGTGTTTCACATTGAAGTAAAACAATATACAATATAAAAAAGTAAAAATGGCATTATAGAGCCGCACCCGTAAATAACATTATTTGTGCATAGCAGCCAGGGATGCTACTACACAAAAGACTGAAGGTGAGGTCAATAAATTACAGAATTTGTTCATAAGTCAATGTGTCCTGTTCGCTATAAATAGGCTCTTGATTGTACTATATACAGCACTTCCCCACACCAGCAAGCCTGGGAAAGAAAAAAACAAGCACTTATGGTCCCCAAAGCAGGAATTGCATGCCACTGGAGATATTTGAACAGGTCTTCCACCTGGACTGGGGACAGAAGAAGGGAGAGAGTTCAGATGTTCAGATGTTCAGAGGATCGCATGGGAATGTCAGACTGTGTTTCAGCCTGTACCTGCCACAGGACCTGAGGCCTGTTTTAATTAATCATAAAGCGCTATGAATTATTAATCTATTATCACTGCGCATACATGTGATCATTCATTGGTCTCCTCTGCTGTTTTTAGCACCCTTAAGTCCCCGTTTCTGTTAATATGCCGCAATTCTGGGGAGAACTAAGGGTAGATTAACCTGACAGCACACTTTAATACAAGACATGATACAAAACTACTTAGATGTTCTTATTTCACAAATTCTCCAGTGAGAGTGTATACAAACAGAACAAACAGGTCAACTCATACCGTAGATGCACTAAGGCGTGAAGAGCGCTGTTGGAAGTATGTATGGGAAGCCAGGAGAGTTTGAATCTTGTGGAGACTCCAAATAAACCCAAATATCACATTTGAAAACATTTACATTTGCACAATACTTAGATTTGAAATGATAAGCAACCACAACCAGTACTCCCAAAGCTTGTTTTCTCAAAAAGTTTGCAATGCTCAATGACATTTTTAAGCAAGGACTCTTCAAGCAGCGCCTGGGGTGTTTTTGTGCCACACTGATCAGACATCATTGGGCTCTCATTGAGGAAAGATTTGGCTTTGGTCTGGCTGTGTGGCCCGTGATGACTGACAGTAGGAAGGAAGGTTTCTCCTACCTACAGGCACCCCACTGAAGCTTCAGCTCAGGAGGACACAACAGATCTGAGCGAGAGCAACACCTGTCAGGTAAGCCTTTGCAGTTGACGGCACATGAGGTATGCAAAGCCCTCCGCTCTGACGGCTAATCTCCGGTGAGCCATCGTGCGGGGCACCGCAGGCCTCCACAAGGAGCCACCGGGGGCCAGAGCACAGCAAACTTGCCTCTTCTGCGTCAGACAGTGCTCACATCCTCCCACCAGAGCGGCGAGAGGCAGAGGGAAAGAGAGAGAGGGAAGCACTGATGTGCTCTAAATACATTTCATTATCATCATTATGATTATATCACTGAATGTGTGTTTTTTGTAATGCGCCGAAGCACGTCTCCCCAGGGTGCTGTCTGCACAGCTGAATAATTAAAACAAGTATGATGAACCATCCGTCACAGTTTCCCATAAGAGTTCGGGCAGGATATGTGCAAATGGCTCAGTTGAGGAGAGGTCTGCAACTGAAACAATAAAAATGCTCAGGTTAGTCTCTACTAATGCAGCTCTGATTGCAAATAATTCAGTACAAGCAGTTAAACAAAATGATGATGAAAGCAGAGCGTTGCAGTGTGTACTAGCACTATGTGATAATGCATTGGTCATCATTTTAGAAAATGAAATAAGAGAATTACCCTCAGAAAAATTTTATTTTCATTATTAAATTATATTGAAATAGCATTAATCATCAGGTCCTCTAAGTCCATTCTAAAACACTGTTTCTTATACATATAATGCAAATCATATTTGTATATTGTAATCATATTACAGCAACTTACCAAGTGTATTTTGGAGAAAGCAAATCTCACACTATTTGCAATAACAAAACAGCACATCCAATCAGCCCAGCACAAACAAGATGAGGCACATAGCGTTCTGATACGCCAAGCAACCCTGTAGGACTAGACCTGCTTAAATGCGTGAAGTGAATCTAAGAGACAAGTACGAATGAATGTTTAATCCAACAATCCCACAAACCGGTGTCGAAACCCCTGTGTCAAAACCTAGAAAATTATGCACAGCAGGTCACTGAAATATTCATACTATACATGCTTCATTAAGACTGAAATACACAAAGGCCCCGCATTCAAATTATTATTGAAACAAATGACAGATAAATGGAGGGAAGAGTAAAATATTAGTGCCACAATTACATGTTTGTTTCGTAGATTTGTACCGATTTGTTTTATTACAGAGCAAACCTCCGCATTGCTAAATACTTTTGACAACTCAGTTACTAAGCATCTTGCAAGTGGAGTCTTTGCCAAAGACTGCATTCAGAAAGGAAACAGGACACACCGCTCCTTTTCAACCCTTTCCAGGTGGGAATACTAGACAGATCAAAGCATGTGGCTGATTAATTACACATATCCTGCAACTTGGTCACACAGTTAGGGCTCCTGACCGCTCTCATATGCTGCCACCAATTAACGATCTTTCTCCTGTCCCTCTGACATCAGATGAATAGTGTCTGAGTTTTCAGATGATGGATTATGTCAGCTTATCAAATGACAAATGCTTTACAATTTAGAATGACATCTGTAATTTAAGCATTTAGCACAACTGAGACTGGCTCTCTGCTCAATATTAAGAACATTAAAACATTTAAAAAAAAAAAAGAATGATGATATACAGTATATTGTGGTTATATAGAGATACCCACAATATCAACCTATATAATATATAAATATAAATGAATAAATATAAATAGCCTACTATTCAGTGGGGTATAGTGATGGTTATAAAACTTTTTACACTCCTATACCTCTAGTATTTTCCATGATTTTCAAATGTTAATATAATATTTCATATTTATCTGCTATACATATTTAACTACATTTTATAATTAGTGCACATCACCAATACTCTCCCTCTATTCATTTTATTTAAAAAATGGTAAACATATAGCACATATTGTGGCAATACTGCAACACAAGATATTTTAATTGAAAGCAACTAAAATCGGATGCACAGATGTACACACAGTGAAAAGTGTAACCCTTGTCTGAATAGCCATGGTGTATTTATATTTTCAAAACATGAAGCTAAAAAGCATGAGGTTATATCAAATTAAACAACAGAACATGCTGATACAGATAGCACAATCTTGAATCAAATTATGAAGTAAAATTTTCTGTAAATCCTCTTTCTTTTCTCTAAAGCTTTAAAGAGAGATCTCATGATATGGGGGTGGTTGTTATGCATGATAATGATTGGCTCCTGTAGATTCTAAAACTAATTGTACAGCTCACCTCTTTTACAACACTCAGTCAGTACTGCTGACAATATAAATGATAATACTATAGTGCACTATTATAGTATTATGTATATACTAATTTATAATAAAATATTATTATTAGACAAACAACGAACCACCCATTGTTTTTAGCGTGACTGTCGTCAATCTGGCAACCCATGCTGCGCTCCTCCTCCGGCACGTAACTTCCTGGAGACGGGCTTTATTTTTATTCAGAAAAATGGCGGCTTTAGGTTCAAATAGTACCTCGGAGAAATCAGGGACCGCGTCTGAAGCCCAGTCGGGACCGGATAATGACTTTTGGGTGGGACAGGGTCCAGTGGTTCTGCGGGATCCAGTGATTAAATTGCTGAGTCCGGTTAGCGGTCTTGAGCCGCTGTCGTGGGCAGAGGATCACAGACTGGCGGCCTCCAGCACTAACAGCGTGTCTATCATGGAGCTGGTGTGTGACATACACAGTCTCAGTCAAAATCTGGTGCTGCATCGCAGTCACATCCCCGTTCCGGACAGCGCGTGTGATCTCAAGGTAACTACTGTGCGCTCCTGCTCGCTGCTTTATGGTACCAACTCACGTGCACTGTTGCAGCTATGTTGCCAAGATTAAGCCATGTTTTGATGTGACATGACATTTATCTCTCAAGATGTGCAAAATAAATGTTAAGTATCATCTGCGAGGAATTATCCTATTTAATCCCTAATTTTACAAGCACAAACTGAATGCCTTTTAATATGCCAAATTTTTGTTTAACTATGCATTTTATTTCTAATCATAATTGTAGCTAACCTGTGGGGAACTAATTAAAATTGCACGGTTGAGCAGTTAGAAATATGCAAATATTAGCATGCACATTAACAGTAGCATCATTTTTTTTTCTAGTCAGTTGTGGGGAGTGATAATCCAAGAATAAATTCACATTTCTTTTTACATCTACTTTTTAATTCAGTATAACAATACTGGAAATCTGCTGTTTTATAATGCGAGTCAACCAGTTATTTTTTTTAAATGGGGCACTGTGTTTTCCCACTGGTCACAATTGTGACCACTGACATATTTGTGTATCCTGTGATCATGATTTATGAGACAGAGCAATCTTAATTAATAATAGATGTTTTAAAGGGGACCTGTTATGCAAAAATCACTTTTATAAGGTGTTTGAACAGTTGTGTGGCCGCAGTGTGTGAAAACATCCAGCCTATAATGGTAAAAATCCACCCACTCATTTTTTTATAATCTAAAAAAATCATAAAGAGTCTCTCAGAACGAGCTGTTTCAGATTCTCCCTCTGTTCACGTCACAGAGGGGAAAAAGTCCCGCCCATTTGTGACGCTGCCCTATAAGCATAGACACAGCCCTGAGTGAGAAGCTGTGGTCCGCCTCCACCATTACTGATTACTTGCTGTAGCTGCTGGAGATATAATGGAGATATACAGCGCCAAACAGGCATTTCAAGTGTTGTGTTTCGGGATGCACTAACGAACATAGGAGTCTCCATAGACTCCCTACATCTGAGCTGCTGAGGACACTGTGGTTAAGTTTCGTTGTCTAAGGAAATGTCCCAGAAAAAATCGGTAAAGTCCCCAATATGTGTAGGGATCAATACCAACGCTTCGTGCGCGAATGTCAGCTCCAGACAAAGTAAGTATCACACGTTTGTTTTCCAAATTGCCTTTCTGAAAGAGCTTCTTGGCACTCTGTAAGGCTAATGATGCTAAAGCTACCATCGTCTCTGTCTGTTTTCACTGGTGCTGTCTTCATGAATGATCGTGAATAGGAATGTGTGGTTAAAAGTTGCATATGAAAGCAATGTGAGTAGATCGCTTGAGTTTGTTAAGCTCATAATCACGAGTGGGACTTATAAAGTTTGTGATAGAATGCCATGCACCACGAGACCAGCTATGTTGTTATTTTTATCCCGCTGTGCTCCCTGTCTGTGTAATTCACAAATGCTAATTTATTATGCACAGTACAATCAAATGACTGACTTTGAAACGGAGTACGTTTTCTGTAAAGATAACAGGCTTCTACTAATATGAAATGTTTATTTGCAAAGGCTAGCACTGCTAATGCCAGAGCTTGAGCTCTTGAAGCTCCGTCCTCTTCTCTGGGAGCACCAGTTCATTTGCATTAAAGCAACATTCTCAAAACAGCGCGTTTGGGCTCACACCCTAAAAGTGGCAATTTTAACAAGCTATAAAAAAATTATATGTGGGGTATTTTGAGCTAAAACTTCACATACACACTCTCGGGATATCAGAGACTTATTTTACATCTTGTAAAAAGGAGCATAATTGGTCCCCTTTAAATATTATATGTACCAAGTAGGGATGTAATGGTATGAAAATTTCTTATCACGATTATAGTGACCAAAATTATTACGGTTATCAGTATTATCACGGTATTGTTAAAATGTGCTGGAGATGTTCAAAAAGTACTGACACACAAATCACTTCAAGTTTTATATTTAAAAATCGACAAACAACAAATAAAATGACGTTTTGTTTGCATAATCACTAAAACAATAACATGACCAATGATGTTCGGTTTTTAAATGACAACTTGACTGACAACAGTTTAATAGTTAATGTTCAAATATCTAATGTAAATGTTCAAATAAAGCTTTGAAAAGGTTTCATAAAAAATGTAAACCTCCCATTTCAGCCTTTTAAATAAAGAAAAGGATTGAGTCAAAATGATAATTGATTAATAAATGATTATATGTATTTTATCTGCTCCATAAATAGATAACTTATCTGAATTGTTTAAATGTGTAGAATCCACATAAGCTTGTTTTTCATCAACCGGTCAAAATTTACAGCAGGGCATGCAAATTCGATCCATTTTTGGCCAGACAGAAACTGCACACAGGCTGAAGGGTAAATATAACTAAGTCTCTGTAAATCCACTTTCTGACACTAGGTGGTGCTTATAGAAAAGCTGAATACAGCTATTTTCCGTAACCTCCGCGAACAAAGCAGTATTGTGATTTAAGAACACTTCTTTTAGGTATACATGGAGCGAAGATGAAAACAAAATGCCATCGAAACGTTTCTGAAGACAGTCAGAACCAGGGCTTAAAAACGAAAAAAAAATCCATTCGGTTCACTCCGAGCAGAATCGATATTATAACGTTTCTGTTCTTGCGTTCCTCATTAAACAATACGTTCCGAAAACGGTTTTCTAGAAAAAATACCGGTTAATAAACGTTATTTTATTACACGGCGTGATAGATAGATAGATAGATAGATAGATAGATAGATAGATAGATAGATAGATAGATAGATAGATAGATAGATAGAGTGTGCGCCTTTTAATAACATGTTTGGCATTATGTTTACAAATGATTAAACCAAATTCCGTGTTCGTGTCATTTGAACTTCTTGTCTTTAAAACCGAAAGTAAACGAGTTCACCTGGAAACTCGTTACAAATGCGCTAATAAATTTTTAAAAACAGTTTTCTTGTTTGATAATACTATAGCGAAATAAACCCCTTCAAGACCATCCGCTTAACATCCTGACCACACGGCTTAATCTGCGATAAAAACCTGTTGACTTATTCCTTACCTAATAGCCTATTATAGGCTATTTTCACTCAAACAAAACAGAACTCCAGATAGTTATGATTTTACATTTAATGCATAAAAGTAAAAGAAAACGTAATGCATTGTAACATTATAACAACAACAGATTTTTTTTGAACATTTAACACAACAGATCAACAACTTAAATTATAATATACCAAATAGGCTACTGGAAAAACTGGATGGGCTTCAGCAAAATATTTTATATTTAAAAAAAAAGTCAATCTATAGCCTACTTAAAGTCCATATACTTTGGGTTTAAACGTACAAAGAGAATGTCCTCTAGGATAGGATTCAGCAAAATTTATATTTTATATATAAAAAAAATGCAGTCATTCTATGGCCTACTTAAAGTCCATACTTTTTGTTTAATAGTACAAAGAGAATGTCCTCTAGGACCTGTGCATTCATTGACGACCTCAGAGGGGAAAGAATGTACTTAAGGCATGAAAATGCACGCTCAACACTTACTTGCGTTACACACAGTAAAAAATGGGGTGTTAATATTTCAGAGTAAAGTTATTTTAACCCAAATAGAGTATTTTCAACATTTGGGAGAGTAAAGTTGCTCTATCAGTGGAGTTAAAAGTGAGTGTAAAAATCTGCAGAAACGCATGACAATTTCAACTCTACAGCAGTGATGAATACCCGCCACTCTGTTGTGCTGAAGATTGGCACGTTTGTCGGTGGAGAAAGATCGCTCTGGAGTAACGTTAGGCCACTGATATTGCTAGGTAAGTAATAATCCCTGTGTTGTCAACACACAAACGGTATTTTTTAACTTTACATAATTTTAGAGTTGTGCTGATATTAGTTGAGGTCATAATACAACTAACCAGCTAATCTGTATCGGTAACTGTGTTTCTTACTTGCAATATTTTCACGAATGGATTTGGTCAGAATGATTTATGTGTAAAATAACGTTAGCTCGGTCGATATAACAACAAAATATTTAATATCTATTTTTTTAGCTTCCCATTCAACGTTAATCTGGGTTTTTTATACTGGTAATGTTAGCATGATTCTGATGTTGGTCTAGCTCTAGATCACTGATTGCATGATGTGTTTGTTTAACATGGCTTAACCATTTTAACGGGTTACTGTTTGAACTAAAATAGCTAATGAGCTAGCTAACTTTGGCACAGTTATTTGGTAGCTAGTGGGACGCGGTGCCTCTAAACTTTAACTAGCCTAAGTTAACGTTAACCCATTTGCTGCAGAAAATAGCCTAACGTTATATTCAACCAGCATAACTTTGTCTTCTTCAGCCACTCTTTGTAATTGCAGTGTAACATCTAAGTAATGCATAGTGCATTGCCACTACTGAGAGAAATGGATAGATAATTCTTAGTTGAACCAGCCCTAAATTATGATTTTGAATATATATATTTTTTTGTTAACAGGGGCAAAATGCTGTTGCGTGTTCAATTCGGGGAAGAGCAGAAATATGTCAAGCTGTCTGAGCTGACATTCGATGCTTTCTTGAAAGAAGGTGGGTCATTAGGTTAAAGCAATATCACCCAATGATACAGCACCTATTATGTTATGATATCTAGCTAGGTCAATAATCATTTCTGCTGTGCTTTATATTTTCAGTTACATAAAATCGGGTGCAGATACTTGTCTTTCATCATTTTGTGAATACATGAGGCAAACTTAAATATGACCTTTGATTCTTGTGAGGGAATGCATGTTTTTTTATTTAATTTTTTTTAAACAGCGTGTCTAAAATTCAACATACCAGAAAGCAGGCAGCCAGACATTAAGGTGTATGACCAGTCAGACACAGGTTTTTGAAGAAATAGTGAAGGAGTCACCTGGAACTTTCAGAATCATGCTGGGCAATGGAGGACTTGGTATTCATTCAGACAATTCACAAATTAGTTTGTTTAGTTCAAAGGCCGGAATGAGAACATTTATTGTTTTAAAAATATCTGTTTCTTGTAATATGTTTCTATGTTTTGTACAAATTTCATAATGAACAGGTGCCTCTCAATCATCATCATGCTCGGGTACATCTGATGACACCGTCATCCTGAATTTCACGATGTGTGACCCTGTTGAAGAAGTAGCTGCTGCCGAAGGAAGCCAGCCTAAAAGGCCATGTCACATAAACTATGAGGCAAAAGCGGTAAGTGGTGGAAATTGCTGTTAAGTCCAATCTGAATGTTGTTTCACCATGGGAAGTGTTCTTTAGATAGCTCTTTTTTTTCAGCATTACATATGGTTTTACAATAACGGAAAGCACATTTTATTCCACCTATAGTTGATTGAAAAAATCCTAACATCAAAGCCTGGTGGTGAACGCATTATGCAAGAGTATGGAAAAACCAAATCTCTGACAGATGCCACCAGAAGACAGATGATTAACATACTTGCTGCTGAGATGACAGAAACACATGGGTAAGCATTAATCATATAGATGGGCTGTAAAGAAACATTGTTATTGTTGTACAGTTATTAATTATGTAAATTGTGTTGTGCAATGTCAGTTGAGTGTGATGTTAAATTTGAATTCATATGCTAGGACATCCCCCCCCAAAAGTGTCAGAGTGATGTATGCACAGGGGATAGTAGCTTTGTTTCCCTATCTAGAAGACCCATACTCACAGCATGGATATGTAAGTAAATGGGTTATTGCAACATTATGCACATATTCACTCTTTGAAATGTTAATAGTACTCATTTATAATTTATTTATAATCACATAGGAACATTACTACGATCCGGAGAGTGGTTCGGGATACCTTGCATGGCGATTGAAGACCATACAAAAAAAAACAGCAGAGGAGAGAGGTGCCTCAGTCAGCAAATCTCCTAAAGGTATGTTTACTGATCAGTGATGTGATTATAGTGGTGACCTGTGAATTGTACAGAAATCAGTTCTTAACATTGTATTTTTTCTTAAGTTGGTGGGCCAGGCCGTGGTCGTCAGCCCGTCAGCCCTTCAGCCCTTCCGCCATCTGATGAGGATGTGGAAGCAGCTATTTCTGTTTTGAGACACTCTGCTGATGAAAAGACTGTCCGCGAGAAGATGGAAATGACCTTCATATATCGGCAAGCAATGGTCAACGATGAAGCCAAATCATCAGATGTCTTCTTGGTCTTCCCACGATTTCTGATCAGATCAAAGCAGGATTTGGTTTTTTTTCATGTCGACAACCTGCATTACCCTAGGCCTTTTGACATACAAATGTCATATGGAGGGACTGACACAACTCTCCTTGTCGTGCCATATTGCTTTCTCTGGTAAGAGAAAAATGTTTGTAAAAAAACATTGTTATACATGTCTCTGTCAGATACAAGGCATTGTAAATTCAATGTTCAACTCAATTCAACATTGAAATGCTTTTTCACAATAAATTGTGAGTTCTGTGATCTAGTGTTATTGTGCTTGTTTTTATTTGGATAGTATTGATAGTTCTATATAATTCAGTAACAATGCATCTTATGATTTATATATATTTTAAAACACTGTAGAGAAATAAAGTAAACATTACACTTAAAGTGTCATTTTTTTAAGTAAAATTGTAGATAAATTAACTCTATACTGTGTAATCATATTACTCTTAACAGTGTGATTAAGCTACAGTGTTAAATACTTTTACACAATTCATTGTTATTTTTTACTCAATATTGAGTAGAATTAACTCTAAAAACTTGACACTGACCAAAGAGTAAATTTTACACTGATTTCGAGTGGGACCAAATGTTATCTGAAACACAGTCAAATTCAACTCTTTAGGAGTTAAATTAACACTTCTGTTTTTACTGTGCAGGTAGCGCAATTACATTCATAGCAAGTTTGTGCAAATCTGGCTTAGTGGTAGCAACGCTTGCCCAGTACTTAAAAAGGCACTCACTTCTCTTAAGACGGGGTTCTCTCGAATACATATCCAAAGCAGATGAGATTGACACTCGAGTATGTTTTACAGTTGTGATTTCTTTTTCTTTTGCCATCAGCAGCTGTTCGATCTCGTCGTCATCGTCGGATGCCTGCGATGGACTACGTTGTACAGTGTTGTTGTTTGCCGACAAATTTTGAATGGCATCCCAGGCACGACTTAAGTGAATTTTTGCCCTTTCGGATTGAAGATCGCTGAGGAAAAACCTGTATCTCGGATCGAGAAATAAAGCAGCCACAAAGGCATCGTTGTCAAAAAGCGTTGTTTGTCGTGACTTAAGACATTGAACCAGTCGTTTTGCAAAAAGATTGTCAATTCTGTCGGTGCACAAGGCGCAATGAAGCCAAACACCGTAGAAGTCGCCGGCGGTGAGCTGTTCCGACTGAACGCTTTTCGTAGCAACTTTCGCTGGTTTTAAAGCGCTTACCAAGTTGGCTATTGCTTCCCATTCGTTTCCACTTAAATTTATTTCTTTAATATTTGGTGAAATGTCCTGGCAAAAATTATTGAGCTCCAAAAGCCGCTCTAGCATATCGTGTGTTGAATGCCAGCGCGTTGGGCAGTCCACAATGGCTCTCTTTAGCCCCATCCTTTTTAGAAGAACAACTACGTTCTGTGTGCGTAACTTTTTCGCAACACGTCTCGCTTTAGAAAGCAAATTTGTTGACCGTTGCTCTTTTAATGCATCATCAACTGCCAACTGCAAAGTATGAGCTGAACACCGCACACTGCGCAACACATGTTCTTGCATCACAGAATCAAGTTCGATGGCCAAATCCGGTACCAATTCCTGACTTTCGTCTTGGATATCAGTCTCATCCCCATCCTCTTCTTTATCCATGGTATCAGCCTCATTTACCTCATTACACATGGTGTCCTCTTGTATGTCAGATAGTAAAGATACTGCCCTTATCATATTAGCGCCATTATCCGAAGTTATTGAATAAACTTGCCGTAATTCAACATCATATTCGTGTAAGACATCTTGCACGACGGATGAAATGTATTCGGCCGTGTGTCTGTCATTGAGCTCTCTTACGGCCAAAGTGCGCAGAACAATTTTTTCTCCGTCAGTGTATTGTACATTTACGCCCAGAACTGATCGGTCTCTGCATGTGGCAGAATCAATTTTAAGCATTAGTAGCCTGCCTTTTAAGTCGTTTTTTCAGTTCTTCTCTGCCCTCCTGAGCAACACTTGACACCATGTCACGGATATTTGAGGAGTTGATGACGAAATTATTTCCCATAGCGTTTTGTAGTGGCTCGATAATTTTTCTAAAGCCAGTGTCTTTCATTAATGTAAATGGTCTCCCGTTGACCGTCACAAGCTCTATGCACGCGTCTTTTAGACATTCTGGAGACATTTGAACATGTGGGCATGTTGTCTTTGGCTTTTTCACTACGACCGCGTCTAGAGTCGTTTGTCCATCAGCTGCTGACCTTTTATTGCTGGTCGAATCAACATATTTCGTTGGATGTTTACGTTGAATGTGTCTCTGCAGGTTACCGCCATGATTCCCAGCTATTTCTGCCCCGCATCCTTCAATATTACAGATCGATTTATCAGACGATTTGTCATATGAAAAAAAATGACGAAAGGGATTTTCTTTATGGCGACCCATCTAAAAACAATAGACAATCAGTAATTATTTTTTGTAATTTTAACTACAAGTTTTAATTAGGCTACAATAACTTAAACCTAAACATACCTTTGCACATGAAACAGCCAGGTGCTTGGTAACCTTAAGCTGGTCACATCAGAAAGGCTCTGCTTATGACGTCTGCTTCGCGGGCATTTCACGTTGTAACGTTATGCGTCACCGTCGCATTTGCGCGCACAATTTGAATTCATGTTTTTGGTCTGCCAAATTGATATAATAAAGAGAACGATAAAAATACCGTTATTAACCGGTTAATTTGGAATTTCTGTTTCCGTTTCTGTTCAGAACGATTAAAATTTATTTTGTTTTCGTTTTTGTTTTTGTTCCTGTTCAATGTCATTTGTTTTCGTTTTTCGTTTTCGTTCCTTGAACCGGTTCAGAGCCCTGGTCAGAACCTTCAGAGCTGCATTCATGTAAATAATTCCTTCATAAATTCATTTGCATAATTCCCTCAGCACTCTTTTAAAACCTCCCAGCTTTTCCGCCCTATTTTCACTCAAAACGAAACTACTCTGCTGCTGTGCGCACGTGAGACTGGTACTTAAAACTGTGCTTTATGCTGAACAGCATTTATTTATCGTGAGATGTTCAAATCGTGGTAATCTAATACGGTTTTAATGATAATTCAAAAATGAAACGGTAATACTAACCGTGGGGAATTTTATCATGATTTATCGTCAAACCGGTAATCGTTACATCCCTAGTACCAAGTGTGGTAGTTGAATCTACACTATTACATGTATTTTAAATGCTTCTTTTTATGGAGCTTTGACAGACATCTTTCATAGGGCAAACTGGAATTAAACAGCTCTGGTCATGTTACTATTTACACAAGGCATGGTATATAGTAGGTTTTCTAGTGAGTTTTGGTTTTGTTAACCTCAATTTATACTTAATTGTTAGTGGTCAAATTATCCCACCAATACCAAAAAAAGAAAAAATTACATGGAACAAATTGTTTATGTATTTTACGCTGAAATTTGAACTGTAAATTAAGATTGCAGGTGAACAAATTTACTAATGCTGTGAACAAATCTATTACCTCACTGCTGTTAAGCATAAAAAAAAAAAATCACTCTTATCTGTTTGAATACCAGTGGCAGCATGTTTAAAACTAACATGAAATGTAAAAAAAAAAATTATTATTTTTTTTTTTTAAATCGAAGATGACTGGGAATCAATATTTATGATTTGGGTGAAAAAGTTAAAGTGACAAGTGGACACGATTTGCAAGCTGTGACATTGTGCAAAATTAAATATAAATAAAATTTAAGAAAATTATAATTTCAAACTCTTTTGGTCTAATGAAGCATGAAATGTTTTTCTAAAATTCATTAATTTGTTTTTTATATATTCTTACAGGTGGGCCCAGAAAAGGAAGTGCAGACTATTAAAGAAAGCTTTGCAAAGTGTAAAGATCCTGTAGTAAGCCAAATGATATTGATGGACAGAGCCATCCATCCTCAAAGTGGACGTCTCCATGGCGTGAAGTACACCAGCTGGTCACCATTAGGCTGTGACAAATATGGCCACTGTCTTCTTGCTTTCTTAACACTGGACAATCATCTAACAATCCATAGCAGTCACTTGCATTTGCAGTGGAAGCCTCTCCTGGACCTTACAGAACTATATGGTGAAATGTTAAAATCCAGGAACTACTCTGCTCAGAACGACGGCTCACTGCCGAACTCCATTAAAGACTTGGATGAACTGCAACGGCGGTATCGTATGCAGACACCAGTGCGCATGGAGTGGTCTGGTCTGTGCAGTATGCAGCAAGTACAAACCAATAATGCATGTAAAGATGTTAGCACCGTGCTTCTGGCTGTACTTATGGAGAACGGAGACGTGGTGGTATGGCAGTTCAGTTTGCCCCCACAAGGAAAGGATTCAGTGGTGTCTTGCAACACCATAAAATCTGGAGTGTCATCGCCAAGTATGCTCACCTGGTGGGAATATGAGCACGGTGGACGGAAAATGAGCGGACTGATTGTGGGCAGCTCAGTTGGTCCTGTAAATATCCTTCCAGTCAATCTCAAGGCAGTGAAGGGTTACTTCACCCTCAGGCAGCCTGTGGTTTTGTGGCAGGATAAGGACCAGATACCTGTCCACAACATCAAATGCATCACGCTCTTCCATCCGCACCAGAAATGCAACTGCAGCCTAGTGGTTGCTGCACGTGGTCCTTATGTGTTCTGGTGCTTGTTGCTGATCTCCAAAGCTGGTCTCAATGTTCACAACTCCCACGTCACAGGCCTTCAATCCACCCCTATCATATCAATGACGGTCTGTCATAACAGTGGGACTATTTTCACCTGCTCACTAGACGGTAAGTTGAAGAAGCTGACGCCGGTTTTCACAGATGTTGCTGTTGAGTTTAAACAGGAGGAGATTGCTCTGCCAGAGGAAGTTGCAGGTCGACGGATACATGGCATATCTGTCAGTCCAAATGGTGCCTACCTGGCTCTTATCTCCAATGAGGGCATGATCAATGGGCTCCATCCCATCAGTCGCACTTACCAGGTGCAGATTATCACCCTTAAGACTCCAGATGAAGCAGCTGCTGAGCTGCTTGAGTCTCAAATGCACAATCTCTTCAGAAAGACCGACTTGCTGGACCTGCTGCGTTGGCGGATACTGAAGGACAAAAGCATCCCTTCGGTTCTGCAGAACAATCTAGATGAGAAGCTCCAAACCTCAGGGTCATCCACCTACTTATGGCGCCTCAAGCTTTTCCTCCTCCGGATGCTCTACAAGTCCATGCAGAAAAGCCCTTCAGAGCACCTGTGGCGGGCGACTTATAGGGAAGGTATTGCTGTGGATAAGGAGGCGGGTGGAGGTGAAGATGAGATGGTGGAGCTCTCCGCTCTAGAAGAGCTCAGGCAAGGCGATGCCAAAATGCAATCCAGTGAGGAACAAATGAGGGAGATCAGCAGCAGGATTGAAGAGGTGGAGTCCCAACTGATCCGCGAGAACATGAAGAAGGTGCTGGGCGAGGTGTACCTGCACACCTGTGTCACTCAGAACACATGTATTCCTACCAAAGGTGTGTGTGACTTCCTCACAAATGACCCTGCTAATGAAGACAGGGCAGCCAAGGTGAACCCCCATCTCACTGTCTCCTGAAAACAAATGTGGTTGTGCTTTTAAATTGCTTTACATATCTTAACCACTGACCTACTTATGCTTATAAAAGCAGAACTGAATATTTTGTGAACATTTTAAGATTGTAGGGTTGAAACTAGATGATAAAGGCATACAAATGTTGGCGTTTTTGTGCTTGTTTTAACTGGCAAATAAAATGATTCATGCAATGAATGAACTCACATTTTTAGAAATATACCTTAAGTGTAAATTACCCTGCATGTCAATTTTTTGATGTTTGAACTTCACAGGTGCTGATAGGTCATATCATGAATAAGATGAACAAACAGACATTTCCAGAGTATTGCAGCCTCTGTAAAGAAGTTCTGCCCTTCACAGACTGCAAACGAACAGAGTGTAAGAATGGGCACAGATGGCTCAGGTATGTCAAAATATGGTATATATATATATATATATATATATCCAAATATATATATTAAAAGTATGAAATTATTATAATATTAATATAATAAAAGAGATACTTTATGGTACATAGTACTATACTTGTCAAATTAACTATAACTGTCAGAAAAACATTTACATAATAATCTGGAATACTATGTGCCTATTTTGACTATTTTACATACAAATGCTATTTTATTTTACTATTGTATAGCTAGTTCATTAACACTGTCTATATTTTGCAGTGCCAAATAAAGTGACACTGTTCTTGGCTCACATTCGACACAGATTGCTGACTTTGATGAACAGATTAACTTGATATTTTGTAATTTTGGATATAATTGATACCATATTCATTTTCTGCACTTAATCCTTATGAATACCAGAATGCAGTCTGCTATGCTCTTGTTTTGGATTTTTACAATTACTTTTTAGGTCTAGTTTATAATTTGCTGATATCATGTCTTCATAATGATCAGACATGAAGAGTGGAAATGTTCATGTATAAAATCACTTTTTCTCCACAGGACTATATGTAGGTGTTGACTAGGTATTGAGTAGATTTGACCCACTTTCAAACCCCTGGCGTCACATTTTATCCATCCGCCTGACTGAAAGGCGATTACTGCCCCTAATGGTGTATCAGGGAAATAGTTGCTTCATTGCTGTCATTCTGATCTCTGCCAAGTACTGATCTAAACCTTCCCCTGCCGTTTCTGTTCATGTGTCTTACTGTCTCTTTCCCTCTGTCTCTCTCTTTCCTTCTTCCTCCCTAAGGTGTGCGCTGTCATATCAGGCCTGTCAGGGTGTGACATACCGCCGATGTCTATTGCAGGACAGTATTGCCTCAGTTGCAGAGCCCGAGGGTGAGCCATAATGCTGTATCATATCTCCACATTGCACCACACACTTAGACTTTATGTAATGCAGCAGGAACTTTGCACACACACAAAACAAAAACTCTGCTGCCCCACAGCAGTGCAAGCTTAGGATGTCAAATATGCTGGTACTGTGGTATCAAGTCGATATGAAAATATGATGAGGAGGGTTGTACCAACTAAATTCTGACTAGCAGGCAGACAGGTTCAAACATTCAGATGCACTTTTCAGTCAAAAGGCCCATCTTGGCAATGCATTATTGTAAACAAGTGAATGTAAACGGGCTTGACTGATATGTCAGAATAATAGATTTGTGCATTTGGCCTAGTAGAGTAAATACAGCAACTGTCTATTATTTTTTTTAACTGTAAAAAAAAAAAAAAAAGATTATTGAATTCAACATGCCATCGTTTGAATTTTAATTTTCAATATTTCTATTAATATTTAGCTTTTTAAAATAAATTTGTGTTTTATTATTTATTTATTTATGCTATTTGTATCACGTACTGACAAGCCTGTTGCCAGAAAAAATTTGCCAAATGCATCATGTTGCAGAAAATGGGGAAAGACAGACAAGCCATTATGGACAAATTTAGACAAACCGCCTTCATTTCATGTTCAGTACATGTAATGATTATGCATAATAACAAAAAACTTATCTCCTTTTCAGATTCAGACTGGATCAAGAAAATCCTCCAAGGTCCCTGCATCTTTTGTGACTCCCCTCTCTACTAAAGCAGCGGGGTGAAAGATGACAAAATCTTCACGGCTGACTACTACATAAATGCCTTTTTATTACTTGAAAGAGAAACCTTTGAAAGTCTATAAAGTATTCACTAATTGTTTTGTAATATAGGACATGTGGGAAATTTTCTTCTCAACAGATCTTTATTTTAAAGTCAGGCTTGAGCTAAAAAGTGATGTATAATTTTTTATATAATGAAAACTATGTATGTGTTAATAAATTATTCTATTGTAATTTTTGTTTTTTCTGCTAAAGCTCTACATTTTTGATTTGTTAATATTATGCTGTCACGATATCCTACTTTTGCATTAAAAATGCACGCTCTTCCCGTGGCTGATTTTAATTGGTTTAAATAAATCCATTTCCTAATTGGCTTTGGGAACATTTCTATGGATCTGCAAACACCAACTCCCCCATCTCCAAATAATGACTTTTCCTTGGCCTAAAGGAAAAGATGACTATACAAGGAAATGAAAAACAGCGAGACAGAGAGAAAACTGTTTTAAAACTGATCCAGCCCCTCCAAAGGGCCAAACTCTAATGAGATACAACAGTAATGAGGAATGGATCCCAGCAGCATATGTGATGCATTTTAATTAAGACAGCGAGCTTGAGTGCATGTTGTTAAATATAGTTAGCCCTTTTTTTGTGGGTCGCAGGGAAGAAGCATGCAGGTCATGAACCCTGACGGCCCATTCCACACAATGCTGCTACCGTACTGGGGTCAGTGGTAATCAAAGATAGACTCAGGCTGGTTGGACCCTCAGAATGCTCTCCTCCGTGTCAGTTCTCATCTCCGGTACATCTTGTCGCCTTACCCTGCTCTTGCTCTGTTTTCACTGAAGATGATAGCTTGCTTCAGGGCTAGTCGGCAGCCCTGTCTTAGGTTTCGGATGGTATCCCGAGATAAAGATGGCCCAATAATTACATACGATTCTGCTCCCATCTCTCGTTCGGCATCAATGAAAGCATTCCGTACCATCAAAGGGCTTAAAAATAAAGTAATCAGTGTGTTTATGTAGTTTGTCTTGTGTTTATTATTCATAGAGAGGGCCTTCATTATGTTGCGTTCTGAAATGTTGCCATATCATTACAACTGGTAATGCAACATGTAAGGGGTGTTTGATTATGATCATAATGTGCATTATGTATTAATCAAAGAGCGACTAGAACACAAAGGCAGTGCTCAGAACCTCAAATGCCATCTGCTGCATGTCACAGCAAATTTGCTCACTGACATATTGCGATAAGCATCTAATAACATGAATTTGAAAGCTGTTTTTAAACGATGTAATAGGATGACGCTTTAAGAGAAAATGAAAAGCTATTTGGATTTCAATTGTACACATAATATAGAGTGCATATTAATAGTCGCAGGTGTTAAATGTCACAGATTAGATTATAACTGCAAACGTGATTGAAATTCCAACTGCCTGGTATTTTCTCTCCTAGATATTAGATTGTCAAATGGATCTTGGCCTTTTGGTTTGAGTGCTAGCTTTGTTGATAGGTGGAGATTTCTCCTGTTGAAGAGGTTAGCTCTGTTTGGCAGAACCTCCTACTTCTTTAATATAACAATCTGTCAAAAAACATTTCGACAATAATTATGGCCCCCTCCTCTTTCCTCTTTGTGTGTGCTCTTTCAAGACTTCAAAAGGAGGTTTCGTTCTTTTCTCTGTATGAAATATTCATAACTGCTGTTCGTGGCTTTGTGCATTAAACAGATAACAGACAGATTTTTTCGATTATTTAATCTTATATTCTTTTGTTAGTTAACATATTTTGATATACCTCACCTTCCGTTAAGCACCTAATTTTGTGAGCCCAAACAATATGCTAAGCGTCGATCTCAAAGTCATTCCCTCTAACGTCTGGTACTGAAGTTTTTATTTTCTTGCTACAATTTTTCAGTTTTATTTGTTGGACGTTTTGTGCTCAAGAAAGATATCCTGGATTTTACAATCAAAAAGCCTGTATAATGTTGATTTGATTTCTTACAAAAATCACTCTGTGACTAAAGTACATATTTCAGAGTTCATGTACATAATATGCCCTAGATTCATTTTATTTTTACAGTACAAATCCTTGTTTCTGTACATATTTATAAATAAACTTTTCAGATGTGTTTTTTTTTTCTACATTTGTTTCAGCATAAATGTTCAATAATGTTTTTATTTGATTAACTTACAAAAATGTACAAATAGGCAAGTTGCCATATGAAAACAGAGTACTGGCAGAATTGCATTTTCTCATTAGTAACTTTTATAAATGTAGTAATTTATTCATTTATTTAGAAATGACTATATTTGCATTTATACAAAATAACAATTATCATTTGTATTTGTTTTATTTTGCATTTCTACATTTTATCCTTTTAGTAAAAATACTGAATAACCCCTGATGATGATTCATTTCAAGTGTTTAAAAACATCAGTTATCACTTTAAATATTAATTTAAATATTATTACTAATTGTCAAGAAACACTAGTTAGTGGATCATGACGTTTCCTTTTTTTTTTTCGTCTTTCAAAAAAGTCAAACAGAAAAAAAAAAACTGTTAGAACATAATGCGTATGTTAGAAATATGCATTAGAAATAATGTATATATATTATAATGGCCTATTTAGGTCTATTTCTGTTCATGTAGTCCTCTTAGCAATTTTATATAAATTGCTTTCATTAGTTTTCTGACACCAAAAATAAGTTTCACCGCATAATCTGCATGAAAATATGCATATGTATATGTATGTGTGATTATGAGTCATACTGGGAAAAAAGAAAATAGCTTCTAAAGTAGATTTTCTGATGTTGTTTCACTCCGTAGTGTATATACATCAATTTTCTCGCCTGTCTCAAGTATGCTTCGTAGAAGTGTTCCCTCAGACTTCAGTAATTCATCAGTAATTAAGTCTGTCTGGGGGCTGTCTAGGGACCCCTGGTTTTTCCTGCCGACTCTGAAATCAGGCTGTTAACATGGCCCTTTAACGGGTACATGGACCCGCTGGGATGGAGTCGGTGACCCGTGACTGGCTAATATGAGCGTATGAGGGAGTGTGAGATGTCAATAGTCCGTCTTTCTGCTTGTTCTGCGGTTTAGAGCAGCTCAGGTGGAACTAATGCAGAACCTCAGGAAGGCCGTGACCAGAGCTCTGCTTTACTGCAACATTAATTAAAGTCATTCGCTACACACTGAACACACAACCACAGAAAAGAGGAAGCGTCAGGAGAGTGTGTGTGACTATATATTTATGTTCCTGTAATGTAATAATTAAAAAATATAAATGGATGAAACTTGCCATATTGGTAAACAGATTTGCAAATATGCATACAAAACCCTTAATTCCACTGAAATTCACCTCAAACAGCTTTAAAGAAATGTTATTCTCATGCCAGAAATAAAAACTGGCAATAAAGCAGATCATGTTTTAGCACATGGCACTTGCATCATGCACCTGCACATATAATGAAACTAATACAATAGTTTAAATCTACACAGATGATTGTGCCAAATCCAATGATCATTCAAAAAAAATATCAAATTAGAAATGTCTAATAATAATCATCATCCAGTGGCAAAGCCATTTCTGATCCTGTCTGAGTGTGGGTGTAATATGTCAGACTCAAAAGGCTTACATAAAAAGAGCTCTGTTTTATTGAATAAAAGCCATGAAAGAAAAGCCATTGGGCGTTTGCATTTCACACCATTTCGGCGGCGCACTTCCCCTCTGAAGATTTTCCAAATCTTTCCGAATCCTTTCATGTTGGCTTTCACCACAGAGACACAAGGAAGCCCTCATTTTGAAGATTGCTTAAAAATACGTCTCCCAAAGATCAGACAATGTCAAAATTAACCTCCCCTGCACAGAATGCCCAGAAATGGTCAAAATGAGCAATCAAAACGACGGGAACTGGAGACTTAACGTGACATGACAATGCAAGTGGTTAGCAGTCAGTCATTCATATGTTTCCGTGTTTAATCTGACAGAAGGTGGAAACAGCCAGTCCAAATCTACAGCATGAGAGGAGCGGAGACAGATGGGACCCAGTCAGGATACAACTCACGCGGATGCATTCAACTCCAACTCAAAGCATATGTCATTAGGACAGTTTCCGCATAAATTACCTGAATTTTCGGCGACCTGCAGATAGTGGATTAACACAGCCCTTTAGATGTGTATGCATCTTAAAAGGCCTTAAATATAATAATATGCTAAAAGTTAATCACTTTTCTTGAGAATATCTCTAAAGAGGCACAGCGGCTCAAAGAAGTCAGTAACTTACGACTGAACTGTAAATTCATTTGTCTCCACTTCATAAAGCCTTGGAATAAAGCACTCGCTGCGAGGGAGCGTGTGTGTTTCGGTATATCCGCACTTGTAATTATTTCAGGGGAAGAGTATGAAGAATTTATAATGAGTATTTTTGTTTTTTAAAAAGAAGTACCGGTAATAACTACTATGCAAAGCTATCGGAATGAATATTTATGACCTTTGCTATGAAATATTCATAAAGTCGGAGAAAAAAAAAGAACACAAAGGGAGAAAATGGGGAAAACCGTGTGTGAGTGAGAAAAGTCACGAGAAGGGAGCCACTGCCTGGATTTCCCTGGAAGAGCGACTGATAACGGATAACGACAGATATCTGACATTTACTAACAAAAGCGCCAGCAACATCCTCCTGGTTTTTTAACCATCCGTCCCTTCATCCCCGAGGTGATGCGAGTTTCTTTCGTTCATCCGATCCTCCTCTCTCCATCGCTCTGGTTCTCTCACTCATCCCCAACCTCTCTCTCTCTTCCTCTTGGTTCCATCTACCCAAATTAAGAAATTAATGAGGGATAGATTCTTTACCGACTGCCCCTGCAATGTTTACCACTGATGAAATTATAATGCTGCCTCAGCTGTATAATTTATAAGCCAATTAGAGGAAGTGTTACTTGATTTGATGGGGAGCCGACACACAAAGTACATTTAACTAATAGAGAGCAAGAGAGTAGCGCAAGGAAAGAGATCCGGGGAGAGGGAGGGAGGACAGCTGAGGCTGACGAGTCCTTGCGCCACTCTAGGATTACGTGGCTAATTGCCCTGCTTTATCTGTCTGTCACGGATAGCCATGCATATTTCAGTGTTCCCAATGACTTTGATTGTTTGCACTCGTGTTGGGCCTGTAACAAGCAGAGCAGTGGCCAACGTGGAGAGTAGTTAAAGACTGGCACCAGGAAGAGGTGGAAGAGGGAGGAGGGAAGCGAAGGGAAGAGTTCCGACTAAAACTGACAGATGAATATTACTGGAGAGCGAATGGAGCAGAGCACCACCAGAAAGATTAATGCAAACTGAAGAACCGTCTGGTGTAGTATAATTACAGCAAACTTAGGAACAGTAGTTTGCTTTGCAGCCAAAATGCACATTTGTTTGAAACGTCTCACAGCGAAGGAGAAAAAATACACATTTTAATCAGTGGTTTTGTCTTTTTTTTCCTGTAAAAATATTGCAACGTTTACAAAAAGATAAATTTACTTGATAGGGAAAATTGTGTAAGATGACCTTTTTCAAAGAATAAATCTTTAAGTTTATTTTTGTGCTTTATAATTCTCCAGAAAAAAAAAGGATTAGAAAATAAACTTTAACTGAACTCAACTTTAAAATATTCGTCTTGCTTGCTTATTGGAAAACTAGAATAAAGAAATGTAATAAGACAGACATGATAAAAAATATATATTTTTTCCATTACTTACAGCCAACTGAGTCACCACTGTTAATTAAATAAGCATAAGAGAATAAGACAAATTCATTGAACTTACAGGGAAGAATTACTTCTAAACAATCCTTAGCTGTTACACTTTATAAATATCAAAATACATTTTCCACACATACATCAAAAGCTTAAAAAAATCATGAGCGCTAAGCAAGGCTGGAGATTTCCAATGACAGAACAAAAAACACACAATGGAATATGTAATCTATACATGATGAAGATCAGAAAGATCATCCTGCAAATGTTTTCTTAGCTCAGCCACCATACCGGAGAGCTTCAGAGATCCCGCAGAACTCCAGAGGAGCGAGCGGAGGGACAGGCGTGCCGTTATCAGCCTCTGAAAACTGATCAGACATTTATGCAAAAGAGAGAAACTGGAGCGAAGGCATCTTCAATTATCTGATGAGGCAAGTTTATCTGAACGGCTCCCTTTTCTTTTCCTTTTTTTCCTGCGTGAGGATCAAATAGCAGCTCTTTACATAACAAAAGAGCTTCCTGCCTGACCTGCTTCGTTCAGCCTATTTTCTGATGCAGCTGGGCTTTCCATAAGCAGGACTTTTCTACTGTAAAATGCTGACTTATTCTAAAAACAGCAACTCGTTCATTTAGATTCAGGCCTAATAGCTGTACTGACGTCCACAGATTATACAAACTACTCCTTTTTGAGCAATTAAAACACATAAAATCCATCAACAACCACACACAGTACTGTAAGAACCCACCAAAATGATATTCTGCACATTTTTCCGGCATATTTCAGCAGCTCCGTCCGTTACAAACCTAAACCTTATTTTTCATCTGGAGACCAATATGCTGCTTCACCAAACATGTTACTAATTAATCTATTTTAAAGCCTGTGTAACTGGATAGCCATTAATTAATATAGCTGTCAGTTAAAGGTTCTCTGCTGGACCAGTGGTAACACTAGCTTGACCTGCTAGTCACACTAGGCCTCTATCTGCAGCTCAATTAAGCTAATGCTATGCAAAAAAGGTCTCCAGCCGTTAGTTCTCACACCGGGGCCCATTAATAGCATAATTGACCCATTCCAAAGGGCAATTAATATGGAAGCACGCTATGATCTCTTCCCCATCGGAAGCTTAAAATACTTCTAATATGCACAACTGCAGATTTGTGCGTCTGCAGGAAGTTGTGGTTCTAGATGCATCTCCCTCAAGTGCATGGCTTCCCACTGCCCTAGACTAATCAAGAATAACGAGTAAATTAAAGAGCACAAATGCAACCAACTTTTCTACAAATCCAATGTGTCCCTGCACAAAATTTACTTGTATATAAGAGTAGTATTTAAATAAATTATACTGAATTAATTATGGCTATTCAGAAGATGATGCTGTGTTAAATAGATCTTTAAAGGCTAAATATAAAGTCAACCCTATTTACTTTCCTAACAAACATCACTTTTTTGCATTTGATTCATCAATGCATGTTATTAAAAAGAGAAAATAAATCAGAGCATCTTTTCACGATACAATCAATTTATAAAGTATAAAATCATCAACTCCTATATTTGGTTCTCACTGAATATCCTCAAATATGTCACATCCAGAAGCAAAATGGGTTGCAAAAGTTGACTAAATGAATAATTTCATAGCATGCCTGAAATTCCAAATATTAAAGATATGAGAAGCTATATCAATAATCTGAACTGAAATAAACACCTCAGGACATCAATATGAAAATCTCATTGTACTTGAATTCCGAATGTATTCAGATTAATCCTGCAGATTTATCAGACTTCCTATTTAAGTTTTATTTTAGTGAACATCAGTCCACGTATTGACTGACTGCTTTTCATCCTTCTTAGAGAAACCGCCTGTGTTTGTGTGTGTATGTGCAAGCGAAAAGCTCTGTGGGAATTTTAACAGTCGAGCCCCGCTAAATCTTCCTGTTTCTACAGCAGAACGTCGATAAAATAAATATGCTGTGTGTTTCTTTTCTCTCCTCCAATGCCCACCCAAACGTCCTCAACCAGCAGGGCAGAGAATCTCACTCACACCTCAGGCAATCTTTAATATAATCCCTGGTTTTTTTTTTTTTTGGGGGGGGGGGGGGGGGGGGGGTTTGCCAGTAAATGGCCAAGATCTCAGGTGCGGCTTTTAAACAGGCAGAGAAAAACTAATGTTAACATACGCTGTGAGTGGCAATAGCTCAGGCTCTGGCATCGACCAGCACGGTGTGTGATTAGGGTAGTGAAGCTAAGCCGATCCCAGACACCGATCGATCCCGCACACTTTCAATATGGATGCAACCCTGCTCACAGCAGCCACGTCTAGCTGCTTACATTGATTTTTTCCTCAATTATATAATGGTGGCTCTGTCCAGGATTTGAGCTAAATCACACATATTGAATGGCTGGCGTCTCTTAAAATGAAGCATTTTTTTCTCATATCAAATTGTATTTTATTGGCAATGTTTGACAATTTCACCAGAATACTCTGGGAGTGTGTGTGTGTGTGTGTGTGTGCGCATAACTGCATGTCCCTACAATTTCATAAAACACAAATGTGTGTGCTTGCTCTATTCAAGCCCCTGTCATCCGAAATATCTGACACAAATGTATTTTTCTGCTTATGTATTTTTTTGGACTTATGATTTTAACAGAGCACAAAAGTGACCACTCACTTTTGCATCAGCCACAGTTTCCAAAAGCATATGCCATTCTTTTTTTCCACAGGGATTTCAAAACGGTTTAATAATCAACCAGTTCCTAGAGAAATATTACAAATTACATTTCATTACAAATTGTGATCTGAAGCAACAAGGTATTAAAAAACTGGTAAAAACAAAGACATCAGTAAGAATATGAAGAAAACTATTGTTTTCTATCAAAAGCATGTTAATGAATGTATGGAGTTACATTATAGCTGTATAATTGTTGCAAATTCTTTTATCTTTTTTGTAAATAGTTTTATTTGAAAAAGTTATTTCCAGCATATATAAAAATACACACCACAAATAAAAAGACTGTGCTCTTACAATATTAATAAAGAAAATGAAGCATAAATCAAACAAATTGCATGAATCTGCAAATTGCATAAATCAAAAATGATGGTAATATAAAACTACTGACTCAGTCATTGCTTATAACTATTAAAAAAAACTATATTTAAAAAACTATATTTAAAGTTTATTGCTCTTTTGCAGCAGTTTACATTTATTTTTAATTTCCATAATAACAATTACAGGTGGTGTAGTTGTCCACAAGGAAGTCTTAGAACACACTTGAAAAGTAAAAAAATAAATAAATAAAAAAATGCTGCAAAACATTTGAAACATTAAGAAACACTGACTTGTACTGTAGCTTCTACAGAAGCATGTATCACCGTCTACTAATCACAGTCTGTCATGATATCCCAGGTAAAAAAAGTAATACATTTAAAATACAGTTATTTCATACTAAGTATAGTTCAAATCTATTAACATATTGTGGCGGGAGGAGCCAACGACAGACACAGTGGGCGTGGCGTCAAGCCTCGGAGAGGTTTTTATTAAACAATATTTAAAATAAAGTGTCCAAAGGGGGAAAAGTGTCCAAAATAAACGGGGATCTGGTGTCCTCGTCGTGCTGCGGGGCTGTGCAGGAGGGCAGTGTTCAGGAGGGAAGGGTCCAGGGAAGGGGCGGAGTCCGGTGGCCGCACGCGCTCCCCTCTCGGGGCCGGGAGCGAGTGGCGGCGGCGTCTCTGGCGCGGCTTCGTCCATCTTCGGGATCCCGGCACTTCTGGGGGACTCGGCGGCTCGGCATCCTAGCCCGTCAGCCGCCTAACGGGTGCGGCAGTCCTCCTCGACGCTCCCTTCCTGGACCCACGAGGACACCAGCGTGCATGCACGGGAAGAGACCGGTCTCCCGAGGAGAGGCGCGCTCGGCGTTTAAACGGCGGCGGTGATGAGGCTCTACTCACGTCAGGTGCGCCTCATCACACGCCGCCAGCCCTGGCTGTTTCAGCGCCCCTCCTCTCTCACACACCCACTCCTGTCGGGAGCCTGGTGAAGGGCGGCGAATACAGGACGGGGTGGTGATGATGGACAGGGGGGAGGCAGCCGACTCGTCACATTCCCCCCCCCAAGCGACATCCCCGTCCGAGGGTTGCCGCCCACGCAGGAGTGCTACCTTCCTCAACCAGGCTCCAGCGGTCGGAGTGGGCGGGGCAGGGATTCCTCTCCGGGCAACTCTCCCTCTCGCACCGCGCCGGAACCGGGACAGAGAAACCGGGTATTAGTTGTCAGCCTCAACCAGCCACAGGGTAAATGACCAACAGAAAGAACGTCACTTACCCCTTTGGTGGCTGGGAGGCTGTCCCCGTCGTTCCTCTGTCCCCGTGCGGGTTCCACGGCTTTTTGCGAGCGAGGGGGGATGACGTCATCAGATGTTGCCCCAACTGCGCTGTCTAGGCTCCGCCTGCCCGCATTCTCCACCACTGTGGCGGGAGGAGCCAACGACAGACACAGTGGGCGTGGCGTCAAGCCTCGGAGAGGTTTTTATTAAACAATATTTAAAATAAAGTGTCCAAAGGGGGAAAAGTGTCCAAAATAAACGGGGATCTGGTGTCCTCGTCGTGCTGCAGGGCTGTGCAGGAGGGCAGTGTTCAGGAGGGAAGGGTCCAGGGAAGGGGCGGAGTCCGGTGGCCGCACGCGCTCCCCTCTCGGGGCCGGGAGCGAGTGGCGGCGGCGTCTCTGGCGCGGCTTCGTCCATCTTCGGGATCCCGGCACTTCTGGGGGACTCGGCGGCTCGGCATCCTAGCCCGTCAGCCGCCTAACGGGTGCGGCAGTCCTCCTCGACGCTCCCTTCCTGGACCCACGAGGACACCAGCGTGCATGCACGGGAAGAGACCGGTCTCCCGAGGAGAGGCGCGCTCGGCGTTTAAACGGCGGCGGTGATGAGGCTCTACTCACGTCAGGTGCGCCTCATCACACGCCGCCAGCCCTGGCTGTTTCAGCGCCCCTCCTCTCTCACACACCCACTCCTGTCGGGAGCCTGGTGAAGGGCGGCGAATACAGGACGGGGTGGTGATGATGGACAGGGGGGAGGCAGCCGACTCGTCACAATATTTACTGACATATCACCCGAGACTTACTGATAGGCCTATAAAAATTTGAATTAAACTTTATTTGGCGTACTACTTGTGTACAATGCACATTTATTAATATTAAGCCTAAAACGTGTTTTAATGTCACTACTGATGAGGATTATATGTTCTTTGAATAATATCGGCCTTTAAATGCAAGATATTTAAAGTGTACCTGAAGTATTCATGCAACAGTTCCACTTTAGCACAATCAAATATACTTCAGTATTTCTTTAGTTGGACTTCAGCACTATTTCCGCACAATTAAAGTGCATTAAGCACAAAATTAGTTGTTCCAATTTAGCAGGCTTGAAGTATTAGTATACCAAAAGTACAATTGCTGGATATTTAAGTGTGCTGCATATGTAAATGTGTATGTTACATGTAAATGTATTAGTTGTACTTAGCATGAAATAAATGTATTTCAAATATATTTTACTATATTTATTTTTCACTAGGGATGTTATCGAGAAATAGTAGAAACTTAATGGGATTTTTTTTATTTCCAGAAACGTAACGTTTTGCTAGAGGAAAACAAAAGTTGCTGGACAGAAAGTTCTGGTCATTCTGGTCACATTGAGTGCTGCAACTGTATATGGGCCGGTGTGTACATACAAATGCACGTGAGCTATAAGGCACATGTAAGGCGAGTCGATACAGCGCTGAAGGGAACATAGAGTTCACGTGTGCAAAAAAAAAATAAAAAAATGCAGATGCAGTGGAAAGTTTATTCCTATTTTATGAATACCACAAAGTACATAACTTTTCAAAAGAGACCAAAAACCATTATTGGTTTAATCTAGAGCAAACTGACCCACCAAGACCTTTTGCTATCAGACAAACCAGCCCAATTAGCAATCCAGCTTGATCCAAAGACTCACAAACCCGGTTCACTGACGCACTGACCAACAAGCCCAGTTCACGTACACAATCTCGACCCCATTTCAGTTTGCACAACGCTCTTCAGGTAGAGGAGCATGATTATCAGCCCGTGCCATCAGACACCCGTGGGCCGAGAGGAGAGGGAGCAGGTCAGGGTGTAATCGGAGTGGAGATGTTAATCTGCCCGTGTGGGTATTGGAAGGATAATTGTTGCATTGCTCAGCTCAGGTGGTTGATGCCACAGATCTGGAGAAGTTAAGCCAAGATTTACAATCGTGATGCTCTGCCTTCACTCTCTCTCTCTCTGTTGCTCACTCTTCCTTTAATTCTTTCCACTTCCTGCTTTCAACCTCCCCTTCCTTCTGCCTTTCATCCACTCCTCATGTTTGTGTCAGCCCTTTCAAGCCTCCCTAACTCTCTCTGTCTCTCTCCCCTGGGGTAAGTATGAATATTCTCTGGCACGTCTAACCAAGAGGCAGCGCAGGGCCGGAGGAAGGGTCCGCGGCATAGCTTTAGCTGGAGTAATGAGGCCTAATCCCCCGCTGACTGGGTCCTGTTTAAACAGCTCCTGCCTGAGCCACCCAGTAATAGAGTAATTAACCTCTGCGCCCTCTCCTGCCCACCTGCACTGTGCCACTACACTCCACTTTACTTACTACGGCAGACAATCCATCCTTTCCATTTGGCCCTCCAATTGACACAAACAAAAAAGGGGGGAGAGGGAGATGGAGATCAGAAGGTGAGAGAGACAGAAAATATGACTAGAACAAGACAACACAACATGATCGTCTGGAAGTTACTAAATAAGTGAGGAGTGAGGAAACTGCTCAAACAGGTGTCAAGTTGGCAAAGCTGCAGGGTCCATAAGTATAAAACCCTATGATATGAAAGTGAAAGTTCACACAAAAACTGAAAATTTTGTCAATCTCCAAACCTGTGTGGCTTGGAAGTCAACAGATCAGTTTGATCAGTTTAATGTGTCCTTGCTTAATAAATGTATTCATTTATTAATTTTATTATTACTTTTTAAATCACTAACCCCAAACCTTTGAATGGCAGTGCATATCAGATTATCAGCCAAAAATACTAAATATTTTTGCATAATTACCAGAAATTGTCCATCGTCCAAGGATTTCCAGCTTCTGTCCTCGTTTACTGACCTTTTTGTCGTTCCAAACCTGTATAACTTCCTTTCTTCTGTGCAACCACTGATTTATTTAGATTATTAACCCAACCCAAAATAAGATATTTTAAAACTTTCATTGTATTGACAAAAAGGTACAACGCCATTATTCAACACATCCTTATTTTGTGTTCAGCAGAAGAAAAGAAGATAGACTGACTGCAAACTGCACAATTTGATATTACATTGATGTCTGTAGCACAAATGGTTGTGATAAATTACCGAACAGTTTAATATTTAGCAAGTTAGAGATGATAAATAATAAGCAAAGTAAAATTAAATGTTGTTTATAAATCGAGTTTATTTCCCTTTTCATTCTATTTGTTTTGTGGGGCAAATGAAGTTTGATGAAGGTATGTTAAGCACGCAGCCTGTCTCTCGTCAATGTCTGCTTCAGGACAATCCGTTCTGACAGAGCCATCCGTTTACAGTTGCTAGCTATTGATCTGATTTTCAACACATCACACCAAGCAGTTTCCTGCAGCATGCTAACAAAAACACTCCGGTACGATCAAAAAGGCCCACACGACACGCGAGAGCTCATCGCCACACAGCAGAAAGCCGCGTCTTCCCACACGCCCGCGCGTACGCTCTTTGGAGACGGCTAGTTTCTGAGAGTTAAGGTGCTCTTGCGTCTGAAGAAATCAGCCAGCTTGCATTAAGATAGATTAAATGTTATGATGTGTGGTGGGTGAATGGTTTGTGTCATTAAGAAGCAGAAAGCAAACACCGTGAACTTGCCTTGTGTACTGTCTGAGGAAAGGCAAGATTAAGGGATGTTCAGAGACCTTCGTCTGTCAAAACTTCAAAGTTGCCACAGGCTCTCCTTGTTCTGGCGGCGTAGCAACCAAATCGCAAAAACTCAGCAGCCTCTGAGGCTGTCAGAGGCCTCCTGACACCCCCTTTATCAGGTGTACAGTGTTTTAATGCCATCCTAAATAAATAAACCAACACTGCTGGGAACACTGGTGCCCCCTTTAGGCTACTAAAAGAATCAATATCAGTAGTGTGTACAGTAGTTTTAAAAATAATGCATCTTTTTTAATAACTTACCATTTTTCGACGTGTAGTGCGACCAAATGCTGCATCGCCTTTACTGGCGCTAACTGACATTATAGGCCTAATCAAATGCATGTAGCATAGGAAAAGTATAAATCATTCTAGTGAATCGGTTCTTACTAAACAGTCTTCGCTTCCATACACAGCATGGGATTCGTTCGATTCATTTTAGTGAATCGGTTTCATCGTTAAGGACTCTTTTTCTATCAGTAAAAGTCTGAATCATTTTAGATAATCGGTTTGTTCAGATGGTATATGTAAATAAACTGAATCAAAAACATTATTCAAATTGACTGAAATGGAATACTAAATGCTACAATTCATCTCTGTTTTCGTAGTTTTATAAATAAGGGGTTGTAGCTTTTAAGTTTCATTTATTGACAATTTATACACATATCCTGTCACCCTCTTAATAAATGATACCATCATAGTTCAAATGTTTTTTAAAAAACAAACAATTTCAAAGTAGTTCATTTTTGTAGCTTGTAGTGTAGCAAACTACTTTTTACAGTAGCAACTTTAATTTTTAACTACTTTAATTTTTGAGAAGCTTGTATAGCAAGATACACTATACAAGTAGCTTTCCTAACACTGATAATACAGTCCTTTGTTTTTATATAACTATATTTCCAATAGAAGTACAGAAATATACAAAACAATACAAATTAAGTTTAATCCAGCTATTCTCATGTTAAGAGTTAAACTGAATTAAATAAATCTCCCTCTCGAATCACCTGGGGGCTCATTTCATGTATTGCAGCGCAGGATGAAATGGCACAGGATGAGCTTGTGCAAACAGCGCTGTCATGTTGCCTTTTCTTCACTGACAGATCAGATGCATTGTGAGAACGGAAGAAAACATGTGGAGGAGACAGATGGAAGAAACGAGAGAGAAAAGAGGCAGATAAATACAACCAGCTCTGTTTGGTGGACCCATTCAGACCATGCTAAGGATTTTGCTGTCTTCCATTCAAAACGCACACATGGGACAGGACAGAGAATATTTCTCACAAATGCATCTTTCAAATGAGAAACAAAAGACAAGAGGTAAAACAGCAAAATAATCTGCAGCATCATAAGGTAAGTCCCACAAGCCGCCTCCTCTCTTCGCTGAAGGGTGAACAGAAACGTTTTTGGATTCTGCGTTGATGCGTTTTGTTTCATTTCTGATTTGGTTTGTGCAGGCGCAGGGATAAGAAGCTGTTTACATTTGAAGCAGAGATGTGTCTGGCGGATTTTCGCAACAAACGCCAATCTCGCACAACAAAACTCATCCCCTATCAGAATGCAACAGTAGCCCAATCCCGTTTTAGAGGTGACGCCTCTGAGTTTATATGCTGATGATAGCAGCTCAGCTTCCTCCCATAGATCTACGAGTACAAATAAAAAGGAAAAAGAAGGGGAAAAAACCTGGATAAGACATTTCAGAAAGGGGCCACAAAAAAGGAAGACTGTAAAAAGGAAAGCCAAATTAATTTGATTTCCTTTAGAAAAGTGTGATATACCAACGGGGTCCCTGTAACTTGTGAAAAATTAAAAGAGACGGATTCAAACTGTCCAATTTCCACATCAAACAAACGTTGGCTCTCTGCTTCTGGAGAAAGTGCTTCATACAGCACACATCCCTCCCCCCATTCCCCCCATCTTCAACCCGCTCCGCTCTCCAACCTGAACCACCAACACATTTTCTGAACACTCGCAGTATTCTCGGTTTCCTTATTAATCCCACTCTCTAATTCCCCTAAGCACTGTACTGGTTACACTAGCCACTGTCTCTCCCCTGTCTAATTATACCCTTGTGAGTCTATTAATCAACCTGTGAATTATTTAAGAAGGAGAGATCTTCCGTCTGTAACTGACTTTGACAGAGGGGGGAAAACGAGGGAGGGCCAAGGTAGAGGATGGAGAAAGAGAGAGAGCGTGCACAGTATGGAGGGGGTAGGAGAAAAGAGAAAGAGAAATACGGAATGAGGGTCTACCGTCCTGGCGCGTCCCCGAGGACTGAAGCTGGTGCAGCTCTCTGGCACTGAAACGAGGCAGATCCTCGTCAAAATACACTTTATGTTTGTTTTTTCCCCCTCAATCCGCATAAGTTTTCATCACAAACATGAATTCATGAATATATGTAGCGGTACAGAATAAAGAGGGTGGGGAACAGGAGGGAACATAGAGAGGGAGAGAAATGAAGGCAAACGAAGTGAAATTTCTATTATGGGGAATTTACACTTTCCAGTGTTTGACATCTAGACTCTCTTGTCCCAGGCATTATGGTAATAGTTAGAGGTTTTTTTTAACCATGTTGCTGTGTGTATACTCATAAGCTGAGAGGAAGAGGGCACGTTTAATGACTCCCGTTGCCGCTACCGTCCACGCTGGGCTGGAAGAAGCCGCTTTTAAAGCAAGCTCATCATTATTTTTCGACTGCAAGGTGTTCTCCGTTGGCCCTGTCAAAGTGCCTGCCAATCGCAGAATACTAATGAGTGAGGTATTAGATAAATAAGACTGAGTGTGTCCCGGCCCACATCATTCAGCTATACGAGATGTTAAAGAGTCTGTTTGTGTCTGTCAAAGGTTGTGTGAGTACGTTTGTTGCAGTCGTCTCCTTTATGTGTGTCGGGTTAAAGTAAGCTCCTCTCATTAGGACTTGAGCAGCGCTGCTGTCGGTGGCTGAAGCTCACCGCTCTCTACGGGATGTTTATTAAATTAATAAAAAGTAGCTCGCGGCGAACGGAACACAGGAAAGCCCCGGGTACAGCTGTGATTGGCACCCTCGGCCGGCCCGCGCTCTCTCAGGAGGCCAACGGCATTTGCTTTAACTAACCGGCCGTGACTGAGGGCACAAGCTGACATGTCTCTCTCTCTCAAGCGCGCTTTCGTTCTCATACCTCTTTCATTGTGAAAGGCCTTAGAATGCACTGGGAAGGTGCAGTGACATTCGAGTGAAAGAAAAAGAACAGAGGGTGGCCCATGTTGGGTGAGAATGCATTAAGAAAACAGCAAAAGGGTGAACAGGAGCTTTGAGTGCGAATAGAAGATGCTGATTGGTCAAAAACAGCCAACCACAGGAACTGGGTTTCTCTAATGTCAATGGAACATTAGTTCCACCTCAAGTCAGTGTAGAGCAAAACTCTACAATCTGCATTATGTCTCAGTAGAAATAACTGCAATGCAGGGGCCATATACGGTTGGGGGGGAAAGTATGTGAACCCTTTGAATTTCCTAGGATTTTAGTCATAAAGTGTCAAAACAATAGACAGCCTAATTAAAGTGAAGTTCGTGCAAAAATGAAAAGTCTGTCATTGTTTACTTACCTTCATATCATTCCAAATCTATGAGATGTTTCTTTTCTTTGGTGGAAAAAAAAACATGTATACATCTGTTGTAGACCCTATTGGTTTTCATTGTATTAAAGTCATTTTAAACATTCAACTTTTGTATTCCAAAGAAGAAAGAAAGTCTGATTTGGAACAACTTGAGGGTGAGTAAATATAATAATCACAAAACTTTCAGTTTTTGGTATAGTTTTGGTATAGGTAAGGCCAAAACATTGGGTTTAGGTCAGAATAGGGCCACATGCAGTACATTTTCCTGCATTTGCACTTAAAATCCTGCAAGAGAGTCAGCATGAAATGATTTTAAAGGAACATAAACACTGACATACACAGAATTCCTGATTAGATGAACTGCAATTAGTCATACTATGGTTTTTACTACTATCCTTTGGTGCACAAAGTGTGTACCTTCCTTTCTCTTGGGATCCCATCTTTGGAGCATCTTCAAACAGACTACATTAGAGTAATTCTCTTGAAAGACAAATTATGAAATGTAAAATCAACTGCTTTAATTGTTTTAGAAATAACCAAAATAAACTATAACATATTCCAGACAATGGGCCTACTGCTCTCAAAGGAGAGAAGACAAGGGGGGTCTATTTGCATGTTAACTTTTCACCAAGAATCGTTATAGGCGGTGTATAAGACACAAAGATTTTCATGTGCAAATTTCAGCTGCATGTTCATACCCAACACATTATTATTTCATCAGTAGCCCCCGTGGGTTTTTGCGGTACGTTACTCCTGCATTCCTGTGAGAGCATAAAGTCTCTGGCCTCCTTCAGGACCTCTTAAGTCTGTTTACTCTCAGTTGAAGATGCTAAGTGGGCCACAATTTTGCAAAGAGAGAACTAATTAAATGCAAAGACACCAGTTGTGACCAGTGTTAGCCATGTTAGCCACTATAATTGCATGTACACTGTCCAAGTTGACGTTTGCTGGCTCTCAAGCCAACATCAGGCATTACAGTCAATTAGCAGGCCTTAGCAAATGCTTTGAGGTGTGGGAACAAGTTCTCATAAACTAGAACAGTCATGAGGAAAAACAATATCCTGGTTGGCAGCATGTTTGGCCATATTTGGTTGGGTGGGGGTGGGGGTGAGCTATTTCGAGCCTTTTAAACCCCTAACAAACTGAGACAAACAAATCCAAACAGCAGCAAATGCACAGAGCAAAACACACTCATTAATACAGAAAGCGAGAGCAATGAGCCAAACAAAGAGGCCCTGATAAAAGTGAATACATGCATCCAGATTGATTATACTCTAACTCTGGCAAACATACTTTTTCACTGGCTACGAATATGAAATTACCGTGTTGCCAAAGAGATGTTGCTATATGTGATCAGTGGGCACTGGTTTTTTTCAAAGAGAGAAAGCTTAAATGTAAGTTATCTATATAAAAAAAATCCCATTTAGAATTTCATGACATGTAGCTACTACAAAACCTACTTGCAAAATGATGCAAAAGTAAAATATTAATCAATTTAAAATAACTGTGACTATATTAATCTATTTTAAAGTGTAATTTATTCCTGTGATGGTAAATCTGAATTTTCAGCAGCCATTACAATTTTTAGTGTTGCATGATTTTGAAGGTTTGAAAAGGTGTTGCCTTTATGTGACCAGAAGTTTTTAGCTCAGTTAAAATGGCAGAACAAAACATTTCCAAAACACTGGGACAGATTGAGTAATCTAATGTGACACAAGTAGTCAGGAAGTCCCATGATGCTGTGCTATATTAGGAAGACACTTAGGTTCCATGCCTTAATGCAGGTACATCTCAAAAAATTTGAATATCATGAAAAAGGTCAATATTTTTTGTCACTCATTTCAGAAAGTGAAACCCATATATTATATATATTCATTACACATAGAGTGAAATATTTCAAGCCTTTATTTCTTGAACTTTTGATGATTATGGCTTACAGATAATGAAAACCCAAAATTCAGTGTCTCGGAAAATTAGAATATTACATAAGATCAATAAAAAAGGATATTTTAAACAGAAATGTCAAGCTTCTGAAAAGTATGTTCATTTCTATGCACTCAATACTTGGTTGGGCCTCCTTTTGCATGAATTACTGCATCAATGCAGCAATACTGAACAAATGATTACTGAGTTAAGATAATAAAAACATTATTTGTCTTATTCAACCTAATCATTTTAATGCTTCACATGACTCAGTGGGTAGCCCCACCCACAATGAAATATCACTAGTCCAAAATTCCACTCCACATGACCATATTGGGCATAAAATATCTCCTGATTGGATGTGATCGTATAGCACAGTACCTTCATCATCAGCGTGGAAAGAAAAATCACTTGTCATTCAGAGAGAGAGGTATATCCAGCAGAAACTTCTCTAATGGTCCAGCTTACACCTATTTTATGACAGATATTGTAAATCTATAATATAAACTGCATGTAAACAACTTGACTTTAAGCACTGCTGGATAAATCCAGTCTGCGATAAAGCTTGCTGACTTATCCAGAGTCGTGAAGAGTGTGGCGACTAATCTCTGTGTTCTAAAGGGAAAGCTCTGAGGAAAAGTTTCCTCTGTTCTAGTTTACCACTTTCAACTTTACACAGCAGCTACAAAGACTTTTAAACTAGTGCATTTTTTATTTATTTTGCAACTCTTATCAATAATGACTACACCAATGACTATGCCACAGCTCCAACAAACTAGCATACATTTTATCCTGTTAATATGAATTCAACAGTACTGTTACCTTAGAAATGATAAAGTGTTTATTAAAAGGATAAATGCAAATTTAGTCATAATTCACTTCTTTCTTCTGTGGAACATAAAATAAAATATTTTGTAAAATGTTTTATTTTATTTTTTGTTCTATACTATAAAAGTGTTGTTTGGACCCCATTGACTTTCATTGTATGGTTTTCTTATTTTATGTTCCACAGAAGAAAGCCAGTCAAACAGGTTTGGATTGACACAAGGGTGAGTAAATGACAGAAGTTTAGTGAATTAGTGCAATTAGTGAAATAAAAAGTATAAAAATGTTGATATGATAGCTTTTAAACATGGAACAATAATCACTATAGCAGCAATCATCACTAAATCTCTCTGACCAATCAATCTAAAGGAATATTTCAGGTTAAGTACAATTTACAAATTTCCTCTATTCCAGCAGACCAGTGTTTCATGGGGTTTAATTTGAAAAATGCATAGCTCCTATTTTTTAAAAGCACTTACATGAATTCTGCACCCAGAATGTTTATTTGATTCATAAAGTTATCCAAGTCTTTATTTTTAGGTGGAAGTCCTTTTCTATGTGTATGAATTTAGATGCTCCATGTAAACAGTGCTTTACGGATAGTTACGTCATTTCCATGATGCCAAATGAAAGCAACCGGGTTTTGCGGTTGCTTTTTTCAGCGTAAATATTTGATATAGCTTTGCACAGGCAAGGTCGGTAAGCCGTTCTTTCACACCAGTCTAATGCTTACATGTGTAATGTGCTAAAGTGCTTTGGTTACTCTTTCAAAACAGTGTTATAGTTGCATATTTTATTTATTCGCCGTGCTGCACACATGCCCGCTAGGCATTCATATTAAGTATTACTGTAAACATGTTTTTCATTTGTGTTTTTTTTTTAACTGAAGGACAAGTCAAAATTTTCAGGGGTTATCGACAGCACAGATCCTGTCCATAGATTTTAAGTTAAATGTTACCTAGAAAAATCTCGGAGAAACAACGATACTTATATGCTACCTTTTTCTCCATCTCTCACACTTTTGTTTGCATCATAATTCTTTGAAGAAATTAAACAGCTGCCCTTCTTTAAGACGAATGCACATCTTAATGAGAACTAATGAGTGCCTTGTTAAGCTCTCCGCTGCTAATTGCTAGCCTGAACCGCACGCGAAGAGACCATTAAGTAGGCGAAAATATTGAGAGACTGACTACTTCCTTATCAAAATGAATTTTTAATTAGCGATAATCAATATTCAAGGAGATGGCTTTTTGCCGTTTATAGTTCTATCAAGGATCATAAATACTTAACAGTTTTTTTTAAATCTCTTCGCAGATATAGTTAATCCCTTACTGCTAAAAGGCAATCAGGCAAATCAGATACGATTAATTATGAATTGAACTATTACTGCAGTTCCACCAACTCTGGAACCTCGCATTAGCAAAGTGCATGTACAACACGATTCATAAACAATTTTGCTCTCTCCTGATATTTCTACTGGGCAAACGATGCAGGGGCCTGTTTCATATGCACCGTCCGTCCCGCTCTCCGGGTTTCATTTATATCAAAAAGACTCAAATAGGCAGAAAGTCAGAGAGCTTCCAGAATACCGTATCGTTTCCTCCTCACCTTTCCTTTGTGAATCCGGCCTGCTGAAGAATGTCTCATTAATGTTGATAGCCAAGACTCAGGCACAAAGACAGAGGGAAAAAAACACAGCAAGAAATGTAGTGGGGTGGATGGTGGTAAAGCGGCAGTCTGGTATACGTGTCTTGCAGTTAACCAAAGGTACCCCCCCCCCCCCAACTTCCTCCCTCATACCTCCCTTAGAAACAGTCATTTTGCATTAGTGCACTGAGCGGAAAGTCACATAGTTGAGATTTGCACTCCAAAAATAGTCATTTACCATTGTGGCGGTGGCACGGGGTGGCATCTGAAAACCTGGATGCCTGAGGACACCTCCAAATAAATCTTCTCCATCCCTTCTACAAGCAGACGGTGGGAAGGAGAGAGGGGTGCAGGGGTGCTATAATGGGCTATGTGAGGTATGGAGGATCCTGAAGGAGGCCCACAGGAGAGATACGTCGCCTGTGGTCTTGCCTTGGGCAGGCCATGCACAGTGCTCAGGTGGGCTGTCAAACACTTGGGGTTGAGGGGAGGGGCTCCCAAAAGCCTTAACCTTCACACGACAAGTCTTAAAAAGAAGCAGCCTGGATCTGGCAAACAATCATTTGCGATAACAAACACAGGAACCTTGAACACAATGCAATAAGTTATGAAAGACTTAAGTAATTAGACTTAAGTAATTATCTCTATAAAAATGAAATACTATGGGTATTTTTTATATGAAAACATAATTAAATGTGCTGTGTTGACAACCAGTAGCATTTTGAAATGGCTACCAAACTGTTTGCACAGGAGACAATGATGCTTTTGATCACAGCTGGGCTGTCAATGTAGATTCAAAGTGACATCTTTGTTTTCGCTTCTCCTCTTACCAGACAAGGGCAATCAGATGAGATGAGACTTCCTATACTTGACCAGACTGGAGATCCAAGCCTCTGGCATGTCTAAAAATGGGAAAACTATACCATCTGTTCACTCGCTATTATTCAAACATTCAGCATGCATAAGGCCTGTATACAGTAAGAATGAAACAACAGCGTTCCGTCTCTCAATAACGTACATATTTACAAAGAGAGATGCATCGTTGCAAACATCAAAGTCTCTGAGCACTGCTCAGTGGGACATCTGGGGAACGCTGCTCCGGATTCAGCAGGGAGGTCATTATCAGCCCACGTTCACAGAGTTGTCTTCAAGCGAGACTTTTTTTTTTGACGTCTGAAAGTTAACGCTGAAACAACAGTCTGACCGTATTGTTGTGGGTGGACTCCATTCACCCCCAAACTTCTCAGAAAGCACAAATGACTGGGACAATGCTCAACTATTCAGTTGACATGAGGTCACTGTGTTTCTGTAAACTGCCACAATGCAACAAGTGGAATCTCTATTCAACATTCACAAACAAGAAATGGCATTAACTTCCACATAAGTTAGTAGTTTGCTGTGTTTCGAAACCGGAGTGTGAATTACGCATGGGTGTGAAATTCCCAAAGGAAGCCATAACTACAAGGGAAAAAACAAAAGCCATTTAATACCCACGAAAATTAGAATGCATAATTTTCACCAAAAATACACACACACACACACACACACATATAAACATATATACACACACACAAACATATATATGTTATATATATATATATATATATATATATATATATATATATATATATATATATATATATATATATATATATATAACAAACTAATCAAAAGAGAGGTACACATAAAAACCATTGAGATATAGTGTCAGAAAAATCAATAGAAGGGGTTAAATCAAAAGAACCTTAAATAAAAAGAAATAGCCTGTAATTCTCTGACACTACATTCCACCTCCAGTTAGCGCAAACAAGTATTCAAAAAGAGCAAAAAATATCATGCATAGCATTCATTAGCTACAAAAAAAAAAAAAAATCTCTAATAGTCCCCTAAATCCCACAGCTCCCCGCACTATAGTGCAGTGAAAGAAAGATGCAAAAGAAAGCCGTCTCCCACAAGTGCTTGTTAGGCCCAAATTATTATTGCAATGAATAATTTTAAAAATAAATAAGTAAATAAATAAATAAAGGAAACATTTATAGATCTAAGTATTATCAGAGGACCGAAAAGTTTGTTGCCAAACTCCAGAGGCTCGTTTGAAATTTGCTTTTGTTTTTCACTTTGATCTTTAACAGTTTACCCAGCACTTCACCTACCTTCCCACTAATGTGACATCTATCATGCAAACCTTAGCAGGTCGGACAAAAATTATGATATTAATAAAATGCCTGTATATATATATATATATATATATATATATATATATATATATATACACACACACAGGTCCTTCTCAAAAAATTAGCATATTGTGATAAAGTTAATTATTTTCTGTAATGTACTGATAAACATTAGACTTTCATATATTTTAGATTCATTACAACACAACTGAAGTAGTTCAAGCCTTTTATTGTTTTAATATTGATGATTTTGGCATACAGCTCATGAAAACCCAAAATTCCTATCTCAAAAAATTAGCATATTTCATCCGACCAATAAAAGAATGGCCATTATGTTCATTTATGCACTCAATACTTGGTCGGGAATCCTTTTGCAGAAATGACTGCTTCAATGCGGCGTGGCATGGAGGCAATCAGCCTGTGGCACTGCTGAGGTGTTATGGAGGCCCAGGATGCTTCGATAGCGGCCTTAAGCTCATCCAGAGTGTTGGGTCTTGCGTCTCTCAACTTTCTCTTCACAATATCCCACAGATTCTCTATGGGGTTCAGGTCAGGAGAGTTGGCAGGCCAATTGAGCACAGTAATACCATGGTCAGTAAACCATTTACCAGTGGTTTTGGCACTGTGAGCAGGTGCCAGGTCGTGCTGAAAAATGAAATCTTCATCTCCATAAAGCTTTTCAGCAGATGGAAGCATGAAGTGCTCCAAAATCTCCTGATAGCTAGCTGCATTGACCCTGCCCTTGATAAAACACAGTGGACCAACACCAGCATCACTGACTGTGGGTACTTGACACTGGACTTCAGGCATTTTGGCATTTCCCTCTCCCCAGTCTTCCTCCAGACTCTGGCACCTTGATTTCCGAATGACATGCAAAATTTGCTTTCATCCGAAAAAAGTACTTTGGACCACTGAGCAACAGTCCAGTGCTGCTTCTCTGTAGCCCAGGTCAGGCACTTCTGCCGCTGTTTCTGGTTCAAAAGTGGCTTGACCTGGGGAATGCGGCACCTGTAGCCCATTTCCTGCACACGCCTGTACATGGTGGCTCTGGATGTTTCTACTCCAGACTCAGTCCACTGCTTCCGCAGGTCCCCCAAGGTCTGGAATCGGTCCTTCTCCACAATCTTCCTCAGGGTCCGGTCACCTCTTCTCGTTGTGCTGCGTTTTCTGCCACACTTTTTCCTTCCCACAGACTTCCCACTGAGGTGCCTTGATACAGCACTCTGGGAACAGCCTATTCGTTCAGAAATTTCTTTCTGTGTCTTACCCTCTTGCTTGAGGGTGTCAATGATGGCCTTCTGGACAGCAGTCAGGTCGGCAGTCTTACCCATGATTGCGGTTTTGAGTAATGAACCAGGCTGGGAGTTTTTAAAAGCCTCAGGAATCTTTTGCAGGTGTTTAGAGTTAATTAGTTGATTCAGATGATTAGGTTAATAGCTCGTTTAGAGAACCTTTTCATGATATGCTAATTTTTTGAGTGAGTTTGACTGACCAATCATAACGATAGAGATAGATTAATGTCGCGTGGACTTGAAAAATGCGGTGTATTGACATATTTTGGTGGTTGAAACAAGATACCTTCTGATGGTCATTCATACTTATTTCATGCTAGAACTAGCATAGTGGAAGAGATGATTGGTTCACGTACCGCTTGCGCTGAGGTGCTCCAGTGATCGGTCACAACACATTAAAGTGGTATGTACTGTTTGAATTTCTTTTTTTTTAAATTACAAAATTTGAAAGCTGAGACTTTGTTTCATACCAAAAGTAACCTGCTCTGTCTTGGAGAGCGGATCTTTGCGGAGAAGTGTGCTATAAGCCAAGCCATATATATGGACCATATAATGAAATTTGCCTCTTCTAACTTCCACCTCCACCTAACAACCACCCAGAAAACCAGTAGCAACTGCCTTGCAAAATGCTAAAAACACTAGACACCTTGACAATTGTTTGACAACAAGCATTAAACAAAGAGTATCTTCTCCAAAGCTTTCTCCATTGAAAAGGTGCACCTGGAAGGGATGGTTTGAAGTTAAAAACGTATTAATAATGCATTTGTTTATTACTAAGATGCAGATTTTTGCTTCACAAGACAATTGATGGACTGGAGGTCTCTCTTTGGTCTCTCACCCATTCACTACAGAGCATCCATTGGTGAGCAAGTGATGTAATGCTAGATTTCTCCAAATCTGTTACGATGAAAAAACAAACTTATCTACATCCTGAATGGCCTGTGAATGAGTAAATTTACAGCAGATTTTCATTTTGGGTGAACTTTAAGATGGCCAATTTTGCAGAGGCAAGCACCAATCACATTTTATATTATATTATACTAAAGGGCACCTATATGCCCCTTTTAACAAGATATAATATTGGTTTTGGGTGTCCCCAGAATGTGTCTGTGAAGTTTCAGCTCAAAATACCGCACATATAGGAAGCCAAACACACTGAAAATGGGACGAAACAGCACAATGTTACAGGATGCGTGCCTCGCTGACCTGTCATTGGCTCAATGGACTGAGCCGTGCAACCGACTCAACAACGTAAGGAGTATGAGTATGCTAGCACCACCAAACTAACAGTGCGGTGCAATCTAATCTCACAGGAGCGGTGCTGATCAATTAAAGTACTTCGATAACGTACACAAACAAATAAGGTTAAAACGTTAGTTAAGCACTATAACGATGTGACATTCACAAAGCAGTCTGGAATGAAATAATTTGTGCAGACAAATGTATTTAGGTAGATTTTGAGGTGCATTACCTTGAAAAATTGAAGTAATCCACTGCGTCCTCAGTGGTTCAGATGTTGGGAGAAAATGAAAACAGTTATGTTTAGTCTTACATCCAAACACAGAGCACCTGGATTACTTACGAGACACAGGTGTTCGACCATGCAGAAAATAAAGGACAGTGTACAACTGTGCAGGACTGTCAGTCAGCCCCCATGGGTGGGGCCTAAGCAATGTGATGTCACATTGCTTAGAGAATCAAAACAGCATGCTTAGTAAGACTGCTTTGGTTTAATGGGGATTAAAAAATAAGGAGTGGGTGGAATTTTATCATTGTAGGGTGGTTGTGTTCACACACTGCCATAACACATTTATGGCCAAACACCATGTGAAAGTGGATTTTGCATAATAGGTGCCCTTTAATTCATATTTGCAGTCTTATCTTTCTTTATTTTTTTATGATTTAGTTTTAAAAGCTACATCAGAGCTTATTTGACTAAAACTGCTTCAAACTCTTACTCAGCATAGCAGGGTCCTCGGTGCAGGCCTGGACTGTGTAAGGAAACAGTCTAGACAGAAAACACAGCAAAATAAATCTGAAGAAAATGGGGCAAGAGACAAGACAGACAATGAGCGCAAAATTGGGGGAGACAGGCAGAGAGAGCAACACTCGTAGTGGGCTCTAGACAACTCTCCATCCCATCCCGTGGGGACGTGCACCAGCAGAGGGGGAACAACTCAACCCTCGGCTCTGGTTCTGAGTGATATTGTAATGAGCCAGTTTCACTGGCCCTTCAACAAACCCCCCCCAACACACACACACCTCAACTAGCTCCCAAGGCCCCTGAGCGGCTCGCTCCATTCCGTTTCATCACACTTCAAACGGGTCTGACGCACTCCGCAGGCCTGCACCAGACCAGGGGACCGCAACATCTGCATGAGGTGGGAGGAGGGGAGGCGTGTCTCACGGGGGGACACACAGTGTCCCGGAGCAGATGTCACACGAACCTGAACAGCAGGACGGAGGAGGGATGCCGTGAGGCACACTGCAACAGGTTGAGAGAGAGAGAGAGAGAGACCTTTCCAGCATTGCGGCATCCTCCTGTTCCTCTTGCTGCACGGGGACCATATGATTCAGATCTTTTCCTGTCGTTGCCCCCTTCTTCCCCCTTTGACAATAAAATTAGGTAATTAGTTACCCTCGCCCTAATAAGCTAATCATGGTCCATGTGCTTTTTTCAATTATTAAAGTCGTGTCATCCCAGGGTGCTCCCTGAGGGCTTCTCGTACCTTGCAGGAGATGGTGAGGATACCAGGGTGGGTCCGGCTGGGAGAAGACACGCTCCAGGCCTTTGTTTTAACAGTCCCTCTGGCACAGAAAGCCGTGCGTCATGGACCCGCCACAAAAGATCACTTGAATAAAATAAACAGACCTCTTAAGGGAAAATCAAACTGTCTGTAGCATCACTTAACATTAGTACCATTTCACCTCTCCCTTGTTACAAAGGCCTGGTGCTTTTTTGAAATGCCCCGTCAGGAGCAAAGAAATGTTAAATTACAAAAACAATGAACTCTGAACTATATAGAGTAATAACATTTTTTAATACGCCTAAAGTTGCAGTCACATTTACTATTGATCGGCAAAATTTCACGGGTGAAATCCAGTAATTTCACTAGGAATATTCTAGATTGAGAGTTTCGTATAAAGACGGAAGGGTTCCCCATGTAGATTATGCTCATGTTTCAAGTTGGTCATGTGAATTCACTGCATTGAACTATATAATTTGAATACGATTTTGCCTATAAATGTGTGAGTACATTTACCATTGCTCTGAGAAATTTTGCAGATGAAATTATTTCAATAGGAATCAGAAAGATACAGTTTCACATGAGGACAAAAGTTTCCCTCTAAGATTCCACTTGTGTTCATGTTGGTCACATGAATTTGCCTTCTCAACCAACAGAAAGTTACTTACTTTACTTAAGTGACCTGTTTTCGCCTACGAAATTTCACTGAAATGTTGCTAATGTGCCCACACTTTAAATGCCTGCTGCTACAGAACCTGTTATCAATAAATATTATATATTGAAAGTGTTAAAAGTTTAACAAAAAGCTGATTAAACATGGATGACATTAGAAAGAGGAAAATAACTGACAAGACCCTCTGAAATCAGAGTGGTCCAAATGTGATCGGCACAGTGTAATCAGGCAGCGCTTGCACTAATTACAGCAGCGGACCGGTTGCACAGCAAATACAGCAAAGCCTGCGTAGAACAATCAAGCACAGCATACGCTCGACTAAACTGATTCCCCATGCTGTTGTCGGATATCTTCTGCAGCAATGGGCCTCGATTGGAAACAAATACCTTTCGCTGACCTCCACCACCGAATGTGGCGGCAGCCGAACAACCGCTGATTCACCCCCAAACCTTTCGCTCTGCGTCCATGTACTCTATCCGCTACCGTGGCTAAATGTAATTAGAGAGCACATTAAACTTTGCCACAACACTTTCCAACATCGTTTCCGTTCGTTTTGTTGCCTTTATTTGTTTTGCAGAGTGAGGCGTCCCACAGAGCGTGGAGACAAGCTGCCGTGTTCTTCTCATTACACATTCAGACTGTTTTTGTCACCCAGTCGACTGGTGCCTCCAAACAGCTGTTTTCCCTGGCAGCATAAATAAGCATTTGTTCTGACATAAAGGGGAAAAGAGGGATAGAGATAGATGGGGTAGAAAAGCCAAGCTCTGAACAGGCAACATTGGGAAAAGGAGAAAGGATACCACGGAGGCTTTGTAGCAGGTAAAATATTCTTATTATAAACTCAATAGCCAAGCAACAGATAACATATTACGCTGTTGACTATTCAGTCAGGATGTTTAGAAGAGATTTGAATACTAACACTGAGCATAAGCGTGGTTTTAGCTATTTTCAGCTGTGATGGGCCCTTCCAACTTATTGCTTGAAGCTGAAGTTGAGCTTGGCAGCTGAAATGTCTCTACGCTTCTTCTTTTCCAGAAACATATAAATAAATGGAGTTAGGAGTATCACTGAGGGGTAACAGGCCTTCACTACATCAAAGCATTGTGGGTACCAGTGGTACGGGTGTACAAATGGAATAGCACTTTTATCACAGGCCAGTAATGAGGGATAACTTCACCACAGTAATGGCAATCCCAGCAACCCCATTCATTACTTATCAGCTGCAATTACTCATTTCTGTTGATATTTCTCATCCATTTCTACCATTTTAACACTCAGTAATGCAAGTGAAACTCCTTGGTTATTTAATATAAGAAAAAGATGGATAACTCTTATGAAAAACTGTGCTTCAATTCTGTATGAGAATATTTATTTTCCAGCAACTTGCATGCACCTCAGTCATTGGGCTTTGGGACATACAATCATAAAAGCTCTAAATAAAACATTTTTAATAAAATTGTGTTCATTAAGTTTTTTATTACTTAAATGATTTTTAAAATTAAGTTTTATATGTCAATAAAAGGGATAGTGCATGCAAAATTAAGACTGTCATCATTCACTCACCCTTTTATCATTTCAAACTTGCATTACTTTTCTTTTCTTATGCAGAACACAAAAGAAGAAATTTTGAAGAAAGTTTCAACAATTTGTGTTCCTACAATGAAAGTCATTGAGATTCAAAACAACACTGGACCCCCACTGACTTTCATTGTATAGACAAAATAAAAAGTAAAGATCTCTCTTCTTGTGATCTGCAGAAGAAAGAAAATCATACCTGTTGAGAAAAACACGAGGGTGAGTAAGTGATTACAGAATTTTCATTTTTAGTTGAACTATCTCTTTAAGGAAAAGATGATGACAGATAAAGCAGAACAAAACTGTAGTCTCACGAACTTGTGGAGGGGGTATTCAGAAAGATCTTCCACACTGTGATTCAACAACATACTAATAGCCCTCTAATTAAACATCGTCTCCACTCAGTAGCTCTGAAGTGAGCTGCCAATCATCCTGCAGGAACGCATCACATCCTGTTAGCTGCCAATCACGCAATGCTGAGTTCATGACAGGTGCCTGCAAAACCGCTTTCTTAAAATATGGACCTGCTTTGCTTCAAACCCACAGCTGGAAAAGGAACAGAAAGAGCACACATGAACGTCCCGCTGGAGTTCCATGTTGTTTATGTAGATTAAGTGCATAATAAATAAGTAAAACTGATAGCTACTTTCAGACATTAGCCTGAGGGGATAAACATCTATTAGCAGATTAAACAAAAATAATAACCGCAAGTCACTCATCTTAAAAAGTAGGAAGTTAAAAGACGCCAAGCTAAGGGGGGATAAGTCTATCCTTTCTAAACAATTGACAGAATTTTTCATGAAAGAGAAAAGAAAATCAACATTTTCATTATTCAGCTGCAGCTAATTTTTTATAAATTTTTTTCAAAGAAAGTGACACTTAAGAGACGCTAACCACCCTTGATTATCTGCAGAACACCCTTAATTGAGAGTAATTAATTACATATTTATGGCAAGAATAGTCTCAGACAACAGAGCTGTTAAGGAGTCCTAGCAAGCACGACAAAGAGGAAGTTTAAGTGCGGTGAGCAGGTAGAAGCTGAAAGTGACAGCTGATCCTCTGGGAGCCATAATTCCGGACAGTGAGGGCCATGGAGAATACAGGTGTGCACACACAACTGGGTTGAAGCATACTGGTGCTGAAGAACATATAATGGATTCAAGGTCTGACAGTGCGAGCAGACACATCGTTCACTTGTGTTTTGAAATCCAGACCAGTTGCTATCAAAGAAATGCTTCACACGCCAAGAATGAAACTGGAGACGAGCTGAAGATTTTACTGCACAGTCATGAGTACAGCAACTACGAGAAGAGCTCCAACCTGCTTCCATCAGCAGCATCATGTGAGCCAAACATATTTGGATCCATTTTGGATTTGAGTAACACACACTACCATATTATCAATGTTAAAAGCAGTTGTGTGCAAACCGTGACACTTTTTTCAGGATTCTTTAATGAATAAAAAGTTGAAAAGAGCAGCATTTGTTTAAAACAGAAATAATTTGTAACATGTCTTTACTGTCACTTTTAATCAATTTGATGTGTCTTTGCTAAATAATATTTAATTACATTTTCTTGCAAAAAAAGCAACAGTGTAAATAACACTGTAATGAAACATTCTGTGCCATCCAACGCAAAGTCAACAAACAGTGTTCTATCTATTTGCAATTATTGACAGTCTTGGGCTGGTTATCAGCGATTGAACTCGACTTTCCTGATACAATTCTACAGTATGCATTTAAAGGCCAGCTCCCTTGGAGCCATACATCTAGCCAAGCCCCATACACGGTGTATTGATTTTCCTAATCTGTTTACTCCTCTCCTGCACTTTTGAGTAGACTGCTGGAGAGCATGGTTTGCCCTGGGGCGTTCAGTGGGGCCCAGCATGTTTCAGCTTTGATCATCGTTCAGCCAGTGGATTAACATATGCAGACTCTCTTCCTCCCTTTGTCGTCAAGCCTACTAATAAATCTATGGCTTCCCTCTGATCAACGGCAGGCCATGAATCAATCAACCCACCTCACGTCCTAGCCATCTCCACAAAGATGGGATCTCTTTGTCTGCTAAAAATGCAGACAAAATCTAAGATGCTATATTCATGCAAAAAGTAAGGATATAATATACAATATGAATTTAATATCAAGTTGTGATTGTGCAGGTTCTTGCATGGCTAGACATTTGACTAAATGGCATAAAGTCTATTCTCATGGCATTTGTCATTTTTTTGCACTGCCATTTCAGTCCTCTAAATTATCAGCATGATCAAACATTGCATTAAAACCTGATGTACACAATCTTTTGCATGCCCTCTGGATGATAGTTCATACGTTTTTAGCAAGTAAAAGGTCTTTTAATATAATTCTAAAAACCTTTCTCTTTCAGGTCATGGTACACCTGTATTTTTGCTGTGAAAACTGATTTTTATAAACTAAACATAAGAATGACTTTTATATTGATAGTAATATTTCAAGTTGAACACTTACAGGACTAAAGCAACTTAAAGTGATTGTTCAACCAAAAATTAAAATGTGATGTTTATCTGCTTACCCCCAGGTCATCCAAGATGTAGGTGACTTTGTTTCTTCAGTAGAACACAAACAAAGATTTTTTAACTCAAACCGTTGCAGTCTGTCAGTCATATAATGGCAGTCAATGGGACCCACGGCATAGTAGACACATTGATCTATCGTGCGCATACGTCACTCATTGTTTAAATCGCTTCCCCACATGCATCTACTATGCCAGAGCATGTTGACGCGTCACACGCCAGCTAATGTGAACGCACTCAGGACAGTTGGACATTGCAGTGGATCAGACGTAAAAGATTATATAAATACAGCTCAGTTTCTTGCACAGACCGATTGTTTCATGTTTTAAGACCTCAATGTATCGTCACGAGCCGCAGGGTTTAATTTGGTTTTGTCTGTGTATGTTTTTTTTTTACTCTCAAAGCTTGGGTCCCATTGACTGCCATTATATGACTGACAGACTGCAACAAAATCAAAAATCTTTGTTTGTGTTCCACTGAAGAAACAAAGTCACTTACATCTTGGATGCCCTGGGGGTAAGCAGATAAACATCAAATTTTCATTTTTGGTTGAACTATCCCTTTAAGTTTACTTGATTATTCATATTATTTTATATTTATTTTTAGAAAAATCATGTTTAAATAGGAGTATACCACAGGCTTTTGAAGAACAAATATTTGTGCATCTCTCAGTCATTTTCAAGCATTTAAACATCATCTTATAAAGACATTATTGGGAGATAAAGTGACAACTGACATTTATATGTATTTTTGTTCATTTCTGGTATACTATAATAAATATCTCATTGATTTACATTACAAACTATCAGAATTTCATCTTACTTTTTGATCATATAAATATCTGTAACTGCACCAAATTGCATATTTTTTTCTCAGTATTTTTCCTTCTTGAGTATGAGCTCCATATTCTCCTATTTCATACTATAAGCCATAACAGCCTGATGTATAAAATTATGATTCTCAACAAAAACACTTATGCAAACTTTTTTTTTTTACTACCTACATTTTGTTCAAAAGATGTAAAAAAAAAAATCTGATTATTATTTTATATGTCAGTTTTTATAGGGTTAATAGATGGAGAACGTTTGACTGACACAAGAGGCCGTTATCTATCCACCAAAAGGTAGTAAGTGATACAGTTTTTAAGGATGACCCACTGAAATACTCACAAAGTTTGAAAATATGTAATGCGAAAAGACATGACCTAAAAAAGAAGTGACTATATATTGCCTTGGACTAAAAGCTTAATTTGTCTTGATAAAATAAAAACAGAACGGAAAGCACATTTTTTTTCTGTTTCACCAATGGTAGCTGTGCACTACACCCTTTAAATACAGACAAATTAGTCCATGACCTCCTATATTTGTCTGCACTGGCAAACAGTCATTCAGTTTAACAAAAGCAAAAGCTCATTGGGCACTGTAGAGGACTGGCCTCACGGCAGCTGATGGAAGTAGGACACTAATGTTTCCACTGAGCGTTAGCGCTGCTAAATATTTTCTGCCCTTTAAGAACCCATAAGCCACTGGTTCTGTTTGACTGCTGCACCAGCTAAGAAATTAAGTTACCTCAATAATCACTTAGCCTTCATTAACTAAGACCATATTATCCAAAGAGAGGTGAAAATGCAAGGAATGATCCAAGTATAATATTAGTTCATCTTTATTGACAGCATTTGTGGTTTAATTACCGCAGAATATCATTTCAACCCATTTCTCAGTCTTAAATAAACAAATCAGAAATTGCATTGGCAACTCAGAAATCAATCTACCTAAAAAGCTATTCTAAACCAAAAAGCATGGTTTGTAGAGCTCAAAAAATAATTTTTTTTTATTGCATAACTCCTGAAAACATTTAACAAAAATATGAGATTCATAATTTTAAACCCCACAAAATTGTAACAGATTTAGGCTTTTTCTAAACTGAACGACGAGTTGTATTGTTGGTGGTAATCAACATTATGCCACAATCTGGTTTAAAACTGCTTAATTTGCATTGGACCTGGAATATTATGATAAAATACTACAATTTGCAGAGCATTTTTGCTATGCATTAGAGACTTGTTTAGATGTGTAAATCTTCATCATGTAACTGCGAGATAAGACAACTGAGAAACACATCTTCCATGAGACTACAGAAACAGGCATGCTACACATTGCACTGCTAATGGGCAGAAAACTGCAATGAACTAAGTCCATAAACAATCCTGCACGAGCAGCAAGGAGTACAACGACCTTTGAGTTTGGAGTCGAGGCCCTATTAAAACAGAGCCCAGCTTACTGCTAGGACGCACATCCCCTAACCGTGGAAAAGCAATCTCGCAGCAACTGCTAGGCAATCAGCGGTGCACCGCGCGGGGTTGAGACAGCGATGACCTGCTGATTCCACAACAGCAGAGGTGAACCAGCCTCAACACACTGATGAGCGCTGCACAAACATCAAACAGGCACAGAAGACCTCCCTACGACCTGCTTCGCCAGCCCCGTCTGACGCCCGTGCCTTTTATTTGGGCTGATAGTGGAGGACGGATTGGCAAATATCGATCATGGCAGTGTTCGTAAAACTCTCCCTTCAGATTTGAGAGGGGATTATATTTGGACCCAGCTGATGCCGCTGTGTAACTGTCTGGTTTAGTCTGTGTGTGGTGGGTGATTGTGATCACACTAAGAATCCAAACATAGCACAATCTCATCGTTGGTGAACTGCTCTTACCCTTTAAATCAATGTTTCCCAAATATTTTTTGTCTAACATACCCCCCGCAGCCACATCAGTAGGGCTCAAGCACCCCTTCTTTGAAACAAAACACTAATGTGTTCCTTTTAAAGGGATAGTTCACTTGGAAATGAAAATGATGCCATGTTGTAGTCTTACTGTCATGTCATTACAAACCTGCATGAGTTTCTTGCGGGGGGGGGGGGGGGGGGGGGTCCAGACAATGTGAGTTAAATGGGTCCAATACTGATTAACTGAGGATGATAAGAGGAGCGTTAATGTCAGAATAACTTTTTTTAAGCAGATGAATGATAAAAACACTGACAGCCAATCAGAATCTGCTTGTTGTCTAAACAGAACTTTATCATGCACTGGTGTGGACGCTACATAGTTATTGTTCTTGGTGTAATGGGGCATTAAATGATGACAAAATATTCCATTTGTGGGGTGACATATATACATGCATGATGCAATTTGATTATCATAAAAGCTTAAGTATGAAAGATCACCCAAAATATATAGAAAATACACGGCCATTTTAACATGTTTTTTAAAGACTTTTCAGTAGACCAAAAACATAAGCTACGCTCAAAACTTTGGAGTCTACATTTTCATTCTTTCCACGAAACACCAAATCGTACGCACAGGATTCTCAGATATATTATACAGCAAATGATACTGTTGCAGCTGAAGGCATGTTATACAAGAACACTGGATTCGGACAGGTCTTGATGTATTCCTACCTCCATATGCTGCATTCTTCAGCTCTCGGAGAGCTGAAGTTGAACCAATTGAACCATAACAAATTATTCCTTAGGGTGCACATTCCTCATACATTACAGGGCCACAATTTGCAATAAAGCATTGCCTACATTCCAACAGATATTGGTGTAACAGATAACATCGCCTTCATTTCCAGCATGACTCTTTGTCGGAATTGAGAGTCCAGTAACGAACAGTGCCAGTGGACTCCAGACGGGCACTCTCTCCCCCCTCGTGTTTGCAATAGGAAAGGAGTGTTATTAATTAAGGATACGAAGCAGATTTTGACAAGGGTTCCCGAGTGGCAAGCGGTGTGGATTCTTGGCGTTGACCTGGCCCAGCGGGGGTTGCAAGCGCCTGTTTGAGGAAGGGGGTGGAGGAGGGTTGGGTTGGCTTCATGCTGGCAGCCAGGCCTTCCGCGTCTGCGTTGGTGCTTTGAAGTGTCACCTTGAGAGAAGAGCCAGTGGCCGGGTAGTGGAGGGAGCAGGAGCAATGAAAGGAGTGGCACCGCTTGCGTTGCCAGACACGGCGCTTTTAATATTACATGGGCTCCCGTCCATCTCTCTACACATGCAGGATATTGCTTCTGCTTGATTTATTCAGAAAGTGGATCTTTCTCTGTTCCTTTTCATGCTGTGGTTCAACACCTGTGCAGGTTTTAGCCGGGCTTCTGCACTCAAGCGTGGTGTGTCAGGTTCTCTGTAACTTTCGATGAAAATACATTAGGTGTCTGTCACAGAGTAGTTAGTCAAAGTGAGAGTGATGTTTCGATCACAGCAGGTGTTTGAACATCAATGCTTTAATGGCGAATTGAAAAGGTTCAATTAAGATGGGTGGGCAGTCACAAGTCACATCATGCCATCATCCCATGTGTGTATGCGATAATGCTCATTACACAGCTTCTCATTAAAAAAATGAGGATATTAAATGATCATTTTAGTTGAAATTATTTTATATTCTTATCTTATCTGGATATTACCTTAAGGCTTCCGCTAAGGAAAGAAATCCTACAAAATAGTCCTACAAAAGGAATAGTCTGAGAAAAACATTTGTCCTTGCAAAAACGAACACTGCTACAATATTAATACTATAGAGATTATCCACTATATTAGGTCATTGTATTTGTATAAAACAAGTGAGAGCAAGAGTGACAAGAAGGAGGTGGAAGTAGCCCAATTTCAGTTACCAGGAGAAGCCTGAAATGTCCCGCCCAGTGTTGCCAACTATTTTTCAGGAGAAGTTGCTAAAGGAAGGTTGATTTGTTGCTAAAAGCTGCTAAGTGACATCATTACGTAATCACGATGCAAAATTGTGTCACTGCATCAAATCTCAGCAAAAAATACATTTTATATATGTTAATTCAGATTTGTTCGTAAAAAAATATAAATGCATAATATAATATTAAAAGGTATGTGTTTTTAAATATGTAAATTTTTGAAAATGTACACATTTTTGAACGATTACAATTTAAGGTTTTTTATTAAACAAGTAAAACAACACATTCTGAACCATTATAGTTTTAAGCAGTGTATTAGTAGTTAGTTAGTGTGCTGTAAAATAGGGTTTTTTACCTGTATTTTTAATTACGCATTGTATTTCGTGTTACAGCAGATAACAGATATTGTCCTGGAAAATGATTAGTACCTTTTCCATTTTTCTAGATATTTTTCTTACAGTGTACTTAACTATCAACAATCACAAGTACAAGCTACTAACAAATTGTATAATTAATGAACAATTATTAAATGGTGAAATAATTTTTTACTATTATTATTAAATGAATTAATTACACATAGCAGCTAACTTAATTCACGTGATGTGTGCACTATTACAAATCTTTGTTTTTCTCTTTTTGTGTAATTTAAATGGTAAATTTCCTTTACTTCTCAAAACTTGCTAGCTAAAATTTGCCAAATAAATTTTTAAAAATAGCTAAATTTGTTGCTAGGTGCTTTTGGAAGAAAAAGTTACTAGGGTAGTCTGAAAAGTTGCTAAATTTATCAACAAAATTGCTAAATTGGCAACCGCCTAGCTATGGGACCCCTGAATGCCGAGACTGACCAATCAGAATCGAGTCTTCCAGAAGATATCTGTAGAGATCGTCGCTTTAAAACCAAGCAGATTTCTATTGGTCAATGAGGCGAATCCACGTGACCAATTTGAACTATGTAATTAAAATATAAAAGGTAGGCTAGCTAAGCTAGAATTCTGTCCATAATTACATATATCTGAGAAAAAAAATGATTTGCGGTGTTTGAAACAGAAGAAAGGTATTTTGAAAGATTTTTTCATAGCAGTTTTAACTCTCCTGATTCGTTCTGACATCCGCAGCCTTTTATCTCTCCCTCCATCTTGCATTTTTTTAATCAGATTAACCCAAATGGGCATCCTTTAATGGCCCCTTTTTTAGAAAAGCCGAAAGAGGATGATAATTAAAATAATTAAACCACTGGGATTGGCGCGCGCATCCCTTATGTTCTCTCTCCCTTTCCCCTTTTGCTCTCTTTTCCTTTCTTCTCTCCTTTTTAAGTTTTGAGTCTACTTGTCTAACAGAGTCAGAAGTGAGGAAAACACAAACCACCCTCGGTTAATTGAATTTACTCTGATCTCAAAGGTCCAACTACGCAAGCTGTCCCCCCCTCCTGAAATAGAGGTGTGTGTGTGTGTGTGTCAGCTGTCTAAATGTGATTGCAGGGGTGGGCTCAGGGATAAACGCTCATATTCATTCAATTTCTGTGCACTTTGCGTTTAGCTAAACATAAAGCAAAAAGTATCCTTTTTAACGATTATTTATTCATGGACTTTTAAGCTATTAATGAGGACAAATGAAGTCGTTTTTAGGAGTGTCAGTGTGAAATATGCTTACCAAAATGATCTTGTTTAGCATTTCTGCTTCAGCATGCGTCCATGTGGAATAAACACAACTATTTAAATATAACCGGGATTTTAGGATGCTGGAAAATGAGCATGCACAGCATTAAAATAATATATTAAGATTTTTAAATCGCACTGAGACACTTTAGTTCCTGGAAAGATAAGGGGGAAACACGTTGCCATGCTGCAATGCTTGTTAATTGTAATTAGTTCTGCCTTAACTGAGCTTCTATTTACACCCAAGACCTAGATAGGCTACTATAATACTGAGGCTATTTCACACATTTTCATAGTTGGATGCAGTTATCCTTTAATTATAGTTTTCAAATGCATGAAAAAATAAAGACGAGCCCTTGATACCAGGAATCTACAGCACTTTCAAGAGAAAACGGAGAAATAATGAAATAAAACTCTTTATAGCCCAATCATGACTGCATGGCACTGTTTTAACTCCACGGCTTGCCTCCTCCTGTGTCCTGACAATTTCACTGGGTTGCATTTCAAGTTGGCAAAGAGAGAAGAGAGAAATCCCTTTGCTGTGAATACTTAAGATTTATACTTAAAATTTCATACAATCTTTGAAAACATTGAGGAGCAATTTCATATTTGCACTGACATCTAATTTCTCAAGTAGATTCTCAAATCACAAATTGGTATGGATTCCCTCTGCGTCCAATTATTCTGCATCAGTTTCCCTGACCCCTCAGAGTACTGCTAAATTAAACATTTTTTGACTCAGTCATAAAATAGTCCTACATATGCACACGTTTGATAAACTAATCTTACTTTCTCAGTTGTAGCAGCAGTTTCTCGGTCGTGTTTCGCTCTGCCACTGAATTTCAACAAGACGCGCAGAGAGGGAATAATTGCTCCATATGTGCCGAATGTTGAGGTCACTCACTATCTACATACAATGTAAGCTGTTTGAACAGACCTCACTGATATATAATATTTTGACATCGAGCTTAGGTGTATGAAAATAACTTATTTTGTAGATAATTCAAATAAAAAAATAAAAAATAAATTGCTGCTCTAAAATGGCAAAGATAGATTAGTAGTGTTATCAGCTAGTTTTCCCAGGCTGGCCTGCTGTAATGTTCTCAAAGCACTTTAAAAACCAACCGACTAGACCAGCTAAAACCAGCAAGCTGTTGTACACTGTTTCCCCTCTCAATTATCGACTGAATCTTACAGAACTGTACGTTTTTTTCTCTGAAAAGAGCAGAAACTTGACTGCGATGTGTTTGACCTCAAATGAATGCCCATGCTAATCTGTAGATATACTTTGAGCCATAACGCTCAGGAGAGTCAATACTGCACCCGTTGATTATCAAGAGCAACAGTGCCCTCTAGTGGTTAAACATGCAAAAACATTTAACAAAAAGTACTGGAAATTTAGCCTTTTTTGTCAATAATAATAATAATAATAATAATAATTCAAATGTCTTCAGGTGGGAGAGAGAATGCTAAAATGTTTCTAAACGCATTTGGAAAATTCATCCAGAAATGAATAATTCACTCACCTTCATGTCAATCACAACCTATGTTTTTCATCTGTGGAACACAAAAGGAGAAATTGGGGGGGGGGGGGGGGGGGGGGGGGGGGTCTTTACATTAATAAGTGACTAAACATGTCAAATCTACACAGACAATAGTGGCTCAACTCGTATATGCTGAAGTCTTCTAAATCCTGTAAGACAAAGATATACATTTTGCTTGTTAGGATTCATATATAATATAAATTATTTTAATGCTGTATTGAACTCAAACTGATAAAAAATTAAATAAAAAGCTTGAAACGTAAATGGAATGAAATTCATATTAAGTGACTTAAGTGTGCACAAATAATTATCATATACCTAAAAAACTCAAATGGTTATTGTTTGTCAACAAGTATTACCCATTTAAATCAGTTTCAAATCATTATGGCTGGCAGCCACAGAAGTGGTTTTCTTGCCAGCGTAGCTTATAGGCCTCAAATTGGGTTTCATTTCCATTCCAGACATCAAAGTGAAATTAATCAAGGAGGAAAATAATCAAGACAACCCCAAATCTGTAGTGCAAAACATTGAAGACGATTTTATTTTTGTCATTCACAGTTAACACAAGCAACTGCTTTAAGAACCTTTTCCAACCGACCCTACCTTTCCTCCCCTAACAAACCCCAGAACTTTCATCTCCAGCAAAGGAGCTCGAATTCTTCCGTTCCTTTCATTCCACGCTGATTGTACCTTGTATCTGATTAATTCATAGTTCCTTTTGTTGGCATTAAAAGAGGATTGTTGTACATGCTCTAGATAGCAAGGCAGAAGGAACAGCAGAGACTTCAAGGGGGCAACAGGATTTGGGAACAATTTGAGTATGACCACCCCATCCGCAATTCCTAAATGACATCTGACTATCAACATGGCCATTTTGTAGAAATTTGGAGATATTTTACACTTGTCTACATGGCATCGTACAGCTCTCATCGCTACAAATCAAGTCTTATATTTACCCCCTCAAACTGATATGTGGTATTCTAAGAAAATATGTGCTTGAATAATAGAACAAAACGTCTCAGGTTACGTATGTAACCATGGTTCCCTGAGAGGGAACGAGACACTGCGTCCTCTAGAGGTCGCTATGGGGAACTCCATCTACGTGACCCGTGTCTGAAGCATATATACAAAAACACCAAATATTGGCCGGCGACAGCCTATGACGTCACTCCCGGTGCGCCACAGTATAAAAGGGCGCCGGGAGAAAGCATCATCCACTTCTTCGTCTGAAGCTGCATCCGAAGCATGGCCTAAAGTCTAGAGGATGCAGTGTCTCGTTCCCTCTCAGGGAACCATGGTTACATACGTAACCTGAGACGTTCCCTATCAAGGGAACTTCGAACTGCGTCCTCTAGAGGTCGCTATGGGGAACGATATACCAACGCCGCCATGCTGAGGGAAGTGCATGCCATTCCAAAGGCGAGCACTAAGCATCAACTCTTATCAATGATAAAGGAGTTGTCCCTGGGATGAATTGACGGCTGTCAGTGACATTATCCCCTTCGGCCAAAGGCCTGAGTTTCATACCCTGGACTTACCTGATAGAGGCCGGACCTCCTGGACCTAGGGTAAAACTCAAGGCTTGGAATCAGAAAGAAGGATTCCTTTAAGGGGATACGACCAAGCGCTTAGGATAGTAACTAAGCCTGGCCCGTCACCCAGGGGCTACTGCTTGCTCCTTACAAGAGCTCGCTGAAGGAACTGTATCAACAGATCCTTAGTAGTAGCCCCCGTGCAAATGGTATCACTGGGGATACATAGGTAGAGTGGGGCCCAAGGAGACCGGGGCCTAACCGACTCAAAGAATGGGACGAAGCCTCAGCGCGTAACCCATACCATACAGGATTTTTAGAAAAGACCACAAGACACTCGGTGTGCGATCTTACCACAGCGTGGCTTTCAGAAAGTGCACAAAGACTAGCGTGCGCACTTACCATAACATGGATTTATAAACATCGTTCTTTTCATATGCTCTGGAGGGAGCAGCAAGCTCATAGATAACCCTCTATAGCGAGGGGAGCAGTGCCGGCTCGACCAACAAGGAGAGCTCGTGAGGGAGCAGCATGCTCAAAGTAACCCTCTATAGCGAGGGGAGCAATGCCAGCTCTACCAAGACAGAGCTCCAGAGAGCGGAGAACTTAACTCTCAGTTATGAGAGGATACTAGCACATACATGAGTAGAGTGGGGCCCAAGGAGACCGGGGCCTAACCAACTCAAAGAATGGGACGAAGCCTCAGCGCGTAACCCATACCATACAGGATTTTTAGAAAAGACCACAAGACACTCGGTGTGCGATCTTACCACAGCGTGGATTTCAGAAAGTGCACAAAGACTAGCGTGCGCACTTACCATAATCATGGATTTGAAAATTCTTCTCCAAATGCTCTAGAGGGAGCAGCATGCTCATAAGTGACCCCCAAAAAGAGGGGAGCGATGCTAGCTCTACCAAGGCATAGCTCTGAAGAGCGAAGAACTCAACCCTCAACGTAAGAGGGGACTCAGACGCTCGTAAGGGAGTGGCATGCTCATAAGTAATCCTCTATAGAGAGGAGAGAAATGCCAGCTCGACCCACAAGAAGAGCAACATGCTCATAGGTGACCCTCTATAATGAGGGGAAGCAATGCTAGTTCAACCAAGGCAGAGCTCTAGATAGCGGAGAACTCAACTCTCAGCATAAGAGGATACTCAGCATAAGAGGATACTCAGCACATACATAAGTAGAGTGGGGCGTAAGGTGAAAACCGGGGCCTAACCGACTCAAAGAATGGGACGAAGCCTCAGCGCGTAACCCATACCATACAGGATTTTAGAAAAGACCGCAAAACACTTGGTGTGCGATCTTACCACAGCGTGGTTTTTTAGAAAAGTGCACAGAGACTAGCGTGCGCACTTACCAAATATGGATTTTAGAAACCGTATTGTCAGATGACCAGGAGGCCTAAAGAAAGGCCTGACGTGCTGAAAATTCTGAATAACGGAGCTCTGAGAGCGGAGACTCGACTCTCCTAAGAGGGGAAACTCAGACGCTCAGCAGGGAGCGGCATGCTCATAGGCAACCCTCTAACGAGGGGAGCAATGCTAGCTCTACCAAAAACAGAGCTCTAGAGAGCGGAGAACTTAACTCTCAGTTCATGAGAGGATACTAGTACATACATGAGTAGAGTGGGGCCCAAGGTGAAAACCGGGGCCTAACCGACTCAAAGAATGGGACGAAGCCTCAGCGTGTAACCCATACCATACAGGATTTTTAGAAAAGACCGCAAAACACTTGGTGTGCGATCTTACCACAGCGTGGCTTTCAGAAAGTGCCCAGAGACTAGCGTGCGCACTTACCATAATCATGGATTTGAAATTTCTATTCTCCAAATGCTCTAGCTTTAAATAACGTTACTCTCTATCAGATGCTCTCTGGAGGGAGCAGCATGCTCATAGTCAAAGTGACCCTCTAAGAGAGGGGAGCAATGCTATCTCGACCAGCAAAGAGAGCTCTTGAGGGAGCAGCATGCTCATAGGCGACCCTCTAAAATGAGGGGAGCAATGCTAGCTCTACCAAGACAGAGAGGATACTCAGCACATATATAAGTAGAGTGGGGCCCAAGGTGAAAACCGGGGCCTAACCGACTCAAAGAATGGGACGAAGCCTCAGCGCGTAACCCATACCATACAGGATTTTAGAAAAGACCGCAAAACACTTGGTGTGCGATCTTACCACAGCGTGGTTCTTAGAAAAGTGCACAGAGACTAGCGTGCGCACTTACCAAATATGGATTTTAGAAACCGTATTGTCAGATGCTCTCTGGAGGGAGCAGCATGTTCATAGATGACCCTCTAAATGAGGGGAACAATGCTAACTCTACCAAGAAAGAGCTCTGGAGAGCGGAGAACTCAACTCTCAACATGAGAGGGAACTCAGACACGCAGAAGGGAGCGACACGCTCATAAGAGACCCTCTAAATAAGGGGAGCGATGCCAGCTCACCCAACAAAGAGAGCTCAGAAAGGGAGCAACATGCTCATAAATAACCCTCTAAAGTGAGGAGAGCAATGCTAGCTCGACCAACTATGAAAGCAACCTGACAAGGAGGCCTAGAGAAAGGCCTGACGTGCTGAGGTTTCTGAATAACGGAGCTCTGAGAGCGGAGACTCGACTCTCATATGAGAGGAAACTCGGACGCTCAGCAGGGAGCGGCATGCTCATAGGCAACCCTCTAAGTGAGGGGAGCAGTGCCAACTCGACCAACAGGGTAGAGCTCGGAGGGGTACAGCAGCAACCAGGATCAGGTTGTTAAGTAACAAAGCTCTGGGAGCGGAGACTCTACTTACAGCAAAAGGGTTTCAAACACTCAGGAGGGAGCGGCATGCTCATAAATAACCCTCCACATTCTAGGCGAGGGGAGCAAAGCTAGCTCGACCTACAAACAGTTTTAGGGATACCTAACAACCCGAACAGGCTGCTGGAAATAGTATCAGGGTAATAGGTAGCTGAACAGAAGGCAACAAGGGGTCAGGGAAACTGCTACTTAAAACCCTAATAAGGGTGAGCAGTTCTAACCTAACCCTCTATGCACCTATCATGGCCTCGTTTGAAGAACAAAAGGGCCAGACTAGAAAATGCTGCTCCTCAGAGCCAAAGCATTGTAATAAAGTTGCTCAGCACTACACCTGATACCAGCCTGTAGTACTGGTTTATTTTAGGTTAGTTCGAATGGTATAAAACACACATACCAGCGAATCTGATAAAATTGGATCGTACTCACCCATCCATGGATCCCGCGCAGAAGAACTGTCCAGTGTAGGGGCAGAATAAGAGCGCAGGAGGTGCTTACCTAACCTCGGTCAGGTGGTAGAAAAAGAAAACTGAGGTTGCAGGGGAATTAGAGAGGGGAAGATGAGGGCTTTAGATGTACAGGCCCCCTGAGGGAAGGAGAGATGTTCAACTCTACCCTGGCCTGGGCGAGAGCATCGCAACGCCTCGTCCGGACCACCTCCCTCAGGTCTTGCTACCTCTCTTTGACCCGCGCCACCCTGAAGCCAACACGGGGAAGGGCGCGAGTCGCGACACTAGCCTTCTGTGCCCATTTCTGATCCTCAGATCGGGATGGGCCAGGACCCCTGCGCTGTTTGAGCTCAGACCTGAACGCGCCTTCGCCTCCCTAAACCTTTCAACCACCGACTCGACGGAGGTACCAAAAAGTACAGAAGGCGAAACCGGAGCACTGAGAAGAAAGCCCTTCTCTCTCTCTTCTCAATATCTGCCAGGTTCACCCACAGATGTCTCTCCGTTACCACCATGGTTGCCATAGAACTGCCCATAGCAGAGGCGGCCTGCTTAATGGCTCAAAGAGCTAAATCAGTGGTGTGGCACAGCTCAGCAACTTCGTCAGGTAAAAAATTTTTTTTTTTTTTTTTTACAAACCCTGACTTTTATCCAGGTCTTTCAACAGATCAGCCTGATATGCCTGAAACACTGCCATAGTGTGTAATGAGGCGACAGCCTGACCTGCTGCTGCGTATGTATCACATTCCAGCGTTTTTCTTTTCCCCAGATGACGTCAGCAAAATCGCGTCATTGTCATCCAACAGCTCGCCCTCGCTCGCGGCAGATGAGCGCGAGAAGGAAAATCCCTTCTGTAACTCATTGGCGAGAACCACCTGCAAACCCCATGAGCTCATTTTCCTCCGTGCTTCAGCAGCGGAGGGTCCTGAACCGCGGGAAGCAGACGGCTGCCCCTTTCTCCTCGGAAAGAGAGACAGACGAGAGCGGAGCTTTTAGAAAAACGCTCGCAGTACATGCAGCGCGCAAACCAAAGACGCAAAGATCATGTGAGTCATCAAGCATCCGATAACGTGGACACGGATGCACACATCTCTCAAACGCCTTGCTAGTGCTCGCCATTACAAAAGTAAAGCATACTTACCTCGTAAGATGCACGCTTCAAACAAAGCAGTCATTGAAGACGAAGAAGAGGATGATGCTTTCTCCCGGCGCCCTTTTATACTGTGGCGCACCGGGAGTGACGTCATAGGCTGTCGCCGGCCAATATTTGGTGTTTTTGTATATATGCTTCAGACACGGGTCACGTAGATGGAGTTCCCCATAGCGACCTCTAGAGGACGCAGTTCGAAGTTCCCTTGATAGGGAACCAGTACATTTAAGCTCTACAGAATAACTGTCAGTCTTATTGAGTATTTGGCACTGAAAAAGCAAACTTAATAATAATATCCATTGAGGTGCGCTGAAGTGAGAGGGTAAAAGACAGATCATCCATACTATTTTCAGTTGCCTGCTGAGTTTTGAGCTAATATGATGACTGAGCTTGAGACTGAAGGTTAGTATCGTCAAAGCGAATTACTTGACTGGTGTCTGACTTATTTATTGTTAGGATAAGGCTTCAAAATGGTCACTAGATCATCTAGATTTTACTTGCGATGTTTTATAGAGATTACTGAAGATTAGGATTCAGAGGTTTGACTAGTCGTGGGTAATGATCAGGAATCTATGGCCGTTGTTTGTTTACGTTGTTTTATAACTTTTAAAAGCAGTGGTAATACTTGAAAAGCTAAAAAGAAGAATAGGACAAAAAATAAATAATTAAAAAAATATAAAAAAAACCTGTTGAACTTTCCTCTCGTTGTGCCTGTATCATTTCTCAGATCCAGATTTAGTCTAGTCCAAGACTGTAACAGATTTGTTCCTGTAATCAGTAACAAATTACAGTGCAATTTAACCCAGAATCAAGTCTGGGATACAGGCCATCATTTTCAACACACACACACACACACACACACACACACACACATATACATAGAAACATAGTAAAGATAAACATGATTTGAGCACATGAAAGGTAAAACCTGATGGTTTTTAAAGAAACACTGACTCCTGCTTGGCACAAGACAACCATCCAACCGACCATCCGCCTCCTGGCGTCCAAGCACCCACTTCAGCTCTGTGCGGGTGAGCTGTGAGGGTGTAAGCATTGTACCATTACAACAAATGTATCAACTTATATTGCTTCTAACAACCTAAATGCAAAGTTTCCACGTGCTGCAACAGTTATTTGGTTAAAGGGAGCAGATAGATTAGCAACAAACAACAAATAAAAGATGCAGTGGTGACATTTCTGGTGAACAACGCAGTGGGGTTACTAAAAGACATTTTGTGGCCACTACTATATATGTCGGTTTAGTCTATTCTTTCCACTTGTCCCAACTTAGTGAGGGTTTTACTGATATATTAGCTCCAAATCCTGTTGTCAGCTTGTGAAAATGGGAAAGATAACACTGAAAATTGAAAAAGTCTTGCCTTACGCTCTAATAATCTAAATTCGCACATCTCTTCATCCTCTACCTCTCTCTCTTTCATCATTTTTCCAAAACTTTAGCTGTGCTCCGGATTACTTTCGTTATAGTCCATAATCCTTAATGGTTGCTGCCTGGGCCTCTCTGGGCATCTTGAGCTGAACGGGTCTCGGTTTTTGGCTCTCCGAGCATCAGGTTGGGTTTCTTTAGCAGATGTGATGAGCGTGAAGCTCTGCGCAGCGGTGGAGCTGGATGTACTCTTTGCTGTCGGCTCCACGCAGAGCTCAGTTTTCAGGACCTGTGATAGGCCAGTGAGACGCGGAGGCGGGGCTTCGTCCTCATCGCACTGGCTCTCGCTTTTGTTGCGGAATAGCTCTCTTGCACGCATACCCAGAAAGCTCTTGGTGCTGGGGTAGGAGCCTACAGTGAGTGGGGTGTCAGAAGGGACCAAAGGTCCTGGGGGTCCCAGCGGGGAATGAGGACGGTGAGGGGGTGGTTCCACTAGGACAGGTGGGGGAGTGTCTCGATTGCCGTTTACAGAGTTGACCGGGGAAGAGCTGGCCTTGGGCTGAGCTGGTGATAAAGTGCTGCCATTGCCACATGGAGACTGAAGTGACTTGCCGTCTTCTTTTGTGGCTGTTTTTACTGCACCATCCACCACTATGACACTGTAACACCAGAAAAAAGTCACAATCGTAAGAACTTTATGTAAAAACAATTAAAAAAACAAAGAGAGAGAGAAGAATGCAACAGAATGCATGATAATTATGTAACCCACAAACAGACCCATTTATAACAGGCCACAAAAACAGGAAACAAATTAGTGTCCTATTATTTTTTTGTTTTTTAAGTAATTAAGGCAAAAGGCAAAAAGTTATTTGGAGAGAGAATTATTAGATGCAAGTCATAGCTATTACATAAAATTAACATAACATGAAAAACAGCTAGTTTAAAAGCATGCAATATTTGAATGACAGCTTCATTTAAGCTAAATCATACACATATACAGCATCAGTCAAAACATTTAAAATTTAAATTCATTCATTTTGTTTCCAAACATTTGAGATCTCATAAAATAATGAGGTGGCCATAAAGAAAAAAATAATGCAAATTTAACATGTAAAAGTCTGACATGGTACCCCATTCATGGAAAGTGCCAACAGCACAAACTGCATATCATAAAATCATACAAACACAGTAGTAGTAGCAGCATGCTGAACTGGATAACCATATCTTTATTTCAAATGTCTTTATATTTGAATGACATAGTCATCAGTTCTACCTGGGCTCGGTGGAACCGCGGGGTTCAGTGGCGACCTCTGCTGGTAAGACTGAAGCAGTGGCAGAGGAGTCTTCTGTTTCCAGCCTGCTGTAGAGCTGCAGAAGCTCAGTCTGCAGAGCCAGAGTTATTCGCCTCTGTGCCTGATATCTGCTCTCGGAGGCCTGCAGTTCCCCTCTGAGTAGAAGGCAAATAAGAAAGATTGTGAGACATTGTGAAATGATGAACAGAAAACTGAAGGGAAGCTTTGTCCTTCAAAGTGTCAGAAAAATGCAAACACAAGTTACAAGTTAAATCATACTTAGCCTGAGCCTTGACATCTTCAAGAAACTTCTTTTGTTCTGCAATTAGGTGCTCTTTTTTAGCGAGTTGAGTCTCCAGCTCTGCCACTCTCTGCTGCGTAGCATCCAGCTTTTGGCTCTGTAGTAACAGATTCTGCTTTAGACGCTCCGTCTCCTTCCCACAGGATGTCTGCAGCATCTGCACCTCCTACAAGAGAGAAATGGACAGACGTGTCATAAATTGTACTTATGGCAAAGATGAAAGAGACACTGGATTTCTTGTTCCTTTGACTTGTACCTTGCTAGTATCTGGTCCGGCCTGATGCAGCTCCTGAACACACAGTTTATGGGCTTCTCCTAGCAGGAGCAGTTGCTTATTTAGAAAACGCAACTGCTGCTGAATACTTTCACTCGATGACAACTGAAGAAAGGACAAATTAGTGGAAGATAATGATGATATATAGGCGCAAAATCTTAAAGGGACCATTCACTCCAAAATTACAAACGATCATTTACTTCAGAAAATAGACTCAAATGGACTAAAAGATATGAGACCCACTCTTTTTGGAGCTCGAGAGACAGAGGGTGATTTTATTTACCTTGGCAGTGAGCTGGTTCAGCAGGTGTCCTGTGTGGCACACCTTGTTGTTCGCCTTCTGAAGCTCCGCCTCCATCTCACCTATTCGCTTCTGGCATTCCTGTAGTTTACTCTGATTGGAGGATCACAGGTGCATAATAAATTATCAAACCGATTCTAAACTGGAATGTTGTGGCCATCTCATTTATTATTATTAAATTATATACTCAACAGCTTCAAGGTTAGAGCTTAGAAAAATGAATAAACTGATTAGCACCTGTAACTTCTGGTTTTTGGTGTAGTAGTCATCTCTGGCCTGTTGTAGTTGGCGTATCTGGCTGTGCAGGCGTGTAACTACAGTCTCTCGGTCGTCCCAGAGCTGCCGGTATCTCTGCTGCTCTACCTGCAGGCTCTCTCTCAAAGACATGATATCCACACTCTGCAGGTTCAGCTGGTCCTTCTGTACAAACAAGCACATCCATACAATCAACTGCATTGGTTTCTACCGCCCTCTAGTGGTCAAGGTGAATATCAGGTAGCCTTGACTCGTACTGAATGCTGTCTCACAGATCATGGCTCTGAACTGAGGTTACCATGGCATTATTCTGCTCCTCCAGCGTGGTGGCATTGATGATGCGGCGAAGCAGACGTCGGTTTCGTACGGCGTGCTGCTCCCGCTTGTAGCGCTCGTACAGGAGCTGGTTGTGTAGCAGAAGAAGCTGACTGCGCAGTGTGTGCAGCTCGTCCAGAGGAGCAGAACCTGCACATGAGAAATTAAAGATTTCTACATAACTCATACATTATTCAAATGGTAAGAGCTTTATCAGTCTTAAGCATTAAAGTAATTACATTTTCCATTTTTTATCATTCTGCCAGCAAAGTACATCTTTCTTCATTGACGGCCATTTAAAAGTAGCTGTTTTTAAGCAAAATATGAAAAAGGAGATGTTTTACCATGTTTTACAATCAACCTGAGCTGAATAATGACACTACTGTCTATCTTAGAGCTCCTTAAAAGCAAAATTAGAATTTTTCATATTTGATAAAGTTTAGACAACAGATTATTTTTTCATTTATTAATATGAAGCTGCTTTGAAACAATCGGTATTGTATAGAGCACTATATAATCGAAACAATCTATTCATAGGTATATTTATCATCTATGATTAATTTATTAATCTATGAAAGTGTCAGATAATAGGGGTGTTACTAAAGTGTGTGTATTAATCAACTTGTTACATCATGACCACCAACATATGAGAAGATTTTAAACAAAGTTCACACAAAAACGAATATTCTGTCATAATCATTTTGTCAACCTCATGTGTTTCTTTCTTCTGTGGAACATAAAAGAAGGTATTTTGATGTCTCAATGTAACTGAGTGCAGTGCAAAACTGTTGGATTAACAACATTCTTTAAAATATCTTTTCACACTTTGCAGAAATAAGAAAGTCATGTGGGTGTGCACCCTATCCTTTTAATAATCCTTTCAATGTTTATCCCCTTGCTGAAAACAGCATTGTTTCTCTGTAATCTGAAATAATTTCTTTTCCACAAGTAGCGAATGTGTGCTCATGTAATGTTGTTTACCTCCAAAGTGTGTCCAGTCAGCTGACTTGCTTGGCAGGGGCAATCTGAGAGCGATTGCGGAAATGTTGGAAGAAAAGGAAGGGAGAAAACACAGGATCAACAAGGTCAGTGGCAATGTGACAATAATTTCAGACACTACTTTTTTGGCAGAGGAAGCCTTTCCACACAGAACCCTCTCTGACCAGAGCCAAAACACCTCAATTTGTGTGAGCCCAGTAACCCAACTCAATTACGTGTCTTCTAGTAAGGCCTCTGCAGGGCAGGAGGACAGAGAAAGAGCTCTGATTGTGTTCTGTTAACACAGTCTCTGCTGTTGCGCTGTGGACTGATTTGCGTGGCAGTGGATGTGACATGGGACAATGCGTTTCAGTGTGATAGCGAGTTAGTGGGCAAATCTGCAACTAGTCTGACCCAGTTCTTCCTAAAAGAGCCCCAGAGCAACACATTAACAATGGTTTTACTAAAAACAAAAAAACTATTTAAACCTTCGTGACCATAAATTAACCATGGTTTTGCTACACTAACCACAGATTAACCATGGTATTTGTAGTAAAACTGGTTATAAAAATGGTTGCTACACTTTTACTACTTTTTTAATGAAACCATGGTTAATTTTGTAAGGGTAGTAGCCCCTTAGCAAGTCTTCTAGTTCAGAAACTGAAAAGTAAACTAAACTGTTTACATTTTCTAAAGAAAACGAGTAATTCTTGTTGTGTGTAAACCTCCTCATCACAAAAAAAGGAGTTCTGAGAGCTTGTTATTAAGTTGCTACTTGATTGCTAAGGTGTTTTCAGGTGGTTGTTAGTCTGTTCAGCTGTTGAGGTGTTTCGGATGGTTGATAGCATCTCACTATATGGTGGTTAAGATGATCCGGATGGTTGTTATCATGTTGCTAATGTGCCCTTTGTGTGGAGTCAGAAATATCATAATTAAGAGTTCTGAGCACATGAATGACTGAGCAAATTTTATTTATGAGTGAGAAACGTAATTCTCTCTCCCCATATTACTCATCAAGTATGTCTTGATTGGCTGATTTTGTCAAGTCACACTTTTGGCGTATACTTAATGTACCAAAAATGAAAATTGTGTCATCATTTCCACTTCTTCATGTCATTCAAAACCCATAAGACTTCGTAACTCAAATTAAGATATTTTTACTTAATGAAACTTAAGATGTTTCTGTACCTCCATTGAAAGGCAGAGTAAACAAAACTTTGAAGATTCAAAATGGTTATGATTGTGTTGCAAAACGAAACCACATCAATACAAGCAGTTTAATCCAAGTCTTGTGAAGACATACAATCGTGATGAACAGTTTAAATTTAGGTCTTTATTTACATCTAACAAAGAGTGACAATTTTTATTTTTGGGTAAACTATCCCTTTAAGTGCGTTACTCAAAGACACAAAAGAGACGACTCATTTTAATGCCTTGCTCGGTTCGAACCTACAACCTTGTGATTATAAGCTCAGCTCTTTAACCACCAAGCCACATGACCAAAAGCAATAACAAGAGTTAACAATGAAAGTGAAAAAGGCTTACCTCTTTAACACTTTGTCATGGGCGTCACCGCCCTGCTGCACGAGGCGATCCAGCACCTCCAAGGGGGAGGCAGACACAGCCCCCTCAACACCCCCCTCCTCCCCTTGCTTACCCACGTCACCACTCTGAATCCTCTCCAAGGCTACTCGCTGCCCAATCTCTGAGGTCTTCCTGCCCACGAAGAGAGAGGCTGCCCGAGGCAGGGCCAGGTCAAACAGAGCCTCGTACGGCAGGGGTGGCGGCTTGCTTGGGCTCGGGGAGCAAAAGCTGTATTTAAGGGCCTCGTCCTCTGGTGCGGAGGGGCTCCGATGGAGCTGGCTGTATGTTGGGTGCTCGATGGGCATGAACACTGGCTGGAAGGAACAAGGATGCTCCTGGGTTGGGCCTCTGCTGACTCTGCCCCTGTCCCCGGGCGTGATCTCGGTCTTGTCGGTTGTGGAAATCATGTTGTGAGGGTCTCTAATCGAGCTGCCTAGGATGGAAGAGGGCAGGGGTTTCTCTTGCGCTCCGGTCAGGGTCTCCGTGGTGCTGAAGAATGGAGAGTCAAAGCCACGAAGGCCAGCTAAATCCCGCTTTTCCTCTGTTAACTTCAGAAGCTCCTCTGTGATGGCAGCTGAGAGGATGGAAGATGGAAAATAATATAAGGATATTTCCAGAGCTTAAAGGTTTAGTTAGTCTGTCAGGAAAAGACACAACTGGTATGAAGCGACTCAAAATACAGCAAAGGCCACACACAACCACTGAGGGCTAGTTCATACCATCCTCCCGCTCCTTCTCGAGCCTCAGTTGTTCTTGCTCCTTCATGTACACAGAGAGCTCGGTCAGGGTCATGGGCATGTTCTCACCTCTCCCATCTGGATCAGATAAAAGACTTCTTAATAATTCTTCATGACACATCTAAAAGCCCATTCGCACAAAAAATTATAACTATATTATGGAAACTCGACAGCCTAGCACTGCTAAATGCAGTATTATGAACTATACAAGTCAGAACTGAGATGTAAATGTGCAATTGCGCAAAAAAGTGTGAGAAAAGTCGCAATTACACAAATAAACAGACTTACTTGCAAGATGTAACCTCAGAAATGTTCAACTCAAATTTCTCTCTCACAATTGTTAATCTCACATTTCAGATTGTTTTTTTCTAAGAATTGTGACAAAAAAAAGTCTTAATTGTGAGATAAAAAGCTGCAATTACCTTTTTTATTTTTTTATTCTATGGTAGAAGCGAGAGAGTGAGCTCCCATACTATATATATACACCAATAGACAATAACTTATAACAATCCCGCACTTATTATAACTGTTTATTATAAGCATACACTGCAGTTATGTTGCCTGCTGCTTTAAATGCTCAAACTTTTTAAAGTCAGGTGGATTCTGATTGGCTGTCAATGTTTGTATCATTCATTAGTGTCAACTTCCTATTATGCTTGGTGCTTTTAAATGTTGACAAAAGATTATAGAATTATTTATAATAGTTTATATTTATTATAATTATTTTAAGAGAATTAAACCTTTACTTTAATGTCAGGCTGTTGTATTAGTTATGTCAAAACACTATTCTTGTGTTTTGAGTGATTCTTACATGTAACATACCTCTGTGATTGATTGTTTCAGGTCCAGTTTTCTCGAGCTCTCTGTCTGGCTCCTGTCTGACTGGCTCCTGTCTGACCAAGACGGGTTTGATGTGGTCTAAAGGTCTACCATCCTAAAGTTAAAATAGCTTGTAGTGAAACAATACAAAAGCAAAAAGGTCTCACACTTGAAGTTATTTAAACAAAGAAAGAAGGAAGGCTTAAAGGGATATTTCACTCAAAAATGACAATTCTAGAATGTTTTAAAGAAAGTTTTAACTATTTTTGTCCATACAATAAATGTCAAAATCACGCTGATTTTTATTTTACAAATGTACATATTTTAATAAGAAAAATAGAGGTTTTTGACGAGTAAATTATGACAAAATTTCATTTTTGGGTGAACTACCCCATACTACTGATACTATATATACTACTGATCCACACAAAAGGTCATCCTCCACAGAAGTACCTTGCATGGTGGACTGGCAGTACTGCGAGGCATAGACACAGGGGGAAACTCATCAGAGAGGCTAGGAGGAGGTGAGGCGGCCGCAGGGGTGCTAGAGGACGAGGTGCCTTTACCACCTGCCACAGGGAAGATGGCAAAACCAAATTCATACAAGTGCCTGAGGAAACGGAGACCCAGATATGCCTAGCTGTCCCTACATGCTAAATGTCAATATTGTCTGTGAACAAGCATAGACAGTATAGTCACCAGGTGTGTTGTAGAGGCGGGTTGGTAGGTGAGAGGCACTCTGGGACAGTTCCGGGTTCGGTGACATCCCACGGGAGGAAGGGGGTGTGGCCATGCCACACTGGGAGGAGGGGCTCCAGAGGGAATCCTTAAAGCCATATGTGGCATTAAATTCACAGCTGGAGTTCTATAAATAAACACAAGCACACACACAAAATCAGTCCCATGACTGCTCATGCAGACTCCAGTGATTATCACATGGCATCTAATAGATTTATGCTTTATCCATCCAAAACGAATAGTTCACAAAATGTAAACTTTTACCAGCATTTTCAAAGTGTAGTTCATTTTGCAGCAGCATGTGGAACAGTGAAAAGTGTAATAAAGCATATTATATTTGCACCATACTGGTTATGGAACAATACTGCATATTATTGAGCTGTTTACATTTTATAATCAACCAACATTTAAAGGGTTAGTTCACCCAAAAATTTAAATTCTGTCATTAATTACTTGAATAAAGTCATTATTTTTGTTTTCTTTGCGCACAAAATGTATTCTCGTAGCATCGAAAAATTATGGTTGAACCACTGATGTCACATGGACTATTTTACCGATGTCCTTACTAAGTTTCTGGGTCTGGGAACATTTCAGTTGCATTACTCTATGCAGGGTCATAAAGCTTTCGGATTTCATCAAAAATATCTTAATTTGCGTTCCGAAGATGAACAAAGGTCTTACGGGTTTGGAACGGCATGAGGCTGAGTAATTAATGACAGAATTTTCATTTTTGGGTGAACTAACCCGGTTTATACTTATTTTAATATTGAGATCATCATCTAGATTTAACTTCATGTTTAACTCTGTAAGAGCACTAGATCTTGAAAAACACTTTCCCTTTTAGAGAGATGTTGTGTGCTGAGCTCTATTTGAGAAACACTAGCAATCAGATCGCTATCTTTTAAAATAACCGTTATCTGCATCAGCCTCTAATTTCCAAATCAATGCACTCCTAATAGAAAGTATTTATCAAATCACAACAAAAATGTGAGAACATAATCTTGAATTGTGAGAAAAACATTAACATAAGACCAAATGTGCTCATTAGAACACAAACGCAATGCTGTTTGTTTTCAGTTTGCAGAGGGTTCAGCTGAATAAAGGTCCTGACCGTGGGAGGTGACAGACCTGGAGAAAGCGCTCTGCCGTCATTCACATTGCCAAGACAACGTTTCTGCGTCAGCTAAGAGATGGCATGTTTTTCTCTTTTTAAAGCCCTGCACACCCACCGGAATGACTCAACACCTCTCCCCTCCTTTCCTCTCAGCTCCTCAGCCTGCCTGGAGAACAAGGAGATGATTCATGGTGGGAGAAGGAGGGGGAGCTCTGGTGTACAGTGGGAAGGGAGGGGTTCAGGGATGGGTGATTTATGGACAACAGCTGACAAGCTGACAAACAACAAGAGGAAGGAGGGAAGCAGGGAAGCAGATGCTGATTCCTGTACTAGTGCTGTTGCACAAACTAGTGTGCCAACCCGGATCTGTTTATATGCAGAACCACTGATTCACTGGATTCAAACAGGTAGTTCCCAACACAAGCTCCAATTTTGGAACTAGGCTGCTAAAGCAAATTATAAACTGCAAACTAAAAACTGGATTGTAGATTTAAGAGTTTGATGGACTCTCACCTGCCGACGGGTTCCAGTGGGGCTGCGATAGGGGGGCTGAGTCCCTGAGAAAGGGGACAGGGCCAAGGGAGGGACGACAGGCTGACGAGGGGTGGAGAAATGAATCGAGGAAGAACTTCCTGGAAAGGGACAAAAACAATTATGTCTACAAAAAACATCCTGCCACTGCTATAAAAACAGAGTTTGCCTGCAAATAGACTGTGACTGAATTATCACATTAGTTTTTATTTTGCCTAGCTTCATTTCCTATTATATTTTATGCATTTTGGTAGATGTTTTTATTCAGTTGTGTATTTAAGATATACATTTTATCACTTCACATTCCCTAGGAACTAAACTCGTCACCTTGCAGTTGCTAGCAGAAAAACAGTTTTTCAAAATAATAAAATCTATTTTTATAGCCCTTCACCATCTCTAGGATAGAAAAAACAGAGAAGTGCTATTTTGCTGTATGCTGAGGTCAAAAAAGTAATTCAGACAGGATGAGAGCATTACCGTAGCTACTGTGGAAGTCGCCGTAAGGGCTGGCAGTGCAATCAGCCGGACGTTGTTGTAGATGAGCACAGAAATGCTCAGGCATGCTGGCATAGCCCTCTTCGCAGGACGCCTCCTTTGGGTCCAGAGAGACTTTGGCACACTCAATAACGATATCATGGATTTCAAATTTCTTCCACCTGTAGAGAGAAAAGAGACCAGATGATAGACTATAATTCTCATGGTTTATGCATTTAAATAAGTGACATAAGTCAGTATTGCCTCACCGGCTGGGGTCTAGTTCATGATCCTTGGTTCCGGTCACTAATTCGGGATGTATTCTGACATGCTCAAGCATGGGCTGAAACATAAACACAACATAAACACCATCAGTAAATCACACCATCACTAATTAGCCGTTAGTCATGGATGCCCCCATAATAAAATTCTGACAAACACTACCATTGAAAAGTTTGGGTTGGCAAAAATGCATTAAATTGATCAAAAGTTACAGTAAAGACATTTTCAGAATGATTTCTATTTTAAATAAATCTAGTTTCACTAACATAAAGCAGCACAAATGTTTTCTACATTATTAATAATAAGAAATGTTGCTTCAGCATCAAATCAGCATATTAGAATGATTTCTGAAGGATCATGTGACTCTGAAGACTGGAGTAATGGCTGCAGAAATTTCAGCTTTACCATCACAGTAATAAATTACACGTTGAAATAGATTACATTTTTCAGTTATTTTAAATTGTAACAATATTTCACAATATTACTGTTGATACTGTATTTTAGATCAAATTAATGCAGCCTTGGTGAGCACCCCAAATTTCATAATGGTACCGTATACTGATAATAATGTTTTGGCTATTAACAGATCAATTGCAGATTTTTAAATTCTATACTATTTTAAATGCTACAAGTTGCATCACAGTATTATAATGTAAGTAAGAAAAACATTTCGATATTTGCTAAATATTATTTTTAACAGTGTCATTTTAGCGCTTTAAAGATTAATTGATTGTTACATGAGTTAAAAGGTAATTGAGAAGTAATAATAGAGGACATGAGCATGTTAGATTATGCTTTATGTATGCATGTACTGTATCTATCAACTAATATTATTGGCCGATAATCAATATATTGCTCATGTATCCCTACTACTGATCGTTTTCTACTTTTATTCTATGGAAAATCATTATGGATTGAAAAGAATTTCATCAAATCTCATGTATTTAGAAAACCTCCTGGGCAAGCAACTGTATGACTGACAGCTCACCTTGACCACCTCCTCAAAAGTGTCCATGTTCTCCTTCATGCTGTAATGGGAGCGCAAGTAAGACACAAAATTGCAGGGATACATCCCATACAGCCGGTGGAAGAGGGAGTAGACGCTTGAATGCAGGTGGATGAGATAAACCTCCGGGACGTGTCCTGTCAACAGAGATTGATCACACAGCTAGTTAACCATCCAAAAATATTATGAGGCATCTTATTACAAATTAAATCATTTGTAATAGGATACCTCATAATATTTTTGGATTTCTGTGGGAGACTAAACCATCCAGGCTTTCAATCCATGCCTCAGGGATAAAAATATTGCATAACTGAGTCATACAGTACTTGCATGCTTAGTAACTCTTACCTGGGTTTCTAAGGTTCCAAGAAGCCAGGCGACCAAAGATATCAAAAAATTCATAGAGATGCTGCTTGCCAGCTTGGGGAATCATGGGTAATAGTGTGATAAGCACCAGGACTCCAGTTATCAGAACCACAACATCTGTGTCTGTCTGTAAAACACAAATTATCATATGTATACTGTAGTTTACAAGATATCAAGAGGCATATCTGAGGGGTCTTTCACATTATCAGCTTACCTTGAGGCATTTGAGGAGAGATAGCAGCAGCGGATAGCGAGTGATCTTGTGGATCCAAGAAGGCTGCTTACGGACAACATGCCCCAGTAGAGTGAGAGTGGGCAGGCGACAGGGGGCTTTAGCCATGCATTCATTCATTTTATCAAAAAGGTGCTGAGAAACAGATAACACAGACAAGTCATATTGTAGACAAGACTCATAACGGTTGATAATATATTCTCTGCCATAGACGTTTATTGTTGTTATTAAATATTAATGAAATGAAAGAGAAATATTTTTGAAGATGTTTTGATATGCTTTAGTTTAATGCTGAGTTTAAATGAAGCTTCTTAAATTTGTTCACAGGTCTTTTTTACCCTAAGAATGTAGGATGGTTGCATATTATACACAATCCAATGGTTACACTTTTTAAAGGTGAAGTATGCAATATTTCCATTATTGATGGGAACTAATCTGGACTGCAAGATATTGGAAAACATCTCATGACATTGAGATATATATTGTGGTATAATTATAAAATATAAAAAATATTTAAAAAAAAAAAAATCACCAGATGATTTGAACAGCTCAACATTAATAATTCTAGAATGATTGGGGTTGATTTTGTAAGGTGTGCATTTGCATAAAAATATAATTTAAGGAAAAAAGTGAATTAATGCCAGTCAAGATTCAAGATTTTTATTTGTCACATACACAATTATACAGAGTATAACCAGCAGTGAAATGTAAGTCAGGTCCGCTCCAAGGACAGTGCAATTGTATAGACAAATATTAAGAAAAAGAAAAGTAGAAAAAAAGAAAAGATAAGAAAATATAAGTATAAATGTGCAGGTCAGTATGTTGTTGACATAAATAGTAATATAACAGGAATGTGCAAAAGAATGTGCAAAAAAGTTATACAGGGTATTTAAATAGCAGCATATGAGGTAGAAAAAATTATGAATAGCTTATTGATATATTGATGTTAACATGGAGTCAAGTGATGTTATGACACAGAGTTAGTTTAGGAGCCTGATGGCCTGGGGGAAGAAGCTCCTCCTAAGTCTCTCAGTTTTTGCCATCAGGCTACGGAAGCGCTTACCAGATGGAAGCAAAGTGAATAGACGGTTACCAGGGTCATTAGAGTCCTTGATGATTTTGACAGCTCTACTTTTGCAGCGTTTGAGGTAGATGTCCTGCAGAGAGGGGAGAGCAGACCCTGAGGTGCGCTCAGCTAAGCGCACAACTCTCTGTAGTGCTTTGCAGTCCTGATTGGAGCTGTTTCCATACCACACTGAGATGCACTGAGTCAATACACTTTCTATGGTCCCTGAATAGAAAGTTTTCAGGATTGCTGGTGAGACCCTGAATTTCCTCAGCTGTCGCAGATGGTACAGTCTTTGCCTGGCTTTCTTAACCTGTGTTTGGATGAGTGTAGTCCAAGTCAGGTTCTCGGAGATGTTTACACCGAGGTACTTGAAGCTACTCACCCTCTCCACAGGGGTCCTACTGATCATAAGAGGAGTGTAGGGCTGCTGCTGTCTCTTCCTAAAGTCCATGATCAGCTCTTTAGTTTTGCTCACATTCAGAGAGAGACAATTGTCCTGGCACCATGATGTGAGTCTCTCTACCTCATCCAAGTATGCGGTCTCATCGTTGTTGGAAATGAGGCCCAGAACCACAGTATCATCAGCGAATTTGATAATGGATGTGGAGCTGTGAGAGGACACGCAGTAATGCGTGTAGAGAGAGTAGAGCAGGGGACTCAGGACACAGCCCTGTGGGGCTCCTATGTTCAGGGTGATGGAGTTTGAGGTGAACTGGCCAGCTTTCACCACTTGAGGTCTGCCGGTGAGGAAGTCTTGAATCCAGTCACAGAGTGAGGAGTTTAGGCCGAGGTCTGTGAGTTAAGAAGCCAGCTTGATGGGGACTATAGTGTTGAAAGCTGAGCTATAGTCAATGAATAGCAGCCCAACATAATTCCCATTGTTACTGTCCAAGTGTGTAAGGGAAGAGTGGAGGACGTGATAGATGGAATCGTCAGTGGATCTGTTTGGGCGATAGGCAAACTGAAGAGGGTCCAAAGTATCAGGGATGGTGGAGCAGATGTGGCTCTTTACAAGTCTCTCAAAAACCTTCATGACTATAGATGTGAGGGCAACTGGGCGATAGTCATTCAGGCAAGAGGGTTTATTATTCTTAGGCACAGGGATTATTACTGTAGGAAGAACTCTGCTTATACGCACACACAATTTCCAGACAACCTGGCGTCGGCTGGGATATCCTCCCTAACTGCCAGCTGAACATTAAGTCGCCGTAAATCCAAGGACGATATCGCAAAGGATGACGTGTTTACGAGCGATTCGAACTAAAGACAATTTCCAGACTCTTCGAACCAGAGACCTTATGACCCGGCTATCACGCACATTCCAAGAAAACGCGCGCCTTTTCTCTGTTGCGCTCCCTAAACAGACAAAGGAATTCAACTGGACCATGTTGCTAGTGAAACAAACAAAGAGAGCCACACCCTGAAGGATTTTGTTTTAAAGAACAAAGTTAAACAAATTATACCCTGAAACAAAACACTATAGACAATATAGTTTATACATTAAAGGGTGTTTTTGTTTGTGACATTTATAAGCTGTTGCATTATTTTTAATCCATGGTAAATCCAGAATGTATAAGTTACCTGATTACTAGATGTTTAGCTCGCCTGCTATTTGTGTCGTTTAAAATTTGAGGATCTGTTTATCAATGTATTTAACCTAGTTATATCCTCCGTGGTCACGTGTATTTTTGGTGCATATCAAAATATAAGTGTTTGGTTTCTTTAGAAAGCTAACCTTATGAAGAATATTAGGGTTGAATGAAAATGATCCGCTTTATCAACCCGTGGTTAAAATAACGGATAGAAACTTGCTTGCAATAATTTGTTTTATGTGATGAATAACTGACCAGATAATGTATGCAAAACACGCAGCTACGCAGGGCGGGGCTCTGCCCACAGAGACTCTTTCGATTGGGCCACGCGCCAAAAAGGGCGGACCCCAAATCGGCCCGTTAAAAAACGGATACCCAACCTGAAGGAGTTGGAGTTTTGAAAACAACAGGAGGACACGCACGCCAGCGAGTCTCTCGTTCTGCTCACGCGGCAAGCGCTTCAGGCCATAACATCACGGCGAAGCAAAGCAACTAACACAAAGACTCAGTTAAACTTTCAAAGAACTTTAATCCTAAACATCATTACGTCAGAACGAGACAACCAACCACTGAAGAGTGCGCTAGTCACACGACCGACCGAACAGCCAATCCGAACGCGGCCCGCAAAGAACTGAATTCACCAAAGGAAAGAGTCTCTTTGAACTGGAGAAAGCCTGAACTGAGTTCGATCAAAACAACTGAAAGACCAAGTAAGGCAAATCTCTTTATTGACTGAAACCGGGATATCTCTCCGCTGAGGGTAAAGATAAAATACTTCTTTGTCTATGAGTTTCCTCAGGTTGAAAAGCTAGCATTAAAACCTAAGTCTCTCTCTTCAGATACAAACAACTCGCTCCCATTTGTGTGTATGTTAAATTGTCTGTTAATGTTGTGTTAGAATAGTGAATAAAACTTTGACTTTATTAAGAAATCTTTTGTCTGTGTTATGTGATTTAACATGTCGTAACTATTTGCCAATAGATCGCGTTTACCTACGCTCATGGGCTAACTTAGCTAACTCAATTTAACTATTTGATTTATTTTAATCGTTGGCCACGAATAAAATAAACAACGTGTTAAAAGATAACTGCTGTTATTAATGCTTGCTGGACAAGTCGTTAACAAGGCATAAGTTGTACATTCTGATTAATAACAATTAATCATATGAAGATCAACTCTTAAGAGTGATTCCCTAAAAGCTAAATAATAATAATAAATATATGTAGGATTCATTTTTCTACATATTAATGGTGGAGAATGCGGGCATTAGTTTGATTTGAAAAATTCATAACATATTAAAAAAGTTGTGTTTTTCTATTTTTAACCGGAAAGAAATAGAGACACAGAGAGTCAAAGTTGGTTTCACTATTCTGTAGTTACTTGTGGCAATGTGTTTGTGGAATGAAAGTGCAATGTGTATTTGTGTTGTTTAAAGATATAGCTTAAAACTGCAGTAAGATTAAAAGATGTCCGTGAGACATGTAAGTCGCTCATAGCGCAGAAAAGGAAAGGAGAGAATCTAAGCGTGTTCCTTTTATTCTCCCTCATAAGGCCTTCATAGTGTTGTCATAGTTAAAGTGCGTTACCCACTTTCTATCCCACCTATGGTTAAGATAAATCTCCCTTGGCATTAAACATTAACGTAGCTACTTAATATTTTCTGCCACTTGTAAATTCACTAAGGAAGTGAAGTCAGCGCGCGCCACTCAGAAGGAGGGGCCAGATCGCGTCTGTGAGGGAGCATTTTATTGGATCTGATTTTATAGTGTGATAAAATAATCCACTGTGTTTTTCCTGTGAAGTCACGTGAAGTGACACAGAGAATCGGCCCGCCGTGGTCAAACTATTAGATTGATAATTAATCTGTGGGTTAATTTGATTCGGTCTAAATAAGTTGAGATTGCAGTGCTAGAAAGAAACTAATCTAAAACAGTGCTGTGTGGCTGTTGAAACCTGAACACAGCCTAGGCGTGTCATGGTAACGGCCTGAACCGGAGGTGTCAGAAGACTTGCCCGGAAATGTTCTAGTGCGCACGCGCAGCCGCGAGCGCCATTTTGAAGCTATTGTAAACAAATAGCATAGCATTTGAAGCTAGTAGGTAGCATTAAAGCTTAGCCGAGCTGGTAGCATTGAAGGCTAGCGATTAGCACCTAGCATTTTGTGGGTTTGAATGCAGTGTGCTATGCAGTGTGTGTGTGTAAACGGTTAACTCTTTCACTGCTGAACTCTAACTTACGTCACGTGTTCACTTTGAATGTTCACGTCATTCCTCTCTCTCTTGTGCATCATTCATGCTATCTCTCCTCCCTTTTGAAAAGATTTTAACAAATACAGATGTCGATAAACTATTGTTAATTCTATAGGAATAGTTATATTCCAAAGCAGTTAATTCTATAGGAATAGAGGCATTTGGTTAGGATTGTTCCTCCCTTTGAGTTAGACACAGTTAATATCAGACCTTAACTTCATTCACCTTGATAAAAGGATAATTAATTCAATTGTAAGTGCGCTCATGATTTTAGGATATCAGTGGGTGAATCGCTATGAAATATTTGAAACTGATAATTTGATTTCATCCCAGATTTGAAATTAAACTCATTTGAAAATAATTTCAGCTCCGGATTCCATATAGACTGATTGAGATAATTATGTGTGCTCTGATAATTTAACAATAACATTAAGATCGTAGTTATTAACTATCAATGTGTTTGATTTTCAGGCCCTGAAAATTTTTAATTTCCTTTTATAAATTGAGATTAATTTGTTTTGAAGGTTCTGATGACACAAGGAATTAGTAACCTGTCAAATTTAGGGATGTGGAAGTTGTAAATTAATTTCATAATTAATTACGAATTGGAAAATTCTAATTAATTTAATTAATTACAGTTCCTGTTTCATATTGGTTTCAGTTGCAATTGTGCTTGTAATTTTAATGACAAACCTCATTAAGATCTTGATACTTAACTGCAACTAGGAACACTATTATAATATTTTAATATTATAATCAAATATATATCCCTCTGAAAAATTAATCTGAATCGATCCTATCAATTTTAATGATGACATCATGAAAAATTTAATTAGGAATCCCTATTTATAATTTGAAATTCTAAATTCAAATGGCAATTAAGTTTGTTCTGTCTACCTTATTCTCAATCCTTTAGTTACTTAATTAACACGGGAGTTAATTTAAATATACTTTTGCTTAGATCAAATAAGAACTTAGACTTCTAATTAGCCAAACCCTTAGGTGTATCGACTCAACAGCACCACCGTGTGGCCATACTTGTTATTAATCTTGATATTGGGAGTAAATTCTAAAGCTCATTTTTCTCTTTTCTCTCTGTCACTATCTTCTGATTTGACTACTGCTACTAGTTGCTGGGATTTTGCCTGAGGGAAATCATAGACAGAACTATAAAGCTATCAAGCAGGTATTTGGAAACTTGAGAACGGCATTTCAAATTGTTTTCATTTTTACCTTCCTCTTTGTGAAATCCTACCCCACTAGGCTGAAGCAGGTCAACGAAAAGGTAGGCGTCAGCGAGATTTCCAACACACACGAGGAACACGCTAACAGGCGTTGCGGTGTCAATCTTGCCATTACGGGACCAGGGCTGTGACTGTTATTATTTTCCTTCACCCCGGAGAAAAATATTAGCAATCACAGACTTACAAAAAAAAAAAAAAAGGAAAATCTAATATCAGAAAGATATATTTTGTTTGAGTCCCTCTCCCTCATTTTGGCTTAGCTTAACCTTCGCCCTTAAAAAAAAAAAAAAAAGAGAAGGGCTTTCTTTTACAGAAAACGGTGAAGCATCCGATTATCACCCTGTTCCTCGCTCTGTCGGGATTTTTCATTTTCTTTATCTGTTCTCTAGCTGTTCTACCTGTGTGTGTGTGTTCAATTTCTCCCACAGAGGCAACGAATTAGAAGCACGCACACCCCCACCCCAGAGGATCACAGTCACAGAGAACCACACTCAACACTAGTACACACTCAACACTAGTATACACTCAACAGTGCATATCTACACTCCTTTGTTTGTGATTTGTTTTATTTGGGTTCTTTTGTTTTGGTTTGTTTTGTTTTTCTCTTCAAGGTCTGTGTCAGTTGCGGTTGGAAAACTTCCCTCACCCGTCAGAACATGTCTCGCGCAACGGAACATGTCGGTCACTGGGAGGATCTGGAAACATGGCTAAGTGCTGCAACCGACAGCCTCCTGCCTAAAGCCGCTGAAACACTGAAACACCAGACACAAGACCAGCTAGATGAAAACATCACAAGTCTCATGGCACAAGACCCAAGTCAAAGCTACAGTCACAAAGAATTAGCCAAGATTACCGGCTCCTTAAGTCACACACTCATCGCGACCCTCAAGTTGAGCGACAAGAACGCTGCACAGCTCCAGCAGGAGTTGACACGCGCACAACGGCGCATCGAGCAGCTACAACTGGAAGCTCAGGAACGACGGGAAAAACCCGATGAGGTGAACCAAGGCGCTGAGGAGGAAATCGAAAGGCTAAAAGAAACCCTAGCAGCTACTAACAAAGAAATGCAACAAGTCAAGGCAGACTACGCTGATCGGTCCGAAAAGCTACAGTACGCGGAACAGCTGCTGGCGAAAGCAAAGGCCGACTTCAGGGACAAGAACGGCAGAATCAAAGCCCTTGAAGCTCACCTGTATGAGTCAAGAAACGAGGTTAGCCGTCTAACATATCAGCTAGACTATGTCAAAGAAGAAGCTGATAGTTTCCAAGAGGAACTCAAGCATGCTTATGAACTGCGCCGTGAGCCATCAAGGACACGAGACGAACCGACCTCACCCCTGCCAAGCAGGACTGGGTCACCTGTTCCTGGACTGACACGTGAGAAAAGGATGGAGGGCGTGGAACGGAAACCTTCACCACCTGCCTCTAGAGAACTTTACCTCACTCTACCTCAGCCAAAAGAATCTGCGGCAGCCAGCCACAGATCATCGCACGGCTTGGACCTAAAAGACCTCGACAAGCTCGCCAGGAACATTGGCAAATTCACTCCGAGTGTGCCAAACAGCCAAAATGTCCAAGCGTATCTCCAAGACATCGATTTCCATCTGGAAATGCGACCTAACGTTACGGACAAAGATAGACTCTATTTGCTCCGAACAACATCCAGCTCTGAAGTTCGCAGCTTCCTGGACAGGCAGCCTGCTTACACAAAGACTGATTACCAACTGCTCCGAGAAGCCCTCATTAAAGAGTTCTCCGACCCTGAGTCCGATCAAGGCCTAGTGGCTGCCCTGGAGACAAGACAAGGACGTCACGAACCTCCTCAAGCCTACTACAGCCGACTCAGACGAGCATACTTCGGAACTCGTAACGAACCTGACATGGAAGATGAACTAAACTTCAAAACTCTCTTCCTAAGGAACCTTCACCCCGGCGTAAGCCACCATCTTGGCGTTCTCGCATGTCCACGAACAATGACTGTTCAACAGTTGCGAGACTTGGCGCAGAAAGCCTACGGCAAACAGAAAATGGCCTCGGAAAAGAGCGGCAAAAGCCCAGCAGTTCTTGACTTCAACACTAACAGTCAAGGCCTGGCTCTAGAGGGCGCCCAACGCCAAGACAGTGCCAAGCCGCCACCCAGAGAGTGGAATGCACCCTCGTCCAACAAAGAACGAGACTCCCACGCCGGTACCAGATCTAAACAGAGGTATGAACGCTGGGATGGACCGCGTGGACGTCAACGCTCACCTGGACGGCATTGGGAAAAGACATGGGACCAGCCAAGGCCTCATGAGAGTCAATGGGAAAGATCGTGGAACCAGCCAAGCTCGTTTGGAAACTCAAGAGGAAAAAACTCATGGGAATCCAACGGAAACGCCAAGGGAAAACGACAAAGTCACCCTGGAGCGACTAGCCCAAGGAATCGACGAAAGAATTCACAACGATTCCAAGCTGACCGAGCTCAAACTGAATCCACGCAAGAACAAAAGTCACCACCGTGTTTCGACTCACAAAAACTGATGGAAATGATGATGAAAGAATTCTTCCAACGGAAAGAGGAAGATCGGAGATGGGAAAAGAAAGAGAAACCAGATTCAGCCTGACTAGCGGCCGGACGAGAAGGCAGCGACCAGCTGGCGCAACCAGCCATGGAGAACAGCACTCCTTCATCTCACTCTCAGAGAACTGCAATCACAATAACTTCAGATGGACACAAAACCCCATCTGAAAACCCAGCAACAGAGTTAGACACTAACTCAACACTCAAACCTCTAGATCACAGCAGCGTCCAGCAAACACCTGCTGATGAAACCACTCAAGTTCCTGAAAGTGCTGTCTTGGTCGTCTGCCACTCCTCCGAAGAACACCACATCAGCCCTGATATCCTAACCGTTTCCTCCCAAAATCCAGTCCCTCAACTCCTAGGCGATCTCATTGAGAAAGGTATAGCGAAAAAGTTTTACCTCTCCATCATCATCGAACGACACATCAGAGTCGAAGCCCTTCTTGACACGGGAGCCGACATCACTCTAATGTCCACCGAGCTCCTCGAAAAGGTCCAAGAAAGAACAAAGGGGACTAACAGAACTCTCAGACTCCAGAGATGTGAGCTGGACCTCCAAGCATATTCCCACACGGGCCTACAACTAAAACATGTGGCCCCAATCCACCTAACGGTTGGATCAATGGACCTCGTCCATCCAGTATACGTCTCACCACTCAAGACGTATCCACTTCTCATTGGGAAAGATCTGCTTAATCGCTTCGAACCGCTGATAGACTTCAAGCACCTAAAGATGTGGACACAAGTCCGCGAGCCTCTGCCCTGCCAGTCATTAGACTCCAACGAGTCGCAGTGTCAAGTCACAGACACCACCCTCAATCCAGCGACTGATGATGCAGTAGCAAAGCCTGTACCTGGATCAAGCACAAGCAACAAAGACCAGGACCCACTCCTATGCTCACTGCAAGAGCCTGAATCAAACACAGGCCCCCATCGAGTCATGACTGCAATAGACGTTCAAGGCACATCAGTGTCCGACGCAGCACTAGCCCTGTGGGCAGAGAACTCAGCCATCAGCCTGAAGCTATTCAGCACAGTGAAGCAAAGACATCAGAGCCTACCACATGTCGCTAAGCACAGCCGCTTCCCTCTCAGTCCCTGGGCAACAACCATGGCCACCTCCAAGATCATCTGCGCTCTGGACATACGATGGAACAACAGACAGCTGAGTCACTACTTCCTCGTCATTCCAGATCTACCGCACGACATCTATATTGGAGCGGATATCATGGTCCGGCTCGATGCTTACATTGACACTGTGAACGACGTCATATGGGCTCCTCTGTCACACCAACTGACAACTGCAGTCAACCTCAAGAACCTCCAATCTGGTCAAACCATGCCCGATGCATGCGCTATGATCACGGAGCAAGAAGCCATAATACCTGCCTACAGCAAGAGTGTCAGCGTCCGCCTCAACATGCGACCTGGCCAAACTCTCAACAGTAAGCTAAGCTTCTTCCAACCTTCCAGGACCTGCCTGAAACTAGGACTGACCCTGGAAGCCACACCTCTCATCGAAGTGTCATCTCGTGCTGTGTATGTGTTATTCAACAACTGTACGGCCCAAGACATCCACGTTCCCAAAGCCAATCACCTGGGATGGCTCATCAGCCAGACATTCCATGACTTTGAACTGATGGTACCTGTCATAGGCCCTATACCAGCACATCTAATGCCAGACGAACATGAATACGACGACACCGTAATGTTCACAAAACCTCATGGAATCATTGCCATCACTTCCATTCTGCCGGTGTCCAGAGAAAGCGTCTGTCGATCAGAACTAACAGATGACACTCATCTCGCTGTCTATGCTGTCTCAACACAGCCTGCAACGGAATCACCTCCACAGGTGAACACCGGGGTCCAACGCCCCTCACATGACTTAACTGCAGAAGAACCCTACACCGGGTTCAACGCACAAATTCAGCAGATCCTGAGTGAAGCGGATGCCCTTCACAACGAAGTGGATCGCCAAGGACTCAAAGACATTCTGCACAAATACCGAGACTCTTTCGCAAAGGATTCTCTGGATTGTGGACTGACCAACATCCACACGGTGCGCATCCCGACAAACCCGAATGCGCCACCCACATTTGTGCGACAATACAAGATTCCAATAGCGTCATATGAGCCAGTGCAAGAAATTGTTGACTCCATGCTGGAAAAGGGGGTCATCAGGCCCTGCAACAGCACATACTCTGCCCCGATATGGCCAGTCCTAAAACCTAACGGCAAATGGCGGCCCACCATCGACTATCGCAAGTTGAATCAACAAGTACCACTGTCACGATGGCCTATGACCCAATTGGATCAAGAAATCCCAAAGATCAAAGGCTCGACGATCCTGTCAACACTGGACGTCGCCTCCGGGTTCTGGACGATCCCTGTCCACCCCGATGACCAACACAAGTTAGCATTCACCTTTGGCAATCGACAATACACCTTCACACCCTTCGGCTATGCCAACTCACCAGCTGAATTCAACATCTTTCTAAACAAAGCATGCCCTGACGCCAGAGCTAGAGGCAACCTTGTCTATGTCGATGATATTTTGATGAAAAATTCAAATGTTCAAGATCACCTCAAGGAAATTGATCACGTCCTAAACCAGCTGACAACGGCAGGAGCCAAAATCGCTCTTCACAAAGGACAGTGGTGCAAAACCAAGGTGAACCATGTCGGACTGCTTGTCGGAAGAAACGGCATCGAGCCACAGTCTAACCGCACTCAAGCCATCCAAAGCATAAAAGCGCCGACTAACATCTCTGAACTGCGGAGCTTTCTGGGAGTGTGCAATTACTCGCGACAGTTCATCGAAGACTACGCTGACATTGCCCGACCACTAACCTCCCTCCTGAAAAAGGATGAAACCTTCGTCTGGACGGAAGCCCAGGACACCGCGATGAGCCAGCTCAAACAGCGCCTGTGCTCTGCCCCGTGTCTAGCTTACCCAGACCCCGGAAAAGAATTTTACTTGGATGCTGGATTCTCCAATCATTGCCTCAGCGCAGGCCTATACCAGCTCCATGACAAAGACAAGCGAGTGGTCGCTTATGCCAGCAAAACGCTGCTTTCCCCAGAATGCAAGTACTCAGACTGCGAAAAAGCTTTACTTTGCACTGTGTGGGCTATCCAGCGTTTCTCGAATTACATTGGTGCACAGAAAGTCATCATCGAGACTTGTCACCAACCTGTCACCTTCCTCAACAGTCAACGCATCAGAGATGGCGTGGTGACCAACGCACGCATAGCTACCTGGCTAATGACACTCCAAGGACGAGATGTGGAGGCACGATACGCCCAAAACTACAAATCATCATTGGGCAACGGGCTAGCAGCCTGCCAAAACTGTTCAACGGACACGCTGTACACACCAGCGGAACCCAAAGAACCACCACAACCTCAAATGACGAATCACAGGTACTTCGAGGAGAATGTGTGCGAAGGAATGCCCACAGCATATGTCGATGGCTGCTCCTACAACCACAAGGGCAACTTACAAGCTGGAGCGGGAGTGGTCTGGCTCAACAACGACCCTTGCCCACCGCAACAATTCAACTTAGGCCCTCGCTCATCACAATATGCTGAAATAGCAGCCATCCTCATTACACTGCAAATGGCCGCATCCCACAACGTCAAAGAATTCCTCATCTGTACCGATTCAAACTACGCCCGTCTCAGCTTCACCTGCTATTTAGCTGGATGGAAACAGAATGGATTCAAGACAGCTAACAACAAATCTGTCAAGCACCAGGAACTCTTCCAAGCAAGCGATGCCATTGTCACTGAACACGACATTATCGTTTATTGGAAAAAGGTTTGAGGTCATTCACGTCAACCAGGACAAGACAAAGACTTCAATGACCAAGCCGATGCCCTCGCCAAAGCAGGAGCATTACATGGAGAGTCCTGGACAGTTCAATCCCACCCACCCAACCCAACGGTGGCAGCCATAACCCGCCGCCAGCACGCCACTGGCGTTCATACCCCCACCTCCTCCCTCGTTACCCTATCACCTCAGTTCGCTACTGACGATCTGCTCACCCTCCAAACAGCGGATCCCACTCTGCGAACTATTGCGGCTCACATAGCCGACCCCTTATCTCATCCCATTTCCACTTCCGACCTAACTGCTTCCTCTGAGCTCCGCACGCTCCACTCAATCAAGCACATGCTGCATCTGAGAGACGGTGTTCTCACATATGTCCCTGAGCCTCTCACTGCGCCAAAGCTCGTAGTGCCTCACGGCCAAAGGGGGATTTTGCTGACACACGCACATGATGCACCATGCGCTGGACACCACGGTGCCAAGGCCACATACGAAACCCTCAAGCAAGTAGCATACTGGCCCGGCATGCAGCAGGACGTAGCGGAATACGTAAAAGGATGCCTGGTGTGTTGCCAGTTCCAACCGGCAAACCCAAACCACCGAGCCCCACTGCAAAGAAAGGGAATGACTTTCCCATGGTCGGACCTCCAAATAGACTGGGTAGGACCCCTGCCACGGTCAACACGGGGTAACAAATACTTCCTCACCGTGGTCTGCGAATTCACAAAGTGGATAGAATGTCTCCCAGCTCCCAACGATACAGCAGAAACAACAGCCTGCCTGTTAATGAACCACATCTTCTCAAGATTTGGACTGCCTTTAAGGGTCAACTCTGACCGTGGAACCCACTTCACCGCTGCAATCATGCAGGAAGTGTGGAAACTCCTGGGCATACAGGCCAAGCTCCACATAAGTTTCCAACCCATGTCCTCAGGGCAAGTCGAACGTGGTAACCGCACAGTGGTCAGCATGTTAAAGAAGTATGTGTCCGCTAATCAAAAGGATTGGGATATCAAACTTCCACTGGTATTGATGGCCGCTCGAGCCACCCCTCACCGGTCCACCGGAGTACCCCCGTTCACATTGATGACAGGGAGAAACATGACGCTACCGCTGCATCTGCTGTACCAACCCGGTGACCTGAACCTTGTCACTGCCTACACCACTCACCAGTACCTGGAAGAGTTGCATCAACACCTGAGAGCGACTTTCGCCTTCGCGCAACAGCAACTGCAGCGAAGCGCAGAAGGTCGTAAAGCCTACTACGACCAAAAGGCCTCTCACCATGAGCTCAGTGTCGGAGACAAAGTGTGGTACTACCGCTTTGCCCAACCAAAGCAGAACACTTCCCATCGCCTGGCAAAGAAGTTCTTACCTCGCTGGACGGGACTCCATGAGATAGTAGACAAGCTCTCACCTGTCGCCTACCGAATCAAAATCAGCCAAGGGCGCAACGAGCCAATACTTCGATGGGTCCATCGAAACCAGATAAAGAGGCACCAGAGCTCCAGCCGACTGGCAAAGGGGGAAGATCAAGCCCACTGACACAGACCGACACCCATACGCTCTACATCACACTAACATAATTTCTGTTGTCTAGGAAACATATAGCGACCTCGCTTAAACATAACACATACACTCTCTCCTCAGCTGCACTACTAGGGCCAACCTCTAGTAGAGAGGAGTTACTCCACACATGTGACACTCGTTTGCGGCCTCATCTCATTCGGTGTCCTTGTGTCTCTTTGTGTATCTTTTTTTTGTTTGTCGTGTCTCTTTTATGTTTTCCCATTTTCCTTTTCTCAATCCAATCTCTCTTCTCCTCTAGTCCCCTCATCAGGAAACTCCCTTTACAAATTCCTTAAATCCAGGTCCCGAAATTGAGATTGACTCCCTTTAATAAGTCGTTGTAACTCGTTGCGAGAACCGTGGTCAGCCGATCCAGGTGACCGGGCCATTCTCCTCAGTTTAACCATTATCGACGCTAATAACATTTACCGGCTCAAAGATGTAGTGAACGTGGGATTTTGGCAAGGGAACACCTATGTCAAAATCCACACTCCTGAAGTCGTTGCGTATCACGATAACAACGAACAGTTGTATCCGGCCCCAAACCTAAAGATGTGTACGCTCACGAATGACATTCACTTCCTTTGCCCGAGTAAGCCTTTTATCCGCGATAATACTGAGGGCATCTGCGGCCTAGAATCCATAAGGCCCGACACTAGCTGCCCCGCCGAAGCGACACCACGTTCTCAAGTTGAGGTAACGCAAGCCGAAATTATCGGAAACCGATGGCTGGTCAACACCCCAGCGCGAACGGCTACCCTCACATACGATCAACACGACACCGCCACACGCATTATCCTACCTAACCAAACTCTATGGATCACGGTCCCTAAGGGCTCGATCCTCCATATTGACGATTTGGCGTTGTACCACCTTACCGACGACGAGTATCAGGCTGAAATCGAAATCTCACCTTTTTTCAAACAGCACTCCTTCACCCTTGATCCAGAATTGGAAGAAAGGATCAGGGAGGAAGGAACACAACTGATTGATTTAACTCCCGTTGATACAGCTTTAGAAGCTATCGCTCGCCTTCCGCCCGCTGGCGCGTCGATTATTCGGTCTTGGTCTGCCGCTGACACAGCGCTTTGCATCTCTACTATTGGAGGATATGTTGTGACTTTGACCCTGGCCTTCCTCCTACACAAACGAGTGAACGCCGTTCAAGGGTCTTGCAACAAATGCACGTCAGGCGTCCCGCGCATTTTCCGACGTGATAAAACTGACCAAGAACCCGAACCGGAGAACTCACTTAACCTGATTGAGATCACGCCTGTACCGCCTCGTCGAACCCCGGACAACTAAACCAATCAAAATAACCCCACTTCCAGTAATCCAGTTGTCTTCTCAAGTTTCTAACCTGTACATTCCAAAATTACCCTGCACCAGGATTCAGTCAGTGATGGAGATGTTGTTGTGCCTTGTGTGTGCCTGTTCTCCCTTCTTGTTCCAGCGCCCGCTAACGTCCACAACGGGAACCTCACCGAGCGAAGGGGGATATGTAGGAAGAACTCTGCTTATACGCACACACAATTTCCAGACAACCTGGCGTCGGCTGGGATATCCTCCCTAACTGCCAGCTGAACATTAAGTCGCCGTAAATCCAAGGACGATATCGCAAAGGATGACGTGTTTACGAGCGATTCGAACTAAAGACAATTTCCAGACTCTTCGAACCAGAGACCTTATGACCCGGCTATCACGCACATTCCAAGAAAACGCGCGCCTTTTCTCTGTTGCGCTCCCTAAACAGACAAAGGAATTCAACTGGACCATGTTGCTAGTGAAACAAACAAAGAGAGCCACACCCTGAAGGATTTTGTTTTAAAGAACAAAGTTAAACAAATTATACCCTGAAACAAAACACTATAGACAATATAGTTTATACATTAAAGGGTGTTTTTGTTTGTGACATTTATAAGCTGTTGCATTATTTTTAATCCATGGTAAATCCAGAATGTATAAGTTACCTGATTACCAGATGTTTAGCTCGCCTGCTATTTGTGTCGTTTAAAATTTGAGGATCTGTTTATCAATGTATTTAACCTAGTTATATCCTCCGTGGTCACGTGTATTTTTGGTGCATATCAAAATATAAGTGTTTGGTTTCTTTAGAAAGCTAACCTTATGAAGAATATTAGGGTTGAATGAAAATGATCCGCTTTATCAACCCGTGGTTAAAATAACGGATAGAAACTTGCTTGCAATAATTTGTTTTATGTGATGAATAACTGACCAGATAATGTATGCAAAACACGCAGCTACGCAGGGCGGGGCTCTGCCCACAGAGACTCTTTCGATTGGGCCACGCGCCAAAAAGGGCGGACCCCAAATCGGCCCGTTAAAAAACGGATACCCAACCTGAAGGAGTTGGAGTTTTGAAAACAACAGGAGGACACGCACGCCAGCGAGTCTCTCGTTCTGCTCACGCGGCAAGCGCTTCAGGCCATAACATCACGGCGAAGCAAAGCAACTAACACAAAGACTCAGTTAAACTTTCAAAGAACTTTAATCCTAAACATCATTACGTCAGAACGAGACAACCAACCACTGAAGAGTGCGCTAGTCACACGACCGACCGAACAGCCAATCCGAACGCGGCCCGCAAAGAACTGAATTCACCAAAGGAAAGAGTCTCTTTGAACTGGAGAAAGCCTGAACTGAGTTCGATCAAAACAACTGAAAGACCAAGTAAGGCAAATCTCTTTATTGACTGAAACCGGGATATCTCTCCGCTGAGGGTAAAGATAAAATACTTCTTTGTCTATGAGTTTCCTCAGGTTGAAAAGCTAGCATTAAAACCTAAGTCTCTCTCTTCAGATACAAACAACTCGCTCCCATTTGTGTGTATGTTAAATTGTCTGTTAATGTTGTGTTAGAATAGTGAATAAAACTTTGACTTTATTAAGAAATCTTTTGTCTGTGTTATGTGATTTAACATGTCGTAACTATTTGCCAATAGATCGCGTTTACCTACGCTCATGGGCTAACTTAGCTAACTCAATTTAACTATTTGATTTATTTTAATCGTTGGCCACGAATAAAATAAACAACGTGTTAAAAGATAACTGCTGTTATTAATGCTTGCTGGACAAGTCGTTAACAAGGCATAAGTTGTACATTCTGATTAATAACAATTAATCATATGAAGATCAACTCTTAAGAGTGATTCCCTAAAAGCTAAATAATAATAATAAATATATGTAGGATTCATTTTTCTACATTACGGATTTTTTAAATGAGGTGGGAACCACGGAGGTAGCAAGGGACTCATTAAAGATAGACGTGAACAAACCAGCAAGCTGATCAGCGCAGGACCTCAGAACACGGCCGGTTATCCCATCAGGTCCAGCTGCTTTCCTGACGTTCACTTTCTTTAGCGCCCTCCGAACCTCATCCTCCGACACGGTGATTACAGGATCATCGCTGCTCTGCCTGCTGCTTCCTGACACGCTGGACGGCAGAGACGCGCTGCCGCCATTGCAATCGCCGTTGCAACTCGTCGGCCAGCAACGGATCTGCTCTCACCTCCGCAGAGGATTTGTTTCCGAAGGCACAGATGGTCCTCAGTCCCTGCTACATCCGTCGAGAGTCATTGAGCTGGAAATGAGACTCAATTCTCTCTCTGTATCTGTGTTTAGCGGCTCTTACTGCGCGTCGGAGAGCATAGCATGATGCTTTGTACTCGCTTATATTCCCGGTCAGAAGAGCCTCATTGTAAGCGGCAGTGCATGTGTTAACAAAATGCATTATGCAAAATGCAAAATAAAATGCATTATTATTAACCACAGCACGGATTGTACTGTCCACCCACGGTTTCTGGTTGGAGAATGTCCTTATCGTTATTGTTTCTGTAGCTTGATCGGTTAGCGTGTTTACAAAGCTTAATGCTACATCCGTGAACTCGCTGACGTCAGAAGAACTCGCCCGGAACATGTCCCAGTAGTCATCAAGAGCAGCATAGCCTCTGAGTGGGAGGACCAGCGCGTCACTACTCTCTGCACCGGGGGGTCCTGAACGAGCCTTTGTTTGTATTCAGGTGTGAGAAAAATGGCGGCATGGGGCATTTTATAATGGCGTACAGTCATACAGTCTCTGATGATTTAGATAAAAAAAATATCTAGCTAGCACCAAATTTAAAATTGCAAATCACTCCTTTAAATATTTGGGTGCAATAATTACCAAAAAACCTGAACTGTTATTAAAGTTGAATTGGAAAAAGAAAATTGACCAGCTTAAAGATTATATCATTTTTTGGAAGACACTCCATATGTCCATGGTAGGCAGGATTAAAGCTATAAAAATGGTGGTACTTCCAAGATTTTTTAATGTATTTCAATCTATTCCTTTCTTTATCCCCCTTAATTATTTTAAACAGCTAGAATCGATTAGAAGCAGCTTCATTTGGGACAACAAGACAGCTAGGATTAACAAGAAACATCTAAACAAATCTAAAGATCAAGGAGGGTTTGGGCTTCCCAATTTTAAATTCTACTACTGGGCAGCTAACTTAAATACTTTAGTGTGGTGGAGGAAGATTGGTTCAGTGTTAGGTGACAAGCCAGAATGGTTAGCAATTGAAGAAGCTTCTTGTAATAAGACTTCATTATCAGCTCTGCTTAACAGTCCCATCAAAATTGAAGTAAAAAATATCAATGGTAACATAGTTATTTCAAACCTAATTAAAGTATAGAAACAAATCAAGGTATATTTGAAAATTCCAGATTTATATCTGGATACCCCAATCTGTAACAATCATGTTTTCCCTCCGGGGTTACAAGATAAGAAGACTCTTTATAGGGAAGGTACATTTAGTTCCTTTGAACAATTAAAACAATACTATGCTCTGGTTTCTGCTCATTTTTTCCATTATTTGCAAGTCAGAGACTTCGTAAGGAAGACACATTTCAGACTTTTCTCCAATTTTATACAAAAACATACAGTAAGACTGTATGATTGTTTTTGGTTTCAAACAATCAGTCAAAAACTATTTAATTTTTTTTTAAATCTCTCCACTTCAGTTATCATTGGCCACATTCCAGCTCTTTTAGACTCACTCAGTATTACTATAAAATAATGATGATGATAATTTTTATTGTGAAATATTAAATAAAAATTATATTGTAATAAATCTACTTTATTGTAAAATAAAAACTTGGAGTATTTAATACTAAAAATAATATTTTACTTTATTGTACAACCATAAATTACATTACTAATATTTATTTTTCAAAGGTTATACTATCACGCTTTTATTTTGGCAGAAAATCTCAGGGAAAATGGATTGAGTGTGAAACTCTGAAAAGATCCAGAAAAAGACTGCAAACATTCTCTTCTGTGTAGTAAGTTCAGACTGTGTTAGAAACAAAATAGAAAAATCAGTCGGCCGTCAGTCACCTTATCGTGTGGCTCCCTCACTGAGGACAGGATGTGCACTGCCTGGGTGGAGTTGGTCTCCAGGAAATAATCCACCAAGCCGTTCAGCAGCACGGACCCTCGATCTGCAAAACATGAATCGATTTGGACTGTCAGCAGGGCTCCAGACAAAAAAATCGAGTAAGGAGCCATTGGCTCCTATAAAAGAAAAACTTAGGCGCCAAATTATTTTTTTAGGTGCCACAGAATAAAAGTGGTTTATTTTATTATTATCATTTTATTTTTCCCCCCTATTTTAACATTTCAATCATTTTGTCATGTGTTTATGTCTTATCTTTTCTATGCTTTATCAGCATTTTAATCCATCTTGTAGATGATCAGGTCGACCAGGTTCACTTAAAGTGTGAATTAAATGTCTTTTACAACTTGAAATATACAGTCACAAAGAATTGTTCGTTACACAGAATCTGTAGCAATATCATGGACCATAAGCATCACTTGGCAACTGAGTGCAGTGCATCCTATAAATGTTGTCACGTCTTTCACACATTCAGTCTGTTTTTCTTCATTAGTAAAATGCAATTTTATAGGAGGAGTTGAATCATGTACAACAGAATAAGTAAAAATATTAATATGCAACAGTGCATAAATATAGCAAAACGCTCCTCTTTATAGTTATTTTTCTAGCTGACTGATGAGTTTATGGACACTGAGTGGTTATTCTGAGGTAAATGTATTACAATGCAATGTTTACAAGCTTTATACATTTCCTCAGTTTGAAACACTGAATGAGCTTTTACATAAAACATTTCAGTAAGTTGTACTATAGGTTTTCTTATTGCCTACCTTTTGATCATGTTCATTGCATACCAGGGACGTGCACAGAAATTTTGAGGGGCGGTTGCTCTGACCTGAAAAAAGCCCCCCCACCACAAAAAAAAACAACTCACGGGCTATATGAAGGACTGAGAATAACAGGGTCTTTATTAAAATATATATATATATATACACAAAGAAGTAAAACACTGAAATACAGCACTCAATCACCTTAACTACTACTAATAATAACGCAGAAAAACATGACTTGAGTCATGAAAATCCCTACATCAATATCCTATCAAGTCATTATGTTCTGCTCAGGCAAGATCTTTGAAATGACCTCTAAAATAGCCATTGCTTTTTTAGATTACAATTATTTAGCATGCAGCTCTTTAACCCTATACTTTCTAGCATGGTCCTCTCATCTCATATTTGGTGATCATCACTTAGGCCTACCTGCCCTATGTGCCTCCTCACCTCTGATTTTTGAACTAATCAATCATGTTAACAACTTTACAGCACTTGTTGTGAATTTCACTGACACTGTAGTAGGGTCACTTTGTGAAAATCTAAATCTAAATGGTTAATTATAGATCTAGTAAGACAAAAACTAACCTGTTCCCCACTCATATTGGTCTGAAAAGGTAAAGAGGTGTTTCAGGTCTCGGGAGACTAGCATAAATTGACCGACAGCGCCATCTGCTGTTTTGGAAAAGAAATTTGCTCAATTGCATATGTGAGAAAATCTACCCGCACACGTGTGAGAAAATCAGCCTGTCGCATTTGTGAGAAAATCAAGCCAAGTTTCCTCATAAAAAGGCAAATGAGTCTCACAGTTGTAACACAATACATATATTTGTCCACACCTCTGCATTTTCTCTCAAATAGAGTTTTGTATTTGAAAATCACTTTGCGTTTGTTTGAAAGTTGAGTTTTTCTTTGCAAAGCAGATTGTGTTTATTTGCAAAACACTGGATTTGTTTGATAAATATCGGCACAAAAATCGCTCCATATGAGACGCCTCACCCGACAACCGCGACAATCTCGCGCCCGCTCATGCAGGCTCAGCTCAGGTGCCCGTCACGTGCAGCGCTGCAGCAGCCACGTAAACAGAGTTTGCCCTTCCCCTACTGACTTTCACTTTCGGTGCCCGAATAGAAGTGAATGAGGCTTTTCGATTTTTTTTTTATTATTATTATTATTATTAATCTAGGCCTACGTGAAAATCTGCATCCATTGTACGATGTTGTTGTTTTTTTCCTCGGAAGGGCAACGTGAGTCGAAAAGGGCATATGGGCAGTTGCCAGGGCAACCTGAGCAACCCCCCCCCCCTGTGCACGTCCCTGTTGCATACTATAGTAGTAAATCGAAATATATAATGGGTTCACCTGCTACTTTAACTGAGGTGCTAAAGAGATCGCGCCTGAGCATTAAGTGCGATACTCTCCGCTCGCGCGATCCGGACGCATACACGGACCGTGTGGACGCGGGGTACTGCTGTTTATATTATCACCTTTCAGGTCTCTCTCACTGCGTTCAGCAGACTGTGTGCGGCAGAGACGAGGACTGTTTGAAACTCTTTTCCAGTAAAACTTTGATGCGCATCGTCTTATGTAAGTTTAATACGTGAACATAACAAAAGATGTGAGCGCAAAACAATCGGGAAAAAAGTCCTTTCATGCAAATTATATATAGTCGCCAGTGGCGACCTCAGCAAAAACTTCACTCGCAAATTAATATTTTTGGTCGCAAATGCGACCATTTTAGTCGCAGTTTGGAGCCCTGGTCAGTCATGCAATAAAACACTGCAGGGAATTATAATACGGATCCTGTAGCAAACATCGAGAAGCTTAAAAACTTGGTAAAAGCCCTCGAGGCTACCTCTGATAAGTGTATTTGACTAGACCTGTGTTGAGGTGTTCATGGATAAGGCCCTTGATCTCATCCAGCTGGCGGAGGTCAGAGGTCTCCAGCAGAGGGAGCAAGTCCCCCACGTTGAGCTGTTCCCTGGACATGGTGGTATGGAGGGTTCGGAGGCAGGTGTCTCTGAAAGAGAGAGAGGAGAGGGGAGAGGGGAAGGACTCTCAGATGTCACTCTCACGCCGTCCCGTGTCCTGTCCAGCCTGGAGGGTTCCCTGGGCCGCCCGTCGATACAGTCCCCAGGCACCACTGAAAGACACATTTGAGGACTTACATCACTTGTCTCAACACCTGTCTCAATTAAATATTCATGAGAACATCTAGCAGTTTCTGCCTTTAAGTAAACTTTCCAATCGAGAGTGAGTAAAACACTGCAAGATGTGCAGGAAAATTCGCACAGAATTATGTACCATTCTAAACATTATTAACATCGGCTGTGGCAATGTGGGTTGGCCGTTTCAGGCAAGTAAACAACAAACCCAACAGATTCTGAAGCATACAAGATTCACATGTTGCGACCTGTTCTTGCACAGTCAGCACAGCAGTCAGCAGTTGTCACACCAGCCTGACAACATTGGATCAATTCATAGTTATAGTCAAAGAAAATTCATAAGGAGACCAGAGAAATGTGACATATACAAGAATATACTGTTAAGCACACACAACACACTTGTTTTTTAAGTTAAGCAGTGAATTTTTTTTACTATGAATGGAGTTATAAAGTAGCATGTTAAAGGCTAAAATGGTCACTTTTACACTGTTTTAATGTTTTATTTCAATTCAAATTTTAAAAGTGATTTTTTTTCCTGTGGCAGCAAAGCTGAATTTTCAGCATCATTACTCAAGTGCTCAGTGTCACATGATCCTTCAGAAAGCATTCTAATAGGCTGGTGCAATAATTCACAAAAATACAAATGATTGTTGATGACTGAATGATTATAAAATGAGTGAATAATTGTCAAGGCCAAAAAAAATTAAATAAAACAAAACATGTCCATGTAATGCAAAATGCAGTAAAAACGCCAAACTGCCAGCTAGTAACATTTCCATTAACTGAAAACATAATCACTCAATGTTTAAAAGCAGACTACCAGGACGTCGTCTTTCCTATGTAATAATAGATATTCCTCTTTGTATTTGAGGCTGAAAGGTCTGCCACATCCTCACAGCAATAACTTCCTTCAGATTTGGGTCTAAACCTACATCCTAACAGCTTGATTTTGACAGTAACTTAAATAGCAAGACATAAGAGTCATAGTGCAGAAATGCCGATATGCAATGATCACAAAATAAAAAGAAGGCAATGTTTGAAACTGCATTGCATAATTTGCCTGCAAAAGGATTTCAGTTTAAAAACGCACAAGCGCGTGCAAAAGCCAGCAAATCCCACAACATATGTCTGTATTTTAGCCTCTGCATGCTGCAAAATAACAGCACACATGTGCAGATAGATGTTGTGCACTGACAGCAGCTCTGTGTTGAAATGACCACTGGCGTAAACAACGAGAGAGAACAATGGCCAAAATCTGCGGGACTGTCTCCAAAAAATGCGCCAATAAAATGAAACATTCCCCCGTGCATTTCAACTTCCCTCTTAAACTCGTGCATATGCACGCGGAGATTTGTTGAGATTCAATTCGAAACTATAACAATCATTGAGAACTGTTATTTCACTGACACTGACAGTCCCAGGCAAGAGAGCCTTATTATCGACAAGCTTGGTGCAAATCAGAAACAAACGCCTGAGAGACTCCATAATGCACGTAAAATACTGAGAAGCGAGCAAATCTAACAATCCGACTGTCGCTGCATATGATGTAAATATATCCCCACAAAAAACATCATTTAATAAACCTGTTTACCTGTTAGAGCAACTGCACTCCACAGGGCGCCGCCATCTTGAACACCTCACAACCCCTCCCTGCGCAGTCACCATCCGCAACCGTGCAGGAGAAATAATCCCCGAGCGCTCAAAAACACGCCTGTATCTGGACGCAGAATATTGACATATGGCGTGAATGTTGTCAGAAATGAGCAACAGTCATACTTTATAAATACAGTGAATTGTGACGGGGGTAAGACTCATGTATGAAAGTTTTAGCGAATCCTGCAGTTAGGCCCTGAGTTGTTTTTCTGAGGGGTGGAGGGATGCATGGCTCTGTAATGCGGTTTTCGCGTGACTCAGGTGGTGAGCGCAGACGCAGAATCTGACGCTGATAAACAATTCATATTTAAAAACTAATTTTTCCTAAACATACATACGTATATAAATAAAAGAATAATATATAAGCATGACGAATAAGATATTAAGATTAAAATCCAAATATAGGCTAATAAACTATTTATTTACGTTTAAAACGTACAAAATAATAAGTAAATAAATAAATAATGAATTTAAAAAACCCGTTACCTAAAATTACAATTGTGTCATCATGTATTGCATTCTAACATTATACTCATGATCAGTTATCTTTCAGTAATGTGTAATTTGGTACTCTGATCTCTGCCCACCAAAAAGAGCAGGAATAGCCTATAAGAAGTGAAAAATAATTTCTGCGGAACTAATCTATAATAAATGCATGCAATGGTTTAAATGTCCTGGATGAGACTGTTTTTTAGTGGAGATGTCCCTCTAGTGGTTCATCATGGTCATAGACTTCTATTTATTTCCATCAGTGCCACAAAATAGTACAATTTAGTATAACGCCTTAAGTGTTTGCAACACTCACATTGGTGTTTTCCATGCCTGATTGACCAAATTTGTAAATATTTTATGAATCCAAGAATGGGTGTTTTAACACTGTTCTGACAACATGCAATTAAGTGTTTAGTCTCATTTTATGTCAGTTGTGTGCAGTATTTTTATTTATTTATTTATTCATTTTTTACTATTGAGATTATAGGCTTTTAGAAAAATATTTTGGATTAGGCTAGTTATTTTTTATATTACATTTTAGTTCATTCTTAGTTCATTTTAGCTATGTTATAGTAATGTCAGTTTTTATTTTTTGCTGAAGGTAGCCTATATTAATTTTTTATTAAACTAAATGTAAATTGGATGTGCCTCATTGGCAAATAACATCAGTTATTCATATTTATTTTATTTCAATACACAAGAAAAGTGTATCTAGCAGAGGATGGTTTCGATCCATCGACCTCTGGTTTATGGGCCCACCTGTCAAAATATTTATAATTAAATATACTTTATGCAAGTTAGGGCTTTCAGCAAAAGGATACTTTTATAAAAGATGAAAGAAAGCTAGTTAACGGGAAAAAAAAGACTGCAACGCACAAAAAAAATGTAACTATATTTTGAATATAGTTCGTAATTCACCACTAATCCTCACGGAGGCGTATATAGATGAATCGAGTCTATATTTCGCGCACAAGGCATTAATAAAAACTGGCCTCCGGTAATCTTTAAATGAACGATGTTGAATGGAGCAAAAACGCACCAGGATTACAGACACTCAATAAATAAACACCTAAGACTCTTCCAGCGCTTACTTTTACAAACAATGTGACAATAGCCTAGTCGTGCTTTTAATAATCAAAGATCTCATAAAAAAAAGCCTAAGGCTGCAACCAAAACACAACTGTGCAAATAAAAGTAAGCAAACATTTGGAGATACCAACATTACAGGTTTGGTGTGTATTTTGAGGGGTACCTTCAAGCAAAGTTTGTTGCTGGTTTATTGGTTTTATGTTTTAACCCCGCTACAGCAGATAAATCAACAGATTATATAGCAAAGATGATAAATTACTAAACTGACAGCTGATAATTAAAATATATATTTTTTGCAATATATCTCCACATTGCTTTAACTTTCAGAATGTCCCGTAGAGATGTGGGCTAATATAAAACAAAAATAGACCTAAAAATATATAAAAGTGCTAACGAATAATTAAAAATAAAATCTAGTATTTGTTCAAATATCTTAAATCATTATGGAAAAGAGTGCCCACACCAGGATGTTTAAGTTTGCGTTTAGTAGGCAAATGTCGCACCTGCTCTGTCTGTAATTGGTTGAAAGCTCAGTCAGATTCCACCGCAGAATTTATCGGATTGAAAATCAGGGAGGGGAGCTGAAAAAACTCAACGCAACCAACTCACAGCGATGCAGTGCTTAAGTTTCTAAACATCACAACGGATTTCCCTGCGCTTTTCAACGCGAAGTTCGCCACTCAAGCAATCAAAGGACTTTAAACATTAAGTTTTCAGGTAAGATATTTTCATAAGCTATAGGCAATACATTTTCAATTAAAGCCAAGTTTTTTAATCTCAAGACTATTATTATCATTACTTTCTTATTTGTATTTAAATAATTATTTATTATTACACAGTAATTTAGTAGGCTATATTTAATTTAACATATGTTCTAAAATCTGCCTCAAACCAAAATTTGACTGAAACTTTCAAAACAGCAACAACAAATATTGTAGCTTGTAATAACTGTGTAAAGGTTCCATTTTATTTGGCTATTTTATTTTTTAAAAATAGAAAAGAAAATAATCTTAGTACAAGAGCTATGAGTTTCATTGTTGTTGTTTTTAATATGATATAGACATGACTATCATACAGCTTTTTTTTATTTGTAATAGCCTAGGGTTTTTATGTGTCATTTTTGATAAGTTTCGTTATTCTATATTTTGTAATAGTTGTAAATAATAAAATTACTAAAAAATAGTAACAAATCTCATTTTACAGAATCATCATGCCACGATCATTTTTGGTGAAAAGTAAAAAGTCTCACAATGTGCACCGACCCATCGACACTGAGCAAAGTGAACAGAAACCCCCGGACCAAACACCCAAAACAAGTAAGTGCCATTATTATATTTTAGTATTACTGGACTTATACTAAAATACTCGATACTTATTTTTATATTATATATATATATATATATATATATATATATATATATATATATATATATATATTATTTGATTATACTTTGAACTGTTGTATTTTAAATAGTTTAACATTCAAAAATCAATTCAATTCAACTCCAAATTCACCTGTCTGACATATGGTGTTTATGAGATGAACAATCCACAGTAATATATAATGAAAATGGTTTTTGCATGTTTTATACTCATTTATATAATTATGAATCTGTAATTCTCCTCTGTGGGGTAAATAAATGATTTGTCTAGAGAGAGTTGTGAGTGGATGTGCCGAGCACCTGTCAGATTGGTGTTTGCTGATGGTGCCACAGCCTCAGGCTGACTGTTATATGATTATAGGGCTGTGTCTAAAACCTTGACAACTGCTTACTTAAGACAGCAGTGTGGGTCTCATGTGCTGTTTACTAAGGTAGCTCAATAGGTTGTATTCCATGGAAGTCCGTGCGCTGTTGAGCAGTTACTCTGGATGTTACAAATATGCAAACTAGCCTTATTCAAACAAGAGAGCAGTATTGTGACTGGATGTAACTGCTCTTTATAGGGTTAATTTGGAGAAAATGTTATTGTGTAATTAAATGTAAGGAACAATCTCAGATCTGTCTGTTTGATGTTGTCAAAGCTTTTCATGTACACACCTCCATTTAATTGCATAAATCGTTTATTTAAATGTTCATACTTTATCTTATCTTTAGAAAGGAGCTGCCCGAGTGAATAAAATGGCCATAAAAATTATTTGGATAGTTTAGCGGCTGTTGAAAATATATGAATATTTTTGCATCATAATGTCATTGCATTAAAACCGATAAAACCATAAACCCAAAGGGTATTTCTTTTTGAAGACAGATAGCACAAGCTAACATTTGAAGCAAAACAAAGGTTTTGTTTTCTAATGCATTGACATTAAGTTTTTTGGCATCTAGGGTTCCACAAAGAACTTTTAACATCCATGGAACCTTTCCATTGCACAAAAGGTTCTTTATAGTTGAAAAGGGTTCTTTAAATTCTTTAGATGTTCTTCACACCAAGAAAAAAAATTTCTTCTACTGAAAGGTTCTTTGAGGAACCAAAGATGTTTGTTCTAAAGCCCTTTTTTTTAAAGTGTTATTTCTAAGAGTGTATGTTATTTTATTCAAATTTATTTCAGTTTGATAGCTGATGTGCTCCATTGTACCACATGCATTTTTCAATCTTGTGATGTAATGTTTTTTAGTCCCAGCACTGGTCCCTGTGGAACCAAAGGAATTTAAATCCCCAGAACGGCCCCAGGTAGATTCGGTCACTCGGCCGTCCCACAGAGACCCATATGACTTCATCAAGTGTGAGCGAGAGCCCGACTGCCCAATGCCATCTCTACCTGAGCTGCCCATCACAACCAGTCGGCCATTTTACTTATCTGGTGAGAGTCTGAGCACTGACATAAATATCTGAACGTGTTCTTCTATTTTCATGTAACATCTCTAGGGCAAATTTAGACACAATAACAATACTAATCTTAATGTTTCCGCTCTAACTCCAACAGAGCCTCAGCTGGCAAAGTTCCCTCCCTACTACAAGAGCGCTTATACCTGGGATCATGTTCCTACAACATATGACTTCAGGCAGATGGGCTTCTCTCCATCACTCCTGCAGCACGCCAGCAGCCTGTACGGAGCTCATCTGAAGCAGAGCTCTGAGCCTCAACAACCACTGGACTGCAGCACACACTACTCACCCACGTCTAACACCTACCACTGCATTAGCTGTGATAAGGTTCAATTTATCTTTAATTATCTATCAAAACATAACATTTATTGTTTATGTATATTTCTTATTTTATTTTATTTTTATGATTCTTTTTATGTTATGTTATATTTTTATGTTTTATGATTTTTATTTGATAATTAATTATAAATTATTATTATTGTTATTATTAACATGAATTTATTGAATATTATTAATTTATATTATGTTTATTAATATACATTTATAATATTAATTAGGATTTTTATTAGTAATAATTATTATTATTTTTGAGGAAAATAAATTATCTATTTTATTTATTAAAATAAATAATTACAATTAATAAAAAACATTTTTTAATTAAAATTATAAGAAGAATATATAATATATAATAGAATAAAAAACTAATTAATCAATTTAAATCAATTCAATTTTATAGCATTTTTGTTTTAAAATATTTTTTATTAAAATTATCAGAAAAATATATAATATATAATAGAATATGTTTTTTTTATATAAATAGTAACATAAATATTGTCTCTAAATATTGTAAATATATATATATATATATATATATATATATATATATTCTTCATTTTTTATGTGTGATTCTAAATATTATTTTAAAAATTTACATATAAAATAATTTATTTATAAATAAAATATAAACGATAAAATTAGATTTTTTAAATTAAAAAAATCTAAATGAACAAAAATATATATGTTAAAATGTTAATTAAATATAATATAAAAGTTATATTTGACACAAATATTTTTTTATAGATGTAATAATAAATAAATATTATCGCAATTTCATTGCTGTTTTCTGTCTTCTTCTCCAGGTGTTTTCCACCCCTCATGGGCTGGAGGTTCACGTCAGACGTTCTCACAGTGGCATACGTCCCTTTGGATGCAGCATCTGCAGAAAGAGCTTTGGCCACGCTGTCAGCCTAGAGCAACACATGAACGTCCACTCTCAGGTAAGAACAAACCATGCTGATTCAGTTAGCCACTGCATTATCACACAGTATCATCCTTAGCTGGCATTTGGACTGTCAAAGAAATTCATTTTGTTGGTGTTTTTGTTTAAAGGAAAGAAGTTTTGAGTGCAAGATGTGCGGAAAGACCTTCAAACGCTCCTCAACGTTGTCCACTCACCTGCTGATCCACTCGGACACACGGCCGTACCCCTGCCAGTACTGTGGCAAGAGATTCCACCAGAAATCCGATATGAAGAAACACACCTACATCCACACAGGTGAGACGCCATGGTGTGTGACTGCGTGTTTGTTATGTTGGGGTTGAAAAGACATCTGTGGCAGTGATAAAGAGCACATGTGATTAATGCCACCTCAATAACAGTTTCCCCAAAACCCTTACCATATTATTTGGAAATGCGTGTTATCTCTTTACACTCATTCCATGTAAATCATTAAAACCAAATACTTTGAACAGATATATTTGCCTTCAGTGCTGAAGTTGGCTTTCTAGGGAGTGTTTCCAAGAGCGGCACAGCTACAGATAAATCAAGAAAAGAATATTAAACAAATGCTGTCTTGATTTGCATAGCTGGTCTTCCTGCTTTTCTGAAAGTTTGCTTTGCATGTAGCAGACTGCCACTCCTGTGTTGGAAAACAGAACAAATCTGGGTGGCACGCAAATCCAAGCTGGCTGCAAAGCAAAGATTCTCCAGTGTTTTTATACAGATTAAAATGGGTTTCAATTGACATTTTTTGAACTCTTATGTTTGTTTACAGGTGAGAAACCTCACAAATGCCAGGTGTGTGGCAAGGCCTTTAGCCAGAGCTCTAACCTCATCACACACAGCCGCAAACACACCGGATTCAGGCCGTTCGGCTGTGAGATCTGTTCCAAAGGCTTCCAGAGGAAGGTAGATCTTCGCAGACACCAAGAGAGCCAGCACAGCCTTAAATAACGGAGGTTGCATATGGTGTTGCAGACAGCGGGGAGGAAATGAAGACCATTGATGGCTGGAAAAAAGACTGTTGCTTCAGAGGAATGTGTTTCTTTAAGTAGACTCGTGTTAAAGGGATAGCTCACACACAAAAAAATACTACTCTATGGTCATTTACTCACCCTCATGTTGTTCCAAACAAACTTAAATTTTAAATTAAAACTTAAATAAAAATAAAGTAAAGTGATATAGAAATATGATTAAAATAAATGAAAACTTGTGGCTTTCCTGTAGCTCAAATAGTAGAGCATGATGCTAGCAACGCCAAGGTCATGGGTTCGATTCCCAGGGAAGGCAAGAGCTGATAAAATGTAAAAACTGTAACTTGAATGCAATGTAAGTTGCTTTGGATAAAAGCGTCTGCTAAATGCATAAATATAAAAATTATATGAATATATATAATGCAATGAAAGTCAAAGGGGTCTCAAATGACATTGAGGCATTTTTTAAATATCAGATTTTGTGCTCCACAGAAGGAGCAAAGTCATACAGGTTTGGAACAACTTGATGTGAGTAAATTATTTTCTTTAAGACCTTTTAATTGACCTCAAAATATGTTTCTTTATTCTATCCAGTAATTCATTAAAACTGTAATCTGACACACAAAAAGTCCAGCAAATGTCCTTTTAACTATCAAATCATAACCATGTGTCAGTTATTGCCCCATGAAGGAGTCCAAACATATTTCTTTTATTTCTAAACTTGGTTTTTAAATGCAGCGAAAAGATTGTATGTTAGTGTTTAGATTGATCTTTGATTTTGTGTTATTTATAGAAACTCTTGTCTCACAATAAATACTCCTGTTTGAAATTACTGCTTGATCAATAATTCATAAAAGTGGATTTTTTAATCTAGTTGTCAGATAAAGAGAAGGGGGAGGGGTGCACGTACTGTAAATGTGTAAAAAATCAGTCCCGGTACAGTGAAAAATGAGAAGAGTCAGCAAACACGGCTTTGCTGTGTTTGTCTTCTTGTGTCTCCGCCCTGTCGAGGATCCGGATACACAGTTCCGTTGGCCTTGCTGGTGGTTCTGCACACTGCCAGAGGCTGTGTGAAATCTCTGGTGTGACTGGAGATAAAGCTTCATTCAAATAGGTATATGGAACTCATACATGCAAATCTCCTGCCTGGCAGGTTTATAAACTTCATGTGACTGAATGAACGGACCTTCTGGGCCTGAGCTTGGTGGAGAAAGGCAATGCAATGATTATGAATGCAATGATTCCTGTTATTAAACTTTGACCAACTGGGACTCCTTAGTTGTGCAAACATTTTGACTAAGAAAACTCAGAGATTTACTGACGTCTGCTTCTTAGGTCACTCCCATCAGAGGAGATCAAGCTGCTTTGCCAAACAAATTCCTACTGACACAGCTTTGCACACACCACCCCTCACAAACAAAACAGACAGTTAGGAAAATCCAACCAGTCTACACTGTAATGTATCATAAACCACACATTGCACACCTCACATGCGGTTCCCTCAGAACGCTGGTAGCGGCTATAATCACAAAGCAGGGTCAGGACAGGAAAGTGCGGTTATTCAGCGAAGAGGAACTTATTGAGAAAAAAGCTGAAGAAAGCTGGTCAGAAATCTCATCACTTCCACTGCTGACCTGTTCCCCATCTGTGCCCTGCACACCTGCTTACCTGTTGAAAAAGTTAGGAACAGAAATCAGTGTTCACATCAGGGTGGAAACAGACAGTGCATCTCTAGTAATAGTTGGTAAACAAATCTGTGGTGCCCATGCAAATGATTATTTTTATTACCTCAGCAACGGAGTCTGAGTCATGCTGAGGACAGTTACAGCCACATCCTGGAACGAGACATCCAACAGCAAATCACAATCTTGCTCAGGGAGCCAATCGGTGTCAGATCTGGATGACAGACAATGTATGAACAAACAGGATTTTAGGACTAAGACAAGAGGGTGGGGTGACATGTAGCCTTGAAAGGAGAAAGGGGAAAGAAGGGGCAAGCGCACACCTGAGTTCCACTTCCTCTTTTTCTGTTGCGTGTGTTGATTTTGCATGATTTTGTAAATCAGAAAACTGTTTGTCCGCCATTCATGCAACAGTGCACTAACAGTAATTTCTGATTATGAAAATTAAACTGGTTTTAGAAGCTACTGCTCCAGTCTAATATCTTACGTAACTGCATACACTATTCATCAAAAGTGTGGAGACACACCTACTCATTATTTCAATACGGTTGAATATATTTGACCCAAAAATACAGTAAATTCAGTAATACTGTAAAATATCATTACAAAATAAAAAAATACGTTTTCTATTTTAATATACTTTAAAATTTAATTTATTCCTGATATAGAATAGCTGAATTTTTAGCAGCCATCACTCCAGTCTTCAGTGTTACATAATGATTTTGTGCTCAAGAAACATTCTTTATTATCAATGTAAAAATGTGTTTTTATTTAATACACTGAACAAAATTATAAACGCAACACTTTTGTTTTTGCCCCCATTTTTCATGAGCTGAACTCAAAGATCTAAGACTTTTTCTATGTAAACAAAAGGCCTATTTCTCTCAAATATTGTTCACAAATCTGTCTAAATCTGTGTTAGTGAGCACTTCTCCTTTGCCGAGATAATCCATCCACCTCACAGGTGTGGCATATCAAGATGCTGATTAGACAGCATGATTATTGCACAAGTGTGCCTTAGGCTGGCCACAATAAAAGTCCACTCTAAAATGCCCAGTTTTATCACACAGCACAATGCCACAGATGAAGTTTTGAGGGAGCGTGCAATTGGCATGTTGACTACAGGAATGTCCACCAGAGCTGTTGCCCGTGAATTGAATGTTAATTTCTCTACCATAAGACGTCTCCAAAGGCATTTCAGAGAATTTGGCAGTACATCCAACCGGCCTTACAACCGCTGACCACGTGTAATCACACCAGCCCAGGACCTCCACATCCAGCATCTTCACCTCCAAGATCGTCTGAGACCAGCCACCCGGACAGCTGCTGCAACAATTGGTTTGCATAGCCAAAGAATTTCTGCACAAACTGTCAAAAACCATCTCAGGGAAACTCATCTGCATGCTTGTCGTCCTCATCGGGGTCTCGACCTGATTGTAGTTCGTCGTCGTAGCCGACTTGAGTGGGCAAATGCTCACATTCAATGGCGTCTGGCACTTTGGAGAGATGTTCTCTTCACAGATGAATCTCGGTTTTCACTGTACAGGGCAGATGGCAGACAGCGTGTATGGCGTCGTGTGTGTGAGTGGTTTGCTGATGTCAACGTTGTGGATCGTGTGGCCCATGGTGGTGGTGGGGTTATGGTATGGGCAGGCATATGTTATGGACAACGAACACAGATGCATTTTATTGATGGCATTTTGAATACACAGAGATACTGTGACGAGATCCTGAGGACCATTGTTGTGCCATTCATCCACGGCCATCACCTCATGTTGCAGCATGATAATACATGGCCCCATGTTGCAAGGATCTGTACACAATTCCTGGAAGCTGAAAACATCCCAGTTCTTGCATGGCCAGCATACTCACCGGACATGTCACCCCTTGAACATGTTTGGGATGCTCTGGATCGGCGTATACGACAGCGTGTTCCAGTTCCTGCCAATATCCAGCAACTTCACACAGCCATTGAAGAGGAGTGGACCAACATTCCATAGGCCACAATCAACAACCTGATCAACTCTATGCGAAGGAGATGTGTTGCACTGCGTGAGGCAAATGGTGGCATTCGGTGGACTGCGTGAGGCAAATGGTGGCAGTCACACCAGACTGGTTTTCGAATTCTCCCAATACAGTAAAACTGCACATTTTAGAGTGGCCTTTTATTGTGGCCAGCCTAAGGCACATCTGTGCAATAATCATGCTGTCTAATCAGCATCTTGATATGCCACACCTGTGAGGTGGATGGATTATCACCTGTGTTAGTGAAGTGCTCACTAACACAGATTTAGACAGATTTGTGAACAATATTTGAGAGAAATAGGCCTTTTGTGTACATGGAAAAAGTCTTAGATCTTTGAGTTCAGCTCATGAAAAATGGGGGCAAAAACAAAAGTGTTGCGTTTATAATTTTGTTCAGTGTACATATATATATATATACAGGGTATATATATATATATATATATATAGGTTTGAATATTAATATTAATATAGAGAGAGAGGTTTGAATATATATATATATTTTTGAAGATCCAGCGTCGAATTGTGCCTTGTTTGTAAATGAATATGCGCTAAAATGAAGTGAACAAAAGTTCTTACTGACGCGGTCTGGAACTTCATTAAAAATAAAGTTCATTCACTCTTTCCTAATGTTGATATCAGAAGGAAGGCAATGAAAATGTTTTTTTCCCCACAACTTAGCACTGAACAGCATCTAGTTGTCTTCAGAGCATGTTTACCGTCTGGTTTCTGCCTAGACCTGTGTTCGCCTCTCTCGTAAACACTACATTTGCAAATCGGTGGGCGGGGCTAAACAGGCAGTGCTGTAGAGGCAGGAGTTCATCTTCTTCTGCGGAGGCGGTGCTTAGCCACTCTATTAAATCATAGAGTAGAACATTCCAAAAGCTGTCGTTTCAGTAGACTGCCTTCAATATAAGCTGTTTTTAGACTAACGAGAAAGTTTTGAGTTCTGAGACTTACAGGATGTTTTGGTTTCTCAGTTCATGACCCCTTTAACAAACATTTGTTCAAGCAGTATGTTTGTTTTTACGCACGAGGACAACTCACTAATAAGACATGCTTGATATTATTTTGCGATACATTGTCTTTTGATTTGATCAAATAAGATTAAGGGACAGGCAGCAAACTTCCAATCACAACTCTAATAAAATTTGATGTTTTTAACATGGCCCTGTAGAAGCGCTATTGCGTTTCGCTTGACAGCTATTAACCAATCAGAAGTCAGGATTAGAACTATCCGTTTTGAAGGAGCTACAGTAAACATTCGTTGGCTTCATTTCATTCACTAATCAACTTATGCATTTCAAAAACCTTTAAAATGTCATTTTTATGTATGTATTTATTTATTTATTTTTTGTGAAGGAATTCATACATAAGCACAAAATATGTCTGTCTACAAAACTGATTTCATGCCTTTTACTCATTAATCTTCACATCAAATGGTTTTTAAGATCACAAGAAACAAATTCAGTTAAACATGTCTGAAGTTAGATTTTAATCTTTGAATATATTCCAACGAACCATACACACCATATGTTAAATTCACTCAGCTTTGGCAGCTGTTTTGTATTTGTAGAAACAGTTCATTTAGAATTAATTGTGAGGAACAATAAAGAGATGTACTTTCAGATATTTGGACAGGCCAACATCATAAAAAAAAACTTTAAGTGGGTCTGCTGCCAAAAGCTGTTAAAGCCTGCAGGCAAAAAGAGAAATTTGACCTTTAGTGTACATCAGTTCACACACATAAACAGTGGTAACACATCCACTGAACCAATGCATCAGCACATCATGACAACAATACCACACAAATACAGATACATCATATATCTGAACATAGGCCAGAACATCTTTAAAGTTTACAAAAGCACAGTGGTAGAGCGAAAGGGAGAAAACAGAGAGGGATAAAGAAAAAAAGAGATTTGCTTAACAAATGAGCAGATATGCAAAACACTCTGACTGCGCTTGCCTGAGGCAAAGTAGCAGGCGACTGTGTGAGCCAAAGCAGAGACCTTATCACAGAAAGGACTATCAAAAATGAAAAAGTTCCCATTAGAAAATAAAGACTTGAGCTTTCTATCAAACTGGCTGATTGTGTAGCAGAGCATGAAAAAATTAACGCTTTAGAAAAACATTCTTTGTTATTTCTCAAATGAACTTTTATCCATTGCTTTTTCATGTATTTTTAGAAATGCATCTGTTTCCAAAAGCAAGAAAAGGTCCTAAAAGTTTTTGAACGTGTTTACTTTAAAACATGTTTGGTTGAGTCTCTCATCTTGTTACAGAAGCAAAAAATTTTATTTATTTTAAGTCTTACACTATATGGAAATCATGTGTTTGATCACAAGAGTATATTTACAAGTGATATTTTTCTGCTTGCATATGCAGTCATGCATAAACAGATGAGCAGTTTATTTTTTATGAGACCTCGGTCCACATATTTAAAAGTGCAACTGGCATGTCTCAAACAAAGGGCCTGTCAGTGAGTTTTATGGGTTTGGAGATGAGGAGAAGACGATAGAAGCAGATAGACAGCTGGCACGTCACACCAAGAGCAGAGCAATGACACAGCAAGGCCCGAACCACACTGATTAGAGTGGGACGCCAGATAAGGGGCAATCATTATTTAAATCCACTCAGAGGATTATGCATGTGCCCGTAGTGCTAAGAAACCAAAGATATATGGGAACTAAATGAATGCTTTTATTGAAAGAGTCCTGATGTTAGTTTGTTCTTGCACCTTGGCTTGTGCAATGCTGCGTTTCATAACTCAGATGAATTTGAGGGAACAGTGCACTTATCAGGAGTGATCTAATTATAAAAAGAATAGGAAATATTTATGTTGGTTTGATGTGGTTCAGAATTTTTATTAATAACATTTCCAAGAAGTTTCAGTTTATTGACTTAAAAACTAAAACTTTTAACATTTTCCTTTCATTGATATTCATTTATTAAAATGTAATAAATTATTAAATCTTAATTATTAATTATGCATACACACACACACACACACATATATATATATATATTTATTTATTTATTTATTTTTTCCCAAAAAATAATTCAGTTCATTATTTTTTTCAAAAATCATGTTTTTTATTATGCTATCATGTTTTTATTGTGTTTTATTGTGTTAGTTAGCTAGTATTTTTTAGTAATTTTGTCCCTTATCAAAATAACCCAACTGCAGTTTGATTGAAATTAATTGGAATGCACAATGAAAAAACATGATTTTTGAAAATTGTTAAGAACGGAGTTCATCTGTTTTTGCAAATGAACTCTTAAATATACATTTTTTGAAGGTAAATACGTTTTGGAGGAATCATGTCACAATCTGAATAAAATAAAATATTAATAGAATTCCAAATCATTTTTAATCTAATTCCAACACATTTAAAAAAACGACCCTCTTACACTAGTATTCTCTATTCTTTTTGTTTTCTTTTTATTGATTACAAACATATTTAAATAATAATTCAAATATTTTCAAATCCTTGTATGAATAGCATTTTTAAGATATTTCTGTATAAATTAATAGATAATATGAAGAAAATAAGCATCACAATATAAATCACTACATTTACACAATAAAACCAAATTTTTTTAACAACACACGGCTCAATACAAACGTTCCCTTACGAGATTAAGGTAGTATATCTGTTTTACTGTGCATGCAGGAAACGTGCATCGGGTCACATGCAGCAATGGCAAACTAGTGATACTGAGTGATTGACAGATACCAGACATGAAGTGTGGGTGGGTTTGAACAAGTTTAGAGACCAGCCAAGAGCAAAACTGACTCAGACACAACAAGGATCAACAAACCAGCCTGCAAGATGTAGCAAACAAAAACACCACATTTGAAGTCAGCAAACATGGAAATGAAGTGGGAGAGTAGAAACAGAACAAGAGTTGGTGAAATCTGAAGGGAGCAGGCCTCTCGGAGCAGGCAGGGCTGTGATGGGGGATAGTCTTATCTGACCCCATTCACCCTGTAACTGTCAGAGCTTTCATGGCCTGCTGAGGGAGGAGCGACAGCCGGAGGAGAGAGATAGAGCTGTGGACACTAGTAATCAGAGACAAACAGGCGACATGACACTCTCCTTCTCACTCTCTACAATAACAGCTCTATGACAGAATGTCAGTCTGTATTTTAACTCAGTCCATCCCTCCTGTTCCTCAAAGCTCAGAGTCTCATATTATGAACAGGAAACAGAACTTCTTATCGGACCACTGGAGGACTGTGTGGCCTCTGCAAAAGCAAAGAACTAGACATCACCAAAAATAAATCTACTACTCTGCTCTCAAAGGAAGCTGCCGTCTTTCCTAATGTCATCATGACATATTGATGAATACTTTTAAATAAGGAAGAATGCTCTCTGTAACGAAATACAGAAGTGAGAAAATTACATTAATGAGAAAATAATTCAAATAATATATAATCATATCCTTGTTATATCCACATCAGTTTACTTGCATTTGCAGTGTTACAGGGTACATTTAATAACGTTTAAAGTGTTTTTGAATAGTAATGTGATCTGAAAAAGTGTTTTTCACTTAATCTATACTGAACAGTGCTATATTAGACAACACCTAGCATGTAAACATCGATTTTTTAAAAACATCATTGAGGTAAATCTCATGAGAAATATACAACACACAAAAAAAGAGGAAGAAACTGGAGAAAAGGGAGAGGTAGAAATTGACGGCATTGTTGTCGAAACGTATGTGTTTCTCTATATTCTCTATATAAATCAGGATGCTGTATTTCAGTCACAAAAAAAAGATAAATAAATTAGAATATATCATACATTAAACAAATAAAATAAATGAACAACGTGGAGAAAGGCCGTGGTGCCCCCATGTGGACACATAGATACATTACAATTGTGCAATACAGCGTTTCAAAACTTGTTCTTCAATAAACATACACAATAAAATCAATGAACGACTAAATGAACAATTTAAATCAAACCACTGTAGTATCCAGAATGTCAACTATTTTTCTCACTGTGTAATACAATTAAATAGTTTTAGAAAAAAACACCATGAAACAGCAGGTATTCATATACAGGAGGTTTTATTCAACATTTTGTGTATAAACATAGGCCGCAAATGCCTTCCAAACGTTTCAGTCTGCAGAATTCATTATCTATTTGTACAGTCCTATAACCAGAACATTAAGATATTAGCAAGAATAAATAGTGACAAAAACCTTAAGAGGAAAAGGGGAGGGCATCCACAGCCTATCCAAGTGGCTGTCCAGCAAGTCTTCTTGTGTTTAAAGGCAAGGTTTCAACATAAATCACCAGAACATTATAATGGATGACACAGATGGACCCTTGCAGTGCTTTCACGACCAATCAATTCAAAACTGTTTACTTTGTGAAAACAAATAAATCTGGAGGTTATAATGTCATAATGGAAGTTTTCATGAATTTGTTTGTGGATGTTTCTCACTGTGTGCGATACATTCTCATTACGTTTATAAGAAATTTCATCACATTAGTCTTTAAACTATGTGCAGTGCAAAGAAATCGCTCCTCAAACAGCATGCGCTGTATCACTCCCATTGAACTGGAGCATATGTCCAATATTCCTAACCCAGTAACATTCAACAATCTATTAAAAGCACACTAAATAAGCAATTAACACAACGGGAATGCTTTGAATCACCTAATGCCTTCTGATAGCAATAGATCACAGTTTGATTTATTTCAAGAGTTTCATATTACAAATAAAGAAGCGGGAAGAAACCCACATGTGATGCTGACTTCAGTTCTGACAGGTGCAAGATACAGGAAATTTAGTGCCGACAATCAAGAAAGAGGACAGGCAAGATGAAAAGTCTCTTTACTGCACACGTTAACGAAAAAACAAGACTTCAGATGGTGGATTAACACAAAATCCTTTTCAATTGCTGCACCCTTTTTTGTATGCATGATAAAGTCTTCAAAAACTCTTCTACAGTAGCCAGAATTTGGTTTAATGTTACAACTCAAACGCACAACACAAAAAAACTAGACAAAATAAACATAAAAAAACACTTTTAAATAAAAAAACATGCCTGCATGTTAAATAAAGTAACTAAAGCACTGTTAACTGAACTAATAAACTTAAGAGCATTCATTTTTACTGATATAATTAACAGAATTGCTATAAAGACAGAATACCTGTTCTGTTCCTGTACTGCATCCATTATTAACCCTCCCTTCATTAAACAAGGATAACAGATTGTGCTATATACAGCGTTGTTTTGTAACCTTAATGTCTTACGATGAGACAGAGAGGCACTGCTGTATGGTTCTCAGCAAGAGATAAAACACAGTGTGCTGTGAAGCTAGAGAGAAAGCGGATGTGAAAGACCTCTTGGTCATCTCTCAACACTAGATATACGGCAGGGGAAACTCTAATGTTGTGTGCTATCCTCTGAGCATTTTCATGGATTCAAAAAGACTTAAGAGGATATGTAAGGAATCTACAGTACTTCATAACACGGATAAGTTAGCGATAGACGTAGACGTACTTTGAAAAGACACTAATGTTGATATCTGTCCCCAAATAAATAATAATTCTTCTATATGTATTACATAAAAAATCTGAAAAAACTAAAATATATTGACCCTTTTGTCTCAACTACGAAAGCATAATGAAACATGTATCATGTATCACACACATGAATGCTTAAATATTGCTTGATAGAGAGGTATGGGCCAAAAAAGAGGAAAATTAAATAATAGCGTGATATTTTAGCATTTTTATGTTTGTTTCTCCATGTTTTCTTAACTTGGAATCACACCAACACTGACAATAACTGAACCAAACACCATCTTCTACACAGAAATCCTACTAAATTAAGCTCTTGTAATGATTGACATACACTAACAGAAGCTATTCATTTGACTTTTAAGAGTCTGCAATAAGAACTACGTTGAACTGCCATGTAATTATCTATCGTAATCTGGAATGGTTTGGAGCTGGATACTGAATTGTAGCAGCACAGAAAGAGCATCAGTGACCAGTGGGGACAGGCGAAATGAAGACAAACAAAAAAAAAGCCAGAAGAGACAGAATTCACTGTCACCTGCTGACATGAATGACTAGTAGAGGCCCACGCACAGGACGCAAGAGCATGCTCAGGGATCCGAGTCACAAAATGAAGAGCGAAGGTGCTGAACTGACACTGATGTTCAGAGAAAAATAGACAGAGGGTTCAGTAATATCCAAGATGTGCTCCGAGCAAGTCCAGTTCTTTAACGTTTAATAGCGCCCCCCTAGTGGCGACAGCTAGAAAATGAGTGAAAGGCGAAGCACTCCTGCTTTTGCCCAGGAGGAGTTGCTCTTGTGCATTCCAGTGTCCGTTATACCCAGTGGGTGGACATGCTCGCTTGATCCCTCTCCCACCGGTTTGAGACTTACAATGGGAATAAGGATTCCTTTAGACCTCTGTGGAAAACAGGATACTCTGTCTCTTACTGTCTGGCGTCGGGATGGTCTCCAGCTGAAGGAAATACAGCAAAACTTGCACCTACAGAAGTAAAGGAGACAGAATTATGCACCTATCAGCAGACGAGTAATGGATAAAACATAAGTGCATTACTGTACATGTGTTTTCCATTGTTTGTACAAACACAGACACATTTAAATGGTTTTCATTAGTGCTTGGTATCATGTCCACAATCCTTAAATTGTAAATAGTCAGTTAATTGTGGTTTTATCGTGTACCTGTGACATGACTTCCAGTGACCAGCTGTCCCCCATCGTGATAGGCTGCGTGGGGTTAGTGGGGATTTTGCTGTCCTTCTCAGCAGGTCGTAGCAGGGTTGGGCCAAACACGGTGGCCAGATTGTGAAGAGACATCTTGTTTACACTCTCCTTTTCTGCAATCCTAGAAACAAAAAGAAAGAGCAGGTAAACAATCATGATAAGTTTATGAACGCATCCAGTTTGCTATTACAAAACGTAAAATAACTACAATAATTGCAATTACTTAAATTTCTCTCCCTCTAATTAAATTTTTTTTTTAAATAATAATAATAATAATTGATTACTATATTATTTAAATATATATATATTTTTACAATTTGGTGGCACTTCTTGTAGTGAATGAAAAAATAAAAAAATAAATGTGCCCAGACAGGATGTTATACAGAAATGAGAATGTTTTTTGTTTTTTTTAAATCGAGAATTTGAGGGATAATGTTTTTACTAAGCTTAATATTTCTTAATGAAAGCTATATTTTCTTATAATATACTGTAGTCTGTTTTTTCTTGAAATGGGGGTGAAAACTGAAATGTGTTGATGGTAAGATTCACACAACAAAACTTTTTGATCATGATGCCAGCAACACATAGTGAAGCACCATGTGATTAGACCATGTTTCAGGAACGTTTCTATCAGCCAATCATAGCCTTAACCAGGGCTTGACGCTTACCTTTTCCCCAAGGAGCACATGTGCTCCTAAGTCAAAACATTTAGGAGCGCATTAAAAAAATTTAGGGGCGCAATGCAAATTTTTCAAATTAGGTGTTTTAGCTTAATAAGGGGATACAAAGAGACATTTACAAGCACAATTATTTAATTTATCAGAATACAGAAAGTACACAAGGTTTTTAAATAATTTGACTTCAGACACTATTTAATAGGCTAATTATGTAATTAGTTATAATCCTATTAAACTGTGTCGGTATAACATTTTCACAATAATCATTGAAGCTTTTGTCACGGTATATGTTTTTGTTTTTAAATCACAATATATAATTTCTAAGTGAAAAAAAGTGTTGTCCTCCTAACAGGTTAAATAACTTTATTGAAGATAATTTACTAAAAGACTTTTATAAAAAAAACATAAAAATATAAAGTAAACAAGTGTTTCAAGATTAGAGTGCAAAAGATTGTTCAAATGAACGAAAGAACAATATAAGTAAGGTCCATTTGTTAACATTAGTTAAAGCAGGTTAACATTAACTAAAAATGTGCAATAACTAATTGTTGCAGTAGTTAATATTCTTTGTTAATGTTGATTAATAAAAAATACAACTATGTTAGTTAATGTTAGCGCCACTGAATTATATTAAGACAACTTTTGATTTTATAATGTATTATTAAAAGTTGAAATTAAGATAGCATTATTAATAAATGCAGTCATTGTTTTTTTCATGTTAACTAATGGAGCTTGTGTTACTGAACAATAATAACGAATCAGTCGTTGATATATAGATAGGCCCACTGTTCTCTATTATAGATCAGTGGATGGGCCATGTTTTAGGTTAGAAACAATGTTTGAAAATAAATAGCTCATTAAGTCTTTAAGTAAGAATTATTTGATGCTATTGTGAAGACTAAAGCGAATATAAATATCTAAATGACTGTGAGTGTGAAACATTATTTACACAGTTTTAGGAAAGTAGCGCAGCTGATTTGTTTACTGGGTTACCGGGGTAACGGCAGCGGCAGCGCCCTCTAGTGGCGAATGTGCGTCATTCAGCGCGTCTTCACTTTAACTCGCTCCGCTTTTCTTCTCATCTGTGCTCATTTAAATTAAACCGTTGCCTTTTTAAAGTTCTAAAGTAATCATATGAGGCTGCATCGCAATTTTTCCATAAATAAACAGAATAAATTAATACATTTGTTATAGGCTACTGTATAAGTTAGGCTGTTTTGTATTTTGTTTTGTATTCGCACTTGTGCTCCTAAATACATTTTCCAGTTCGCACACATCTATTTTTAGTCGCAAATGCGAGTGAAATGCTCGCACTGTCGAGCCCTGGCCTTAACCCTAACCTTATCTTTAACCCTTGATTTCTTCAAATGAATGTTCTAGAAACAATGTATTTGACCACTGATCTATCTATAATATTCTCTATTATACATCAGTCATTTTTGACCCAGAAATATATCTTTCTTATTGGTAAGCCTCTTAGAACACTGTCAAAGTCATCGGAATCTTGTCTACCTCTTGAGATGATCCAGCAGGAAGAGGAAGGTGACCAGGTTGGGCTCTGGTAGAGACAGCAGGAGGTTCAGCATACAGCTCTCCTTAGCTACGCTGTCTGAAAGAGCTGAGGACATAATCACATAGTTATACCTTCACAAAGCCAAGCCTGCTCAATACTAAGCAATGTGTTTTCCAAGTAAAAACAATTAACGCACCAATGCCTCCTGCAAAGTTAGGGTAGAGTTCGTCAGTGAACAGGGGTTCAGGAAGCTCCCTAAAGTACAGCTTGAGCGTTCCAGCAATGGCGTTCACATCCATCTCACTCATCATTACTGACACGTCTTTATTATCTGTTACAGAGAAGAGACAAAGAGAGAGATCAGCAACTAAACTGGCTGACTGGATGTGTCTGACATAACTCTATGTAAAAAAACACAAGTTTGATGGACACTCACTGGTGTCAAAGGCAGTCTTCAGTGCCTGGATGTCAGTGGCCACTCCTGAGACACGGTAGATGCCCACTTCCTCCATTCCTCTTCTCTCAATTTCCTCTAGACACTGTCTGACGATGTAGGGCACTTTAGAGCGTTCCCGTCTGAGACAAGAAATAATACCAGCATCATGAAATCAGTAATTTGAGTTAATGAACAAGTAATGGCTTTTTTAACTTATATTCAGCAAAAATAGGATATACAAACAAAAAATTTTAAATTTATCATTTTAAGCATTTAATTTTGATCTTAAAGCTACCATTACTATTTACCATACCATACTATTACTATTAAAAATATTAGATGTGTTACTGTTAAATACATAACGCTACCATTATGCTCACCAAGGCTGCATTTATTTGATGAAAAACACAGTAAAAACAGTAATATGGTAATATATATATATTTTTATATAAATATATAATGTTGTTTATTCCTGTTATGGCAAAACTGCATTTTCAGCAGCCATTACTCCAGCCTTCAGTGTCACATGATCCTTCAGAAATCATTCTAATATGCTGATTAGGTGCTCAAGAAACATTTCTTAGATTTATCAATGTTGAACAAAGTTGTGCTGCTTAATATTTTTGTGGAAACCAAGATGCATACAAAAGAACAGCATTTATTTGAAACAGAAAACTTTTCTAACAAATCTCTTTTCTGTCATTTTTTAATAATATAATGCATTTTTCTTGAATAATAGTTTTTTTTTTATTTTTTTTATTAACAATATTGTATATGCAAATAAGATTAGAAAATTATGTCTTAAATTTGTTTAACTGTCTGTTTCTCAAATAAAGCTATCATGCAGCTTCAGACACGGTTCTGTGTGCTTTTCGAAATTGACAGTCTGTGTTCACTGTACATTTTCATTGTATGAAAACGAGATTACGCAGAATAATGCCTTTACATTTCCATTAATCAGCGGTAGGTCCTGCTAATGTAGAGACCTTTGATGCACATGTTTGTGTCTGAGCATCTGTACTGGTGTTGTCATGTTGTCTTTATAGCATTAATTGTTTCTGCCCTTAAACCCATTAGGAAGCTCATTACAGGCAATCCTCATTACTGTCAATCAAATCCAACCACAAACACTGCACAGAAAGGGCAGAAATCTATGAAGTCTATAATTTTCTATACTGAATATTCAAATTTTCTTTGATGCAATGAATGCCTGAAAAAGCACGGTAACTTACAGCATCAAAATGCATGTCTTTTTTGTAAAAAAGACCAAATAATTTTCTGGGTACGTCTATCCTCATAAAAAATGTATGCTGACTCACTTTGTCACTGTGGAGATGTTTACTCCAAACACACCCATGGGCTTCCGTGAGGGCATTCTCTTCAGGCTGAAATCCCGGCTGGTGAACTTCATGGATATCTTCACCTCAATCTTCAGAAAAATTTGTAATTAGAGCAGGCTTTCTCAACCCTGGTCCTCGAGGGCCACTGTCCTGCAAATTTTAACTCCAACCCTAATCAAACACACTTGAACCAGCTAATTAAGCTGTTCAGGATTACTAGTAAGCTACAGGCAAGCGAGTTTGATCAAGGTTGGAGCAAAACTCTGCAGGACAGTGGCCCTCCAGGACAGTGTTAATTTTGGCAGGCATTTTTGATTTAGTTTTAGTCTTTATCTTGAGACGAAAATGCTTACTAGTCTTAGTCACCTTTTAGTCATTTGAGTCTATCATAGTTTTAGTCTAGTTTTAGTCGACGAAAAGTCATTGCATTTTTGTCAACTTTTAGTCATTACTTTTAGTCAAACTGCAGTTACCAACATTTATTTTGGTAGCTATTTTATATGTAGTATTCAAACAAAAATAGTCATTAATTCTTCTCTCTTTAGACCAAATCAATTAAGCTTAGTTGTGAGAAATTTGAATCAAGTGTTGAATTTGGAAAAATGAGAGACATTTGGACTGCTGTGTGTGTATTTGAGCGCTGAGAACTAATCGCGCGCTGTATGAGAACTGAAGAAGTGGAGCATGCACGAGAGAGAGCACTTCTATCAGCGCGTTTCCGCCTATGGCACCTTCACTAACTTTAAGTTAATCGACAATGAATTGTGACTCCCGGGAAAAACGGGACATCTGGTCACCCACTCCCTAACCCTTCGGTTACTGAGGCCATTGTTTCAGATCGCTATAGTTCGCGTTTTGGTAGCCTATCCATCCACCGCGGCTGCCATACTGAGACTAGATATGCAAACGCACCTTATCCAATGACAGAGACGCACATTTTGAAAGACAAGACAGTTAACTTAGCCTATAGGATGTATTTTGAATGTCCGGTAGTCCTCAAATAACATTTTAGTCCCGTCTCGTCTTGTTAACAAAGACGCGCATAAATTTCGTCATAGTTTTTATCATGAAATATTAGTTTTAGCTCGTCAACGTCTCGTCTTAGTCACAGAAAAAAGGTTCGTCGACGAATATTTTTCGGCGTCGTCTTCGTCAACGAAATTAACACTCCTCCAGGACCAGTGTTGAGAACCCCTGAATTAGAGTGTTAGATGGTAGGATTACAGAAGAGGAACAGATGTGAATACACTTACCCCATTCATAGGGATGACTGTTCTCTGCCAGTCTTTACCCTGGAGCATCTGAGGATCCAACTGGATAAAAAATAAAACAGAAAAAGAACCATAAAATACAAAGCGATTTCCAACACAGACACAGAACATTTGTTTTTTCTAAGATCTAGAGGGCTTTTGGATTGGCCACACATCCGTTATAAACACCACAGATGTTATGAAGGGCTTGAAGTGATGTGAACATTTATCATACTGCCACTTCTCCTTATACAGCAGTTTTGCACATCACCAGCCAATTCCTCTGACCCCTCTAAGCATAGTCAGGCCATCTGGAGTGGGCCAAGTTCAGCGTGTTCCTTTCCCTTATCCTAGCCTAATCTCCATATGGTCACGTGTAAGGCCTGATCCTGCACTGCTATCTAATCTTATCATCTCAGTTATTACAACCTGTGTTTCAATGGGGCAGGGAGAGAGAAAGAGTGAGAACTGGGGCTTTGACCGCACACCAATGCCAGCTTAGGTCATTAGAGCTCCACTGGGATAGGAAAACCCATCCACACACACACACAAATTCAATATTTAATTAACCTATATTATTATTACCATATATTTTTATATGCAACATCTCAACATGAAGTAGAATACTGACATGAGTGGCAAGCATTATAAATAATAGTTATAATATATAAATATTTTATATAAATATAGATAAAGAGAAATTGCATGTCACACTGCAATACACTGCTGTCACTACTGAACCAGTTATCCAAACACAACCATTTTTTCCCTTAATTTACATTTCTTCTGTGCAAAACATTTTGTACACAGCCCCATAACCTTGTTGCTTTGCCTGCCGGAGCAGTTTGTGTGGACATGTCTACGGCCACAGCCTCCACCAGCCCCACATCACAGTCCTCGACGGGTGGAGAGCAGCTCCTGCTCTCCTCTTCCAGTCCTGCCACATCATCTTCACTCATCTCCTTCCTGTACAGCATATGACTGTGCAGAACCTGAGCAGAGATCTTTGCCTGGAATTGGAAATCCCTTAGGATGTGGTGTGATATGGATCTTGTAGATCCTTAGGGTTATATAGTGTTCTTAAAAGATCCATGGCTGCTCCAGATGTCTTCATTCAAATAATTCAGAGGGTCTTCCTTATCAGATGAAGTGTTTAAGTAGCTCTTATAACAATAATAAATCTTTGGTCCGGTGCAAGCTACAGAGATCCAATTACTCTGTGCACTGCAAATGCTGACACTGACGATTCATCCAGATTTTCCAAGAATGCCAAAATCTGTTGATGTCCACTTAAATATCTATTTTGCTCTTATTTCCTTCTTTACAGTCTCGACACTGTTTCCTTTTGTAAATCTGCATGACTTTCTCTTTCCGCACCTCAAGCTCATAATAGATGATCCCTTGACTTACCTCAGTCTGAGTAAGCTGCCCTGCCCCAACCCATGCACCCATCTACAGCCACTAACGCCCAGTGCACCAATCAGAGCATCTCTTTATTCTGCTGCCATGCACTATTGTTATCATAAAAAAAGAAATATAGATTAATTAGTTATACATTTTTCATGATTTAAAAATAGCTTAATTTTAGTTTTAGACCCTGAATTTAATAAATTATAAACATTAAACATGAAAAAATGTAGCGTTTATCATGTAGTGATAAACTACATAACACCTATAAGAAACGTAACAGCGTTTAACACATTTAAATAATATTAGTTAACACATTTCGAGCTCTAAAATTCTAAAATGAAAATATAAAACTAAATTAACTAATAAATTAAAAACAACAGTTTAAAATGAAAACTAAAAAACGAAATTAGCTTAATTGAAATTAATTGAAAATAAAACTGAAATTTCATTTTATGTCTTTAAATCTACCTATTATATTTCCAATGGCACAAATCTATAGAGCAGTCCAGCTTTATTTTCAACGTTTATTTGTTGGCAGACCACTGCAAAGTGCTCTTGGGTATAAGAACTAAAAACCAAACAGCAAAGCAATAAATCATCATAATGTTTAAGAAGAAAATTCTTTGATTTTACAAAAACCACATTACTTAAATACACAAAAGAAAAATGATCCCCACAAAAACGCATTTTATGACTTGGGGACTACAGCAGAGTTTCCCAAAGTCACAGCTGGCTGATGGGGGGCAACAGAGGGATCATATCACAGCCCCCTAATCCCTCCCCCTTCCCCCATGATACACCAACCGACGCTTTGAAACCAAAAGCATCCAAACCTAGACTTTACAAGCAATCATTTGTAAGGCAAGAGAATTTTGCTCTGTTTGTATGACCCCACAAATCTCTCTGGGGAGGGGACTGATAGGTCAGTTGATCTGACGTTGTTTTGAGTGTGACATTTTCAGACAGGACACATGAATTATGGATGATTTGATGCCTAAAAAGCCAGGGCAGAGTGAATAACACCCTACCTATTAAAAAGCAGATTAAATGTCTGGAGTATAAAGGCCAGTCCCCATCTGGGACCTTGTGTCTCATAAGAGCAGATATACCTTTGACCGGACTCACTGAGGGCCCAGATGGAGAATGACACTTCTCCCATGAGCTATGACAATAGCTCACATGAGAGCCAAGCAAATTTATGCTCACAGCCTGTTAACCTGTAAGGATTTGTAAAAACGACTAGTAAGTGGGTTGTGTGAACCATTAGTAAGTCTGGTATAAATAGCCTAATTTAAAGTCAAGTCAACACGGTAACAACCAATGTCGTTATTGTTAACTAAAACTAAAACTATTTAAAAAATTCACTAATTGCACTAAGGCTGAAATAAAATATAAATACTAGATGAGAAAACTTGAATGAAAATTAAAAATGCTGACTTTATTAAAATTAATATTTAAAGCTGCAGTCCGTAAGTTTTGCCTCTTTGTCGCCATCTTTGTTTGAAAACCTGGAATTGCAGCTTTTTGCGGAATTATCTTCCGTGCATGGGGTTGTCGGCACGGCTCCAGAGCGGATGAATCTAATGTTTTTAGGAGTATGTGTGGCAGTCAGTCACGCACCGGTGTGGATGTTTACTAGGGGTGGGACAATAAAACGATATGGCAATATATCGCGATCCTTCCCCATGCGATTTTGAATTGATATCTGGCATAAGGTGCTCTAAATAGATTTCCCTGTTCAAAGAGTCTAAAAATGCATGGAAAAGTACAGTAAACCCCTAATGTTTACTGTACTTCGCAATCACAGATTCTAGCCTACGTCTTGGAATATATGACACAAATAAGAATTTTCACCATATATTGTCATCTGAACAAGTAACAAGTAACAGTTGTTCTGACCAACTGAGGAAAAAAACATTACCATAAATCGCGCTACCAATGGTGATTTAATCTAAAGATCGGTTAGCTCATATCACATTAAACCGTGCAAATTATTATTATTTTTATACTTTTGTAGGATATCATAGATTGAATCAGACAATTTTTTAAGATGCATTGGAACATTGAAACCTGAGGAGCTGGAATGCAGAGAGGCCTTAAGGAACAGGACGTCATAAATCTAGTCGGAAGCAAGCAACCCCAACTAGCAAGCTCTCTTTCACCAAACAACTTGCAACACTGAGGAAAAAAGAAACACTTATTGATAATTCCAATTCAAGAAGGAGACTGTCAAATTGGTTGCAAGTAATCAAGACTAATGTTCACATGTAAACCTGTGATAGAAATTCATTAGCTACAGACTCTTTCGGGCGTGTCTCCACACATAAAAGACCGTCCAAACCAACATTCCTTCGTTCTCCTTAGAACTATACAAATACTTTATTTTTCATATGCACATAAAATCATCCTAAAAGGACATTTTTATGCAGAACCCCACATATGATTTTAATATCCTTGTTTTAATAACTCAATATGTCTTGCTTTTAATAAGTATTGAATGGCTCGAGCCTTAAAGATAAGTATTGCATATTTAGTATGTATGAGCTCGAAAATCCATGATGTGAATGTTTCTTCCAATCAGTTCTTTGTCAAGATGGGACGGTCCAGAAGCGAGTTTAAAACTCTTGTCCGCTTTCTCCTCCCTCTCTCTTGCCTTTTACTCTCTCCAACTCTCGTCCCTCTCACCGCGTGCGTGCTGCTCTTTGAGCATGCTAAGGCCTCATGTGCCATAATGAGAAGGAAAACAACTTAGTCTCGTTACATCATTTTATTTTATTATTTTACGTTAGTTTATTTTCTTTCCGTGGAGTTTCGTGTGTTAATGTAAGTTTGATACAAAATCCAGCTTCAAGTACTGCACTTCTTCAAACGTCCAGCAAGCCAACGCCCAAAGACGTCACTTCAAAGACTACTGAACTTCCAGCCAATCAGACACTTCGGGGAACCCCCCTGTCTGCAACGAGGACACAACCCCGTTACACAGGCGAAGCAAGCAACACACACCTCCAGATTCTAACAGGTTCTAATTGGTGTATTTAATATAAATTTTAGCCTCATTGAGAAACTCAAAGCGAGGGTTAAATAAGTGATTGATGGTTGTTCAGGTCTATGCAATAGCACATATTGCTGTGAACTTGGGATTTCACATTTCCATTCTCTTAAACTCATCCTTTCCTCACTCTCTCTCTTTCTGCAACGTGTGAATGTGTGAATGCTTGTGTTCATTTGTTAGATTAGTTTATGTCTTAGGTTTATATAAATAAAATCTTATTTATATTTTAAAAGAGAAGTATCTTGTGTTTTCTGCTCACAAGTTAATGCCTTAATCTGTCGATTTCGTTACTGTGCTATTTAATAGTGTTTTCACTATATTTTGGATTTTAATATCCAGTACAGAGTTTGTCATTTGTCATGTTCAGTGAATCGCCGTAACACTGATTCTGTTCAAATCCCTATAAAATCATAAATGATTCCCTTTGAGCTAAATTAAACTATATTAATATTAATGTAATAAAACCCCTACATTTTTTATTGGTGGAGGTTAATATTATATGTAATAACCTTACACTTTATTCTCAAATTATTAATGTTAACAACATCAGCATTGCGTGACTACGAGTATAGTGTGTATTATGTTTACAGACGTGATGTAATAACGCAGTGCCATGCTTTAATCTCCCGTGAAAACTCAAATTAGAAAACATTATTATAAGCTAACTAAAGTAAGACGATAGTTTTGAACACTGGCTGGTTATATACTTGCTCAAATATTGATTTTGGATCAAGTTACGGACTGCAGCTTTAAGTTGAAGTACCATAGTTACTAAAACTAAAATAAATCTAAACAGAAATATAAGAAAAATTAATAAAGGTGACAAAAGCACATTAAATTCATAAAACCTAAACAAAAATTACAATGAACTACAAAAAAGCTATTTCAGAATATTAATAGTAATACCAAAATAACACTGCTATCAACCAAATTTCTTCCAGTGTTTATGCAGTGAAGATCATACCGAGAGTTTTCCTTTGCCCATAATTCTATCCGTGCTTTCTCCATCCTCCTTGTTCATCTTCGCTTTATTGTAGCTCTTCTCGTAACACAGTAGACGTAATGTCTGGGAGCCCTCCAGCTCGATCTCAAACTCCTGAGGCAGAAACAATACAAAAGAAACAACATTACCCAGAATATATACAACAAATACACATACAGAGAACATCTTTTTGGGAAAATAATTTAAAGTAAATAAATAAATAAAAAGAATAATAATACCAACAGCATTTTTATTAATAATAAAAAACACAGAGACTGCTCAAAAAAACTTCTGAATTTGTTTCACAAAAAAGTCTAAGGGTACTTTTGATCAGACTTAGCACCTTCCATGCCTCATTTCCTCCCCTTTACTTTTGGGGATGGTAATTGCTCTTGATTAAAATGTAATATAATTTGTCCAGAAGGTCTTCATATTCCACATGGCCTCGCTTCTGCTGATCTTAATTAAGATTTAATGCCTCAAGAGCATTTAAGCAGGCAGGTCTTTTGGTATTGATGGTGTATAGACAGGGACGGGCACGTGTGATTACCTCATTCCACTTGGGTTCTGTGGTGTATCTGTACACTCTTGTTTTGGCTTTATTCACAAAGATGCTGAAGGAGTCCACCTCTAATGTGCAATACAGATCTAAAGAGAGGAAGCGGTAAGAGAATCTGTAAGATACTGGCTCTTTACAGGGTTTTAGGACAGGCTAAGCAAATGTGTACATGACCTTCCACAGAGAGGAAGAAGGAAAGAGGCACATACTTAAGCTCTGTTTAAGTCCAGAGGCAGAATGGACAATTACATTCAAGAATCCGTACAGTCCAGTAGATTCATCCTCTGTAAGTAGAGAAAAAAGTAGAGAAAACTGTTCAAAACATGTCTAGAATTAAAAAAAATAAACATTGAAGTAAAATACAACAGAATCACAATAATAATAAAAAACGTCATTCAAAAAATTATATTAAATAAAAATAATATCCTCCAGATTTTTTCTGTAATTTGATTAGATGAATAAGACATGACATTATTGAAAATAAAATTTTGTTTTAAGATGTGGAAAAATATCTATTTAATCTTGATTAACCTGAAGCACAAGAAATCCAGGACAATCTGATAAGATTGTAAACAATTTTGATTTCATATTATCTGTAAGACCTGTGCAACTTTATTTATTTTTATTTATTTTTTAGTTACTTTTTCTTATTTGTAAGTCGCTTTGGATAAAAGCGTCTGCTAAATGACTAAAAGAAAATTAAGTAAAGTAACTTTCTTACCATCTTTATTGACAGTGAGGGGTAATTGATGGACCGTCTGGAGTTTGACACATGAATTGGTAAGCATCTGAAGCTCCATGGACGTCAGGCTGAAGGTCTTAAAGCCTGGAAAATAAGCAAGCATTCAGTTGAAAAAAAAACAAAAAAACACTACCACCTGATCTACTGCCGATTTCTGTGACAATGCCACTTACATTTCTTTTGCTGTTCTCGGATCACTTCCTTCCACTCAGCACGCTCGTAGTCCGATGAGATCAGAAACATGAAGCTCTGAAATGCATAACCGACATGGACTGTGAGCATGAGCAGGAATGTTGAAGAGGAGTGTAACTGTGCGTTCACACCGCCAGCGGCGAGAGCGTCAAAGCGGCCGGAAGTCATTCATTTTCAATGAGAGCCGGCGGCGAGCTCCGGCGAGAGCGGCGCGGCGAGTCTTGGGCGGTGAGAGCGTCGAGGAGAGTTGAAATCAGGTCAACTTTATGGTAATGAGCTATGACGCGGTTGGGCGGCAACCAATCGGAATGTAGAAGTCCTCCGCTTGAGAGGGTTCCAGAGAACGCAGTTCTGTAAACTTTGGTTCCGACCACATTAGTTCCCATGCAAAATGGAAGAGAGATTAGTTATTGCTGTGGCGGGTTTCCCGATAATATTTGACGTGTCCCTGTTTGTGTACAGGGAGATAAATAAATAAAAATTATAGGGTACATTTTCCCGCTACAACGTTTGTTTTTCAGCGGGCATGCAATTTATTTGCTCAAAACAACACCGATTTGACCAATTACATTAAGGCTACACTTCAATCTGGACAGTTTGTAATGTAGGCTGCACACAAATTAATGTTAATTAAAGACCAAGGCTAGTAAATGTCTCCTATAATGTTGAAATTAGACTAGCACTTAACCATGAACACAAATCCACACCACACAAATGGCTTTTCATTGGCTCAACCTACTTGTTTCTTTTGCGGCTCCTTTAAATACAAGACGAGCATACGATCTACGTCAGAGCGTCAGCGCGTCCACAAATCTTTTCTACAGCGTCTCAGTCAGGGCGGCCAGGGCGAATTTTGACGCTCTCGACGCCGGCGGTGTGAACGCACAGTAAGGATGAATATCAGATACGACAGAAAGGCTGTGAATCACTAGCGCTTACCTTTCCATTGCGATTGTGCACTCTGAGGGGCATGTTAGGAGAGTTCAGCAGCAGTAGTGATTCCTGTTCCGACAGCTTCTTTTTCAGCCTCTCCATGACCTTTGACCCTTTGTTGGCCCTCTGTTGAGGCAAGAAGCAAAAAGTAATTTTAAAATCTAGTGAGCTGTCTCGTGAACTTCTGAATGCATGTATGTTATCCAAACAATTATGTCCAGGTCAGAAGGTTTTGACACACAGCTTTTTACAGTCAAAAATACACTATTTCAAAGGTTTTTTGTTCAAATTTTTTTCAACATATTTAAAAGTCTCATGCTCACCAAAGCTGAATGTATTTGATCAAAAACTGTAAAAACAATAATATTGTGAAATATTACTACAATTTAAAATAACAGTTTTAACTATATATATATATATACATATATATGTATATATATACATACAGTCATGGCAAAAATATCGGCACCCTTGGTAAATATGATCAAAGAAGGCTGTGAAAATTAATCAGCTTTGTTAATCCTTTTGATCTTTTAATTAAACAATTCACAAAAATCTAACCTTTCATTGGATAATAAGAATTTAAAATGGGAGGAAATATCATTATAAAAAAAAACAAAAAATCTCTAATACACATTGGCCACAATTAACTTTTATTCAATACTTTTTTAAACCTCCATTTGCCAGTTTAACAGCTCTAAATGATCTCCTATAATGCCTGACAAGATCAGAGACCATTCCTTCATCCAGAATCACTCCAGACCCTTCAGATTCACAGGTCCATGTTGGTGCTTCTTCTCTTCAGTTCATCTCAATAATTTTCTACAGGGTTCAGGTCAGAGGACTGGAAAGGCCATAGCAGAAGCTTGGTTTTGTGCTCAGTGACCCATTTTTGTGTTGTTTTTGAGGTTTGTGTTTGGATTATTGTATGGTTGGAAGATCCAAACATGGCCCATTATAAGATTTCTAACAGAGTCAGTCACTTATTAATTTTGTATCTGTTCGTAATTGATAGAATCCATGATGCCATGTGTCTGAACAAGGACCTCCAGCAGAAATATAGAACCACAACATCAAAAATACAGCATTATATTTCATTGTACACATGGGGTACTTTTTATCCCTGTGTTCACCAAACCCATCTTGAATGCTTGCTGCTAAAAAGCTAATTTTTTAGTTTCATCTGACCATAGAAGCCAGTCCCATTTGAAGTTCCAGTCGTGTCTGATAACTGAATATGCTGGAGTTTGTTTTTGGATGAGTGAGGAGAATTTTTCTTGAAACCCTCCCAAACAACATGTTAGGGCTGTGTATTGGCAAGAATCTGGCGATACGATACGTATCACGATACAGGGGTTGCGATACGATATATATTGCGATACATTGCGATACTGTAAGCAAGGCGATATATTGGGATATTTATTATTTTAGGAATAGGATATATATTTTTTAGGAAAGCTGTCATTAAGAACACACCCCCATATGCAAACCTTAGCAAAAAAATAAAAAATAAAAATAGTTTAACCAGAACACACTGTCCCTATAACATTCAACATTATTGAACCACTTTTTGTGCAGTACGAGTAAAGGGGGAAATATTCAAGTACTTGCATGATTCTTTAGTTAAATTTATGTATAAAATGTATTTTATAAAAAGATAAAAATATATATTTATAGACTCTACTTTAAAGGTTCACAGTATAAGTTTACAATTGTGACATGCAATGTCAAACATTTGATCTGAACAAAAAATGACATCTGCTTAATATCAATGAAAAATAAAGTGCTTGCAGGATTCCTAAAGAAAACAAAACAATTGTAAAACAATCAAATAAATACAGATGTTAAACTTTCTCAGAACTTTTCAACTTGCATTTCACAGGTTTTTCAGTTTGTATTTATGTTCCGCGTGGAATCGCCGAGACTGCAACGCGAGCACCGCCCCAACTGCACAAAACGCCCCCGAATTGCGAGAGAAAGCTGCAGCTGCGCGGCGACTCTAGCGCCCGCCGCACCCCACGCATAGGCTCTTCAACACGGGACGTGCAAAAGCCCAAATGGCACCACACTTCAGCTTTGTACACCGAAACGAGAACTGGAACAATTCTTTCATCCTCCATTACTGGTAGCGAAGAGCTGATAAAATGTAAAAACTGTAACTTGAATGCAAAGTAGCTTTGGATAAAAGCGTTTTTTAAAATGTTTTCTGACCCCAAGACTCAACTATTTTCCGCAATTCTCCAGCTGTGGTCCATGGAGAGTCTTTAGCCACTCAAACTCTCCTCCTCACAGTGCATTAGGACGATATAGACACACATCCTCTTCCAGGCAATTTCGCAATATTTTATGTTGATTGAAAATTCTTAATTATTGCCCTGATGGTGGAAATAGGAATTTTCACTGCTCTAGCTCTTTTCTTAAAGCCACTTCACTAATTTGTGAAGCTCAATTATCTTTTGCTGCACAACAGAAATTAATTATTTGGTTTTTCTCATTGTGACGGATGATTTAGGGAATTTGGGCTTTGTTTTCCCTCCTATTTATATTTCTGTGAAACAGGAAGCCATGGCTGGATAATTTCATGTTCATAATCACCCTGGAGTGCTCAAAATAGTGAATATGAATGGGAATATACTTCAGAGATATTTTACTCATAAGAATTTCTAGGGGTGCCAATAATTGTGTCCATCGTGTGTTTGAGAAAAACATTCATTACATATAAAATAAAAGATCAAAAGCATTAACAACGCAGATTAATTTTCACAGCCTTCTTTGATCATATTTACCAAGGGTGCCGACATTTTTGGCCATGACTGTATATATATATATATATATTTTTTATTTTTACAATTTCTTTTTTTTAGCTGAATTTTTAGCATCATTACGGCAGTCTTCAGTGTCACAGGATCCTTCTGAAATCATTATAATATGCTGATTTGCTGCTTTAGAAATATTTCTTATTGTTATCAATGTTGAAAAAAGTTGTGTTGCCTACTAATATATATATATATATATATATATATATATATATATAAAAAAACAGCAAGTATTTAAAATTTTAATCTTTTTTTTTACATATGTGACTTATAAAACTATTAATACACAGTGAGGTCTGTAAGTCTGAGAACACTTTTTTCCCCACAGTTTTTCAAATTTCATAAATTATTACAAATTATATCATCACCACAAAAATTTGGGTAAAAAGTTGCCTAAAATATTCTGTACCCTCTCTCTCTGGATCTCACTCCTCAGGGATGAGATTTTGATCTTGATGGCATCCAGTTCCTCCTCAGGGGCTTGTGGGATAGGCAGGGGCTCAGACTCTTCTGCTGTTTGGAAGGTGAGGTCCGAGAGAGGAATGTACCACTTTGAGTCATACTGCTGGCTTTTCCTGCAGACAGACAGCACAAGGGAGAAATGGGGTGATGGGGGAAATAATTTAATATCCAGGCAAAAATACATCCTGAAATCTGATTATAGAGCACTGATGTTGGTGCAGACTGGGCCCACACGTCTAAAGAGCCAGGATATTAGGCTCAGGTTGTAAAAATAATACAAGTGTATCTGACTCAACAATACTTATATGGTAAATGAGAGTTGATGTGGTCCATTTTTAAAAATAGGAAGAGAGTGAGATGACAGAGCAGACAGAATTAATGAAAGACAGACATGAAAGGAGAAGATGGGAGAGAGAAAACAAAGAGATTTTCCTTACCCTCCAATCTGCTTCTTCAGTTTGGCACAGAGCAAGAGATCAGTGAAGAGAAAAACATGGCGTAGTTTCCGAGCCCCTTCCACAAGCTCCACCATGAAGCTGTCCTTCAACAGCTGACGGTTCTGTCATACACAAAAACAATGCAGGCAAATTTCATTTCAGACATATCTTATCTCTCTCTCTCTACACACACACACACAAACACACACACATAACTTTAAAAGAAAAAGTTTGGGGTTGGTATTAGAATTTAAAATAATTGTTATCTAATTTAATTTGTTTTAAAATGTAATTCATTCCTGTGATGGCAAAGCTAATTTTTCAGCCTTTTCCAGTCTTCAGTTTCACATGATCCCTCAGAAATTACATTTACATTCAGTCATTTAGCAGACACTTTTATCCAAAGCGACTTACAAATGAGGACAATAGAAGCAATCAAAACCAACAAAAGAGCAACAACAAGCAAGTGCTATGACAAGTCTTGGTTAGCCTAATGCAGTACAGGTAGCAATTTTATTTTATTTTTTTAAGAAAACGAGTAGATAGACTATAGAAAAAAATAAACCTTTTTTTTTTTTTTTAAAGAAACCGATAGAAAAAAATAAAGCTAGTAATCATGCTAATATGCTAATTTGTTGCTTAAGAAACATTTATTTATTTATTCTTTGATAAATAGAAGGTTAAAAAAAAATAACCTAGAATCATTTAGAATCACCTAGAATCATTTTTGCTCAGTTGAATTTTTGCTGAATAAAAGTATACATTTCAAATATAACAGAACAATTTTGACTTGTTTTGGTGAGAAGTGCCACTAGGGGGCAGTCCCACTCTATTTCCAAAAACATGACATCAACTCTCAGAAAAGAGCAGTGAGCTGGTGTTGACAAGTCTTCTTTGTGTTTATGAAATGAGAAAATTGGGAGGACATTTTGAAACAGGTAACTCCGTCCACAGATCATATGCTAAGTGATTGTCCCATGAGCCTAAGCAACGGTTAATGTGTGTAAACACACATATAAGCATAACAGCCCCCGGCCACATGTCACGCATCAGTGCTCCCACAGCAACACGTCACCTCTGCAGTGGGGAAACAAAAGATGGTATCACAAGCATCTCGTCCAATGAGACGCTCTAACCTGGCTCCACTCACCTCCACATTCAAAGATAACTCATTTTTGATGCAACAACATCACTGCCGTTGACTCACCCAAAAATGTATCCCTGGACGCTTGAGTGAATTTCCCAGCATTGTGTGTGTGTGATGTGCTGTCTGCAGCTGGGGACACAGAAGAGATGGAAGAGTCACCGTATACTCATTCCAAAACTCCCAGCATGCCAGCCATGTTGTGCATCATTGCATTTCCAGAACAAAGTGTAATGGCTTGATTTCAGCTTATGGCACCGGCAAAAATTAGATTCTTATTCCACATGGCTCCATTTTCTGCATTCAGAAGTGCAGTGGCAGAGAAAAGAGACTCTTTCCACATCTCTACCAACAAGAAGAGCAATTACATCATTTAGTCAGTGCAAACAGTTCAATCAGCGGTTAACGGTGCCTATTTCTCCTCAGCTCAGCCATTTTGGCAGTAATTAATGTGCGGGGTCTTGCGTAAGTAGATGGTTACTGTCTTAAAATGGGATAGATGAATCCAGTAGGGAATGCAGAGACTCAAAGAGCTGTTTGTGCTCAAAAGATCGCACTCAGCAATACTGAAATGGGATCCTGGGAAACACAATGTTCCCAAATGCTCCCACACCACCAAGATTATATTGGTCTTGTTTCAAAGGGGAATCATGCAGGAAGCACATGCCACTTCCAAAGAGGTTCTCTAAAACTTGTTTGCTGAACTCTTCATAGGAGAAAAGAAGAAAAAGAAGGGAGGGTGACATGTTTACAGAAAACAATAGTGTCTAGTGGCATAACTGTGAGTGAAGGAACTTTCGCAGATCTCACTTTGCCACAAGCTATTAATCAAAGAGAAGATGAGGCACTCTGAACATATTTATGATTCTTGTCCCACTGGTAATTCACTCAGCCCTCCAGGGGTTGGTATAACAGCAGAGAGCTTTAGGGATATTCTGTGGTCTAACTCAGGCTAAAACATACAGTGCACAAAGATCCTCTAAAAGGCCAGGAAACTGTTAACTTTACATAATAGGCTGTTCCGTCCCTTATATTTTCTATCCAACAAACAACAATACTATAAAAACATGCACCCAGCAGCAGACATTAAACTGTGTTTCTTTCAAAGAGCACTATATATCAGCAGTTACATGACTGGCATTTCCAGAACAATCTCACTGTAGGCTAAATGCAAAGCCTTTCTTCCTCTCTCTTTCTTCTTCACCCTGCAAGACACGGGCATACACACACACACACACACACACACACACACACACATACACACATGACCAAAACAAACAAGCTTGGTATCTTAAATTTCTTCTGCAAACACTTGTACAGTACACTGTTTGTAAATCTATACCAGTATCTTCCTCTCTGTAAAAGACGAGAAGCTCAAATGAGCTGTCTTAGCACATCAGATGACATTTTCCAACAGTTTGCCTCCAGTACAAACATGACAATAGCAATATCTCATAATCACCCACTACAAATAGACTGAAACCACTGAAAATTAAACACACAGCCATTCAAAATAAAAAACGGAGCGGCTCATACAGTTTGTGTTTATGTGGTAAAGACAGAACGCCCTCTGGGTTGCACATTTTTAGCCTTCTTACCATAACAAGCTACTTAAAATTATTACTTTTATTAGTATTACGGGCATATCCCTGACAGCATTACATTGTTCATAAAGAATGAAGGAAATTTTTATGTGCTTAAATTACCTCTGTGTCCTAAAGGTACAGTGAGAAGCAAAATGCTCATCACATGAGTCTGTGTGTGGTATGTGTTGATGTGCATACATTTGTGATGGTCTTTTGAACAGAGCAGGTGGCTTTGACAAACCCAAGGTCATCAGGTTGTGTATGCATATACATTTGATGTGTATATTCAGGCACTAGCATGTTTGGATTGCTTTTGTGCGTTTGAGTGTCTTTTGTGCATAGTGCAGACACTTCATATACACATTTACATTGTGAATGAGTGTGTGTGCATACACGGTCTGCAATGTCAAGTATGTGCAGCTACATACAAAGCCCATCACACATCGCTGCGTGCGCATGTATCGCAGACTCTGAAAGCTGCTTTGTGAAATCGGCAGGTTCATTTGCATTTTAATTAAGTGGCTTCGACCCAGCTAGTGCAGGCCTTTGGGGCCACCCTGAATCTCTTCTCTCTCTCACCCGCATAACTCCAGTTTCCAGCACGGGTAACACTAGAAGCCCATAGCTAATCAACGCAAACATGACCTGAACAATCATGCTAATGCTTCTAGCTGCCCACTGATATCAGTTCTGAAGTTACTCTTAAATAATGAGATAATTGTTCATTGGCATCAACCAAAGAAGTAAGCTTAGGGCGCCATACTGTACCTCTCCACTCAAGCTAGATGCATCTCTAGAATAACTAAATGAAACAAATTAATGAAACAATAAAAAGTACTAAATTACAGTCGATGCCAATAAGCCAGTAATTATTTTTGTTATTGCAGGAAACCAATAAATGGCTAAAAATGATACTATTTTGTCATGGCCTAATGGTTAGAGAGTCGGACCTGTAACCCGAGGTTGCGGATTCGAGTCTCAGGTCCGGCAGGGATTGTAGGTGGGTGAGTGAATATTCAGTGCTCTCTCCACCCTCAATACCACGACTGAGGTGAGACCCTTGAGTAAGGCACCGAACCCCCAATATGGCTGCCCACTGCTCCAGGTGTGTGTTCACGGTGTGTGTGTGTGTTCACTTCTCACTGCTGTGTGTGTGCACTTGGATGGGTAAATGCAGAGCACAAATTCTGAGTATGGGTCACCATACTCCGTACATACACCATGGGCCATCCCATGGCACTTCTCGTAAAGAGTAGGGGTGTAACCCCGGTGTCCCGGCCAAATTCCCTCCACTGGCCCTTCAATCATGGCCTCCTAATAATCCCCATCCACTTGATTGGCTCTATCACTCTCTCCTCTCCACCTGTAGCTGGTGTGTGGTGAGCGCACTGGCGCCGTTGTACTGTGGCTGCCGTCGCATCATCCAAGTGGATGCTGCACACTGGTGGTGGTTGAGGAGAGACCCCCACATGATTGTAAAGCGCTTTGGGTGTACGGCAATACACAATAAATGCGCTATATAAATGCATCATCATCATCATCATCATCATCATCACCATACTTGGCCACACGTCCTTTCCTTTCCTTTCCTTTCCTTTCCTTTCTTTTCTTTTCTTTTCTTTTCCTTTCCTTTCTTTTCCCTAAACAGTGCCGGATGCTACATAGCAAAATTTAATAATCATGGTCTCTTAAAGTATGAGCAATAGTATTAGTGATGCAGGCCTGAGCTAATAAAGAAATCATGGTTATTAAATCATCAAGAAACTATAAAAACAAAAGGAAAGTAAACTAAGGCTTGTGTTTTCTTAGTTTGGACTGAAAGACAATAAGCTCCACAACAACACATTGATTTCCATGAGTTCCATGAGTTTCATGCACACACTATCAATATTTGATCAGTTGGTCCGTCCACATGCGCCTGAGGGAGGAGGGCGGGAGGGGTTTAGAGAGCGGTAGCAAACTCCTCCTCACTGTTTACTCGAAGTAGGTGGAGCCTGCTCCACACAAGATGGCCTTTTATGAATAATCAATGAGTTGCGAGGTGGCTCATTAAGGCAAATTACACGCAAGCGCTGCTCGCCATCAATCACACACAGCAACAATTCATCTGCCACTCTCCTGAGGCCACATTGCAGGAATGAAGGGGGAGGCACAGAGAGTCTCTGTGTCAAAAACAAAATTATATCTTCCCAAGATAATTCTCATTAAGGGTCAACGAAGGTGTGCGCTTTCTTACCGCCTTTAACGAATGACATCATCATGACTCAAGAGCAGAAATAAGCAGATACCGAAGAGATGATTAAAAATAAATCCCACTAGATCTGAGCACAAACAACTCAAATGCAGCAAAGAGTTCAGTAACAAATAGAGGATGTTTTATTTATAGCATAAACCCTCTGTGGAGATGGAGAGTATATGATAGTGTGAAATAGAGAGAATGAAGAGTCGCCCAAGGATAGGTTGTGCGGAGAGCAGAGGGTGGGCCGGCTTTGAGATGGATGGAAATGACTGTCTGTATATCCTGATGGGAGCTCATTGGCTGGATGGCTTCAGGGCACCTGCAGTATGTGCAACCTGGAATTCTGACATTTCTGTGCCCTTTAAAAATATGTTTTTGACAAACACTCTCCATCGTGAACAAGATGGAGGACTTATGAGAGAGGGTAAGATGGAAGGAAGGAGGGGTTTCTGCACTCACCTCTCCCTTCTTCACTGTCATGGACTGGCGGCGCGGCGTGCTCTCTTCGTTAATGCTAGACAGGAAGTTCTGTGAGATGCGGAGGGCATCCTGCAGGAGGGGGTAATCTGGATGACTGGAAGGTGTGTGTTTCAGAAGATCCTGTATAAAAAAAAAAACACAAACATTCAACCAAAAAACTGATTTAAAGGAGACCTATTATTTCCCCTTTTAACAAGACATAAGTCTCAGGTGTCCCGAGAATGTGTCAGTGAAGTTTCAGCTCAAAATACCACATATCTCTTTAAATGCAAATGAGCTGCTGCTCCGTGCCCTCTTTTGCAGAATAGGGCTGTTTTTACAGTTGGTTCCTCACATACTCTGCTAAAAAAACATCTGTTTGGTTTTGATGATCATGTCTATTGCGCTGTAATCATGGATTTTAAACCATGTTAGTTTAAAATTCTGATATACGGTTTTCTGAGCGCACACATCCGAAGCACGCACACAGAAAATGGCTGTCACACAGCATGTGAGTACTAATCTAAGATCTCTTTCGTGTCTTATTGTGCTTAAACGGTCAAATACACATAAGTTTATGAGAAAAACACACAAGTTACAAAAACAGTTGGTTATGTCTGAAGGTAAACAGCTGGGAAAGAAATTGCATGTTTATATTAGATCGGTGTGGTAGCAGCATAACATACAGTAAATAAATCAATAAATCCACTTCTCTCTTGTCTCCTCTGAGGCTGGGACTCCAAACAGTGTTCTGTGCTCATCAGTGCAGCCAAAGACAGAACAGTTAGCATGCTTTGCTCGAACTTTCACCATGGCATTAGAACTGGTACACACTGTTGTTGCTTGTGAAAACACAACGGCAGCGCCGTAGGTGGAAAAATGCAGATTAAGGGGCTGTAATATTATAATAAGTTCCTCTTTTTACGTAACAGGGGGAGCAAAATCTAAGCGGCTTGTTTTTTCACAAGCTTGCAGTGAGAGGCTTACCAAAAAAAAAAAAAAAGTGTTTACTGGGTTGTTCTTTTTCACATTTTCTGGATTGGTAGATTCACCGATGTACATTTGTTCCCTAAGTTGTTTACAGTGCCCTTTGGACTAAGTACACTACTTACAATGTGGAATCTCACTTAGGATGGCCATGGAAAGTAAACTTCCCAAGGCACTATCTTGCGATTGGAACGTATCCTAAATATGAGCAATAGTAAAAGTGATAAACAAACATTTATCTAATACATAAAGAAAATATAATAAACGTGACTCACATGTAAAACAAGCGTGCTCCGGGTCACTCTGTCCACTGGTTTATAGAGCAGAGCTGGCAAAGACAAGACAGAAGAGAACACACACAGTGGGCGATTATTCACAAGAGCCTCTTTCATACTGCAGGCTCAAATGCCGATGTTTGAAACCTTATCTAATCCACCCACTCAATGGGTTTTATGCAACTGAATTTAAAAGAAGGAACGACATGTCATGCTGAGAGCAAAATGTGCAACACTTAAGCTCAATGAAAATACTACATATAATATAATGACCATATAATATGAAAACAATAAACGCAATCCTGTTGTTTCTTACTTTCCAGTGAGTATTTGGCTGTCAGATCCTTGCACTCCTTGGTGCTCCTGACCTTGAGACTCTGCAGAGATATCAGAGACAAACTCAGGATCAATAAACCTGTGAAGTGCACACCATCATGCAGAGCTGGTAAATGTGATCTCATAAAGAACATCAGATTACTATTACAGAACAACTATTTTCACCATATTACAGCAGATATTCTCCTGACAAATGATAGCTGGTTATGTAGATGGATTGCTATGTAGATTGTACAGCTTATCAGACTTGTAAATAGCACATGATATTCCAAACATTACATGTAAAAAATAAACAAAACTTGCTGTTAAATACTTGACTGTGTACTAATTCTGTTATGGTGTATATTCAACTTCTCTTTCCTCTATTCTCTGTATATTGAAAGAATCCCTTTCGGCAGAGACTAAAAGAATAAATTAGCTTGTCACATTTGATCTACATATGGTAGGCACTAAGTAAATGTTTCCTATTGCAAGCTTTACACTGGAGGAAATACGCTCTAGAACCCATTACAAAAATTGTCCATCCCCGCCAATGTGAACAAACAATTATCTTAATGTTCGCTTTTGGTCGTGCTAGAAGGGAGAAATATCCAAAGTGTAAAGAGAAGTTGGCATGACAACGGCTGGTAGGGGGAATAAAGTGGGACGAGGTGAGCATCATGTAGATTTTATTCCAGACACCCTCTCTTCAAAACAGTTAGCAAGGCATAAAATCTCCCGCTGAACTCTGAAGAGCGTTGAGCGCCACGTTTAGATTTGCTATCCTGGTCTCTCTGGTTAATCAGTCATTCTGAGTGACCCTATGGAGGAGTTCGGCAGGTAAAGACCCGCATAAAAGCTGGAAATTTCTTGTTTTTTGATGGCAGGATGCATCACAGTAGATCTGATTGGACGTTGTTGAAGCTACAATTCCACTTTCTTGTTTTCTAACTTTAAAATAAAACAGATTTCATAGGGTACTAATTCTATTGCTTCTAAGCTGGGGATTTTGGGTAGAGGTATCTGTTCTCATATTAGAATAAGACCTTGAGCACTCTAGTAGGCATTACCTCAGAGATCTCTGCGAACTGTGTGTTTGCTTGACAGCACTTCTCTGCGGTCTCCACCGCAAGTTCATAATTATCCACAAAGGCCCTGTACACTCCAAGCTGGCTAGCCTGCAGGAAGAGAAAACAAAAGAGAGTCATATCCACTCATGTATCTTTTTGTCTTTGTTGCCCATGTATGGTGGACTTTAAAACAGTAGGCAAACTGTTGAGATTTATGAGCATATCCAAGATGACAGTTCCCGCTTCTGGCTAACAGCGACACTATCAGTAATGAGTGAGATGCACGCATGGACTCGCTGTGGTGACATGGGGCAGACAGAGGGGACAGTGTCATCGCCGCAGGAGCAGCTGGGCCGTTGCTGTGCATGGCTATAGAGCCTAAAGCGGTTGCCATGGCAGCAGAGGCCAACTCTACAGTGAGCAATTAATGCGTGCGGCTGGCGCTTGTAAAAAGCACATTTGAAAATCTGATTTAGCCCATCCAAACTCAATAGCCATCCTGTTAGAGCTGAAAACCTCTCTCTGGAAACGGCTCAATCAATCTCTCAAAAACACAAATATACATTAGATGATAAAGGGGTTGTGTGGGTGTATATGCATGATAATAAATAAGCTGGAGCTGAGCTAGCTAAAACATTTGTCTGCCTGGACTGACCATGTGGATTTGACAGTTTAAGAGTACATATTCAACTATACTGTAGAATTTGTTTTTGATTTCTTCAAACAGTCATAATCTGTAGTAATTTAGCTTTACACTTTCATTTTATTAGTTTTAGATTAGATTTTCTACCAAGTTTTTGCCCTTATGACCCTTTTGTTACATTGTTACCTTAGAATTATAAGGTTCTATCTGACATTTTTGTCAAAATTGAGTTATTCACATATTCTTATTCTGTGACCTATTCTTAGTTGTGTATATGTTTTTCAGATTTTTGTTTTTTAGAAAACAAAAAGGTTCAGTCAGCGCCTATAGCCTCGTGGGCAGTGTGCCGACATACAGTGCTGCTGCGCTACGGGCATCTCGAGTTCGAATCCCAATTCGAGGACCTTTCCAGATCCTGCCCCCTCTCTCTCCCACTTCACTTCCTGTCAGCTCAAAAAAAATAAAGTATATGGAACGCAAAAACTTTGAAGCTCAGTATTTCAAAACTGCTCAGAATGCAGATAGAACCTTAATTCCAAAGTGGTGATTTATTCATCTTCATGTCATTGTCACGGTTCACTTACCCACGGTCTCACCTCGTCCCGTGGTTTGTCATGTGCGTGCGTGTTGTACGTGCAGGGGCGTGGCCGAGCCGTCATCCACTCACTCCCTTCAGCTGTGTCTCATCACTGAGCCAGCTGTAGCCCATTTCTTCTACCATAAATACCTCTCTCTCATTCCTCTCCTCTGCCAGATTGTTCTTGATGTCTACCCACGTACAGTGTTCCAGTCTTCTCGTCGTCATCTCGTCATCTGGTGTCCCGTCTGGTGTTCGTGGATCGGAGTTCGTGTTGGTGTCGTCGTGTCCTCGTCTCGTGTCTGGAGTTCCCCTGTCGTCGTTGGGTCTGTCTTCACCACCACTCCACCGTGTAGCCCATCCAGTTCCTGTGTCACTCCAGTACCACAGTCCTGTCGGTGTCTCACTTCATTTCATCAATAAACCCTGTCATTTCACTTGCATCTTGTTTCCTCTTCCCTTCAGCCGATCATGACAGAACAATCTGGCCATGCTATGGAAGCAGCGAGTGGTTCATCCTCAGCCCTGGAAGACTTCATCGCCCAGAGCATCGACAGGATGAACAATCAGGAAGCGAGCCTGAGTAACACGGGTCGTGCTATTCAGGCTCTTGTGACACAGGTATCCGAGCTCACCCAACAGTTTCAACAGTTACGAGCTACCACTGCGCCACCCACGCCGCCTACTCCTCCCACGCCATCGGAACCCCTCTCCCAGTTGGAGCCACGCCTACCTATCCCGGAAGCGTACGGCGGGGAACCCAACTACTGCAGGGCGTTCCTAACAAGGTGTTCGATGCACTTCGCCCTCCAGCCCCGGACCTTCAGCGGGGAGCAAAGTAAGGTGGCGTTTGTTCTCACCCTGCTCACTGGGAGAGCGGCACTTTGGGGAACGGCGGTGTGGGAAAATCAAGACCCATGCTGTACCTCGTTCCAAGCGCTTTCAGAGGAAATGAGGCGGGTATTCGACCGCGCCGCCGCCGGAAGGGAGGCGGCCAGAATGCTCGCTGATCTCCGTCAGGGTGCGAGGTCAGTCGCTGACTATTCTATCGAGTTCCGCACCCTGGCGGCGGAGTGTCGCTGGAACGAGGAGGCGCAGTGGGACATGTTCCTGCATGGGTTGGCTGACCGCGTCCACAGGGAGATCTACGTCCTGGACCTCCCCACCACACTCGACAAACTCATCGAACTAGCCATCCGGGTGGACGCACGGCTCTCTAGAGCGGAGGCTCGCGTCCTGGCCAGTCGAGTCCCTGGTGGGTTTGAGAGTCGCCGCACCAACGACGGGGACGCGGCCAGTTCCGACTACGATCTCGAATCCATGCAGGTGGGGCGGGCTCGGCTCTCCCGGGAGGAGAAGGACAGACGGAGATCCCTTGGTCTTTGCCTATACTGCGGAGGGGCGGGACATCTTCGAGATAGATGTCCGGTAAAAGACCAAGCCCGACGGTAAGCATGAGGCTACTGTCGGGCGGGATCTCCGCCAAAAAGACCTCATCAACATCTTCTACCCTCCTTCCGGTGAGACTGAGATGGGCTACTAACTCTCACTACGGTCAAGCCCTGCTGGACTCGGGAGCCGAGGGTAATTTTTTGGACTCATCATTAGCCAAGAGACTCAACATTCCCACCAAACCCCTCACTCACAAGATTTCTGTTCACGCCCTCAACGGCCAAGAGCTTCCCACCATTGGCCTTATCACTGAACCCATCACACTCATCACGTCAGGCAATCATTCTGAAACCATCGCCTTCCTTATCATGGACTCACCCCTAGCACCCGTCGTGCTCGGCCACCCCTGGCTCATTTCCCATAACCCTAAAATTGACTGGCATCACAGAACTATCACCGCTTGGAGCAATCAGTGTCATAAGTCCTGTCTTGTGTCTGCTTGTCCGTCTGTCTCTGTTTCTATGTTTCAGGAGGAGGCAGTGGATCTGTCAAACGTGCCCGCGGAGTACCAGGACCTGAGGGAGGTATTCAGTAAGTCTCGAGCAGCTTCTCTTCCTCCGCATCGTCCTTACGACTGTGCTATAGATTTACTGCCAGGTACGTTTCCGCCTAAGGGCAAATTATATTCGCTTTCTGTTCCAGAAAGGGAGGCTATGGAGAAATATATTTCTGATTCTCTAGCTTCTGGGTTCATCCGCCCTTCCTCTTCTCCAGCGGGGGCGGGGTTCTTTTTTGTGGGGAAGAAGGACGGATCCCTGCGTCCTTGCATCGACTACCGAGGGTTGAACAACATCACGGTAAAGAATACTTATCCTTTGCCGTTGATGTCTTCAGCCTTCGAGAGGTTGCAGGGAGCGGCTATCTTCACGAAATTGGATTTACGTAACGCTTATCATTTGGTCCGCATCAGGGAGGGGGATGAATGGAAGACTGCTTTTAACACCCCTAGGGGGCACTTTGAATATTTGGTCATGCCCTTCGGGCTGTCCAACTCCCCAGCGGTCTTCCAGGCACTCGTCAATGATGTGCTGCGAGATATGGTCGATCAATTCATATATGTTTACCTGGATGACGTATTGATTTTTTCTTCATCTCTCCAGGAGCATGTGCAGCACGTCCGACGAGTGCTTCAGAGGTTGCTAGAGAATGGGCTTTTTGTCAAGGCGGAGAAATGCGCGTTTCATGCACAGTCTGTTCCATTTTTGGGATATATTGTGTCGTCCGGGGCGGTGCGCATGGATCCTGACAAAGTCAAGGCTGTGGTGGATTGGCCAAGCCCAGATTCCCGTAAGGCCCTACAGAGGTTTCTGGGTTTCGCCAACTTCTACCGGCGCTTTATTCGCAATTTCAGCCAACTAGCCGCGCCTCTGACTGCCTTGACCTCCCCCAGAACCACGTTCAGGTGGTCTAACGCAGCCGAGCTTGCGTTTACTAAACTCAAGAGCCGCTTTGTTTCGGCTCCCATCCTCATAGCCCCTGATTCCTCACGTCAGTTTGTGGTGGAGGTCGATGCGTCAGAGGTGGGGGTAGGTGCAGTTCTTTCCCAGCGCTCTTCCACGGACGGCAGGATGCATCCCTGCGCGTTTTTATCCCATCGTTTATCGCCAGCCGAACGCAATTATGACATTGGTAACAGAGAGTTGTTGGCCGTCAAGCTAGCGTTGGAGGAATGGCGTCACTGGTTGGAAGGGTCAGGGGTACCTTTCATCGTCTGGACCGATCATAAGAACCTAGAATATATCAGAACTGCTAAAAGATTGAATTCCAGGCAGGCGCGGTGGGCACTTTTTTTCGGTCGTTTTGATTTTTCTCTCTCGTACCGCCCGGGTTCCAAGAACATCAAACCCGATTCTTTATCTCGTATTTTTGACAATTCCGAACGCCCGTCAACTCCCGAGTGCATTTTACCCGAGACGCTTTTCGTCTCCGCTCTGACATGGGAGGTCGAATCGAGGGTCAAGACGGCTCTAGAAGGGGTAATGCCTCCGCCCGGTTGCCCACCGAATCGATTATTTGTGCCGGAGGAATTAAGGTCTGACGTTATCCAGTGGGGCCATTGTTCCAACGTGGCTTGCCATCCAGGAGTCAATCGCACCGGATTTTTGGTCAAGCAACGATTCTGGTGGCCGCGCATGGCTCGCGACATTCACAGTTTTGTTTTGGCTTGCTCGGTTTGTGCCACTGGTAAGACTTCCAATCGGCCCCCAGATGGGTTACTCCAACCGCTGCCTGTGCCTTCGAGACCCTGGTCCCACATCGCGCTAGATTTTGTCACCGCCCTCCCGCCCTCTCAGGGCAACACGGTTGTTTTGACCGTGGTGGACCGATTCTCGAAGGCAGCACATTTCATTCCCTTGCCCAAATTACCTTCAGCCAAGGAGACAGCGGTAACTGTCGTAGACCACGTCTTTCGCTTACATGGCCTCCCGGTAGACGTGGTCTCCGACAGGGGTCCCCAGTTTGTGTCTAAGTTTTGGCAAGAGTTCTGTAGATTACTGGGAGCGACTGTCAGTCTGTCCTCCGGGTTTCATCCCCAGAGCAATGGCCAGACCGAGAGAGCCAACCAAGATTTGGAGAGAGTGTTGCGATGTCTGGTCTCCTTCCTCTTGGAGCCAGCAGCTTTCTATGGTGGAGTACGCCCACAATGCATTACCAGTGTCATCCACGGGCCTGTCTCCGTTTGAATGTAGTTTAGGGTACCAGCCACCTATTTTTCCTAGTCTGGAATCCGTAGTCGCGGTCCCCTCTGCTCACGCCTTTGTCCAGAGGTGTCACCGCACTTGGACCAGAGCCCGTGAGACTCTACTCCAAGTGGGGGCGCGCACCAAGGCCAAGGCCGATCGCCACCGGTCGAAGCCTCCCGTTTACGTCGTTGGTCAAAAAGTGTGGCTTTCTACTAAGAACATTCCTCTCCGCTCCGTCGCTAATAAGCTCGCGCCCAAATTCATTGGCCCGTTCACTGTCACCAAGATCATTAGTCCGGTGGCAGTCCGCCTCAACCTTCCTCCAGTGTACAGGAGGATTCATCCTGTCTTTCATGTGTCCAAAGTTAAACCCGTTTTTCATTCCCCTATTAACCCGCCTGCTCCGGTTCCCCCCCCGCCGCGACTCGTAGACGGGTAACCCACATATTCGGTAAACCGCATACTGGACTCTAGGCGGAGGGGACGCGGATTCCAGTACTTGGTGGACTGGGAGGGTTACGGTCCGGAGGAGAGAAGTTGGGTACCTGCGAGAGACATACTGGATCACTCTCTGATCGATGACTATAATCGACAGGTAGGAGCACCTGGGAACGCCAGGAGGCGTTCTTAGGGGAGGGGTACTGTCACGGTTCACTTACCCACGGTCTCACCTCGTCCCGTGGTTTGTCATGTGCGTGCGTGTTGTACGTGCAGGGGCGTGGCCGAGCCGTCATCCACTCACTCCCTTCAGCTGTGTCTCATCACTGAGCCAGCTGTAGCCCATTTCCTCTACCATAAATACCTCTCTCTCATTCCTCTCCTCTGCCAGATTGTTCTTGATGTCTACCCACGTACAGTGTTCCAGTCTTCTCGTCGTCATCTCGTCATCTGGTGTCCCGTCTGGTGTTCGTGGATCGGAGTTCGTGTTGGTGTCCTCGTCTCGTGTCTGGAGTTCCCCTGTCGTCGTTGGGTCTGTCTTCACCACCACTCCACCGTGTAGCCCATCCAGTTCCTGTGTCACTCCAGTACCACAGTCCTGTCGGTGTCTCACTTCATTTCATCAATAAACCCTGTCATTTCACTTGCATCTTGTTTCCTCTTCCCTTCAGCCGATCATGACAGTCATTCCATACCTGTATGACTTTAGTTATACTTCAGTTTCACCCCACAACCCCAAGTGACGCCATTGGTCACTTACATTCGGAGATAAATCTTTTATTTTGCACAGACCAAAGAGACCATAAGTGATGTAATTTTCGCCGTGTGTGCAATCCTCTCCATGCTGAGCAGAAACAGCCGCTCTGGGCCAGAATCTATCTGCAGCATGGCGGACGGGAATTTACTCTGCGACAACCTCATTACAGCGTGGAGAGGGATGATGACCGTGATAAAGCAACGATAACACATGCTGGGTCATGTCAAAACGTGGCTGAGCGCGGTGAAGGGATGTGTTAAGCTTTAGAAACTTAAAATGTAGAAATGTAAACAGACTGAAGTAACTTCAATCAAATGTGTTAAAAGCATAGGAAACCAACTAAACAAAGAGACCGTAGTCAGAGTAGACACTATGGGCCTCATTTACGAAATGAACATATGACATGGGCATACGGTCGTTTCTACACAAAACTTGGAATTTATCAATATGTACGTGAGCATCCAATCAAATCTCACATCTGGTCTCAGCTCGTGTAGGCAAGTTTCTGAGTTACCTGAACTTGCTTGCAGCATAGTAAATCTGGTGGAGAATTGTATAATGACAGAATTTTATTAATTTAGATTACTTTCCTGACCAACAACCGAAGCTCTTTAGTCGATCATTAACCAGTAAGATTAGAATGCAATTTTTTCAACAGTTTTAAACAACAGACCATGACGATTCACACATCACACACCTGCAGTGCTTCTGTGAATGGGCAAAAACAGAAATCAAGTCTGTAAAAGGAATAAAATAAATAAGACTACACAAAATACATATCTCTTAATAAAAGGAAAAAGAAACTGTTACAAGTATAGGCTACGCTCATTTTTTGTGACACTCAATGCATTTTATTTCTTTTCTTTATATTTTTATTTTATTAAACCCATCTGATCGCGCAGACGCCTCACGAGCACACACACAACATTAGTTCTAGTTGCTTGACATTTCAGCCATTCATCATCAAACTAAAATGTGCTTCAAAGATAATGGACTTTGGCATAAGGGGCATTAAAGAGGAATGACATAATTCATTAACAAACACCTAGGTCTGGAATTGCCTATTTGACAGCGGGTACGGATAATTTGGTCCTACCAATTTTAAAAATGCACATAACGTTTCCACCAACCACAGGATTGATTTGATGAAGTTTATTTGTACTATACTGATCCCATTTAGCTCACCAATTTTTAAGGATATTCCTGTTTATAGTACGGTAGGTTTGAGGTCTGAAAGTGGAATAGGACATTTTTGGAGCTTGAATGAATGGATGGACAAGTTTTTTATCGTCATTTATAAAATATTGCAAAAGTTTTATGCAAATCTGTAATGGAAACCCGGCTAATAACTGTGATATTTGAAATGTGCTTAAAAAAAAGTGTAGGATTTTTTGGTACATTTAAAAAAAAAGAAAGGACGGGAAGCAGGACGTTTTTGTACACTGGTTATGGTTACAAACTCTCTCAAACGCTTGTGTTGACAGGATGATATTCCTCGTTCAGATAACACATAACCAGCCCATTTATTCATTGTGTCAATCGGGTGTGTCTCACTCATCCTTAAAAGTGAAGCTGCGGGCTCTTTGATCGCCCCCTGGTGGTTGGCTGCAGTACAGGTCATAAACCCCGCCCTCTCCATGTAAACGAATGAGACTTGAGTCAAATTAAAAAAATAAATTGCACTTCCAATACAATTTTCCGAAATATGGTTTTGGTCATTTAAGGTAGTTGTTATAACGCTGATATATGTTCAATGATTCGCTTTTGTGATAAGTTTTAGATTTTAGCTAGTGATTTGATGCTATAAAAACAGGGCGTGTCATTATGGTTGATTGGGTCTGCGGGAGTTTGGACGGGAGTTTGATTCCGCGGCTCCACTTCACGACACTACTGCGCAGACTCGGGCTCCAAACAAAACTCTACTGCAGACTCAGGCTCCAAATGACGTCATTTTCTCAAGATGGCAACGGCCATACTGAGATGCTTTGGCTTCACTTTTCTATAGTGGAAGGAAGCGGAGACACGTCGTCCATCTTTTTTTATAGTCTATGGTGTCAATACAGAGAATTTGTACGCTAAGGCTGTTTTGAGAAGGCTGAGATGCATCTAAACACGACAGACAAACTAAAAATTGATACGTCAGCTGGTTGAGACAGCTTGACATAGACTTCAGCACAGCAGTGTTCACATCCTTTCAGCCTCAACACACTTCCTCATGATGGCATGACCATATGCCAAGCCCAGCTGAAGATGAAAGCATGTTCCTCTGCTCTGTGCATTTAACGATGTTTAAGTAGGTCACAGAAAAGATGGGAATGTCAGAATTTCTGGCTGCTAGGAGAACAGTCTCCAGAGAATTTACATACATGTGTCAGCGACAGGCGTAAAACATTTAATACAAGTGAGCGGGAATATTAGCATCTTTCTCACAGCGGAGCAGGACATCGAACATCACCTTTGAAATGCAGACTCCCGTAATGACTTTGCTCATGATTTGCATTGCGTTTTCTTACTCAACATGAGCTGTAGGGAAGGACAAAAATAACACAAACTGCAGGAGACATTTCTATCACCGACTTTGACTATATCTCTCACGTTCATTCATCTTCTTGTCTCTCCTGCTGCGAGCAAGTGTCTTTTTATGGAGGCTGCCTCCTCGAGCACTGCCTTGCCTCCTGCCTCCGGATTCTTGTTAATAGATGTGGGAGAGGGTAAGGGGATCAGTGACAAATAGCCTCCGGTCAAAATGACTGCCTGACTGACTAACTGACTGTCTGAGGAAAGCCTGGGGAAGTCGTGGCCTAATGGTTAGAGAGTCGGACTCGTAATCCAAAGGTTGCAGGTTCGAGTCTCGGGCTGGCAGGGATTGTAGGTGGGGGGAGTGAATGTCCAGCGCTCTCTCCACCCTCAATACCACGACTGAGGTGCCCTTGAGCAAGGCACCGAACCCCCAACGCAGCATAAATGGCTGCCCACTGCTCCAGGTGTGTGTTCACAGTGTGTGTGTGTTCACTGCTGTGTGTGTGCACGTTGGATGGGTTAAATGCAGAGCACGAATTCCGAGTATGGGTCACCATACTTGGCAGTATGTCACTTCACTTCACTTAAAGCCCAGCACCTTCTGGGAGAAAACACAACTTGGCAACTGTAGCTTCCATTTATTAAGGGTGGGATGGTGAAAGTGGGGAAAATGGAAAGATAAATAAATGTGGAATATGACTCCTGAGTTCGCTGGCCGGACAGACCGAGGAGGGATCTATCTGCCCCCCTAACAGTCAGCAGAGTCACATGAGGAAAGAACTCAATGGAAAAGAACGTGGGGGGGGGATCAGAGATAGAGAACACAATCTTCGAATGGCACTATTAATAGCCTCTCCTCGAGACACAAAACACACATTGTAGAATCTGCCCAAGTGGCTGGGTGAAAAAAGGCAGCATTGAGATGTGATTTTCAACATAACACAGGCTCCTGCAGTCCAGACATTGTGTGACTGTGCGGTGTGGCTCTAGGGGCATAAATGATTCATTTAGGATTCCTTGATTTAGAGATAAATGTTAATTCTTATTCAGCCTCATGGGGTACAAAAGTGGAAAGAGACTTGACAGCTGAAGCGTTCCACTATGATAAAATTCTTTACTCTAAATCAGATTCTCAATTTACAATTAAATTAAAAAGCAGTTTCTGATTACACATACGTTTTTTTTAAGTCAACATTCAATTCTGTTTGCTTTAGAGTGAAACAGGACATATTTTATGTGCAAAAAGGAAGACAGGACATTATCCATCAAGATTATGGTGATAAAGCGGGTGGTGCATACTAAAAATGGAGTTGGGGATTTGGTGGGAGGAGTTTAAAAAAATTATGTCAGACCCTGAGCAAGTTATTACAATTTGCTGACAATAAGTAAATAGGGTCTATTTAATTTTTATGTTGTGTTTAACCTGAAAAGGGGTCTGTTTAGATAATTTTACTCACTTGTTTTTGGAAAAGGTCTCCCACACGTTGGTGGTGACTCCACTGCTGCACTCTGGGTAAAAGGCTATCATAGAATTCTTTGTGGATCTCGTAGAGTTCAGGCACTTTAAAGAAGATGGTTTCGATCTGTTGAACGGTCAGGACAGGCTGGGAGGTGGTGGCTGCTGCTTTCAGGGGTTTCATGGGCTGACAAAGGAGCAGGAACAAACATTTGAACATTTTAGAGACAATCTAATCAACTATACTCTACTGTTCAAAATTTTGAGGCTGGGTTGGTAAGAAGTCTCTTATGCTCTTCAAGATTATTTATTCCATCAACAATGTAGCAAAAACAGTAATATAGTAAAATATTTTTACAATTCAAAATAGGTTTTCCAGCTAAAATGTAATTTATTCCTGTGATGGCAAAGCTGAATTTTTAGCAGCCATCACTCCAGTCTTCAGTGTCACGTGATTCTTTAGTCATTAATTTAATCATTCTAACATGCTGATTTGGTGGTCCAAAAAAAAAATTTATTAGAAAAATATATTATAAAATTATAAAAAATGTTGAGAAACCATAATAAAAAACACATTTTTCAGGAATCTTTAAGGAACAGAAAGTTCAAAATAAGAGCATTTGTATGACAAAAATCTTTTGTTGCATTATAAATATCCTTAAACTCACTTTTGATTAATTTAATGTGTCCTTAAATAGAGCAACAGCTTCTTAAAAAAAATCAAAATGACCCCAAACAGTAGTGTGTAAGCAAATGCATGTATGACCTTGGACTTCATATACTAAGTTTCAGTTAGAGTCTGCATTTGGCTTAAATTTGCCCTGCTAATGTAAATCATCACAAACACATATTTATATGTTTTTAAATATATGACTTGCCTGTTGCAGATGATGGGTAATATCATCTAATTTTAAGATCAGTGGCATAATCACTCAGCTGATTGACACGCCTTACTTAAGACTCCTTGTGCAAATTTAATCACGCACTGTTAGCAAAATCAAACTTGAGGCACTTTTACCAGTAACAGCGCCTCCAGATGGCTGAGGTAGGTCTCTTCACTGGCCAGGATTCCAGACAACACCCTTTTCCTCATCTCCAATCCCTTCTCCAGGTCCAACTCCGCCTGCATGAACACAGAAAGAGCTCACACGCTTCTGAACAACACACTCTTAAATCACGACATTAAATTACATACTGGCAACGCTGAAAAGAGCTATAAAAAAGCGATATGGCACTGGTTCAATGGAGCTGCTTTATGGTCTTATAATAACTGTCTTGGCTACATGAGAATCATGGGAAATTCATAACACCTTTGAACTGAATAAGGCCTTTATGTAGTCTACACTATTCACAAAGCCCTGAGTAAAGTATTAGAGATACTACAGACCTAGAATCCATCCAAAAGCAAGGCATATCTATTTTGTGTCATGTGTAGGGTTACCGAGTGCTGATGATGGCTAAGTGGGCCTGAAATGTTGGTTTCCATGGCCACAGCACAGGTAGTGAAAACCACAGATGTTTGTGATAGTCTCATGAGACTTTCCAGTCCAGATTTTAGGATAAAACATCCATCTGCTACATGACTGTGTTATCACTGTAGACTATACTGGCTTGATTTGAGTTTTTAAGCTGAGGTGACGTTAAAATGCTTTCACTGCATACATTTCTTCTAATCTCACCAACTGATATTAGATGTAAAACCCCACCTGGTGACAAAGTAAATCCCGCTACTGAAAAGGTGGAAATCAAGGTTTTATTCATGAACTCTTGGGTGCCAGACGTCTCACCCCAGGGGGCACCCCTGTATCTCTAGACCACCATCTTTTATTCATCCACATATTTATTAATCAAAGCATGTCGGCGTTCCAGCGCATGAGAATGAGTTGAGCTCATCTCAGATGCTCAAACAATAACCCTCGCTTACTGAAAACGCAAAGACGAGAAAATATTTCTCATCATACACACAACAGGCAAAAATTACAAACCTCTCCAACGAGAAAGAAGCAAACATGTTTAAAGAACATACACAGTACAGTATATCAATAACAACTAGGAATACATAGATAAATTATAAAAAATATTTAACCACATGTAATTAGATGATATTTTAAACATAAGGTATATAAAAAATGAGTTATTATAAACTTGTTTGATTCACTTTAACTTTTCCAATACCTATTTTTCTATCTGGAAGCTAATGGAAGTTGCCCCACTTTTGGATTTTCATTTGTCTTATACTGTACTTTGAAATGAGACCTAATAAAAAACAGATTTGTTCCATTATGAAGCCAACATGCAGAAAAGGTATAACTTTCAATATAAAGTTAAAGAGATTTCTTAAACACAATAATTTGCTTATAAAGAAGTCTAAATTCAATCTTTTGGAATTTCAATAAACCACATTAGATTTTCTTTAGCTTAATCTGAATAGAGTGGCATTCTAAAACAGTTCTTTGTGACAGCATGTCAAGACTATTCTTAAACATGCAATTTGCGCTCATTAAAGTCAAATCTGGTTGTGTGTTTGAGGAGAATGTGTCTGAAAAATGGGTGACCACCCCTCTGTAGTGTCAATTGCAGGTTTATTTGCAGCTCAATTCAAGACGTTTTCATAGCAAATCCCTCTTTGAATCAATCCATATTTCCAATTCCTGGTTGTGTCTATGTTGAGTAAACAAGTAAAGCATGTAGGTGTTACTGAGGAAGGGTGCATGAGTGTGTGCAGGTGAGTATCTACAGCTAAACACGGAGGTCATACGGGCCCAAATAAACTGCTTGCCTCTGGGCCTGGTATTGGCAGGGAGGGACATCAATCAATCTGACAGCCAATGGCTGTGTCAATGAAGCAAGAAAGCTCTGTTTTACAATCAGTAATTTAATTTGATGACCACTATGCATGATGAGGACAGTTTCCCGAGGCTCTGAAATGAAAGGCATGATAACAATAGAAACTAGAAAGAATTTTTTTAGATCACGCATGATTGCATGCAATGAACGACGTGAGATTCTTCTGCACAGTGCCGAGCTATACAATATTTATTAAGCTGCGATAAGCACTAAATGTTCAATTAGAATTGTACTATGCAGACTCAGCACTTTAGAATCTGCAAGCTTTGAAATCTGCCAAATTTCACAGCTCACTGGTTGGTACCATTACCATTGAGGCTATAAATATCTGTGGGTTTACTGGTACAATTATTCATAATGGACTGCTTCACAGATGGCATATACTTGGTGGATTCCTATCATGAATCCATGCATGCATAAAGAAATCTCTTATACGTACTCTTTTACCTTCGCACACCACCAAGAAAGCATTCATCTCTCTATGCCCAACAAAATATGATTATGACTCGTCATTTGTGGCATTCTGTAGTCATATATTTGTTTAATCAATTATTTTTGTATTTGTAAAATAAACGTAATTATTCAAAGGCCAAAAAAATCAAAATGTCAGATTCATCACTGTCTGGCTGGCAAGGAGGTGACTTACAGACTTTGAGGACTCGATCGAGCCGGAGGAGAGAGTGTCTCGACTGCTGCGGCTCTTGGAGCTGAGGTGAGGGGAGGAGGAGGGGGAGTCGTCGATGTAGGGCAGAATGTCATGGTGTTGGCGCTGCTCCTCCGCTCGATCCGCGTCGTAACCATAGGTGGGCGGAGTGCCTGTAAATGGACCATCTGTGAAAAGTAGGAAAAAAAGGAATACGCTTGACAAACCAAGTGGAAGAACAGCATCATAATTTATGAAACGTAAAATATCTTTTGAACCATGCTTACTAGAATGAACTGCACAGAAATAAAGCTACTGATTGGTAAACAGAGTTCATGCCCCATGTCTTAATGTCATCAGCTAAGAGAGTCTGTTTCAAATTCTCAGTGTTCAATTGATTCAGTTTAAGTGGCAGTCTAACATTAGCTTAGAGCTCTGAAAGAGCAATGAGATTATGTCTGAAGTGGGTTTTAAGTTTTGGTATTAATGCAGACAGGCCAGAACTTTCTGTATACATTAAGATCACAAATAACTTTGTGGATTAAAGAGTTTCCCTCACCAGAGGAAGAGACATAAAGGAAGACAAACGCTCTCACTCCTGTAGAAGAGCAGCCCGAGTTCCCTCTTTCTGAACCGGTTTGGCCATTAAGCTGCTGGCAGCCACACCAGAGGATCTCATATTTATTCAGTACAAGCTCTCAGTTAAAACTAACTGTTTTGCCATCATATAAGACAAGCACATCTGTTACCCTCTGGAAGGAATATGCAGGACATTAAAGGGTTAGTTGTTGCAAACCAATGTGAATTTCTTTCTTCTGCACAACACAAATATTCAAAGAGGTGACAGCAATAATGCACTGCCAGCTTTAAACAACTGACAGACACAGTGAAACTGTCAATACAAAGTCATTGCGGATGAATCCCTCCCTTGTTTTTCAGAGTTTCCTGTTGGCAGGTGGGAAAATTCCTGCAGTTATAAAACCAGAGAAAAGGCCACAGAAACATGTCAATGTGAGTGTTTACTTGATATGGAAAACAGGTTTTCATAAACTTTCGTGCAGTTTGCTATTTGCACAACTTGTTTACTAGCACGTATGAACGTTGATCATTTTGCTTACTATGAAATAAAACTTATTAAAGAGTCACTGAGCTATTACATTTCTAAAAATAAATATTATAATATTAATAAATACTATATACACTACCATCCAAAAGTTTGGGGTTTGGGATGTTTTTGAAAGAAGTCTTTCATGCCCACCAAAGCTGCATTTATTTGATCAAAAACACAGTAAAACAGTAATACTGTGAAATATTATTACAATTTAAAATACCTGTTTTCTATTGGAATATATTTAAAAATTTAATTTATTTCTAAGATGGCAAAGCTGAATTTTAGCAGCCATTACTCCAGTTCTCAGTGTCACATAATCCTTCAGAAATTATTCTAATATGCTGATTTGCAGCTCTAGAAACATTTCTTATTATTATCAGGGTTGAAAACAGCTGCTTAATATGTGATACACTTTTTCAAGATTCTTTGATGAATAGATTAATGGTTTAAAAGAAGCATTTATTTGAAATAGCAAAATCGTTACTTACTATGCTTTTGATAAATTTAAGGTGCACATACTAAATAAAAGTAGTTTCTATCCTAAACTAATTAATAAATAATAATAATAATAAAAAACCCTTACTGACCCCAAAACTCTGCACAGTACTCAGGATTTTTTCTCTATAAATTGTAGATTTAAGTTTGAATAAATTCAAGTCCAAATTATTAATTATAACATTTGTGTGAAAACATTGACAAAAATTGTACGCATTAATATGGCCGTATAGACTGTAATGGAATGAGACCCACTGTGTTTATGCGTAAAGCCAGATGAGCATGAAACAGCTCTAGCTGACTCTGAGTCACACTGCCTTGTCATTGCCTCAGCGTTCATCCTCCCACTTTTGCCTCTGTCATCTCTCTCTCTCTCCCTTTCATACACTCTTTCTCATCCCTTCCTCTGGCTTCCCGCAGATGTCTGCTGCTATTTGGCTGAAGGAGAAGCATGCCATGCACATCTGGAAATATCATCATCATCACCATCATTATAAACAAAATTAGACGGCACTTCCATCCTCTTTCTGAAATCTACACACACTTGTACAGTAACGACAAACAAGAATTCCATATAAATCGTGGACAGTCATGATAGTGACATGATAAAATGTGTTAAATGCAACCAAGAATGCTACAATAATATTGGTTAAACAAAATACTTCATTAAAAAGCATGGGTTTTCAAATTCTACAGAAATCTGTGGGCCTGCTCATGGGCAGTAAATCCCAGGATCTCTGTAACAGAGGGTTATTCCCTGCAGGATGAAGAGCAGATTGAAACCTACACTATGTCGTCCCTCAGTGGAAGTGGGGAAGCCTGGGAGGTGAAATGCTGCAAAACTGCCAAAATCTCATCAGCATGTGTGCCAGAGGGCTTCAGATAATCCTATCATTTGGGTTCGAAAGAATAGGAAAGAATTTGTGGGAGGAATTGGGGTGCTAATGTTTCTGTGAGAGCCGACGTCTCCTTCAGGGCTCTTTGGATGGATAGGTGAGGGTAGTGATGGGGACTGAGATTTTGCAGAGGTCTGCATCTGCCAGATAAATTAAAGACACGCCTTCCTCCTCCCATGTGTCACATGTTCCATTAAAGTCTGGAAATAAGAGTGCAGAAAATGTGCGTGTATGTGTGGTACCCATGAGTGGCTGGCCTCTAGGGAGGAGAAAAAAAACTGGGAAAAGAGATGTAAAATGACAAATCAGGGATAAAGAAGTCGGTCCATTTTGTTCCCCACAGTTGGTTTCCCTAAATATCCAATTTTCGGGCAATTTAATACCCCCCACCCCTAGCTACCGCACGCACTGAAAAGAAATGAATATGAAGAACGAAAAAGGGGAGGTGAAAATTAAACAGAAATGAGTAAAGCACCGCCTCAGGCCACGATTGAATCAAACAGGGATTGCACAGAGAAGCTAATTTGATGAGGTGTCATTTTAAGGGCATAAAATAAAAGAATACAGCCTGTGTTGGCTGATATTACTTATGCAGACTTTTCCTGTCTGTACAGATTTAAAAAAATCCATTTAAAAACATAAAACCAAAATCAGGTGTGCATTTGTGTAACTTCAATCAATATGAGGTCAGCTAGATTTTTTTCCTTTTTTCTGTTCAGTGTTGATTACAATACTCTGAGTTTTGAGATGTTGCTTCACAGAATCAGTTTTAGCATGCTGACAGTATAAACGTCTCAGGTTACGTATGTAACCATGGTTCCCTGAAGGGAACGAGACGCTGCGTCGAAAACGCATATGGGAACGCCTTCAGCGTGACCAGGCTCTGAATATGATGTGTAATCAGTCAAACAAGGGCGAGGCGTCACGGGCGGGGTGACGTCACGACCAGGAAGCATATAAGCACGTGCGGCGGAGCCGGCTTCAGCTTCAAGTCATGAAGCAAGCGCTGGCAGGGATGCCGGAAGTGTGGCAACGCGACGCAGCGTCTCGTTCCCTTCAGGGAACCATGGTTACATACGTAACCTGAGACGTTCCCTTCCAGGAACTTCGAGCTGCGTCGAAAACGCATATGGGAACGAGATACCAACGCCGCCAGACTGACAAGTCCCTGCCTGGTGTCAGGACGAAAGGACAGAGGAGCCGGGAGTGGCTCGGATGTCGAGGTCATAGAACCTAACGAAAGTCAGGGGCGTGGACCACCCAGCTGCGTTGCAGATGTCCTGCATGGAACACCTGCCCAGAAGGCCTCGGAGGCCGCCACACCTCGGGTTGAGTGCGCTCTGACTCCCACCGGCGGGGGGAGCTCAGAGGCCTCGTATGCCAAAGCCATGGCACCCACAATCCACCTACTAAGAGGAGGGCTTCGTAGCAGGAAGACCCCTCTTAGGCGGACCATAGCACACGGGCAGCTGGTCCGCTTTCTCCACAGGGAGGACCTGTGGATGTATGCGTCTAGTGCTCAACTGGACACATACGGTTGTGCTTCTCCTGGTCTGGCTCCCCGAAGGGAAGAGGACAGAAGGCCTGCAGTACGACCGGCTGTGGAACGACCGATGGGACCTTCGGAACATACCCCACGCGGGGGTAGAGGAATACTTTCGCCGAACCGGGCGCAAAGTGAATAGAGGCCGTAGTCAGGGCCTGAAGGTCACTCACCCTCCTCAGAGAGGTGATAGCCAATAAGAAAACGGTCTTGATAGTGAGGAGTCTCTCAGTTATCTCCTGAATGGGCTCGAAAGGTGCATTGCACAGAGCCTCCAGAACCACAGCCAGATCCCAAGTAGGGACGAGATCGTACTGGAGGCCTCAGCCTCAGCGCACCGCGGAGGAAACGTGTAACCAGGGGGTGTCTACCCACTGACTGGCCACCGGTAAGGGCGTGGTATGACGAAATAGCTGCCACGTACACCTTAACAGTGTAATGGGTTACCCCTGCGGAGAAACGGGCCTGCAGGAACTCCAGTACTGCACCAACGGGGCAGTTGACTGGGTCGAGCTGGCGGTCCCCGCACCAAGAAGTGAAGAGCCTCCACTTCAAGGCGTACAGTTTCCTCGTAGAGGGAGCTCTGGATTGGAGGATGGTCTCGACAACCTCGGTTGACAGACCGGAAGCTATGAGCTGTGCCCCCTCAGGGCGTCACACCAACAGCTTCCATCACTCCGGGCGAGGGTGCACCTCGGTGCCCCCGGCCTGTGAGAGGAGGTCCCTCCTGACGGGCACTTCCCACGGAGTGCCGTCGAGGAGAGATATCAGGTCCGAGAACCATACTCGGCCCGGCCAGAACGGTGCTACTAACAGTAGACTGACCTCGTCCCGGCGCACTCTCGCCAGAACTCCAGGGAGCAGAGCGATCGGGGGGAAGGCATACAGACGGAGCCTCGGCCACGTCTGTACCATAGCGTCCAGTCCCAGAGGAGCTGGAGGGGTCAGCGAGAACCAGAGAGGACATTGTGCTGACTCTTGAGTCGCAAAGAGGTCCACCTGGGCCTGGCTGAAAATACCCCAAATCTGCTTCACCACCTCGGGGTGAAGCCTCCATTCCCCGGGCCTCAGCCCCTGCCTCAACAGGATGTCTGCTCCCACATTGAGATGCCCATGTATGTGCATAGCTCTCAGAGATAAGAGCTTGCCCTGGGACCACACAAGGATCTGGTGTGCCAGCTTGTACAAGGGGCGCGACCGCAGACCTCCTTGGTGGTTGATGTAAGAGACCACTGCCGTGCTGTCGGTGCGCACCAGCACGTGGTGATCTCTCAGGTCTGGGAGGAAGTGCTTGAGTGCACGGAACACCGCTAACATCTCTAGCCGATTGATATGCCACGTCGGGTGGCAACCTCTCCACAGACCGCGGGCAGGGTGGCCACTCATGACCGCACCCCAACCGGTGAGGGAAGCGTCCGTCGCTAGCGAGACGCGGCGACAAGGAGCTCCCAACACCGGGCCCTGGGACAAGAACCAAGGATTCCTCCACATGTCGAAGGCACGGACACAACGGCGTGACACTTTGACAGCGCGGAGTGAGTTTCCCCTCAGGGAGACCCCCTTGGTCTTGAGCCACCACTGTAGGGGTCTCATGTACAGCAGGCCAGAAGGTATCACGCTGGACGCAGCTGCCATGAGCCCCAGCAGTCTCTGAAACTGCTTGACAGTGAGTGACTGGCCTTCTCGCACTCTCCTGACTGTAGTAAGGATCGACTCGATCCGAGCAGGGGACAATCGTGCCTGCATCGTGGTCGAATCCCACACCACGCCTAGATAAGTGATTCTCAGAACCGGAGAAAGCACACTTTTCTTGGCGTTCAGTCTCAACCCCAGTTCTTTCATGTGGGCGAGAACGACATCTCGATGCCGAACCGCCAACAGCTCTGATTGAGCGAGGATCAACCAATCGTCGATATAATTGAGTATGCGGATGCCCTGAAGCCGCAACGGGGCCAGTGCCGCATCCACACACTTGGTGAAAGTGCGGGGTAAAAGTGCTAGGCCGAAGGGAAGAACCCGATATTGGTACGCTTTCCCCCCAAAGACGAACCTCAGGAACTTCCTGTGAGAAGGAAGGATGGAAACATGGAAATATGCGTCTTTGAGATCTATCGTGACAAACCAGTCCTCGGACCTGATTTGAGTCACGACCTGCTTGATAGTAAGCATCCTGAACTTCAGCTTTCTGACTGAGCGGTTCAGTAGACGCAGATCCAGTATGGGCCTCAGCCCTCCATCCTTCTTCGGAACAATGAAGTACCGGCTGTAGAAACCGGACTGGGTCTCGTGAGGAGGAACCAACTCGATGGCTTCCTTCCTCCGCAGAGTACCAACTTCCTGTTCCACAACCAGAGCCTGCCCGGGGCGGACCGCAGTCATAACAACCCCGCAGAACGGCGGGGGTGGCCCGCCGAACTGAATACGATAGCCTTTCGCTACGGTCTGCAGGACCCAAGGAGACACATTCGGCAGCCGCTGCCAGGCTGTCAAATGCTCTACTAAGGGAATCGGTCTCTCGAGACTGACCTCTGGTGCAGCCAGACCGCTGTCTTGAAGCGGCGCACCGGCAGGAGACGCGTAACCTGGCGGCTGAGGCGAGTTTCTCGGCTCCGCGCTGCCGGGCGGACAAACCTGAGAAATATACTCGCTGGGACCGGCTGTGCCCTGGAACAGCGGCAGGGTCAGCAGACAAGTCCCTGGAGGGCACCGAGGGGAGACGGTCACCGTGTGCCGCGGTGTAAGCCGCTCCACCCCGGTAGGGGTCGTCCTCCATAGTCCTGGGGCTCACCCGTCAGGACCTCTGAACGAACCAGACCCTGCAAGGCAGGACCCAAAGAGACACATTCGGCAGCTCGCTGCCCAATGATCTTCTAAGGGAATCAGTCTCTCGAGACTGACCTCTGGGTTCAGAGAAGCGGCCAGACCGCTGTCTCGATGCGGCGCACCGGAATGAGACGCGTAATCTGGCGGCTGAGGCGAGTTTCTCGGCTCCGCGCTGCCGGGCGGACAAACCTGAGAAATATATTCGCTGGGACCGGCCGTGCCCTGGAACAGCGGCAGGGTCAGCAGACAAGTCCCTGGAGGGCACCGAGGTGAAGTGGTGCAAGCCACTCCACCCCAGTAGGGGTCGCCCTCCGCGGTCCTGGGGCGCGCCCGTCAGGACCTTTTGCGCGAGGAGCTGGTATGCGGAGGAGGCTGCGCCCGCCCAGCAGCCACCTGAGTTTAGAGAGCGTGCATACCCTCTGCCCACCAAAGATGTTGTAAGCAGAGCAGGAGCCTTCAAAGGCGATGCCGTGGAGGGAGACAGATAGCTCGCAAGCGTCTGTTCAACCCGCGGCATCATCGCCGCATACCCGCGCTCATTCAGTTCCCGCGGGAACGACTGGCCGGGACGAAAAAATTTCACCCGCGATCTCGACACCTCGGTGAGGAGATCGGGGAAAACGGAAGGCTCCTGTGTAGAAGTAGCTCTCTGGGGCGAGAGAGGCGGCGAAACCTCGTCAACGCTCGTCACATCAACCTCCTCGGAGGACGCAGCGTCAAGCCCTCGTCTCGGGGGAAGAGACCGCTTCCGAACCGAGAGACGGGGCGCCAGATCTGGCTGATACGGGAGGAGATAGGGACATGCCCGTCTGACTCTCGCCAGCCAGATCAGCCTTTTTCTCTTTTTTTTTTTTTTCATTTTATGCTTGTGCAAACACTGCAGCTTACAAAGCTTTCATAGTTATATCATATTGGGGTGACAGAGGCGGCGAAACCTCGTGAACGCTTGTCACATCAACCTCCTCAGAGGAAGAGAGAGACAGCTTCCACACCGAGAGACGGGGCGCCAGATCTGGCTGATACGGGAAGAGATAGGGATATGCCCGTCTCACACTCGCCAGCCAGATCAGCCTGCGAGCCCCACGAGTGCAGCCGCCGCTCTGCCTCGGCAGCAGCGGGACCGGCACCGCGTGGGGAGCTCGCGAAGGCTCCCTTCTCGAAGAGAGCCCTCCGGGTGCGGAGACCGATTTTGCGTGCTCCGCACCCAGGCAGACCACGCGCAAATCGTGTGTGTCCTCGCTCATGATATAGCGAGGGCAAGGATGCACACACGACTCAAAACATGGTCTGAAAGCTTCACCCCTGAGCTTGCCCTTGGCTTTGGCATGATACTGAATGCTTTCCACTTAAAACTAGGACAAACAACAGTAAATAAGACTGACACACACAGAGCGCTTCGCTGAATGACAAAAAGCTGAAGCCGGCTCCGCCGCACGTGCTTATATGCTTCCTGGTCGTGACGTCACCCCGCCCGTGACGCCTCGCCCTTGTTTGACTGATTACACATCATATTCAGAGCCTGGTCACGCTGAAGGCGTTCCCATATGCGTTTTCGACGCAGCTCGAAGTTCCTGGAAGGGAACTGCCAGAAGTTTAAATTTGTCCCATCTAAAATACTACTGCCACAACCATATAAGCACCACTTTTATAAAAGTCACCACCTTGAACAATACATTTTAAAGCAAATTACTGTCAGTCTAACCCCAACCCTTGAATTTGAGGGTCTAGACGTCCAATAAAGCCCATTACTGATTATTCCAAATATGTGCCTTGAGTAAAACAGGCCAGTTAGATTTTCGTGCAGTTATCGCTTATCCAAGTGGCATGTTTATTTGCAAAGAAATAAACATAAGAAGTGACTGGGTTGAATCCAGGAAAGCAGCCAAATCTGGTGTGTTGCGATCGTACAATGAAGCACCCTAGTGAGAGTAAATCAGCCTTTGTTCCAGCAAGAGGAAGAGTGAATCACAACACACCAACACAGTGAGTCACCCTGCAATCAACACTACAACCAAGCTGCCATCCTCCACCAAACCCTATCTTTCGGTTTGCTCTGACCATACTTAAAAGCATGGCAGCAGAATCGGATTAAAATGTGTCCAAGATGCTGCCACAAATTCCCCCGAGTCCTTCCTCTGTCACAGGTTTATGTGAATGATTTAAACACGGATTTGTCACACTCAAATCAACGTCTCAATGCATGTTTATGTGTATGCTAGCAAGCACTTTTGTTGATTTTTCCAACAAGCTGAGATCTGTTACACTTCCATTTCCAAACATTCAAGTGATTTGGAAAATATAGTATTTAAATGGCAAAAAAATTGAATGCTGTCTGGCTGAATTGAGGTCTATATTACTGCCAACTATGTCTGTCCTGTTATGTAAACAAAGAAAGATGTGTGCTGTGCTTGCTGGAGGAGGGAGGTGCTGTTGCAGAACAGAGTGAAAGAGATTGAAGTCGTCAGAAATAGTTCCCATTGATTGAATCATGACTAATTCAGTAAAGTCAGAGGAAATTCCCAGATGCGTCTAAAAAGCAAGCTCAACAGGGACCGTCTTATCTAGCACTCATCCCAAAGGTTATTCTGTTTACCTATCTACTTTCATGACTTATCATACCAGTTGAAGAGAAAACAAAAATCGAGATGAAGAGAGGGTGCTAAACATGAAAAACTAGCATCCGTTTCAAGGAGTTGGCTGCCTCGGAAGGGAACCTGGATGACAACAACTGCGATTATGTCACAACTGAATTTGCCTTTACACAATTTGCACTGATGTCAGACTTACCAACTCCACATGGTTTATATCCCCTATAGAACCGCAAGGCAGACGGAGGGTGGCCCAGTGAGGCGACTTCCTGCCAACTGTTTGATCAGTGTAGACGCAGGAGCATACTTCTCTCAGCAGACTCTTCTAACGACTCCATTAATTAACAAGTCCTATCATCTGCATGACTTTGATACTGTGCAACTTGTTACGAATTCGACAACCATCGAAATCTTTGAGACAAGTGGGCAATTATGCCGTCAGGCCTAATTGAAGAGCATGACCAGAGATGGCCGGTATATATTACATAAATTATCTAATGACTGTATTAGTTAACATACTAGATTTTTTGATGAATATTTAAGCTGTGCTTGATTCACTAAAAAGAACCAGTTTAAAAGAGTAATTTGTAAATGAGACAATACTGGTCACAGTGTATGCCATTGATTCACAAAACCGGTTCATAAGAATCATGATTGATTCACTAAAAAGAACCAGTTCATAATAATAATTTGTTTGTTGTTCGGATTAAACTGGTTGTGCTGTTATGTTACGATACACTATTACTAAAATAAGTTCATAAGAGCCACTGTCTGTAAATTAGGTTATGCTGGTTGCAAGACATGTTTCTGATTTAGTGAAAAAAAGACTGGTTCATTAGAGTCAAAAGTTTGTGAACTGGATTACACTCATTACTCACATTTATGTTACTGATTTACAAAAAATGGTTAATAAGTGTAATTTTTCTGTGAATCAGATTACAATGCTTGTGCTGTATGTTTTTGACTCACTAAAAAGAACCAGTTCACAAGAGTCAACTGTTTGTGAATTAGATTACATTGGTCATGCTGTGTGTAACCAATCCACTAAAAAGTAATTTGATTGTGAATCAGACTACACTGGTCACACTGTACATGCAGCCTGCAAATCAACAGTGATGCCTGTCTTAAACACTACCAATTAAATAAGAGTGTTCTTTATTTTCTGTTGTACTGTTTGCTTAACCAATAGAAATTGTGCATTTGAAAACACAATGTGCCAAGCATTCGGCAGGTTAAGATGAAGATCTAAATCTTCAAGATGCTCTTAAACACATGACCGCTTCCCCCTAATGCACCATCAGTACTGTGTGATTTCTTAGATCTGGAGCGGAACCTCATTAATTTATATCTATGCATTACCTTGTGTTTTACAGCCCTCATCTAGCTTTCATCTGAGGAAAGATATAGAATACAAAAGAGCATGTTATAGATGAATAAAACAGGCTGATTTATTAAAAAATAATACATCTCAGATGTGTGCCCATTATGGTGTTAAATCTATTCTAAGCCTTCACAGGTTCTTTCATCCACCACTTGTGTCACCAAACAAGTGTGTTTCACTCAAAAATAGCTTTTAAAAAGAATTGTACAGGGGTGTGTCGGGTCAGTGGTAGCCTAGCGAAAAAGGTTAAAGGTGGCCTGTTGTGTGCTCATGTATCTCGGGTTTCAAACGGCATATGGCTCTCAGTGCAGGTCACCAAGGAGAAGTCTGAAAAAGCTGAGTCAGCCCTGAACATTAGCACTGGAAAACCACATGTTCTTTTCCACCTCGGTGCTCTCTGTGTCTCTCATTCCACTTCCTATCTCTGTATTCTTTCTGTAGTAGATGAGCAGAAGGGTCAAAAATGTATCCTGTCGATCTTGAGTGGTGTTTCTACCTAGAATCTAACTATGATGATCACCTTAATGGGAAAAAAATAGGCTAGGCTCCAACTGCAGCAGAACCTATCCCAAAAGAGAGCTATACTGTACTCTTAATACACGTCTCCACACTTCTTCTCTTATTCTCAGCTTGACTAAGCCGAAATACACATACGTACTGAGCCCAGCAGGAGCAAAATTGTCAGTGGCGTACCGAACTACAACCGCAGAGTTCTGTCTCTTATCATTAGCAAACAGCAGTCTCTGACAAATCTGGCTTAATCTGTTGTTAAACAGATGCCCAATATCACACCCCTGCCACTGTGGCATTAGCTCTTTTTAGAATCCGAGCTGAAAGATTTGTTACCTAATGTGGAGAATTAGCCTAGGTAACCAATGAAAACTGAGAGGTTGACACATCCATTTTTGACTGGCTGCTAACTGTGAGCTGGATGACAAAGGAGGTGGGATTTGTGTTTGGTAATTTTTATAGTCTTCTTGAAAATACCGAGATATGAATTTTTGCTCATATCGCCCAGCCCTACTTTGAAATACAGTGCAGGTCTACACATTCACCTACAAACCATTCATGTACATTTTAATCAGAGTTGTCTCTCTCTCTCTCCAAATTATCTTGTTAGGCTTTTTTTGAGCAACACCTGGTTCATTCATCCTTCAACCCTCATGTCACATCAATATGGTTCTTCACTTTGTCAAAACAACAGAGCATGGTGAGATCTAAAGATATGTCCCACTGTAACGCACCTTATTACATCCTCCAGCTGCTTTGGAGACTAGATATTTCCTTCCTGCTCCTTCAGAAAGAGTTAATATATTCAATTTGGGCTAAAAGAGCACATTTAAAGCGAAAACTCTCGCTTGACTTGCGAGTTGAGCGTGGGGATGAAAGGATTAACGCAACTCTGAGTTTTACTCCCAGCTATAATTGAGAGATTCAGACTCCTAGACTAAAATACACCACCTTACAATTGTATATTTCATAAAAATCTAGCAATAAAACAAATATTTAGCCTCAATTAACCCTTCTCATTCTGTTTCTTTCTGGGTTTTTTACACTCTCCCATACGCACACTACACTGTCATTATTTACTGACCCTCATTTCATCCCAAACCTGTATGACTTTCTTTTATCACTGCAAACATCTCCTTTTCCATTTCATGGAAGACAGAAAATTGCATTGTAGAACAACATGAGGGTCAATAAATTATATATATATATATATTTTTTTTTTTTTTAATTGTTCCTAAAACATCTCTTTAAGTGAAGTGACATACTGCTAAGTATGGTGACCCATACTCAGAATTCGTGCTCTGCATTTAACCCATCCAAAGTGCACACACACAGCAGTGAACACACACACACTGTGAACACACACCCGGAGCAGTGGGCAGCCATTTATGCTGCGGCACCCGGGGAGCAGTTGGGGGTTCGGTGCCTTGCTCAAGGGCACCTCAGTCGTGGTAGTGAGGGTGGAGAGAGCGCTGAACATTCATTCCCCCACCTACAATCCCTGCCGGCCCGAGACTTGAACCCACAACCTTTGGATTACGAGTCCGACTCTCTTACCATTAGGCCACGACTTCCCCTTTAACGTCACTACTGCTGCTTCACTCTTTTTGCCATGTGTGCATCTATGTGTGATTGTTTATGCATGTGTGTGTATAAACAAGCAACCCCTTCCACAATAGAAAAGGAGAGGAGGAAACATCCTTGAAACAGATGCCTTGACAACACCTCAGAGACGGATTCCACCGTGAGACTCCACTATGGAGACAGCAGATCTGACTCAGACTCTGAAGCATCAGGCCCCCTCAGTGCACAAACATCTAGAGAATTGTCAAGGAGAACAGCAAGATATTCTTGGACTCTTGTCCCTGTGAACATTCTTGTTCTTCCAACATTCCAAATTCCACTGTGCCAATTAATTTTTTATTCATACAATTAATTTACATACACAGCCATTCAAAAGTTTGGGGTCGGCAGGATTATTATTTTTGTTTTTTTAATAAATATTTTTATGCAGCAAGTGTACACTAAATTGATCAAATGTGACAGTAAAGATATTTATAATGTTACATATTATTTTTTAAAAATGCTGTTCTTTTCTTTTCTTAAGATAATAATAGTAAAAAAATACTTTTCTTGAGCAGCAAATCAGCAAATTAGAATGATTTCTAAAGATCCATGACACTAGCTATGTTTCCATCTACCTATTTTTATGCACATTTTGGAATATCGCATAAAAAACGCTGGATGGAAACGCCAAGATGCGCATCAATTTTAAAAATGCGCATAAAAAAACTTATGTGCACAATTGAGTAGGATACACTTTTTATCTGATAAGAAAAAATGCGCATAAACTACAATGGAAACACATTTACCGAATAAATTCCGCCATTCGCATCAAAAAAGTCAATTGACTTTGCGTGATGGGAAGGGATAAATTGACTAACCAGTGGACCGATCTCATTGCACAGCATCTGAAATGTTGTTTTGGTTGTTCTAAAATGCCTGAGCAAAGTCATCAAATTATTTCATCAAATTATTTCCCAAACAGCAGGCATCCACCTCCGAAACCAATGACAGCATTTATTGTTTCATCTGCTCGCTTTGAGGTGCAAGTAATTCATCATATATTAAAATTATTATATTAAATCGCTTCTCCCACTTTTTTTGTAGATACGTAGTGCCAGTTTATCAGGAAGTGACGATTTTGTTCTCTTTGATTCGTTGGATAGAAACGGTGCTTTATTCACAAATGTTTTATGCGATATTCCATCTTTGCGCACAAGTTAAATTCAAATCATTGGATGGTAACATAGCTACTGAATTGCTGCTGAATATTCAGCTTTGCCATCACAGGAATGAATTATATTACAAAATATACTAAAAATGGTATTTCACAATATTACAGTTTTTACTGTATATTTACTATATAAGAGACTTCGCTCAAAAAACCCAAATGTCTAAACGGTAGTGTAAGAAAATTTGCAAGATTGTCATTCTTATGAAAAATTATTTTATTCTTTAAATTACACAAAATCACTACAAAAATTCTCATTTGCCAACCCTTCCAAAAACAATAAATCACGTTTCATGTCATCCACCTGCTAGTGAATGCTTTCTTTGAGATTTAATGTCTTTCCAATGCCTCAGTCAGCAGAGCCAGGCCTCTGTCAAACAAAGGAGATTTCCCAGTAGAGCACGTGTCCTAAAATGATGTGGAAAAGACCTCTGTGTGCGTGCTGGGGGTCTAGGCCTGAGATGAGAGGTTGGGGGAGGGGCGAAAAAGAGAAAGGAATAACGGGGATGTGGTGCTACAAAACCTCTGCAGTGCCGCACCACCATCTACTACACCTACCAGATGTGCACACAGCTGCCACACACAATACAGTATATCAAGGGCATAGGGAGTGTGTACACACAAACAGAATTTATAATACACATCAAGGTCAAAGTGACGGATATAAGATTTGCACAAATGTACAAACATACGTGAAGCGGATATGATCCTGTCTGACCAGAGAAAACAACATAGCATGTAAAGAAAATCCATAACATTAAGCAAAGATATAGATCATAAAGAATAAGAAAGAAAGGAGAAATAAAAAAAGAAAAAGGGATGGTAAGAGAGAGATCATGAGAAGGAGGGGCAAAATGCAGCATGTGTCATCCTAAAAGAACAAAAGAAGGCTGCGTTCGCTCATCATTGTGATACGAGACACTGGGAAAAATCAATAAATTTGGGGAGGATTCACAGAAGCTGCCATTCAATAGCACAAATTGAATGTGGCCTATTCCTCTGAGACTTCAAAAACAACCCTCAAGCCACGATAGGCTCTTACACAGATCAACACACACAGACCACTTCAGCTGGACCACAATCGAAAAACAGCCACTTTCAGATATATATCATAGCTAACTCAAATGCTATAAAATAGCATCATTTCCAGAGAATTATCCCCAACAGCACTGGACACCCTCCACAAAGATCCCATTAAGAGTACAGAGAGCAAACCGACCCAAGGGGGGAAGGAAAAGCATAATAAATAAAGGTATCTCATTCATGATGTTACCACAGATAGATGGTTTTCAGGCACACAGAGTGTAGGCATCAAGGATGGATGTGTCACTAGGACAGCCATCATGCTGTCAATACTTCATGCAGGTTGACATGCAGTTTTCCTTCTCTGACTGATAAAAGGACTACACTTAAAAGGTCCATAAAAGGACTGAAGAACAACTTGAGGCACGACCTCCTTTTCTTTTTACCTGTCTGTTGTCTTGTCTCTGAGCACAGTAAGACTGAAGCAGTAGAGCAGATTGTCAAGAGCATTCAACGTGCCTGCCAACGTGAACGTCATTCATAATTTTTTATCTAATTTGATTATGGTTCCGTTACCAGGACGTGTAGTACTCTATGTTTAGCACATTTCAACATTTATTTTTATAGTTTCAGTTTAAGTTATACTAATTATGTGCTTCTCTCATTTTTATTAATTTTGCTTTATTTCTATTTAGATTGTATTTTTATTTCAGATTTAGTACTCATTTTAGTACTTCAACTTATTTCAGTTATTTAAAATCTTCATCTTTATATATTATTTTATTTCAACTTTATTTCAATTAAGAAAAATGGTTTTAAAGAGTTTTAGTTAACAATAACAACACTGGATCTCTATGCAGACAGCACAGACAGGTACTTGACTGAAAGCCAACTCCACTGCGACCAGCACTAGCTGACCAACAGAAATTACCACAGGTCATCCACCCACGCAGCAAACCTCTCAACAGGAGCTGTCAACTACACAGACATGGAGAGAGGGTTCTAATTCAGCACACAAAAACATAATTCAAGAAGATGCCAAAGACAATTCATTAAATGTTACCTAACTCATTCTATTCTCATATGACTACATAATCAAGTAAGTTACAGTAACTAGGGCCCTAGGAAATCAGTTTTATGTTTTCCCAAATTCAGTTTTTTCTATTTTGTTTTCTGGATTCAGTTTGTTTTCCGTTTAAATTTTTCTAGACTTTAAATTTTATTAATCAAAAGGCATGTCTAATGAACTGACATCACACAACTTACACAATTTAACAGCAATTTATTAAAAGTTTAACAAAAATTAAACTTTTAAGGCCCTATAATTTTTTTTATTATTATTTTTACCAAATTCCATGTTTTCCATTAAATTTCTGGATTCGAGGTTTCATTAAATTTGAATAATCAAAAGCATCTCTAAATAATTGATTTTATTTATAAAAATATATATATATATATTATTTATTTATTTATCTATCAGAAAAACTGTGTAGTGTATTTACATTTTTCTGGTAAATAATTTTCTGGTAAATATTCCTTTAAAATAATATTTTGATAATTTTTTTTTTTTTAGGAGTAGTATTATCATTACAAATAAGTAAGTTAAACCAAACTTTTATTTTGACGGGTTGCTATCAAGACCTTTAAGTTTCTATTTGTATATGATATGACAAAAGTTTTTCTCAAAACAAACGGTAAAATCCTCATGATGTGACTCTCAGAGCATGTTTTCATGTATTCATATATTGCGGTGGCAGAGGCTGGAAACACAGCGAGCATCACATGCGCTTCAGTTTGTGTGTAGTAAACAAAACCACGCGTCTGTGCCATTCATTCACACAGAACATGCAGGATTTATATTTAAATAGTCCTTTTGGGATTTAATATTCACAGACACTAGTCCATAACACACGTGTACTGACCTACTTTTGATTTATTCATCCAAAATCTGGCAAATTCCGCGTTATATACTAAATTCCATTTTTATAAATGGATTATGAATAAAATTTAATTTAATTGAATTCCGTGATTCCGTCCATGTTTTCCGCATCGCGGAAATCATAGGGCCCTAGTTACAGTAGAAAAGTTATCTACATTTAAGAGGAGTGTTTATATAGAATCATGAGTGTTTTTGCTCTTTGTGCCACTGAGAGAGAAAATGTTCTAATACTGCAGGTTGAGTAGCCTCTCAATCGATGTCAAACAACCAACCAGCACCTAAGTGTTTAAAAAGAAGACCATTTTGTTAGTGGTAAAAATGTATTACTGTTTAATATAAAATGTATTATTCTGGTCCTGGATGCTGATCAATACATCATTACAAATGCGTTAAAATATATGTTATAACAGAAAACACCAGTGTACCTAATGCAAGCATTCATTTAATGAATTTCCTTAATATTTTAAAATATTTGAAAACGTGATGTCATAAAATGCCTCTTTGTACCTTGTTTCAACCACAAAGAACAATACAACGAGGCAAACAGGACTGAAGTGGGAGCATCCAGGCTCTTAACCAACCAATCAGATGACAAGGTCGATGCGGTTTCATGGCAACACTATGTTGGATCCTTCCATGCAGTGAATGATGTAATGGGTTCACCTCCGGTGGCTTAAGAGAGATGCAGCTCACCAGCATTCATCTGCAATCTTCGAAGATCTCATTCTGAGACTCTCCCACATGCAGGCGTAGCTCAACAGAGGGGTAATTCAAAGTCTGACCATAAACAGTCCATCGAGAACCTTGCTTGCTCCTAGGGCTGGGCGATATGGCCTAAGAAAAAAATCCCCTATTTTTTCACAAAAAAATCCGATTTACGATTTAAATCGATTTTTTCCCCCTACTTAAAATCAATCTGCAGATGACCAAAAAAAAAAAAAAAAATACAAGTTTAACATCTTGCTATTCAGTAGATAGGAGGTAGTTCTGATAAAGTGCAAACAAAACATTCAACAGCATTAAATATCAGTGACTGTAGGTTTTTTTTTGGCGGGATGATGACGAATGATTTGCAGATCCTGAGCACCACTGACAAGCATCTGATCTTGTAAAATGTGTGGTAAGTACTGCTGCTCCATAGTATAAACAGAGCGGTGCGATCGCGAATCTCAAAAATGAGAGTTAAACTTAAAAGCAATCGTGCAATCAAAAGCAGTTTCAATGTCAGGCATAATAGCGGCTCCCTGATGCCCGCAATTTTATATACAGTATGATTACCCAATGATAAAACTGCAAAAGTATTGAAATATATATTTTCCTCCCATCTCGTATTTATTCCCTTTAAGGAGTTCCATAGTACACATCATTTTCTTTCCGTAAGCGGTATTGGAATGCGGCAGATTGCAGGGGGAGGATCACGATGCCGGCTTAACATCGTGATGTCTATCAGCCATCGGCGATGGACAGTAGCATCGTTTATCAGCCCAACCCTATATGGCAAACGCATGGGGGGAGGGCTGAGCCCATTCAGAACTACGGGAGCCCAGAGGGGAGCGTCGGCGGATGTTAAAGAGAAAACCGATTTACACATTCGAGTTAATCGATAAAATCAATTTATCACCTAGCCTTACTTGCTCCAGTAATCTTTCAGTAGGAAGGTTTCTGTGGGGGTAACTGGCCACTTTGTGGAGGAGAAATGTGGAAAAGGGAATCATGATGTGTGTTACTGGAAATAAAATGAAGCTGTGATATCTTCAAGGGCTCCCAGAACAACCTCAGGGCAGAGGCAGCAAACACATATCGAAGTGGGTGGTGATGTCATGTAAAGAAGTTTTTCATGTGGGTCTGTGATCTGTACAGTACATTTACTCAAAGGGAACTGCCCCGTGTCATGAATAAAAATGGCAAAATACACGTTCTTCTAAGCTTTTTTATTTTTATATATCAGATATCTGTTGGTTAAGAAACAAATAATGCATAGCAGGAGAGGATTAAATGTTAAGTGGAGCACAAAGTGAAATATTGAATACTGTAATACATTTTGGAACTGGAACTTACAAGCTTCAAAAGTACAATAAAAGTTGTTTCAATTTATTTGCTATTAAAATTCTGGCCTATACTGACAAGATGACATTTAATATAATGCATAAAATATTAATTACTTTCATATGGACAATAACTAATAAATGGTTGATATTAAAATAATATATATTTATAATATTATAAATATTATGAAAACATCTAAACTATTTTGTAATGTTATATTTACATTAAAACACAATATAAATGACAATTTAGGCATTACTACATTATATTACACAATATTCAGCTGCCCCATTCCTTATTCATGAGTTTCTGAGTATGTCTGAATACGGAGGCCGTTTGCTTATGTACAACTTGTGAGCTCAGTGTGTGTGACTGTGTGTAAGATGGACAGACAACCCTAACCAATATCCATCAATGATTAATGAACAGCCTCTCCATCAGACACCAAAAACCCACCCTGATACATGAGCCTAAAGCCATACTGTATGCATCCATCTATTTAAGACACAACAGAGACGACTAATGGACCGCTCACCAGGGCCTAATGAGACAGCAGGGCCTTGGCTTGCACTACTGAGTTATCACTCAGCATCATAATATTCCAAAACAAATCGATCCACCTTTAGTGCTGCTCTCACGAAATATCTATTGCGGACAGCATCTGAGTGAAAATTACAGTGCTTTCAATGAAGTCAAAAGGTATTATGCTCCATTGTACATGTAATTTCCATCAAAATAACTTAATGATAAGATGCTCTAAAGGTGATTATGATACAAAACATATGAACTGGGCCAAAATGTTAAACTGAATTGTGTTTGGTTAGTGAATAAGTACAGTTTTGCAACTGTTTAGTGCACTGGCTCCTGAGAGTTTAGTTTATCTGAATTATTTAGTACATAGCTACATCAAATTATTTCAGTTCTTGTACAATACAGTCACACACTGAATGTGCCAGAGCATGCGAGCCTAAAAATGTCTCTCAGAGAGGCTTTTTCTAAATATCCGCTCTCAAATACTTGACAAAACAAATAAAAGACAGAGGAGGAACTCATTAAAAAGCACTAAGGAGGTCACACTCTAATGTAGCTGAACAAAAGCTCTAGAGGGATTCAGGGTGACCACGTGACATCATGCTCTCTTTGATTGACCAATCAGATGCAATGGAGTGGTGTGGCTATAGTGGGCCAAACAGGGTACCCAGTCATGCCAGAATTCATTATAAGTGTGTGTGTGAAGGGGATGTCACATTCCTTAATCCACAATCCTCGCTGACCCCAAGAAAAATGAGCATTAGAAAAGAGGAGGAAGAGAGTGTGGGAACCCAGCACATCTTTGCACTCCCTTCCTCCTCCTCTCCCAAAACAAGTTCAGTCTTCCATGTCAACGTCTTTACATTCCCAGCGATGCCCTACCATCTTCGTCCCCCTGGGCTCCGGCTGTCTGTGTGGGTGTCAGGACTCCAGACACAAGGCTGCCCATTAAAACAAGATAACCCACTACCTTATTTTGCCCTGCCCCTTAACTACCAGTCGTGAAGGGGACGGTGGTCTGAGTGTCAGGGATCACAGAGTTTATCTAAACAAGCAGTTTTGGACAGCACGTCACCATCTGTTTTATTGATTCAAATGACAGAAACTCTGAGTACAGGCTTCAATATCTCACCGCTGACCTATTTTCATTCTCTCTCTTCCGTACCCCTCCGCCCAAATCACTAGCTCTTTCAAGCCTCTTGAAACAACACGATCCATCAACATGTTCCCAGCTAAACCTGGTCTCCTCATCAGCGTCTCCTCCTCTGTGTCTCAACACCTTCTAATTAGAGTGTGTCAGCTGATCTAGAGACGACAGGACAGGGAGAAATTTGTATGTGTGTTTTAAGTGCGTTAAATCTGAAGTGTTTAATAAAATAAAAAAATCCTATCCCAGCTAAATATGCAGAGAATACTATACGTAATTTAGTAGGTTAACTTCCCACAAAAAATGTAAACAGGTCAATGATGTGGCACTTTTTTGCCCTATTTATTAAAGTATTCAAAATACATTCAAAATGCAATGCATACATATAATAACCTAAATACGCCTCATCTATGGTGAACATGCATTTAATTTCTGAATCGTCCTTATCTCCTTATGTCGTTATATCATTATGTCAAAAGATAGATAGATAGATAGATAGATAGATAGATAGATAGATAGATAGATAGATAGATAGATAGATAGATAGATAGATAGATAGATAGATAGATAGATAGATAGATAGAATACGTTTTAAAGGGGTCATAAGATATTGCTAAAAAGAACATTATTTTGTGTATTTGGTGTAATGCAATGTGTTCACGTGGTTCGAGGTTCAAAAAATATTTTCCACGTACTGTACATTATTGTTGCTCTTTTTTGCTCCGCCTTTCTGAAACGCACCGATTTTTACAAAGCTCATCGTTCTGAGAAGCGAGGTGTGCTCTGGCAAGCTATCCAGTGCTTTGTGATTGGCCGAATACCTCAAGCGTGTGACAGAAATGTTACGGCGTGATGAGACTAAAACAATAAAACCCACTATAAACAAGGCATTTGTTGCATTCAGTGAGGACATAATTTCTGATTATAATGAATCATACGTTTCTTTTTACCCATTGTAAACATAACACCATGTCTGCATTTGTGATCGTAGAAACGCCAAACAAGCACTACTCTACACAGTTCAAAACTCGCGTTTGAATAGTCAGTAGCAAATTCTTTAAATATCGAAACGTACTTACCAGGCAGTGAGTCACAAGCACCAGACTGTCCTTGCGATGTTGGAATTGCCCCACTTTATAGTGTTCATATCACAGCCATTCATAGTGTTCACATTGTAGGCTACTCTCTCCCAGGTTCAGGAAATAGTCCTCCGTAAAATGCGCTGCACACACTCGAATATTTGCGGTGTACTGTTCTGGAACAGTGCTGTAAATATAACTTAACCACTGATTTCTAGTTGTGTCCTCATTTGGAAGGCCAAACAAAGTACTTTCGCTTTCACAACGAAACACACAGTTTCTCCACGACATGGCGGCGGCAACAATACTACAGCGAGAATAAAAGTTACGCCTTCTTTCATTGCGTATACATTTGGGTGGTGTTATGCAAATCTTCCCACACCGTGACGTAGACATGTGGGGGCGTGTTTGAATGAGCAGTTTTAGGAGGGCGTGGCAGTCTTAACTTTTATAAAGAATTTCTCTTTGGGTTTGAGACTTTAATCTTTGCAACTTTACAGATCTTATATATGCACAAACAGCTTGTAATACTCCAAAGACAAAGGAAAACATGAAATCGCATCATATGACCCCTTTAACTTAAAGTACATTTAAAATATTAAGATTTGTGGTGTAAGGAAATCTTCCAAAAAGGCAATTTGGGACAGAATGGAGTCCTGAGAGGGCTATGTGACAGAGTATCTGCTGTACAGTTGCTGTGATTGGTCACCTCCTATAGAACAGTTTATCAAGGTGAGAAGAGAGCTGTCATATGACATCAACACACTTACACACACACTCTCATTCTCATGTAATACACATCCTCTCATGTGCAATAAAGCACACCTATAAACACACACAACACTATGGGTGCAACACAAACACTCACGCACTCACACCACCAATAGGTTTATAATTTAATTCTTTAATAACCATCATAAATCCTGAGTGTTCTGACAGGTTGTATGTAGCTTTCGCATTCCTTAGGGCACCGTGCCACTCCTGAAACTTATTACTTTTCCCATCCCCGGGAGAGACCAGGAGAGGAGGAGACCGGAAAGGCTCCAGCAGTCTGACCCCTGCAGAGCGTGTGTCTCTGTCTCTCCAGTCCTCGTCATCCCTGTCTACATCTTTGTCTCTCCCTCTTTATAGCTCATAGCAATGATGTTTTAGACATTTTTTGACCCCTATACACACACACACACACATAACCATTCAAAACTTTGGGGTCGGTAAGATTTTTTAAATGTTTTTGAAAGAAGTTTCTTATGCTCACCAAGCCTGCATTTATTTAATCAAAAAACTAAACAAAACAGTACAACAGTAATATTGTGAAATATAATTACAATTTAAAATTGGTGTTTTCTATTTTAATATATTTTAAAAATGTCATTTACTCCTGTGATAGCAGAAATCATTCTAATATGCTGCTCAATTCCTATTCAATGAACATTTCTTATTATTATCATCAATAGCGAACACAGTTAATATTCTCAAAGAGCATTTTCATAGCATTTATTTGAAATAAAAATATTTTGTAACATTACAAATATCTTACTCTCTCTGTTTGTCACTTTTGATCAACCAAATGGGTCCTTGCTGTTCAAAGCATAAATTTCTTAAAAAAAAAAAAAAGTTGCTGACCTCAAAATTTTGAAAAGTAGTGTACATATACAGCATGCACCAGTATGCGCCAAAATGTGAATTGGCCAAACTTCACATCTAGCAGTATGGTGTAAATGGGATGTAAAGGTAAATAGTCTGATAGATAAGTGCAATTATCACATTTGCATTATCCTCTTTTACTTTTGTACTCTCAAGTACAAAAATGAGTCATTTGCAGCTCGTACAGCATTTGAAGTCTGCATGCATCAAAAATAGTTAATGGGCTATCGACAGCTCCGGCGTCTGGCTACGGATATAAAAACCTCCATGTCAATATCAATTCAATGAGCTACACAAAAATCTAGGACTGCGTTTTGACATTAGCCTTAACTTAATAAGGAAACTTTTAAATCCAAATAAAAATGCAAATAAAAATAATGCCTGAAATGATAATGGTGGCTAAATGTTCAAGCACAAATGACAGTACTGGGACATCTAAGCTTGTGATATAACTGCAGACCTAAGTACAAAAAAGTGCATAAGCCATGACTTCAAATATCTTAAAAAGTTCCTTGAGAGTTATTTTCATAAGCCATCTTAAATCTCTTATCCTTTTAAAAAGACTGGAAAAGCTATTTAAAACTTGCTGAGCTCATGGAAAGCATAACATGTCTGGAGGTATCTAGTCCCAGCTGAGGATGTGTCTTCTTTGTCATTTTAATCCAGCATTTGATTCAAGTTACACGTGTCTGAGTCTTCTGATGTGCACGGCTGATACGATTTCTCACCAAACTGCAATGCAGACTAAATTACGACTTGGCTCTTAGAGAAAAAAAAAAAAAAACAGCACACAAATCCAGTACTGTTAGCACTCCAGCTAATCAATATCTACAAATGTTCAGCAACGTGCCAAGCAAGGCAATTTATCATAAACACAACGATTTGTTTAGTCGTTTTTGCCCATTAAAGTCCTGGTCAAGTAGAACACAATGTTTGACAGTGACATAAAGCCTCATGTCAGGGCAGTGGAAAATTCAACATGACCTTAATCAAGAACTTGTTCTAAAAAGGCCAAAGTAAATATGAAAACTAATACATTACCGTTCAAAAGTTTGGGGTCGTAAGAGGTTTCTGAAAGCAAGGCTGCATTGATTTTTTTTTACAAAAACTAGTAAAAACAGTAGATATGTTTCCATCCAAAGTTACGAATTAAACTGATGCACAAAACTGGAATATCGCACAAAACATTTGTGAATAAAGCACCGTTTCCATCCAGAGAGTTGAAGAGAATAAAATTGTCGCTTCCTGATTAACTTCCGCTAAATATCACAAAGAAAAATTTGATTTGCTGCAGTAGGAGAAGGCACTGTATATAATAATTTTTGTATACAATAAATTAACAGCTTTAGAGCGTGCAGACCAAACACGGTTATTTTTGGAGCCTGCTGTTTGGGAACGAAGTTCTGGGAATTAATTCTAACAAAGCACAAACTTTGCTCAAGCATTTTAGAATGACAAAACTACCATTTCAGATGCTGTTCAATGAGATCGGTCCATTGGTTGGCCCAGGTATGCTGTTCCATCGCAAAGTCACATGTCTTTTTTGATGCACATTATGGAATTTAGGCCTATTCAGTAAAAGTTCATTCATTAAAAGTTCATTATGGAATTTAGGCCTATTCATCGTAGTTTATGTGCATGTCTTCTTAACGGATAAGAAATGTATCCTACCTAGTTGAGCGCATACGTTTTTTAATGCACATTTTAAGAATTTATGTGCAGCTTGGCGCTTCCATCGAGCATTTTTTTTAAGCGATATACCAAAATGCACATAAAAATAGGTGTATGGAAAAATAGCTAGTAATATTGTGAAATATTATTACTAGGTTTTCTATTTTTCAGTATCCATTACTCCATTTTCTAACTTTAGGCAAAAAACAGCATTGCACTGTTCAAACAAACATAATCACAGAATGCTCTGGTCAACAATTATTGACTATTATTGAAAATTATTATATTTCACGCAATACCAAAATGTATCAATAAAAGAAATAAAAAACAAACAAACAGATTATTTAAAAACACAACAATGTTGCTAGGTAACGTTGCTTCATAGGAATAAACTTGTGTTTTTCGTCAGTTATTGCCAACGTTGAGCATTTCCCAATCACTTATGAGGTACCATTTCAGTTAGTATGCTGCCTTAAAAGGCAGCTGCTTATGTATTACGGTAGACAGCAAAGCTGCAGATTAGGTTTTACTGTAGAGCCACCATGCATCATTCTAACATAAAACACAGTTACCACAATCACGTCAAAATGGTGTCTGATGACCCAAAATTAGCACCAATAATTAGAGCTCTCCTGGGTCAGTAATCTGCCTTATAATTAGGAAGTTTAAATAGCTCTGGGTGGCCACATTGGCACACGGTAAGTGTGTGTAGCAGTGTGTGTGTGAGATGGGGGGCCACGTCCTGGTAATTGCTCCAATCTGGAGCCAAAGCACACACATAAAACCAGATGATTTGTGATGCTGGTGTGTGGGAGGGGTAGAATGGAGAGACGAATGTAAAATAGGTCTCCCATTCAGGCATTGTGCTTGGGAACAATACAGATATCACACATAAAATATTATACTGTGTGCCACAGCCCATATTTTAGCCCTACGCCTATAAAATTAGTCATCTAGATTTCTTTTTACTGTCTATTTTTGGTCTTTTGCCTTTAAGTGATTGGGAATGGGAAAAAAGGGTGGAACGGGGTTTAGATTTGAACTTGTGATGGCAACATGAGCACCATTTGAGAGCTCCATTACTGAAATAAAGAAACTGAATAAAGAGGTTGACATAAATGACTCAAAGAAGAATGCAAAATATCAGAATGGAATATTTCTATTTAGTGTGGCCAAGTCATTCCCATTCATTGAATTCTGCATTTTCAATGAGAATGCCTTTGCTATATGGAAATAAAACAAACACACACACACACACACACACACACACAGAAGGTCACAGTGAAAGGTGAGTGGTCTGACAGACAGTCCACCAGCAGGACGGAATAGCCCTGAAGGGAAATGCTAATAATTTTCAACAGGGAGGAAACAGAAACACAGATGAAGAAGTGAAGGTTCAAAGCCAGGTCAAAGCTATCTATGAGAACACCATACAGCCGCTAGGTCTTAACTGGGGGCGCCTAGAAAACCAAAGTCTTTCCTTCCCCAATACACTTTCTTTGCACCAATCTAACTGGTTTTCTTTTTAGTAACAAGTTGTTAGCGTTTAATGAATAATGCCAGGTGAAACAAAAGAAGAAAACAAGATTGATACCTTTCGAGCAAAATGAAGCCATTTTGATTTTGACCAACATCTGGAGAGATCATTTAAGGCTAGAGAAAAAAAAAACGTACACAGCACAGCAAATCCAAGGAATCGGCCCTTCCCCCGACCCAATATCAGCTGATTATATTACTGGCTGCCATTCAAGGTGCTCTGAATTTAAGCCGCATCAAATTGTATTCGATTATGTTTATGGTACTCTCAGCTGAAGCCATTTTACCTCGGAGCGTAATTCAATTCACTGTGTGCAAGTTTTTGTGTTGTCCTTACTGCCACAAGACAAAAATTCATAATTTTAGCATAGTGAGTTGGTCCCTCAATGGCTGTTTTCAGTGGGTTGAGCTTCCTGGATACGGTGACATCAAACATCATCTCTTGTTCTGTGTCTACACGCAAGGTCACCTTGAGCACAGTTCCCCTCCTCCATTTCACACTCCCTCGCTCGCTCACTCACTCCTTCTCTTTTTCCATATCAGCAAGAATATTTCACGCCTCGCTAAGGGAGATCTTTCCTATCGGATAACACAACTGCAGTGGCAGCCAGGAAGAACGTACAGCATTTTAGCAGAGGTGTGTAGGTGTCTGGTACCTTGTATTGAAGAAGGAAGCGAAGTCAAAACTGATGACACTGAGTAAAGTTGAACTGAGGACACAAAAACATAACCAGGCAACAGAGAGCATTTATGATGCATTAAATGAACAACTTTCTACATTCAAAACAGGGCTTGAAATTAGGTACATTGCAAAAGCTGTCTGGTTGAGCATTATTTGAGCATAATACACCATTTCCCACAGTGTAAAAACATTTATGCCACCTCCATCTAAAAAACGTTAATGTTGAGCCCTACACATGTGTGTACAGAGAGTAAGTGATACAAGGGCTTCCTCGTGAATGATACGTGACACCTTCTACAACATTGTAACATCAAACCATTGTGTAGTCTGAGGACATAGCATGACTACATTTACATTCTCCCTGTGGGGACACCACTTCTGTCACAATATACATCAAACAAAGGTTTAATACCTGATTTCAGAGTAGAGCAGAGTATTAAGAGATTTTCTCTCTTTGTTGTTTGATTAACATGAATGACAGACAGCAGGAAAATTAGACTGAGAGCTGCCTGGATGTGTTTTCTTTCTCAGCTGTTTGCTTTCACTTAAGACCTAAATTACTGTGTTTATGAGGTTACTTGCAAAGACGGGCATTTTGACACATGTAAGTGTGTGTATTTAACTATTCAAGACCTATAAAGCTGCAAAAATATGAGCACCATCTTCAAGTGCACGCCTCTCTGATAGCGCTGAGAAACAGACAGCACATGCATATAGCGAAATTAGCTTTCTTTTACTTCTGTTTGTGTTTCAATGCTTTAAAATATCTTGTTTTCGTTACCACCTAGCACAGCAACACCATGTGAGAGTGTAACCGCAATAGAGACAATAGTCGAAAATCTCTACCGGTTGACAAGTTCCCCATCCCTATTAATATATATAATAAAATGTACAATAATTATTAACATTCATTTGCTTTGCCTTCAATAAATCTATTTGGGATATACGATACATCAAGCTTAATATTTTTCACACACATTACCAAACAGTCTTTATACATGAAATTATAAAGCTGCCTTTATATTTTGGGAAGGAAATCATCATATTTGGGTGTCCTTGATATCAAAATGTTTGAAAACATGAAAACTCCCTCACAGCAGTCGTTGGTGGGGCAGGAAAAGAGTCCCAGCATCAATAACAGTCACCTGCACATGCCTGGCCCCTCGGAAAGAGACATTATGAAGTATGATAGTAGAGTGTGAGTGAAAGAAAACAGAAGTGCATTTACATTTATTTGACGCTTTTATCCAAAGCGACTTACAATTGCTATATATGTCAGAGGTCGCACGCCTCTGGAGCAACTAGGGGTTAAGTGTCTTGCTCAGGGACACATTGGTGTCTCACAGTGGATTCGAACCCGGGTCTCTCACACCAAAGGCATGTGTCTTATCAAATATTTGGACCAGAGCGTGTTTGTTCAGAAGGACACTGTGGCGTGGGGAGCACTGTCATGAGTCTTAGTTCGTAGTGGTGACCAATTTTCTATGGAACTTAACTGTGTAACAGCTGTAGTGTCTGGTTGTGGCTATAATATTTGGGCTAATCTGTGGCCTTAATGCAATTAAAAAGCCTGGAAAAGAAGAGAAGAGAAGAGAAGAGAAGAGAAGAGAAGAGAAGAGAAGAGAAGAGAAGAGAAGAGAAGAGAAGAGAAGAGAAGAGAAGAGAAGAGAAGAGAAGAGAAGAGAAGAGAAGAGAAGAAAAAATTCTAGCTGACAGCCAATAAGCCAATAATTATTGTCAGTTTATGGCCAATAACCATGGAAAATGAAATCAAATGTACATAAATGTAAAACTCCACATAAAAATAAAGAAAAAAAAAGTAAGAATAAATAGGGAAATAAAAATAGAAATAAAAAAAAACAATTGAAAATAAAAGAGTAAAGAAAAAAAAGTGAACTAAGGCCAAAACTCAGCTTAGGTTTTATTGCATATCTAAACCGCACTGGAGCCAAAGCATTAAAATCCAAAACACATTTTTCCTTGGAGATCGCAGGGGGAGAGACCAGAAGCTGGCCAAACCTTGATCCTCTGCTGGAGAACAAGAGCAGAGACACAGACAAGCACAGATGGATGAGAAACCACAGGTTCCTCCAACTCAATACAAGCCCAGAGTTTAAGACATCCTGTACTCAAATGCCTCTTTATCCCTAAATATTCGGTCCTCTTGTGTCAAACGCTTGTGTTCTTGGCTGATTTGTATTCTGGCTGACGAGGAGAAGAAGACATCGCAGCTCAGAGTTGTAGCCAGCTGCACCGTGGAGCTCCACCCATCCTCTGAGCTTTAAATCAGAACCGGGCCACCTGCCTTCAAAAAGAGGGTGGAGGCAGAGAGGAACGAGCAGCCCGGACTGCTACATACAAGTGCAGCTGGCCACTAGACATCAGTCTCACTCATTAATCTGATAATGTGTTATTATTATAACCAAAATTCCCCTCCGACCCAACAGCAGTTTATTCTGAAAACTCTCCCTGATGAGCCTCACTAATATAAATCCTACTACAAAGAGCCAGAGGGGATGAAACAAGAAAAAGAGATAAGAAAATGAGGAGAAAAGAGAGAAAATGAAAATGGAACAAGAATACCTAAGGGACAGAAACAACTAAAGTACAGCTGAAACAACATGAAACAGCATCTGTACTATTTAATTTTCGTAATGTGAAGTGAAACAGAATATGCAGAAATAATGTACTGTGGGACTTGGTTTTATCTACGGTTATTTGATTTGATTGCAAAAAGTAGGTCATTAATTATTTTTACTCAACTTTGCAAACTTAGTGACGTAACAGAAACAAAGTATTATTTCACATGTTGAGGAAGTTATTGCATTGTGATGAAAACTAACATTTTTCTTTAGAACATGAACAATACTACCAGGAACAAGTATAACTTCAATACATTTAGTCAATTTAGACAGTAAAAGGGTCCATTTTGATTTCTTTTTGTTGATAACAGCGATTCAAACATAATAAGATTCTGCTCAATAACTGTAATACAATTCTGTCCAATAAATGGCTCATTTAAAATTCTATATTATTTAGTGTAATAAAAATAATAGCAATAGAACACCTTAAAATAAACTCAACAGTTTTTAAAGCCCATTTAAAATGCTATTAAAAAATCACAACATTATAACTGAAAATACACAAGACAAATTTTCATTTTGAGATTTTCTAAAGATTAAATTGAACTCTATTTTTTTTAAATTAGTGATTGTAATTATTAACTTTAAGTGAGCATTATACAACAACAAGGTAATATAAATGTAACATCAAAATAGGTGTAAATGAGCATCCACAATTAAATATCCAATACTAGCCAATATATCAGACTGCTAAAGTCATTATTATCAGACAATGACCAATATGGTCCCTATGTATATTGTTTGCCTTTTGGTCTTGCTTATATGCATTTGCTTTTGGCCATTATGAAATGAAATGCACATATGCATATTACTATAAAAACAGCAGGCTGTGTAAGAGAGACAGAGAATGAGCCTGTCATTGCAGCCACTGTACAGTTTTCACTTATCACTGCAGTCAGAGAGAATGAGAGCAGATACATTCCCTAGTGTCCTGCCAAACCTAGTTCAGCCTCTCTCTCCTCTGAACACACAGCCCCGTTCCAGTCTACCACTAAAACCAATTCACCATTTAACCACATATTGATAACTGCAGCCAACTATACAATTACTGCCAACTTGAACTGAAACAGATTTCACTATCACTGTCTATATTTAGTGGATTTTACTAATGGTACAGTTGAATTAGAGTTGGCTGCAGTATTCAGTGACTTAAGAGTCATAGTGGCATAAACCATTTGCATTTCATTTGCATAAACCATTTGAGAAAAAATGCTTAGTCTAATCCTCACCCTTTACTCTGGCATAACCTGAGTATTAACCCTTCCCTCTAAAAGCCACTTTTAGCCCTATTATGGTGTTACAGTCATAAAACTCTTCGCCACATCTCTGACCCTAATCCTTTACAGTCGTGCGGTGATGGGAACCAGACTTATTGTTTTTGACATAAGCCTCAATAGACCGGTGTTTTGATCTGTCATGATACACAATCCATTTCTTGCCTAGAGTACAGACCACACTGTCATTAGTTTTTTTTTGTCTCTTGAATAGTCTGACGGTTGAGTTTGACAGCTGGGGAATGGAAGAGAGTATTGTGAAGCCTCAAGAAAATAGAAAATCTCGATCCTGAGCATGGAAGAAGGGCGCGTGTGGCTGGCGAGGGTGACAGATCCTATTACAGTCAGACAGGCTAATAGAACATTGTCCAGTAGTACCTCTTAAACAAAAGAGTTCAAACTAAGCGTGGCAGAGAACATGCATGAATCAGTGTTGTTATTGTTTACCGTAACTTATAAAAATAACATTTTGTTCATTGAAATAAAATAAATAAATATTAGAAGAAAAACAACCTAAACATACATTTTGAAATGACGAACTGAAATAAGTATTAAAATTACTAACTGAAATAAAACAAACTAAAATGGGAATAAAAATAAGAAGTACATAAAAATGTACTAAAAAAATTAAAACTGACAATATATGAGAACTCTCTCTAAAAACAAAACCTATACATAAAAATGACTAAAATAACATTTGTACAAATGAAAATATAGCTATCGTTTGGAATGTTTATTTTACGTGTGGAACTATCCATGTTAATACCTTACTTGGAGTGAGGAAGAAAATAAGAGCGAAACAAAAATGTGGAGAATACAGAAAGCCTGCATTATTTTGCACGGATTGCTTGGCAATAGCAACCTTTGGCATGGGTTCCCCCTCTGCTCTTTAAAATAATTCAGTTATGAGGGGACCCCCAGTGTCCTCTGGGGCCAACGCTTTGATCTCTTCCTGGTTTTCTCCTTGTTTGGTCGAAAACCCAGGCACACCACAAAGGTGCAAGTGTAATAATTGGCTGCAAGCAGTCTAGATTGAAAGCAGCTGTCCAGACTACAAGAGGGAGCAGTTCTGGCTGAAATAAACAAATGCTTCATTAAACCACAAGAAAGAACAATCTGGAATGTCTTAGTTTTATCAGCAGAGGGGGGATTAAGGTTGATTTATGTCATGCCACAAAGTGCAATTGCAGGAAGGCCAAAAAACAAAAGGTACTGACCATGCAAACAAGTCCATTTTCATAAATTAACAGTAAATAAGCCAAGAACCATCTGCTTGTTTTGTAAGGGCCGTTTGGTGTCTTATATTCAACATAATGAATGAAGCACAGATTAAAATGACTGTTCCTCTCGTGACAAACAGGATTTGAGATTATTTGCGTTGTAATCTGAAGTGTGACAGAAGTCACTTCCAATGCTGATCCAAATAGTCTTCTCTTGTCTGACTCATACATCTTGAACGTAAACTGTGATTGCTACAATGGACTCGCTGTCAGAAAAGGCCAGCAAACAGAACAGCCGTAGTTTACATAAGCAGTAAATCTGTGCAGGGTGGGCCTCTGTAATGCCAGCTTTTCCCTGATTTTTTTTCTCCATGTGCTGTCCGTTGGAATGGCTGCATCTGTGCGGTGACAAAAACCCCTGTGTTTGAGCACTTGGCACATGTGGCCCCACCGACACACTCTCAAACCCCACACGCGTGCTTGCGCATGCTCTGGAAAGGGTGACGAAGCCGCGGTCTGGGTGGAGTGCGGCAGGATTATGGGGTGATTTTGGGTAGCTCTTCCTCAGTGGGTGCGGTCACTGTCCACTCCACGTTCCCGGGCCTGTACAGAGCTTATGCCAGCCAGAGCAGTGCCCCGCACTAGGAAATGCTCTGAAGGGGTTTGGCCATCTGTGCCTGGCCTAGTGCATCAGCTTGGCCAACAGCCGTACACCTCTCACATTTCCGGTTATGCCCTGATCTACAGCTACAATGCCAGCCATATATATATCAACAGCTCGAGTGGGCGGTAATGCCATGTTAGATTTGTGTTCATAATACGCCTAATGAAACTACAAGCGAAGCATCACAGTCTTAAATTATGCAAAAATTCTGAGAGCTTTACAATCACTTAGCAAATCCAACTGCCGCCTAAAGTGTAGTCTTAAATTAGACACTAACGAGCCATTAAACGTTTCAGCAGTTTATCTAACTTCAACTAAAGTCTGGAATACACATATTTTAAAACACTAGGCATCACAGACTTGCCATACTTTGTAAATGGTAACAGAGAAAACTAGGCAACATACATTAAGCGACTAAGGATCCTACACTTTCAAGTTGTTCTGACTGAACACAACAAACTCCCTCTTGAAAACAATGTGTTCTAAAATTAGCTCGAAATGTCAAAACATGTTTGATATACTCGTCCAGATTGCAGAAATCTTTTCAAAAGTCATGTAGTGTATTCTAGCCTTCAAACCAACTTCGAAGAACTCCTGATTGGGGAACAATACAGATTTTACGATGCAATTTGGATTAAATTCTGATTGATTTGGATGTATTTCAATAATAATGTCCATTTTACTTAGATACAAAAGAGAATTTCTCTCTGTTAATGCAGTAAATTACACTGGGTAGTGTTCAAACTGGTGACTTGTCATTTTGAACTATTCATTATAATAAACACTGCAACAAAAGTAATTTGTTTTAGGATACTTTTGATTCACCAAAAATAATTGATTTGTACTTGCATAGATTAAGTTGTAGTTTATATAAGTAACATTTGAAGGATTTACCTAACAAAACTGAATGCGGTTGTTGAAATGTTCTGCTAAACAGTTTAGCTGTCACTTTGAGTGTTAACAACAACAATCATTGGCTGAGTAAAGTGCGCCCCTTCTTATTCCCTTTTTATTCCTCACCAGGAGAGAAGGAAGCCAGAAGGGGGCTGTGAAAAGTTTGTCTTTACTGCTATTTGGCAGAAAGTCCTCAGACAAACACACTGGGAGGCAGCATTGGCGGTAATCAAAGTTTTCCTGCTCATGTCCATGTGATTTTCTCACAACATGACTTATTTTCCCACATAAGTCCCCCACTAATGCTTTGCCATTTTTTCTGCTAGTCTTGCATTTCAATTTCTATTTAGAAAACCCAACAAGCAGCTATCTTTAGAGTGGAAATCTTTTCTGTAATACTGTGCATTCACAAAATCTGGCAAAGATTACAAAACATACCAGCGAAGTCACGTGGATTAGCCAAATATTCTGGGTTTGCCTGAACACAAAATAACAAGAGGGAAGACCACAGTCATCGTTTCCACATACTGCGCATTCTGTTGTTGGTCTTCACTTGACACCAGAAAGCACACTTCTGTGGATCTGGAGTGTCTGTCTAAAAATAAGCGACTGGACGGCCTGACCTCAACATGGTGCTGCTGGACAATGCAAGCATTGAACTGAACACACACCTCCATTCCTGTCCACACCTTCTCTCTCAATCTCACCCTTGTAAAGGCATTCATATGTGACGAGGATAACACTTTTCATGAAACCTCTTGACAAATCTTATATGAGAAAATATTTTCTATGAAGGAGCAGCAGAACAGGCTCCTTGTAGTAAATGAAAACCATACAGCCCAATGAATATAGTCTGATTGCTGTATAAATGACTTATGAACCAGTTCTTTTCGGCAAATCAAAAATCATACAATCAACAGCTGTACCCAAATATTTAAGATTATCATGTAAAATTTGAAATATTTATTGTAAAAAATAATTTAAATATAAATGAATCAATAATTACTGGAACAATTAAAGGGCTAGTTCACCAAAAAAAGAGAAAATTCTGTTAATAATTGTCCTCATGTCGTTCCAAACCCGTAAGAAAAACCCTTATTAAACCCTTAATTAAGATATTTTTGATGAAATCCGAGAGCTTTCTGACCCTGCATAACCAGCCATGCAACTGACACGTTCAAGGCCCAGAAAGGTAGTAAGGACATCATTAAAATAGTCCATGTGACATTAGTGGTTCAGCCTTAATTTTATAAAGCTATGTGAATACTTTTTGTGCACAAAGAAAACAAAAATAACGACTTTATTCAACAATTTTTTCTCTTCCATGTCAGTTTTCGGCGCACTTTCACAAGAGTATCACAATGCATGCGTGTGGTGCTGCTGATGCAGGAGCCAGCATTCTCATTTTAACGTACTGTGGAAGAACATTTAAGAGGAATCTTGATCACTAAATTCTTGCAAATTCAATCCTTAGCGTCACATTATACAATTGTTGTTTACAAGGGGGACATTGACTGTGGGAAGTCCCCTGAGGAGGACGAGGAAACAAGAGATGCAGAAATCTCAGCAGATGGGCTTGATTCTGTGTGCAGAAATAATGCTTTTATTAAAATACTCCTGAATTGCAAATTTCAAAGGATGACAGGGTTAGGCTGGCAATTAGGACACAGAGGTGTCTGTGAACACTTATCAAATTTTATTGTAATGGCTCGAAGATGTAATAAATGCATGCAAACATCAAAATCACACATGCATATGCACACATGCATGAGTGGGACTGTTCACACCATTATGCAATGAGAGCCTTTCCTATGTCTGTCTCAGCAGCCTCCACATCTTCACATGTCCACTGAGGCGAGAGACAGCAGTTCAGCACACGCTATGTCCTCCTGCCTCCCTCTTCTCTTATAGCATTATGATTTTGGGCCACTGGATTTCATTCCTCTCCTTGGCAGTGTCCTTTAAAAATATCATGTTTCTAAGCAGCAAGTCAAACAAAATGAAAAGTCAGGCAAGATCATATGAGATCTCTTTCTTGGCAAGATAAGTTGCATACTGTCACGCTAATGGTAACCTGCATGGCCTGCAAAGGCTTTTTTCATTAGATGAATGACCGCTCTATTGATTTCATTCTGACTGGCTTGATTCACTGTTTAACAGGAACAAATGTGCAAATCATCTCAAACTATAATGTAAATTGATTTGCAGATAACTGGTTGCATATTAAAGTAGAAAATCATTTCATCAGGTTAAAGATCTACAGACTTTTACTACAACGCCACCTGGTTATATCAAGTGAGGTGGTTTTCAAACTTATTCATTGATTTTAAGTCAGTATGAGGACAAAAGAACCTGGAGCTTACTGGACTGTGCTCAGCTGGTATCTATCTATCTTCGTCCGCCCTCTGTGTTATCTCACTCTTGCACAAAGAGAATCTTCCTGGCATTTGAATGGACGGACCGTGCCAACGCCCTCCGGGTCTGTCTGCTTCACACCAAAGTGCAATTCACCTCATCAGCTCAAAGCCTTGGGATTTCAAGCCAAGCATGCCACATGACACCGCCTCCCCTCTGTAGTCATTCTGATAGCTGATGTCATTCTGATTCTTGGCGAGAAACAAGTTAAAAGATACTGGATAAAACAAATAAACCAATGCAGTTCAAAGTTTGGAATGCTTATAAAGACAGTCTGACCATGGAAATAGCAGTCTGGTGAGTCACACTCATGAATATTGGTCTCTCTGGCTGAATCTTCCAGACACCTGCTTATTAGGTAACAGTACTATGCTGTACTTTTCATCAGTAAGAGTTCCTACTTCTACAAGGTCAACAATAAAAACTGCTCACTAGCTTGGAGCCAGTAAAAGTTTGAAGCTAGTTGAAAGAATAGTCACTGCTGAAAGTTTAGAGTTCATCGAGTATGTATATTCATGTTAACACCTTCAAATATTTGGTTTTCTGAGATGTAATTTACATTGTTGAAAATTCTGCAGAACCTTTGTTAACTAGCTGATGAGGTTTTGTTGAAATTGTTCAAATGACTTGTGATAGTCTTGAAAGCATCAACAAAATTAGCTGAAAACTACAAAACAATCACTAATGTTATGTATCACATGCCAACGTTTCCCAGCAAAAATTAGTTCATGAATTTAGTCAAAGTGCACTAACGTGGGGTCAGTGAGGTTTTCATTTTTTTTTATTTGGAAAGAAATTCATACTTCATACCGTAAGGATAGCATTGAGGACACATTAAACGGAAAAAAGTGACAGTAGACATTTATAATATTACAAAAAATTCTAATAAATTATTTTGTTCTGTTGAACTTTCTATTCATCAAAAATCAAAAATATACACCACTGAGTCCCCCCAAAAAAATGATTAAGAAGCACAATTAAAAAAAAAAAAAAAAAAAAGAGCACCACATCAGCATATTAGAATTATTTATTTTAATTATTGGGGAAGTCGTGGCCTGATGGTTAGAGAGTCGGACTCGTAGTCCAAAGGTTGCGGGTTCGAGTCTCGGGCTGGCAGGGATTGTAGGTGGGGGGAGGGTGCCACAGCATAAATGGCTGCCAACTGCTCCGGGTGTGTGTTCACGGTGTGTTTCTGTTCACTGCTGTGTGTGTGCACTTTGGATAGGTTAAATGCAGAGCACGCATTCTGAGTATGTGTCACCATACTTATTTCTGAAGGATCAAATGGCATAAAGACTGGAGTAATGGGGGAGGTCCAAGATGGCGCCTTGTTAAGACGAAATTTTCAGAGCTCCTGACCAAACTTCACAGATTTAGAAAGGCTAGCTGTATTAACGTACTATTTCACTACATTTGCTTAATTATATATCAGTACATTCATTTAAGAGTGTCAACATGCCATTTGACAAACGCAAAGAGAGATCAGACACTGGCGACACTAGTAGTATGGATGTTCACGATTATGCATCCCCTGCTGTAAACGAGTTTGAGCTCTGCACGACTTCACTCCCTGTCACTCCTAGCAAGCCTCCTGCTCATAAAAAAGGTAAATCTTCAAGTCCAAATGAGCTGGCCGACTCTGCTGTCATTTCCACACTCTCCTCGCTGATCAATACTCGGTCTGATGCACTTGAAGGAATGATTAGCACCAATGCTCTGAAGATAGAAGGGCTGAAGAAAACGATAGATTTTGTGTGTGCTGAAGTACAAGATCTAAAGAAGAATGTGAAAGATGTAGATTCCAGACTTAAAGATCAAGAACGTCTCACAGGCACCTGGGTAACACGCATTTCTGACCTGGAGAGATACTCTCGCAGGTGGAATTTGAGGCTGTTTGGAGTGCCTGAGACTTTTAAGGAGGATATCAGATCCGAGGTCATTCGAATCTGCAGTGAGACTTATCCCGAAGCCAAGAACAAGTTCCCTGACGTCGTTGACACCGTGCATCGTCTAGGGAGGAGAGGTGACAACACAAAACCTCGCGCTGTTATCATGCAGTTTACCTCACGAGTTATCCGCGATGCCTTATGGAAAGCTGCCAAGAAATCTCAGTTTCTCCAAGACAACAACCTGCGCTTCGCAGAGGACCTGACTTCGCTGGACCGGGAGAGAAGGAAAAGCTTGTGGCCGAGAGTGAGAGAGGCAAGGGCCACTGGAAAAACGGCCTATTACATCGGAGCGCGTGCGTTCATTGAAGGTGTGGAGATTACTTTGTGAGTTTTATTATAAGGATCGTGCACTCTTTTCTAAGATGGTGACTTTTACCTGTCACTATGGCATTTGAGCCATCATTGTATTACAGCTGGACCTTTAATTTGGTCATTTAAATTGGTCAGTTAAATTGGTCAGTTAAGCTCTGTTCATCTCAGTTTTCTCCTCATCTCAGTGAAATCTTACTTTTTGCTTTTGTTTTGACTCGTGTTAACAGCTGTTCATTGCTGTTTGTTTATCAATGTCAATATCGTTCATTTCTCTAAATGCCAAGGGTTTAAGAAACAGTGTAAAGCGCAAAGCCCTCTTTTTGTTTGTTAAAAACCACGGATCAGACTTTTGCTTTTTTCAAGAAACCCACTCCACACAAGACGATGTTAAATTTTGGAGGTCCCAGTGGGGCAATGATGTATGGATGTCGCATGGCACAGAACGGTCAGCAGGTGTCGCCACTCTAAAAAATAAGTTTGTTGGTGAGATTTTACACGTTGTCAGTGATCCCAAAGGTCATTTTCTCTTATTAGTGGTTTCACTTGGTCAGACCATCTCAGTTCTATTAAATGTATATGGGTACAATTCTTCTAAAGAAAATGCCACTTTAATGGATGTGATCAGTGAAAATATTCAGTACTGGTTAAACAAATACCCCAATGCTGTCCTTATTTCAGGAGGGGATTTCAATATGGTTTTAAATAGTGATTTAGATAGGTTTCCCCCTAGAGCTGCTTCTATAAGTTCAATTATGAATAATTTCATGTTACGTTTTTGTGTTGTTGATATATGGAGGGAATTATATCCACACCAGAGACTTTATACATGGAGCAGCAAGGACCGTTCTAAGCAGTCCCGAATAGATTACTGGCTCATTTCCCAAAGCCTAGTAAACAGTTGTAAATCAGTCAGCATTCATGCTACACCTCTTACAGATCACAGTGCTGTCTCTCTCAAGATTTGTCTTTCTGCAGCCCTTGACTTCAGCTCATCACCTTCTTATTGGAAATTGAATAATTCCCTTCTCCAGTTTGAAGATGTTAAGAGGAATATCACATTAATGATTGAGCAGTACTGGAGAAGAGCTTTAGTGTTAGACTCATATTGTTGCCAGTGGGAGCTATTAAAGTTTGAAATTAGTAAATATTTTAGGAAATTCGGTAGTAAATTAGCTAAACTTAAGAGAGCAGAGGAAAATAAGGTGGTGTCTAAAATTACAATACTTTCTTCTAAACCCCCAGAGCTGTTTTCTGAATCAGAAAAGCTTGAGTATGCTGACTTGCAATCTAAATTAGATGAGATGTACACTTATAGGGCACAGGGTGCTTACATTAGATCTAAACAAAGATGGATGGAGGAGGGAGAATGCAACACAGCTTATTTTTTCAGACTAGAAAAGAGTCGCTTAAGTACTTCACTAATCGAAACTCTTAATATTGAGGGGACAGTCACTAAAAATCCTCAATCCATTGCACATTTCTGTTCTAAATTTTACAGTAAACTGTATAAAAAAAAGTATTCTGAAGAGGCAGCCCGTACTTTTCTGGAGTCTGTTAAAAATTGTAAGACTATTTCAAGAGATGACAGAATTCTTTGTGATAGTGAAATTACTTTATCTGAAGTTAGTAACTCAATTCTAGAACTTAAAAACAGTAAATCTCCCGGAACGGACGGGCTTACCGCAGAGTTCTATAAACAGTTCTCTAAACAAGTGTCTCCTTTTTTACTAAAGGTTTTTGAAGAAAGCATACAGAATGAGGCTCTCCCCCCGACTCTCACTCAAGGTTTCATTACTTTAATTCCGAAACCTAAAAAAGATTTACTTTTAATTGACAATTGGCGTCCTGTTTCTTTGCTTAACTCTGATTATAAAATTTTAGCTATTATATTTGCTAAGAGATTAAAATACGTACTGGGTTCTGTAATAGATGAGACACAATCTGGTTTTTTGAACAAAAGACACATTGTTAACAATATAAGGTTGATTCTTGATTTATTAGATTATTCAGATTTGATTCAGGAAGACAGCTTCATTCTTTTCTTAGATTTCTATAAAGCTTTCGATTCCTTAGAGCACAATTTTATTATTAATTCATTAGAAAAATTTGGTTTTGGGGATATGTTCTGCAGTGTAATTAAAACCCTTTACAATAATGGAAGTGCTTCGATTAAATTAAAGAATGGCACTTCACCTAGGTTTAGTTTGTCCAGAGGAGTGAGACAAGGGTGTCCCATTTCTCCCTATTTATTTCTTCTTTGTGTGCAGCTACTGTCAACATTTGTATGTGAAAGCGGTATTCGGGGTATCCATATAGCAGATCGAGAAATATTTATGAGTCAATTAGCAGATGACACCACCTTATTTTTAAGAGATGCTTCCCAAATTCCTATAGCAATTAATTATATAAAACTTTTCTCTAAAGCTTCGGGTCTTAATCTAAACATAGAAAAATGTGAATTAATGTCTATTAAAGATTGTACAGCACCTACTATTTTTAATATCCCTGTCAAATCTGAAATTACATACTTGGGTATTGTGATAACTAAAAATCAAGATAAAAGATGTACCTTGAACTTTGACCCAGCTATAATAAAAGCCCAAAGAAGATTTAACGCATGGTTGCAGAGAGACTTGACCTTGAGAGGCAGAGTACTACTGGCTAAGGCGGAGGGCATCTCCAGACTTACATATGCTGCACTCTCTCTATATGTGGACAACAAAGTTTGTAAATCAGTTGATAAAATCCTGTTTAATTTTGTTTGGAAAAACAAAATTCATTATGTTAAGAAGTCTGTAATAATGAACACATATGAGTATGGTGGGTTGAATTTCCTTGATTTCTCTTCTTTGAACAACACTTTCAAAATTAATTGGATTAGGCAGTTTTTGTGTAATCCAAATTCAATCTGGAATTTTATCCCCAATTACTACTTCTCTAAATTAGGTGGTCTCCCTTTCTTATTGATCTGTAATTACAATATTGCTAGAATCCCTTACAATTTATCTAAATTTCATAAACAGTCATTACTTGCATGGTCATTAATCTTTAAGCACAATTTCTCCCCACACCGATACTTCATTTGGAACAATCAAGACATTGTTTATAAGAGAAAATCTTTGTTTTTCAGTCATTGGTTTAAGAAAAACATTTTGATAGTTTCTCAGTTATTTAACTCAGAAGGCCTTATTTTAAGTTACGAAGAATTTTTGTGTAAATTTGACTTCCCAGTAACTCCCAAAGAATTCTCCATTGTCATGGATGCTATTCCTAAAGGAGTTGTCATGCTTTTAAGGGACTCTGTTAGATCACCCAGTACTTTACCTATTTCTTTAGACCCATTTGAAATCCCAGTAGGAAAACTATGCTTTTTGTCACATCCTTCATCACGTAACTATAAGATTAGATCCCTTTTTCAAAAGGAGCTTGTAACAACTCCATATGTGATGTCTTACTGGAAGAATGTTGTTAATCATATTGACTGGAAAAAAGTATGGACTCTGTCTTCAAGATACATCATAACTAACAAGGTTAGAGACATCTCATTCAAATTGTTACACAGATTTTACCCAACTAAAGTGTTTTTGAAAAGGTTCAAATCAGATATAGATACAAGCTGTGCTTTTTGTGGTGACCCTAATGAAACTGATATGCATGTCTTTTGGGATTGTCCTCACACGCAGCTATTTTGGATTGAATTCTCTAATGTTATCAATCGCAATGTGCTCCAGGGTTTCTCTTTGCTTTTCAAGGATGTACTGTTTGGCTTCTTTAATATACAAAAAGATAAAATTAATGAATATTTTATAATTAACCTATTATTACTTCTTGCAAAGTTTCATATTCACCGCAGTAAGTTCACTCATCAAAATCCTTTATTTCTTGTTTTTAAAAAAGAGGTTCAACAGTATATCCAAGCTATTTCAGCTTCCAAGAATCTTAAAGCTCTTAAGACAGTTAATTTATTCAATTTATTTAATCTTGTTTGATTTATTTTGTTAAACTTGGTTTTGGATTATTTAATTGTTACATACATCTAGAAATGGTGCTTTGCATGTAATGTAACCTCTTTGTATGTAATGCTGTTATTTTCTGTACTTCTATTTTTGCCTTGGCATTAATAATAAAAAAAAAAAAACGCAAAAAAAAAAAAAAAAAAAAGACTGGAGTAATGGCTGCTGAAAATTCAGGTTTGCCATCACAGAAATAAATTACATGTTAAATAAATTACATTAATTTATTATATATATATATATATATATATATACATACACATATTAAATTGCAGTAACATTTCACAATATTACTGTTTACTGTCATTTTTGATCAAATAAATGCAGCCTTGGTGCGCCTGAGAGACCATTAAGGATGTTTTTCACTGGACCAGTGGCTTATATTTTACTTGCCCTCTCAACATTTTCCCTGGCCCTCTACAAAATAAGGGATTTTTGCTGCTAAAAATAACATCATGCAGGAAAAACATATGTAAACTGCAGAAGTGCACAACACATAAGATTATCACATGATTATCAAACTCTCTCAGAACTTGCTGTACATGGACATCAATTAGAAAAGTGAAATCATTCATTGTCCCTCTTTTGCCTACACTCAACTACAGCATTTCACAAGAGATGAATCACATGAGCTCCACTGATGTCACTCCACTGAAACAATCACAGAAACTGAATGATTTCTTCCTTATAAACTAAAAGTCTAATTATTATATATTATAATTATAAAGTCTATTATTCATGGTATTAACATACAGTAGGCTACCATAAAAATGAATGCAAATATGTATGATAATTTACACTCATTCATTGGGTCTTTGTCCTGCTTGGGAGATTCCCACAGCAGCATGTGACAAGAGTGAAAGCTCCTCAGCTCCTCTCCTGCATAAAGAAACAAACTCTGACACGCACATCTTGACCTCATGATCATGAATAAGCTTGTCCAGTTAATTACTCCTCATCTATGAGTCTCATCAGACCGGATTAACCAACCGCAGCAAGTTGACTGATACAGACAGAGCGTGAAACAAAAGTGGACAATAGCTTGGGACGGGAAGCACAGAAGCTGACAGACGAGGGATTTAGTGGAAGAACAACAAAATATACAAGGAGAAAAAAAACTGAAAAGTTGACTGATCAAGCAGGCAGAGTAGAAGAAAAACACAAAATGCCCACTTATTATCACTGTAAGGAGAGTGTGTCTGGCCAAAAGCTGCACATTGCTACCCAGTGTATCAGCCTGACAATGATGTCATCAGTGATGTCACGTCTCATTTACAGTTTTACAGCAGCAACCAATTTTGCTTATCTAAAACCATTCATTTTCGCTATGGTTTTTGTTAGGAACCACTTCACCTGTGATAAGAAAAACAGAACAACAACAACATAATCATGACTTACCTAGATCTCCATGGTAACTGTTATCATGGGAAGCCCGACTGGAGGCAATAGAGTCTCCATCATGGGGCCAGATTTGTCCTGTTTTCCTTACGCCCACAATGGTGGCCTCAGACACCACGACATGTTGCTGCCGGTGTCTTTTCTGTGTCTGCGGTGTAGGGGGACTGCTGCTGTCAAACGAGTGCTGAGAATTCTGGGAGTTCTGAGAAGGTGAACGACTCTTCTCTCGGAGTGGGCGGCGGTAGGCTGTCGTAGGGCTGGGCGACACGTGACTGGACTGTCCCGAGGAGAAGTCTTCCTCGCTGGACGTCAGGTTCTCATTGGAGCTGCAGTCTGGTGTGTATCCGCCTCCTCCGCCTCCCACATCCTCGAAACTTCCAGGTGAGTACGACCTCCTGGGCCAGGTGAGAAGATGGTCGTCACTTCCTCCATGGTCTCTCATAGTGACCCTACCATCGCCACCTTCTCCTAACATCATCCCTCCGACGTAAACACTAGTGTATGGCTGGAAATCTGATGGCTGCCATGGCGGCGGTGGTGGTTTGGCCCCGTTTGGTCTCGCAGTGCTGTAGCGAGGACTGGGTTCACCATCTTCATACTCAGCGTCGTATCCGCAGGTGCTTTCAGTAGAGCGTCCCCTATAGACAGGCCTGGGGCGAAGATCACCTGCGACCGTAGCAAGGTTGCCTGGAAGTGAATGAAGTGACCTTTTGCGCTCCATCTGCATGGCTTGGTTCCCAAGAGAGCTAATTTTGTCTGAGACCTCACGGTCGTTGACTTTTACCAGGCCCCTGTCGTGATGGAACTCAACGTTGGCGTAGAATGATTTCTCTTGGCCTGATTTTCCATCACTGGCTGACTGTGAGTTGGCCCGTTTGATTCTCTCAAAGTTCGAACGTAAGGCAGCCACCCCGAGCCCCATGCCCGGCTTGTCTTTGGGGGACGGATCCGAGGGCAACTCCTTGTCAGGCGGTGGATGGGGTCTGCGAGGGGAAACTCCACCCCTCTGTGTGGATGGCGAGAGCCCGTCGGTCTCACTGACCGGCCCTGCCTGGTGCGCCTCAAATGAGGACTGTAGCTCCAATCCATCACCGTGGGAGGCTGACTTCCTGGCAGGGGGTGGTCGTGGTTTTGCTCTGGACTCCCCCACAGGCTGAAACCTGCTGCGCTCTGGCTGTCCCTGCTCCTGTACATGGAGATGCTGAGAATCAGCCCCAACAGCTTGGGGGTCCCCTTCAGTCATGTGAGGTGGCTTCCTGAAACCCCATCTCTGCCGGTCATAGCTCTTTCGCTCCTTGGCCAACAGCGTTTGAAGGTAGATCATCCGGAAGCGCTCTTTGTTCACCTCCATTTCCAAGCGTCTTATGGACGCTTTGCACTTCTCCAGTTCTTGTTCGATTCCCCCAACAGACCTCAGCTCCATCTTCGGAGGCTCGGACTCTGGAAACTGTGCTTTCCAGGCTTCAATGAAACCCACAGGCTCCACCATTGTGTTTGCTCAGGCTATTTGCAAATACCAAATTGGTCAGAAACACACGGTCAAGTATCTCAAACTAAGTAGAATTTAGCTGAAGAAAAGGAAAATTGAGGAAAGTATGAAAAGTCGGCAGTGCCAGTTCATAATAAAGGATATTTCTTCGATAACACTAATACAAACGTATACAAAACACTTCGTTCATGATTTCCCTGGAATTGTCACTAGAAGTCTCAGTCTTTCAGTACCAAAATCGTCGTCTCTGGGCTCGAGTTGTTCAACGACAGAACGACCGTTATTGAGCATGTCGCGCGGAAACAATAAAGGCACGCGCAGTCTCATCTCGCGCACCATTCCGACGAGACCACTTGCAGAATATCACGCGCACAAATCTCGGTCCCCAGCACAATGACAGCATCTGTTCTCCAGGTCGCACGAGATGAACAAAATACTCCTTAGGATGCTTTTCGAAATAAACTGGTCGCCATAAACAAATTATACGGTCCGGTCGTGTCTGTGGCGATGTATTCCAGTTGTCCTGCGTTCATAATGTGATATATTTTTTATCACCATTTTCCCCAAAGCCCTTTGTAACGTTACTTACGTCTGTGTAGACTGGAATTTTTTTTTTTTTTTTTAAATCACTCTCCTTGTTTGGTCGTTTAGTTCCTGTTGACGAAATTCTCTAAAGACGCTCACGATTATCCCATTTTGTCGCTGATAATTAGATCTGTTGTACGTAATGCCTCTGTATGAAAAGCACTAGACGCCGCTGCTGCTGCTGCTGCAAGAAGGGGCGGGACTAAGAGACATGATTGACAGCTCTCCCAGCATGGGTTCGATTTAAAGCGACAGGCTGCTTCACCGCATAGGTCAGGGAGCTTGTAGTAAGCGAGGTGTAAAATATCAAACTTTTTATGCGTGTTAGGGGAATTGTTTGAACTGAGTCACGTTTACATGCTCGTCCAGCCTTTTAAATGTGAGAGAATGAGCACACAACACTGGAATAAATATTTTTGTAATGTCCTCATTGCACTAAATATTTAATGTTTTTGTTTTCATTTGCTTTTCTGGATATAGATAAATAGCAATCTAACATTGTGTACAATAACACAATTTGCAAATATAAAACCTTTACTTTTGTATAGCTAATAACAGGCACTGTAAAATTACATTGCGTTGTGACAGGCATCATTTATGCTATTGTTAATTTAACTGATTTCGGTCACTGGTTACATAAAAGATGCAGCTGTGTTTATATGTGAAATAAGATGATGTCATTGTAATTGGACCATACTTTAGCGCCAAATATGGTCTCTGTCGCCTTCAAGTGTTCAATCTTAGACATTACAGCAGTAAGGACAGCTCAGGAAGTCTTTATGCTTCATTTAAGAACTCACAGCGTTATTGTTTATTTTAGGGACAATAACAAGCAGCACATATTGGCCGCTTTTGAGTTAGTTTCTACTGTTCTACTGACCAATGACACTGATTCAGGTAACAGACTGAATAAAAGAAAATCCTACTCCATTTTATATTTAAATTTATTAAATGGCTTTTTTCTAACACAGAGGCACAAAGCATGAACGTCAGCTTTGGTAAAATTAACTGCTGAGTTTATTTGTAAAATTATGTGTTTAATCATATACCATTTAGCAGCAATGTACACAGCAAGTTGCTATATAAATATAGATCAAATTATTTGTCTAATTACAACTGAAGGCATGCATTAAACTATATAATACATGTATATAAAACTATGACAAATTACACAGAAAACAAAATGCAGCAAACTCTCCTTGCATCAGCATTAGCAATGTAGACATTGTCATGCAGGGTAGAAAATGATGCTGCTTGCTTCCATACACACTCATTATTCTTATTTCTCTGTCATTTATTAATTACTAGTGAATGGTTTTTATTATTGAGTCCACTCTTACATGTGATATGGCAGTGCGATGGTGTCTATTTTCTCTGAACTGCACATTCAACATGCAAGTTCTGATATTCAGCTAAATGAAGCCACTCAAAACAGACATGCACAACACAGAAGCCTGTGGTTTCCCAACACAAGCAGAGGCAGAAGCAATAACTGCCAATAAAAACAAATGAAAAAAAAAGGAATGGAAAGGATTTTTTTAGAATGAAACTGAAATGCTAAAGTGCACCATTAAATAAATATTTAGCATATAAGCAAGTATGACAAAGAGGAAAATAATTGTACGATTAATACAAAAGGCAACATTTACTGAAAAAAAGAAGAGACTGCAACATATTTCTAATGGCAATAGTGTTTTCATTTGAGTCATTTATGCCAACATCCAAGTTCAGTTCCTGAGCAAGTCAGACCACAGTGTACGGACCATTCTAATAAAAACTAATGGTTTATTCATTTCATTTAGAGACAAGATTGAAATTATATGTGGTAAAGAAAATCACGCAAGTAATTTGACCAAGTCTTTACAATATATTATATATTTCTTAAAAATAGCATATATTGCAGTGGAATATAACAGTGGAATGTATTCAAGCTGATACAGCCATGTGTTGAATGCAGCTATACACAGCTACAGTGGTCGTAGTGGGAATTTAACATTTACATGTTAGCAGGGTTGGTCCATTGTCAGAAAACTTGAGGCTTCGGGACATTGTTTTAACAGTGAAAAGAAGCGGAAAAATGTGTGGCAGCAATGTCAGTGATGCTCACTTAAATGCAAGTCCACTGAAGGCTAAGGGAATGTGCATGATTGTTAGAAAAATACTGAAATTTCACACCAAGGGCATAGTCAGGGACATGCATCCATTTTAGCAAGCAAGAATTAGTGTGATGCAATGGACAACTAAATGCCAGAAAGCTCTATTTCATAAAAAGAAAAAATTCTTTGTACCGTTCAGATATATGTGCTGCATATGTACAAATATACAGGCCACTACCAGACTGGCTGGTGAGGGCCAAACAGGAAGCAGCTTCGCAAGGAAGCCCCTCCCAGCCGTCAATCTTGTGCTCAGCTATTCATTCAACTAAATCTCTGTATATTAATTTCATTTATTCAAGTATATTTGCTCCTAAAACTTGCCGTGTTGCATCACAGGAACAGACCAGCTAGTAAAACGAAGACACACATTTTAATTCAAATGAGTGTATTTTCTTAAAAGTAGCATGAAACATTTTGGTTTTGCATTTAAAATTCATGTTTTGAATGCAACACCTAAGCCTTTGCTGGTTAAATTTTCTACTCGTCTTCTGGCCTTACCCACTAAATGGTAACATTTACATCTTTTGTCCAACCCACCTCTACCCAAAACAAAAACCCTAAATTAAGTTAATGCAAGTTCATTCAATTATAAAATACAGTGAAAACAATAATAAAAAAAAAAACACAAGAAAACTTAAAACAGATTAGCTGGGGCCAAAAGAATCAGAGTTCTGTTTATCATCAAGTAGAGGCACACCACATGCATTAATGTGTACAAGCGGTGTAAATCTAAGTGGGGGGGGGGGGGGGGGGGGGGGAGCAACCAGAGAGAGACTAATCTGACAGTCCTGAGGTAGCTGTACTCTGCCTAGTGCAGAAAAACTGGCTTTACTAATCAAAAGTGTCAGGTAATAGTGGAAACACAATGTATACCTATAAAAATGGAAGTTATTACACACAGGGAAAGACATACAGGTACAAATCATAAGTGAAAAACCACACAAATTGCATGCAAAATACAGAACATGCAGCTTTCATCTGAGGATTTGACCGTGAAGCATTCAAAATATCCTGCACTCTCTTTCCCATGCTGCTTTGAAACACCATGCTTGTCCATTGCTCTTAACGATGTTCACGCCAAAGACACAAAGGTAAACATTAGTAAACAGTTCTGTCTTGTTCTTTCTCTCTCTCCCTCTCCCTACCCACTCTGCTCTGTTAGCAAATTGAACAAATAACAACAAATGAACAACTGCATAAAATAGTGTTAAACATCTGTACACAAGTACTTTTTTTCCATTCAGCCATTTAAACATAATTTGGGGCCAAAACAAATTAGATATCATCATAATTGATACTGGTTTGAAATAAGACAGTAAACAAATGATTAAAAATGCAATAACAAAAAGAAACCAATGGTCACTAATACTTGAGGTCTGTATGGTCTCCTCAATCCCCACTGGACATGTTAAAAAAAAAAAAAAAAGGTTATGTGTCTATATCACGGTTATTTTTTTGTTAATCCTGTCCTTCTTGTACACATTCTCTGTTGCGGCAGCACACTTTAAACGCACAACCACACACACAGACACGTACACACTATCTACACACATCTGTGCTTATTTCAATCAAGACCAGAACATTTCGGCCAAGTTAGTGTCAATGCTGTAGATCCACAGCACCAGAGGGAGTGAGAGAGCCACGAAAGGCCAGGAAATGCCCTCCATGCAGGTGCTGAGCATGCAGCCCTTGTCCTTGGGACTGTCCAGGTCTTTGGGCTTTTCCAGGTAGTTTCTGGCCACAAACTTGAGCACTTCATCCAGCAAGATGACAGGCAGGGAAATCTTTAACACCATAAGCCACTGGATCAAGTTCAGTGGGGTGATCTGGAAGATTATCTGCAGAGAAAATAGTGTAGAGTCATTTTAACTATTATACAGAGTAAATAATAAATGGACAATTTACTAAACTCATAACAGTTTGATCACAAAACAATATAAATACATAAATTCACTCAGAACTGTTAAAAAAGGTTAAAAATTGGAATTAAAAAAGACATTAAATTCTACAAATACTGCAAAAAAAGTAAAAGAACTAAAACACTGAAACTGATCATCTTATTGATCTTACCGGCAGGGGCTCCACATAAAGGATAAGGAAGTGGAGGGACATGGAGAGGCAGATGGCTCCAAGCAGCCACATGTTCTCCCAGGGGGGCATGCGAAGCAGAGACTGGTTCTCAGAAACACTATGACAGGACATCAACAAGATAGCATTGTGAATTTAAGAGACTGAATATTTATATAATCCACCACTTATGCTGCTAACTAGGGCTGGGTATCGATTCAGATGTCCCGATTCGATTTCGAATCGCAAGCTCTCAATTCGATTCTCGATTTTTTTTTTCAAAAGCTATTGATATTTCAAAAACAGTACAGTAAACATCAGTTTACACATGGTGAATTAATAAAAAGAAATTAAGAACCACATGCCTGTATTTTAAACCTATATGATGATATTAACACACGAATATCATCTCCAGCTGCTCTGAGAGTCATTTCATTAGCATTGTACCGTTTACTTTGAGAAAACTACCGCATATCACATGATACACAGCAGCTGCAAGTTCTTCACGGCAAACAGTCAAAATAAATGTCATCAGGTCATAAGGTGTCAGTATATATTACTGTTTAGCAGTCTTAAGACTCAATGCTACTACTACTAATAAAAATAAATCTTTATTTTTAAAGAAATAATGATCTTGTTTTAAATATGCTTGCTGAAATAAATACCGGAAAAGATCGATTCGCGGCTTTTGAGAATCAATATCGAATCGAGGTCATAAAAAGAAACGATTAATCGAAATATGATTTTTTTTTTTTGCCCAGCCCTACTGTTAACACCTGGTATTAAAATCAGTTTCAGCTGATAGCTGAATACAAATGTAAATGGGGTTTAAGTATTGCCCCTCATCAAAAAACAGCATTTGTAACATTATAAATGTCTTTGTCACTTTTGATCAAATAAAAATGAATTTTTTTTTTTTTACAAAACTGTCTAATATTATCCCTAATTAAGTAATTTATGCAGAAAAAAACCTCCCTTTAAAATCTGACCATATATTGTTACAAAAAAGTTAATTTCAAGTGTATACAGCATTGTCTCGTTCTTTGTGATCGGACGAATATTAATAGCAGATGTAAATAGGAACTTAATTGACTGTTCGTGAAAACCTTGATTGACAAGACGATCTGACCAATCATAACGCCGAATCCGCCATCTTGCCCGACAAACAAATCAGACAGGAGAGTAGATTAACTTTGGTGGAAAATTGTGTGTATTAATGTCTTTCCACGGTTGAAATAAAATACGTTATGATAAACATTCATGTTTATTTCGTACTTTAAGTAAATATGAAAAGACTGTCAGTTCACATGTGCCGCTAGAACTGAGGCAATACAGCGATCTGTCACGACACATTAAAGAGCCACAAAGCGGTATTTACTGTTTGAATAAAAAAAAAAAAAATAAAAAAAAAGACTATTTAAAATCTGAGAGCTTGTTTCTTACAAGAAGTAACCTGCTCTGTTTTGTCTGTCGGCATGTTGTCAGTTTCCTCTTTGCTCCGTGATGTTTTTTTTTTTTTACTGCGTCAGAACATGGTGTGTAGTGTGAGAGAGGTATGGCTTGTCGGACATAGCAACATTAACTAAGGAGGGCGGGATTTTGCGAAGGGTCAATTGGGGCATTTTCAGCGATAAGCTGTTCCTGTATTGCAAAGCACTTCTGATACTGACCTGTTGAGGGCGTTGCACATCTCAATGGTGACTAGTACAGACAGCGCCATGGTCATAGGATAGGGAGACTCGAACAATTCACACTTCAGACCCTCAAACTCAGGGTTGTCTGGTGCACACTGAAGGAAGTGACTCTGAGGATAAAAAAAAAAAAAAGGTGACAGGCAAATTTAAAAATTAGAATGTATTTGTTTGAGAACAAATTGTGTATTGAAATGTAAGGTGAGTTTCTAACCAGTTGATAGATGGTGACTCTGGGCCCATCTTCAGCAGCAATGAACCACCACGCAGCAGCACCTACAGTAGCAGCACCCACATAACCTATAGGGTGACAAGGAGAACAATGTGTCAAATCTCACTTACTTTAGCAAAAAAAATAAAAAGTAAAAATAAATAAATAAATGTGATGCACTCACAGCCAATGGCCAGGTATCTGAAGAAGAGCCATCCAGAGATGAGGGGTTCTCTGGCATTGCGAGGGGGTTTGCTCATGATGTCCAGGTCGGGTGGGTTGAAGCCCAGCGCGGTCGCAGGCAGACCGTCGGTCACCAGATTCACCCACAGAAGCTGAACTGGAATCAGAGCCTCGGGGAAGCCCAGAGCCGCTGTTAAGAAAATACTGCCAGAGAGAATACACATTGTGAGTTATGTGATTAGATAACAACTGGAACAATGTCAAAAAGACCTTGGCAGCGATCTAAGTTTGCTCAAGGAATAAATTTCATTGTGCTGCCATTTATATAGTATCACTTTTAGGATGGAGACTAAATTGTGCCATTCTGGTACATATAGGATGAATCATAAACCTTGATTAAACAATTTAGTGAAGAACATAATATAACAAACATTTTGTATAATAACCACTCTGGTATGTAACACCCAGGGTCTTCTCATTGAAAACCCTATTTAAACACTACCATTCATGATTCAAAGGTTTGGGATCAGTAAGATTAGTTTTATTCAGAAAAGGCACATTAAATTGATCACAAGTGAAAGTAAAGACATTTATAACGTAAATAAATATATAAATGCGGTCCTTTTTAGCTTTCTAATCAAATGTTCTATTTTGTCTATTTCTTGAGCACCAAATGAGCATATTAGAATGATTTCTGAAAGACTGGAGTAATGGCTGCTTTAAATATTTCACAACATTACAGTTGGACTGCATTTAAAATAACAAATGCAGCCTTGGTGTGCATAAGAAGCTCCTTTCAAAAACATCTATTAAAATCTTACCTCAAGTCCGTAAATATATCAGATTACGTGTACAAGTTAAATGGATTGAAAGAGCAATTTTAAATTAGTCATAAGTTTAGTTTGGACGTGCCAATGAAAATACAGAATGCATTCCTGAAATGTTAGCAAAAGGTTAAGATCTTTACCAGACCACCTCGCCGACATTTGAGGAGATGAGGTAGCGGATGAATTGTTTCATGTTGTTGTAAATTGCTCGACCCTCTTCCACAGCGGCCACAATGGTGGAAAAGTTGTCGTCAGCAAGGACCATCTCAGAGGCAGTCTTAGCCACGGCTGTGCCTGACCCCATAGCAATGCCAATTTCAGCCTTTTTCAGAGCAGGTGCATCATTCACACCATCTCCAGTCTGTGGGAATCAACACAAGATGGCAGGTCAGTTGAGAGAGAATGATTCCAACAATATAAACCTTCCTGAAGACATCCTTCCATGTTTATAGTCATTTAATAAAGAATCATATTTTTATATAAATATACACTACTGTTGAAAAGTTTGGAGTCAGGGAGATCTTTTTTTTTTTTTGGTGGAAAGAAATAAATACGTTTATTCAGCATGGACACATTTAATTGATCAAGTCACAGTAAAGATATTTATCATGTTAAATAATATATATATATATATATATAATGCTGTCAAATGATTAATGGCAATTCATCTCATCCAAAATAAGTTTGTTTACATAATATATGTATGTGTGCTGTGTATATTTATTGTGTGTATGTATGTATATGTATGTATATGTATGCGTATATGTATATATATATATATATATATATATATATATATATATATATATACACACACACACACACAATATATAAATATTATTTATATATATATATATATATATATATATATATATATATATATATATATATATATATATATATATATATATATATATATATATATATACATATACATATATATACAGGTCCTTCTCAAAAAATTAGCATATTGTGATAAAGTTCATTATTTTCTGTAATGTACTGATAAGCATTAGACTTTCATATATTTTAGATTCATTACAACACAACTGAAGTAGTTCAAGCCTTTTATTGTTTTAATATTGATGATTTTGGCATACAGCTCATGAAAACCCAAAATTCCTATCTCAAAAAATTAGCATATTTCATCCGACCAATAAAAGAAAAGTGTTTTTAATACAAAAAAAGTCAACCTTCAAATAATTATGTTCAGTTATGCACTCAATACTTGGTCGGGAATCCTTTTGCAGAAATGACTGCTTCAATGCGGCGTGGCATGGAGGCAATCAGCCTGTGGCACTGCTGAGGTGTTATGGAGGCCCAGGATGCTTCGATAGCGGCCTTAAGCTCATCCAGAGTGTTGGGTCTTGCGTCTCTCAACTTTCTCTTCACAATATCCCACAGATTCTCTATGGGGTTCAGGTCAGGAGAGTTGGCAGGCCAATTGAGCACAGTAATACCATGGTCAGTAAACCATTTACCAGTGGTTTTGGCACTGTGAGCAGGTGCCAGGTCGTGCTGAAAAATGAAATCTTCATCTCCATAAAGCTTTTCAGCAGATGGAAGCATGAAGTGCTCCAAAATCTCCTGATAGCTAGCTGCATTGACCCTGCCCTTGATAAAACACAGTGGACCAACACCAGCATCACTGACTGTGGGTACTTGACACTGGACTTCAGGCATTTTGGCATTTCCCTCTCCCCAGTCTTCCTCCAGACTCTGGCACCTTGATTTCCGAATGACATGCAAAATTTGCTTTCATCCGAAAAAAGTACTTTGGACCACTGAGCAACAGTCCAGTGCTGCTTCTCTGTAGCCCAGGTCAGGCACTTCTGCCGCCGTTTCTGGTTCAAAAGTGGCTTGACCTGGGGAATGCGGCACCTGTAGCCCATTTCCTGCACACGCCTGTACACGGTGGCTCTGGATGTTTCTACTCCAGACTCAGTCCACTGCTTCCGCAGGTCCCCCAAGGTCTGGAATCGGTCCTTCTCCACAATCTTCCTCAGGGTCCGGTCACCTCTTCTCGTTGTGCTGCGTTTTCTGCCACACTTTTTCCTTCCCACAGACTTCCCACTGAGGTGCCTTGATACAGCACTCTGGGAACAGCCTATTCGTTCAGAAATTTCTTTCTGTGTCTTACCCTCTTGCTTGAGGGTGTCAATGATGGCCTTCTGGACAGCAGTCAGGTCGGCAGTCTTACCCATGATTGCGGTTTTGAGTAATGAGGGAGTTTTTTGAGTAACCAGGCTGGGAGTTTTTAAAAGCCTCAGGAATCTTTTGCAGGTGTTTAGAGTTAATTAGTTGATTCAGATGATTAGGTTAATAGCTCGTTTAGAGAACCTTTTCATGATATGATAATTTTTTGAGATAGGAATTTTGGGTTTTCATGAGCTGTATGCCAAAATCATCAATATTAAAACAATAAAAGGCTTGAACTACTTCAGTTGTGTTGTAATGAATCTAAAATATATGAAAGTCTAATGCTTATCAGTACATTACAGAAAATAATGAACTTTATCACAATATGCTAATTTTTTGAGAAGGACCTGTATATATATATAAATACACACACATGCATGTGTATATTTCAGAAAAATAGGTTGTGTTTATATAATAACATTTAAAATATATTAAAATATAGAACAGGGGGGCTCCCAAATTTTCAACTATATTGGGCTTGTAACTTGAGGGCTTTGACTTATTGGCAAGGTTCACATTACATAAATCACGTACCAGATTGGGTCCAGATAGAATCCTCAACCTGCCTTCCTTCCTCGCTTTCAGCTCTTCTATTCTCACCCTTGCCGATGGGTCTAGATTCTCAATCATCGCACCCAATGGTATGGAACTCCATTCAGATTTGGGCCCAAATTCGCAAATATTTTGGATGGCAGAGAAATTCAATTTGTGCTCCAGTTGCCAGAAATCATAGATTTTCTCAGCCTCTGAATAACCAGGCATTCTTTCTACAGCAAGAAAAAGGTATCTTAACATTTAAAGATCTTTTTGCTGATGGCTGCTTCTTGTCTTCTGCCCAATTAGAATCTCAATTTAAAATACCTAAAGCCCACTTTTTCAGATTCGCAAGAATTTTCCCTCTTTTCCCTCCCTTCCTGAACAAAACCCTATTGATCAACTTTTTCCTGACGATCCAGAACAAAGAGGAACCATCTCTGGCTTATATCCAAAACTTGTATCATTATTTTCCACTTCTATAACCACACAAAGAGACTCCTGGCAACTGGACCTTAACATCTACCTGACGGACGAGGAATGGAATGAGGTTATATACAGAATTCATGGATCTTCTACTTGTGCTAGACACAGCCTTATTCAATTTAAAGTGGTATATAGACTTCATCTTTCTAAGGCCAAGCTGGCAAAGATGTATCCCTCTGTTGACCCCATCTGTACAAGATGTAAGCAGTCCCCTGCTACATTAGCCCATATGTTTAGGCTATGTCCTAGTCTGTCTGTTTTTTGGTCACATTTTTTGTTAATCTTATTCTAGAATATTTTGTAAAGATGTTTGTGCAAATCCTGTTACTGCCATCTTTGATATTGTATGTGAAAATAACACTTTGTCAAAAAGTGAATTGGACTGCATTGCCTTTACTTCTCTTTTGGCAAGGCGCTTGATTTTAATTAATTGGAAACAGTCATTTCCACATTCTTTTAAACAGTGGGCCAGAGATGTGTTACAATTCCTGAGTTTGGAAAAAATAAGTCTTAATTTAAAGGGTTCCGGGTCTAAGTTCACTGCCATATGGTGTCCTTTCATAAATGAGCTCCAAAACCAAGTATAACTGTAAGTGGACGAACTGATGCTGTCAAGTTTTGCTTGTGATTTACTGACGTTATTTCCTCTCTTTTCTTTGTTTATATGTACACAATGTAAAAGCACAATGTCTATACGCATGATGTGTTGTTAGCTGTGCCAATATGTGAATGTATGTTTGTTATTTAAATAAATATAAAATGGAAAAACAAACAAACAAACACATACACATACAGTCAGGTCCATAAATATTGGGACATCGACACAATTCTAACATTTTTGGCTCTATACACCACCACAATGGATTTCAAATGAAACGAACAAGATGTGCTTTAACTGCAGACTGTCAGCTTTAATTTGAGGGTATTTACATCCAAATCAGGTGAACGGTGTAGGAATTACAACAGTTTGCATATGTGCCTCCCACTTGTTAAGGGACCAAAAGTAATGGGACAATTGGCTTCTCAGCTGTTCCATGGCCAAGTGTGTGTTATTCCTTCATTATCCCAATTACAATGAGCAGATAAAAGGTGCAGAGTTCATTTCAAGTGTGCTATTTGCATTTGGAATCTGTTGCTGTCAACTGTCAAGATGAGATCCAAAGAGCTGTCACTATCAGTGAAGCAAGCCATCATTAGGCTGAAAAAACAAAACAAACCCATCAGAGAGATAGCAAAAACATTAGGCATGGCCAAAACAACTGTTTGGAACATTCTTAAAAAGAAGGAACGCACCGGTGAGCTCAGCGACACCAAAAGACCCGGAAGACCACGGAAAACAACTGTGGTGGATGACCGAAGAATTCTTTCCCTGTTGAAGAAAACACCCTTCACAACAGTTGGCCAGATCAAGAACACTCTCCAGGAGGTAGGTGTATGTGTGTCAAAGTCAACAATCAAGAGAAGACTTCACCAGAGTGAATACAGAGGGTTCACCACAAGATGTAAACCATTGGTGAGCCTCAAAAACAGGAAGGCATCTAAAAAAGCCTTCACAGTTCTGGAACAACATCCTATGGACAGATGAGACCAAGATCAACTTGTACCAGAGTGATGGGAAGAGAAGAGTATGGAGAAGGAAAGGAACTGCTCTTGATCCTAAGCATACCACCTCATCAGTGAAGCATGGTGGTGGTAGTGTCATGGCGTGGGCATGTATGGCTGCCAGTGGAACTGGTTCTCTTGTATTTATTGATGATGTGACTGCTGACAAAAGCAGCAGGATTAATTCTGAAGTGTTTTGGGCAATATTATCTGCTCATATTCAGCCAAATGCTTCAGAACTCACTGGACGGCGCTTCACAGTGCAGATGGACAATGACCCAAAGCATACTGCAAAAGCAACCAAATAGTTTTTGAAGGGAAAGAAGTGGACTGTTATGCAATGGCCAAGTCAATCACCTGACCTGAATCCGATTGAGCATGCATTTCACTTGCTGAAGACAAAACTGAAGGGAAAAAGCCCCAAGAACAAGCAGGAACTGAAGACGGTTGCAGTAGAGGCCTGGCAGAGCATCACCAGGGATGAAACCCAGCGTCTGGTGATGTATATGCGTTCCAGACTTCAGGCTGTAATTGACTGCAAAGGATTTGCAACCAAGTATTAAAAAGTGAAAGTTTGATTTATGATTATTATTCTGTCCCATTACTTTTGGCCCCTTAACAAGTGGGAGGCACATATGCAAACTGTTGTTATTCCTACACCGTTCACCTGATTTGGATGTAAATACCCTCAAATTAAAGCTGACAGTCTGCAGTTAAAGCACATCTTGTTCGTTTCATTTGAAATCCATTGTGTACATACATACATACATACATACATACCATACATACCATACATACCATACATACCATACATATAAATAAATCTTACCAAACCAAAGCTTTTGAAAAGTAGTATATATAAAACAAATTATATATATATAGTATTATATATAAAAGTATGTGTTATGATTTCACTGGGCTCTAGTTTACCATGGCAGTGATCTCATCGTAAGACTGCAGAAACTCCACAATCTTGGATTTGTGAGATGGCTCGACACGGGCATAGCAACGGGCAGTGAGCACTGCCTCACGCTGGGCGGCAGCAGACAGATCATCGAACTCTCGGCCAGTGTAGGCCATTCGTGACACATCGTCATCCTCTCCAAAGATTCCAATGCGTCTGCAGATGGCGATGGCCGTGCCCTTGTTGTCGCCTGTGATCATGATGACTCGGATACCCGCTTGACGGCAAAGTTTGATAGAAGCTGCCACCTCAGCTCTGGGTGGATCCAGCATGCCCACACATCCCACAAAGGTCAGGTCCGTCTAAAGGAAAAGCAGTAATTATGATGCCAGACTTAATAAATAAATAAATATTTAGAATTAATTACTTGTATGCTACAGCAGAAATGCCCTTCTCACCTCATACTCAATGAATCTGTTTGAGTCCTCCAGTACCATGCTCTCTTTACTCAGTGGGTTGTCTCGGGTGGCCAGAGCCAGACAGCGCAGTGTGTCACGTCCTGTGCCGTACTCACGGATCACAGACATGATCTTCTCTTTAATGCCTGCTGTCAGTGCAACCTTATTCCCACCTACACGAATGTGCGTGCATCTGTCAATCACTCCCTCTGGAGCACCCTACACCCAGAAATAATGAGTTTAAGGAAGTTGCAGGCACTTTGTTACACCACAATACATTCCAAACATAAAGCAGACCTGTGTAGAACAGATAAATGAAACACTGGAGTGTTTAAGTCTTCCTGAAAAGTGTGATATTACCTTAACAAACATCTTGCCAATGGAGGAGCGTGCTTTGTTGGGAGTGCAATAGACCGACATGGACTTCCTGTCTCGGGAGAACTCTAGAGTGAATTCTTTTTTCATCAGTTGCTTGATGACCTGAGATCAAGATCAAACAAAATATTCAGATATTAGAGCTACCATGGCATTAAACACCAAACCATTTTGGAAGTAAATGTGGGCTTCCACAACCTCACAACCCAATAGGGGTTGCAACCAACTCCAAATCTGCAGTTGGAAATATCTAACTTACAGAGTTGCAAGCGTTCGCCCTCTCAACCTTGGAAAGGCCCTTCAATTGTGTGTCAAACACGTTCATTTTCTCCACCAGGCAGGTGAGGGCGGTCTCTGTGGCTTCCCCCACCTTCTCGTACACACCTTTGGCCTGACATAGAAAGAAATTATTTAAAACATTTCAAAAATGCTGTTTGATAATTAAATGCAAGCACTAGGGATACACTGGTATTAACATTAATTCTATTAAAATCATATATTAATCATTTTATTAATTATACAAAAAGATTCATGAACACTTTAGTATAGGGAACAATTCTCACTATTAACTAGTTGCTTATTAGTATGCCTATTATTAACATATTGACTGTTTATTAGTGCTTATATTCTGCATGACCACATTCCACATCCCTAATCAAACACAATACCTAAACTTAACATCTACCTTACTAACGATTACAGATTTTCGCGATTGCTAAAACACTATAACCAGGCTTTTGAATTAAAATTTCAAAACCATAATGCCATTTTTCAAAAAGCACACCCATTTTGCTGAACTATAAACACTATTCTCTGCTTTGACCCATGAGTCAGATTTGGTGAACTGTTACTGCAAAACTCTACACACAAATCCCTACATTTCTCAGTGCTTACACCATGTGGTCATTTAGAAAGGACTAGCATTCAATATTGTTCACTCAAGTCTGCACAGTTTGAGCTCAATTAGCACACAATTACCCAAGTGGAAACACTGGGAGTCTAAATTCATCACATATCAATCTGAATCTTCGATGGATAGATAAAAGGGGAATTTTTTTTTCCCAGTGGCTTTGGTGCATTTCTCGAATCAGAAATGAAATTCTCAAAACTACTTGTTCAACCTCCACATCATCTAGTCACTTGTGCATACCATGTTTCTCATTCTTTTGAACAAGTTGGGATTGCTTTGGTACATTCAAGCAACTGATTATGTACATTTCTCAGTGGTTTCCTACATTATCAGTTGCTATTGTCATGTTGTTCAAAATATATAGTTCTCTGTGCTATAGTCTTACCCCTCAAAACCTCAAGTCATTAGTTCATCGTATAGGTCATTACCATAAATGCAAAATGGTTGATCTAGTTGTCAAACTGCCAAGCATATTTTCTACATATTTCTATTAGACTTTTACTGTAATAAATTTGGCATGAATTCTTCAAGTGAATCTTGACTTTCACTAATGAAGAGAATATAGATCAGCCAATGACAAAACAGTTCTCTGAAATAGCTCAAAGGTACATCTCATGAACCTTCAATTGGAAAGCATATATAGAAAGAGGACAACACAAGACTTACAAATTCTGATAGTGGACTTTCTCATTTTTATTTTCGCCCTTGTGCACATATTTCATTTTCTATTCTATTCACAATGACATTGTAAAGCGGTTTTTTTTTTGGTCAGACCACTAGTAAAAGTGTAACTGTGACAGTCTTTTTCAATCAATATCCCACATACAGTAATGTGTACATTTGTACTTTTGAAAGGATATATGACATACATAAGAAGTGCAGCCTTCTGCATTTCAGTACAGTAACTGTCATCCAAACTGTTGCCATAGTTTACATCAGGTAATACTAACAGAGTGCACTGTTATATAGGCAAAATGCTTAGTTATGTTGTCAATCTTGTTTGTGAACAATGACACAAGGACATCAGGCACGCGAGAGGATTTTACTCCCACTGCCTGGCCAGGGCCAGTGTAGCCTGATGTTGTTGAAGAGGCTCTTTGGACTCTCCCAGACCAAACACGAGATACTGGGGCAGAATAATTATTATTTTTGTTTGCTGTATTGTTCTGTACTCTACAGTACATTAAATTAAATTGAGGAATAAAACATTCGGGGAGTACCACAAGCAACACTTATTACCGGTTTTTGTAGTATTGTTTTGAATTTCTCTCATCAGTGTGTAAAACTGTGTTGTAGTGTGTGTGTTTTTGACTGTTTGTGTGTCATGTCTGAGAGCAAAGATTGGTTTTTCAGCAAGATAAAGTTGTTTTGAGTGGATAGCTTCATTTTGACCTGAATATAGGAAGTTTGGGGAATTGAGTTAGAAGTTATGGATTCGTGTTTACTGTTTTGAGAATACGAGGCATAGTTTCAAGAAATGTGTTTAAGCAATCGAGAAAAACTGTAATAAGCAGCAAATCAGGAGTTTGAGGCAAAGTCATAGTTAATGGTTTGTTAATAGCGGGAAATGGACCTTAAAATAAACTGACCAAAGATTCTATTAAAAACTATACATATAATTCTATTAAAAAATATAATATAATATATACAATTCTAAAAACTAAAATTATTTTAAATGCTTCAAGTGATCACAACATTATAAATGTACTGCATAAAAAAACAGACCTTTTGAGATTTGCAAGATTTCTCTAACAGCATTATTAAATTAAAAGTGACCATTAGTGACCAGAAAAGGTACTTAATATACTATATCAGCCAATACAGATTACACATTATAAATGAATATTTGTTATTTATATTAATTATTCATATATTAAAAATACTGAATTTTTTAAACAAGTGACTTAGAGGCTTCTATAAAAGTACTGAATACTAGATACTAAAAAATTCTGGATTTTTTTTCTACTTTATTTTAAAGCAATTTCATTCATTAAGTCCCATTAATCTGCTAGAACAGACTTTATAAGGGTTCTAGACATTAGTTCCTACCTTCTGTGTGTGAACAGGTGTTTTACATCATAGTGCATTTCAGCACAACAGGGGTGCTGCATTTACCAGAACATGTTAATTACAAACCTCATTGTAATCCAGAGACGAGTCATTGCACAGAGCACAGATGGTGGCCATTTCAACCAGAGCGTCATACTGGGAGCATCGTACTGGTTTACCCTCATGAAACCTGGAGCGTGAAAAGAAGAGGATGATCAACAGAGGCAGCTAATGCACTTTGAGTTACCAGTGTGCACGTGGGGCAATAAAACTCACACTTGTCCATCAGGGGCATATGTGGAGCCAGTAATGGTGAACTCTTTGAGAGAGCAGCTGTTTCCATTTGCCTGATCAACAATGAACATCTGCAACAACAAAAAAAAAACATTAAAAATCAAACAAGATCTCTACCAGCAGGTGGCAGAACAATCCACTACAGAACATGTCTGATGTTTGAAAACATCCCTACTCCACCTGACCTGGATATACCAGCACTACAGATGTAAACACTTTATATGACACTCACTTACGAGTGAACCTGAGTTCAGAGGGGTTTTAAAAACCCCTCCAAAAATCTTAAAACATAAGCAAATGAGCATTAAGGATATTTTTAAGCACTGAGGACAATCAGATCCCCCGGATTTGTCAAGAAAGAGAAGAGAATAAAAGAGATGAGAGCGAGTGGGATGGTAAAGTGGAACAGCGTTCCTGCTGTAGTGCTGAAACCCAGCGGACACCAGTCGAAAGATGGAGACAGACGTGTATGGGGGAGGGAGAACAAGACAGGCATTAGTCTCTAAGGCGCTGGGCACTGCTGCGAATGAAGGCATGATTAGCAGAAAAAAAAAAAAAAAAAATCAAATAAGAAACATATCTAAGCTATCAGAGAGTGAGAAACAGGGAAAAATGTGATAGAAAAAGTAGTTAACACTTTGGAGCTTGGGTGACTAAACACGCTGATACCATGGTGTTGGCATGTGATATTAAGCATGTTTCCACGCACTTTTTAAAAACAAACATTTCCTTGATATTTACAGGTGCATATCAATAAATTAGAATGTCGTGGAAAAGTTCATTTATTTCAGTAATTCAACTCAAATTGTGAAACTCGTGTATTAAATAAATTCAATGCACACAGACTGAAGTAGTTTAAGTCTTTGGTTCTTTCAATTGTGATGATTTAGGCTCGCATTTAACAAAAACCCACCGATCTCAACAAATTAGAATACTTCATAAGACCAATAAAAAAAAATGTTTTAGTGAATTGTTGGTCTTCTGGAAAGTATGTTCATTTACTGTATATGTACTCAATACTTGATAGGGGCTCCTTTTGCTTGAATTACTGCATCAATGTGGCGTGGCATGGAGGCAATCAGCCTGTGACACTGCTCAGGTGTAATGGAAGCCCAGGTTGCTTTGATAGCGGCTTCAGGTCATCTGCATTGTTGGGTCTGGTGTCTCTCATCTTTCTCTTGGCAATACCCCATAGATTCTCTATGGGGTTCAGGTCAGGCGAGTTTGCTGGCCAATCAAGCACAGTAACACCATGGTCATTGAACCAGCGTTTGGTACCTTTGGCAGTGTGGGCAGGTGCCAAGTCCTGAAAATGAAAATGAAATCAGCATCTCCATAAATCTTGTCAGCAGAAGGAAGCATGAAGTGCTCTAAAATTTCTAGTAGATGGCTACGTTGACTGTGGACTTCAGAAAACACAGTGGACCAACACCAGCAGATGACATGGCAGCTCAAATCATCACTGACTGTGGAAACTTCACACTGGACTTCAAGCAACATGGATTATGTGCCTCTCCACTCTCCCTCCAGACTCTGGGGCCTTGATTTCCAAATGAAATGCAAAATTTACTTTCATCTGAAAAGAGGACTTTGGACCACTGAGCAACAGTCCAGTTCTTTTTCTCCACAGCCCAGATAAGACGCTTCTGACGTTGTCTCTGGTTCAGAAGTGGCTTGGTAGCCCTTTTCCTGAAGACGTCTGAGTGTGGTGACTCTTGCACTGACTCCAGCTTCAGTCCACTCCTTGTGAAGCTCTCCCAAGTGTTTGAATCAGCTTTGCTTGACAGTATTCTCAAGCTTGCGGTCATCCCTGTTGCTTGTGCACCTTTTCCTACCCAAATGCTTCCTTCCAGTCAACTTTACATTTAATATGCTTTGATACAGCACTCTGTAAACAGCCACACCTTTCAGTAATGACCCTTTATGACTTACCCTCTTTGTGGAGGCCGTCAATGTTCGTCTTCTGGATCATTGCCAAGTCAGCAGTCTTCTCCATTATTGTGGTTTCAAAGAACAAGAGATACCCTGAATTTATACTTTACGGATGGTGATTAATTGAAACTCAAATGTAAATATTCTAATATTTTGAGATACTGATTTTTGACTTTCATGAGCTGTAAGCTCTAATCATCAAAATTAAAACAAAAAAAACTTTTGAAATGTTTTACTTTACATGCAATGAATCTAAACTATATGAAAGTTTCACTTTTTGAAATAACTTACAAGAAATAATGAACTTTGTCACGACATTCTAATTTATTGAGATGCACCTGTACATGACCTTCTTCACAATAATTTGAGGAAAGATCATTTAACCAGATGAGAACTGAGTCACTAATGAATCATTCAGGCCATTTTGAACCCAAAACTGGTTTGAATGATGCCCTGAAAGAAACAGACACAGAAGAACAATTTGCTAACGAATTAAACATTTCTGTGGCTTTAAACCATATTTTACACAACCCGAGCACAACTAGCTAATGAAGTATTTTAGAACTCCAGGAAAATATACATTTTGTATCTGAATACAACTAGATATGTATATACAAGTCTGGAAATTTTTTCTTGCCCACCATGTAAAAATTCTACCAAGGCCGATGTATCGGCCAAGATTTTGCATTACTTTTTATTTTATTGCCATTTTCCACATTTTTTCCTGTTTTGCTGAACTAGGTCTGTTATTTTGACAGCACTGGGACTTTTACTCTGACAGTGCCAAAAGTATTTAATAGAAAGCAATGCACATGGTTGCTTACTGTGTTTACTTCCTTTTTATTTCGTTTATAACAAATTCTTTGTGAAAATATACTAATAGGATAACAGTGTCAAGAAGTAATTGCTTATTTTACAATGGCTATTTTTTCAAATGTATTTTTTTTTTTTTAGACATTCATTTGATTTTTTTTTTTAGTAAATATGATGTAAAATAAATATACTTTTAATTGTAGCACGTGTTTAAAATTGAAACACGCCTCAAGATGCAAGATTAGTGGAATTGTGTGTCTGTAGCGGAAGCGGAGCAGGATGGCTTACACGTTTAATACAAGTACAAGTTTAATGCTTAGGGTTAGGGTTAACAAGATTACATTCCTTCTGTTGAAATGTGGCTAATTTTAGATGCACCCTTCCCATATAGTGTTATTTTAGACAGTCGAAGCAAACGGGACATTTAGGGTAAAGATCCTGAGCATTCACAGAAATCATCTCTATTAAGAATAAAAACAAGCCTGGTACTAACTTCAACCTTTATAAAGGCAGAAAACAGATTGAAATCAGCAGCGCCACACATTTGGCTTGTATGCATGTACAGTACAGCCCACAGCGAAGGAGCTGTTGTGGATCACAGACAGATCTCACACACAAGGTCAGTTATGCAACACTACTGCGAGTAACTAACAACCGCATAATGATCAGCTCTCACAGTAAAGGTGGAAAACAGCAGAGAAAACAACAGATGAGGGGGAAGACAAAAGTTGAGGAGAAAAATTCAAGATGAGAGGGAGATAATAAAATAAACCATGTCGTCTTTGAAATGAATCCTGTCAAACAGGAAAACAACATAAAAGGAAATCCAGAGGCAAACTGGGGTGGTCCAACACAAGGTCATCAGAAACGCAAAGATAAAACAAAATGTGACCCTGGAGCACAAAACCAGTCTTAAGTGTCAATTTTTCAAGATTGAGATTTATACATCACCCGAAAGCTGAATAAATAAGCTTTCCATTGGTGTATGGTTTGTTAGGACAATATTTGGCTGAGATACAACTATTTGAAAATTTGGAATCTGAGGGTGCAAAAAAAAAAAAAAAAAAAAAAAAAATTGAGAAAATCGCCTTTAAAGTTGTCTAAATGAAGTTCTTAGCTATGCATATTACTAAGCAAAAATTATGTTTTGATATATTTACGGTAAGAAATTTACAAAATATCTTCATGGAGCATGATCTTTACTTAATGTCCTAATGATTTTGGCATAAAAGAAAAATCTATAATTTTGACCCATACAATGTATTTTTGGCTATTGCTACAAATATACCCCAGCGACTTAAGAGTGGTTTTGTGGTCCAGGGTCACAAATGATTAATCATGTCAATATCAAAGCTGCAGTTGAATAGTTTTCCCATGACTTTCATTTGAGGCACATGCTAACGCTAAATCAATTCCATTACGAATGTGTCTTTTTTTATTCATGAGTATTTTTAGCCAATTGTCTGCAGTAATATTGCTCTCGGTTCTTGGCTGAACCCCAGCCCGAAAATTTCTAAACAATAACAGACTCGCTGTTGCCAAGGATTGAAATTATGGGCTAAACAGAATTTGTAATAGCTGGGGGTTGTAAGTTATTATTTCCTCTTTGATGAGCCATGAAACTGCTCACTTCGATCGGCTAGAATATTCCAAGCATTCTTACCCTGCAAACAGACATCTGGTTGGTGGTCAGGGTGCCAGTCTTGTCCGAGCAGATGACGGAGGTGCAGCCGAGGGTCTCCACCGAGGGCAGAGAGCGTACGATGGCGTTCTTCTTGGCCATGCGACGGGTACCCAGAGCCAGGCAGGTGGTGATGACGGCGGGCAGGCCTTCGGGGATGGCGGCCACAGCCAGTGCGACAGCGATCTTGAAGTAGTACACGGCCCCGCGGATCCACGAGCCGCCGTGAACGGGATCGCTGAAGTGTCCAATATTGATGATCCACACAGCGATGCAGATGAGTGAGATGACCTTGGAGAGCTGCTGGCCGAACTCGTCCAGTTTCTGCTGCAGTGGTGTGCGCTCCTGCTCCGTGGATGCCATCTCATCACGGATTTTGCCGATTTCGGTATTCACACCTGTGGCGACCACTACGCCTACTGCTTTTCCTGCAGCAATGTTGGTACCCTGTAAATATAAGGTCAAAGTGAGCTTTTAAAAGGTATAAATTATGATCATATTCAATATAAAACAACCTTTAAGTTTACTAGGAACTTTTTTCTGTAACAAAATTAGTCCTAAACCATGCACAAATCAGACAATTTTCAAGATTCGTTTTTTTTTTTTAATTAAATTTGGATACCAGTATTGGATATGTCACTGCGCATGCTTATTTGCTTTATGTTTATATCTAGATTACCCTTGCCATCATTTATATTTTTTCTTAAAAACATTAACAATAATAATAATAACAGTGTTTAAATGTAATTTTTAAATTTGTATTATAATGTTGTGATGCCTGTATCATGTTTTTAACAGTTTTCATTTTTATTTTAGACAACACCGTATACTTTTTTAATATCGGCCATTATGAGCTGTAACATGAAAATAAATATCAGCTCATCGGTTAACCATAATTTTAAAATCCGAAATACAAATTCCTTACATCTGGAAAAAAATTAGATTAGCATTAATGTTAATCTAATTAAGCACATTAGATTAACATTAATGACAGTAAGAAATGTTTCTTGAGCAGCAAATCAGAATGATTTCTGTAAGGAGGATCATGTGACACTGAAGACTGGAGTAATGGCTGCTGAAAATTCAGCTTTTCCCATCACAGTAATAAATGACATTTTAAAATACAAAAAAAAGCTTTTTTTTTTTTTTAAATGTAATGTTTCACAATTAAACAATTTTTAAACCTATAATACTACCTTGGTGAGCATTAATGTCTTTAAAATAAGTCTCTAAAGAACTCTTGCCAAGCCCAAACATTTAAACAGTACCGTACTTAAATAAAAAAAAAATAACTCTAAATAGGAGCACAAATAATAACAAGGTCAGCATTATCAGACCACAAATAATAAGCTGATAGCAGTCATCAGCGGTGTGACTTACAGAGAAGAGCATGTTCTTCTTGTCCTGGTTCACAGCACGAGGGTCAGGGACAGGGTCTGTGTGCTTGATTACTGACACAGATTCTCCTGTGAAGACACAGATGACAAGTTGGTGAAATCAAAATTCTACTACTACCTGACTGCCCTCTAAACTTAAGAGTAGTACAAGAAGATCAGGTTAGTAGTTCAACAGGCAGGAGGCCACATTTAAGTCCTTGATGGGCATTTGTGTAATTGCTTAAACGGTCAAGTACTGGTCAGGATGGCAAAGAATCCCAACAAAAAAAGCCATGGATGGGGCAGCTAAAAGATGTGAAGAAGTCGAACAGACCGTTACCAATTAAGGCAGTGAAGCAAGACCTGACTCCTACAAGAGCACTTCCTTTCTGTCTTTCTCCATTACTGGACTGCAGCTGACCTCCCTTTAAAATAAGAAGCACTTCTCAGAAAAAAGACAAAACTAATTTTTCCACCTCATATCAACTACTGAACTGACTTTATAAGGTGGCTTACTGTGGCAATGTTTCCTGCACCGCTGTTCAATGGAATGTCTGCGCTGCTAAATTTACCGCAACAATAGAAACTTTATTTAACCAAAGTTTTATGATTAGATAAAAGATACTGAGGAATTATCCAAAAAAACAAACAAAAAAAACAGATTAAACATCTTTGATTGTGTTGTCTTCGCAGAACAACATGCCGTATCAAAGGCTGCAAAAATTAGACCTGGGTAGAAAAACACTTTCATAAGTAGTGTTGCTTTTGTCAACGAAAATTATGACTAAATATCGTCGTCAACGAACCTTTATCACGTGACGAAAATGAGACGAGACGCAACGTAAATGCTGGTCATGTGACGATGACTATAATTAAATATATAATGCAATATTGTTGATGAATAAAAACGAGACTAAATGTGGTTTACAAAATAAAAACTATGCTAAAATGTCAAATTTTCGTTGACCAAAACGAGACGAAATGAAATGTTATAACGATATTTCGTCTCGTGTAGTCACGTTATTATTATTTTGCAGTATTTCTGTTTCCTGTGTCTCACTTCAGGGGCTGCATCAGGTCGCACTGCGCAGACGCAGGCGACGTCCCTTCCTCAAACCCCACTCGCGGCATTATTTAGAAGACGACAACAAAGTTATGTCTTGCACAGAGAAAGGGACCGATGGCCGGCCAGCCGGGGTTCGTCTTTGGGAGATATGTGTGTGTGTACTTCTAACATGTTTTTGTTGGTAAAATAAATGTTGTAAATTCAAATCAGAGCGTCTTCCGTGTCTGGAATGGATGTATTCTTGAGTCTATAAGGTAACAATAATATAATAAGATAACCTTGTTTGAAATGGGTTTGGCTAAAAGAAAATTTTGGTTTCGTCTATACTACTAGGTACTTATACTATATTGACTGGATTAAATAGAATTGTATTACTAAAAAGAGACTAAAATACAATTTTCATTGACGAAAATAGTCATGGATAATTCTGACTAAAATGCTCACTTTTAGTTGACTGAAACCTGACTAGACTAAAGAGTATGAACGTGACTAAAACTAATAAAAACTAAAATGACAGCTTCACACAAAGACTAGACTAAAACTAAAATTAAAACATGCCGCCAAAAACAAAACTAGTCATAAGATCACATTTTCTTTGACACAAAGTCAAAAATGGACACAAAACAACAAAAGCTACAGGTCCTTCTCAAAAAATTAGCATATTGTGATAAAGTTCATTATTTTCTGTAATGTACTGATAAACATTAGACTTTCATATATTTTAGATTCATTACAACACAACTGAAGTAGTTCAAGCCTTTTATTGTTTTAATATTGATGATTTTGGCATACAGCTCATGAAAACCCAAAATTCCTATCTCAAAGAATTAGCATATTTCATCCGACCAATAAAAGAAAAGTGTTTTTAATTAGGGCTGCAACAACTAATCGATAAAATCGATTATTATCGATTATGAAAATCATCGACAACGATTCTCATTATCGATTAATCGGGTCTGCCCACAGTGCACGTCCAACTTCAGCTGTAGTCAAATTACGGCACTGAATAATGCATTTCTATGGACAAAATGCATCTAAAAATGGAAACAGAATGAGATTCTGCCGGAGAAGCACGTGATCCAAGCTGCCCAAAACATGATAATTCTTTATTTTAAGCTTTAAGGTAATGCATAAGAGTAATGGCTTGCCCTGTCAGGCGCTTTGACAGATGCGTGTGCGTCCTCAGCGCAAAAACGTTCAGTTTACGGTCATATCCTTATCTATAAATGCCACAAATTCACGCGAGCATTTCCATTTTTGCATAAAGGTCCGTCCTGACAGTCTGTGTTAAGTTTAAAATACCGAATGAGCGCCGGCGCGGCGGGCGCGCGCACGCGCGTCAGACGGACAGAACACAGTAGAGAGGGAGACAATTAATAGGCTTTTCAGCGCAAACATATCCATTGTGCTGAGTTATCTGTTGTTGAAAGTTAATTTAAGGTTTAAAATAAATTAAAATATTTTATGAGAGTAGGAACTTTAAAGGGATAACAGCGTGTAATTGTCTGTCTGAATATAAACATGAGACGCTCCATAACGGCCTTTTACAGGATAAAGAAATGACGAGGTGACTGTGATCAAAGTAGTTCCTGCAGAACATTACTCTTACCTGTTGGTTAACACTGAGTTTGTGTTTTTATTCGTCTTTATTATTATCTTTATTATTTTAATTTTTAATAGAGGTTTAAACTATATTCAATTTTTACAATGCTTAACAAGTTTATGTAAGTTTTTTAACAATGTGTTTATGTAAGGTTTGTGCCACTGCTGCTCTAAAGTAACAGTATTGGTGATAACCAAAATCATTTTTCGGCTTTCTGTACTGGTTAGTACTCCAATATGTGTAAGCTCTTTAGTAACAGTAGTAGGCTATTTTTAATGCTATAATATCATTATTGCTGTTATCTATGAAAGAAAACCAGAGCACTTATTTTTTTTTTTGTATTTTTTATTTGAGTATTTTTTTTTCGCGATACCCAATTGCAGTCAAAAAGTACATAAACAATACCAGCAAGAATGCAAGCTGTTATGAGGCCATTTTTTATTATTATGTCCAATAAATGACAATAACATTTTTAAATTTAAACAAATTTGACAAATTTCTAAAATATGTTTTCTCTTTATTATGATAAGTGGTCTAATAAATTAAGCACTGTATGTTTTCATAGCATTCAGTTGTCACGTTTGTTTGAAGGACATTGGGCAGAATGTGGAATAGTGTTTTTTTTTGGCAATATTTTTTTAATCCGATTAATCGATTAATCGAAAGAATAAACGGCCAACTAATCGATTATCAAAATAATCGTTAGTTGCAGCCCTATTTTTAATACAAAAAAAAAAAAGTCAACCTTCAAATAATTATGTTCAGTTATGCACTCAATACTTGGTCGGGAATCCTTTTGCAGAAATGACTGCTTCAATGCGGCGTGGCATGGAGGCAATCAGCCTGTGGCACTGCTGAGGTGTTATGGAGGCCCAGGATGCTTCGATAGCGGCCTTAAGCTCATCCAGAGTGTTGGGTCTTGCGTCTCTCAACTTTCTCTTCACAATATCCCACAGATTCTCTATGGGGTTCAGGTCAGGAGAGTTGGCAGGCCAATTGAGCACAGTAATACCATGGTCAGTAAACCATTTACCAGTGGTTTTGGCACTGTGAGCAGGTGCCAGGTCGTGCTGAAAAATGAAATCTTCATCTCCATAAAGCTTTTCAGCAGATGGAAGCATGAAGTGCTCCAAAATCTCCTGATAGCTAGCTGCATTGACCCTGCCCTTGATAAAACACAGTGGACCAACACCAGCATCACTGACTGTGGGTACTTGACACTGGACTTCAGGCATTTTGGCATTTCCCTCTCCCCAGTCTTCCTCCAGACTCTGGCACCTTGATTTCCGAATGACATGCAAAATTTGCTTTCATCCGAAAAAAGTACTTTGGACCACTGAGCAACAGTCCAGTGCTGCTTCTCTGTAGCCCAGGTCAGGCGCTTCTGCCGCTGTTCCTGGTTCAAAAGTGGCTTGACCTGGGGAATGCGGCACCTGTAGCCCATTTCCTGCACACGCCTGTACATGGTGGCTCTGGATGTTTCTACTCCAGACTCAGTCCACTGCTTCCGCAGGTCCCCCAAGGTCTGGAATCGGTCCTTCTCCACATTCTTCCTCAGGGTCCGGTCACCTCTTCTCGTTGTGCTGCGTTTTCTGCCACACTTTTTCCTTCCCACAGACTTCCCACTGAGGTGCCTTGATACAGCACTCTGGGAACAGCCTATTCGTTCAGAAATTTCTTTCTGTGTCTTACCCTCTTGCTTGAGGGTGTCAATGATGGCCTTCTGGACAGCAGTCAGGTCGGCAGTCTTACCCATGATTGCGGTTTTGAGTAATGAACCAGGCTGGGAGTTTTTAAAAGCCTCAGGAATCTTTTGCAGGTGTTTAGAGTTAATTAGTTGATTCAGATGATTAGGTTAATAGCTCGTTTAGAGAACCTTTTCATGATATGCTAATTTTTTGAGATAGGAATTTTGGGTTTTCATGAGCTGTATGCCAAAATCATCAATATTAAAACAATAAAAGGCTTGAACTACTTCAGTTGTGTTGTAATGAATCTAAAATATATGAAAGTCTAATGTTTATCAGTACATTACAGAAAATAATGAACTTTATCACAATATGCTAATTTTTTTAAAAGGACCTGTATATGCACTCCACTTACTTCCATTCATGTTCATGCAAATCCAGGAGAAATGCAAGCACATGAGTAGTAGGTCTGCATTTTACTAAGTTTAGAGAACTCTAGACAGATATTCGCATTACGAAAACATATTTGACCATAACATCATATTAACCTCTCAGCGCAGTACAAACTAAGACTACTAAGACTATTTCAATACAAATTTCAAAGTCACAAATAGACTGCTAGAGAACAGTGAAGTAGATTAAACATTTTGAATTCAGAATTTGTAGGACTTAAACATTTTGAATTTATTTCATGCTACATGGGATTCATTATTTATTAAAAACAGAATCTCCAGAGTGTGATATCATATCCTGTTGCTGATAAAACCATTAGTATGTTCACCTGTGTCACCTTCAAAAGTCAACTTGGATTCGTAATACCATTGTTCTCACCTGTTAGAATGGACTGGTCCACCCTCAGGGTCGTTGACTTGATTGAAGTCAAGCGAATGTCAGCAGGAACTTTGTCACCCACTAAAAGGAAACAAAAACATGCTGTTAAATGGAGATAAACCCAGTGCTTGAAGTGTACAAGGCCAACCAAAATAACACCGTCGTGCCATTCCAAATTTATAAGAACACAGTGTTTCCGGTACATTCATTCTGCCGTGGCGGCCCGCCACACCAAAAATCATCCCCGCCACGGCTGCAGCTTTTCAGTGACGTCACTCGATTAATTTACAGTCTGGTAATTTATACTGGAGGAGACGTTAGTCACACACTAATTATTAAAAGGTGAGTATAATATAGCACAAACTTAAGTGTAATCATAGTAGTGGTGTACGTTACGTGTAACGATTCGATTCAACCTCCAACATTACACAGTAGTTGTGAAACTGATCGCAGTTGATCCGTGGTCCGTACGGACCAGACCTCAAGGTTCGGTTCGCATGTGATTAACAGACTAATTGCAAAAATGAACCATCATAGAGTGAACGTTTATCATTTGTATGCGTTTTATCTTGCCAATTTACACATTTGAGTGATTTTAAGCCATTCCAGTGCAAGACAAGGCGAATAGAACTTATTTCACTGTCCGTGCGCTGATTTCTGTGGCCACAGCTGCCGGACATGGTGCCCGCGCACAGATTTTTAAGCGCGCGCGAACACCGAGTTCATTCTTCATTCGCATTTCCTTGTGTTTGAACAGACGCATACATACAGAATTATGTGAAAATGGACGTCTCAACAATCATTCTCGATAACGCAGTCACTCATCTTCAGTGAACGAAAACAAGTTAGAAAGAAATAGCATGTGTATCATTATATTGGATCCGTGCATTCGGTCTTAAAGGGACAGCTGCCTATAAACACATGCTGTTATATATGACAGAAGAAAAGGGGCATGGTCCACGGGAAAATCATTGTGACAAAAATACACCACTCCTCTAAAAAGAAAACAGTACAAACCATGTTATCATAGGGTGGTTGAGTTTAAATTTCAGAAACCTTTTAAGACGCACTTCCTAAGTTCTTAAGCAAGTTTTACAAAACAAAATATCACAAGAATTATGGCAATGCTTCATCTCATCCAGGCCTTTTTAAGTCACACAGTAGGACCATCTCAGCATCTACAGATACTGTTGTGAATCTGTAAAATCACCAGCACTTGGCACCTATACTCTAGAAAAGCTTCCAACAACATTTTTCTGGACAGGACCTACACTGAAGAGGTTAATGAACAGCATCACAAGCTTTGAAGCGGAGTCTATTTTTGTCCACGTCCAAGTCAAACAAGAACTTTTCACTTTTTCAGGGGGGTTTAGTAATTGCTACTAGGAAAAGAGCAAATGTAAATATCTTAATCTTTTCCAAACAAATCTCTTAATGAGTAAGGCGACGGATACTCGAGCTCGCTAAAACACTTGACGTTTATTAGTCATTTGAGATGGTGTCCGTTTGAATCTGCTGCTTGACGTGTAAATCGAGTTTATGAAAGGCCAGGCAATGACGAAGAATCTTTTCACAGGATGTTCTAGGTGGAAAGAACTTCAAATAACCTGAGGATAATGTCCTGGATGCTTTGCCTTTTCTGGACTAAGTTTTCACCAACATGCAAGTGCACTGATAGGCCTCTATGCCCCTTTTAATGGAGTGGAAGACATGACGGGTGGTATCAGAACAACAACCGACACAGGTCCTAAAATGGAAAAGCTATTTTGATATGAACTATGGTGCACGGTCAAGCTAACACTCAACGCAAGCAGATTTTGTTTGAGATGAGACTTAGTGCATAGAATGTAGAGATACTTACAAACTACATATAGTTGACATATTACATTTTGTGCAATATATTACATGTATTACCACTGAACATGCTTAATCAGATTTATTCACCACACACTTAGATGGTGAAGTGCACTCAGTGCTGCTCTAAGAGGGCTCTAGGTATTAAAAATAAAAACTATGATCCTAAACTAAACTAAAGAATGTGGAACATAATCCTGATATACAGCTCAAGTTAGAAAAAGGTCATGTAACAGGGTAACCTACTTTTAGGTAGACAAGGAGAGGAAGTCTTGTAAGAATAGATCGTAGAAAAATAATTGAGCGTTTAATATTATTTTTATAACACCGGTTAATGGCAAGAGTTAAAAAGTTAAAAATTGCACAAGCCTCAGGCCTTTTAATTAAAAGAATGCTCAAAAACATCTTCAAAGGCCAGCTATGCCATAAAGCTTAGAGTTTTATTCTCGATCCCCTGATGATTTCATCTAATGGTGCTCAGAGAGATAAGTGCCAACCCAAAACACAAAAATCAAGGTCACTTTTACTCAAATTAAGGAAGTTAAAAAGCTAACAGAGCAAGTGGTTGTGTCGTATTTGCTGCTAATGGGGGGTTGGGAACAAACTGTCAAACTCTCCTCAGTGACTTAAAGAAACGCTTCAGCTACATCCTCTTCCTGAGAAACAGCATTGGGCCTCATTTAGGTTGTGATACCAGTTGCAGCAATTCCACGTGAAAGTTATTCACTGGTAAACCATGTGGTCTTAACTCCACAAGATATTCACCTTTGGATGATCAAGCCGTACAAACAGAAAGAGCCTGTGCTGTGAAACAGTCAAATAAATTACAGTATATGACTTAAGTAGACTTAAAAGTAAAAGTAGTAGTTTTTAGCAATTGCTTTGTGGTTGCTAGGGATTTATGGGTGGTATCTAGGTGGTAAAGTCAAAGGAGCCAATCCCATTTCTCAATTATACTCTGGTCATTAGATATAGCTCAGGTCCCTCTTACAAAGGACATGTTATCCACTAAACAAAACCTTATATCCCAGGTTTATTAATATTAATAAAAAATAAATAACCACAACACACACGCTAAACAAAAAAACTAAAAATAGTGCCTTGCATCAGTTAATCAATTAAAATCTAATTGAATTAAATTTAATTCAATTTAAAGGAGTAGTTCACTTCCAGAAAGAATTTTCCTTATAAATTTACTCACCCCCATGCAGGCCCATAGCCAGCTATGAGGTCACAGAGGTCCGGACCTTGGTAAATTTTTCATGTTCAAAAATAAAATTTGTTCTCTGAATAACTAATTTGGTGTTTAACTCCTCATATAAATGTCTGCGTGTATAATTCAGTTCAGACAGTTTGCAAGAGTGTTTAGCGTCCGTAGTATAAAAATTATCGCTGTGAGACGCTGGCTGAGTGAACGAGGCTTGCGAGTGAGGGCGTGAGCGCAGATCCAGCAACTATAAGCATTTTTTTACTTGTCTTTTCCACTTAATTTGACACTTTAGGAAGTTAAAGTAGGAAGTTGCAGTTTAGGGTCAGTGATATCTATATCTCATCTTATTTGCAAAAGATTTGAAATAATTTCGGTTTACTTTTATTTATCGGCTTTTCTTTATCTTAATAGCAATATCTGGCAACACTGCATCGCCGGCACTTAAACTGCTAGTAATCAAAAAAGCCCATGGACAGGTCATTGCTGACAGGAAACGGTAAGGGAAACGCAAAAAAATATCATGATATCTGTCGGAAACGTTATCAACGCTGACAAAACGGTAGCATTTAACACTAGTGCAAAGATCTGTAGAACAAGTAGGTTACAGAATGAAATGAAATACGCAAACACTAAGAAGTCTATGCTAAGTCATTCAGTATAGTTGTTAAATTTTCACAAATCATGCTATAAACATTCATAAGAGCACTAGAAAAAGTTATCAGCTGTATAGCAATGGTTATAAATATAACTATAATGGCAATATGTATTGTTGCATGAATAATAAACTGATAAAATTATTCACCACATAACTATAGAAAAGTATTAACAAAAAATGATCATCCCTCCAAAACAGAGAAAGCATCTTTCACAAACATCTAAATTTTTGTCTGTTTTAAAGTGTTAATAGTGTATATAATGAATTGTATTTATAGGGGTTATTCTAGCACAATTCTATAATAAGGGGGTTATTACAGCAGTTATATAATCTATATAGTTATTATAGGTTTTATATCCCCCCCGGACCTCACTAATTTTCAAAGTCTGGCTACGGCCATGCCCCCATGTCAAGAAATGTCAGGTTTTTTCTTTATATAGTGGACTTCAATGGTGGCCCACATGTTGAAGGTCCAAATTGCAGTTTCAGCGTAGCTACACTATCCCAGCCGAGCAATAAGGGTCTTATCTTATCTAGCTCTGTGATGAGCAGGCGCATCTTCACTTTAGAAAAGTCACGTGGTTGGTTCTTCATCTGTGTAACTAGGTTTAAAAAGGTAGGTAATTGCGAAAAACTCCATCTCATTTTCTCCACCAACTTCAACATCAAAATAAAGGGCGTTTGACTTTCTTTGCACGTTCGCTTTGTAAATACTAGCTCGGTACTTCCGCCTACGTCACATGTGCATGATTACATAATCGGTCGAGCTAGTGCAAGACAAGCATTTGTGGTTTAAAAAGTATAAAAGTTTGTATTTTTCTTTGAAAATGACCGATCGTTTTGCTAGATAAGACACTTATTCCTCAGCTGGGACCGTGTACAGCCCTTTGAAGCTGCACTGAAACTGCGATTTGGGCCTTCAACCCATTGAAGTCCACTATATGGAGGAAAATGCTGGAATGTTTTCCTCAAAAACCTTAATTTCTTTTTGACTGAAGAAAGAAAGACATGAACATCTTGGGTAACATGGGGGTGAGTAAATAATCAGGAAATGTTCATTCTAGAAATGACCGATTACATTAAGCAAGCATGCATCACTGGTTGACATTAGCTCATATTTTCTTGGGAAAACGTAAGGAACATCTTGACCGCTAACACGTTAGTAAGCAAAATTTAGGAAGGTCTAATCCCTTCTTCAAAAGAAGCATTAACAGCTCCTCGCATTGTACCGGTTTGCCTTTGGCTGGTTTGCGTAAAGAACGCTCCCTCCCAGCAGTCTTACTTTGCTGGAGCTCCCTTGGGGCTCTTCTCAAGGGAACTGACACTGAGAGGGCGCAAGTGCAGCGAAGACCCGATCACGTAAACACACAGGGCCGGATATGCTGCCTGTCATGCAGACAACTTGTCCTCCAAAAGCCTGTTCCTACTGTAGCCGATGATGGGACCGAACGGGTGGACAGCAAGAGAGGACAAAGAGCAGAACACCTCCCCTTCAAACATAAAAAAAAAAAAGAAAAAAAAAAAAGCAGCCATCTGGCTCACTGATTATTTCGTCAAATCTGGCCAACTCTTAACTGCACATCCTGTCTCTGTCCTTCATTCACTCTCTTGCTCGTTCTCCACTGGGACGGGGTCGTCGTTTAGGCTACAGGCCTGCAGTGAGATCATGTCGCAGAGTTTTATGCAAAATGAAACATCCCACCTGAGCGATTGCGGGGCAACCTCGATTTAGTACTTCTAAGGACAATTCCCATGAGTCAGAGCTGTAACCATAGCAAAAGAAACAATCTTGGTTAATTAGCAGAGCGGCGCAGTAAATTTAGAAGCTGGAGCATTGCAAAAAGTGTGTCGCTAGGAGGAAGACGGCGTTAATTTGTGGACAGGAAGTAATACAATGAATATAAAAATCACAAAAGCTAGTCTACACTGGCTGCTTGTCACTTTCTCCCAGACGTGATCGGCATTCACACTGCAGTGGCAAAGGCAGTTGGATAATGTTTCTACTGCTTTCCATTACCCCTTTTTAAAGTTTCCTCAATTCCTCAAGTGGCTTGCATCAGCATTGTGCTGTACTGTATTCCTTTGGGTCAAACAGGGACTTGGTCTACACGTCCCCATCCCCCAGCATTAGGGCTGTGCGATTTGGGGAAAATATCTAATTGCGATTTTTTTGACAGATATTGCGATTTGATCTGCGATTATAAATTTGTAAAGTCAAGCTTCAGCTCAATATTAATCAATGTGCAGCACAGTAGGAGTATCGTTACCCTGCTGAAAACAAACAAACAATAGAAACCATCACAGAAATTCTTATAGTTTCCATAAAAAAATTCCTTTTTGTTTTGGGCATTATTCCAATAGGAATTACTGTTGTTCTATTGGTTGCCAACTGCTAGATTACATCCCACCAATAGACTGCATCAAATAGATAGACATCATTATAGACACCAGTAGACACCATTATAGTTTACATTAAAACCAGTAAAATTCCCATTACAACCCTTAAATCCATTAAAAATTCTATTGTGTTTTGGGAGAGGTTCACAAACACTTTTTTCTGCAGGGAAGATTATAAATGGTATTCCTACTTTTACAGAATTACTGAATTTCACAGGAAAGATGTGTTTATTTTTTTATAAATAAAAAGAACTGTATTTCTTTAGTCAATTATTAAAGTATTACATGTTACACGGGCTGATTTATTCATTTTTAAGTATTTGGGATTTTAAGAAGTGGGAAATGTGCTGAATGTTTCATTTCATCTAAATGAAATTGGCAAGCAGTTAGACTTAATTTACATTCGTTTTAAATGCGGAGCCAGGCGCGAGTTGACACCGGTTGCGCGCGTGCGTCAGGCCTCGCGGACTTGCGGAGCAGATCCAGGTGCGAGTATAAAAGAGCACCGTGAGACACGGGTTGTGTGTGCGGTCTTGTGAAATAGCAAAACATGCATTATAAATTATAAATATTTCAAATTAATCTGTTGGAGAGATAAAATGTGTAGGATAACGTTCATGTAGCCTACTAATAAAAACATCTAAAAATTTATCTTTTATTCTCCAGTACTGAAAGCAGAACCGATAAGGGAGCTCTTGATATGCGTTGTGACGCAGCTCTTGCAAATTACCTTTTTTGTTCGTTGTCTGTTATTTCGAAGCTGTAGTTACATACGTTTTTATTAATTTTTAATTTGCCTAACTTTCGATTTGACCCTTTTTAAATGGTGGGCGCTTACGCAGTTGGCTAGAGCAGTGCTGATCGGGGAGAACAGAGGTGCGCTCATTCTATTGGCTAGTAAAACTGCCACTCAAAGGCTGGCAGTCATGCATATGCTCTGAAACAGAGTAATATCACGTCCACATCACAGGCTTTGCGATTAGAAAATCGCAACGTCTCAAATCACGATTCGATTTAGATTAATTGCACAGCCCTACCCAGCATCCTCTTGCGATTGATCTCCTTAATGTCTCACTACACTGATGTCCCTCAAGGTGAGGCCTCGATTAAGAGAAGAGTGACTGAGAGAAAGTCAAGCAACACCTAAATGTGACTGATTCAGCGATTGAGATCATCAAATGTTAATGTGCAGTCATGGTAAAATTAGACTTCATACATTTTAGCTCAAAAGCACTTTCAAGTTTCAAGACAGAATATCTCATTTGTAATGTAAGAGAAGTAGTGACATATTTTCTGATCTATCATCAGTTTACAAGCCTACAATAGTTCCCCAAAGAGGTGTTTACACTGCAAAAAAATCCTAATTTTCCAGGTTAAACTTCTAAAATTCTTGAAATAAGATCAATTTTCTTGAGAAGCAACACTGCATAAGATAAAGCCCGTTTCAAAGATTGTAGCTTTCACACATATTTTGTCTTACTGCACTGCTAGATTTTGTCCACTTGTTTAAGTATTAAGTTAAAAACAAGAAAATCTGCCAGTGCCGTAAAACAAAATACACGTATATTCAAGACAGATCTGAGTAACAAAACCAGCCCATTGCCCATCAAAAGTAGCCCAAAACTAGCACAATGGCCAATTAAAGTAGTCCAAAAAGTAACCCAAATATCAAAATACATACTAAAATATATTTAAAATACATATTTCACAGTCACCGTTATGCATTAGCATTACACACAATGTTAAATCGATAATCACCATACAGCAGTATTCATAAACTGTCTGTTTTCCAAAATAAATAAATAAATAAAAAATCACTGGTCAAATATAAATGATGCAGTGTCATACCTTTAAGCCACACAGTGAAAAGAAAAAACAAACTTGGCAATCCGGATTTAAGATACAATTTATGAAAATAAGTTTTAATATCTTATGCAACACTAAGTAATTTATATATATTATATAATAATTATATTTTAACCATTTCTATAAATATTTTAATTGGACCAAGTCAAAAATATCTCAGTGTTTTGCAGTGCCTAAAGAAAGATAACAGGAATCCATTAGCATTCCGATTCGTACATTTATTCAATTTCCTGAAACTACCAATTTCTGGAGCTCCCTATGAAGACCACAACATGTTCTCAAAACAGAAGTGCTAAAAAAGGCAAAATGGATGACGACTTTAAGACTTTTAAAAATCCTTTCAGTTCAGCATTAGCAACAAAGCTCTGAAACAAAGAGCTTTTACTGCATTTTGAAAGAGGATATGCGCACAAATAAATGGTCAATTATCGCTGCTGGTCTGCAGATGGCAGGATACGCCTCACAGGCACAACAGATCAGATGTTTGGAATTTGAGGCAGCATGATGGCATCATTTTACATGCTATCAGCCAGCAGATGCACAAAAGACGCCGATAACAATGTGGAGATTATGAGACCATCTCCAGCAAAGACCTGCAAGGTCATTCTTCCATGAGAGTAAAGTGAAACAAAAGCAGCTACATGGATCTGAGTTTATGACTCACCTTCTTAAAAGCCGAGGTAGGCCAAAAAAAAATAAATAACCTGCAAAGATATAAATGTACAAGCAATCTATTCCTACCTCTACTACACCTATTTAGCAAGATGACGCAGATGTTGACAGGGTAACGGGACCAAGGGGTGGGGCTTCAGTGCTGCTATGCTAGGATTTAGATCAGCCGTTATTGTTCTCCGATTGTTGGAGGATTTAAGGTGTAACTTATGCCTCTAGCACAAACAATGTTGATGTTTAATAATTGAAAGTTAGAAGTATGTTCAAATACATAATCTTAAATATGATTGACAGTATAAGCAACGCAACTCAGCAAATGTACATACAGTTACACTGCTATATAAAACTTTGGTCAGTATGACATTTATTCAATTAAAAAAACAGCGACAATATGATATTTTTTTAACAATATATTACTTTGTTACATTATTTAATGGCTCCTTACTGAATAAATTAATTCCAAAAAAATAAAAACAAGATAAAACAAGTCAGCCTAAAGCACTTACATTACATTTTAGAAGGACAAATTATTGCCTTAGCTTGACTGAAATTGAAGTGCACGTAAACATTTTTTTTCTCCCTGCATCATGCGGTTGCGTCACATTCCAAGCCCTACGGGTTTGATTAAACATACGTCATGCAGACCTCACGAGGGAACAGAAGATCATCGCTTTTCAAACATCACTGCACCATCTGCTGAAGGACAGTTCGGTGACCTCTGAGCAGAGGCTGGAGGATGCACATGGATGCTGAAAATTCATTTCAAATCAGCTGTGAGCTCTAGTGTCACTCGACGGCGAAGCTGCTGCCTCTAGACGGACACTTAACATTCCACTCACGAGACTCTCTTTCCCCCCTGCATTCACCTCCCTCGTTTCCTTCACCACCGTCTATCCACTACACTGTTTGCCTCCATGCACAAAGGGTACACCCAAATCCATTTACCCAGCTTTATCCCTCCTATACAGGAGTTTTAGAGAACCAGACCCCTTTATGACCTCTCTCTCCCCTTCACCAGGAGAAAAAGGAATGCAGTTCTCTCTCCCCATCTCTGACTGCAGCAGCAAACAAAATGGTGCAAGTTTCATGAACTTATTTTTTTGTTTGAAAAGCCAGTTAAAAATGTCAAAAAAAAAAAAAAAAAAAAATGTAATCCTAAAGTTTGCTTGTGAATTAGCAGTTTGAATTAGAAATGCTCAATGAATCACTCAGAGCTTTACTCCATTCGTAACGTATTTCTTGGTTGTCCAATTCAAAATCAACCAGGAACCGTTACTATAATACATACTCAAACAGATTAAACAGTTAACACATACATAACACATAACAAATAACAAATACATTCATTTTGCTATATTTTCATTTTTTTATTATTATTGGTCATTTAACCAATATTAACATATTTAATATGAAGTCCAATTGTAAGGTTGAATCAACAGTAAGGGAAACGTTCATTTGGCTCCATAATATAATATTAATATAATATATATATTTTTTTGTCGTCATCTGGAGCCCAGCTTCTGCAAAAGCATCCTATTCATATCCCATAATCTCATCCCTTAGATGTATCCTTAGCAACTTCACCACCCACGCAGAAGTACTGTGGAGTGTTTAATTTTGCATGACCCATCCGTTTAGGCACCACTCACAGGTTATGTAACAGGTACACATTCACCTGGTTGCATTACCGCAGGTATTAGTCAGAGCCACGAGAACATTCGCGCCTCCAATCACCATCCTGCTGATGGGGGCTCTGCTGCACCATGTAACAATACCAGTTTCACCTCATCGTGACTAAGCAGCTATTTAACTCCACCTGAAGCTTTTGAGCACACACCTCAACAAGACCAGTACAGACACACGTGGTAATATGAAGGTTACACATGCGCAGTGTAAACGGAGTGTGCTGGCCCGGAAACAAAAATTAAACTCTCTTAAGGGCACTTATGAAGGAGTGTTTTGGTTAGTTTAGTCACGGTGAACTGCTATTTAAACACTCGCTGAAAGAGGCTTAACAGCCGCACAATGTGTGAAACACTGAGTGAAGCAATAAGGAAGCGCCTAGTGATCTATTCTAGAGAGCAAAGGGTACATGACGCAATATAGAGAGCAAGGGGCACTCCTGATAATCCCTATTCTGATAAATTCACGTGGGAATGCTAACTATAAAAGGTTAACTAAATTACAAAGTACATTACTTTTACAGTCGTCCTCTTCCAGGACAATAGATAAAAAATATTGATGACTCATCTTGCATTATACAAACTATTGCCTAATAATAATAATAATAATAAAATGCGGGTTCGAGTCTCGGGCCGGCAGGAATTGTAGGTGGGGGGAGTGAATGTACAGCACTCTCTCCACCCTCAATACCACGACTGAGGTGCCCTTGAGCAAGGCACCGAACCCCCAACTGCTCCCCGGGCGCTGCAGCATAAAATGGCTGCCCACTGCTCCGGGTGTAATGTTCACGGTGTGTGTGTGTGTGTGTGCACGTTGGATGGGTTAAATGCAGAGCACGAATTCCGAGTATGGGTCACCATACTTGGCTGAATGTCACTTCACTAAAAAAATAAAAAAATAAAATAAAAAAAAAAACTCTGAAATGAGATTGTCCCCACCCCCAAATCATAAACCCCTCCTACCTTTGACTAGAAATAGTGGCAAATAACCTCATATTAGATTTATTTTTCCAAACAAATAATGGTTGCAAATGTTTTTTGATATTGAAAGTATTTTCAAAAATACTTTTAAACAATTTAAGTTTTTTCAGTGATACTTTTTAAAAAGAAATTAGGCTAATACTTTTATTCAGCAAGGATGCATTAAATTGATGCATGAAAAGTGAAGGACAGACATTTACCATGTTACAAAATATTTCAAAAACATTCTATTTAAAGAATCCTGAAATGTATCATGGTATAATAAGAACTGTTTTTAAGCAGCAAATCAGCATATTAGAATGATTTCTGAAGGATCATGTGACACTGAAGACTGGAGTAATGGCTGCTGAAAATTCAGCTTTGTCATCACAGATAATGCATTTTAAAACATAAAACAGATTTTACATTTTAATATTTAAAAATATTAGTTTTTACTGTATTTTGTATAAAAAAAGCACAGACTTGGTGAGAATAAGAAACTTATTTCTAAGTCTAATATGTACCTCCTCAACTTCCTGTTTTAATAGGAAATACGTTGGTAACAGAAAACTGTGAAATTCAAATACCACAAGTCACATAGAAAAAGAAAAAAGAAAAGGAAACAAAAACGCAACATTAGCTCTTATTTCTCAAGCAATAATTAATTTGTGGAAATTAGTTGAAAAAGAACTTTGAAATGACAAAGCAATTAGTTAATTCAGTGTGTTTTCTTGAAGTGCCAGCAGAGCTCTAATTGGTACTCTCTATGAAGTCTTTACTGGAAAACCCATGAAACACGACCTCTCCAGAGGCAACCGTGTGATCGCACACAAAGGTTCAGAGAGAGTGTCACTGTAAGCCTAAACCACTGGGAAACCAACCTGTTCACACAGCGGCCGTACCATATGGATAATCGCACTGGCTGCTTTACACCTGTTGCCATTTAGTCACCGCTGCTGCTAAGACTTCACCGTTCACCTAGGCTGAATTTAACATTGAAAATAGTCACTTAGTTGAAATTCTTACCAGCAACTTCCACAATGTCCCCGGGTACGATGTCCCTGGCTTTGATCCTCTGTACAGTCTTCCTGTCCTGGCGATAGACCTTGCCCATCTCGGGCTCATACTCCTTGAGGGCCTCAATGGCATTTTCTGCATTTCTCTCCTGCAAGCACAACGTGAATGGAAATTAGACATTTTCATATTTCTGGGACATCCTAGTAGGCATAAGAAAGCGTTAATAACAGGGGTTTTCAAACTAGGGTAAAGGGGGTCCACAGAAACATTCAGAGAAAAATATATAAATAATAATGTAAAATATTTTTACTCAGCAAAGACACATTAAAATTAGCAAAAGTGACAGAAATCTTCTGTAACTTATGTCTATTTCAAATAAATGCTGTTCTTTTGAATCAAACAATCCTGAAAAATATTTATGGTTTCAACAAAAAATAAGCAGCTCAACTGTTTACAACACATAAGAAATGTTTCTTGAGCATAAAATCAGTTTCAAAGTCCAGACCCGCAAAAATAAAGCGGGAAGGGTTGTAGTCACCAAGACATTTAAGGCAATAAGCTATAAATACACACGCCACAAAAGGCAGATCAGTATCGTTTCTCAATAGAAAACTAATAAGCAACTTTTACAAAAAATACTGACATTACTAATTGCTGAGTTTCAAGTCAGGCACCCAGTAAGGTATATGACACTCAAATCATTCTAACCACAGTGATGAGCATCAGAGATAAAATTCAGATAGCTAATAAGTATACAGAAATGACTCCTGTGCATCATGCTAATGATGAGAAATAAAGCAGAGAGCGTGGAAAGGCAGATAGAGTCACACGATTTGGCCCATGAGGCGTCGTGATTCTCATTTCACAGTTAAAATGAGCAGAACTGAAAGGAGAAAGGACAATCTAACTCTATAAGAACACTTTTGATTCAGACATCAATAAAGAAGCAGAGTGCGCTGCCTCAACATACTCCTTTCAAGCATGGAGTCTTTCCAACAGAATGTGCTCTGCCAAAATTAAGATTTAGATTAAAACCATTGCCAAAACACATTAAAATCAGTTAAATAATTCATGAAATGCATTTCATTCATATAATAAGTACTCTAAGTCCATGTGGCAAGGAAATAAACCACTAAAGAAGAATATTTTGTTTACAGTGCTAAAAATAATTGACAAAAATGAACAATGAACTGTATCGTTCAAAAGTGAGGGGTTAGTAGGATTTATTTGCAATCTTTTTCCACAATTCTTAGAAAAAAAAAAAACAGCATTTAAAGTGGTTTATTTAAAGACATCAGTGGTTCAACCGTAATTTTACGAAGCTACGAGAATTCTTTTTGTGTGCAAAGAAAACAAATTACAACTTTATTCAACAATTCTTAAGGCCATTGCACACTGACTCCGAATTTTTTGTCCGAAATTTTCGCACGTTGAAAAATAAATACGACCTCACGTTTTGTCAATCACGTTTGCACACTGCCTCCGAAATTGGTGGTCTTCTTTTTAATATGTGGATTCAGTATCGCTAGCAAAGTATCAAACTGAGGCACTGACATCCTGAAATAAACTTTGAATCTCTCAGGGAAAACCCCGCAGCTCTTTGATAAGGAGGTGGAACTCTCCTTCCTCTCTGCGCAATCTAAGGATTCGATGGACCTAATATTTCCTTTTTTTAAAAAGAGAGGACAACAAAATCATCCTCACTGCTTGAAGACATTTTGTATAGTTTTGCGAATTTTTTCGCAACGGATTAATTAAAACGCATCGGACTCAGTGTGCAAGGTCTCTGTGCGTGACGAATTTTTAAGATTGCGCATGCGAAAAAACGCATGCGAAAATTTCGGACTCAGTGTGCAGAGACCTTTATGCTCCTCATCAAGTCTGCAGTGGTGCGCCGCCATTGTAGAGAGAGTATCACGATGCATGCGCTCGCTTCCGCATGTGTCATGATACTCTCTCCACGAAATATCGTAAAATTATGGTTGAACACCTGATGTCACATGGACTATTTTAATGATGTCCTTGCTACGTTTCTGGACCTTGATCGTGGTAGTAACCTTGCGGTCTATGGGAGGGTCAGAGAGCTCTCGGATTATATAAAAAATATCTTGATTTGTGTTCCGAAGTTGAACAAAGATCTTACGACAAATTACAAAATTTCATTTTTGGGTGAACTATCCCTTTAAAATATTTTTTTTTTTTACATTTTCCTGTCACTACTGAACCATTTAATGCATCCTTGTTCAGAATCAGAATGAGCTTTATTGGCCAGGTATGTTTACACATATGAGGAATTTGTTATAGTGACAGAAGTGGCGGAGTAGAACTGTTTCAGCAAGTTCTGTGGCAGGTTGAAATTCCTCAGCTAGCGAAGGAAGTACAACCTCTGCTGGGCCTTTTTCACAATGGACTCAATGTTTCTCCTGAAGTCCACCATCATCTCCACAGTTTTGAGCGTGTTAAGCTCCAGGTTGTTAAGACTGCACCAGACAGACAGCTCCTTAACCTCCTGTCTGTAAGCAGACTCGTCACCGTCCTGAATGAGGCCGATCAGTGTGGCGTCACCTGCAAACTTCAGGAGCTTGACAGAGGGGTCTTTAGATGTGCAATCATTCGTGTAGAGGGAGAAGAGCAGTGGGGAGAGTACGCAGCCCTGAGGAGCTCCAGTGCTGATGGTGCGGGTGCTGGATGAGAATTTTCCCAGCCTCACTAACTGCTGCCTGTCTGTCAGGAAGCTGGTGATCCACTGGCAGAGGGAGGTGGGGATGGAGAGCTGTGTCAGTTTATTCTGAAGGATGGTGTTAAAAGCAGAGCTGAAGTCTACGAACAGAATCCTCACATAAGTCCCTGGTCTGTCCAGATGCTGCAGGATGAAGTGCAGTCCCATGTTGACTGCATCATCCACAGACCTGTTAGCTCTGTAGGCAAACTACAGGGGGTCCAGTAAGGGTCCAGTGGAAGCCTTCAGATAAGCCAATATCAGTCTTTCAAATTATTTCATGGCTACAGACGTTAGAGCCACAGGTCTGTAGTCATTAAGTCCAGTAATCTGTTGAAGATCTGTGTGAATATGGGGGCCAGCTGATCAGCACAGATTTTTAGGCAGGCTGATGACACACCGTCTGGGCCTGGTGCTTTCCTTCTTTTGTTCTTTCTGAAGACCTGGCGCACGTCATCTTCTCTGATCTGAATTGTAGGTGTGGGGGAGAGGGGGGTTGCTGGAGGTGTGCATGGTTGTGTGGAGAGGTGTTCAGGATGGGTGTGGGGTATTTTTTCAAATCTGCAGTAGAACTCATTCAGGTCATCTGCCAGTTGTTGATTCTCCAAAGTGCTGGGGGATGGTGTCTTGTAACTGGTGATATCTTTCATACTTTTCCACACTGAAGCAGAATCACTGGAAGAGAATTTGTTCCTTAGCTTGTCAGAATAATTCCTCTTTGCCACTCTGATCTCCTTTTCCAGTGTGTATTTGGCCTGTTTATACAAGACTTTATCCCCCTTTCTGTAAGCATCTTCTTTGGCCTGACGGAGCTGTCTGAGTTTTGCCGTGAACCATGGTTTGTCGTTGTTGTAGGTTGAGTCCTGGTAGGAATGCACATATCTTCACAGAAACTGATATGTTACAGTCTCTGTGAGCTCGTCCAGATCGGTGGCAGCAGCTTCAAAAACAGTCCAATCAGTGAGAGAGAAACAGGCTTGTAAGTCCCGCTCTGTTTCATTAGTCCATCTTTTAACAGTTCTTAATACAGGTTTTGCAGATTTAACTTTCTGCCTGTAGGTTGGTATGAGATGAACCAAACAGTGATCAGAGAGTCCTAAAGCTGCTCGTGGGACAGAGTGATATGCGTCCTTTATCGCTGCGTAACAGTGATCCAATATATTACTCTCTCTGGTGGCACATGTGATGTGCTGTCTGTATTTTGGCAGTTCGCGGGAGAGATTTGCTTTATTAAAGTCCCCGAGAATTATTAAAACAGAGTCTGGGTGTTGTTGTTCTGGGTCTATGATCTGATCAGCGAGTTTCTGTAAAGCTGAGCTCACGTGCGCTTGCGGAGGAATGTAGACACTCACGAGAAAGAACGAACAAATCTCCCGCGGCGAACAGAACGCCTTGCAGTTAATGAAGAGCGTTTCTAGATCTGAACAGCACATCTTCTTTAACACAGTTACATCTGTACACCACCTCTCATTGATGTAAAAGCATGTCACGCCGCCGCGCAATTTCCCTGTTGATTCCGCGTCGCGATCTGCTCTGACCAGCTGGAAGTTAGCCAGATGTAGCACGCGGTTCGGTATGTTGCCATTCAGCCAGGTTTCCGTGAAACACAGAGCTGCAGAGTTTGAAAAATCCTCGTTTGTCAGGGAGAGCAGAAGGAGTTCGTCCATTTTGTTGGGTAGAAAACAGAGATTAGCCAGATGAATGCTAGGCAACGCCGTTCTAAATCTGCGCTGATGAAGCTTCAGAAGCGCGCCGGCTCACTTTCTCTGTCTGCGCGTCCTGAAGCATTTGACTAGAGCTACGGCTCCGCCAACTACAATGTCCAGCAAAACGTTCGAATAGTCAAAATCCAGTAAAAGAGTTTGTGGTGTGTTCTGCCGAATGTTCAGCAGGTCATCCCTGATAAAACTGATTGTATTTGAGAAACAAAAAAAAAAACAAAAAAAACAGGAAAAACAAACAAAAACAGAACAAACACTGAAGAGCAAAGCACAGTAGCTGCCATCTGCGGCGCCATCTTAGATCTACCATCTTTTTTACCAACTTGAGTACAAGTATTAATTTAATTTTTTTTTAAACTTGCTGCCCACAAACTTTTGAATGGTAGTGCTTCGAATCAGACTCAGTTCTTTGCTGCAGATGTTTAATGGGCCCGTAAATCTACCAGAGCACGTGCATGGACTGGTGCTCTCTGAAATGAAGTTTGCCCTGGGCTAGCAAATGCTGCTCTCCTCTCTGATTGAAAAAGTGGCCATAGAGACCAGTGGATAATATGTTCTCTGGCATCTCACATCACACCTGCCATTAGGGAAACAATCCACCAAAGAACTGTAAGGGGAACACTTGTAGGCCATCTGTGAGGCAAAACTGTATGAACAACAACTCAGTAAACAGCTAAAATGATGAGCCTAGTTTTACTTTCCTTGTGAACATTTCCCACTAAAAGCTAGATCAGGAAATATTAGACAAATTGTGCCTTTTGTTTAAAACCTACCATTGGAACGGTAGGGAGATTATTATTGCTCATTAATAATGTATTTATTTGATCAAAAATACAGGGAAACAAATCCCCAGAAATTTTGCAAAATATCTGTATTTAAAATAACTGTTTTGCAGTTATTTCAAAATGTAATTTATTCCTGCGATGGGCAAAGCAAACATTTTTGCAACCATTACTCCAGTCTTCATTGTCACATGACCCTTCAGAATGGAGTCCAAGAAACATTTATCAGTGTTGAAACATTTACTATTAATGTTGAAAACCATTTTGATGCTTACTATTGTGAAAACTCAAACTTCAAAACAACACTTATTTGAAAACACTTATTATCTTTTGTAAACTCAGAAATGTGCTTACTGTCACTTTTGATCAATTTAATGAACCCTTGCTAAATAAAAGTATTAATTTCTTGGAAAAAAAGAAAACTTACTAAAAAAATATTACTAAACCCAAACTTTTGAGCAGTAGTGTACTGAAAAAAAATTGGTACATTTTCATAAAAAAAAAAGAACTAAATGCATTAAATTAATGATTAAACTGCATCTATCTGTTAAAATATAAGAATACACTATCGTATATAGATGACCTAAAAGCTACCAGACATGGACTATAAGGCTCTAGTCTAAAGCCTCTTTTTTGGACTCTTTAAAGAGTTCTTTCCATTTATATACACTAATATCATCTGTAAAACTCCAGTCGAAGGCATTCAACACTGTGTTGCTGCTGTTCCCTTTGAGGAGATCATTTGAAAAACTAGAAAACTACTAGGAGGGGAGACAAAGCTGAGGATTCTCGGGGCAGTCTGGGTAATGAATGGTGACTAAAATAAAATGAGAAAAATCTGGGACATGAGTTTCAGGGCCGCTGAGAGGTGCTGAAGAAAATAGGGTCTTGGCTCTACGCTGGATTCCACTGGGACAGCAGGGCTATCTTTAGAAAAGGGCAGGGATAAAATGGCCACATGTTTTCATTTTCATAATAAGGCTAACTACACTGTACAAGAAAATCTACATTCACAATATAAAAGTGTCTAAAACAAACTCGAAAGCCCGGACACATGTGAGCTCTATCAAGTGAAAAATCCCAGGTTTGGAAGACGGTAAAGCTTTAAATCCCATTTTATAGACTATAACAACAAATGCTATCCAATTATACATGTACCAAGGCTGCATTTATTTAAGTAAAAACTGTAATATTGTGAAATAATATTACAATTTAAAATCAGTTTTCCATTTTAATATATTTATTATGAAATACATTTTTATGATGGCAAAGCTGACTATATAGTGCTCAAGAAACTTTCTTATTATAGTCAATGACAAAAGTTGGAAACTGTGATTTTTTTCCAGTACTCTCTGATGAATAGAAAGTTTTAAAAAATTATTTATTTGAAATAGAAGTCTTTTGTAACATTTTTTTTTATATATACCTTTACTGACACTTTTTTCCATTTTAACACTTTTGATCATTTAAACTTGCTGACCCCACACTTTGAATGGTAATTTATGGTCATCTCTCATGCAACAAATATTGTTCATAAACATCTGGCAGAGCACGTCAATATGCAAAAACCAGGATTTAACGATTAAATGGGACATTACTTGTCCAATTACTTGTCCTTAGCAGACTCAAAGCAGTTTAAATGAGACTATCTGTCAATATCAAAACACTCCTTTGACCTGTGCAGACTTAGTAACCTTACAGTTATCACTGTATTTGCACTCAGTGTTCATTTTATACTTTTTCTGAAAATAAAGCAAAGCTCAAGAAAAAGTGGTCCGAACTTACCTGCCAGACACCTACAATGGCGTTGGCTATAAGAATAAGTAATATTACAAAAGGCTCCACAAATGCTGTAATGGTCTCCTCTCCCTCTTCAAACCAGGCCAGGACCTAAAAAAAAAAATTAAAAAAATCATTTTTAAAATCAGGATTTCATTCACATTTATATTTCTTTCATTCCTCTGAGGAAGTTCGCCAAATACCCACACATTACCAAATGACTGAAAAACAACGAGTCTTCCAGGGAAGACCCCATATAAACCGTTTAGTGCGTCATGTTTTTACCTCAAGCATGTCTCTCTATATCATGAGGCTTGGCAGGAGTTGTGGCTTTATGCCATGTGTCAAAACAGACTGTCGTCAGAAACTTCACAAGCACGACTATATTTCATGCATGCCACTTCTAGGCAGTATAACTGAGACAAAGTACTTAACGAGCCAGCTATGTGAATTTACAGGCATGCTGACACTGTCCAGACAAGGCCCAATGAATGCTGAAGCACTATGTAATATGATCCAAATTAAGATAGACCAGCTTTCATCAATCTACTAGACTCTAAGGGCATACCTGGGCCACACAAGATGTCTCACTGGTCAATTCAAGAATGTAATGGCAAAATCTAATGGCGCTTTTCCACTGCGTCGTACGGCTCGGCATGGCTCAGTATGGCTCGGTTCGGAATCTCAACCGAGCTGGTACTGAAAAAAGTACCAGGTACTGTACCCAGTGGAAAACCCCCCAAAAGTGAATCATACTGAACCGTACAGTGTGCAGTCAGTGCATAAAACCAAAGTGAGTCTTTTAACACCAACCCACATATTCTAGGGAGGCAAAAAGCTTAGTATTCCCTATGCAGTCTCTGGAATATTGTTTCTGTAATGTCCTGTTTTATCTTACAGAGGGTACTCTAGGACAAGCTTGAGTTCTGTTCGATTAAAACGGTTCAGTTAAACCAAAGACTAGAGACTTTGGTTAAACCCTCACAGAACACTGCACTTATTCGCAATCACAAAAGTGCATTATTTGCATGTGTTTTAAAGCCTTGCCGGTTAAGCTTTTCATTCACGTGCTGTTCTGAGGTGCGCTTTTTCTGAGCCCGTACACCTGAAGCGCATGTGCTAAAAAGCCTGTCTAACAGCGCCTGATTACTCAACTAAGTTATCTTTTGCGCTAATATTGTCAAAACACACAATGTTTATGTATAGACTCAGTTGGTTACGTCTAAATGAAAGTAAACCGCCTGTATATTAGATGCGTGCAGGTCTTAAAAGGGACAGATCTAAACATGCAGCCGACTGTCATTAAAGGGATAGTGGACACTAAAATTTTATTTCTGTCATTATTTACTCGCTCACATGTTGTCCCAAACCTGTATTCATTTATTTCGTATGCTGAGCACAAAAGATGATATTTTGAAAAACGTGGGTAACCAAACAGTTGCTGGTCCACATTGACTTTGATAAAAAAAAAAAAAAAAAATATGGAAGCCACTGAGGACCAGCAACTGTTTGGTTACCCACATTCTTCAAAAAAACACGAACGTTCAGCAGAAGAAAGAAACTCATTCAGGTTTAATACTAAACTTGAGTGAGTAAATGATGGTATAAATATAAAACACTATGACAGAATCGACAGACAGATGACAGAATTTTTTACTCTTTAATGCTAAAACAACAAAATGCAAAGAGAAAAAAAATTACTTGCTACTCTTGCAGAAAAAAAATGATAATACAGCTACTTTAATAGGAATCAATCTATATAGTGTTTTATTTTTATATTTGTTTATACAGTTCTTGAATTCTCCTGCTAAATACACCTATTGTACCTGAAAACAAAACTATTTTATTTGTATATTATGTGTATCTTTGTTCAAAGATAAAATAATGACAAAGGTTTTTATCTTCGCCCACTTTGGCCTAAATATCTGCCATACTTTTTTATATTTTGTTACCTTGAAAGGCTTTGTCTTTATAATAGGGAAATTATTTTGGCTGCACTGCTCAGACAAAATAGTAAAACCAACATGACAAAGAATCGTGACAAAATCGTGAAATCGTGATATTTCCAAAAAAAAAAAAATAATTGTGATACATTTTTGCCATATCGCCCACCCCTAGTTCACCCTAACAAACTGTTCTTCATCAATTAGTCTAATCATAGACATGCGTCTGGTAAAATCCTCTACCCCAATTTAGCTCAACGAACAGCATGGATCTATAAAGCATTATACATACATTTGCATAATACATTGTATAACAGATTAATATAATATGCATATACTACTATTAAAAGTTTGGGATAGGTTGTTTTAAAATATTTTTAAAAATTTAAGTGAAAATTAAACATTTTCAAGCAAGGATGCATTTAATTGTTCAGAAGTGACCAAGGCATTTCTAATGTTACAAAATACTTCGTTCAACTAAATACTGTTTGTGTCTACAAAAAAAAATAAAAAATTATTATATATATATATATATATATATAAAGCTGCACAACCATTTTTAACATTATAATGTGACACTGAAGCGTGGAGTATTGGCTGCGAACATTTCAGCTTTATCATCACAGGAATAAATTACATTTTAAATTATATTAAGCTAGAAAACAGTTGTTTTAAATTGTAATAATATTTAATTTATCATATTACAGTCTTTGCTGTATTTTTGATCAAATAAATGCAGCCTTGGTGGGAGCAAGACCTTTCAAAAACTAAAAAAAAAAATCTTACCAACCCCAAACTTTTCAACAACAGTGTATACATATTTTTATAAAACAATTAAAATATTTTATTTCGAATAACACATTTGTTGTAATGTTTTAAATAGTGGTGTCAAAATTAGCGCGTTAACGCATGCGATTAATTATTTTCAGATTAACGCGTTAAAAATATTTAATGCAATTAACGCAGGGGCGGGGCTAGGGTTGGCCACCCCATTCGCAACTGCTGCCTCTGTCTCTTTTTTTCTTGCAAAGGATTGAGTTTATTTAGATGCAGAATGTCTTTATGACCACATCAAATGGGAGAAGTTTCAGACACATGCTCTATATGTCGCCTCCACGCCAGACGCGAGTCAAACAAGCGCGTAAAAGATACTGTGCTCGTAGCCTATATCATTTCATATCATACAGCGAAAGAAACTACGTGCATGCAATGTCGTAGTTATGCCGTCAGTTCAGGCATGAAGTTACCAAAAAGGCGATTAAAGCTGCCTTAAACTGTGTGCATGCATGCAATAGCCTATGTTATATATGCGTCACATTTAAGTACATGTCTCTGAAATGGTTTTAAAAACTGTCCTGAGGCACCCTAGCACTGTCTCCCTCATCTAAAATACCCAATTCAACTCATCCGCTCATTAGTTGAGACTTTCAGACCTGAAGTGAGTCAGAAAATGTAAAGAGATTTGTGAGAAAATAAGATGCATGTCAGATCCCCATCACCTTCAGCAGCAGCAGCTTTTAAAGCAATAGCAGGCAAATAAGTTAATAACCAGCTGCTGTGATGTCTATTAATCCAAGAACAAAAGAAAAAAAGAGCAAATCAATAACTTTTATAGTTTTAAGGGGTTCATCTATATTTAATTTAGAATTTAGTGTTTGGTAAGTATTAATTTTCTGTATATTTCTGCTGAAGGGCACAGGTAGCTAAATATGTCATTTATTATAATGGGTTCATGTGAAGATTGTTTTAAGTTCACTTAATTTAGACGTTAAGTCTAATAAATGTTAAAATTGATAGCTCTCAATTATACTGTAATGCTGAATGGCTACAGTCAATGGTTAAATATTCAGGGGGCAAAACAATTTTTTTATAGAGACATCAGTAGTATTGATATCAGTGATGCTGGCCTTCAATCATAAAAAAGATACCATTAAAGAAATATAAAAAAATATACTGTCTATATGTTGTTTGTACATTGTACATTTGAAGATTGTTTATTTAAAAACTTGAATGTTAAGCCGGGCTCACACTGTGCGATTTTTAATAATCTTTTGCGATTGCTGCTTGTCACACTGTACGAACATGATCCCCATGTCAGACTGTAGGATCTCAGTTGTCTTAATGTCAGACTGTACGACAGTCAAGACGCGATAAAAACGGACGTACTCAAGAAGACTTGTCCGGAGTTTTACGTCATCAATACGTGACCCGCGTTCTCTCGCTATAATGGTAGCTAGCAAACAACAGCAACGTGTAGCGTTAGTTTTATTAATTACATGCCTTGATGTTAAAAAAAAAAAAAAAAAAAAAAAAAACTTAAGACGACGTGTGTGGAGCAAGTCATGGCTGGGCAAAAGAGGACTTTATGGACTTCCAGTTCTACAGATCGAACTTGAGGTAATTTTGTTATTCGAGTTTAAACATCCTGCCCCTTAATAAATAAACTTTAAGTAAACTTTACGTTGTACATATATTGTTTTTTACAAATAATGAATGGTTTGAAGTTGTCGCGCTAATTGCGTCATCAAGTTCAGTGCTCCTATTGGTTCTTGGTTTGACGGTCGTCGTAGAAGATGTCACACTGCAGGAAACTTGAGGAAAGTGTCTGAAATCTTCTGACACTGCCAGAATTTAATCGGAGGAAAAAATTGATCGCAACGCCCATTAATCGGCTGTCGGTGAACATGTCAAACCAGCGATCTAGACAACCGATTTTAGCCTAGGATTATAGGAATCTTTTAGGATGTTAGGATTTTCAAAATTTGTCTCAGACGACCAAATCGTGGCCAAAATCGCACAGTGTGAGCCGGGCTTTAGGTGGGGTTAAGCGTGATTAATCACGATTAATTTTAGAAAAATGTGTGATTAATTAGTTAATTTTTTTAATCGATTGACAGCACTAGTTTTAAAATATAATTACTCAATTTTATTATTATTATATATACTGAGTTGTGGCAATATGTTTGGTCTTTGTAGAACTATAAGCCATACTACAGATGTGATCATTTTAACAGCAACATTATCAAACTCATACCAAAATACATGTTAAATGTTATTTCTGGTAATAATTATGACTTCTGAATACAAAAGCACAATGGCTTTTCCAAAATTCAGTCCTTTAAATGAGATGCCACTCAAAATAATTGAACTAACTTCAATTATAAAAGGTTCATGTGGAAATAGCTGTGGTTGTAAATTTCAGTTGCTGTGCTTAGTCCTGATGGGATACACTGATTTAATGATTTCACTGATTTAATGATTCATTGCTGATTTAATAAAACTCTTGCCTTGTGGGAATAACAAAGGTGAGTGTAACAGCAAGTTAATGCATCTCTATGATAGGTTAGTGAGGGTAAGCATAACACGTTTGGACCTTGTTTAGGCCTGTATGTGGCCAAGTGTAAATGGGGCTTAAGAGAGATCTCAAACAATACACAGCACAGATTCTGGGGGAACAACTTTCCTGTTGCCAGTAACACTCGTGCAATGTCACAACACTAGACACCAGATGCGAAGATGAGGAACGAGCAGCCAGTAACAAAAGCAAATGGATTTAAGAAACGTTGCGTCCCCCTCTTTTCATATATTTGTCATGTAAACAAGCATACTGTAATAATAATAATCTTCAATGTTGATGCAACAAACAGTGATTTTTCAGCACACCCACAGGTCCAAACACAGGAAGTGGATGACAGTTGGTTTAACACGGTAACCTAACCTCCAGGGCAGAGTATTTTACACCATGGTCTTAGTGAGAGCACTCTAAGCCCTCTTAGACTTGCACCATGCTTCCCATTCCAGCAGTGAAACATTATCCAGAACAGACAAGTGTTAAAGACACCAGACAGCATAAATGAACCACTGAGTGAACCGCTGTACATCATCATCTTGTAGCCTGATGACAGCATTTTGTAACATGATCAAAATATCACGCAGAGCATTTATGAAGCACTCGGATACCTTTCAGCATGGTATACATACTCATTACCCATTGCGTCGCAATTTTTAACATGTCACGTAGTAATTAAATATTCATCTAAAATTCTTAACGAACCAAATATGAATCATAAAGTTCTGTTTAGTTAAGATTTGCACCTCACCATTATTTATATGCTATATTAAATTTTATATAACAGTGTTGGTCTGTTTTAGAACGTCATTTTTTTGAACCAGTGGAAAACCTGGAGTGGGTCTGGAGCAGCGTAATTACAAAACACCAGGAGAGGAATTCTCTGCAAGTCCATTCCATTAACATATACGGTTCCAGATCATTTTTTAGTTTTCACGTTGCTTGGTGACAGCCAAAGCTTGATGCTTTGGCTTTTTCCCCCTATATAAACTAACAACCATTTTTTCCAGAAATGTGTTACTTAATATAAATGACAAGCTTAGTTTCATTTCTCTTCTGATCACATATTAATGTACTTGTCCTCTGCACAATGACAAAGTTGAATCCTATCAAAGCTACCTTTATTTAACCTAAACCAGATAAAACTGGGAAATATGATGATATGGAAAGCTAAACAGATATTGTATTCTAATTAACACTGTACTGAGGTACTTACGAAAGATATGCAAGCTGCCAGGAGAAGAATCCTCACTAAAAGATCCTCAAATTGCTCCATCACCAATTCCCACAGTGATTTTCCTAAAGACAAAAGCATGTGAATGCATGATAAAGACCAAGGCGTGAAAATGTGTTAAAAAAAAATGCATGACAAAAGATTACCCTCTTCCGCAGGCAATTCTGTGGGACAGCCAAGATTCACAGCATGGGGGGATTAAAAAAAGAAAGAAAAGAAAGAGATATTCGTAACATTAGATCCTGAAAGTTCAAGTACAGTAAAATTCTGCATCATTCAAGCTTCACAGCAAAAGACTGCTGAGAATTTAACTTTAATGTTAAAAAAAATGAAATACGTAACAGAACAGGTTGTTTATATTTAAAACCCCAATTTCTGGCCAAATCTGTTGTATAAGAATCGTCGCTGGTGGCGAGCAGCAGTGACGTCGCGCGCGCCTTCATCTCGGACGCATGCTTGCCGGCTGATGAAATTAATCTCGCCGCATGTGCGCCCGCTCTCTCACGGGCCTAACAATGCTCTTACCCTAAATGAACATTGCGAAATCATCTAAACCTCTTTGCTTTCTATTGCACTGCCGATCCCAGTCCCCTCTGTTAGCATTAGCCGGGCCACGTTCGCTCACTCACCGTTCGGTCCCCATTTCTCCCGCTGACGCTTCACTTGCTCCAGGCCGAGCCCCGTGCTCTCGTTCACGGCGAAAAAGCTGTACACTTCCTCCACGGTTTTCGTGTGTGCGTTCTCCATCGTGGACGGGCGGACACGCTGATTATGAACGGACTCGCAACCCCCTACAAACGGGCTTCTTCAAAGCCTTCAGTCCTGACTCCCAAGACCTTCGGACCCACGAAAAACTGGATCCAAAAACAACCGTAGTGACCTCAGATAAACAGTACACGATAAAAGCCGATGTTAACTTTGTAGTTCGGGCGTTTAATGAGAAGAAAACTTACAAACCCGGACTAATTCAAGCAAAAATTACACAACACACATCGTAAACTCGCTGGTTGTTCTCGGTTTTTAAGTTTTTTCGATGCCTGCTGGGGGTCCTTGTAGTCCTGAGTAGCCAAACGAAGCCCTTAACTAGTCTTTCGGATCTATCCTCGGCTCATTCCCGTGGACCGCAGCTCTAGCACCATCAGCACCAATCGCGTGTCTCCGCTGAGCCGCTCTCCTGATCCGCATGCACTGCTTGCGCTGTCCGCATGTGGAATGCTCTCATTGGCTGCGCGGACTCCGGAAATCCCGTTCCTTCCTTTGACTTTTCTGCGTCACGTCAGTGTGGATCAGCTGACCCTCTTGGCCGACGTCACTCCAGATGAAGAAGGGTGTAGTGTAGCACAGAAATGTCACTGATATGCTCTATATTGAGAGGATAGAGGTGGTGGTGTTTATTCATGCTAGTGATTCGAAATTTTGAACACATTTACCAAAAAGATTCCTTCACCGACTTAATGCACATAGTTACGCCTATAGGTGGCGACAGAGAATACAGTGAATGATTTACTAAAGTGTGCAAGTCTAAAAATCTGTTTTGTTATTTTATCATCAAGATACGATTTAGTTTTTCATTAATATTTTGAATTAGTTTTCATTTTTATCTTTTACCTTTTATCTTTTTCATTTAAATTTTAGTTGAAGCTTTAGTAATTCTGTTTGTCATTTTTGTCATTTTACTCTGTGCACTTAGGTCACGATTTTTCAGTACTGCCAGGCTGGGGCAGAATGTCACATTAACCCCCGGTTTCACAGACAAGGCTTAAGCCAAGTCTTAGTCTAAAATGTAATTCTGAGCTGTTTCAACCGAAATAAACTTGCACTGACTGATCTTAAAATATATCCGTGCCTCTGTTTTGTCTCAAGATGCACACCAGTAATGTTTTTTCTAAGGCATGTTAATAAAAATTACTTAAATGTCCTAATTGAACCATGGCCTAATCCTGGCTTAGTCTAAGCTCTGTCTGTGAAACCGGGCATTTGTGAAGTCATTCATTAAAATATTTGTTGGCTTGATATATTTCTGCATGTTATCGTTTACAATGTTTGTTGTTTCATTAATCATTTTGTGCGCTTTAATGTATGTATATGTGTATATATATATATATATATATATACAGGTACATCTCAAAAAATTAGAATATCGTGAAAAAGTTCTTTTTTTTTTTCTTGTAACTTATTTCAAAAAGTGAAACTTTCATATATTTTAGATTCATTACATATGATGCAAAACATTTCAAAAGTTATTTGTTTTAATTTTGATGATTAGAGCTTACAGCTCATGAAAGTCAAAAATCAGTATCTCAAAATATTAGAATATTTACATTTGAGTTTCAATTAATGACCATCCCTAAAGTATAAATTCCGGGTATCTCTTGTTCTTTGAAACCACAATAATGGAGAAGACTGCTGACTTGGCAATGATCCAGAAGACGAACATTGACGCCCTTCACAAAGAGGGTAAGTCACAGAGGGTCATTACTGAAAGGTGTGGCTGTTTACAGAGTGCTGTATCAAAGCATATTAAATGCAAAGTTGACTGGAAGGAAGAATTTGGGTAGGAAAAGGTGCACAAGCAACAGGGATGACCGCAAGCTTGAGAATACTGTCAAGCAAAGCTGATTCAAACACTTGGGAGAGCTTCACAATGAGTGGACTGAAGCTGGAGTCAGTGCGAGAGTCACCACACTCAGACGTCTTCAGGAAAAGGGCTACCAAGCCACTTCTGAACCAGACACAACGTCAGAAGCTTATCTGGGCTGTGGAGAAAAAGAACTGGACTGTTGCTCAGTGGTCCAAAGTCCTCTTTTCAGATGAAAGTAAATCCATGTTGCTTGAAGTCCAGTGTGAAGTTTCCACAGTCAGTGATGATCTGGGCTGCCATGTCATCTGCTGGTGTTGGTCCACTGTGTTTTCTGAAGTCCACAATCAACACAGCCATCTTTGTGTTTCACTTTCTGAAATGAGTGACAAAAATATTGACCTTTCCTTTTTCACGATATTCTAATTTTTTGAGATGTACCTGTGTGTGTGTGTGTGTGTGTGTGTATATATATATATATATATATATATATATATATATTATGTGTGTGTGTGTGTGTGTGTCTGTGACCCTGACCACAAAACCAGTCTTAAGTCGCTGGGGTATATTTGCAGCAATAGGCAAAAATACATTGTAAGAGTCAAAATTATAGATTTTTCTTTTATGCCAAAAGTCATTAGGATATTAAATAAAGATCATGTTCCGTGAAGATATTTTGTAGATTTCCTACTGTAAATATATCAAAACTTAATTTTTGATTAGTAATATGCTTTGCTAAGAACTTAATTTGGACAACTTTAAAGGCGATTTTCTTAATATTTTGATTTTTTTGCACCCTCAGATTCCAGATTTTCAAATAGTTGTATCTCGGCCAAATATTGTCCTATCATAACAAACCATACATAAATGGAAAGCTTATTTATTCAGCTTGTTATGTATTAATCAATTTCAGAAAATTGACAATTAAGAGTGATTTTGTGGTCCAGGGTCACAGGGTCAAACATATATACATATATACATATACATATATATATATATATATATATATATATATACATATATATACATATATATATATATATATACATATATATACCTATATACATATATATATATACACACAAGCTTTGTTTTTCTCTAAACCCATTCCTAATTAAAAAGATTATTTATCTTAGATGTGTCTGTCTGGTTAAACAGGTAGTTATGTGGCCAAACATTTAAATATTTCTTTATTTATTTTTAGATCAGTGTAGAAAGCAAGCTTCATTTTCTTCACATAGGGCTTTGGGTTGCACACTGCTTTTCACCATTACCCAGGCATCATTTGGAGAAAAGCTTATAACTTGAACATACAAGATAAGGCCACTCACTGCACACTGTCTCGCTGATGAAAAGAAGGAATGAAACGACATCATAAGATTAACTTGGACCCGGGGTCTGTAGCTGTTTTGCAACATTACAGGCTCAGATAAAAAGATATGAAACTGCTAAATTAGTTTTGCTGGGAAAATTAGTAGAGCTGGGTTGTCATGGAGATATGACATGGTGCTTTCCATGTCGCTTGTTTATAAGTCAATCTCATAGTCAAATGTCATTCTTTCCAATATTATTTGGAAGATAAAGTTGCAAGAAATATTGGCTAATTGATTCTGGTTCTGAAAGTTGTTTAGAACACTTATGGATGAATGCAAATATATATATAAAAAAATACATTACTGTACACTGACATCCCTGTAGTTCCATAAAAGTTGATTTGGCTCATGGAAACAGAAATGCCCAAATAAGGCTATCAGTATTATCTTTCAGCTCAGATTCACAGCCCATCTGTCGAGGTCTCTGACAGCTGCAGTAAAAGGTGATTTTCTGACACTATCTTACATATCTTGACGCCATAACCTCAAATTAGCCTGTCCAATTCTGTACTGGTTTATTCTACATGAAAAGCTGAGGGCTGAGATGGTGGTCCAGATATGCTCTCTGATTACGTCTATGTAGAATTTCAAACTATATACCATATAACATATATACCATGATCATGTAAATTTATTATAACATTATATTTACAAATAAATTTATTATATGATCTGCTTCGCATGGTCATTTAATTTATGAAAGTATCTGAAAATTTTAAAATAGTTGTTTCCAGGCCTGAAAAGTCCTAAAAATTAATGTAGTTTTTTTTTTTTTTTTTTTTTTAGTTATGCTCATAATTTCAAGGCATAGAATGTTTTGAATCTGAAATGGTTGAAAATTATTTATGCAGAAATCATGAATGACTAGAAACATAATGGAAATTCAAATGGTTGTGGAAACCTGGATGCTCAGGTGCATTTTTAGGTTTTCATTCCCTACATAGATGATATAATTAAAAGAAACAAACAAAAACAAACAAACAAAAAAAATATCTGTAAACCTTAAAAAAATAGTTAACCCAAAAATGAACATTTGCTAAAAATTTGAGGAGTGTCTCGCTGCAGCCCGCAAGATCCAGGGGGCATGGTTGGATCCAGATCCTCCCACTTTACATATACCTAAACCTATCAATCTCCACCCCCTGATCCCTAAACCCACCCATCTCCACCCCTAAACCTATCAATCTCCACCCCCTAGATGTGGATCCAACCACGCACCCTGGATCTTGTGGACTGCGGCGAGCCCTACTTGAAAAATGTACTCACCCTCAGGTCATCCAATATGTAGATGACTTTGTTTCTTCATTCAAACAGATTACATGTGAATTATTGTGATGTTTTTATCAGATGTTTGGATTCTAATTCTGATGGCACCCATTCACTTCAGAGGGTCAATTGGGCAATTTTTTTTTTTTTTGGGTGGACTATTGCTTTAAAAAGAATGTATGAGTTTCAAACTATGAAATGCATAGGCATAAACGTCTACAATAACATTCACTTAATATGTTCCATTTTGTAGTGCAACTCCATTCGCTAAAAGGCCAGCCGAGCTAGTAATAGCCCATTTATCACACACCTCATGACTGACACATTAATTGCCGCAGGCTTGAGAGAGAAATAGCAGCTTGGTCAACATCTCAATGAAGTATCAAGCTGTTTGCAAGACTTTATGGATTTATGTCTGCAATGGCTTCCAATTAGCTACAAGATTCTTAAAATAATACAGGAGGTTTAATTGTTCAAGAATTCAGAATTGTTAACTGGTTGGATGACAAAGATGAGTTGGATTGTTTGAATCAGTAATAAGGCATCCAACAGTTCAAGAGAAGAGTCATGCTAAACATGTCAACAAAAGATAAGGCACAAGACAAATCTCTGGTAACCATGCAACAGACAGTTCAGAGAGGTATACCGTTCCTCAACGTGTGTGCCATCAGAGGAAACACGCCAGGAAAAGTCCTCCTTTTGTCACCTGAGCGCGACTTGTTTATTCAGAACCCATCCCCTTGTTTGAGTTTCACAGATATGGAATGTAGTTGCTAACAACTCTTTCCCATATTCAGTCTATGTTTGGTATCAGTTTCTGGGATTGGAGCCAAATGTTTGCCTTTTATGGTTCTGTAAAAAAGGAGGATTGTAAAGCTCGAAGGACCAGGCTTTGTGAATCCTCTCAGATTCACTGATTCAGGCTGATCTGAAGACACAGTTTCGATATATTAAGATATTTTATCAAATCAATAAGCATATATTATAATTTTATAATTTATTAGCAACTTAAAATAAAACTAAACCATAGAATGTCTTCTACTAAGTGTCTTTTACTAAGGGATGCTTTGGGAGAAAGTTCACATGAGCAGTGACTGTCACCTAGTGTGTTTTATTTGTCATTGCAGGAAAAATGCTGTCAGTACACAGTGAATAACATTCACTGTCAGTAATCGTATAGTCAACATATGTAAGCTATACAAAACAAGGCTATGTATAAGCTAGCTCAAACAAGGCCCAATATTGATTTGTCCATATAGATTTTTCACAGATTGTTTAGGCTACTTGTTTTTTCAATTATGCATTGTATTGTGTTGTCTTTTAGGGTTAAATGAAAGATAATGTCTTGGCAGAAAGGGCAGTACTGTCCTGGTATCTAATGTAATATGCAGTATGCAGTATAACTTTTCCGTATTTTCTAGGACTTTTTCTTACAGTGTAGAAATTAAAAACCAATATAAACATAAACGATGTACAAACTTAACTGTACAACTCTCAACACTGTTTTAAAAATTAAGTGGAGGTGCAATTCATTTATTAATTTAGGAACTTAGGCCTATTACTTGTCTTTAATCTTTAAATTTACTTTGAAATTCACTTTTTCAAAATTGAGAAGGCAAAGGGTATACCAGTGTTATCTTAGCATTATTTATATATTATAATAATATTTATCACAAATTTTAATTAGCAAATAAATAAAAAAATATATATTTATTTCGTTTTTTATAATTAAACTAAAAATTGAATTTTAGTTTTAGTATTTTTTGAGCTACGTTTTTTATTAGTCGTTTTGTATTTCTTTTCTTTATAGCTTTCATATTTCCATTATTTCAGTTTTAGTTTAGTACTTTCACTTTAAGCATCTGTAATGCTAATCATTCTAACACGTTTTTAGGTTTTTACGTATTTCAACACTATATTTTATTCAGCTTTATTTCAATTACCGAAAATGATTTTAAAGGGTTTAGTTTTAGTTAAAATAACATTCTACACATTTATAATTACGTATATATTCGACATCTATTCACAATTTAGAAAACAAATAATTTCTAAATTATATTGTTAAAAATAAAACATATGATATTTGCGATTTAAGGTTTATTTCTGTTCATGATAAAAGATCACCTATATTTTCAGCAGAATAATCAACAAAGTGTTGGGTCACGTTTACTTTGGCTGTGTTTCAAAACCTAGTGACGCAACTACATAGACAGAAATTTTAGGCGTGACGGGCGCGCGCAGCATTTGGTCATCATAATTTAGAACGTGCCCCCAAAACTGCTGTAGTAGGCAGCTGCCTAGTGACACACAGCCTTGAGGTCAGTGCCAGTATCACATGTATCGGTTCTCGGCGCATGTGAAGTAGATATCAAATACAGTGCCGAAGTGCAGCGCGTCGAACAACTTTGATTGCCAACATTAATTTCGTCCCATTTTCGTTGGAGACTTTATTTATTTTGTTAACATTAGTTAAAATAAAATGACTGAGCAATCGGCCCTGCTTCTGCGAAAACAGCTAGCAGGTAGGTGGCTAACTGTTAGCGTGAGTAGTACAAAATTATGCCATACTAACTATTTTTATCCATACCATCAGTACTTTTTAACTAAATTACATAGTGTGTAACGAAACCGACTGTGCCAGTGTTTGTGTAAGAGCTTATGGGCTTCATATTTCCACTTGTAAAGTTATAAGGTCAGAAGGCTTTGCTAGCATGCTAGCGCCTAATAAGTGGGTGAGGTATAAACATGTTGATCTCAAAGCTTATACCTTTTATTTAAGAAAATAACCTATTTATTAAACATGATATTTCAAAATAATGGCAATGAGTGGTAAATACAAAGTTTACTGGTCATAATATCAGTTGACACGTGTTAATATGCAGTGGACAAATTAGGAAACAAAACAGGCACTCATTTAGATTTCGTATTACAAATGAATCGTTTTGCCTCAAGTAATCATAATATAGTATAGATATAGTATGAAAAATACACATTTAGATTTACTTGAACTCATCAGTACATAGCAGAAAATGTAATCTAATATATAAAATATTGCCAGATACAAATTCTAAATTACAATACATATTATATTTACACATATAATTATATATTTTTTGTAATCAGCATATTTATACCTCACTAACTTGTTTAAAACTTTTGACCTTATTTTACAAGTACACACAAACAAACACACACACATATATATATATATATATATATATACACACACACACAAACACACACACATATACACACACACATATACACATACATACGTCAACACTGTTTTTAAAATTAATTTGAGATTATATTTTAAAATAATGTCTTTTGGTTTGCAAAAACAATCTTACAGAGCTCAATAAAACCCCAGTGGAAGGTTTTTCTGCTGGTCTGATTGATGATGATGATATCTATCAGTGGGAGGTTGTCGTGATCGGCCCTCAAGACACACTGTTGTGAGTAACCAATCCTGTTACCAGCCATGTGGTGTTTGGGTTTAGCTGTAAGAGTGGCCAGTTGACTAATCTTGTCTTCTCAAATCTTGTCTAAACAAACCGTTTACTCGCTTTTTCTGTTTTTGATTTACAGTGAAGGTGGATTTTTTAAGGCACATCTCATTTTCCCTCATGATTACCCACATCGGCCTCCCAAGATGAAGTTTATTACAGAGATTTGGCACCCTAATGGTGAGTGCATGTTGGTGTAATCACTGTCTCTATTGAGGATGGCACTGATATTATTCTTCATCTCTAACCAGTCGCAAAGAAGGGGGATGTGTGCATTTCTATCCTACATGAGCCAGGAGAGGACAAATTTGGCTATGAGAAACCTGAGGAGCGTTGGCTGCCCATCCACACTGTAGAGACCATCATGATTAGTGTGATCTCCATGTTAGCTGACCCCAATGGTGACTCGCCAGCCAATGTGGATGCAGCTGTAAGTTTACTCATTTGTGATGATACTGAATGACATTTTACAAGTCACCATGAAATCACAATGAACATCAGTTTTTTTTGCGATGTGATGAGAAGTTGGGAGGTAAAGTAATGGACATTGGTTGGTGGTTATATTGTCAAACTTTGAAGTGTAGCTAATATAACTCATTGTGTGCTCCCTAGATGTTAACATTTAGAGAAAATATTGATGTATTGCGTTCCCTTCAGTTTATTCTTTAAGTTGTTTTAAATTGGTTTTAAAAAGATATAAAAATAGGAATGGTCAGTTTAGATTTCATGGTGACTTTATCCTTTCTTAAAAATGTACTGAATGGAATGAGTTTAATTAGGTAGGAAATGCAGCCTTTCTAAAATTATGGCATATGGATAATACATTAATATAACACACAGTTTTATTGTAAATATGGTTACAGCATTAACGGCAAGTAATGAATGATGTAAAAAAAGAAGCATTTCCATTTAAGCATCTACATCCTGTATGAAAAAAAGTATTGATCACTATCATAGATCCAGTTCCTGATGAATATAAAATAAAAATACCTTTTTATTTTCTAATTTCACTCCAAAATGTCACTTAATTTAAATAAAATGGGTTCTAAATGTATGTTCATAACTGAAACTCTCACATTTGTGATTGGCTTGCAGAAAGAATGGCGAGAGGATCCCAACGGTGAGTTCAAGAGGAAAGTCGCCCGCTGTGTGAGGAAAAGCCAAGAAATGGCATTCGACTAGACGCCCCATTACTGTTTCATATCATACATTCATGTACATATCAGTTCTCCATATCTTGAGGTCAAAGACAGTTTGAGGATTTATTTCAGCATTGACTTTAAAACCCATGACAAGCTCATATCAATTGAATTGGTTTAACTGATGTGTCGGATCACATTCATGTGTGGCAAAGCTTCATCGCGTGTATTGAATTCTAACCGGCCTTCCTAGACATGCCAATTACAAACTTTAATAGGCGGTCACCTTTATTTTACTCACCAGTTATTTGGGTTTGCACCATTTAGGGATATCGGAGCAAAGCCACCGTAGAACTTCTTTTTTTTTTTAATCTGAATGTGTGTTATAGCACATTTCGTTAATGTCGATTACCCTCCACCCTTTAGTGTGTTTGAATTATTTATTATCTTAATTATGATGAAATGTACTGCATGACACTTGTTTTGACACGTTTTTTTTTATCTGCCACTGAGCCATCAATTTTGAACAGTCTTTTATGCAATTCTGGAGTGTTTTGTGCGTTTGTGGTACTAGTAGAGGCTGATGGTCAGAATCGATGCTGATTTCCCTTCTCACTGACATGTCAGACAGCCCTATTCCCTTAAAAACAATACCGCAGATGTCTCTCAAAGGGCCATCTCTTTCTCTGCTGCCTTAAGTTGTTCTCCTATCGGAAAGGAAAATTGTATTCAGTGATGTCAAGTCCGTCTCAATATCTAGTCGGTTTTTGAGCTGGAATCCTCTTTTGGACAAACCAAAAAGTTAGATATTTGCATGAGAGACAGAGAATATTTTTTGTATAAATGGTAAGCTCAAAAGCTGTATTTTTTGTGTATGTAAATATGATGTATTGTACCATAGCTCTATCAGTCATTTGTTTGTGATTTTTTCCCCCCACATGTAGTTTTGTAATCGCATTTGACTGTATCCTATTCACTCTTCTGTTCCCCGAATGTCCCATCATGTAATTGCTCATTAAAATGTAGCATTTGTCTTACATATCTAGTGTTTGTCCTTATGTTTTATTTTTTTTAGTCTTGCCTTTGTCTTATGTTTTGTGTCAGTCATGTCAAAAGCAGGTACCTCAAATAACTTCTAACGGTGCATACGATTCTTGGCAACACATCTTTTAGGATCTTGTCTGTGTGAGGTTTGTTGGGTGTTGTGTACTAATGCAAATGTAATATTGTTCAAAAGACAAAACAATTTTAAGCAATAAAGTGAAGTGAAAGTGACATGACATACGGCCAAGTATGGTGACCCGTGCTCTGCATTTAACCCATCCAAAGTGCACACACACAGCAGTGAACACACACACTGTGAACACACACACACCCGGAGCAGTGGGCAGCCATTTATGCTGCAGCAGTTGTGCATTTCCAGTTGGCCTGAGTCACGTTTTGATTTGATTCAGTGGTGTTACTGGTGTGAAACTCACTTTTCTCCAGTTTGTGGGGCAGAATATTGATTTTTTTTTTTGAGCACTTAATTTGGAGGAATGACATTTCTGCAGCAATCATTTATGCTCTTTAATAAGTTCGGATAAATAAAACAATTATGAACTCACTACACAAAGCAGTGTTGTTATTGTAAAACTATTAAAATGTTTTTTGTTAATTGAAATAAGAGCTGAAATAAAATACTAGATATCAAATATTACATGAAAAACTTAGAAATGAGAGATGTCGCCTAGCTGTTTCTCTTTAATAGATTTTTATTTGATCAGCTCCTGTTTCACACGACAGGCCAGAAATCAAATATACTTGATAATCACCAGTAAAAAAAACTCAGGGTAAACACACTCGCACACACATTAAAGAAAAAAATCCATCCACATCCCACGCAGAAACTCCAAGAGAGATCCTGAGTGGTTTCTTACTGGCCAGGTGCAGACAGACTTTTGTTCATGAACTGTTTCTTCACAAAACACACCCACCACTGCAGAAAACGAATAGAAATGATCAACATTTGAATTTAGTTTAATATCATGAATTTGAAACATTTCACACAAGACACTAATAATATTTTGGTGAATCTCAAAAAATGGTTAAGAAATGTCCAAGTTGTATTTCAGTGTCTCCAAGCAATGTGCTTATTTGTTATAAATAAATTTGATTGTTTGTAAAAAAAAAAAAAAAAACATCACTAAACAGGATAACTTTTTACAGTAAGAGGACAGGAAAAATGTGCTTAAATGTCTTAAAAAAATGCCACAATATATAAAAAAATTATATTTGTAATATTACAGAAACAAGACTATGAATATTATGTTACAAAAAAAATATAAATAATAAAATAAATATAATGCACAAAACCATAAAAAAAACCTCCACTCATTTAAACATAAAACATGTTGCACAGACTTGAGGAAATGTGTATCCTGTTAAAAAACAAATTCTAAAAAACTTCTTACAATTAAGTTTTATTTTTGCATTGTAGTAACAAGACTTGAGGAAAACTGTAATTAATTGTCATTAAAATGGATAATGCACAAAAAATTTAATCAACTAACTAAATGAATAAAATGCCTATAAAAGCTTCTCTTGCTTTTGTCAATAACCTTGATTTGACAGAAAATATTTCAGTATGCCTCACCTTGCTTGGTTTGTCTGTCTGAGGGTCGAACACACGGTCACACAATCTCAGTCCCGTCTCCTGTCGGATTTGTTGCAGGTAAGCCCTCATCGTTTCTGTCCAGGAGAAAAACACGGTATCTAGATCAATTCTGTAATCGTCAATAAAACTGCTAAGAAACTCATCATAAAGAAGATCTTAGTGCATCTGCAAAACAACAAGATCCAGGTAAGTTTTGACTTCACTGTGCCATACCTTCCTCCTGTTTGTTAGAGGGTTTAGCATACATGGCATTCAGAGGGAAGCCAGGTTCTCCAGGGATGGGAAAGTTGGTAATTCCCAGCGTGTACATCTCCTTCTCTCCTTGACCCCTTGAACTGCACTATAGTTAGATAATGTATGAAGCACAAACTATGAGAAAAATGAACACCACCTGACAAATGATTCATCCCTGAATGTTTGAAATATACAATGAAGCTTTTATTCTTCAACAGTTACCTTCTGGAGCTTCTTGAGGCATTCAGAGATGTAAAGAGTGGTGTAGATCAAAGTTCGATCTGCCTCATTCTATCAAAAGTATGAAAGTGAATATTTCAATACAAAATCTCAACAATAAAAGTGTCATTAAACCTGATTATGAAAGGTAAAAAACTGTGTATATACACATATGTAAAGAGTTTAAATCAGGATACAGTGAGAATATGTATTCTTCTCTCTCGGGTCAGAACTATGAATGCATGTTTAGACACGCAAGGCATTTTTTTAGGCTCCAGCACAGCTTGGTGTACCATCATTCATCTTACCTTAATTTCATAGTTCTTGAAGAAAACATTGGCTTTGAAGTAGTAGATGGCCTCTTCAATAATATCTGTGTCTTTGGCTGAATATGGAAACAGGAAGGAAGAGTTGATTTGTCACTTTACTAGTGATGGCCGTTTAAGGAAGAACCGCATACAACTCTGATCTCACAGGACTGTCTGAAATCAAGCTAACTTTCTTACTTTCTTTAGGAGCAGGACCCTTAAACTGTGTTTTGAGGGGCAGCAATGCCATATTCCCCACCAGTTTGGTGTCTGCATCGATCAGGCTTGAGTGGTAAGCCTGAAGAAAGTGGAACATCACAAGAAACACAAGACTTAGTAATATTTATTTAATATAGCATATGCGTTTTAAAATGAGCAATGTTTAGAGAAAATCGGTGATCACTGAGCTGAATGCAAATGAGGAAATCCAGTTGTTTGCATCATGGACAGACGCCCAAATTCCGTTTCTAACAACACATTTCGGACACATATACATATTTGACAATAATGCATAAAGATAAAAAACATAAAATGTGTATTTGTCAAACTGTTAATGCCAGAGTAAGGTGATGTATAGGTTAGCTCTATGGCTAATAATATTTTTCTAGTTCTCCGCTGCTGTAAAACGTGGCACAACTAACTGCTCATAACGCAAACAATTGCACTCACCGTCTACATTGTTACGTTTAATGATTTCTTACCGGCATTTTGGTACAATATGTCCCAAATCTGGCAGGCAAAAATGAATATGTCAGCGTTGCAAGCCGCCGCTTCCGCTCTATGTCTGCAGCTAGACCCTATTGGCTCTGTCCCACCCAACACCGGAACAGGAAGTTTCCAGTACAATCTCCCGCCATAACCACTGGGTGGCGCCGAAGGATAACAGCTTTGCCTCAGTTGTTTTTTTCCAGTAAAATTTATTTTAATATCACTTCTTTTAAGTAGTCTAAATATGTTACAATATACAATAAATGTGCCATTTAAAAAGAATGTCCACCACCCAATTTTGATGTACCTACCAAAACAACATAGTAAGTGCATTAGGATGTAACCAAATATTGATGACTGGGGCCAAATAGAAGTTTAACAGTCCACTGTTGAATAACTCGATAAGCTACTATTCCACATGTCTCCATCAATGTGTTTCTAAGGCTGATAATACATGGGTCAACTTTTTGAGCAATGTTGCCATCAACTGAATTTTTTTTTAACAAAATTAAAACACCGCATTTGTCATTTCCATATTTTTATTGCAAAAATAAATATGCACTTCTAAAAAATGGATTACATTTTATAAAACTCTGCTAAGTTTGAGGCATTGCACAGGTTATGGTTGTATCCTTCAGCTAATGACATTGTCAATGACAGCGACACAAAATATAGTTTAAATAAATGAAACTTAGAAGAACAAATCTGGCTGGCTTTGAAGTATGATCTTCATCCTTGCTCAAGAATCATCTCGGTCTTGGAAGAACTCATCGAAGTTTGTGTTACTGGGTTCCCCATCAATTTCCTGGAATAAAAAGGAAGCAGTTGTGCAAAATGCTAATTTTGATGTAACCTAAAACTAATCGAGTCTAAACAACTGTTTTTATAATAAACAAGCTGTATAAATATATCTTTGAATCAAACATCAGTTCATAGCATATGGCAGTAATCTTATGCACAGACCTTGGGCTCTTTAAACTCCAGATCTTCACCATATTGTATGGAGAAATCAATGTGCTGCAGGACAATGTTGATGCCCTCCTCATCAGTGCGGTCAAAGGGCAGGAAACGAACCATACTGTAATCATCAATCTAAAGAAAACAGTGCCGTCTTAGTAACTTACTACAGAATGATTGTAAACTTGACATTGAAAGTGATTATGAAAGATGCTAGGGCTGAATGATTAATCAAAATCAAAAAACAAAATTGCTTTATGGCTTAGTGCAATTATAGAAAAGGTAAGGCTGTGATTTACATAAATATTAACATGCTGTGTGCTTCTGAGTAAAGCTTTTCAGCAGATCTGTAACAAGAAACTTTTATAAACCTGTAGCCAACAAAAAAGGAGAGCTTTAGGGCTCCCTGTGGTTTTGTGTTGTACTGCAAAATACAATTATTATATTATTATATTATATTATAATTTTTTTTTACATTGGATTAGTACAATTGAAATAGTAATATATTTATTTTGTTCAATGTTTTTAATTAATAATTATCATCATCATCATTTTGTAGTCATATTGGTATATGAATGAATCATTGGTATATAATCAAAATTGTGCAGTCCAACAAACAAGCACAGCAAACCTGAAACTTTTTTTAAAAACATTTTTAATTGTAATCACAATTTTTATCATAATAAAAAACACTTTATCAGTGCCTCAAGGCATAATCTTTGTAATTGTAACTTACCAAACCACATATGGCCTTGGTTAATTTCCTGAATTTCTTGCTTGTCAAAGATACAGAGTTGTCCTCCATCATTGAGTACATATCCGGGTCCAGATACCTGCAAAAAAGAGAAAAAAGTCTGTCATCTAAATCTAGGCTGAAGTGAATTATAAATAGATCACATTATGTGAATATACTTCTCTATTTCCTTCTTAGCCTTTGGACTGAGTAGATCCATTTTGGTCATTATGTTGACTTGTGGGATTTCTAATGTCACCATAGCACTCAAAGCAGCCATAACTCCAGAGATAAACTACAAAAAAATACAACAAACATAAAATTTAGGTTTTTACTATTTCAATAATTTCTTAACCAAATCGCAAAAAATCCCACCCATGCTTGCTTCATTTCCTTCATTCATTTTTTTTTTTGTCATTGCCATGTGCCAAACATTACCTTGAAGGTCTCGACCATGAACTGTGAGTCAACCAGGAAGATTCCACACACGCGGAACTCCCACTGCTGCAGTTGCTCCACAAGCTGCTTCATTACAGGCAGATGAGTGTACAGCTCGATCTGACCTGCAGTCCATAGGACACAATGCTCTGTATCGTTCCATGCCAATCCACAACAGCACCACACATCTGGTACATCACCTCTTACCAGGGCAATCGAACAGTATGTAGTCATCCTCCACATGACCAAGACTCTCTTCCAGCCAGTCAAAGTTGTTGACGAAGTACTCCATACAGAAGATCAGTCCTCCATTGGGGCCGAATCTCAGAGAATCATCCTCCATAACGTCATCTACCTGGATCAGTTCTCGAATATCTGTATACAGTGAAAATTGTAACAGAACATATTAAACGTCTTTTGAAATAAGAAATTACTTTTATTGAGCTCATGGTCCTCTGTCTGAGAAAAGGGAGTGTGACTGAATTTTTTTTGGCAAAAAAAAAAAAGCTTTTGAATGTAAACATATATGCAGTTTTATCTGTAGGATGTTGTTTTTAATTTAACGTCAAGTGCTAAAACTACCTTGGCTTTGAGGTAGGGGCAGTTGCAACCCTACTTATCAAATACAAATCGAATGACTTTTGAATGTTTTAAATATGTAATTCAAAAGTATTTATTTGAAGACTGACCTCTTTAAACAATTCAATTCCTGTCTATTTTCTAAATGCATATTATCCATCTTATTGTGAATGATTCATTCATATATGTCTCTTTTTTGACTTTGTAATATTTAATTAAAAGGACACTTAATTTGTTATCATTTGATTTTTTCATTATTACAAATACTGAAACAATTTGATTACTATTATTTTTAATAAAATAAAATCTCTACATTACAGTCTGTCAGTGAACCACTTGACTGATCCAAAAAAAACTTCGGATATAAACTTCTCAAAATTTCTGAGTGTGTGTGTGTGTGTGTCTATATATTGATTCCTGACCTGCCATGACAGGATACTCAAAATGCTCAGCAGCTGGATCCAGATTCACCACCTGTACTGATCGGTTGAGGGCCTGACAGTGCTCTAACATTGTGGCGCAGTACGTACTCTGAAAAATGGGAAATAATTCGGATTTAATATAGAAACCACTAACGTTATACCTCATAGTAAGCAACGATATTTTCAATATACATGTTGCCCCTTGGTAATATTATTAGAAAGCTTTCATTGTTATGCTGATGATACTCAACTATACATCTCAACAAGACCAGATGAAACTTCTAAACTGTCTAAGCTAATAGATTGTGTAAAAAATGTTACATGATTAAAATCCCGTGGTAAGGAATTACAGAAGCTTCAGCCTGGATCCAACCCTTAAATGATCTGAGATGAACGAACACCTGAGAAAAGATGATGCCAACCTTTGCAACGATTGTATCGTAAAAAAAACCAAAAACGGATCAAGTATTGGATTAAAATAATTTCCATCAATGCAGACCAGATCGGTGTTTTACATTTAACAATACAGCATATAAAGTAAAATCACTTAGTATGTTAACCTAACTAATCCTCCTGGTACTGAATTAACGTGCTTACCTTTCCACTTCCGGCAGGGCCCATCACTAGCTGCGCGTATCGAGGCATTGTTAATTCTCCTGCTCCAACAGATCTAGATGGTATGCAGTTTTAACTTATTTCACACAAAAAACGTTCTTTGCCTCAGCGATGTGTTCCAATATCTACAGCAGCCATGCTGTTTCCGTCACCTACGGAAGCCCGCTGAGGTCAAAACACTGCAAACGCACGCACGCGCAGTATCGGATGGGATTACAGGTCGCTTTAAATCACTTGTAAATATTCTACAAGTCTCAGTTCAAGTAACACTCCGGCATGAAAAAGCACGTGAAATTCCTTGAAAACAGCGATAAAAGTAGTCTATACCAGAAAAACCGCTTTTGCCTTTAAGGTATTCCTAAGAATTTAATTAAACGGCTATGCAAATGATTTTGTGTTGTTGTCACATTATGTATTTCCTATGATATAATGTCTTGACAGGCCATCTGTGCAAGCTGGTAAATTTGTCCATAAATATTTATTAATTGGTCAGATTTACAGATTTACAGCCTTTGTACTGTAACTGCTAATATGGCCTATAGATTTACATATACCATATAATGTCAAAGTTTTTGTAGGTTTTATAGTTTAAATTGCACACTATTTTAATTGAAAACATACTTAAATGGGATGATTTAAAAAGTAAATTAGTAAAGATTTGTAAACTAATTTTTCACTTTATTTTATTGTCCTATATGAGCAAACAGATTCACATGCTTTAAAGAAATTTTGTATAAATGACATAACTTCAGTGCATTGTTTTACATGTTGTACTATCCTAAAATTGTTAGTTCTTGAATCACATCACTGCATTTCTACAGCACTCTTCTGTTATATACATCTGCAATAGCATGTACAGTAAGTTTGAACTCAAAACACAACCATTTTATCTCTCTAGCAACCCAGACAGGTTTTGTCCATACAGCTACAGTAGCAAGCTTAATCTGTGTAAATTACAGAAACATTACACCTGTATAATTTGGACAGAGTAACCAGAGTCTCTGACCCAACGGAGTGGGACCAAACAGACATTCCCCAAAAAATCCTCTGAACTATTATGTGGGAATCATTACTTTATTAATGTCTTGTGAACTGTAACTAAATTAAAGGACTTAATTTTTCTCTTTATCCGGGCAAAACAAACTGCAACTGTACAAGTGTCAGAACAAGATCGGGGCATTAAAACTATTCATATCCCTAAGACCATAACTGCTGCTCCATTTTTACAGGTATTTCATGAAAATATACACAAAAGTTTGCAATAATTAGAGATTTTGTTGTTGTTTTTGAAGTATCCTATTTATTTTATTAAAATTAAAGTAATATTGTGAAATATTATTACAATACATTTTTTTGGACTATATTTTAATGTGTCATTTATTGCTGTGATGGCAAAGCTGAATTTTTGGCTGCCGGAAATGTAGCTTTGCCATCACTGAATTCTATTAAAAAAGAAAACAGTTATACATTTTTTTTTTATAATATTTCACAATATTAATGTTGTTACTGTAAAAAAACAAACACAGCCTTGGTGAGCATAAGAGACTTATTACAATAACATAAAAAATAATATATATATTTTTTTGCAATTGATAAATATATCTGATAAAATTTCATGTTAGGACTGGTTCAGCAGCCATTAAGAAACTTGCCAAGTAACTCAAAATCCATATTAACTTTATTTTCAGCACCCAGGCCTGACACCCGGACAGAAGCGTTTTCTGTATAATATCACAGAGGCCTACAGTAAAGAGCACATGCGGCAGTTAATATGTCAACACTATATGAATGTATTACACCGCTGTATCAGGACAGGTGAACCATTGCCTCTTATAAGCATATGTACCTGTATTAGCAAGACCTTTCATTACAATGAAATATGTAACACATAATTTAACATACTTCATATTTAGTGCCAGATGCGAATCTAAACGTTAAGCTGCAGATGTCAGCATCAACCCCACAAGAGGAGCCCATGACAAATTATCAAAGTACATCTACGAGCAAGACAAAAGAAAGTGGAAAAAGATCTTCAACCTCAGAGAAAGTCAAGAAAACAACTTTACCTAAAATTGCCAAGCATGAAAGGTAAGAAAATGATGCCACCTATAAAAATGTGTTAAAACACTGTTGAAAGAAATAGCTGTGATCCTAATATTCAACTACTACACACAATGTCCTCTGGATTTGCAAAATCAAACACAATACATTCAAGAAAGAGAAGGACTACATTGCAAAACATGCTTCGTCACGGGGTAGGTTTGATACTTCACAGACTACAAATAGTGTGATATACGGGATTCTTTACAATCCTGATATTATGAACAAGTCGGGTTAATGTTTTGTGCTAAACATTATTCAAAATGTCCAGAATCACATCCATGGGAAGATGACTTTGAATGGGAGGCGACTGAAATGGGCTCTTATCTTGCTGGACACGAGTGGCCTGTCTTTCAACGAATCGGAAGACGACGATGAGGACTTTCTATTCCATAGATAACACATCAATCTATGTTTTATTTGTTATTTATGAAAAATATCTTAACAAGATCAGTCTTAAAACATACCAAACACAAACCAGTTTTAAGTAAAAAGCTGTTCCAGACATTTCAAAATAATCATTTTAATAATGTGCATTTTTTGTTTTCTTATAAAATAAAAACAAAATTACACTGCTTATGTGATGTGGGGTTTTATTTTATGAAAGATGACTTAACATGGGCCTTGAAAAATTAATAGGGCACATAACATATTTAGAAGACTAATTCGCATTAACATTATGCAAATAATGCAGCATTATTGCATCCTCAACAACCATCTGCTGAAACCACAACGCTGACATTCTGGTGACATATAAACAGTATTATATATTACATTAAAATATAGCATAACGTTATGATACAGCATTTGTGACGTTCAGGTGAGAGGGAATGACAAGATTAGCATCCTGAAAGAAGGCAGCTGACAGTATCCGCACTCTTTAAGACTTTTTGTATTCGATTCTCTCGACTTTGACGTCGTCTCCAATGAGCTGATAGACATACGTTACCACTGTAGATGCTTGAATGTCCATCAAAACAAATGATGGTGTGATGTTGCTGTAAAGAGACAATTTAATCACTAATCATCCATGTAATCAGTTGCATATAACATGATGTGGAGGATATAAAAGTAAATGTTATACCTTTCCAGTGCACTATATGCCCCTGTGGCAGATCCAGGGTTAATATAAAATTTATTTTCATTCTCAAAAGCCTCAAATTTGTGTGTGTGACCAGAAATGAGGATATCCACATCCAGCTGCCTCTGAAGCAGTGCCAAGCTCGCCATGTCACCCCACGGGATCACTTGGTGTCCGTGGATCAGACCGATTTTGAACTGCCCCACTGTCACCACCTTCTGCTCTGGATAATTCAAGTTCTGTCATTTAAAACAAGCAATGTGAATGGTTTAAAGAGTGCATGAACAACTATGAAAAACACAAATAGGAGACAAAAGCCAACCTCATCGAAGTCTCCTCTGACAATGTGCACGTCTCCAGCGAGTGTTTTCAGGTAGTCGTAGCTCTCCTTTGTGCAAAGGTTTCCCGTGCAGAGGATGTGCTGAATCTTGCCAGGCACTAGCAACTTCTTGAATTTGGCAGGCAAGGTGTTGCATCGGTGGGGAATGTGAAGGTCACCTAACACAAGGACCAGCTAATGACGAAATAAATCTAGTTAGTGTTCAAGCCTTAGTTGTTGGACAATGAGAGTGAAGGAATAGTGGAGTCGTAAGCAAAGCATTGCTGTCTGAATTAAATCTTTAATTGAAACATTTGGGAGAGAATGTTTTGCCTATCCATTTGGAAGCATTATTGTGTCACATTTTCTTCAGACAGCAATCAAGTCAAAGCTGAGCCAAAGAGAGCTGATTCTAAGACTGTAAACTCTGTTGAACTTGCTGGAGCTAAAACTGTTCCCATACAAGTCTAAAAATGTTCAGTAGAATCAGATCTTTGGCACTATAGAAAACTGATATCCTATGCAATGCACTTTGATTTTTTTCAATAAAAAACACAGTTGAGAATTTGAAAACAACAGGGCTATGTTTGGAATAGCATACTAACATCCTACACTGTGACTGCATCAGAAATCACATCCTTCCCTATAATTTAATGGGCAAAAAACAGAAGAGAAGAGTGGTGTGTCCATAGTATTCAGAAAACAAAAAGCGGAAAGTACCCACATAACAATGCCAAAATGGCAAATTCAGTATGTCTGGATTAAATAAATACTACACATATTCATAATATACAGAACATGCTTTTTTTTTTAAGCTTAAGCATTAAAACAAAAACAAAGGAAGCATTTACTCGGAGAACGTGCCATTTCAGAGACAGCCTCATTATTTCCGCAGAATGTAGTAATATGAAATGCAGTATGCACATTTTATGTATGCAGTATGCAATATTTTGTTATTTGACTGCTTGAAATTATGATATTTGGACACAAAACACAAATTGACCGTTTTTATTTCAAATCCCAAATTTACATTGCAAAGGTGGCAGATAAGAGCTTCTTAAATGCTATGTCTCTGTCTTTACACAGACTGTTTAATGCTGCTCAGACTCAGAGGTGATAAATGCATTACAACTTTATACATTGATTCTAGAGACTGAACAGGCATAATTTAGTCAGGATTTTATTTGGCATTCCATCTTTTTCACTGCATTTTGAGGAGGCACAGAGCCTTAATACCTTAATATCACTGAATGGGACTCGGAATAAATGCAGTACATTAGTATCCCATTCCAAACATAAACCAATATTCTTATGAGACCAGTACGTTTGACCATGTCTCAATGATACTCCATTTACTTTGTGTTTAATATATACCTCACAATGTTTATAAAATATGCATTATGCAAAACACACACAAAAAAGTTCCTATAGAATGCTTACAAACAGGACAATATATTCTCAACATGGTGAGGTGGAAGAGCATTCTTCAATTCTCAATCATTCTGCAAGCTGATAGTTAGATTATGAACTACTTGATGATCACAGAAATTAGTTTCACTTGATGAAGAACACTGTAAACCCAGAGCAATGCAAATAGAAAGCAAGACTGAGGGTGAGAGGATCCAGCAGCCCACAGAAAACAGCAGTGCTAGTCTAAAATTGAGAAAACCATGAGCATGAGAGGTCTGGAGAGGCACTTACTCTGTGACCAGCCTGAATAGGATGCAGAGGTCAGGATGGGGAACAGTGGGTGAGGAAGGGTGTGAGGGAGGGGTTTGTGGATGCATGATCACAACAAAAAACAACATTCAAAAGATGAAAGACAGAAAGAAAACTGAAACAAAGTGATATCAACTGGAAACTCAACATAAATTGGATTAAATGTTAGCTGATTGTGGTTGGTGAATGGATGGCACTTGCAGGCGGTTAGTGTGAAGCTTGGGGTAAGAGCTGCTGAGGCTTCCCATAAGATCATATCACTTTCAAAAGCATTTCAATGACAACGATTCGATATGAAAGCACTATTCAATATAAAACTGATTTGGACCGATATTTATTGTACAAATACATTTTAAAACGTTATTTAGGTTTAAACACCTAACAAACAAGACACTGTGAAATGAATACAATAATAATTTGTTTTGGCTGCACTGCAAATACAAACATTTAATTTGCGTGTAATATAAAGTAAACTAGAATAAGAGTTTTATGTTAGCCACTGAAGGCTAGCAAACTGTTACTGGACTAAGCATTCAGCATTTAACACACTACACCAAGTAGCGCAACACTGAAACGCATAAATAGTTCATATATCAAAGAATATACTTCGATTGTCATTGATTTTGTCTATTTAAAAGATACTGACTGACTCGATAGTGTTGTGAACATGGGCTGAATCACTCGGGCAGCGCTAGCTCGCTGCTGTCATGTGACCCTTCTGTTCTAAAACGCCAGATTTTTGGGAAAGTAGCTTAAATATCTACTTGGACGTATGGTTTTAATAGTAAGTTAAAACGAACGAGTATTTTCTGATAAGAAAACCGGTTCTGATAAATGAACACGTACCATTTTTGTCCAGCTGCGTGTTTGAAACGGAGCTCAAGAAGCTGATGTTGACTCGTAAGGCCAGAAACTCAATGTTGCCAGATCGCGCTAGAAAAACACACAAGCTGGGTAAAAGCTCATTGCTCAAATGGCTTATAAAACGAGCACCTGGCAACACACTTCAGCAAAACGAAAGAACGCCAGCGCCATCTGGCGCCAATCTAAACATTTAATGACTCACTTAAGATGTTCGGTTGTTTATTAAACGTATATAAATGTGTATGTCTGTAACTTAATGTTTTCATTTTTACAATACCGATAAGCCACTTCAATCTGAATCTGAAGTGCGTTTCTGCTTCCAATATAGTCACTGTGTATGTCGTTTATAATGCTGCATTTGAAACGCAAAACTCATTGAGGTGGTTGCAACCCTACATGTTGACTCCAGTGAAGTATAGCCTATTGTTAGGGATTCATTAAAACAATATTTCAAAGAGAGCTAAAACTCATCTCTTCCATCAGCACTTAAAAAATCTTCCTCTGTGCTGCTTTCACTTTTCTTTAATTCTTCCCTGCACTTCTGTTTATTGCTGGCTATATTCCCAATTTGTAAGTCAATGTATTTTGAATATGATGTCATTAATGTCCTGGTATGGTCAGGTGTCCCAATACTTTTGTCCATATAGTGTGGTTTAACTAATTTCTAGTGCCACATAATGGCTATTTTTTTTTTTTTTTAAATGAAGAACATACTGTTCCTAAAACTTCTGGAATTACAAAGTGAATCATGGTTTATTAACTGAACATATCAACACTTACGTTTTAAAACAAGCAGCTTTGTCACAGGCAAATTACTGCAGAAATACTCAAATGGGGACCTTCGAGTTAAAAGGTTGAGAACAACTGTTCTAACCACTGTTGATATCATCCTTTTTGTTTGCTTATCTGTCTCAGCATTCAATGTGATCTTGCCTGTATGCTCCAATGCCTGAGTTTTCCTTACCAGCCCCTGTGACTGAACTTGTGCTCTTGTCTTTATTTATTTATTTAAATATGCTTCAGATGTCCTCTTCTCAGGTAGATTCTACAACCCGAATTCCAGAAATGTTGGGATGTTTTTTAAATTTGAATAAAATGAAAACTAAAAAACTTTCAAATCACATGGGCCAATATTTTCACAATAGAACATAGATAACATAACAAATGTTTAAACTGAGAAATTTTACAATTGTATGCACAAAATGAGCTCATTTCAAATTTGATGCCTGCTACAGGTCTTAAAATAGTTGGGACAGGGGCATGTTTACCATGGTGTAGCATCTCATCTTCTTTTCAAAACAGTTTGAAGATGTCTGGGCATCGAGGTTATGAGTTTCTGGAGTTTTGGTTTTGGAATTTGCTCCCATTCTTTCCTGATATAGGTTTCCAGCTGCTGAAGAGTTTGTGGTCGTCCTTGACGTATTTTTCGTTTAATGATGTGCCAAATGTTCTCTATAGATGAAAGATCTGGACTGCAGACAGGCCAATTCAGCACCCGGACTCTTCTACTACGAAGCCATGCTGTTGTAATAGCTGCAGTATGTGGTTTTGCATTGTCCTGCTAAAATACACAAGGCCTTCCCTGAATAGACATGGTCTGGAGGGGCGCATATGTTGCTCTAAAACCCTTATATACCTTTCAGCATTCATAGTGCCTTCCAAAACATGCAAGCTGCCCATACCGTATGCACTTATGCACCCCCATACCATCAGAGATGCTGGCTTTTGAACTGCACGCTGATAACATGCTGAAAGGTCTCTCTCCTCTTTAGCCCGGAGGACACGGCGTCCGTGATTTCCAACAAGAATGTCAAATTTGGACTCATCTGACCATAAAATACTTTTCCACTTTGAAACAGTCCATTTTAAATGAGCTTTGGCCCACAGGACACGACGGTGCTTCTGGACCATGTTCACATATGGCTTCCTTTTTGCATGATAGAGCTTTAGTTGGTATCTGCAGATGGCACGGCATTCCTGGAAGTATTCCTGGGCCCATTTAGTAATGTCAATGACAGAATCATGCTGATGAGTGATGCATTGTTGTCTGAGGGCCCGAAGACCATGGGCATCAAACAAAGTTCTACGGCCTTGTCCCTTACGCACAAAGATTTCTCCAGTTTCTCTGAAACTTTTGATGATGTTATGCCCTGTAGATGGTGAGATTTGCAACGCCTTTACAATTTGACATTGAAGAACGTTGTTTTTAAAGTATTCCACAATGTTTTTACCCACTCTTTCACAGATTGGAGAGCCTCTGCCCATCTTTACTTCTGAGAGACTCTGCCTCTCTAAGACATCCTTTTTATGTTACAGACCTAATGTCAATTAACTTAATTAATTGCTGTTTTTTATGGCCTTCTGTTGTGTCTGAGTCTGACTATCTTCACAGTCATGGGTGCATTAAGATAACAATGCTGGCTTTCTTCAGTGTCTTTGCACCAGTTAATAATTTCCTAGAATTTTGAATGAATTTCATTGAGAATGCTGGTTACTGATAGTTGAAAATACCATGCATGAAAATAGTTAATCGAAAGTAATATATATATATATATATGTACTGCATATTTGAACTTTCTGATCTCATAACATGCCACTGATAAACATTTGAGGACTGCATTTAGTGTACACTTCATGAAATTATATGAGTTTTTGGTGCCTCAAATATTCTAAATACACATTCACTTTGTTTTTCAAACTTTCAGACAATCCATGTCTTCAGTTCCAGTTTTACAGATAAATTTAATGTTGACCTGTAGTGTACAAGCTGGAGAGGTAACAGGTAAACTTGTTTCATTTAACAACCAAACATGATTTCTTTCAAATTGGTCAAAACAGTGGTCACAGAACTACACTGACACTGATTCACACACTGTAAAAAAAAAAAGAAAAAAAAGTGCGTATCAAGATGAATCTTATCAAGGCTAATTATGTGTAGATTATAAATATTCCTAATATAAAAATTTATACAGTATTAATTTGAACATAGCCTACTTTTCGCAGGATCCATGGTCAGAAAGTTGTTGAAATGACTTCAGCTTAACGGCTTTTAACAGACTTTGCAAGACTTTATAGTCTTTCTACAGTTTAAAACAAAACTGTAATCTAAAAAGGCTGAAAGTCGAAGTCACTTTAACAATTTTATCTTCTTGCAGAATTGGAATGTAAAAATGGGCTGGGGGTCTCGATTGTGACATCATTAATGATGATACGATGCGTTCTATTCACTTGGCCTACTGGGGGGTTGGGGGGGCGGGCTTTCACATTGAGAAAAAAGAGTACTTTGCTTTGAAGAGAAATGAGAAGCGTTTAAAAGCTTTGGTTATAGATTAAGTGTGACACTATTGCCATCATATGTCATAACTGTAAAAATAGGTGTTTCATTAAGTATACAGTTCTAAAGTAGTTTTCATTGTCTATTACTCTGTGACATGTGGCCATAAAGAATGTACATTACTAATCAGTTCTCTCAACATTTTACAGAATTACAGGATCATCTTCTGCTTCAGCTTCTCTTTGACTGACAGCTAGAACATGAGTGTTTTAGAAGAAAACAGAGCCAATTACCAGTCCAAAACAGGTATATTTGGGTGAAAAGACGATGCTACATACAGCCAGGTGCAAAGGATAAGTGGTGAAAGAGAGCAAAACACATGGCTAATAGCAGGGCAACCAAATAACAATTCAAACTGAGGATTCTGACACCAAGAGGGCAGAAGAACATAACAGAGGAACAACAAAAACAAGCTGATGTGGCCATACTGTTATTGAATGGATGCTCAAGCAGCACTATTAGTTTTGGTTGGTTGGAGTGAATTTGGACTGAATTAATTTTAAATGATCCAAGAGAGTGTAGATAAGAGGACTTTGACTAAGTTATGATTTCATAAGATCCTCAGTATGAGCTCTTAACAGATGTTAACTATAAGCTGTCAGCTATTGGAACCTATCAATACATTTTTTTTGGTCTTTTGACACAGTTGTAAATAAACAAAAGCATTTTAAAAAACAAATTATTATAATTAATAAATTGTATAAAACATATAAAACCTAAAAACAATGTGGAAACTTACATCGACCTGACATTTATTATATGTACTTAAACACGATGATTTTGAAATATTAATGGGAATGAAATTATTTTGGATGAAAATGTTTGCTTTTGTGTTTCGCCGCTAGGTGTCAGTGCAACATAAGGAAAAATGATGATAATGAAAACCACTGACAGGACATTTGAAAGCCAACATAATAAACACAGTAAACCACAGTGAAAAATACAAGCATATGATTAGTTTGATTTTGACATAAACCTTTAATTACTGAGATTATAGTATTTTTGTAAAAGTATTTTTGACAACTTTTCCATGTACCAACTAAAAACTAATCCTTTATGTTTAATTTGCTTAGTTATTCTATATTTTACTTCATTAGGATACATGTTGATACATGCTGTAAATGCTGAATTAACGTTAATACGTCTATTTATATAAGATTTGCTTTGCTAAAAATGCATTTTGTCTTTATACCACACCATAGTCATGCTTAGTTTTGGCTTTTATTTATGCATATTATGCCAAAAAGACATTTTGAATAATTTTAAAGAACCAAACAGTTGTTGGTACCCACTGACTTCCATAGGGAAAGAAATACTATGACCTACTAACTGATGATCAGCATTCATCAACATATCTTCTTTTTTGATAAACATATAAAACTCATACAGGTTTGGAGTGACATGAGGGAGAGTAAATGAACATTTTCATTTTTGGGTGAACTATTCCTTTTGCTAATACACAAACTCGCTGCCCCTAAACCAGTTGATACCCTTCTCAGTTTGGTGGGCATGAAATAACTCAGTGGAAACACCTTGAATGCCCTTTCCTGATTAGAGATGAGGTGATGCTCCAGAACATCAAAGAAAGCAAACATCTCATTCTCTAAGAGTATAATTGCTTCCATTGCTTGCCAAGCTCTTAATTCCCTTAAGAGCTGACAATAAGAGTTTAATTTAAGTCTCTCAACCTTAAAACACTGACTCATCAACCACGGTGTAGGCCTGTGGTGAGGAAACCCCAAAACAGGTGGTTAAAGACAGAACAGTGTGAACCAAGGTTTTCATAACAATAACAGAGTATAAATTATTTTATATTTTTTTCTAAAATATAAAAAATCTCTGCAAAAACATTTATGCAATCATTTATTATTCATATTTATAATTTATATACAAGCTTTTATTCTTTTATTTATTTTTTTGGAAAAACTTTGTTGCTTACCAAAATGGATAAAAAAAAAAAAAAAAAATTGAATCATGAAAGTTTTACTATAGGGTATTTGATTAATTTTAGTTGTTTGACCTCATAGTGTTACTGTGTGTTCAAGGAAAACAAAAAGATAAGCAGCTAGGTCTGTCTCTCTCCTTTATAATGTCTCTTAAATGTCTTGGTAAATACAAAATTACAATATATCAAATTTATATATTTAAAATTTGTTTAGCTTGTTCAGATCTTTAATCCCCAAAGAGATTCAAAGCCTCTCTCTGGATTTATTGTGTGTGTGGCTTCATGACATACAAATACTTTTATTTATGTATGCATATTTTTATTTATTTTCGAAGTTCTTCTATTTTGTTCGAGCCCACCATCACTTTGGCATTGACTGACATATGACCCCCATTTGCCTCAGCATACATATTTATGAATTTTCACATAGATTTCTTTTACAGATCACTCTTCTTTGCATTAAAAAATGTAAAACAAATGTAATGTAAAACATTTGTTAAATTTTTTTATTTTTTAATGGGAGCTGAAGGATGAAAGTGCCGTAAAAGTAAATGGGACTTTTGAGCTATATTTCAATTCTTCAAAATTCACATGATAGCTTTGTGTGACCAACAGACCACATTATTGAATAAAAATGCTCCACTTCAGTAGATTGTTACGGCTTTTCCTGGATCATTCATTCACGAACAAATCATTTAGACAATATAAACTGGATCAATCATTTGGGTTTATAATGACATGATGATGAACAAATGGTAACAGGATATTCATTTTTGGGTACACTCCTCACATTATGTTTCCTAAAAAGAACTGAAAAGCATTTAGTTAATCAAAACTGTGGATTTTAAAGCCATACATTTTGATTTATATGTTTAACAAAGCAAAACCAAAACTGGTGTACTCCCTGCACTACATGTACAGGTAGTCACTGCATTACAGTCACATTTCAGCATGAATTGGTTTACATAGAGGGGTTGATTAGTAATTATTTTTTTAATGTGTGCCTTACTGTCAGGCTAGAGCAGCCATGCCTCCTCAATACCCTTTCAGAATGCCATGGTTGGGGGTCTGGGATGCTGGGTGTTTGATTGACATTAGATCTGTTTGGGAATCCACGTTGCTGAAAGGCCATGTCGTTTAGGAATTCCAAATGTCAAGCACCTCTCTGAAGTTTGAGCAGTGGGTGGGGACCAGAAAAGCAGTTTCTCATCGACAATTTATGTCACCACCGACATTTAGTTAAAATCTCTGTGAGAATTATTATAATTTTTTTCACAGCTGTTTGTGGTGAAAGAATAGGAATGATTCTGACGAATGGTGGTTGTGAAGGATTTACAGTATGGATTAAACTGTAAATATATATTTAAAAATTGTGGTTACAATTTCTCCGATTTTTTCCACTATCGTCAGCGCTAAGCACCCACAAGTAGTTTCCTGATTGCTTAAGTGAATGACATCAAATTGTTAGTCAAGCCCAGCACTTTCTGAAACACTGTGTGTGCATGAGAGAAAGTGATTTTTCAGTTTTTAGTCAGCGTTCCTTCATAACATTTCTTTGATCCACAACAGGGGCGTTTCTCAAAAAAAAGAAAAGAAAAAAAAGGTACTAAATGTTTAAAAAAAATCCCGTCCCACCTCTCTCCCACTTCTCTTCTTGTCTACAATAGTGTCATATTCTAATAAAAGTCAAAAACACCAAAAATAAATCTAAAAAAGTAAAAGCATACATTTGAGACTTGGTTTCAGTACAAGATAGGATCTCATAGTCCTACAGTTAACACAGTATAGCCTACATAAACAAAATTAAACAATAAGTGTTGGTTGGTTGATGTTAGTAGCTATACGACAAATGATGTTCCATAAGCCTTTGGACTTTTGTACTTGTATGCTTTAATATATACGGATAAGTTATTTGAGCTATTGAAGCCAAGAGTTTAAATAAAAGTAATTATCCAACTGTTAATAGCATCACCTAATCGCTCACTGTATTCATGAGACAGAGGAAACTGGAAAGAAAAAATATTCAAAACGTTTTGACAATAGACTGCAAGCTCTCATTCAGATCTGCCTCCTTCCAATCAACAACCAATAGATAGAATCAAAGCCATGCCCTATTTTTAATTTTTTGTTTCACTTGAATACAAAGATCTGTCAAAGACTGAACAAACTGGTCTTGTCCAACTAAAAATGAACCAAGAACCAGGAGTAATATAATTCACAAAGGTTTAGTGTTCTCCAAAAAATCACAATAATGACTAAGCTCATATTAGACAACCTCTCTTTATTTTAATGCCAAAAAATTATAAACAGCTACATACTAAGGTACCATCACTCAACAAACACTGTTCTATTTTAATCAAGTGCAGATCTGAGAAGCAGATCTAGATGTTTCAGTTTTTACTGTCAGTCATTTTCCATTTCTGGCTTGAGGGCATAACAAGCAATTTCATATCGGTTTCCTTTCATGATACTGACTCTTGTGCAGTGTACTTGACGTGGACAAGTAATGCAATCAACAGGAATAACAGTTGTCATGGGAACCTCATTCGAACTCAAGAAAGATAATAGTCAGAGATTTCATGTGTTTTGATATACCGACTATAATAGACTGATTAAAAAGTGACTGATGAATTTTCGTCAGTAAACAAAGTCGTATTTATTAAATTCTCATATACTGTGGACATTCTAAAGCCCCATTTAGGAAGTGTGGTGAAAAGTATATGTGGTGTGGAAAAATGACATGCATTTTAAGCTGTGCTTTGACACATATGAAAAACCCTCAAGAATTTTGTACACTTGTGGAAGGAGCCTATTGCTGTTCCGAACCCAGAAATCCAAAGACGACAAGAAAATTGGTTTAATGGTTTCAAAAGCCTCGATTAGCTTGCCTCAAATCTCATCCCAAATTCCCAAACTCAATTCCACAAACATTCGTCTTACCATCTGCATTCATTCTCTGCAAACCTAAGAACTGACTCTATGTGTGCTCACTGATTTAAGATTCATGGTCTGGGTTATCTCCGTCCATCTCATGCCAATAAACACATCTCTTATTTTCATTCTCTATTTTCCCCTTCACTGAGCTAAACAGGCACTGCAATCTTTCCTTTCCATTTGGAAGATTTACATGAGAGTGCATTGTGATCAATGCATATAAGATTTTACAATTTGCATTCTTTTACATGATATACCTGAGAATGTTTATAGATTGCAATATCCACTACAGTTTACACCAATGAGGTTGACTAATATAAAAAACACTTGCAAAACTCGTATTGAATGATTATATTTTAAACTTATTTTTGTTCAATATAATTTAGGTATATGGCAGAACCCCTCCTCTGCAGGCTTAAAAATATTTCATTCAATGTACATCAAGAAATTACATTTTTCCCCAATAGATACATTTTTATTTAATTCATTTGAAAGGGCTTTTATAGCTTTATGCTCTGTAATGCCAGTAAGTCTGAGTCATATACTGTATAAAGTTTGTTTGTTGACAGTGTGATTTCAAGCAAGTATAAATTGTGTCTGCAGTTTTAAACTAAATTACAGGTCTTTTGTTTTACTCATATTGTTTATTGCCATGAATCCAAGCAGCGGTTTGTGACAATTCACTTAACTTGCCCACTCAGTTCTTACTGCAGACCGAAGAAAACAGAACATAGGTTTGGTATACGCCTATTTGTGGACAGATGCTACTTGATTCGTTCCAAAATGTGACTGCAAACTTTGCACAGACGAAATGCATACATCTATACACATATTTGCATTAATCTGCAATGTTATTTAATATCTAATATCTGCAGATCATTTCAAAATTAATTTTTTTTGCATGATGTTTCTCATATATTAAAAATACTACAGATCCATCAGAATCCTAATGCCTTACCAAAAATGCTGTTTATTTTTAAAGAGCACAGTATAAATGAACACAATATATTATATGCATAGTCAGTGTAAACTCTTAACAGTGTAAACCAGAACAGAAACAGGCATGTAATATATCAAAACATATACTTGGACAACAAATATGTTCCCAAAAAGGCAAAAAGCAACATAATGTAAATAGAAGTGGATTTCTCACTGCACTCATTAATATTCACTCATAATAATGTTGGAATATTAGTGGAACAGGTACTTTTATGACTTTGATGCAGTATTCATAAGGGTGAAGGTTTTCAGAAATCATATCCCTTATTCATAATTATTCATTATGCAGATAGGCGTATTAGAGATAAATGAATGGGTGACAACAACTGACTTGTTAGCAGATTTAATTAATTATTTGGCTATGATTGGGCATTTTTTGGAATAAATTGAAAGGATAACTAGTAAGTTTATGTATAAACACAGAGGTTCTGGTCAGGATAATTAAAGTGATATGCAACTTATCATTCATCAATTAAATTGTTTGGAAATCAACTAATTGCGCATACAGTACAAAAAAAACAACAACAATTAATTAGTTTGAGTCTAATCATGATGTCAAGGGTAACTGTCAAAAGCTTTGATTTAATGTGGGTATAAGATACACAATATTGCTACTATATTGTCATATTTTAGAAGCTGAACGGATCCCAGACTTACACTGTCTCCTTCTCAGAAACAGCAGAGAGTTTGAGTCTTTCCTTCTCTTCTTTTTCTTCTGCTTCTCTTATATCTCTTGCTTCTCCTTCCACATGGTATCCCACCATCAGCTGATACACCATCACACCGAACATAGCACCAATGAATGGGGCAAAGATGGGTACAAAGGACCAGTAAGAGTTTGCTCTGTGGTAGATGGAACATACATCGATGTTAGAGATGATCTCAATACTAAAATGGATGGCAAAACTGTATCCAGTAAAGCAAATGTGACTTACGAGAACACCTCTGAACCCCATCCAGCAAGTGCGGTGAAGATCCGAGGTCCCAAATCTCTGGCTGGGTTTACAGCATAACCTGAGTTAAAACCCATGGACTGACCAATCACTAGAACTACAAAGCCCACAGTAAAGGCCTCCAGTCCTTGTGGAATGGGGTTATTGTAAGGGTCGACAATGGCGAGGATACAAACTATGAGAGCTGCCGTGCCAATCATCTGTGAAAAATATTGGTTAGTTCACCCTCATATTGTTCTAAAACGTTGATATTCTGAAGACGTTTCAACAGTTTTTGTCCACAACAATGAAAGTCAATGGGGTCCAAAACAACACTTTCATTGTATGGACAAACAACACTGGGACATTCTTAAAAATATCTTCAATGAATGCCAAATTTTGTTGTCTTACCTGATCAAAGAAGCCATTGAGTAAAGTTAGGTGTTTAGAAGGGTATGTAGCAAAGATTCCAGCTGTTGCATTGTCCCCTACAACAACTAGAGAACCGTGTCCATAGTCCCAAATTGCATCTACAAAACATCAAGTGAACATAAAGTGGGGAAACACTCTTTTAGATCTTCAAAAGCTCCCAGTTCACAACCACAGTTCTCATAAACTGAGTTTCAATTTTGGCTTCAACAGACTGACCCAGGATGTGGACTGAGAAAAATGTGGATTATTGACCACCAAAATGAAGTCCTAAAACTCACCAATATACATGCCAAATATTATTCCTGAGCCAAGAAAAGCCCCCAGAGTCTGGGCCAGGAAGTACACAGGAAATTTCCTCCAGGGCTCTCTCCCCAACAAACAAAGGGAAAAGGTCACAGTAGGGTTTATGTGACCTCCTACAAAACACAAATGTGTAAGTTGAATGGTACATTTGAAATGAGATCTTCACAGAACACAATAAAAAGTTTATACCATAAATAATCAGTTTACATTTTTGTGGCTGGTTTGTCACATGCTGATTAAGTCTAAACCAGGATTAAACTTCAAAACATTTAACTTAAACTTTTTGATAACCTTTTTAGTCATGGATTAGGCTTAATCTATGTCTGGGAGCTTTGTTTTTCAACCATCTGCCACTTCCTTCTTGTCCAAGACTTTACTTATAGCCCAAACACTCATTTATTTGCAGTATTTCTCTGTTTTAAATGTTAAAGTGAAAACTGCCATTTGATATTGTCTGATACGGTTTTTCATCAAAAGCCTCCAGGTACAGTACATCCATCGAGTGAACTTTAACCATGAGGCAACCCTTAATTCCAGCCAATAATATCTGGAAATAAAATGTTCTAAAAGTAGGAAAGATTGTAGTGTAATTTACCAGTTTAAATCCATCTGGTAAATGTTTGGGCAAACGTTTTAATATCTGGTTCTGATCTGTATGTGACTCACTGAAGTGAAATGCCACATCTGAAATTTTAAATTTCCTGTGTTCTCCCAGGAAAAGAAAAAAAAGACAGTTTTAAGAAGCTTATGATCAGCGTTACCTGAGACTTGCCCACAAACTAGGATTCCCAATGTAGCAGCGAACCCAAAAGCAAAATTCACCGTTAGAAACATTCCATGAGAACCTCCGCTTAGAATCAACTGGGCGACAGCACCACATCCAAACATCTAGAAATAGAGAAATTAAGAATAGAAATCCAATTAACCAACTGCTTAACTCGCGGCTCGCTCTAGATTAAATAACTGGAATTTTCATCAAATAAATCTCATTGAATGATTGCGGGTTTTGGTTTGACGTATTATGATTCTCAGAGCTAGACATCCTTGGCTTCATATAGCAGTTTTTTGTTGTAGGACTGCATTTGAAGAATGTGAAACGTTATGGGCACCATGTGGATTTGATAGATAGTGTGTGTATGACTGTGTGTGTGTACTTGCTCTCTCTCCCATTGTGTGATGCCCTCTAGCCTGTCTGTGTTTGCCAGCCGTTATTGAGCCGCACGATCAGCCTCTGGATGGGGGGTTCGCAGACCGCACAGTACCATCAGAAAACAACAGAAGGGCATTGGGGAAGCTCTATATTTCTCCAGATATTGCTACTCTAGAGTCTTAGTTTCCATTGAAAACAGATGATGAGATATGGTTTAACCTGTGGTCCCCCTGCGGTGTGTCAAATTTACACCGGATATGGGCTGTCTTGAATTCTGGATTATAGACCCTGTTGTGCCTAGTACCTGTTGTTTGTGCTTACCTGCTAATTGTGTTGTATAAGCTACTTAGACTTTACAAAATGTCAAAATACAAAGTACACCAATACAAGATGTGTTTACCAGGGATGACATGGGATATTTCATTAATTCAAAGATAGCTAGTAATGTTTGTAATGTTCTGTTGAAGTGAAAATTAGTCTTGGTAGCAAGAACTTTTCTCTTGAGGTTTAGCAGAGGAGCAACAAATTAACAGCTATAATCGGAGGCATCTGACACTAAAAAACTATATTTTCTATCACTATTTATTAGTTGTGTTCACCCATGTTGTGACCATTCTGGTTGACCAATTAATATTACATTAGAACTCTTATTGTTTAGAGCCTGTTTGCTTGTGTTTAAACAGCTTCAGTGATAAAGTATGTTAGTTACATGAACACAATTCCAGTGTCTTCATTTCACTTAAGAATATACCTAAAATATGAAATGGCCTACTCTACAGTGTCAGAAACGTTAGTAAAGCAGCTACTCAGCAGAATTCAAGTCCAATTATGTCATCTCACAATGTGCTCGGCAAAGGAGACATTCATTGAATTCCATGTTTTAATAGCTATTATTAGCAAATGCTGAGAAAAACATGTTCTTATTAAAAGAGGGAAACATTAAAAAAAGTGTATGTACTTTTCATAAGGATGGGTATAAAGAACACAAAAAACCTCTCTAAGCGAATCATTTGCAAAATTAGGGGACAAAATATCCCTCAGGTGTAGCTGGAATGGAAATTGTTGCCTTTTCAGCAGATGAAAGCATCTAGATTATGTTTGATATCTTGTATACATGCATTCATTCCACATTTCATCAAACATAGACAGTAAATCACTCTTTGCATCATTAGTGATATACCATCCATACATCAAGCTAAGTACAATCAAAAGTACTACTATTACTATTTCACAAACTAATTAATTAAACTGACATTACTGATTTTTTAAACATGGAACAGCCTATTGTATATATTAAGGTTCCAAAAAATTTGAAAACAATATTATAGAAAATGTCTCCATGAACACAAACATGTGTGCAAACCACAACAGCTGCAAATCATACAGTATTTAGACTAAATCTTTTAATCACTACTCCTCTGAATTGTTCAGAAACATTCCCACTAACTAAATCTGACTGCATAGCTGAAATCGGTTTGTCTCATCACTAACTCATCGATGACAAAAACAACAGAAATGTCTCACCACTAGAATGAGAGTGCCAAGGCATTCTGCCAGTGCCTGTCGTATCAGCACATTCCGAACCTGAAAGATCCGAGCCATCTTTTCCAGAATCACCTTCTGTCTTCCCATAATGTCTTAAAATAGTTTAAAGATGATGATTAAAGAGTGTTTTAATTGTGATGATGATGATGGACAGACTGCCGATACTGGGTAAGTGTTCTTGTACAATTTTTCCAGCTGAGTTCGGGCCCTATATATGCTTCTGAATGTCCCGCCCTCTGTCAATAAAAAACCAAAAACAGCATTCCTACAACTTTTTCCCTCCCTCCATCTCTACCTCTTCCCATTGCAATTTTTTTTTCTTTTTTTCATGTCTGACTTCTTTGTTATGAATGTGTGTGTGATGACTGGGAGGAAGTGATTCTTCTGCTTCAAATACAGTATATATAATTCTGGTTCTGAATGGCCCTCTAGGGTTTGGTGAACAAGAATCTGTATTGTTTCCGCTAGTACTATTTCTTCACTGTGTGGATCATAGCCTCATAGGCAGTGACTGGAACATGGAGTCCACGACGAGAGTGGTTATGGTTACCTTACATTTTTTTAAATGAATATTTTAGGTTTGTGGAAATATATGGGTATTTAACCAGTGGTGAAGCTTGGCAAGTGTCTGAAACAACAGAGCAGATGTTTTTTATTCTGGAAAGTATTTGCGCCACATGATGGTCACAAGCTTGGAGTGTCTGAAATTCTATTTTCGTAATAAAGTTAAATAATACATTTTTTGTCCAAGAAACACAATGACTTGTGGCACCAGTCTCATACACTCCAGCATTATGACATTGTGGATGTTTGCCAAAACACAAATATCTGTTCCTATGGTATTTCCATGTGCTTAATAAATGTTACTTAAGCTGAGTTATATCTTTCCAAAAACAGGGTGAATAGAGTGGCTGCATAAAATCTCTTCCTGTGGTATTCTAGGTAGGCCAATATGCATCATGACAGATAATACTTAAAATACATCTTTATTGATCTATGCAATATCTCAAGGTTTGGCTACTAACTCCTGCTGGCAGATGTCATAATAACATCTGTGGGCAAAAGCTCCTTTTTCCACTGACAGCCTTTCAAAAATAGCTGTGTAACAATATTTAATTGATGAGAAGGATTTTTAAAAGTTATTTATTTATTTGACATATTTCTTATATGTATATATACATACACAACCATTCACAATTTAGACAAAATAAATAAAGACTTTTATAAGGCAAGGATGCATTAAACATTTGTAATGTTACAAAATATTTTCATTACAAATAAATGCTGTTCTTTTGGCCTTAATGTATCAAGATTTCACAGAAATATTAAGCAGCACAACTGTTTTCAAAACTGATGATAATAAGAAATGTTTCTTATTCACCGAAACAGCATAGAGCTATTTTTGAAGGATCATGATGTGACACTGAAGACTGGAGTAATGGCTGCTGAAAATTCTGCTTTGCCATCACAGGAATGAATTAAAATATAATAAAATATTTTATGGACGTGACGCTAAGCAGTCAGCTCAGCTGATTCATGGCATCAACCAATACTATTACGATTCTTATCAGAGCAGTTAGTCCTATTTTAATTTATAAGCTGTGATCAATACATGGATAGCAAGCTGCCTCAACACTTTCACCTGTTATTTATTTAAATTGGCAATCTTGCTATTGTAGTAAATATTCTATTTTTACATCAATACTCATTATGCCTCTTATGATGAAGGCCAGCTTATGGTTAGCCTATATTGGAACAGTTCACTCATCCATCCGTCTGGAAAACATAAGTGATGTTTTATTGCAGTCTTTTGACATAAATTAATTAATATAAATGAATTGTGCTCATCTTGTGCTCAATGTTTTACTTTTGAATGCTGACTGCTTCTTCTCAAATATGGCCTCTACTGGTCCTTGCCGCTATAGATATTAGCCTACTTCCTTCTAGTTGTTTTCAAATGTTTTGCGTGCTTGTTTAAGTTTAGTTTTGCCGTTGATGTGTAGCCTTTTTTTTGTACAGTAGGAGTCTGGTGAGCGTGTGTAGAATTACATGGGGTTATTATTATTTTTAGCTTATTATTATCATTAATTTTAATTGAACTTACTTCATTTTGTGTTCACATATTATTAAAATAATAAGAAGCCCTCTAAAAATCTTCAGGGCGAAACAAGACCCGGGGGCTATTCCTGAAAGTAAGTTATGTGATATACCTGGGGGTAAGTAAGCGGATAAACTCAGGATTCGGCTCCAAAAACGGAGGGAACTTTCAGTGTATTTACGTAGCCATAGCAACTTATTCTCTAAACATAACCTGGGGCTTGTACCATGAAGCCGGTTTAGCTGGTTAGCCAGGTAAGTTTCAGTTTAGTTTGCGCCAACTCTGGGTATTAGATACCATGAAAGTGGTTTGGCTTTTAGCAGTGTTCATTGCCATAGTAACTTATGCTCCACAGCCAACCTACTCCGGGGCAGGTTATGTTCTGGTTTAGAGATCTCAAACCGAAATTTGACCAATCAGCTTCAAGCAAAGTGACACATCTCTGATGCAATAAAGACACTCCTTCATTTTCTCTAACTCCAAATGAAAGGGGCGCTACATAGTAAAACAGTTTTAAAGTTAAAATCATCAGATTTTTAGAGATGATTATTTTTATAATTATTTTATCCTTAATCCATTACACAAGCCAGTTTATTGTTTATTAATTCTAATTATTAAGCTTTTATTTTAAATCAATATAAACATATAGATAATATGCAATATAAATAAGTTTTAGAATCAATAGCTTTAAACATGACTACATATGAGCTTGGATTTTTAAGTGTTTTTATACTTGTACATATTATCAACTCTATAAACTAACTTTACAGCTTTTACTTACAATTATAGTAAAAAAAAATCTTTAAGTATTCCTCTTTCATGGATCGATTGCTTCATCTTGCTGTATAAATGTGTTTAAATTCTTCATATTGTTCAATATTTTAATCTTTGGTAGTGAATCGCACTGACTCACAAGAAGTGAATCACAATTTCAAGGCTTGTGATTGGCTGCTCATTAATGATGTCATACTTCCACGTGCATGTGCTCCATTAACTCAGGATCAAGCCTGAGTTGACAGAGAAAGTTGATGATCAGCTTCATGGTACCAACAAAGCCAGATTGGACTGGTTTGGTTTTGTCAACTCAAAACTAATCCTGTAACCCTGAGTTTGTCCTGCCACCATAATGGTACAGGCCCGTGCTCCGGAGTAAGTTCTGGTCCAGGATTAGTTCACTTTAGCGCTACCAGAGCATGCGTGACCTACTGACGAGACTCCAGTGGGCGTGACAGATTGCGCACAATATAGTCCTATTATTACAATATAGTTATCACATACATATATATATATATATATGTATATATATATTAGTGCTGTCAATCGATTTAAAAAAAAGTAACTAATTCATCGCACATTTTTCTGACATTAATTGCGATTAATCCCACCAAACATTAAAGTTTTAAACATACTTTTATATTGCAATAACTTCATATTCAATCTTCAAATTAATGTACAAACAACTTAAAGACAGTATATTTTTAATATGTTTAATGGCATCTTTTTTTATGACTGAAGGCCAGTATCACTGATACTAATTAATACTGATTTCCCTATAAAAATGTTTCCCCCTAATATTTAACCATTGACTATAGGCATTCAACTTTACATTATAATTAAGAGCTATCAATTTTAACATTTATTGGACTTTAAAAATAACTTCTAATTTAAGTGAACTTAAAACAATCTTCACATAATCCATTATAATAAATGTCATATTTATCTACCTGTACCCCTCAGCAGAAATATACAGAAATTAAATAAAGTTATCAAACACCAAATTCTAAACTAAATACAGAAGAATTCTTAAAACTATAAAAGTTATTGATTTCCTCTTTTTTTTCTTTTGTTCTTTGATGAACAGACATCACAGCAGCTGTTTATTAGGTTGTTTTGGCTTCTATTTCTTTAAGAGCTGTTGCTGCTAAACGTGACCCGGATCTGACACGCATGGTATTTTCTCTCATCACCTTTTCTGTCCCATTTCAGATTGTCTCAGGGAAGCTCATCTGCATGCTCGTCGTCCTCATCGGGGTCTCGACCTGACTGCAGTTCGTTGTCATAACCGACTTGAGTGGGCAAATGCTCACATTCGATGACGTCTGGCACTTTGGAGAGGTGTTCTCTTCTCAGATGAATCCCGGTTTTCACTGTACAGGGCAGATGGCAGACAGCGTGTATGGCATCGTGTGTGTGAGTGGTTTGCTGATGTCAACGCTGTGGATCGAGTGGCCCATGGTGGCGGTGGGGTTATGGTATGGGCAGACGTATGTTATGGACAACAAACACAGTTGCATTTTATTGATGGCATTTTGAATACACAGAGATACCGTGACGAGATCCTGAGGCCCATTGTTGTGCCTTTCATCCACGACCATGTTGTGCCTTTCAACCACGACCAACATGGGGCCGTGCATGATAATGCACGGCCCCATGTTGCAAGGATCTGTACACAATTTCTGGAAGCTGAAAACATCCCAGTTCCTCTTCAGGAACTCGAGCTGCATCAACGACGCTTTGGGGGACGCCAACAGCGTAACCGGCTCTGAATACCAATCAAATCTGTCCAGAAATGGGAAGGGATGTCACGGGCGAGGTGACGTAATGACCAGCTGGTACAAAAGCACGTGCGGTGAAACCGGCATCAGCTTTTTGTCATTCAGCGAAGCGCTCTGTGACTGGTGAGTCCTATTTACCGTTGTCTGTCTGTTTGTAAAACATGTCAAAGCGAAGTGGGGAGAGGAGTGAGGCGCAATACGGGCTGTGTGTTCCTCCGTGCAAAACGCTGTTTTTGTGCGGAGGATACACACAGTCTGTGTGTGCTTTGCTTGGGAGCGAGGCATGCGGAGGCAGCCCTCGAGGGATTGCCCTGATTGTCCGCACTGCGAGGGTTTTCCTCTGCGTGTGCTTCGCTCCCGAAAGGCTCTTTTCTCCAGAGAGGGCTCTTTCACTAGCGTTCCCCGCGGCACTGACCCACTTCCGCTAAGGCGGAGCGGAGACGGCGTTCGTGGGGTTCGCAACGGGATCTGGCAGAGGGATCGGAGACGACCAAGTCTCTTTCTCCATCCGCACCTGCCGGATCCCGCGACCGCTCCCCGAGTCCGGAAGCACGCGTGTCGGTTTCTTCCCCTCGGGCAGCGGCATCTGCGCTTCTCGCGTCTTCCTCCGAGGAGGTTGACATGGGAGGCGTCGAGCATGTTGCACCCACTCTGTCGTCCCATATGAGGAGCCTGTGGAGTGTTTTGTCGAACCGCAGAGAGGGTTATACTGCGTTCTCTGCGGTTTCAGACTCACCTCCACATCTGAGCCTGCCCTTTTTTTCTCCGACCTCCACACTGAGGTGTCGAGGTTGTAGGGAAAATATTTTGGCCCGCCTCTTCGTCCCCTCAATCTGTTACTTCGGTAGTGTCATGGGGACGAGTGAGCGTGGTTACAGAGCGATGCCGCGGGTGGAACAGACGCTTGCGAGCTATCTGTCCCCTGACGCTGCGTCGTCTCTGAAGGCAAGGGGTACGCGTCAGCAGGTCGGGCTGGCTTATGTCTGCACATCATGGTGGCATGCCAGGCTGACCTTCTCAAGGAGTTGGATGAGGGCGGGGGATTAGTGCGGAGCACATCTGTGTGCTCCGCAAAACCGCTGATTTGTCTCTCCGCGCCGCCAGGGAGACCGTCAAGGCGATCTATGGCAGCCCTGGTGGCGGCGGAGAGGCATCTTTGGTGGACCCTGTCGGATTTATGGAAAGCCGTGACAGGGCCTTCCTTCTGGATACTACTGCCAAATGTGTCTCGATGGGTCCTGCGCACTGTAGAGAGAGGCTACAGAATCCAGTTTGATTCTCGTCCGCCTCAATTCAATGGGGTGAATTCCACGTTGTGGGCCCCGAGCAGGCTCTGGTAATGGAACAAGAGGTGGATACTCTCTTAAGGAAAGATACCATCGAGGTGGGTCTTCCTTCCGAAGAGAGTCCGGGTACTACAGCCGGTACTTCATAGTTCCAAGGAGGATGGAGGTTTGCGTCCCTTTTTTAGATCTGCATCAATTGAACCGCTCAGTCTGCAAGACTGAAGTTCAAGATGCTCAGGTAAGTACTCAGATCAAGTCCGAGGACTGGTCTGATAGCAGGTAAGTATCTCAGATCAAGTCCGAGGACTGGTTTGACACGTAGATCTAAAAGACGCATACTTCCATGTCTCCGTCCTTCCCACTCACAGGAAGTTCCTGAGGTTTGCTTTTGGGGGCAAAAGCTTACCAATATCGGGTACTTCCCTTCGGCCTAGCACTCTCACCCCACACTTTTACGAGTGTGTGGGCACCGCGTTAGCTACGGGGCGCCCGCATACTCAATTACATCGACCTTTGGTTTATTCTTGCTCTATCAGAGCGGAGGGCGGCTCAACATTGAGGTGTTGTTCTCGCTCACTTAAAAGTGTTGGGGTTAAGACTGAACCCCAAGGAAAGTGTGCTTTCTCCATTACAGAGAACCACATATCTGGGGGTGGTGGGGATTTGACCACGGTGCAGGCACGTATGTCTCCTGCTCGGATCGAGTCAATCCTCACGAAAGTCAGGAGGGTGAAAGAAGGCCAGTCACTCACTGTCAAGCAGTTTAGATACTGCTGGGTCTTGTGGCAGCTGCGTCCAACGGGATACCTTTTGGCCTGCTGTACATGAGACCCCTACAGTGATGGCTCAAGACCAAGGGGTTCTCCCCGAGGGGAAACCCGCTTCGCATGATCAAGGTCACGCGGCGGTGCCTACGTGCCTTGGACATGTGGAGACAACCTTGGTTCTTGTCCCAGGACCTGGTGTTGGGAGCTCCTTGTCGCCGCGTACGCTAGCGACGGACGCATCCCTCACTGGTTGGGGAGCGGTCATGAGTGGCCACCCTGCCCACGGTCGGTGGAGGGGTCATCATCTCGCCTGGCACATAAACAGGCTCGAGATGCTGGCCGTATTTCAAGCTCTGAAGTACTTCTCCTAGACCTAAGAGGTTGACATGTGTTAGTTCGCAAGCCGACAACACATCGGTGGTCTCTTATAGCAACCACCAAGGAGGTCTGCGGTTCGCGCCCCCTGTACAGGCTGGCACACCAGATCCTTGTGTGGGCTATGAGGCCTAGCTCTCCTGGTTGGTCGAGCTGGCATTGCTCCCCTCAACTTTGAGGGTCACCTTTGAGCATGCCGCTCCCTTCTGAGTGTCTTGAGTTCCCTCTCATGCAGAGAGTTAAGTGCTCCGCTCTCCAGAGATCTGCCTTGGTAGAGCTAGCATTGCTCCACTCAACTTAGAGGGTCACCTTGAGCATGCCGCTCCCTTCTGAGCATCTGAGTTAGTACCTCATGGGGAGCAGACACCCTGTCGAGGCAGGGGCTGTTATCCGGGGAATGAATGCTTCACACCGAGGTGGGGAAGCAGATCTAGAGAGTGTTTGGCCAGGCTCAGGTGGACCTCTTCGCTACTCAGGCAGCGCAATGTCCCCTCTGGTACTCTCTACGTCATCCAGCTCCGAGGGGCTGGATGCCGTGGTACAGACGTGGCCGAGGCTTCGTCTTTATGCCTTTCCCCCGATTGCTCTGCTCCCCGGAGTTCTGGAGAGAGTGCGCCGGGACGGACACCGGCTGCTATTGGTAGCCCCGTTCTGGCCGGGCCGAGCATGGTTCTCGGACCTGATTTTCCTCCTCGATGGCTCTCCATGGGAGATTCCAGTCAGGAGGGATCTCCTCTCACAGGCAGGAGGCACCCTTGTGCACCCCTGCCTGGAGTTATAGAAGCTGTGGGTGTGGCCCCTGAGGGGGCACAGCTGATAGCCTCTGGTCTCTCAACCGAGGTTGTTGAGACCATTCTCCAGTCCAGAGCTCCCTCTACGAGGAAACTGTATGCCCTGAAGTGGAGACTCTTCACTTCATGGTGCGGAGATCTCCAGCTCGACCCAGTTAACTGCCCAGTAGGTACAGTGCTGGAGTTCCTGCAGGCTCGACTCTCCGCAGGGTTAGCCCACTCCACCTTGAAGGTCTATGTGGCGGCAATTTCTGCTTACCACACCCCTCTTGGTGGATTGATAGTGGGCGCACAACCCCTAGTTACATGTTTCCTCCGTGGTGCACTGAGGCTTAGTCCTCCTCCCTTTCGGGAGCCTGACCAGCTGAAGCTAAACCGTATGTGTCCAGTGCGAGCAGATCTCGTAAAGGCTTTGCTGTAAAGGCCTTCTTTAAGGGGACTATGTGTATGCGATATTAAGACCAGTCATTCGGTTAAGGGTACGATTTAAGCATTTCGTTTTAGCAGCAAATATTGAAGATATGCCTGTTCGGATACGTAGTATGTCCCCCAGTGTGCATTGTAAATGATGACTTACAAATGCATTGAACTCCCAGTATTTTCCAGCATACTAAAAAAATTGCTTCAGATTGCCAATATATATCACAGTTTGACACTTTCTTTAATTGTTGTCTTTCTGGTGGTCTCTTTTAATGACTTTCTCATCATTGTATAATGAAACGAACGGTGGGTTCATTTAAAAGCCTGCCCAAATCCAAAATAAATTAAAATATTAACTGTTCTTTGTGTCAACTATGTTCTACTACAATCTAATAGCTGTCTGACATTAGAGACCTAGGCCTTCATCTTATGTAACTGGCCAAGATTAGACACCTTGAGTAAAAGGATGTGCTTGATATATCAATGCACTTTCAGTGAGCTTTATGTGAATACAAAATCATAATGTTCCATTTAAGAAATATAATCATTTTTTAATGCATTTGCTCTTAAGTTAGTTTTATAGTTTGCGCTCTCCTATAGTGGATATAGCTTCTGTGACCTCTCTCCTGTTGACTTGCATCCAAGTGTATTGACTGTGTTAATAAACATGTAAATAAAGAACACATTGCAACCCTGTTCCTGGAGGCCCCCCAAGAGAACATTTTGGATTCTTCTGCTATGATGCATACATTTCAGAGCCTCTACTAATGAGCTGAATCAGTTGTGTTTAATTAAAGAGACATGCAAAATTTTGGAGGGCCTCCAGGAACAGGGTTGGGACTCACTGTCTTATAGAAGGAGTTCATCCAAAAATCATTTACTCGCCCTCATTCACTAACCATTTAATGTGTAAATATGTTATGGCATAAAATGCCAGGTAAAAGTTCCAGATATATATAGTGCATTAGAGAAGTGTGGCAAATTAGCTCTGAAATCTGTTAGTAGTTCAAAGATTACAGCGATTATACCTCATCTCCCCCCATCGGGCTGCTCCCGGGACATGCTCGGGAATTAATTCAGCCCGAAAACATCCATACTAAGGCCTTTGATAAGTACTGCACTAGGCTCTGAAAGAACAACCCGACTGACTGGAATGTCAATACAATTTTGACAGAGCTTTTTCAACTATAGAGGATTAGAGGCAATATAAAGTGGTATTTGAGGTAACATTTAAACGGCAGGCTATTTGGAAAGTATGGGAACATAATGCGAAGTGTGTTAGAAAAGAACTGGGAAAAGTCACGACGTGGGGGATAGATACATTGAGAATGTTTGTTCACACCTACATGACTCTGTCTATATATCTGTGATTTCTTCAGCATTTTCTTCACTCTGTTATAGACATAGAGAATGGGTACAAATAAAGCAAACAGGCCTCTTTTGCTGTCTTAGGCACAGGCTTGCAGGCACAAGGACTCCTAAATGTTCTTGTCCGTTTTGATTAAATATTGAGAATGAAAGGCGTACACTTTCAATGAATAGATTTATGGATAGAATAGGACTGTTGCATTTTATATCTACCTTTTTCTGCTTTGATGGCAGTGATTCTGTTAATTAAGTTTTTCCTTTGTAGAAAACCTATCCTTGCCTATCCTTGCAGTCAGATTCATCACTGCTGACTTTGAATACATTGAAACCTTTCCATTTTGTATTCTGAGGATGATATTAGACCTCAAAAGTGTTTTAAATCTTCCAAAAACATAAAAAGCCCTACTAACAATGATTTTGGCCTAAAGGTTTCTGCTTCACTTATGTTTTTAACACAAAAGAAGCATTTTTTTTTAATAAGCAGCACTGCCAGCAATTCTAAAGGGACTCTGCGTTAGGAACTGACTGTGAGAAATGTACAGAAATAATTTTTATTTAGAGCTCTTCATGACAACAAATGTTCTGTAGACCGAACAGTGTTGTGCACAGGGTGAGTTATAAGAACGTCATTTTTACTAATTAAAAGAGCTACAGGGTCATACATGACCACCACCCACCTGACAGTAGTTTCTGTGTATAATAAATGTAAAGATCTTAATGTTATTTACAATCATGTTTTGTTTAACTTTTCAATTTCCTTTGCATGTTTTGTCTAGTCTTTGCATGTCTTAGTTAAAAAAAAAAAAATATATATATATATATATATATATATATATATAGCATATGCTGTATATATATATATATATATATATATATATATACATACACACATACATACATACATACACTTTTTTGCAATATAGAAATATATAACATTTATACTATATACACCTTTTAACAAAATTTTAAATGAAGTAGAGGTCTGGTGGTATATCTGGATTGTAGAAAAAGTAAAAAATTTAATTTAATGCCAAAACCAAATTTACCTTATTAAAATAAAAGAAACAACAACAACAATATATTTATTTAATCATTTTAAAATGATATATTATTATATATTTAATTTATTAAAATATATTATTTTATTATTCTATCCTAACACTAATTAAAACCAAATTTATATTAATAATAATGATAATGATGATGATGATAATAATAACAATATTTGTACAACTAATTAATTATTATATTTTATTATTCTTTTTTAACCCTGATTATTAGTAATTACTGTTATCTTATCATGTATGTCATTTATTTTAATTAGTAAATTTGGTTTTAGCTTTGAATTAATGCACAGCATTTTAAAGATCCACGTTTTATGTATACAGCATAGGGTTGTAACAACAGTCTTTCTGTTTGACAGTAATTTACAGACTGAACTTGAGAAGTTGTAGACTTTTAAGCAACTTAAATTTGAAGACAATAAATATAGGAAAATTATTTCAAAGTTTGAGACACATACTTCCGCAAAACACTGAGTTACAGACGAATGTGTAACAACACTCCTCGGTCTCCACGGTAGGCGGCAGAAGTGCATCGTTAAATTCAGTTTTCCGGGAACCGTATGCTGAGCTGATGAGACGTGAAAGGAAACCTGCCGAGAACAGCAAGGCAGACACGAGATGACCATCTGGCGACGGGTTTGTCCTCGGGCAGCAAGTAGCCTCAAGTCCAGGGCGACTCTTACCTGAGTCACGAATGAAATCAGCCAGGCATGAAAGAGCAGGGCTTGTGCTGTCTGTAGTGATTGCTACAACAGATTTGGAGATAAAATGAGTCTCAAAAGGGCTTTGAGCTATGCTAGAATTTAACTAAAGTAATCAAAAGGGCTTAATTGTAAATGCTCCACATACACATTAAGGTGAATCCTCCCTCATCCACTTTTTTGCCATTGGCTTTACCATTGAAATGGCCTCAGGTATTGTTTCCATGGATACCATAATCCAAAATCTAGCTCTAAACGGCAACTTTTACTTTTTATTGCTAGGGAAAACTAAATTATTCTACCGTTTTAAATGATGTGATGTATAGTGATGGAAAGTCCAAAGAACCGGTTCAAATGAATCGGTTCTGTCGCTTCATCGTGATTGCTTCTTAACCTGTATCTTGGGGTGGAATATATAACATGCTTTAAACACCTAAAACAAGATGTACACACATGCTGATTTTATTTCCCTGATTTAAGTGTGTTCACTGTCCTTGTTCAGTTATCCCCGCCATGATTCATTCAGCACATAGAAAAAGTCGGTTCTTAGTTCAGTGAGTCAGCTCGCAAGTGAGTTATTGATTCGAAATCTACGCGAAATTATTCAAACGTTGTTTAAACAGTGTTTAAAATTATTCTGGTTTTGTTTACTGGTTCTACCAATTGATTAAAATTCCTCAAAATATACTTGTTAAAGTAGGCTTATGTCACTGTGAATGTATTGAACATTTCGTCTGTTCTACCAGTCGATGATTTATTGAATCCTCTAGAATTGATCACCTGTGGAGTGAATGAAAGTTGAGACTTGGGCCTACATCTGCTGCAAACCATAAGCTTTTTGACGTTGAATTTCTTTTTACTTACCTTGAAACTTATGCATAAAAAATGAATTGCACAAATTGTAGGATATATATATATATATATATATGTAGGCATACATATATATATGTACATTTCAAAACATTAGAATATCGTGAAAAAGGTCAATATTTTTTGTCACTCATTTCAGAAAGTGAAACCCATATATTATATATATTCATTACACATAGAGTGAAATATCTACAAGCCTTTATTTCTTGAAATGTGATGATTATGGCTTACAGATAATGAAAACCCAAAATTCAGTGTCTCAGAAAATTTGAATATTACATAAGATCAATAAAAAAGGATATTTTAAACAGGAATGTCAGGCTTCTGAAAAGTATGTTCATTTCTACACTGTAAAAAAAAAAAAAGTTGAGCCAACTTAAAATTTTAAAGCAACCAGCTTTTTGCAGGAGATTCTCAACTTTTTGTTGTATGAACTTAAAACAACAAGTTGAGAAAACTCAAAAATCTGCTGAAGTTTGTTGCCTTAAAATTTTAAGTTGGCTCAACTTGTTTTTTTTTTTTACAGAGTATGCACTCAATACTTGGTTGGGCCTCCTTCTGCATGAATTACTGCATCAATGCGGCGTGGCATGGAGGCAATCAGCCTGTGGCACTGCTCAGGTGTAATGGAAGCCCAGGTTGCTTTGATAGCGGCCTTCAGGTCATCTGCATTGTTAGGTCTGGTGTCTCTCATCTTCCTTTTGACAATACCCATAGATTCTTTATGGGGTTCAGGTCAGGCAAGTTTGCTGGCCAGTCAAGCACAGTAACACCATGGTCATTGAACCAGCGTTTGGTAGCTTTGGCAGTGTGGGCAGGTGCCAAGTCCTCCTGGAAAATGAAATCAGCATCTCCATAAAGCTTGTCAGCAGAAGGAAGCATGAAGTGCTCTAAGATTTCCTGGTAGATGGCTGTGTTGACTGTGGACTTCAGAAAACACAGTGGACCAACACCAGCAGATGACATGGCAGCTCAAATCATCACTGACTGTGGAAACTTCACACTGGACTTCAAGCAACATGGATTATGTGCCTCTCCACTCTTCCTCCAGACTCTGGGGCCTTGATTTCCAAATGAAATGCAAAATTTACTTTCATCTGAAAAGAGGACTTTGGACCACTGAGCAACAGTCCAGTTCTTTTTCTCCACAGCCCAGATAAGACGCTTCTGACGTTGTCTCTGGTTCAGAAGTGGCTTGGTAGCCCTTTTCCTGAAGACGTCTGAGTGTGGTGACTCTTGCACTGACTCCAGCTTCAGTCCACTCCTTGTGAAGCTCTCCCAAGTGTTTGAATCAGCTTTGCTTCACAGTATTCTCAAGCTTGCGGTCATCCCTGTTGCTTGTGCACCTTTTCCTACCCAAATTCTTCCTTCCAGTCAACTTTGCATTTAATATGCTTTGAAACAGCACTCTGTAAACAGCCACACCTTTCAGTAATGACCCTCTGTGACTTACCCTCTTTGTGGAGGCCGTCAATGTTCGTCTTCTGGATCATTGCCAAGTTAGCAGTCTTCTCCATTATTGTGGTTTCAAAGAACAAGAGATACGTTTATTTAATTTATACTGTAGAGATGGTCATTAATTGAAACTCAAATGTAAATATTCTAATATTTTGAGATACTGATTTTTGACTTTCATGAGCTGTAAGCTCTAATCATCAAAAAAACTTTTGAAATGTTTTACATTACATGTAATGAATCTAAAATATATGAAAGTTTCACTTTTTGAAATAAGTTACAAGAAAAAACTAACTTTTTCACGATATTCCAATTTTTTGAGATGTAGCCTACCTGTATATTTTGTAGGATATATATCGTCAGTGAATTTACTCTGTTAACAAGGTCTCAGCTGGAGCTTATTAGCATCTACATATAATGTGAAAAACAATCACACTATAAAGTTGATCATTAAGGATGCTTGTTCTGTCCCTGCTTAGTATGTGTGTGCTTGTGCATGAGTGTGTCTGGTGTTCTCCACCCGGAACCGCTTCGCTCCCATCCGCGAGACGGAATGCGACGCTGTGATCGTGGGAGACTCCATCGTCATCGGCACATCTGTGCTACGTTAGCTGAAGGTAAAGTGCACACTCACTGTTTCCCCGGAGCTCGTGTTCTCGATGTTTCTGCTCCGATACCCGCGATCCTGAAGGGCGATGAGAGCATCGGCGCTGTTGTACTGCACGTGGGGGTTAACGACACCAAGCTGCGGCAGATGGAGACACTGAAGAGGGACTTCAGGAGCCTGATCGAGACGGTACGCAGCACATCGCCCGCGATGACGATCATCGTGTCAGGACCGCTTCCCACGTATCGACGAAGACACGAAATGTTCAGTAGACTGTTTGTTTTAAACGAATGGTTATTGTCATGGTGTAAAGAACAGAAACTGCTCTTTGTTAATTGGAATCTTTTCTGGGAGCATCCTAGGCTTTTCCGTGCTGATGACCTGCACCCCAGCAGAGTGATGACTTTTGTTCTAACAACCCGAATAGCAAGGTCAAAATATAAATTTAATGCAGGATCTAGAAAAAATCTGATCGTGATTAAACCAGAAAAATGCAAAATAAATGAACAAAAACAATTTTTAAAGCTTGGGCTCCTAAACATTAGATCACTCGCACCCAAAGCAGTTATTGTAAATGAAATGATCACAGATAATAATTTTGATGTACTCTGCCTGACTGAAACCTGGCTTAAACCAAATTAATATTTTGGTCTAAATGAGTCTACTCCACCAAGCTACTGTTATAAACATGAGCCCCGTCAGACTGGTCGTGGCGGCACCAATATATAGTGATATTCTCAATGTTACTCAGAAAACAGGATACAGGAGGTTTAACTCATTTGAAATACTTCTGCTTAATGTTACACTGTTAGATATGCAAAAGAAATCTCTCCTATCTCTTGCTCTTGCTACTGTGTATAGACCGCCAGGGCCATATAAACATCTCCTAAAAGAATTTGCAGATTTCCTCTCAGATCTATTAGTTAATGTTGATAAAGTGATAATTGTCGGAGATTTTAACATTCACAAATGATGCGTTAGGACTTGCGTTTACTGACCTAATAAACTCTTTTGGAGTCAAGCAAAACATCGCCGGGCCCACTCATCGTTTTATTCATACGCTAGATTTAATTATATCGCATGGAATTGATCTTACCGATATAGATATCGTACCTCAAAGTGATGATGTTACTGATCATTTCCTTGTATCGTGCATGCTGCGTATTACTGATATTAATTATATGGCTCCGCGTTATCGTCTGGGCAGAACTATTGTTCCAGCCACCAAAAACAGATTCATAAATAACCTGCCTGATTTATCTCAACTGCTCTGTGTACCCATAAATACACATGAACTAGACGAAATGACTAGCAACATGGGCACTATCTTCTCTAATACATTTAGAAGCTGTTGCCCCCCTCAAATTGAAAAAGGTTAGAGAAAAACATACTGCTCCATGGTACAACAGTTATACCCATTCTCTCAAGAAAGAAACTCGTAATCTTGAGCGCAAATGGAGAAAAACTAACTTGGAAGTTTTTAGAATTGCGTGGAAAAACAGTATGTCCAGCTATAGACAGGCTCTAAAAGCTGCCAGGGCAGAGCATATCCGCAAACTCACAGATAATAACTAAAACAATCCAAGGTTCTTATTTAGCACAGTGGCTAGATTAACAAATAAACAGACACCACCCAATCTAAATATTCCCTCACAGTTTAATAGCAATTACTTTATGAATCTTTACTGAAAATAGATAACATCAGAAATACAATAACAAATGTAGATTCTACTGCGTCTAGTATTTCAGCTTCATTCATCGCACCCAAAGAAAAACTGCAGTGCTTTACAACTATAGGACAGAAAGAGCTAAATAAATTTATCAGTGCATCTAAACCAACAACATGTTTATTGGATCCTGTACCCACTAAAGAGTTGTTACCTGTAGCAGAAGAACCGCTTCTCAATATTATTAACTCATCGTTATCTTTAGGTCACATCCCAAAACCATTCAAGCTGGCAGTTATTAAGCCTCTTATTAAGAAACCACAACTTGATTCTAATGAACTGGCAAATTACAGACCCATTTCAAATCTTACGTTTATGTCAAAAATTTTAGAAAAAGTTGTGTCTGCTCAATTGTCCTCCTTCTTGCAAAAAATTTATCTCTATGAAGTAATTTCTTAAAATTACAAATTACTTGCTTTTCTCTTCAGACCAAGGCTGCATCTCATTGCTAGTATTACTTGATCTTAGTGCTGCGTTCAACACTATAGACCATGACATACTCCTAGATCGATTACAAAACTATACTGGTATTCAAGGGCAGGCTTTAAGATGGTTTAGATCCTATCTGTCCGATCGCTACCACTTTGTTCATTTAAACGGGGAGTCATCTCAATTATCACCAGTAAAGTATGGAGTACCACAAGGATCTGTCCTAGGTCCTCTGCTATTTTCAATATACATGTTGCCCCTTGGTAATATTATTAGAAAATACAGGATTAGTTTTCATTGTTATGCTGATGATACTCAACTATATATCTCAATAAGACCAGATGAAACTTCTAAACTATCTAAGCTAATAGATTGTGTAAAAAATGTAAAAGATTGGATGACCAATAATTTCCTCCAATTAAATTCAGATAAGACAGATATATTATTTATTGGACCAAAAAAACAGTACACAGAATCTCTTGGGATTACAATTTTCAACTAGACAGATGTACTGTTATGTCCTCTAAAGTCAAAAATCTGGGTGTTATATTAGACAGCAACTTGTCCTTTGAAAATCATATTTCCCATGTTACAAAACCAGCATTCTTCCATCTTAGAAACATTGCCAAGCTTCGAAACATGCTACCTGTTTCTAATGCAGAAAAGGTAGTTCATGCATTCATGACCTCTAGACTGGACGATTGTAATGCACTGCTAGCTGGCTGTCCTGCATCTTCAATAAACAAGCTACAGATAGTCAAAAATGCAGCGGCTACAGTTCTTACCAGGTCAAAAAAATATGGTCATATTACCCCAATTTTACAGTCTCTGCACTGGCTACCTATTAAGTTCTGTATCATTTACAAAATATTATTACTTGCCTATAAGGCCCTAAATGGTTTAGCTCCTGCGTACCTAACTCGTCTTCTACCACGCTACAATCCAACCCGCTCCCTAAGGTCGCAAAACTCTGGACTTCTGGTAGTACCTAGGATAGCAAAGTCTACTAAAGGAGGTAGAGCTTTTTCACATTTGGCTCCCAAACTCTGGAATAGCCTTCCTGATAACGTTCGGGGTTCAGACGCACTCTCTCTGTTTAAATCTAGATTAAAGACACATCTCTTTAGCCAAGCATTCACATAATGCATCTTATAATCTTGTACTGCAGTTATATCTGATAAAATGCACATTATTATTATTCTTTAGCTTGGGTTGAACAAATCATTTTTGCTTAGATGGAACAGCAGCTACGCTAATTAAGTCTCTATTTGTTTCTCTGTTTCTGCCACGGGACTAACATCCCGTGGTAACTAGGAATTACAGAAGCTTCAGTCTGGATCCAACCCTTAAATGATCTGAGATGACCGAACACCTGAGAAAAGATAATGCCAACCCCTCAGAGGATGCCAACGCTCAGACAACATACAGAATTACCAAATTTTGCCATAAGTTAAATATATTAAGGTTCTGCAATGTATAAATATATTGTGGAAACTTAATTTCCTGTAGAGCTGCTTTGCAACGATTTGTATCGTAAAAAGCGCTATACAAATAAACTTGAACTTGAACTTCTGTAACTCTGGAGCAGATGAGCAAGCCTGTATGTGTATCTGGATCCACGTTGACACATCTTCCTCATATCATCGATCATTGCTGTAAAGTGACACAGAGGTTTTTTTTTTCCTGCGTCCACTCTGCTTGAAAAGATGCAGCCAGATTACAACCCACTTAATTAAGATGATGGTGAAAAGCCAATTATAGACCAGTATGAACTCAATGCAAAGCTCTTGCTATTAGGAAGCCTGGGTGGAACCTCAGCTGGACATTTAAATAGCAATTTTTAGGCCAGAATATTTGCTTGAACATCTGTGAATGTATGTTTAATGCAGAAGTTTTTTTTTTTCAAGATGTCTATGTGAAATTAACAGTTTCCTATTTCTCCAATAAAAAAAGGTAATATATTGGAGCTTTTTCTCTCTTGAAAGAAAATATATTGCTAAAATATGTTATGACTAAATGGCTTGTCTAATGTCATTTAACTCTGCTATTTTTATGAGCTTATTTTTGTATTAAATATTTTTATGTTGGTTTATACAAACCTATAATTTTATGTATATATATGTATGTGACCTGGTCTCATGGCATAAACGTACCTGGGGGCACTTTTTAGCGAGACGTGAAGTCACTGCAGTTTCCAAAAGAAATGAACACTAGAGGCAGTAAAACGCCTTTTATTCCTTTTCACACAAATTTACAGAGTTTCGATTAATAAAGTGTAATTTTGAAGAATATCATGTTATGACTTCAAAACAATATTAATATGCCTGGGAGATTTGAAAACTGATGCTTTTGAACGTTAGCATCACACATATCCAGCTTCATATCTAAGGGTTTTCATAGACAGTAGGTTTGTTCGGTAGCTCACAGAGTACGGAGCCGTACTTGAGAGCTGACGAGCTCCGGTTTAAATCCTGTGTAACTACGGTTCGACAAAACAGTTGAAATCTGCATATAAGGAAGTTCAAATAGCATGGTTGCATCAACAAATGCGTTTTTATATCAGTTTTGCATTTGTTCCATCAATGCATGCATCAATAACCAAGTGTAATAAATGGGCCATTTTCTGTTTATCCCAGCATATGACCCACTTCCAGTATTTCAAAGGGGCAAAATGACTCTTATCCCTCTGAGAGCAGAACAAAATAATCAATAACGTGCCATCTTTTCATGAGAAACACCTAAACAGATTCTCAATTTGTATATTTATATATCAAAGAGACTGACTCCAGTTCTGATGTTAACTTCAAACTGTCAACACACGAAAAAAAGCACCATGATCAAGATGCAGCCCACTCATTGTTCTGCTTGAGCGGGTGAATTCTGTAGGACTCTGGATTGACTCTGACTTCTGATCAGGTGTTGCACAGTGTAAGCGAGGTAATGGATTCTACCCCTCAGGATACCTTGAAGGAGGTTTGCTAAATGGAAATTATTGTACGTGTAGGAAAGCTCATTGATGGGGTGTGTGAGGTATCTTGCTGGTTTATCTTTACAGAGCTGCTCTCTGTATTGCCAGTACATGCTCAGCTGGAGATCTACAAAGCTTAATACTTCTTTAGGAATTCAAAAGGTTAGATTTTGCCAAAATGTAGAGAGGCTGAATTCCGATTTACTCTGAAACGGCAGGGGTGTAACCTCCTACCTAAACTGGAGAATGCTGTGATCAAATACACCCAAGCGTTCACAAATCAGTACATGCATAAACATGCACGCGCATTTAAGTGCTCTTTTTATTCAACTGTGGAGTCTGAACAACACAACAGTGGCAGAATTTAAAAAAAGCCAAATTTAAAATATTCATAATATTCTTATTTACTTTAAATTTATTTATTTATTTTTAGATGTATTGGGTCAAAATTGGAATTGTGTTTTTTTTGTAGTTAAATATGGGATCAAAATGGGAATTGTATTTATTATTTTTTATATTTATATTGTAAATATTTTACTTATTAATAAATATGGGATCAAAATTGAAAGTGTATTTATTTTAAATGCATTATTTACTTTTAGTTAATAAATAAGGGTCAAAACTGGAATTGCATTAATTTATTATTTATTTTTAACGTATTGCTTTTTATTTTTAGTGAAAAAAAATATGGGGTAGATTATTTATTCCTTCTTATATTTTAAATGTGTTTTTTAAAATTAAATATGGGTTAAAATGTGGAAATTTTATTTATTAAATGTTTAAGTATTTATATTATAAATAATTAATTAATTTGTATTTACGTACGGGATCAAAATTGGAATTTGATTTATTCTTATTTATTTTAAATGTATTATAATTGTAATTTTATTTTTAGTTGGGTTAAAAATGGGAAGAAAATAGATAAGATTCTGCACTATTTAATGTTTCAGACAGAAATGTCATTACTTTGATCCTAATCGGCATTGAAAATGGTTCTTTCTTCTGCTTCATGTTCTCTCAGTTTTCTTCTGGAGTGTTTTGGTGGAACCTTGATCTGATGCATTGCAGTGCTTATAAAAAGAAATGGAGCATTTTGAAAGTATCAAAGTCCCTGACAGCAGGCAAACAGGCATCCAAGTTCATGATTACCCTGCCATACAACACAAAGCTTTGCTGTCAAAACTGTTTATCTGTCTTTTGTAGCAATACAGGAACAGAGGAACCACTGCTATCAAAGGGGATGTTCTGCACCTTTGGTCAGCACTCTCTCTCTCTTTCTCTTTCTCTTTCTCTTTCTCTTTCTCTTTCTCTCTCTCACACACAAATGTAATCTATCTCTTGTTCTTGCCAGCCTAATTATGTTCCCTGAGCTCTGAACACAAACCGCTTCACCCAAAACCAACTTACTGACTAACCACAATTCATTGGAGTTTACAGACGGATTGCCTGTCAGAGTTTGTTTGGGTCTGTATTTGTTTGTGAGTACACTTTTTAGTCTCTAGATATACATTTGATTCATAAAGATCACAAAAGGCCTCAAATATGATATTAAAGGTACTCGCACTGAAGGGACTGATTGGCTGTAGCTTGTGAAGATATGAAATAGGTTGAGTTTGGGATTGAAAGCAGCTTAATTCAGACCACTCTACATTTTAAAGTGCATTGGAAAGATTGGGCATATTCATTTTTATATCTACTTAGTGATTCTCTTTGTCTGCATGTTTCATGAAAGCCAGAGGGAGAGGTAGTGAAGAGGAGTACAAGGAGACAACATGGAACTGTGAAAAGAGTGTTAAAAGAGTGTTCCCATGGAAACATATTCATCATTTGATTTTTAACGTGTTCCGTGCAGTTTAATTGCTCATCACAGTAATAACATGAGTCTAAACAAATACCACTTTATTCTTTCTCTGATAATTACATGTTGTGGTGCCCCAAATATACACGTATTTGGACACTTTGTGTGCAATTAAAAAAAATATATGAATGTCATTGCTTGGCAAAAAAAATGGCCATGTGGCATCTGGAAACAAATTACACTGAACTTCTGCCTGAACTGACTTCACTTTTTTTTTTTGCCCTTTTTGTTATTCTGGCTAACCATATAGTCCTGATAATTTAATTTAAGTGCATGTAATTTAAGTGCATGTAATATCACAGATCACATGATTTCCTATCAGTAGTAACCACTGATGTTTTGTAGTTCATTATATTAAAAATGAACTACTTTTATCTTATTCTTATCTTGTTTCTATATATATATATATATTTTTTATCAGTATCTTATTTTATAAAATGTATCTTTAGGAGGGTTTTTATTTCTTAAAGAATGCTTTCCTGTTAATAATTAATGTCGGAGTGAGTTGCTGCATGTAACAGTATTTTTAGTGTTTTAATTTTCTTTTATACTAATATTATTTTATTTGTCTCTGAGGAATAGATTTTAATATCGACTATTTTGTTTGGGTCTTTATTAGCCATTAGACATAATTATTGGTTTATCAGTTCTGGCCGGAAAATCCTAACAAACTAGTATGCTGGCTCCCATATGGTTACATGTGCTATATGTAAAATACAGTAGATCAGCTTTTATTAAGCCACTGATATGATGTGTACATAATTTTACACCTTTATAAAGGAGACCTATTATGCCCCTTTTTACAATATGTAATATAAGTCTCAGGTGTCCCCAGAATGTGTCTGTGAAGTTTCAGCTCAAAATACCTCACAGATAATTTTATGTCATTTTGAAAATGAAGCAGAAACATGCTGTTTTCTGAGTACACACATCCGAAGCACGCACACAGAAAACGGCTGTCACATAGCATGTGAGTACTAAAGTTCTCTTTCATGTCTTATTGCGCTTAAACTTTCAAATACACATAAGTTTATGTTAAAAACACTGAAGTTACAAAAAAGTCGGTTATGTCTGTCGAAGGTAAACAGTTGGGAAAGAAATCGCATGTTTATATTACATCTGGGGGGGGGGGGGCAGCAGCGTAATAAACAGTAAAGAAATCAATAAATCCACTGCTCTCTTGTGTCCTTTGAGGCTGGGACTCTAAAACAGTGTTCTGTGCTCGTCAGTTAAGCTAAAGACAGAAGTTAGCATGCTTTGCTCTAATTTTTGCCATGGCGTTAGAACTAGTACACCGTTGTTGCTCGCAAAAACACAAGGATGGCGCCGAGGGTAGAAACGTTCAGATTAAAGGGAGGTAATATTATAATAAGATCCCCTTTCTACTGTCACGAGTCTGTTCTGTTTTTGCCTTGTTTTCCATTGACCCAGTTTCCCCGATTAGTTAATTAGCTCCTCACCTGTTTCTGTTCTCCCCTAATGATGACCTGCCTTTATAAGCCTGTGTTCACCCTTGCCATTTTGTCTGCTATTATTTGATGTTACACGTTGGAAGCTCTTATTATTAAATACCTCTTATTCTTTTTGATATCCCGTTGCCCGTGTGTTTGTTCCGCCTGTCTGGAAGCACGTTCCGTAACAGAATAGCAGACCGAAACAGTTTTTTTTTTTTTTTTTTTTTTAGCGGCGTTTTTCTTTTTGCTCATTTTTGTTTCTTTTTCCTCTCCCTTCCGGTATGGATCCCGCCGTCCTACTCCTTTGCCTGGAGCAGAAGGACCGTTCGCTGGTGGAACACACCATGGATTACATCAACCTGGCGCGCCTTACACACTTTGAAGACCGCTCGCTCTGTGTGTTCTACATCGCCAACCTGAGCGAGCAGTGTAAGGCACGCCTACCAGCGAACGGTCCCAGGGAGAATTTCGCCGCTTGCGTGGAGTGGGTGCTGGAAAATAATGGACTGTTTATTTTCGGTGGCCCTGCTGAGGACAGCTCCAGCCCCACTCCCGATCCAGAGCCCAGCCAGCCCTCACCAACTCGCTGCACGGAGGTTTCGCCAGAGCCCACCACAGTCGCAGAGCCTGAGCCGGCCGCGAGGATAGTGCCGTCACCGCGGGAAGTGACAGAGCAGCTCATTGCCTCGGGAACCGTACTCGACGCGACTGACCAGGTGTGTGAGCCGGCAACATCGTGCGTCGTGGGAGTCTTAGTGGAGATCGAGGGAATGGAGGAATCCCCAGCCCACGCTTCCACCGCTGAGGGTGAGCAACAGCTGGTTTCTGGAAGCTATTTTGAGGAACTGTTGGACCTCTTCGAAGAAACTCTTATTGACTGGTTTGGGGAGGCATTACCCCACTCTGAATCCCCTGTGTCTCCGCTGGTTCCGTCCAGCCCTGAATCTCCGTCGTCGCCGCTGGTTCCGTCCAGCCCTGAATCTCCTGTGTCTCCGCTGGTTCCGTCCAGCTCAAGTCCTTCCGTGTTCCCTCCCAGCCTCCCTCTCCCGCCTCCTCGGTACCAGTCAGCCAGTCCTTCAGTCCTCCCTCAGCTGCATCAGGAAGGCCCCTCAGCTCATCCTCAGCACGCCATGTCCGGTGGATCGGTTGAGCTTCGGGTCTCCCTGCAATCTACCACCTCGGGATTGGAGGATCCCCAGTCCTCGCCTCCAGCCTGCGAGACCCGGACTCCACCTCGGCCCTCCGATCCATCGGCTCCACCTTGGCTCGTGGCTCCCTCATCTCCACCGTGGCCCCTCACTCCACCAGCTCCACCGGGCTCCCTCGTCCCTCCGGCTCCGCCTTGGTCAGTCGTCCCCCTGCCTACTCCACGGAACTCCACTCCTCCAGCTCCGCTTCGTCCCTCCATTCCTCTGGCTCCGTCGGGTTCCTCCCTCCCTCGGGCTCCACCGTTGTCCTCTGTCACTCCGGCTCCACCGCGTCACTCGGGATCCCCGCCTCCGCCTCACTCGCCTGAGCCGCCGGCTCCGCCGTGGCCCTCCGGCCCATCCGTGTCACCCTGGCTCTGCGGCTGCTCTGCTCCATCCTGGGCTCCTTCTCCACCGGCGTCATCTCCGGCAGTCGGCCCCATGGTGTCGGTGGTCCCATCCCCACCATGGGGCCGACTGCCATCGACTCCGCCATGGGCCGCCATCCTGGCTGGCCTCTGGACTGCCATCTGGCTTCCCCTGCTCCGGGCTCCTCCCTGGCTCCTCCCACCCTCCACTCCCCCTTGGACTCATTTTTTGGACTGTATTTGTTTTTTCCTGCTCCCTATTGCCCGGATCCCTCCTACTCCATGCCCACCTCCTGAACCTCCACCCTCCCTCCTCGGTTGGTCTGCATTTCTCGGTGCGAGGATGCACCGTTCCGGGAGGGGGCGAACTGTCACGAGTCTGTTCTGTTTTTGCCTTGTTTTCCATTGACCCAGTTTCCCCGATTAGTTAATTAGCTCCTCACCTGTTTCTGTTCTCCCCTAATGATGACCTGCCTTTATAAGCCTGTGTTCACCCTTGCCATTTTGTCTGCTATTATTTGATGTTACACGTTGGAAGCTCTTATTATTAAATACCTCTTATTCTTTTTGATATCCCGTTGCCCGTGTGTTTGTTCCGCCTGTCTGGAAGCACGTTCCGTAACATCTACATCAAGGGGGGAATGAAATCTGACACGCTCGTTTTTTTTCTTAAGCTTGCAGAGAAAGGCTTACAAAGAAAATTACAGGGTTGTTCTTTTTCACGTTTTCTGGGTTGGTAGATGCACCGGGGACCTGATTATAGCACTTAAACTATGGAAAAAGTCAGATTTTTATGATATGTCACCTTTAAATACTAATTATATCTTTATGAGCAGTGCTTGAAGTGGAAAAAAAAGAAGTGCCGGCACTCACCCGACACCCCTATTTATTTATTTGTTTATTTATATGAAATAAATAAGTACTTTTTAATAATTCACAATGTATGTATAGTGCCACAATCAATCAATAATTAAATAAAAGTTTTCAATACAAATTAGCACAAGTCAAGCTGCAATACCAAACAGGACCACTAAAGACCACTAAATCGCCTGCCTTTAATATACGGATCCATTCAGAATCGCTAAATCTCTGACCACCGCATAATCAGCGTTCATTATAAAACACTCTTTGTTTTTAAGCCAAATACACACTGAAAATAATAATTTTACTGACATCTGGACGTAAGTCACTATCCTCTCCGTAATCGCTGATGAAATCGGCCGTGTTTTCTCTGCATTAGTGCTGCTTTGAGCTTACTGTTTGAATTCGTTCACTGGATCCTTGGACTTTCCAGGAGTTTACGGTTTAAAATGATGTGATTGCTAAAGCCTGCTTTTCATTTTAAGATTTTCGTTATAAATTACTGATTCAAATTAGTAATCAATAATTACTATACTATACAATAATTAATTATTATTCTACTACTACGCGCGCCTCCTCTGACATGCTCTCGCGCACCACACAATGAAGTAGACCGACTCGGCTTGCGATCATTCACGTGATTGGTCGAGATGAGAGGTGATCCGCCTGGGTAGTGTGATTTACATAGTTTCTATATCATTTCTAATCATATATGGGATCATATAGGCTAATCACCCAGACCCTGACGATTTTACTTTGAGTACCGGCACCATGTCAGAAGTGCCGGTATGCACAAAAACGTGCAGGTAGGCTACTCTAAAGACTAAAATATAGAAGTGCTGGTACTGCGTACCGGTGCGTACCGGCCCACTTCAAGCACTAAACGTTTCATGAGGGCACGTATCTCAATATTTTTGGGTCCACTGAAGAGGTTTGCGGTTTTTAACTTCCACACAAGCCTGCTGCTTCCTCACAATGTAAACACCATTTTCTCTCATGTAGGGCTCGGAATGAATTGCAATCAGTTTCTCTAAGCAAATAATCTTTTTCTGAATGGCCACACACTGCTGTGAGAAGGAGCTGTGGGAATACACAAACAGATGGGATTCTTTAACCATCTTTAAAATGGATTTTGAATGAAAAGCTGGATTTTGTCATGTTTTTTTGAAGTGAATGTTTACTCCGGGCTCCGTTGTAAAACCTGACAGTTTTTTCCCAGCTTGGTTGTAAAACCTGTCAGGATATCTAGATGGCCAGCTTGCAACTTCAACTCAGCGATATAGCAAAATTACATTTGCTTTATTTTGAAATCCTCTTCCACCTGCTCAATCACTGTAGGCCATTTCAAAAGTATTTATTATACAGTATATGTGTGTGTGTATATATATATATATATAGAGTAGGCCTACACACACACACACACACACACACACACACACACACAGTAATAAATAATCAAGATCTTGATAAGTTTTTAACAATGTCTCTTATGCTTATCAAGGTTGCATTTAATTAATCAAAACATACAGTAAAAACAGTATTATTGTGAAACATTTTACAATGTAAAATCATTTTCTATTTCAATGTAATTTATTCCTGTGATGGCAAAGCTGAATTTTTAGGAGCCATTACTCCATTTTTCAGTGTCACATGAACATGATCCCTCAGAAAACATTCTGCTGCCCATACCGTATGCACTTATGCACCCCCATACCATCAGAGATGCTGGCTTTTGAACTGAACGCTGAAAACACGCTGGAAGGTCTCCCTCCTCTTTAGCCCGGAGGACACGGCATCCGTGATTTCCAACAAGAATGTCAAATTTGGACTCGTCTGACCATAGAACACTTTTCCACTTTGAAACAGTCCATTTTAAAGGAGCCTTGGCCCACAGGACATGACGGCGCTTCAGGACCATGTTCACATATGGCTTTTTGCATGATAGAGCTTTAGTTGGCATCTGCAGATGGCACGGCGGATTGTGTTTACCGGCATTGGTTTCTGGAAGTATTCCTGGGCCCATTTTAAGGGGTGGTGATGGCGCAGTGGATAAGACACATGCCGTTGGTGTGAGAGACCCGGGTTCGAATCCACTGTGAGACACCAATGTGTCCCTGAGCAAGACACTTAACCCCTAGTTGCTCCAGAGGCGTGCAACCTCTGACATATATAGCAATTGTAAGTCGCTTTGGATAAAAGCATCAGCTAAATGAATAATACTACTAATAATAATTTAGTAATGTCAATTATTGAGTGATGCAATGTCATCTGAGGGCCTGAAGACCACGAGCATCCAACAAAGGTCTTCGGCCTTGTCCCTTACGCACAGAGATTTCTCCAGTTTCTCTGAATCTTTTGATGATGTTATGCACTGTAGATGATGAGATTTGCAAAGCCTTTGCAATTTGATGTTGAGGAACATCGTTTTTAATGTATTCCACAAACTTTTTATGCACTCTTTCACAGATTGGAGAGCCGCTACCCATCTTTACTTCTGAGAGACTCTGCCTCTCTAAGACATCCCTTTTATAGCTAATCGTATTACAGAACTGATGTCAATTAACTTAATTAGATAATGAATGTTCTCCAAGCTGAATCTTTTAAAATTTCTTGCTTTTTCTGGCCTTTGTTGCCCCCATGCCAACTTTTTTGAGACAGCTGAACTGGATGCTTCAGCTGTTTTGATCATTGCAAATAATAAGAAATGTTTATTGAGCAGCAAATTAGAACGATTTCTGAAGGATCATATGACACTGAAGACAGTGATATATGCATTTAACTAGATGCTAATCAGAAAATTGTATTTAATTTATATGCATGCTTTTTAATAAAAACTGCCATCTGCTAAAACGTTACTGTACTTTTTTTTTTTTTTGGAGCAGCTTGTAGAACCCTCTCCAGCAGCCTCAGATGCAGTTAGATTACAGCTGGCCAATATGACACTGCTTGTCTTGTTTGAGAGAGGCGAATTAACCCTGGTGAGAACTTTTAATCACAACAGAACACTGCAAAATGACAATTCATGTTGGTGAGGATGTGGATTTGAATGCACTGGTGATTGTTGAATGGACATGTGCAGTTATTAATCATCCTCTATTTCAGAGCAGTTGTAGTCAATTATATTTGAAATTAGTTTTTTTTTTAAATGATGCTTGGAATTATCTCATAATAATTATTAAATGCACACACATACAGCCTGAAGTCTGAGACCACATTGAAATGGGGCAGTTAAATTATTATAAACATTTAAACAAATGCTATGATGTAAAATGAAGAAATATTTAAGATTCTGCCATTTCTAGGCCACTAATATGTGACATTGATTGTTAAACTTTTAGATGTTCTTGCTTCATATACTGGATCACATGATCATCAGATTGTGGAGTTTATGTAGCTCAAGTAATGCTGCTATGCATGTTAAAGACAGTCTGTGCTTTTTTAAATTCAACATTTTACTTTATGCTAATCATATTGTATAACAAAGCAGTTATATTTCAACATTTAAGTCAGTCAAATGAGAGTCTGACGTGCAGTACATACAGTGCTTATTTTTAAAGAAAGGATCCTTTGACAGTGAATTTGGTCATTTAAACAGGTGAAGGCAGTTGTCAAAACCCCTAAGACTTTCTTAGTAGTGACCTGCAACAGTCTTTAGCATTTAATTGCCCTTATTAAATGTTTTTTTGCACAAGAAGATTCTGCTGAACAAAGAGTATGGAAAATGAACCGCTGAATTCATTCAAAGATTTCTGAGTGAGCCAGGAAATGCTGCAGATGGGGTGTTTTAAAAAGGTCAGAAAATTTACTGAAGCTGTAGAAGTTAAATTTGCTCACCGTTGTACTCACAGAGCAGCTTTCAGGGCAGAGACTGACCTTTTTCCTTCAGCAGACACTAGATTTTGGTGTACCAAATTTTATTTTATAGAGGCTACACTTACTAAAATGGCAAAGAGTGATTGTGTACTGTATATCGCTGTTAGATAAGGACACTAATATTTGCATAATGCCACTTGCTTTCTAGAACGTATTGTGCCTCACTCCATGGCTACAATTCCGAGATGTTCCTCCATTAGACGGCTGTCAGTACAGTCTTTAATTATACACTGCATGAGTCTTGAGAGCGATGCCTGCCAGTAACACTTTTTCGATCTACTCAAAAATCTGCTTTTCATGCATCGAACAGATTGGTTTCTTGAGACAAAGCTGTCATTTGCTTGTAAATGACAACTATTGGATTTGCATGACTGTTGCTGCTTGGAATCCAGTTCAAACCTAGGTTTTCCCTGCAGTAACATTGAAAGGGTGGATATTAACAATTAACTAGTCAGATCATCTCAGAACATCTCAGATCTAGATCTTCTGTGAGGTCTGAGCTAGCACAGGATTTGTCACCTTGAATTTATTGCACTGACCTATAGTGTCTAACTCACATAAAGGTGACCCCTTTCTGTTGAGAGCAGTGTTTAAGATGGTTAAAATATATTTTTCCCTTTCCCAAAACATGGCAATAAAAACGACAGTTATACTTTCCTAAACACTTGTTTATTGCAAAGTACACTATGTGCAAAAGTTTTTTTTAAAAATAGAAATGGACACTTTTATTCCGTAAGGATGCTTTAAATTGATAAAAAGACAATGAAGACATTTATGAATGTCACAAAATATTTCTATTTCAAAGAAATGTTGTCCTTTTGAGCATTCTATTAATCAAAGAACCTTCAAAATAATGTATTACTGTTTCTACAAAAATCTTAAGATGCACAATTGCTTTTAACACTGATAAAAATATATTTATAAGAAATGTTCTTGTGCACCAAATAGAATGATTTCTGAAGGATCATCTGACACTAAAGATACTAAAATAGAAAATTGTTATTTAAAATACAAAATTCTTATTTTTAACTGCATTTTTTGATCAAGTAAATGCAGACAAACACATAAAAAATCACCTGTTGAACGATGGTGTGCTTTGAATTATTACAAATCTTACATATTATTAATATTGCAGATTTAAGTATGTAATGAGAATCACTGAAATTATCACACTTTTTTTTTTTTTTAATTGGTTTTCTTCAATATGATTAAATAAGTAGTTTTCTGTTTAAGTATTTACTTAAATGTTACTTCTTTGTGTTCTCTTTACATAAATTGTTGCTCCATGAATATTAAATGCACTTTTGCTCATCATGTATTTTGGGACCAAGAAACGTGTATTTCACTTTATATGTGTACCATGCAAAAGGAGATTTGAAGCCCATATACTGCTGATTTCTAGGTGATTTTAGTGTTCACTAATACTTCTGGAATCTTAACCAAGCCTGGCTTACCTTTTGACCTACACAGTGTTTTGAGAGTGGGGTCCGATTACATTCAAAATGTCTTATCACATACTATGTGACACATTAGTTCCTTTTGCCCACTCATGGCCTGGCTTCCATGCCCAAGGTCGATGGAAAAAGCTTGTGTTGTCATTTTATCTCCACTTGAATTCCCTCTCTCTCAAATCTGCATCATTTGATCTGGGCTGTATAGATCCACTCTCTCTCTCTCTCCCCCTTTGTCTCAGCACGCTCCCTCTGTAAGATCCAACATCTGATCTCTCTCCTCTCTTCTCTTTATCTCTCCCTCTTCTAAACTTCCTCCGTTGCTTATCGCTGTCTTTTTGTCTGTAATATTCTTTTTTAAGATCATTTCTCAATTTGTTTCTCCCTGTCTGCTTCCTGCTTTGACTCAGGACAGTCTAGTAAGATGCAATTTAGTTACAATACATTTGCAATGATTCTGCTGGCGATAAAAAACAATTAAGCACTGTTGAGAATAATGTGTTAATCTCAATGGGATTTATGTTAGGGCAGTTATGTCTTCTAATGGCTGTGCAAGTAGTTTCCCATCACCTTGAATTACACGAAAAGTGTCTGATTTGAGAACAAATCATTCTTTAGCGAACTGGTCCGGACTGCCAGCAGTGGATTGGTACTGTGGGGGTCCTGCAACTGTGTTTGATCTCAAATTGGTTTATGGTAAATGGATTAAAAGAGTGTTGAAGGGATAGTTCACCCCAGAATTTACTCTTACTGTCGTTCCAAACCCACAAGACTTTGGTTAATCTTCAAAGCCCAAATTAAGATGTTTTTAATAAAACCTGAGGGGTTTCTGTCCTTCCATTGAACAGGTAACCAAAACTTCTGAAGGTTATAAAGGTGTCGTAAAGCGAACACATATGATCCGAGCATTCGCAAGTCATGTGAAGAGATTCAATCACTTTATATGATGAACAGATTTAATTTAGGCTTTTAATTCCATATAATTAATTGTATATTATTGCATATAATTAATTTTAATTGCATATGAACACACAATGCCTTCAAAACCTTTTCTTTTAAGTTTTGGTTATACATTGCTATGGTGGGACAGAAACCATCAACATTCATTGAAAATATCTTAATTTTCATAATTTATCTTATTTAATATCTTAAATATCTTAATTTTGACGATTAACCTTTGAACCCCTGCAGATTAAACCTTACGGGTTTGGAATGACAAGTAAATGATGACAGAATTTCCATTTTTGGATAAAGTATACCTCTAAGATATATGAATACATAATAATAATATAATAATAATAATATGTAAAATAATAATAATAATAATAATAATAATAATATGAAGACCCTTTTAAGCCATTTTAGAGAAAATCAATCATCACAAGGTTGAAAAATGCATTGCATTATTGTTATTATTATTATTATTGCTGTTGTTATTTATTTTTAATGACATTATGCATTAAACAATACATTAGGTTAACTTCAAACAAACCTATAGAAGCTAAAGCTAAATGTTTTATTGAAGAGCTGACAAAAATAAACAAAATACAGATTTATTATTATTATTAAAAAGCAATTTTAGAGAATGCATCATCAAAAAATTATTATTATGATTAAAAATGACATTATGCATTAAAAATACATTAGGTTAATTTCAAGTTAAATCTAAATGTTTTATTGTAGAACCAATTGAACAGAAAAAAGCCATTTTAGAGAGTGCATAATCAAAAATAATAATCAGAATGAGTTTTATTGGCCAGGTATGTTTACACATACGAGGAATTTGTTATAGTGACAGAAGCTCCACAGTGCAACAGAAAGACAGCAACAGGACAGGACACAGACAACAGATAATAAAAGAATAATATACAAATAGGCAATGTACAAAACAGCAAAAACACAATATATAATATAGACAATTATGTATGTACAGGTCTGATATGTGCAAATTTGAAATGAAAAAAATAAGTATGTGTGGTGAATAAATAATGTATAATAGTGTTGTGTGTTCCACATTTATTGTCAAGTGTTCATGAGATGGGTTGCCTGAGGGAAGAAACTGTTCCTGTGTCTGGTCGTTCTGGTGCTCAGAGTTCTGTAGCGTCGACCAGACAGCAGCAGTTCAAAGAGGGAGTGTGCTGGATGTGAGGGGTCCAGAGTGATTTTGCCAGCCCTTTTGCTCACTCTGGATGAGTACAGTTCTTGGAGAGTGGGGAGGGTTGTACCAATGATTCGCTCAGCAGTCCGGACTACTCTCCGTAGTCTTCTGAGGTCAGATTTGGTAGCTGAGCTGAACCAGACAGTTATTGAAGTGCAGAGGACGGATTCAATGATGGCAGAGTAGAACTGTTTCAGCAAGTATAATAATCACACACACACACACACACACACACACACACACACACACACGCGCGTGTTTGTGTGTATATACTGTGTATATATATATATATATATACTGTATATATATACTGTATGTATATATACACACACACACACGCACACAGTAGTGTGCATATATATATAGATAGATAGATAGATAGAGAGAGAGAGAGAGAGTTGTTAATATTATCATCATTTTTTAAATCTTAACCTGTAAGCCATTTTTGCGAAAATGCATCATCAAACGTCTCAGAAAAAAAAGGATAGAGAGGTGTCATTCACAGATAGTTGGATAGATAAGACAGAATAAATTGTCGAATTGACTTGATGGCTTCCTTTGGGTCTGCAGGGTTACTAGTGTTCTGTCTTGAGATAACATTTAGCCGCCGCTAAGGACTGAGGTTACGTCTCTGAATGAGATAGCTGCCAAGCAACTAGCAGGAAATTCGAGGAGGTGACAGTGTCTGCTTTCATGGGGCACTGGCTAAAATTAAGGGCTAACACACAGCCTCTTCACTCAGTCTGCGGATAAGAATGGGTACAGGGAATTCTGAAGGTCCAATGGCCTTGTTATAATTGATGGCTAATAATAGATGATGGTTCGCCTTCAGCACGATTTTGGTCCTACCTGTCCCTTTGGGGCAAGGCTAATGTAGTCAGCTAAGGAGGGCCGTAATCCCGTGCGATAGGGATGTCAAGGGGGCTGGCTAATAGGCAGTGTTAATGGGACAATCAGTTAGCCTCTCATCCTTGGGCAACGTTATTAGGCTCTTGGGTGCCGTCCTCTTAGCCTGTGCCTTCACCTTTTAAGGGCTCTTAAAGGCTTCCTTAGCCGTCTGTCACATTACAGCTCAATGAAATCAGCCTTCCCCTCTTTAGGTGTGTGAAGGAAAAGTGAGAGAGAGGGAGAGAGATATGGCCCACTGTGGGGACATTCATCTTGAGAAGAGCCCCTGTGACAGTAATTGGACTGCAGGATTTTGAGTGTACATCATTTCTGCAGCGGTGGAAGAGCATGTAGCATGTTAGCGTTAGTTGGCATTCTATCATCTTCCAGACATTTAGGAACATGGCTGACTCTGTACATCAATTTTGTAGCTACTGAGAAAATGTGGACAGCTGACAGATTGGGTTTTAAGCCATAAGCCATTGAGAAACAACTGTGTGGTCTGACCTTGAAAATCATACGACAAACTTGATTGGAATGCAGGGGGAATTTAAGAATTGGCTCAGTTTCGGATTAGAGTGTGAATTTAATTAGAATTTGCTGCACATCACAGGATGTTGACTTGGAATGACAGGAAGAGGATTTTACTGAATTGCATTTCTGAGTCACACATCAGAGCAATTTTAATAGTCATAATTAGTCATATTTTGGAGAACATTTCACATTTCTTCTGATTTGAAGATTCTTCTAATATAAATATTGACAATAAAATGTTTTCCACCTTGGTCCATGAAATGCAAGTTATTTGCCAATCTTATATAAAATAATTTTTATATGATTTAATATATACAGTGGTGTGAAAAAGTGTTGGTCCCCTTCCTGACTTTTAATTTTTTTGCATGTTTGTCACATTTTAATGTTTCAGATCATCAAACAAATTTAAATATTAATCAAAGATAACACAAGTAAACACAACATGCAGTTTTTAAATGAAGGTTTTTTTTTATGAAGAGAAAACAAAATCCAAACCCACATGGCCCTGTGTGAAAAAGTGTTTGCCCCCCCCCCCCCCGTTAAAACATAACTGTGGTTTATCACACCTGAGTTCAGTTTCTCTAGCCACACCCAGGCCTGATTACTGCCACACCTGTTTGCAATCAAGACATCACTTAAATAGGACCTGCCTGACAAAGTGAAGTAGACCAAAAGATCCTCAAAAGCTACACATCATGTTGAGATCCAAAGAAATTCAGGAACAAATGAGAAAAAAAGTAATTAAGATCTATCAGTCGGGAAAAGGTTATAAAGCCATTTCTAAAGCTTTGGGACTCCAGCGAACCACAGTGAGAGCCATTATCCACAAATGGCGAAAACATGGAACAGTGGTGAACCTTCCCAGGAGTGGCCGGCCGACCAAAATTACCGCAAGAGCGCAGCGACGACTCATCCAAGAGGTCACAAAAGACCCCACAACAACATCTAAAGAACTGCAGGCCTCACTTGCCTCAGTTAAGGTCAGTGTTCATGACTCCACCATAAGAAAGAGACTGGGCAAAAATGGCCTGCATGGCAGAGTTCCAAGACTAAAACTGCTGCTGAGCAAAAAGAACAAAGGCTCGTCTCAGTTTTGCCAGAAAACATCTTGATGATCCCCAAGACTTTTGGGAAAATACTCTGTGGACTGACGAGACAAACGTTGAACTTTTTGGAAGGTGTGTGTCCCATTACATCTGGCGTAAAAGTAACACAGCATTTCAGAAAAAGAACATCATACCAACAGGAAAATATGGTGGTGGTAGTGTGATGGTCTGGGGCTGTTTTGCTGCTTCAGGATCTGGAAGACTTGCTGTGATAAATGGAACCATGAATTCAGCTGTCTACCAAAAAATCCTGAAGGACAATGTCCGGCCATCTGTTCGTGACCTCAAGCTGAAGCGAACTTGGGTTCTACAGCAGGACAATGATCCAAAACACACCAGCAAATCCACCTCTGAATGGCTGAAGAAAAACAAAACGAAGACTTTGGAGTGGCCTAGTCAAACTCCTGACCTGAATCCTGTTGAGATGCTGTGGCATGACCTTAAAAAGGTGGTTCATGCTCGAAAACTCTTCAATGTGGCTGAATTACAACAATTCTACCATGAGTGGGCCAAAATTCCTCCACAGCGCTGTAACAGACTCATTGCAAGTTATCGCGAACGCTTGATTGCAGTTGTTGCTGCTAAGGGTGGCCCAACCAGTTATTAGATTTAGGGGGCAAGCACGTTTTCACACAGGGCCATATGGGTTTGGCTTTTGTTTTCCCTTCATAATAAAAAACTTAATTCAAAAACTGCATGTTGTGTTTGTTACATGTTGGGTTTTTTGTGACTGTTCCATGTCGGGTTTTCTGTTGTCCCCTGTGTCCTAGTTCAGTTTAATTAGTCATTGTGTACACCTGTCCTTCCCAATTACCTGCCCCTTTATAAGTTCCTGTCTTTGTTAGTCTCACCGTCGGTTATTGTTTCCATTATGATGTGTGTGCACTCCTGTGTCTGTATCTGCTCCTGGATCTCTGATTAAAAGAGAAGTTGATTGTTTATGCTTGTCGTGCGTCTGTTGTTCCGCACAGCACCGTAACAGTTTACTTGTGTTTTCTTTGATTAATATTGAAATTTGTTTGATGATCTGAAACATTAAAGTATGGAAGCCCGTTTCCGCCAATGAATAAAAAATAAAACAAGGTAATTGAGACTTTTTATCTCACAATTCTGACTTTTTTTCTCGCAATTCTGACTTTTTTTCTCAGAATTCGGACTTTTTTTCTCCCAATTGCGAGTTTATATCTCACAACTCTGACTTTTTCGCACCATAGCAAACCACTCTCCGTGTAAGGCTTTGCAGTGCTTTGTTCAATTTGCTATAGATGAACTATATATTGAACTAGATGAATGTTGCGTCCGAAAATTACTTGACAGCTGTTATTAAAATAACGCGATAGAAGCTGCCTCAAACTCAGAACTATAAAGAAATGAAGAATGTTGTGTCTGAAAGCTGTGCGCGCCGTCACCCCTCTCGGCGGTAATGGTACTGTCCAACCGCGAGCGCAAAACACAGAAATTAAGAATAATGAGTCATTTTTATGTTTGTTCAAAAATCATATTTGGACGCAACATTCATCTAGTTCAATATATAGTTCATCTATAGCAAATTAAACAAAGCACTGCAAAGCCTTACATGGAGAGTGGTTTGCTATGGTGCGAGAAAGTCAGAGTAGTGAGATATAAACTCGCAATTCTGACAATTGCGAGAAAAAAAAGTCAGAATTCTGAGAAAAAAAGTCAGAATTCCGAGAAAAAAAAGTCAGAATTGCGAGAAAAAAAGTCAGAATTCTGAGAAAAAAAGTCCGAATTGTGAGATAAAAAGTCGCAATTACCTTGTTTTATTTTTTATTCATTGGCGGAAACGGGCTTAAAGTGTGACAAACATGCAAAAAAAAAAAAAATCAGGAAGGGGGCCAACACTTTTTCACACCACTGTATTTTTAAAAGTCTCTTCTGCTCACCAGAAATATCGTGAAATATTATTACAATATGTAAGATAATGTATCTTGCATACCAATGTGTAATTTACTGCTGTTATGGCAAAGCTGAATTTTCAGCACCCATAACGCCAGTCTTCAGTGTCACACAATCCTTCAGAAATGATTTTAATACGCTGAGGAATGATTTTAAATGCAGTGGAAAATACAGTGAGATCCATTTCAATTCATCATATCAAATTTCATATCATACCAAAGTTATTATTTTTCAAACAAATACATTTGACACATTTCCACAGATATCTTGTACAGTATATTGAGATGATTGTGTTCATTATTTTGCTTACAACAAAATGTTATTTGTTTGTTTTATTTTTATTTCCAAGCCTTTATATTCTTACATTCCTGCTTATTAGGTGAACCAGAAGTGAACTATTGGACTATTATGACTCCACATGATAATATACTATATAGTCCACCTTTAATCTTGCAATAATTCAATGATTTAAGAATGATTCAAGTACTTGTATTAAATAAAATAGCTTTAACGCCTTCTTTCTCATGTAGTAAAAGTAATAATAACAGTGGTAAGGCTCAGTATGAGATGGCATTGTCATCTACAAACGCTGTTGAACTGTTGACCCGGTGCAGTGTCCTGTAATAGGTCATGGGTCTTTCTCAGGTATCACACAGAGAAAATAAAATCTGTAATAACACACTTGACCTTCTGCTGGCAAAATGTACCATTGTTTTCCTTCAGCGGAGAGTTCATTTGGCTTATGTCTCACTGTGGACTGTAATTCCCATATAGCCAGACCACTGTAGGTTACCATCATGTTCCCTTAATCAAATACAACCCCTGTGAGTGTATCAAGAGACTCCATATAGTACCTTGAGGAAATGATTTTGCCATAATTTGTACTGTCTGCCCTCCAGATATTGCCAGTCACCCACCAGCCTTAGTTGTGTCCCGGTACATCGGTGTCAGTGGCGGAGCCAGAGGGCTAGTTGGGGTGGCAATTGCCACCCCAGACGAAGTCCTTGCCACCCCTGTTGCCACCCCGCTGAAAACATTACACTGTTTGATTTTTACGAACATTTCTCAAATCTCCCAGCGGACGTGAATGCATCCTAGCAGCACGCACAAGCGTGCAGCATGCTGTTGCTGCTACACTTTTCATTGGTTAAGCTGACACGCAGCTCTTTCGTGCTCCAAACGGCTCCAAAACATCGCGGCAGCACACACGGACCGATGAAGAGCGTTTTGCTGGTATGTACGGCTTTTATTGGTATTAAATTAAACGAAGTACTGTTTTAACGGGAAGTAAGGGAGACATTGCACTGTAGTGCTTAGCATTAATTAGAGCTGGGCGATTTTTTCCCCTAAAAAAATCTGCGATTTTTTAATAAACTCGATTTACGATTCGAATCGATTTTTTTTTGTCTGTTACGATAGTCACTGTGTCAGATTACACGATTTTGACTCCTAAAAATTTTGTCACGTCGTGGACAAGAAACATGTCAGACTACACGTTGTTTTCCGACCAGTCATCGCGAGCTGTCTCACACACTCATTCACTCGCACATACACAAGATCACTCATATAGCCTACAGACACACACACTCGCACATACACTCTCTCACATACACGCACTCTCTCTCTCTCTCACACACACACACACACACACACACACACACACACACACACACACACTCTCGCGCGCACACACACACAGTCACACACACTCGCTCGCGAACGCACTCACTCACTCTCCCTCCCTCACTCACTCAATCGCTTACTTCTTCGAATTTATTTTTGCTGCTCATTTATACACTCACTAAGTTTAATAAAAATACATAATACATTTATGTAATATTTAAAGGTGTTAACTGTAATCTTACAATGCAAAATGATAACTTACAAAGGATTAAATTCATCACAATTATGTAAGTATCTGGATATTTGCCGCGGGGCGAGGGCTTCAATAACCTCTCTCTTTTTTTGACCATACATGTGTTTGCATCCCTGAATAGATGTGACTGTAGAGATGTACTGAAGTAACTTTGTGTAGACATACAATTTATTAGCACTTAACATAACATGTCTAGACGTCTTTAAGCAATTTTCCTTGTGTTGTCAAATAGGCTAGACCTCAATATACTCACATTTTGTCGTGATGTATTACTTTAGTATTTGTAGTAATGGTGTACTCATGGTAAATAATAACAAGCAAATTGTTCCAAATTTTGGTTTCTTCATGAGGTGTGTAACCAAGCTTTTATTATTATTATTATTTAATTTATTTTTAGTGTAATTGAACACTTTGTATATTGACCCCCCCAAAATAATACGTTGCCACCCCTTTGCCACCCCTGTTTTAAAAGTCTAGAAAAAATATTTTATTGATTTTTATTTTAGTTAAAGTAACTGACGCTCACTAAGGGACTTATTTAGTAAGATTTTATCCTGAAAATAATTTTATATTAATTTTAAAAATCTTGTATAATTTTATCTGCTGTATTTTTGTACTTATTTGGTTTTATTTTGTGTTTGTAAATCTTGTATTATTCCAATTCAGCTTTTGTCATGAAGATAGCCTCAGAATCTGACATGGCAATAAAAATAAACAACTAACTAACTAATTTAAAGTACTTGAATAAAAAAAAAAAAACCTCAATGTCTCGATTTCATCAGTCAATTTGAAAAGCAAATAAATAGCTTACTTTTAAATGCTTGAGTATAATTAAAACGTTTAAATAGTTTGACTTTTAATTAAGTCAAATTTTGACCCCATATTCATACTTTAACTTGAGTACAATTAGGTGGTAGATCTCGCACCCCTGGAAGTGGTGGATGTCCATGACATTGTATATGAATGTGTTTTTCCCTCGCAGGAGTCTTGCTGATAGCTTCTGATGAGCGCTGCTGGAGGCGCACTAATGATCTCGCCGGGTGTCTTCACAGCTCCAGGTTGAGACACATTAATGTAGATGGGCGACTGTGGATATATGTCAACCCCGGAAACGTTCCTGTGATTCATATGAGGAGCAATCATAGATCATTTCAGGTGTTCCGGAGCTGGCAGGCAAGCTGATAATGAACACATGGAGGGGAATCAGGATGGAAGGATGCAAATGATGCCGGCATCAGTAGGGGCTTTTACGCTTGGGATTAAACATGGTTTTTAACGTGTTTATCATTAACGCAACATGTTTGAAGACCCAACGTTAGCAATATGACCATCAATGGGGAATCTTGGCTACCCACCTGGATTTAACAGCATGGTATTAGCACACAGCGTCACAGAGTAGCACTTTAATATTACAGTAACATTATAGTAATGGAGCACCAGTACCAAGAGCGGTTCACATACCACTCGCTCACTTCATGTCCATTTGCTCTTTTCTCATGGCACACTCCATAAATCTAGAAAAGTGCTTCTCAAACTTTTTTCCAGGTGGCGTACAGCTGCTATATACGGACAACCTAACAACCCCACATAATTACAAAATATGTGCAAATGCTTAGATTATACCCTAAATTTTGAAATGGCCTCACTATTACCAATCTGTAATTCTGGATAATTTCAGACTTACTTTATAGATAGATAGATAGATAGATAGATAGATAATAAACCTAGCCAAGCCAAAATTTGTTTTAACACAATTAGTTAATTTATAATTGTTATGAGTTAATTTATTTATTCATTGCTCTATTTATTTATTCATTGGTGCTATTTGTCAAATAATACATTTATATTTAATATCTGTATGTATTAATAAATGTATAATTGTATTAATGTATATATAAACAAATAAACTTATACTACTACTACAATTTAAATAATAATACAATTATTATTGATGATGATAATATATTAAATATAATAAATATTTCAATTCTTACACCTATACACTATTAATTGTACAATGAATTGTTATAGGATTTCATGTAATGTTGGTATTTTTCTAATCAAATAATACATTTATGTATGTTGAATATATTTATGTATTAAGAAATGTATAGCCGAATTATAAGTATTTTATAAATATTAAAATAATCTTTATCATCATAATGATTTATATCTGTATTAAATTGAAGTATTGAAATATTTATTATTTTTATATACCTTTAAGAATTAGTTAATTCATTGTTATTGCATTGTTATTATAGTTGTGTTTTGTCTTAATAAATATTTAATATTTGTATACATTTCTAAATATATTTAATAGATTTGAAGAAAAAAAAATCTAAAGTTGTGTTTGCTTTACATTTGATATTTCTAAATAAATAAATATATATAAATAAAAATAAAGAAATACTCCCTCAGAATTATTTAGTTTTATTTTTACTTATTTAGCTATATTCCACTTAACCATTTTTGATACTTTCTCAGACCACAGTTTGAGAACCACTGATCTATATTCTGTCACTTCCTTTTTCATGGCAGTAGGTGAGGGTTTACTGCACTTTCATTTCAGATAGACTCCCTCACTTTACCATTACATTCCACATGATCTCCATTTAAGGGGAATGCAGGCCGAACACAACTGAAAGCTTCTTTTCCCCAGTGAAGATGAGTCAGACTCAGCTGGTACCAGCCGTGCCCTGGGCTGCCTCAACAAAGCTCCAAATCCTTCTGCTGTCGCTCACATTCACTTTGCCCATCCTCGCTCTCCCCTCCTCACTTTTTCCACGAAGAGCTTTTTAACCTCCATGGTCTTGGCCCACTGCAGTAGGAGTGGGCTGAAATGGACACTGGCTGCAAGATTTAAGGCACGTTCACCTCTATTTGTACCATTTCTTGGAAGGGAGTGCATCTTTTCCAGCCTTAAGGATGATGGGGGCTGTTTCTAGCCTTCATTTTCAACAGCAAGGTGACGAGAACATGGCTTCTTTCTTCTGTCCTTCCTTTATGCTTTGCATTTTAGTGTCCAAATGCATTAGTACTCTGCTGCTGTGGGCATGCTGAGTCATTTGGCCATTAAAATAATTATCTCTGTAATCATGACATGATTTCAGATGATTGGCCCAATGGGGGAAAATAGTATGAAGTGTCACCAGTTCTGGGAAACGTCGAGGCTAAATGTTAATTTCTGGACAAAAATGCATTATTTTACAAGTGACCTCTAGTCTTTGGTCTAATTTTAATACAGGCACAAGAGAGCCACTAGTTTGAGGTGATGTTTTGTGGGGGTGTATTAATGTAGCACTAGGCTGAAAGAAAACTTGTGTATAGGTGCGTTATTGTTTGTGTTTCTGTGACTTGTCAACACTGAGGTTACTGAGCACAATTTAAGATGCACTAAAGCCTTACCTAAGCCCGTAATTATCAAGGTAGATACACATTTAGATGAGAGATGCACTCTGGGTAATTGCATCCCACCACCCACACAAAGCATTATTTTGTAGCACACCCACTTCTCTTATTGTCGGAGCACTCAACACAACTCTGACCTACTGTCACGGTAAAGCTCTCCCACAACGCGCAGAGAAAGAGAAAATGAATGCCAACACAGTGGCATCTCTCAGAAAGCCGCAAATCTGATTTAGGGGTTGGAACTGGTCTTCTTTTTAGATTCATGCACTGCTTGCTCAATTGCTAAAATTATGTTCAGTAAGGTTTCTGTGTGTGGCTCCGATGTGTCACAGATTGAACAAAAGAATGCCTTAGGCTTTGGCGTATTGCTGTTTGGTGACCTTTCTTTCAGAGTGAAAGGAGAAAACGAGATCGAAAAAGCCAAAAAACTATTTTGTTACAATTTACAGTGTCACATTTCCACCAAAATGTTGCTGGTGCAAATCTGCAACTCTCCTTCTCAGAACTGGCCTGCATGTTTATTATCTTGAAATGTGAACAATAATGTTTTACAACATGACCTCAAATGGAAACACTCTTTACTCACTTTGTTGGTGAGTCTTATTTTGAGTTTTAAGAACGTATTTTAGCATCCCAAGTAATTTAACCATCTGGTTATTTTACGTTTTGAATTTTTCAATATTTTCACTTCATCAGAATGGTGCAAAAATGGTGGGTTTGTGGTGCTAGTTACATGAACGCATTATATACATTATATGATTATATTATATTTTATTAACCCAACCTTCTGAGCAGTAACCCAACCGCTGAGTTGTATTTAACCAAGCATTTTTTAAGAGTGTACTTGTCTTTAACAAAGTTTGGATTTTATTATTTATTATAAACTGAGTTTTGTGATCGCTACACCACAAATTAAGTGAAGTGAAGTGACATACTGCCAAGTATGGTGACCTACACTCGGAATTCGTGCTCTGCATTTAACCCATCCAACGTGCACACACACAGCAGTGAACACACACACACAGCAGTGAACACACACCCGGAGCAGTGGGCAGCCATTTATGCTGCGGCGCCCGGGGAGCAGTTGGGGGTTCGGTGCCTTGCTCAAGGGCACCTCAGTTGTATTGAGGGTGGAGAGAGCGCTGGACATTCACTCCCCCCACCTACAATCCCTGCCGGCCCAAGACTCGAATCCGCAACCTTTGGATTACGAGTCCGACTCTCTAGCCATTAGGCCACGACTTCCCCCTCAATTAACATAATCAATTAACTTAACAGTTACTTATCACTAAAATAAGCAGTACACCTGGTCCATATTCTCATAATTTGGGGTATTGTTTGTCCAAGTATGGACAATTATTTGCATACAATCAAACTCATTTGATTCCACTGATTTATGAAGAACAAACTCAACTCTACCGAATAACCTCTGTTTGCACATAAATGTTATAAATAATCCAACAGCAAGTAAACAAACCTTATACAACCTCAAGCAGTTTGAGCCCCCGAAATTCTCGCTTTCCATGCTGGCCAACAAAATTGAACTATCTTGATAAGAGGTGGTCCAAAAGGAAGGCCATCATTCTTCTTGTAGCTTCATCCACAGTACTCCCTCCAATGTCTGCCACCACAGCAACCTAATTGAAAACAAGATTAGCATTATTATGGGAGACAACACAAACTAATTAACCCGAATAATTGCAATTACATTTCCCCCCAAATTGTGCAGCCATAGGTTAATCGATGGTGCACTGCTATTTTACACTGGAAGTTGTAATCTACTGTGTGCAACGAGCCCATACATACATATATATATATATATATATATATATATAACTCACAATTCATAGGGAACACTCCTATAATTCCTATGCAGTTTCCTCTGTAACAGATATTTTACACTTGTACTACAATTGTGTTGCCTGTGGTACAAAAACATTCTGCCTCTGTAGCAGAAAAGCTACAGGACTGTGAAAATGTCTTAGGCCACCATTATATTTGTTGTTTTAGAAATAGTATAATGACTATATCATTTTATTAGAATACAACCAAACAATACAGGAAATGTATAGGCAGTATTAAAAAACAGAAAGAAACAAAATGGTGGCCTAAGACTTCTGCACAGTACTGGAAGTGCAAAACTGTTAATGTTCAGGCCTGTGAACCTGCTAAATGGTCATGTTAGAACATACCTCTTGTTTCTGGAAGGTGGGGTCTGCCAATTACTCACCTCGAGATTATGCAGAGAAATGGGCACAAAGAATGGCTGCTGCATATAAACTTGCATCGGACAACAGTAAACAAGCAAGCGCAAGAAATAAGAAGTACTATGACCAGCATCTGCGAGGTGTTGTTCTACAGGAGAACGAGTTCTGGTTTGGAACCTGAGTGAATGAGATGGGCCTGGCAAGTTAAGATCATACTGGGAAACAACAGTGCACTTTGTCAGAGAAAGAGTAGGAGATGGTCCAGTCTATCAATTGTATCCTGAATCTAGCAGAGGCCAAAATCCAGCGGTGATACGTACCTTGCATCGGAACCTTCTTCATCTGGTTACTGACCTACCTGTAGACCTGCCACCTCCAGAAGCCAATGAGTTGCACAGACCTAAACAGAGATGGGTGAAGCCAGCAGAAGAGCCGAAGGGAGCAAGTTCAAATGATACATGTCCAGAAGACAGTGACACTCCACAAACTTACTTCTCCATTTCTGTCACCTTTGGCTTATTTGGGGACATTTAATTTTTGGGAATATTAATGACTTGATGGCATAGACACTATTTGAAGGGAACTGAACTTAGCTGGATGATGATGACATCACTGAATCAATGATGAACTGACTTTAACTGAACTATTGACTGTTTATTTTTGTCCTCTTTTTAGAGCTGCTTTACTGCATAACTGAATTTTGTTTGCATTATTAACACTATTTTCCTGTTTAACAATGTAAAGCTGCTTTGACACCATCTGTAGTGTATGAAGTGCTATGTATAAATAAGGGTGAGTTGACTTGCTTTTGACAATTCTTCATGGAAATGTTTGTGTGCAGTCTGTTTTGAACAATTTAGCATTTTTGAGAATTGTATTAGTAGCCTTCAATGTGAAAGAAATAAGTAAAATAAGATTACAACAAATCAGTCTCAAGTGAATTGCAATTACACAAATACAATAAATTGTGGTTACTTAATTTTCTCAAGGCAAGGGGTTTCTTTAATTTAATTAAATAGACAGAACTCAGATTAACTTTTTAGTTAGTTTTAAATTAAGAAGATTCACAAGCAATTGCGATTTAATTAAAGTTAGTCCAACTTAAAATAAAAAGTGACCACAACATAGTTTATTTTGTTTATTTGTTAATGTAATTCAGAATTGTCAAGTTTCACTTTTTTCTTTTAATTATGCATGAATTTCCTTTACTTAATATTTTAAAGGCAACGGGTTTCCTCAATTTTTTTTAAGTAAAGTCAACTGAACACTTTTTACAGTGTATAGGGCCAGTCATGAGTTTGCTGCATTCTTGAAGCATCTGTGTTTTTCTGTGGTCTTCAGAGGTCTGCGCTGCCAGTGTACTTGTGAGAGCGATGGTGTCACTGTCTGATATAACCGCTCGGAGAGTTGTCAGAGAAGAACAGTAAAAAATTCAGGTTCTGACCTAGCATCCACTGTGTAAATCTTTGTAGACGCACTGTCACAGCATCTCCCAGTCCATACAACAAGATCTAAACCATTCTGTCCACTACAGGTCCTCTAGGAAATGTTGTAGACATGGTCTGTGAACCATCAGTTGCACAATGTGTTTTCACCCCCAGGCAAAATGCATAACAAAGAGAAAATGATTGACAAACTTGTACACCTGCACTTTTTAATAGAGTATAATTTATTAAAACAAGTGCAGTTTAATTTAAGTTTTTTCATTGAATGTAGTTCTTAATCGTTAAAACTATTTGTATGTGCCAAATGATTGATTGATAGATTGGTCTTTTATTTACACGACTACGATGTACTAAAACGGACATGTTTTTCTTTTATGTTTTTCATGTACAGACAACTTCATTGTCAAAACGATCCCCATTCACACAAATTGTGTTTTCACATTCACATTTATTTTAGTTTATATTGGGGCAATAATGGTATTGTTTTCAAAAGTTTGTGTTTTCAGGTCCCCAAAATGTAATTGTTGTCTAAATGAACAGCCAAAACGCATAAAAATGACCGTTTTTAGTTGCGGATTTTGTCGTGTAAACTTCTCTTTTGACATATATTTTCTTACTCTTACCCTCTTTTTCTTCCTTCCTTTCATTCATATAGTTAGTTTCTTTCTTTCTTTCTTTCTTTCTTTCTTTCTTTCTTTCTTTCTTTCTTTCTTTCTTTCATTCTTTCTTTCTTTCTTTCTTTCTCTTCTTACATCTATTTTTTTCTTACTCTAACTTTTTCTTACCTTTTCATCTTTTCATACATATACTGTATTTAGCTTTCTTTCTTTCTTTCTTTCTTGCATCTATTTTATTTGAACTCTTTTTAACTTTCTTACTCTTACCTTTTTTCTTCCTTTCATACATTTAATCTTTCTTTCCTCTTCAGGAACTCGAGCTGCTTTGGGAAACGCCTACAGCGTAACCGGCTCTGAATACCAATGAAATCTGTCCAATACATGGGAGGGATGTCACGGGCAAGGTGACGTAATGACCAGCTGGTATAAAAGCACGTGCCGTGCAACCGGCGTCAGCTTTCAGTCATTCAGCTAAGCCAGACGCTTGCGGACTATCTGTCTCCTGACGCGGCGTCGTCCCTGAAGGCTCCGACCTTGCCCACCAAGCTGCTGCGCACATCGTCAGCGCTGGTGGGCAAGGGGTAAGTAGCAGCAAGTCATGCTGGCGGTGTTGCAGGCATACCAAGCGGACCTGCTAAAAGAGTTGGATGAGGGCGAGGGAATTCTGTGGAGGGCATTTGTGAGCTCCGCAGAACCGCTTATTTGTCTCTCCTGGTGGCGGCGGAGAGGCACCTGTGGTTGACCCTGTCAGATATTAAAGAACGCGACAGGGTCTTCCTCCTGAACGCCCCGCTGTCGCCTTCTGGCTTGTTTGGTGACGCTGTTGACTCGGTTGTCAGCAGGCACCAGGAGGCCTCCTCGTAAGCGGGGTGGAAAGAAGGGTGTGCGGCCGAGGACCACTCAGCCTAAGCAGTATCTGCGGACCATGCTTCAGGCGAGGCGGTCTTCGGCCAAGAAGCCCTGATGGTGGTGGACCAGGGCTTATGAGGGTAGCCCCCGCTGGGGTAGAGCGATGATCGCTGCAGCACACAGCGGTCGTCGCCCCCCAGTGCCCTCAGGAGATCGTTCTGCCAACCCTGCCACCTACGGTGCTTCAGGGCTCAGTGGTCTCCAGCGAGCACACATCTCAGTCTCTTCCGACCGGTACCGTAGCGGAGCTGAGATGCTCGGCACCCCTTCGGGGGTCTCTAGAGCAGCTGGTTCGGTCGTTCCCTGCCGGTGTGCCGCTTCAGGGCACCGAACTAGCCGATCTGATTACACCAGAGGCCAGTCTCGAGAGACTGGTTCCCTTAGTAGACTATTTCGCAGCGTGGAAACTACTGCCAAATGTGTCTCCAGTTCCAGTTCAGTTCTCGTCCACCTCAGTTCAACGGGGGGATTTCCACGTTAGTGGGCCCCGAGCAGGCTCTGGTAATGGAACAGGAGGTACAGACTCTCTTAAGGAAGGAGGCCATCGAGGTGGTTCCTCCTCACGAGAGAGAGTCCGGGTTCTACCGCCGGTACTTCATAGTTCCAAAGAAGGATGGAGGGTTGCGTCCCATTTTAGATCTGCGGCGTCTGAACCGCTCAGTCAGCAGACTGAAGTTCAAGATGCTCACGCTCAGGCAGGTTACGTCTCAAATCAGGTCCGAGGACTGGTTTGTCGCGATCGATCTAAAAGACGCATACTTCCACGTCTCCATCCTTCCCTCTCACAGGAAGTTCCTGAGGTTTGCTTTCGGGGGCGAAGCTTACCAGTATCGGGTACTTCCCTTCGGCCTAGTACTCTCACCCCGCACTTTCACAAAGTGAAATACTCAATTATATCGACGATTGGTTGATTCTCGCTCAGTCAGAGTGGAGGGCGGCTCAACATCGAGATGTTGTTCTCGCCCACATGAAAGTGTTGGGGTCAAGACTAAACGCCAAGAAGAGTGTTCTTTCTCCAGTACAGAGAACCACTTATCTTGGTGTGGTGTGTGTTTCGACCACGATGCAGGCACGTATGTCTCCTGCTCGGATCGAGTCGGTCCTCACGGAAGTCAGGACAGTGAGAGAAGGCCAGTCACTCACTGTCAAGCAGTTTCAGAGACTGCTGGGTCTGATGGCGGCTGCGTCCAATGTGTTACCTACTGGCTTGCTGTACATGAGACCCCTACAGTGGTGGCTCAAGACCAAGGGGTTCTCCCCGAGGGGAAACCCGCTTCGCATGATCAAGGTCATGCGGCGGTGCCTACGTGCCTTGGACATGTGGAGACAACCATGTTTCTTGTCCCAGGGCCTGGTGTTGGGAGCTCCTTGTCGCCGCGTAATGCTAGTGACGGACGCATCCCTCACCGGTTGGGGAGCATTTATGAGTGGCCACCCTGTCCACAGTCGGTGGAGAGGTCATCATCTCGCCTGGCACATCAACAGGCTCGAGATGCTGGCCGTGTTTCAGGCTCTGAAATACTTTCTCCCAGACCTGAGAGGTCACCATGTGTTAGTTCGCACCGACAACACATCGGTGGTCTCTTACATCAACCACCAAGAAAGTCTGCGGTCACGCCCCCTGTACAGGTTGGCACACCAGATCCTTGCGTAGGCCCAGGGCAAACTCCTCTCACTGAGAGCTGTTTACATCCCTGGGAATCTCAATATGGGAGCAGACACCCTGTCAAGGCGCAGGGACTGTTATCCGGGGAATGGATGCTTCACACCGAGGTGGTGAAGCAGATCTGGAGAGTGTTTGGCCAGGCTCAGGTGGACCTCTTCGCCACTCAAGAGTCAGCGCAATGTCCCCTCTGGGGCTGGATGCCATGGTACAGACGTGGCCGAGGCTTCGCCTGTACGCCTTTCCCCCGATCGCTCTGCTCCCCGGAGTTCTGGAGAGAGTGCATCCGGGACGGGCTCTGACTGCTATTAGTAGCCCTGTTCCTGCCGGGCCGAGTATGGTTCTCGGACCTGATTTCCCTCCTCGACGGCTCTCCATGGGAGATTCCAGTCAGGAGGGATCTCCTCTCACAGGCAGGAGGCACCATTGTGCACCCCCGCCCGGAGTTGTGGAAGCTGTGGGTGTGGCCCCTGAGGGGGCACAGCTCATAGCTTCCGGTCTCTCAACCGAGGTTGTTGAATCCTTTCTCCAATCCAGAGCTTCCTCTACGAGGAGACTGTACGCCCTGAAGTGGAGACTCTTCACTTCATGGTGCGGAGAACGCCAGCTCGACCCAGTTAACTGCCTGGTTGGTACAGTGCTGGAGTTCCTGCAGGCTCGACTCTCCGCAGGGTTAGCCCACTCCACCTTGAAGGTCTATGTGGCGGCAATCTCGGCTTACCACACCCCTCTTGGTGGGCAGTCTAACAGTGGGCAGACAACCCCTAGTTACACGTTTCCTCCGTGGTGCACTGAGGCTAAGGCCTCCGGTACAGTCCCGGGTTCCCCCTTGGGACTTGGCTGTGGTGTTGAACGCTCTCTGTAGGCCTCCCTTCGAGCTTATTGAGGAGATCTCAGATCGCCATCTCACCCTGAAGACCGTGTTTCTTCTGGCAATGACATCTCTGAAGAGAGTTGGGGACCTGCAGGCCCTTTCTGCCCCAAGCCTGTCATACTGCAGGCCTTTAGTCCTCCTCCCTTTCGGGAGCCTGACCAGCTGAGGCTAAATTGTATGTGTCCTGTCCACTCCCCTGACCTTTGCCAGATTTTATGGCCTGGACATGCGAGCCACTCCAGGCTCTACCGTTCTCTTGCCCTAGCTGTGCTCTGTATGGATACACACAGGGCAGGGATTTGGAAGTCTGGTGCCGTGGGTATCTCGTTCCCTAAAGTGTCTCCTGACGCAGCTCGAGTTCCTGAAGAGCACCGCACGTGCTTTTATACCAGCTGGCCATTATGTCACCTCGCCCGTGACGTCCCTCCCATGTATTGGAGAGATTTCATTAGTTTTCAGAGCCGGTTACACTGTAGGCGTTCCCCAAAGCGTCTCCTGATGCAGCGTCTCTTTCCCTCGAGGAACTGGGTTTACATACGTAACCTAAGACGTTCTTTCTCTTTTGTCTATTTTCTTCCTACTCTTTCTAGCTTTTTTACTCTTACCTTGTCTTTCTTCATATATTTATTTTTTCTTTCTTATTTTCTTTTTCTGCTCTTTCCTTTGCTCTTTTGATGATGTTAAAGTTTTTTCTTTTTTAGCTCAACCTATAGCAGATGCGTTTCTTTTGATGTGTTTGGTTTTACTTAACATTTTTTATTGCCAAGATAGGCTGTTATGAGGCAACCGTTAAGCTGTGAAGCTGACATAGTCAAGCTGTCTAATTGGCTAATGAAAGACATGCTTATTAGTGGTAGATAAGTGTTGATTGAGGGTGTCACTTATAGCAAAGATTTATTTGCTTACTTATTCAATCTCAAAAGGCACAAACAATTTGGAAGATGTCGCAAACAGTACCAAACACAGAAAGTGCAATACTTTAATTGCCATCTCTTAGCATAGCAGATGAACTTTTGTTTGCATGTCTAAAAATGTTCCTGGTATGAACGGCAAATGTGTGAAACAACAACTTGGTTTCTGCATAATCACCATTTGAACATCTTCCGAAAAGTATTATGATGGTGTACTTACACGTGACTGTGTGGCAACACATTCATCAAAGGCTAAGATAGCGGCCAATGCAATTATCTGTCTGGGCGATTATCTGTCATCAGACCCTCGTTCGGTACGATACAGCCTTTTTCCTTGCCGTTTTATTTGCATGTTTTTCATTCACCTAAAATTGATGTTAAATTGTTTTTTCCATCCACCTCATCTCCAATTCAATAACAAAATCAGACTTTTCTCTGTGCCGTGCGGCGTTCTGTCAGAGAGGGTCAGGAATCAGGCAGATAAACAATTATAAATATATTTTTAAAGCGCTGTTTGTACCAGGCCTATTGAGGAAACTTTAAAATGCATAAAGCTTCATGCCTCCGTCAACAGTCGGGACCTCAGTGGAAGTCTGTTCAAGTAGATTAGAGAGGCAAAATGATTGTATTTTATCTCTTTGAGATCATCAACGGAGATTGTAATGCTAAAGCTCTATTGTTACTTTCAACCTGACAGCTGATAAAAAACATGGCAGCAACAATGCCCGTGTCGAAGAGCATTCTGTTTCCAAATGCATGCCATTTCCTTGTGCCGTATCCAATTATGTTGAGACGCAGTTTCTAAATGATGAACATTTGGCTGTTATGCTAGGGCTGAGACGACAGCGGTTCGTGGCACAGTGATAGGTCACAGCAATTTTAACTGTTGTGGATTGTTCGCTAGCTCCTGGAACATATGGTGCATATGAACCCTGGAAGAGATTGTTTTAATTTGCTCTCCGTCTCTTCATCTCTCTCTCATTAACTTTTACTCCATCCGCTCAGATTTGCATAGACTGGCACGGGGGTCACGGGAGAGAGCGTTTCTGTCATGGAGGAGCACTTTCTTGCTCTCACGTGAAGCTACCCAGCTGTTCGCCGCCTCTGTGATGTTGCCTATTCAGGGATCACAGGTCAGATAAACTCCATTCTGTTCCTACCAGCTATGCTGCTCTCAGCATGCAACATTTCCTGTCATTAGCATCTGCGTTTTGCGGTGATACTAACACTTCAGTCGATTTTGACACTCACACTTTACAAAAAAGTACAATTAAATGTCTGTGTTACTTTGGAACTGTAATTTGTCAGTGTACAAGCTAACTATAATTTAAATACCCTGAGTAAAAGTAGAAAACAGAGTAATTTACATAAACATAGCGAAATAAATAGATATTTATATTATTATTATATTAAATATTATATTATAAATTAGTAATTATATATAGGATTTGAAGAATTATACATTTCTAATAATAATAATAATAATAATAAATATTATAAAAGCAATGGTCATTCATAATAAAATTATAATTATTCATTAAGAATTTACATTTATAATTATTAAATATAATTGCTATATAATAATAATAATAATAATACTTAATGATTATTATTATTATTATTTAACAGATTGATTAGAATGAATAGGAGCAGAATTTTTTTTACCTCAAACTCTTAACTCTTAAGATTTTTGTTGTTCTGATATGTAAATAACTTAAAGAAAACAGTATGACAGAATCTCTAAAGGATGTGTCTCAGCACAAAACTGAATATCAAAATAAAGGAGCACCCACAATTAATTTAGAGAACTAATCGTTGCCCTCCCACTCCTTGAATTTGGTGTAATGAATATGCAAATGAGCTTGTGCCATTTATGCTATTACACTGTTAAGGTCTCTGTGTTTAATACAGTTAAGCTTGTGTTCTGCAAACACTGAGGCTGATGGAACTGAGTCTGGGTGGCGTTGACAGTTCAAAAATATGACACAGGAAAGGCAATCAAGCTCATTAACTGAAATGAAATGATAACTCACAGGATTCATAATTAAACATGATTATACACACATAAAATAACAGCTGTGACATCACTGGTTAATTAGCCAAGGGCGAGCTTACCTGTTGACAATCCCTCGAGCAGCAAGAAAAACTGGTTGAAGGTTGTGTGTGTGTGTGCTGATGTGGGTCAGCTTTTGCCTACATTGTGGGACCGTGTGTGTATAAACAAAAGTAGCAAACCGCTGAGATTACCAGTGATGAATGCCAAAATGTCTGCAATCATCTTTCATTGTCCTTAGTTTTTAATAGAATAATTCAAAGTCTCTGAAGTCTTGTTAACAACGATACTTCTCGATAATATGAGTACGTTGAGACCGATATACAAAAATACAGTAAAAACAGCAACAATGTGAAATATGGCACGGTATTTATATAATACAACAGATTTAGGTCAGTTTTTTGTCAGAAATAAAAATATGTGAGTGTTTTTGCTTTTTTATGCATCTCTGGCATTCTAAATGTACAGCTGTCCCACTTTTTGCTCTTTTGCGGATATTTTATAATTCAGTTTCTACTATCGTTTATTTCCAGACAATGTGTACTGAATTTGCCATCTACAGAGAGAAGTTTCTCTCTCTCGCTCTCTCTGTTTCTTCCACTCTATGATTCACTCTCTTCGAGTTGGCCTGTAATGGCAGATGGTAAGACATAAATGACAATGGCAGAAAATGGATGTAATCACAGATATGAAAATCATACATTTAGTTTGGAGGGTATTTATTCCTTCTCTTTGTTTGTTTTCACATTTCCTCTCTTTTTCACACTTTGACTTATTTATGCAGCTTTCACTCTGAAGCATTTACTGGCTCATGTGACATTTCCAGTAAGCTGCTGACAGTGTTATCTTATTCTACCAAGCAAATAAACTAAATGGCCATATGACCTGAGGATACCTCTATAAAAGTTATACACCTAGTACTGAAATGTTCTTTTGTAAGTCCTTCTGCTTTATAACCCTGTTTGCTTTTTTTTTATGGCTAATGGCATACTTTCCGTGAGTCTGCCTCGCTATGTTATAGAGCAATTTTAAAAGCACTTTTTGGCTGATTTTGTAAATGTGTTTTTCTGAATTCCCTGCTAGGTGACAATGGAAGCTATTCATTTAATTTATGTAGTAAACAAATATATTGTACAAGCCTTATCTGCAGATTGTGGCTTTTCGCTGACAAAATATTCTGTCTCGGTCCACTTGCTTCAAAGTCTTTTTCCATTTGGCACACTTGATGAAGTCGAACAGATCTGGTTTATCATGTTTTTATGCACAGCAGTGTAAATATTCATAGTTTTGAAGCAAAATCATTGTGGTTAAAGTGTTTAAATACTTTGGGCCATTGAATGCTGGAATCTGATTGGCTGACGAACGTTCTAAATTGTGCGATTATTTTCAAGGAAACTCTTGGCAAAAGTATAGTTCCAGCCAGGTCTTTACCGGATTACATGTCCAGATCACTTCGCCAAATTATTTCAGTTATTTCAAAGGTCCTTACAGCTTACAACAGCTAAAACTGACCAAGCAAATAAATATAGTAAACGATATGATATAATCAGTTTTTGCCACAAAATTATTATGTATGGAAAGAACACGCTATTTCTCCCGCGCTCTCTCCCTTCCAAGTGCACACACAGAAACATAAATGCACATAGAAACATGTTGGCTGCATTCGAAAACTTAGGCAGCTGACTTGCTGCCTCGCTGCCTTATGAGGCAATGACTTTGCAGGCAGCGTTTATGCACGAAGGCCCCTCACGAAACTGATTTCGGCTTCTGAGGCAGCATAACCGTTTAATGAGCTTCAACAAAATAGAACGAGTTTTGGTGATAACTAAACAAATATTTAATTACTATAATACTAATTTCTTGCTAGAAAAAAACATCAAAAGTGCAAAAAGTTAATCAGAAATATACATTTACACACAAACTAACTACCAAACGCAGATTTCAGACACCGTCTTTATTTTTGTAGCTCAATTGTCATGGACTGGAACGCACAGGATTGTGGGATATCAAAAGCAGCGAAGGATAAATCTATGCTGCCTTCAAAAATCGATCAGATGAAGGTATCTCATGAGACTTGAAGCAAACTTTGGATTTGGATGCTCCGGAAGGCATAATTTTTCAGTTTTCGGATGCAGCCGTTGTTAGTACTAGTTGTGCAACTGCCCGGCTCACACTGTGCGATTTTGGCCACGATTTGTTTGTCTGAGACAAATTTAGAAAATCCTAAAATCCTAAAAGATTCCTATAATCCTAGGCTAAAATCGGTTGTCTAGATCGCTGGTTTGACATGTTCACCGACAGCAGATTAATGGCCGTTGCGATCAATTTTTTCCTCCGATTAAATTCTGGCAGTGTCAGAAGATTTCAGACACTTTCCTGCAGTGTGACATCTCCTACGACGACCGCCAAACCAAGAACCAATAGGAGCACTGAACTTGATGACGCAATTAGCGCGACAACTTCAAACCATTCATTATTTGTAAAAAACAATATAAGTACAAAGTAAAGTTTACTTAAAGTTTATTTATTAAGGGGCAGGATGTTTAAACTCGAATAACAAAATTACCTCAAGTTCGCTCTGTAGAACTGGAAGTCCATAAAGTCCTCTTTTGCCCAGCCATGACTTGCTCCACACACGTCGTCTTTTTCGTTTTTTTTTTTTACATCAAGGCATCAATGTAATTAATAAAACTAACGCTACACGTTGCTGTTGTTTGCTAGCTGCCATTATAGCGAGAGAACGCGGGTCACGTATTGATGACGTAAAACTCCGGACAAGTCTTCTTGAGTAATTATGTCCGTTTTTGAAAAAAAAAAAAAAGTACGTCCGTTTTTATCGCGTCTTGACTGTCGTACAGTCTGACATTAAGACAACTGAGATCCTACAGTCTGACATGGGGATCATGTTCGTACAGTGTGACAAGCAACAATCGCAAAAGACTATTAAAAATCGCACAGTGTGAGCCCGGCTTTAAAAGCTACATGTCATTTCTCACTGATAACGGCGCTGTTCCAGAAGAAGATGCACTTGAAGTTTCGCTATTAGAAAGGCTACTGCCGATCACTGTTGAGAGATGCACATACTCAGGTAATTCAAATACACTTAATCGCTCTCTCTTTCTCTGTTTGTCTAATAACGTCATTATTAGCTGCATTAGTCTGCTATCAATGGCTCAAGCCTTCGTTGCAGACCAAAATGACGTTTTGGAATTAGAAATGGAGGTGTTGAATGAAGTGCGTAAGAAATTAATCCTGCTCACAAGAGTGTTTTAAGTATGAAAACCTGACAAATGTCCTTAATTATAACATATGAACAATATTTGAGTTTTGGTAACAGTATAAGCGACCGTATAATTGATGACAGACCATTGTATTCTCCTACCAAAGAGTAGTATACTTCAAGTGTATTTTAAGTATACACTATGTAGTAAGTATACAAATATCAGTGTACTTGTAGTATACTTGTTGTAAGTGTACTATTTCAATACTCCTTGAGACTAAATTGTCCCACATTCTAGTAAGTAAAAGTATACAAGTATAACAGTAGTAAACTTTGAGTACACAACTAGTTTACATCAATGTTTTTAGCTTGTACTACAATTATACTAAAAGGGAACTTATAGGTATACTGATAGTATAATAATTAAATACTTGTAGTAGCATTTTTAGTACACTTTGAAGCATAGTCTCCGTAAACTACTAGATTAGTAGTTTTATACTGCAAGTATACTCGTACGATTTCTTTGAACATTACATCATACTTTAAGTATACTACTATGTCCCTATTTAGGTGTTAATTTTATATGTTTAGTTATATGAATATCTGAACACACAAAACATCAAAAGAAAGAAAAGGGTATCTGCTTGTAAACAAAAACATTTTATTCTATCTTCATGCATTCTTTTTTTTGAATGTGGGTGAGTTTCATAAAAAAAAATAAAGAAATAAACACCATTTTGAACAAAAAGATGAGAAAAAGACTATGAATTGGATTCAGAATGATAATCAAAACGTAGATGGAGTCGATCAACACCCCAAAGCTTGACAGTCATTATTACCTCTTCATTGGTTGACATTTGATTCCATAACTTTACACACATTTGATGCTGTTTTATGTCTGATTATTGTGTTAGATTACATGTGGAAGTATATGTTGTTTCGGGTTCTTCTTCACTTGTGTTTTTTTTTGGAAATTCTGTACAGAAGATGTGTTCTAGCACCCTACCATATAACAATGAAAACATGGATTGTAGGAGCACAAGTAGCTCAAATATTTAGACTTTTTCTAAGTATAAGTCAGGTATACTTAAAATGACATTTAAGTATATTTCTGAGAAGTACATAAGTAAACCAAAAGCATACTTTCCTATTTTTAGTTTAAAAGAAGTATGCTAATAGCACACTTGAATAAACTTCTTTTTCGTAAGGGTTATTAGAAAATAATGTACTTCGTGTCGTGGTCGCATCACCACCTCAGTTGTGCATTATTTTCTAATAATTCAGTGGCCCGTCGTCAATTATTCCTTATCTAACTGATTGATTGATTGATTACCTAATACCTAATTCACCTTTTATTGATCATGGTTTCCATTCACATACAAATGACTCCGGTAAAACCAACATCTGCTGTAACTGATTAATGACTACAGCTGCAAATACAGTTAAATTGTCACAGTTAGGTGTAAAAACTGTGTTGTTTTTCAGTCTGGCCCATGAGCCAGAACAACACAGCTGTGGTTCAGTGTGTTAATTGAATAAGATGTCCTGAGGATCACACACTATGCAGCTGTGAATTTGCAGACAGCTATTTTGAATCAAGCCTACTGTATGTATTGCATCCGAATGTGTAATATTTTCAAACGTTTTTATTTTATAACTGTGTCAGCCATTTTAAGAATTGGCCTAGCGTAATGTCATGACTGTAAAGTGGAACTGAGAACTACAAAGATGGAATTGCTTTCATCCTCAGCTGATGTATGGCCACATTTAATACTTCACACTTTGAATGGCCCTAATCCTCTTAATGGGAGACAGGCACATATATATAACATACCAAAAAAAGAATTTCCTTGAAGTGGTCTTCACTTTCAGCACAAAAACGAGCCTGTTTAACGCCTCTTTCAGCTTGAAGCCAGAACTGAGCTAAGTCTCCTATTAATCTGTAGGGTTGCGAGTGTGGGTGTCCAGATGGCTGAAATTGCATCAAGTATTTCTTGTTTATCTCTGACTCACTTTTCCGTCTACACTTGAACAACAGGGGGATTGCTTCAGAGAAGGGCAGTGATCAGAGAGATCTTTGATAGCTAATGCACCACTGGACTGTTTCGAAGCCCCATATGACACACTCCTCTTCGTTACTGCGCTAACTCTAGCAGCGTGCTTTGTAATGCAAATATGCCATTATATAGTTCCGCAGCTCGATTACACACAGGACAGACATTGTGAAATGACGGTCTTGATATGAGAGGGGAGGAAAAAAAGAAACTATTTTGACGAGTGATGGCGCTAACTGAGGAAGTCACCCGTAACGATTCTCTTCAAAAATCTCTGCAAACGTTTGAAGTTCTGGCAAGTAGAGTTGAAATGGACTGTTTTTTGCCTTTTCTCCCCTTCTGGGTCAGCTGGAGAAGTTATTTGCGCAACTCCAGAGCGTGGCGAGTCAGCAGAATCAGCCGGAGCCTTCAGGTCACTAGCCATCCGAGATGCGGAAAATGAAAGATTCTGTCCATTTTTAATTAGCCCTTGAGATAAACCATCAGGCGCTTTGCTTCTTTTTCGTCTCACGAGCGGCCATTTTCTTCTCCGCTAATGCGCTGAGGGGTGCAGGAAACTGTAATGTCTTAATTACAGGAGCGGCTGATAGCGATAACAGCCTTCATCGCCCTCAGAAATAAAGAGCTTATGTGCACAAGCAAGCACGGGCGGCAATGTGAAAGCAAGGTGAAGCAGATCTCGATGTGGTAAACAGCACAAGAGCTGACGACTTTTTAGTCGGCATTGACCTGGGGAGAAGGAGAGAAGAGAGCTCTGGTGATGGGAATGATTTCAATTACCTTCTCTTAGGAGCAGCAGGCCATAAATCTCTCCTTAATCTTAATCACCTCGGCAGTGAAGCCTATAGTCAATCTGTTGCAGACACAATCAGTCTACATGAACACTTAATGTTAGGTTTAAACCCTGTCTGCTTGCTACATCGTCACAATTTAATTGGGCTACAAAAGCTGTGCACGCCAGCACCTCAACCGTGTTTTTGCACAGTGTGAATAATTCAGCATGGCGCGACTGCTCATACTTGTGCTTCTTTTGATCGTAAACCTAGGCAAAAAATGTCTTTGGAATAAAAAGTGTGTGTGTGTGAGTGGGGAGGGCAACTAACTTCACCCCTTCTCGTCTACTAACATTTGCTAGCGTGTTGAAAAGTGGTTTGTTTATAGAACAAATGCATTAAGACCTTCTGTTGTGTTCCATGTAACTCCGAATTGGAATTTCCAATTTTTGTAGAAGGCACTTAAGGGTTGGATTTGATAAACTATATAAAAATGGAGTTAAATTGATAAAAACATGTTACATTTGCAAATAGCTGAAATAAAGTAAACTACGTACTAAAATGACTAAAACTAGAACTGAAATAAAAATAATTTAACGCTAAATAGATAGAAATATTAAAAACATTTAAAATGACAAAAACACATGACATAATTAATAAATGCAAATTAAAACTAGTGACTGAAGAACTGAAGATATACAAGATAAAATATATATCAAGATAAAACCATTACTTATCCAAATTAAATGCATAAATGAATCAAAGCTCCTGTCTTACATGGCACAAAGTATTTTTTTCCAGATAAAATATCTAAAAAAGTCCTTGAAACAAGATAGATTTACTTGAAGTACTGCATAAGATATGAAGACATGTTTTCAGAGATTTAATCTTTTTATGAAAATGTCTTTTATTTTATTGAAAAAGTAGATTAATTATAAAAGAGAGAGAAAATTCTGCCAGAGAAAATATTATATCTTATGTTGTTTCTCAAGTAAATCTGTGCTGTTTTTAAAGTATTTTTACTTATTTATATATTTATTTTTTTGTGGAAACCAAAAAGTCACAAAAGAATAATTAAAAACTCATTAATGAGTAATTATGTGCAGTATACAAATCTCTTTGCAGAAGCAGGTGTGTAAAACACTGTAGCTGAGCTTATATCATAATTTTGCACCTGCGAAACAAATGACAACATTATGTAGCATTTTTTTTGGTCTGCAATTTCTTTGCTAGGATATTCAGGTGTTGAACACCTGAAAAACTAGCGCTTTTGACACAACACAACATGAAACACAACATTTGCCTTCAAAATCTGTTTTGTTTGAAGTGAATGTTCTACTAGTGATCAATGTGATTTTGTGTGACAGTGTAGCCCCATTGAAACCCTTTGCTGTGTGTAGGCTAAATGTTGACTATTAAATGTTACATGAATGTGCTAAAAGTCAAGAGAAGAGCAGCCTCTTCATGCCATGCCACATTACATATAATGGACTTTCTGCATAGACTATGGTACTCAGAAGCCAGCCTTGTTATCAAGAACATTATTATTTTATGCTATTTTTGCTCTGCTAGAGCAAAGGGTTATTTTCTTCCACCATGTGCCCAATCTTTGCACATGGCTAGCAACGTGACAATAGTTTTTGTAATACTGATGCTTGCAAAATATTACTTTTGCTACTTGGGGTTAGACTCTTGAATGCATTGTAATGTGAAAAATGTAAAAATATTTAGGCTTCTATAAGATAGCACTTAATAAATACCATATTCCTGTCCTGTAGCATCAACATTATCAGAATTTCGACATTTGTAAGTTGCATAAAGCAATTCATTTATTTATTTTGCATGTTATCCATCTTCTAAAAAAGTCTGCTCTTTCTCCAGTCTTTGTGCTTATCATAGGCTGTTTGTTCCAGTATCCTGTTTCATCGTGGTCACTCTCCAGTGGGCCGTTTTGTGTGTTTGGGGCAGTGTATCCTTTCCACCCCAGAGGCGCGATGACAGTGATGAAGAGGGCAGCAGTAACCTCAACAGGACCGCCATGGCCTTGGGAGGATCGCTCCGCTCTGCAGGGTGCCCAGTAATTTTCTATGCCGGTCTGGCAGGACACACATACTCAAGACAGCAGGATTGCCAAATACATAGTTATACAAGCAAACAGGTCAGGAGACAGGTGATTATTATGTTTTATATTATACAACAGATTTTATGTTATGTTACTATCATAATTTACAATTATTCAACCAAATGCTTTTTTTTTAAGTTGAAAAAAATGAGGAAAGGATTTCGTAACAGGACTTGACACTGTCATGGTCAACCTGATCTCATGATGAAAACCTCTCTGTGGGGCAAGATGCAAAATACGTACCACCCAGTGGCGGCTGCTGGTCTTTCAAAGAGGGGAAGCTCATTTTCGGCCTACATCATAAAAATTGTCCATTTATTTATACGGAAATTATTTTCAAGAAAATGCTCTGTGACCCTGTCGTACCAACTAGGCGTCTTTTCCAGTGATTTGACCAGTGTCCTCTCAATGGCCAGCAGAGCTAGGCTGCTTAAACGGCCTTGGCCCATTGTGTTACGGGTGTAGGACTTGAGCCGCTTTAAACAGGAGAAGCTCCTTTCTACACCTGCAGATGTAGCTCCAATTGTTGCCACTAATGAGAACAGTTTGTAAAGCTGAGGCATTGCACTGTCCAACTCCATGTCTTTAAAGACCCTCTGGGGTCTGAGGGTGTTTTGGGGGCCTGGAGAAGTTTTGACATGCCCTGACATTTGTGCTTTTTTCAGTTGCTTATAAATATATAAATGGCTAAAGTCTAATAACACTGTAAACAGCAAAAACAGGGCTACAATAATATGTTAACAGCACTTATGTACTTGATTTTGTTTTTGAGGAAACAACGTTTATGTGTGGTTAGTGAAAAACTAACATTTTGAAGTCACTGAAATAAGGCCATAAAAAACATACAGAACATTTGTTCACAAGACTTCTGAGAACTGGATCTTGTAGCCTAGAATTTTTGCTTCAAAATAATGTGAAAATCATCTTGTTTCTTTGCTCACAAAAAACAATATATTGATTTTTTGAGTAAAAAGGGTCTATGCGAGAAGGCGTCAACCTTCACATTCACACCTGAGAAGACAGGCCTGCATAATGAGCTTCATAATGAGCCATTTAGTCAAGTACTGCATGTGACTGAGAGGAAGAGTTACAAGAAATACATTGAAATATTTGTTTTGTTTGTAGTTTATTAAGTATATATTTAGCTATCACACAAAATAACTTGAGATTCACTTGTGAGTGCAGTTAAACATTTTATTAGGAACAATCAAAGCTGTCTTTCAAAGCTGACTTTTAAGCATCATTACTCCAGTCACACGATCCTTCAGAAATCATTCTAATATTGTGATTTGCTGCTAAAAAACATTTATTATTATGTTGAAAAGAGCTAAGAAGAATTTTTTATTTTTTTGATGAATAGAAAGTTCAGAAGAACAGCATCGTTTGTAACATGATACATGTCTTTATCATCACTTGTGTGCTAAATAAAAGTTTTAATTTCTATATATACTGTCTCCAAGCTTTTGCACCTGGCATTTTCATAGTGTATATTATTTATGTGCTCTGAAGAGGAAAAAACAACAACACATTTAGAAATTCTGGGTTATTTCTCTCAGCAGATCTTCTTCCAGAAACAGAAAGTATCCGGGATGAACTTGTTTGTTTCCGCTGACAGCATTAGATATAATGAGTTGACATCGCATTGGTTTCATACGGATTAGTTTAACATAGAATATTTGTTTTTGTATTCATGTTGTTTTATTTACGTGTCTGTGAAGAGGTGACAGAGACAGAGCACCCTGTTTATTTTCTCTATTTTTTTAAAAGCACATTGTTTTGTTGTTATTATGACTATACACAAATAAAAGTAGACCCTTTGCAGTTTCAAATGATAACTTGCTCTTATCTATACGATCAAAACTCGTGGAGTATTTTTAATTTGTTTCGCTTCGTAAAGAAAAACGAGACAGCCCGCACCGGTGGGTTAAGGAACACCAAGTAATCACACAGCTTTCTCCTGTTATGATGAAAACTGGCCAGCAATTTCGCCAAGCAAATACCAAGAAATAGGTTGCAGCAGTTTGTCAATCCGCTATGGGACTGAGCTCGAATAGCTTCAGCATCAGCGACTTCTTATAGGACACAATCGCTGTCAATCAAAAGGAGAGGCAGTCTTTCGACAGACCCTCCAATCATCACGCAGAAGCCCGGAGTCCAGCCCTGCGGGACATAATAGCAGCATTTATCCAATGACCGTCTAGTTTGGAAGAACTGAAAAAAACAGCTAAAAGCAGCCCCATTGAAGTCAATGGACGCTAGGCTTCAACAGGGAAATACACTGATGCTACAGGAATATATGAGAAGGAAATCGAGTCACCTGCTATATGTAGCTGATTCTGAATGAACTCGTCTTCGAGACGAATGTGTTCTAACGCATTTTTAATCAATAAAATGTTAACACAATAGTACATATTTGACCATTAATTTTCTGACATTATAGGGGAAGCCGAGCTTCCCTTGCAGTCTTAAAGAAATCCCCACTGGTACCACCATGTATATTTCGTGACATATTCGATGTGTAATGTCCACTGAGTGGTCCTAAAAGAGTGTTTGTTTTTTTCCCCCAGAACAGATGAATGTACGTTTTATGTGATGTTGGTTTTTGTACATGACACCGCAGTTCTGACTTGAAATGTCCATTGATTGCGCTATAACTTTAATGCTCCATGACGTTTTAAAATAACGTTCCAACTGCACTATGCCCCAAACCTACCTGATAACCTGGTAATACCGAACTCTGCTACTTCGCTTTGCTTCGTAGACAGAGTCTGGAAGGGTATAACTGACAAACGTTTACTTTCTCGTGGGGGGGCGCTTGTCTGAAGTTTAAAATCATTGGTGTAACCGTAAGCCAATCACATAACGTTTGTGTAAGTAACTTTAGAACTATTGTTCTAATTTTAGCTTTTAGGGAATCATTCTTAAGATTCAATATTTATATGATTAATTGATATTAATCAAAATGTCCAACTTATACCTTATTAACCATACCTCATTAACGACTTGTCCAGCAAGCATTAAACCAGTATGCCTTAACAATTCAGATTAATTCCGTGGCCACAGAGATACTGAATTGATTAGGTAATGTTGACATTAGGTAAAATTAGCATGAGTAAATTTTGAGCGTAGGTAACGGAATCTTTTTGGAAAATAATTAAGATTTGAAAATCACATAGCAACAGACAAGAGATTTCTTAATAGAATCAAAGTTTATTTCACTACTCTAACACAATACTAAGCTAAACAACACAAAACAGAATACGCAAACACACACACACACACACACACATTGCAGGCAATTAATTGTTTTGATCTGAAGAGAGTTTTAGGTTCTAATGCTCGTTTTCAAGAATGCTCTAACTTCAACCTGAGGGAAATCACAAGCATGGAACTTCACTATCTTTACTCTTAAAGATAACTACAACCAGTTTCCAGCAGAATTAGGAAATATTGTTTGACTTTCCTTGCTTTCAGCTGAGTTTCCGTTCGTTCCTGGTTAAGGGAACCCTGGGGTGCGGATTGGCTGCTGATGTGTCGTCACTTAATCATAGTTTTTTTTTTGAAAACGATTACAAATGCTCACTGTTTTACTGCCTCTAGTGTTTGTTTTTGTTGGAAACTGCAGGGATATGTACTACTGAGAGAACTGTTATCAGATTGGAGAGTGAGACCGATAGAAGGATGAGGGAAGATGTGTGAAGGACCAGGATGGCAGTGATAGTGACACCCTGTGCCCTGAAATCCCAACGGACCTTTTCTAGTGCTGATAACAAATGAAACCATGTGTGTTCTTTTACTTCCGGCTTTGCTACTGTTCGGACGCTCTTGCTTATTGCTCTGCGCTTTGCTCCCTATTTTTGCATTTTTCTCATATCTCTCCAAGATTTTAACTTCAGCAGATCAGCACAGTGCTCAGACAACACATTTTTTGGGGGGAAAATTAAGACTTTCTCCCAGCAGTTTACATTCCAGAGACGGAAAAACACAGCTGTCTACATTCAAACAGACGAGAGAAAATGCCTCTCGTGGAATCTTCCTGCTGCATGAACTGCCACAAACTTCTACAAAGGATTGCGGTTCTTGAAACAAAGTTACTTGCTGGACTTCCAAAACAGGCGGAACACACAGCAGACGGTCATCACGGACCCCCTCAGCATACAGCTGGTGAGTCCTCTGAATCTCAAAAGTTTATACAAAGTGTAGAGGAAAAAGCCGAAACAGATCGACAGACAAATCGATGGCACAAACAGGGAGCGAGACCTAAAGGCAATCGAGACATCAGATTATCACGAGTATCTCATATTGCTGCCGTAGCATCCTCTACCCCAGATACGGCTATGACAAGACTTGTAAACACTGGTATCTTACCACCCCCTTTACATCTTGAGAACAGATTTGAAGCATTAATGAATGTGGGAGAGAAATCCGCAAATGTGACTAAACACGGATCGAATCAGCCAGCAGCTAACATCGCTACTAACAGGCGCTCAAGGTCGAGCAGACAGCGGCTTTCAGCTCCGAGCGCAGCCGAGCCCAGGACTCTGATAGTGGGTGATGCTATTATCAGAAACATCAGTTACAGGACTACAACTACATACTGCCTTCCTCAAGCAAATGTCTCTGATGTGAACAAAGAACTTCGGAACATTCTGATGAAGCACAAGACTGCAAATCGAGTCATCATCCATGTGGGGAAGAATGATATTCGGAAGGAGCAGTCAGAACTCCTTAAGAAGGATTTCAGTGAACTCTTTGAAACGCTTCAAAGTCTTGAAGTTCAGTCGTTCATCAGTGGACCACTCCCAGCAAGGGGAACTAACATGTTCTCACGGTTGCTTGGGCTGAATACATGGCTACAAAGAACCTGCAGTATAAAAGGAGTCAACTTCATCGACAACTTCAATCTTTTCTGGGGCCACAGACAACTGTTTAAACCGGATGGCCTCCACCTAAACAGACTCGGTGCAAGAGTGCTTAAGGACAATATCTATTTCTCCCTCTGTCATCCTTCAGCGGTGTGTGCCAATCTACTCGGCCTGAATGGCACACACACACACCTGGACAGAATATGAGTGACCACAGGAATTCATGTCAGCTTCTGAGTCAACATGTGGTTGACACATCCCACAAGGATACTGATAACACCACGCAGCCACAACAAGCACTGCTCATGGACATCCCGGCTGAGCCCTGCCCACAGAGCTCATCACATGCAGACTGTGACGTACTACAACAGCTCCAACAGCTCCAAGACTCAGCACCCAAGGACGACTTTCTGGAAAACAGCATCTCACAGCCACCGGAAACACCAGAGCCAGAGCCCTGCTCACCAGACACACTTTCCCTCTCTCCAGAATCTCCACTTCTAAGCTTCTCACAGAAAATGGAGGAACTGGTGTATGCTGGGACCAAACTCTCCCACTCTTTCGCTGCAAGCCCCCAGATATCAACTAAAAAACGGCGGGCCCCACAACAACCAAAGACTGCAGGCCCAGCTCACCCTCCTCCTCCTGCGAGAGCTCTCCGGCCGCTGCCACAACGCCAGGGCCCAAACCCCTCTCCATCTGGTGTAGGTGAACCAAAAACAACTGATAACAGCTCTCAGTGATATGTGTCGGGTCCCCGCTATATTAGCAGCAACATTCACAAATGTTTACAGAACAAGCGGGAACCCAGTGTGCCTGTAGCCTCCTCTATTTCTGTTTTATTAAGCAATAGAAAGTCTAAGGCCTTCTCAAGCCGTACGGCTGACCCATCTAACCTGCGGCCTATAATGCATCAATCTAAGATTGCTGTAGAGACAAAATGTAAATCCATCAAGTTAGCATTTTTAAACATTCGCTCACTTAAAAATAAATCATTTCTGATCAACGATTTAATAACCACAAACAACCTGGATTTTATGTTTCTAAATGAAACATGGTTAGAAGACAGCTGCAGTTCAACAGTCCTCACTGAAACAGCCCCTCCTAACTTTAATTTTATAAGTGTCTGCAGGACTGTTAGGAGAGGTGGAGGTGTAGCTGCTCTGTTTAAAGATGTTTATCAGTGCAAGCAAATGTCATTTGGTCAGTATTCATCTTTTGAATACCTAGGTATTGTGCTGAAAGGTGCTCCACGCACCCTGTTTATCATTATTTACAGGCCTCCAAAATATTCTCCAGCCTTTGTTGATGATTTCACTGAACTGTTATCAATGATTTCCTCAGAGTTTGACTGTTTTGCTATTGCAGGGGATTTTAATATTCACATAGATAATGCAGAAATCAAAACTACAAAAGAAATTATAACTGTTTTAAACACTTTTGACCTGAGTCAGCATGTGCACGGACCCACACACAATCGTGGACACACCTTAGATTTACTCATCAGTAGAGGTCTAAACATCTCATCCATTGTAATCAAGGATGTAGCACTATCTGATCACTTCTGTATTTTCTTTGATATATTGATCTCAGTCACCACTGAATCTAGATCTGTCTCTATCAGAAAGAGATGCATTACCGAGAACACTGGTGCGCTATTTATGGAGGCAATATCATTAACACCAAGCATTTCTGCAGACTCTGTTGATCTTCTCCTTGAGTCATTTAACTCAAAAGTTAAGAATGTTATTGATGATATTGCCCCGATAAAGGTCAGCAAGAAGACGGGGAAACAGAAATCAATTTGGAGAAAATCAACAGCAGTTCAGAGCATGAAAAGACAATGCAGAAAAGCTGAGCGGATGTGGCGGAAGACGAAACTCGAAATCCACTATAGCTTCTATAAAGACAGCCTTCATGCTTTCAATGTGGAACTAGCCACAGCTAGACAGACTTTCTTTTCAAACCTTATAAACAGTAACTTAAACAACACTCGCACTCTTTTTGCGACTGTTGAGAGACTGACAAACCCCCCAAGTCAGATTCCCAGTGAAATGCTCTCCGACAGCAAATGCAATGAGTTTGCTTCCTTCTTTTCTGAGAAGATAAATAATATCAGAAAGGAGATTGGCACATCCTCAAGTTATGCAGAGGTCACACAGATTCGACCGCAATTTATAAAAGAAGTGACTATGTGTGTTTTTAAAGAAATTGACAACAAAATTTTGGAAGAAATAGTACAGCACCTTAAATCTTCAACCTGCTATCTTGACACACTTCCCACATCCTTTTTCAAAAATGTGCTTAACTGTTTAGAAGCTGATCTCTTAGAAGTGGTGAACGCCTCACTTCTTTCTGGGACTTTTCCAAACTCCCTTAAAACTGCAGTTGTTAAGCCCCTTCTGAAAAAGCGCAATCTTGATAACACCATGTTGAGCAACTATAGACCCATATCAAATCTTCCTTTCATAGGTAAGATTATTGAAAAGGTAGTTTTTAATCAGCTGAACAACTACTTAAACTCAAATGGATACCTGGACAATTTTCAATCTGGTTTCCGAGCACATCACAGCACAGAGACAGCACTCATTAAGATAATAAATGATATTCGCGTCAATTCTGATTCTGGCAAAATATCAGTGCTGGTACTACTAGATCTTAGTGCTGCGTTTGACACTGTCGATCATAACATACTTCTAGAGAGACTGGAAAACTGGGTCGGGCTTTCTGGGATGGCACTCAAATGGTTCAGGTCATACTTAGAAGGGAGAGGTTATTATGTGAGTATAGGAGAGCATAAGTCTAAGTGGACGGCCATGACATGTGGAGTCCCACAAGGCTCAATTCTTGCACCGCTCTTGTTTAACCTGTATATGCTCCCACTAAGTCAGATAATGAGGAAGAACCAAATTGCCTATCACAGCTATGCTGATGATACCCAGATTTACCTAGCCTTATCTCCAAATGACTACAGCCCCATTGACTCCCTCTGCCAATGCATTGATGAAATTAACAGTTGGATGTGCCAGAACTTTCTTCAGTTAAACAAGGAGAAAACTGAAATCATTGCATTTGGAAAGAAAGATGAAGTTCTCAAGGTGAATGCATACCTTGACTCTAGGGGTCAAACAACTAAAAATCAAGTCAGAAATCTTGGGGTGATTCTAGAGACAGACCTTAGTTTCAGTAGTCATGTCAAAGCAGTAACTAAATCAGCATACTATCATCTCAAAAATATAGCAAGAATTAGATGTTTTGTTTCCAATCAAGACTTGGAGAAACTTGTTCATGCCTTTATCACCAGCAGGGTGGATTACTGTAATGGTCTCCTCACCGGCCTTCCCAAGAAGACCATTAGACAACTGCAGCTCATCCAGAATGCTGCTGCCAGGATTCTGACTAGAACCAGAAAATCTGAGCATATCACACCAGTCCTCAGGTCCTTACACTGGCTTCCAGTTACATTTAGGATTGATTTTAAAGTACTTTTACTCGTTTATAAGTCACTCAATGGCCTAGGACCTAAATATATTGCTGATATGCTCACTGAATATAAACCGAACAGACCACTCAGATCATTAGGATCGAGTCAGTTAGAAATACCAAGGGTTCACACAAAACAAGGGGAGTCTGCTTTTAGCTATTATGCCGCCCACAGTTGGAACCAGCTTCCAGAAGAGATCAGATGTGCTAAAACATTAGCCACATTTAAATCAAGACTCAAAACTCATCTGTTTAACTGTGCATTTGTTGAATGAGCACTGTGCTATATGTCCGAACTGACTGCAATAAATTTTAGGTTTAATCATTTTCTTTAAATTTATTTTAAATCATTCTCTATATCATTTTAAAATTCCTTGTTTTTATTATTTTTATTTCCATGTTTTTATTGATTTTAATGTCTATTTCACTTTCTTTTATGTAAAAGCACTTTGAATTACCACTGTGTATGAAATGTGCTATATAAATAAACTTGCCTTGCCTTGCCTTGCCTATCAGCAGCCAAATACACACTTCAGTTAAAGGGTTACTCCACCCCAAAATGAAAATTTTGTCATTAATCACTTACTCCCATGTCGTTCCAAACCTGTAAAAGCTTTGTTTGTCTTCGGAAGACAATTGAAGATATTTTGGATGAAAACCGGGACGCTTGTGACTGTCCCATTGACTGCCAAGTAAATAACACTGTCAAGGCCAGTGTTGGGGAAAGTTACTTTTAAAAGTAATGCATTACAATATTGCGTTACTCCTTAAAGTAACTAATTATGTTACTAAGTTACTTTTTATGGAAAGTAATGCGTTACTTTACTTTTGTGTCACTTTTTAAATCTGGGCTGGGCTTACTTGGTTGTTTTTAATATAAAAAAGTTATTTTACAAATGTAAAAGCCCTTTCACAACAAAAGTGAAATGAATGAGCCTCAGGCTGAAGGAAATGTAAATTCACATCTGTACAGTAGAAGGCGCAGCTGAAACAAATTTCATTTAAGAATATGATGCAGGAGATGAAAGTTCAACACTATTCAGCGAAAACAAAAACGTATGTAATTTTTGCTTAGTATGGTTGAATTGGATCATCGAAGGTCAGTAGCAAAGACATTGGTTAATAAAATGGGATTAAATACATAAATGATATTTGTCTTATTTAACATATTTGATATTTGCAGGTTTGTATAATATTCTGAGTTTGCATTTGACTGTTTTTGTGCAGCTGAGATGAGTAAATACATGTTCATATTTAGTCTAGAACTATACAGTAAGATCATGTTCACACAGTGCACACAACACATCTGCACTTACTCCTGATTTCATGGCAATACAAGAGCTGTCAGTCAAGTTATGGGAAACAAAGTAACTGGCGTTACTTATTTGAAAAAGTAACTCAGATATTTTCTTCTAAATTAAAAAGTAATGTGTTTCTTTACTAGTTACTTAAAATAATCTGATTACGTAACTCGCATTACTAGTAATGTGTTACCCCCCAACACTGGTCAAGGCCCAGAAGAGTATGAAAGACATCATCAGAATAGTCCATCTGCCATCAGTGGTTCAGTCTGAATTTATTGAAGCGACGAGCTACTTTTTCTGTGCAAAGAAAACAAAAATAACGACTTCAACAATTCGTCTCCTCAACAACTCTGTAGCGCCATTTTGTAGAATATCCGCTGGACGCAAATAGCATACGCTGCTCTGTGTCAGCCGCACCACAAGGATACATTTTCTACATTTATTTACGCTTTGATTTGAACGAAAACAGCATATCCGTGTGGTGCGGCTGACACAGAACTGTGTACGCTATTTGCATCCAGCGGGTATTCTCCAAAATTGTACTACGGTGGCGCTGCGGAGTCGCGGAGGAGATGAATTGTTGAATAAAGTCGTTATTTTTGTTTTCTTTGCCCAGAAAAGTGTTCTCGTCGTTTCATTAAATTCAGATTGATCCACTGATGGCAGATGGACTATTTTGACTATGTCTTTCATACTTTTCTGGGCCTTGACAGTGTAAGGATAAAAGAACCTCCTGAGAAACAGACAATACAAACATGCATGTGGATCTTCGAGAGACCCCACAGAGTGGAGGTACAGGAAACTTCCTTCCCTTTTTTCCATTTGCTTCTTCTTAAATCCCTTCACCATCCTTTCCTTCTACCCAGTCTGCTCAAAATGGTCAATAGTAGATTGTTGTTGCGAAACATCAGACTGAGAGGGATCCATTTGCAGCTCTTTATTCTCAGAATAGTCAGACAGAACAGGGTAAATCACCGACAGTAGAATCAACGTAGAATAGGCAGAAATCGTAGTCAGATAAACAGGCAGAATAGTCAGGGCAGGCAGCTTACAATCAGAGTCCGGGTAACAATCCAAGTCGGGGCAACCAGAGAAGAATCACAGAGTCGATGAACCAGGCAGAGATAGCAACCAAAGTAAACACGGATAGAAAACGCTCGGAAATGACAGCCAGGGCAAATCAAGACTTCGCGGTGTGTGTGTGGAAGTGTGCTGCTTATATGTGTGTGTGTAAATGAGGTGCAGGTGTGGCAAGGCAATCAGGCCCAGGTATGAGGGATGATGGGAAACTGAGTTCGAATGAGGTTAGTACTCTGGGGATGGCTCCCTCTGGTGGTGCAGAGGGGGCGTGACGGGAGCCTCAATCATAACAGAGCCCTCCCCCTGCGAGCGGCTCCTGACGCGAGGAGGTAAACGACGCCGGGGTCTTCCACGGGGTCGAGGGGCCGGTTTTCCCGGGTGCAATCGGTGGAACTCCTCTGTGAGAGTGGGGTCCAGGATATCACCTGCGTTGACCCATGATCGCTCTTCCGGACCGTACCCCTCCCAATCGACCAGATACTGTAGTGCGCCGCCCCGGCGTCTGGAGTCTAGCAGTTCATGCACTCGATAGGCCTCCTCGCCGTCGACCAGCATGGGCGGGGGAGTCTGTGGCTCGGCTCCCTCCTCAGACGCCCCTCCCGGACCACCAGCGGGTTTCAGTAGGGATACATGAAAAGTGGGAGAAATACGATAATTAGAGGGCAGTTCTAATCGAAAGGATACTGGATTAATTTGTCTAGAAATTTTGAATGGCCCAACATACCTGGGACTGAGTTTCTTGCAGGGAAGTCGGAGGCGAATATCCCGGGTCGAGAGCCAGACCCACTGCCCTGGCTGATAGACAGGGCCCGGTCGTCGGTGTTGGTTGGCCTGAGCCTCCTGGCGCCTGACAGCTCGTAGAAGGTGGGTGTGAGCTCGATCCCAGATCTCCTCACTGTGTCGAAGCCACTCAGTTATCGAGGGTAGTTCGGTGGGTTCTCCTGACCATGGGAACATTGGCGGTTGGAATCCGAGGGTACATTGAAAGGGAGTCATGCCGGTAGCCGGCTTGGTCAGGGAGTTTTGAGCATATTCTGCCCACATCAGATATCGACTCCACTCCGTCTGGTGATTTTGGCAGTAGGAGCGGAGGAAGCGAATGACCTCCTGATTCAGGCGCTCGGTTTGGCCATTCGATTGGGGATGATAACCTGAGGTGAGACTGATATTGACATTCAGGCTTTTGAAGAAGGCTTTCCATACCCTTGAGGTGAATTGGGGACCTCGATCGGAGACGATGTCGTCAGGCAGGCCATAGTAGCGGAACACTTGGTTGCATAGTAATTCGGCAGTCTCTAGGGCCGTGGGTAATTTGGGCAGAGATATGAGGCGACAGGCTTTGGAGAATCGATCAATTATGGTGAGAATGGTGGTGTTACTGTAGGAGTTGGGTAGGTCAGTGATGAAATCGATTGCGATGTGCGACCAAGGACGTCGAGGTGTGGGTAATGGTTTCAGCAGGCCGGCAGGTAATTGTCTGGGTGATTTGGTTGTGTTGCAGACATTGCAGTTGTGAATGAATTCAGTTGTGTCGGTAAAGAGTGTGGGCCACCAGAAGCGATTTCGTAGGAGGTGTTCTGTAGCCGTGATTCCTGGGTGACCTGAACTGGGATTTGAGTGAACCTGAGTGAGAAGTGGTTTACGGAAAGGTTCTGGAATGAATTCTAGGTTGGCAGGACATTCTGGGGGAGGTTGAGTCTGTTGATTGGCGTGAGCGATTTCGGTCATTATATCCCATTGAACGGGAGCCAGCAGAAGCTTTTCGGGAATTATGTTCTCGGAGGGGCCTGAGTGGTTGCTATCCTCAATCTGACGGGAGAGTGCATCAGCCTTAGTATTCTTGGTACCTGGTCGATAAGTCACTGTGAAGTGGAATCGTGTGAAGAACAGTGCCCATCTGGCTTGTCTGGGGTTCAGACGTTTAGCCGAGCGTAAGTATTCTAGGTTCTTGTGGTCTGTGAGAACGGTAAAGGGGTGTGCAGCTCCCTCAAGCCAGTGGCGCCACTCCTCTATTGCTAACTTTATGGCTAGTAGTTCACGATTGCCCACATCGTAATTTCTTTCAGCATGAGAAAGTTTGCGGGAAAAGAAAGCGCAAGGGTGAACCTTCGAGGACTCACTCTGTCGCTGGGATAATATGGCCCCTACCCCTGTATTAGAGGCGTCGACCTCGACGATGAACTGGCGCTCTGGGTCAGGATGTCGCAGAATGGGTGCTGTGGTGAAACGGGTCTTTAGTTTGTTAAAAGAGAGGAGTGCCTCGGGCGTCCAGCTCAGACGTGATGTGTTGCGTTTGGTCATAGCGGTGAGCGGAGAAGCGACGGAACTGAAGTTTCTGATGAAGCGTCGATAGAAGTTAGCAAACCCCAGGAAACGTTGTAATTCCTTTACTGTTTGAGGCTGTGGCCAGTCGAGTACCGCCCGAACCTTCTTGTCGTCCATAGCCACTCCGTCTTGACTGATTACATATCCTAGGAAGGAGGTGCTGGTTTGGTGGAACTCACATTTCTCTGCCTTTACGTAGAGCTGATGTTGAAGTAATCGCTCGAGAACTGATCGGACGTGTCGGGTATGTTCCTCTTGAGTGTCTGAATAAATCAGGATGTCGTCAATGTAAACTATTACCCATCTGTCCAACATGTTGCGGAAGATGTCGTTCATGAAAGCTTGAAAGACTGATGGACTGTTGGCGAGCCCGAAGGGCATAACCAAGTACTCATAGTGCCCACTAGTGGTAGAGAAGGCTGTTTTCCATTCATCTCCCTCACGGATTCGGACCAGATTATAGGCGTTGCGTAAATCTAGCTTGGTGTAGAATCTTGCCTTTCGCAACTGTTCGAGGGCTGCTGGGACAAGAGGCAGTGGGTAGCGAAACTTTACCGTGATATCATTCAAGCCTCGATAGTCAATGCATGGTCTGAGCCCTCCGTCCTTCTTCTTAACAAAGAAAAAACCCGCGGATGCAGGAGAGGTGGATTTTCTGATGAACCCCTTGTCTAGTTCCTCCTGAATATAGGTTCTCATGGACTCTGATTCTGGTTGTGATAGAGGGAAAATTCTTCCCTTGGGTGGAGTGGTGCCTGGCAGAAGATCGATCGCGCAATCGACTGAGCGGTGAGTGGGGAGCTGTGAAGCTTTCTTCTTGCTGAAAACCTCTGCGAGGTCGGCATATTCAGGGGGCAGATTAAGTGTGTCTTTAGCGTGATTTGTTGTGACTGGGGTTGTGTTGGGGTTTTTGGTTACTCTAGATAGACATTGTTCCTTACACGTAGGTCCCCATTCTGTAATCTGTCCCTCTCTCCAGGATATTTGTGGATCGTGGGTTCGAAGCCAGGGGAGGCCAAGAATCAACGGGTGAGTGGGTGATTGAATTACATAGAACCGAATCCTCTCTGAGTGAAGGGTGCCGATGTGTAGTTGAACGGGCTCGGTGAGGCGGAGAATTTTTCCTTTGCCCAGAGGACGGCCATCTAGCGCCTCCACTGCCAAGGAGGAATCACAAGAGGTTAGTTTTAGGTAATGTTGCCTGACAAACTCACTGTCAATGAAATTTCCCGCGGCACCTGAGTCTAGAAGTGCCATGGTCTGAATTGTTTGACTCGGAGTGGTTAATCTGACAGAAAGCTTAATACTAGAAGTTGGGCTGAGCGAGAGAGGAACGTCACTCACCGAGCGTTGAGCTGATGATGGCCGAACGGGGCAGGTGTTTCTCACATGGCCTGCCCGACCGCAGTACAGACAGAGTTGGTTCTGCATGCGATGTTGTCTTTCCTCAGGAGTAAGGTGAGTAAATCCAAGTTGCATGGGTTCAACGGGGCTTTGAACTTTGGGTGGTAGGCATGGTGCTGATCGTGTGGTGCAACGGGAGCGAATCAGGTTATCAATGTGGATCGTAAGCTCAATGAACTGGTTAAGATCTTTCCCCTCATCCCGACAGGCTAGCTCCGATTGTAGCTCGATGTTCAGACCCTTTCGGAACAGCAATTTCAGGGTATCCTCCACCATCGTAGTTTGCGCTGCCAGAGTACGAAAACTTAATGCATATTCTGCCGCAGTCCTTCCTCCCTGCGATAGTGTCAAAAGCTGCTCTCCTGCACCTCTTCCTTCAGCTGGATGTTCGAACACCTCCTTGAAGTGTTGGAGGAAGGAAGCAAAAGTGGGGAAGGTTGAACCATCGGTCCTCCATACTGCCGTAGCCCACTCCAGAGCCTTGTCGGTGAGCAGAGAGCATACGAAAGCGATGCGGCTAGACTCAGTGGGGTATAGTGAAGGTTGCTGATTGACGAAGAGTGAGCACTGTAATAAGAAACCTTTGCATTTGGTTGGATTCCCGCCGAACTTCTCGGGAAAGGCAAGTCGTGGGCTGACAGAAGTAGTTTGCATGACAGGAGGATTGTTAGGAACAGGTGGCGGGTTAACAACGACTGGTGGTTGAACTATGTGCAAACCTTGCAAGGTTGTAACGAGCTCCTCAGTGAGGGTGGTGAGTCGCTGCAGCTGATGTTGATGCATCGCGAGTTGCGAGGCTTGAGCCGAGAGTTCGGTGGTCAGCTGTATAAGCGCTGCTGGATCGCTGTTTGGCGAAGTCTTCTGTTGCGAAACATCAGACTGAGAGGGATCCATTTGCAGCTCTTTATTCTCAGAATAGTCAGACAGAACAGGGTAAATCACCGACAGTAGAATCAACGTAGAATAGGCAGAAATCGTAGTCAGATAAACAGGCAGAATAGTCAGGGCAGGCAGCTTACAATCAGAGTCCGGGTAACAATCCAAGTCGGGGCAACCAGAGAAGAATCACAGAGTCGATGAACCAGGCAGAGATAGCAACCAAAGTAAACACGGATAGAAAACGCTCGGAAATGACAGCCAGGGCAAATCAAGACTTCGCGGTGTGTGTGTGGAAGTGTAGTAGAATCAACGTAGAATAGGCAGAAATCGTAGTCAGATAAACAGGCAGAATAGTCAGGGCAGGCAGCTTACAATCAGAGTCCGGGTAACAATCCAAGTCGGGGCAACCAGAGAAGAATCACAGAGTCGATGAACCAGGCAGAGATAGCAACCAAAGTAAACACGGATAGAAAACGCTCGGAAATGACAGCCAGGGCAAATCAAGACTTCGCAGTGTGTGTGTGGAAGTGTGCTGCTTATATGTGTGTGTGTAAATGAGGTGCAGGTGTGGCAAGGCAATCAGGCCCAGGTATGAGGGATGATGGGAAACTGAGTTCGAATGAGGTTAGTACTCTGGGGATGGCTCCCTCTGGTGGTGCAGAGGGGGCGTGACGGGAGCCTCAATCATAACAATTGTAATGTTCTACATTAATGCAAGTTTTATTCACAGTCAGGGCGACTGGTGCAATGGTCTCATTCTTATAAGAAGTAAACTAAAAGGTAATACAGATCCTAAGAGTTTAGAGATATTTTGCACACTGTAGAGGGCGGGTCAGTTCCCAGTGTCTCTCATGCAAATTACCTTCTGTCCCAAAAGGTGATAACTCTACTTGATCAATGTAAATTCCAATTGTTAGTTCCTGTCTCCATCTCGGGGGACGTTGGTCTTGGTCTGAAGTACTTAAGGAAATGTTATAAAAGCATCGGGGCCTTCTGTAGCCGAAATGAGCCCGTGGTGTTATTTATGTATTAAAATTATGTATTTTTCTAAAGTCAGGAATGCATCTTACTCTTAGATTCATCTTTGAGAATTTGATGTCTTGTTTTGATTTGATATATTTGAATTGGCTGTATAATTGGCATAATACATATTTACCTGACTGATAATAAATTATTACATTTTATTCTGACTTACTCTGAAATAATTTTCTCAAGTAGATTAAGGGAAGACGTATGTTACCGCAAATATGCGTCCAGGGTTAATTACATACTAGATCTCAGGTTAGATGGAGCATGGGCACATCAAGTGAGTTTCTAGATTTCTGACTAACTGCTTGAATTTAGTTAAGTTGTTATGCAGTTGCATTAACTATGGGGGGGCTAGATAAAATACCTATTGAAGTACCAGTATGGTTTGGGCATATTTCAGAGTACTAGCCATAACCTCTGGTTATTGTCTCAGTTTTATTCAAGTTGTTATATAGTTAAAACTAACTATAGGGGGCTTGATAAAACACTATTGAAGTATTAGAATATTTCATAGTGTAAGCCATAACCTCTGATTATTGTTTGAGCTTTAACTAAATTGTTACATAGGTGACTTTAGGGGGCTAAACAGAACCACTATTTAAAACATGACAAGCATGGGGCGGTCTATTAAATAGTTAGTCATAACCTCTGACTACTGATCAGACTGGAGGATTTGTGACCGTGGGGCCCACGTAAAACGGCCGACGTGAGGCACCCTGAGCGACATAGATTCCTAATGAACGAGTAAATATAAAATAAAGAGTTAACTATAATAATCAAATGTCAGAAGAATACTAATTAGAAACAGACAAACAACCAATTTGCATTTCAACCTAATTTCGAGGTCATAGTAAAATGTAGTCACAAGCCTCCCGGTTTTCATCCAAAATATCTTAAATTGTGTTCCGAAGATGAACAAAGCTTTTACGGGGGTGGAACGACATGGGGGTAAGTGATTAATGACAAAAATTTCATTTTGGGGTGGAGTTACCCTTTAAATGATTGCCAGTCCTCTTACGTGCTTAGTGTTTAATACAAATGGAAGAGTGAAAACGCTGACAACACCCCGATTTTCAAGTGGTGTTTTTAAGTTGTTTTTAATAAATTTAATGAGTGACTTAAATTTTAAAGACAATATCATTTACTTCACCAATGAAAAATAGTTCCAAAAAAAGTCAAAACAGAATTGCAAATCTAGCAATACGACTCATTTGAATGAATGGCTAAAGAAGATGGCGCCGGTGAGATCGGCTGCCGTCACGACTGCTCCGACCAAACTTTGTCTTTTTTGTTATTTTTTCGTATTGTTAACTATAAACACCGGTTTCTTTTTGTAAGATGGCCATTCTTACATACGACAGGGCCACTCTTATTTCTATTGGTGCACAATGCACTAACCTTTCGCCGATTTTGAACCCGGACCCATCCTGGCCAAGCGAGATCCTGAGGAGGAACAAAGGACCCGACCCGTACCGGCGTCCTCGAGGGAAACGAGCCGGCGTCAGGAACAGGCTGAGGGCTCGCGCACACCGCGCTCCCTTACCAAGTGTCCTGCTCGCCAATGTCCAGTCGCTGGATAACAAACTCGATGACCTCAGGGCAAGAGTCAGGTTCCAGAGGGACATTCGGGACTGCAACCTTCTCTGCTTCACCGAGACATGGCTGAACCCAGCGGTACCAGACCACGCCATCCAGCCGGCCGAGTTCTTCTCGGTTTACCGCATGGACAGAACGCTGGACTCGGGGAAGACTAGGGGAGGTGGAGTATGTCTGATGGTGAACAAACACTGGTGTGACGGCGCGAGCATTGTTCCCCTCTCACGCTCCTGCACACCGAATCTTGAACTTCTGACCATCAAATGTCGCCCTTTTTATCTCCCTCGGGAATTTAGCTCGGTCATCGTCAGTGCCGTTTATATTCCACCTCAAGCGGACACGGACACTGCGATATGGGATTTACATGAAACACTACACCTTCACCAGACACAGCACCGGGACGCCGCATTCATTGTTTTGGGAGATTTCAACAGTGCCAACCTCAAGCGTGCACTGCCGAACTTCCATCAGCACATCAGCTGCCCCACCAGGGGCGAAAGGACATTAGATCACTGTTACACCCCATACAAGAACAGCTACAAGGCACAGTCACAACCACCGTTTGGGAAATCGGACCACGCCGCCATCTTCCTCATGCCTGTTTACAAACAGAGGCTGAAACAGGAAGCCCCGGTGCAGAGGGAGGTCCAACGCTGGACGGACCAATCGGTGGCCGCTCTGCAGGACGCGCTAGATGACGCAGACTGGGACATGTTCCGGCGCAGCTCTGATGACGTCAGCTTGTTTACGGAAGCGGTTGTGGGATTTATAGAGAAACTAATGGATGATACGGTGCAGAAAACCATCATCAGGACGTTTCCCAACCAGAAGCCGTGGGTGGATAAAACCATCCGCGACGCCCTGAGATCCCGCTCCGCTGCCTACAACACAGGGCTCATCACCGGGAACATGGATGATTACAAGGCTGCATCTTACAGCGTGCGCAGATCGGTGAAGGAGGCGAAGCAGCGCTACGGGAGGAAACTAGAGTCGCAATTCCAACATGGCGACTCTAGGAGCCTGTGGCAGGGACTTAGAACCATCACGGACTATAAAACACCACCCTCCAGATCGGGGAATGCGGACGCCTCTCTGGCTGACGAGCTGAACACTTTTTATGCTCGCTTCGAGGCTGCAGCTAATCACGCTAACGGCGCTAGCAGTGCTAACTGCATGCACGCTGAGGAAGCCGGTGAGGACAACGTATTCACCATCACGGAGCATGACGTGAGGAGGGCATTCAAGAGAGTGAACATCAGGAAGGCAGCAGGACCAGATGGCATCACAGGTCGGGTTCTGAAGGCCTGCGCTGACCAGCTAGCACCGGTGTTCACCGAGATCTTCAACCTCTCCCTGGAACAGTCCATAGTCCCCTCATGCTTTAAGCAGTCCACCATTGTTCCTGTCCCCAAGAAACCGCAGCCCACCTGCCTAAACGACTATCGCCCTGTAGCCCTCACATCAGTGGTGATGAAGTGCTTTGAGAGACTGGTCAGAGACTTCATCATTGCATCACTACCAGACACACTGGATCCACTACAGTTTGCATACAGACATAACCGCTCCACGGAGGATGCCATCTCACACCTCCTCCACACCACAACAAGTCACCTGGACTGCAGAAAAGGGAATTATGTAAAAATGCTGTTTGTGGACTACAGTTCAGCGTTTAACACCATAATTCCCTCCACACTCACCTCCAAGTTGGAGGTCCTTGGTCTCAGCACATCCTTGTGCCAATGGATCTCCAGCTTCCTGAAGGACAGACAGCAAGCCGTACGGATGGGTAAACACACCTCATCCTCCATCACCCTAAGCACTGGAGCCCCTCAAGGTTGTGTTCTGAGCCCCCTGCTGTACTCACTGTACACTTATGACTGTGTGGCCACTTCCAACTCCACCACCATCATTAAGTTTGCTGATGACACTGTTGTGTTGGGCCTGATCTCAGACAACGACGAGACGGCCTACATACAGGAGATTAAGAACCTGGAGAGTTGGTGCCAGGTGAATAGTCTACACCTGAACATCAGCAAAACTAAGGAGCTGATAGTGGACTTCAGTACGAAGCAGGAGCGGTCGTACCAGCCGATCACGATCAGCGGGACTCCAGTGGAGAGAGTGGACAGCTTCAGATACCTGGGTGTTCACATCACGCAGGACTTGACTTGGTCCTGTCATACCAGCACCCTGGTGAAGAAGGCCAGGCAGCGTCTGTACCATCTGAGACGCTTAAAGGACTTTAGACTTCCCTCTCGGGTGCTTAAGACTTTTTACACCTGCACCATCGAGAGCGTCCTGACGGGCAGCATCACTTCCTGGTTCGGGAACTGCACTATGCAGGACAGACGAGCCCTCCAGAGGGTGGTGCGTTCAGCGGAACGTACCATTCACACCGAGCTCCCTAACCTGCAGGACATCTACAGCAAGCGGTGCCTGACCAGGGCCAGGAAGATAGTGAAGGACCTCAGCCATCCCAACAATGGACTCTTTTCTCTGCTGCGTTCAGGGAGACGCTTCCGCTCCATGAAGGCGAACACAGAGAGAATGAGGAGGAGCTTCTTCCCGCAGGCCATTCGGAGTCTAAACCACTCTCCACTCTAATCACATCACCCCACACTTCCACTTTGCACATTTTTCAAGTACAATCTGCACTAATTTGTAGAAGGTACGGAAGGATAAATGAGTGGGACTTACATACCATTTGTCTTTGTCTTTAGTATCCTTTTACTCACTTATACACTTTACTGCACTGCACAGCACAGCACACGGACACTTTATCACTGACATACACTTTACTTTTTATAGAATCTATATAGAATCATATTCTATTTTTTTATTCTCATATCTATTTGTTATTTTATTTTATTGCTAGTTTATTCTGTATATATGGTTACTGTACTTTTTCTATTTGTATTTTTGTAAACTTGAGGTTTTTCTAATTTTGTTGGACAATTTGTTGGACAGTCGTACAATACATTTCACTACATGTCGTACTACGTATGTATATGTATGTGACAAATAAAATTTGAATTTGAATTTTTGAATTTGAATTTGAATGAATAATTTAATGTACTCAGCTGGCAAATGTTGTAATTATATATATATATATATATATTAATATTTTATACAAAATATTGTTTTAATGTTATTAATTACATTTATATTTACTATCACAAATGATTGTTTTGGTCCTGATCCAGCCAGTTTGTGAATGAATCATTTGAGTGAATGGTTCAAATACTTACAGAGACTAATACTTATTTCAGTCCCGAATGAATCAGTGTTTTTGAGCAAGTCATTTACTTGTAAAGACAGTCACTCATAGCCAACTACTGGCTTAACAATATAATCACCAGAAAGAGTCAAAAATCCTGTCTATATCAGCACCTAACCAATCAAATTTGAGGATAGAAAATGATTTATTCCAATTAGGCATTAGTGAAATAACCTGTTTTAATTTATATGAATATTTTTGCAGTTTTCCTCAGCTATTCTGTTTTACTCTTTTCTCAGCATCTTTTGACTAATTAAAGTGGAGTTTTTATATTAATCCTTAAGGGGGGAAAACGCTATTCAAAAGACAGAATAAATTGCAGCTTCTTTGTCTTTTTCACATGATCATATGTGGCAGCCTCCATGACTCGCCACTGCAGTTTCAGGGCATTGTGTCGGTGGTATAAATGGCCATTCACTGGTCTGATGTAATTAGAGATGGGGTGACGTTGAAGAGTGTTTCTGGTCCCTTCTTACAGCCTTTCTGATGAAGGGAAAGGTGTGAATGGAGGTTATTTGAAAGTGAATGGCATTGTGAAATTGCACTTTTCTCCTCGTGGATACCGCTGGCGTTTCATACACAAATATATTCAGCACAATCGCTCTGCTCCACAAAGGGGAGGCAGTAAATGCCACATTCCCCTCTCCCTTCTGTTAAATGCAATATGACAGTGAATGCCAGAAGTGGCTTTGATGTACACGCAGTTAATTCTTTACTCATAGGTGGCGAGGGAGCGTGAGCCAGAGCAGAAATGAAGCTCTGACTTTAGCCTCTGATAAATGACACTAATTAAAAGGATAAAGGCTGTCTTTGACTCGCCATATTTCATAGCCCTGTACAACTACCGGTTAATTATTTGGACATAAACTAATTTCCTAAGGATCAGAACTTCTTCGACATACAGGTTTAGGTTTTCTCAGTGTGAGAAAAGGTGCAACATTAAGGGTCAGGGGAAGGTGTGCGACAAATTCCTAAATTTATAGTGTGAATTTTCATCGCTGTGTTTAGGTGTTAGGTGTGCTGTTTTAGAGGGAGAGAAAGAAAACCCAAATGACAGTGACAGACAAAGAGAGGAAAAAAGTCAGGTCAGAGTAGAGGGGATTTTCCAAGCTATACCTGAAGCTCAGCACTCGTATAAAAGTAAATTTGGTCTCATCTTTTCACAAAGAGTTTTAATAGTGCTCAATTCTGAGGGATTATTCCGCTCAGCTTTATCTACCATCGTATTCACAGTGAGCGAGGAAAAAGATGTCGAAGAAGCCACGTTTTCTGCAGCAATCATTTCTCCCTGCTTTTTCCCATCTGGCTGCCATGCTTCATGACTGCGCTTTTAGTCAAAGCTGGAGGGATTTAACCTGAATTCTGCAGCTTTGAACAGTTGTGAAAAAAGCGCTCAAAGGGAAATGCGTTTGGCTAACTTTGCATGTGATCTGATTCACAATTAAAGTGACTGTTATTATTTTAACGATTTGAAATGTAAACATAGGCATATTTTTTTCCTGCTTTTAGGCCATGTGGTTAAAAAAAGTGTGGATTAGACGGGCTTCTCAGAATAGCATTATAGCTTTGGCCATGTGGCCATCTGGCAATGTAGTTCTGGTCATATTTAATTAAATTGAGATCTGTAAAGTTATTCAGATAGTACAGCTTGAATAAAATGGGCAGATGACTAGGGATTATAAGGGGTACATTACTAAAGACCAAAAGTATATATATATATATCTTATGCTGTTCCAGCCTGTGTAGCACCTACAGCTCTGCACATTATTCCCAACAATTGGAAAGAGTGAGAGATGATTATTTTTTAACAAGGTCTCCTGTCCTTTCAGTCTGATCTTTCTCAGTTTTGATTGTTTTGTGATCCTTTCACAATGTAATGCAGGCTTTACCAAGAGAATATTGTTAAAGGATGGGGAGGCGCAGGCTAAATTAGACGCAACGGCAAACCCACGTCCTGAGAGTGTGATTCACATCATTGGTTGCTCATTTCACATCTGAAGAGAGCACTGTATTGAAGTCTTAATAGTAGCAAAAACATTACTTTGAATTCTAAGAGTCAGAGAGAGGTTGCAAAATGTTCACGATAACTGCATTTAAGACTGTTTTGTACAAAAACCTTAGATTTTAACAAAATAAGTGGACCTCAGAGAAAAAAAACAGTATGTAATATGACCCCTTTAACTAATTGTCTCATGAGAAATAATCAAGCAGTATCGAGGCCTGTGTTCTGCTTTCAAAGACCCTGGGGTGGCTGGAAAGAGAATAAATTTAAAAGTGATCAGGGACATTTTCTCATTTACAAAAGGAGAATAAATAGTCAGTTAAGGACATAGTACAAAGAACTGCAGTTATGACATGCAAATTACTGCTGAGATGACTGGATTGGCACAGGGATAATAAAACAAATCACTGTGTTTGAAAGTATAGTTCACCCAAAATTGAAAGTTGTGTAATTGTTTTTTTGTCTCGTGTTATTCCCAACCTCAAAATATCTTTAAAGCAATAGTTCACCCAACAATTTAAATTCTGTCATTAATTACTCACTCTAAAGACATCAAATATAAATTAAGATATTTTTGATGAAATCTGAGAGCTTTCTGACCCTGCAGACAGAAATGCAACTGACACGTTTAAGACCCAGAAAGGTGGTAAAGACATTGTTAAAATAGTTCATGTGACATCAGTGGTTCAACCGTAACATTAAGCTAAGATAATACTTTTTGTGTGCAAAGAAAACAAAAATAATGACTTTATTCAACCATTTCTTCTCTTCCGTGACAGATTTTGGTGCAACTGATGCATTGAAAAGATCTCAAAAGATTGATTTGTTCATGAATCAGAACGATTTGATTGAAATTATCTGAATAAAATGATATACTCATGAGTCTGATCTGGTTTTTGAGTTTTCAACTTACTGACAGTGAAACAATATTGATGGATCATGGGCCACTGCTTTTTGGGCTTGCACCAACCGTTCGCTTACCAACCCTAAGGTCTACACAATATGACGATTCTTATCTCATGACATTAGTTTATAAAGTTTTGCAGTACTTTTGTAATATTCATGCGGGCCTGCCATTCACTAAACTACAGGGAAATAAACAGCTGCTTATCTCACTCAAACCAACATTTTCTCTGGCATCCCCTTTGCACTCTGTCAGATTAAGGATGCATGATCGGTAGGGGTTTATACTTTTGTATAAACTTTTGTAGGATATAAGAGACTGAATCAGACAAATTTAAGATTCGATCAGAACATCGAAACATGAGAAGCTGAGATTCCACAAAGAGGGGCCCAGGACAACGTCATAAATCTGTCCAAATCCTAGCGCCAACTAGTCTGAAGGAAGCAAACTAACCAGCAAGCCTCTTCACAGAACAGCTTACAACCTTGAGACAAAAGAACACTTACTGATAATTCCAATTCAGGAAGGAGACTGTCAAATTTGGGGCAAGTAATCAAGACTGATGGTCAAAGAGATTGCCGTCACATGTAAACCTGTAATAGAAAATCATGAGCTACAGACTCTCTTGGGCAGGTCTTCCCCCATACAAGACAAAGACAGACTGAAATTCCTTAGGAGACCTTTTAACCTCTCTCTGGTCGTCACAGAACATGCCTCTTATTCTCCATAGAACTACACACTAGAGACAATCTGTTCATATGCACTAAAAATCATCTTAAAAGGACTTATGAATTATTTCTCTGCATAGAAATAACCTATATTATGTTTGTAACCCACACATTAGATTATTAGTTTTAATCAAATATTATGTATGTCTTTTTAATCATTATTGAATAGCTGAAGGATTCATAGTCGTGTTTGGTATGTATGAGTTTGACAATTCTAGCTTGAAACATTTCTTCCAATTAATTCTGTGTCAAATGTATCATATTCTGGTTATAGAAATCACATCCAAAATTATACTTTGCAAGAGTGTGTAAAATTCGGACCATGCGACTGATAGCATGCTGATTTATGATGGAAGGAACACCCCTAGCTAAGATAATAGCCTATCTAATTGGTCAAGACACCAGAGGCGATGTGTCCAGAAGCCGAGTTTAAAAACTCAGGACACCATCAAACGCTCTCTTGTTCCTCTTAGCGCTCTTCTCTATCCTCTGCTTCTCTTTTGCCATTGCGTTTTGACGCTGCTCTTTGAGCGTGCTCTGGCCCATGTGCCAGCTGCTACCACATTGAGAAGAAAACCTACCTAGTCTCGTTACATCCTTTTATTCTTTTACTTTAGTTTATTTTATTTTCCGTTGTGAGTTTCGTGTACTCAGTTAAGTTTTGCCGCCAAGCCTCGTCTCCGAGTTCAACTGGAGTCTGTGACCGACTCAAAACTTCTACCAGCCACAACTCCATCGGCTTCCCGAGACATCACTTCAACGGCTACTGAACTCTCAACCAATCAGCAACTTCGGGGAACCCCCTTTCCTGCAACTATGACAAAAGGGATTCCCTTAGCAAAGCAAGCAAGTACCTCCAGGTTCTAACTGAATCAGTGCAGTTAATATAAATTTTAGCCTCATTGAGAAACTCAAAGCGAGGGTTAAATAAGTGATTGATGGTTGTTCAGGTCTATGCAATTGAACATATTGCTGTAAACTTGGGATTTCACATTTTCATTCTCTTAAACTCACCCTTTCTCTCTGCAATGTGTGAATGCTTGTGTTCATGTGTTAGATTAGTTTATGTCGTAGGTTTATATAAATAAAATCTTATTTATATTGGAAAGAGAAGTATCTTGTGTTTTGTGCTCACAAGTTAATGTCTTAATCTGTTGATCTTGTTACTGTGCTGTTTAATAGTGTTTTCACTATATTTTGGATTTTAATTTCCAGTGCAGAGTTTGTTATACGACTGGTTCAGTGAATCGCCGTAACAGTGAGTCTGTTCAAATTCCCTATAAAATCATAAACGATTCCCTTTGAGCTAAATTAAACAATTTCTTTAAATTACATATTAATATTACATTTTTATTACTTTACACTTTCCAAGACTCTGTTAATAAAAAAATTATATATATAAAAAGTTTAGTTCTCAGAATATATATATATATATATATATATATATATATATATTCAGAGAACTAAACTTTTACTCATGAAATATACATCAAGCTAGTCTAAACATTTATTGCTCTAAACTCACAAGAGCAATAAAAAAGCAACACCCTCTTCTTATTAAAACTGTCCACAGGGTCCACAACATCACGACAAGAGATCCTGGAAAACGCACAAAGTGAAATATCACTCCGAAGCTGTGTTTTTACATTGATTCACAACAGGGTGCCGCGCTAACTTTCTCACAGTGTTACATGCCAACAAAGCCTTGTGCTAAAAATATGTCGCCTTCTCTCACAGCCAGAGAGAGTGAGAAATCATCAGAAAGTTCTGGATCCACCATTCCTGCCACTTTTGCTTCTGTAAACGGCTCCTGACCTTTTCACAACCTCTCGGCATATCAGAAGGTGCTTGTTGTTGCTGTCTGTGTGAAGTATAGAGGAGAGGAGCAGGATTGTTAGTGGACATGGTGAGCCGGTGACCCTGAGAGAGAGCAAGCTGGCTCTATTTCAGAGGTGTCTGGTGGGTTTGACTAAGGTAAGGGGGCACAGATGTTATTTTATATAGTGGAAAAATGTATTTTGGTGTCTGCAATGATGCTTCTCAAACTATACCAAAGAGTGAATTTACTTGATGAAAATAATTGGCTAAGCTCGAAACTGTTTTTGCAATATTTACAAAAGGCAATAGGCAACAGACAGGATTGTGAAAGCTAAATTATATTTGTTGCTTAAATTAAGTGCATCTGTATTTTTAGCACTTGTCTTGTGTACAGCTGTTTTTTAAGAACTGAGTCGTGTTTCACTGGTTCAGTCACTGGTGGTTTGTGGCAAAGTCCTGTCCATTCAAGGGCTTTCTGGTAGGACAGAAATACACCGATTGAAGGATTGTACAATCCGAATTCCAGAAATGTTGGGATGTTTTTTAAATTTGAATAAAATGAAACTAAAATTTCAAATCACATGAGCCAATATTTTATTCACAATAGAACATAGATAACATAACAAATGTTTAAACTGAGAAATTTTACAATTTTATGCACAAAATGAGCTCATTTAAAATGTTATGCCTGCTACGGGTCTCAAAATAGTTGGGACGGGGGCATGTTTACCATGGTGTAGCATCTCCTCTTCTTTTCAAATCAGTTTTAAGACGTCTGGGCATTATGAGTTTCTGGAGTTTTGGAGTTGAAATTTGGTCCCATTCTTGCCTGATATAGGTTTCCAGCTGCTGAAGAGTTTGTGGTCGTCTTTGATGTATTTTTCGTTTAATGATGTGCCAAATGTTCTCTATAGGTGAAAGATCTGGACTGCAGACAGGCCAATTCAGCACCCGGACTCTTCTACTACGAAGCCATGCTGTTGTAATAGCTGCTGTATGTGGTTTTGCATTGTTCTGCTGAAATACACAAGGCCTTCCCTGAAATAGACATCGCCTGGAGGGGAGCATATGTTGCTCTAAAACCTTTATATACCTTTCAGCATTCATAGTGTCTTCCAAAACATGCAAGCTGCACATAACTTATGCACCCCCATACCATCAGAGATGCAGGCTTTTGAACTGAACGCTGATAACATGCTGTAAGGTCTCCCGGAGGACACGGTGTCCGTGATTTCCTACAAGAATGTCAAATTAGGACTTGTCTGACCATAGAACACTTTTCCACTTTGAAACAGTCCATTTTAAATGAGCTTTGGACACGATGGCGCTTCTGGACCATGTTCACATATGGCTTCCTTTTTGCATGATAGAGCTTTAGTTGGCATCTGCAGATGGCACGGCTGATTGTGTTTACTGACTTTGGTTTCTGGAAGTATTCCTGGGCCCATTTAGTAATGGCAATAACAGAATCATGCAGATGAGTGATGTAGTGTCGTCTTAGGGTCTGAAGACCACGGGCATCCAGCAAAGGTCTTTGGCCTTGTCCTTTACATACAGAGAATTCTCCTGTTTCTCTGAATCTTTTGATGATGTTATGCATTGTAGATCATGAAATTTGCAAAGCCTTTTCAATTTGACATTGAGGAACGTTGTTTTTAAAGTATTCCACAATCTTTTTATGCACTCTTTCACAGATTGGAGAGCCTCTGCCGATCTTCACTTCTGAGAGACTCTCTAAGACATCCCTTTTATAATTAATCATGTTACAGACCTGATGTCAATTAAACTTAATTAGTTGCTAGATGTTCTCCCAGCTGAATCTTTTCAATTTTTTTTGCTTATTTCTTGTAGCCCTTTGTTGCCCCCGTGCCAACTTTTTTGAGACCAACTAATTTGAAATGAGCTCATTTAGTGGATAAAAATGACCCGTTTAAACATTTGTTATGTTCTCTATGTTCTATTGTGAAAAAAATATTGGCTCATGTGATTTCAAAGTCTTTTAGTTTTCATTTTATTCAAATTTAGAAAACGTCCCAACTTTTCCGGAATTTGGGTTGTATATTGGAAATTAGATTTTCATTCACTGCATTCCTTTGTCATAGTGGGATAGTGTGCTTTGCTAGTCTACGAAAGCAGAATGAGCAGTATTAACATCTGACAAATCTAATTGTTTTTATTGGACATTAATCTTTGCAAAGATGCTTTTTTCCCCTCCAATGCAAATAACACACTGTGTCATACACTTGTGATCAAAATTTATTCTCTTTTGATTCTGACATTTTACTGTTATTGAAAAATATATTTCTTATACATTTATATTACATTTAATTACATAATATTTCATTCATATAATTGTTATATATATTTTACTCTGCAAGGATGCATTAAATACAATTGTTTTCAAAACTGATAATACAAAAAATATAAGAAAATGTTTCAGTGTTTCAAAAACATTAAACAGATCACAAACTTATGTTTATGTGAGTGTAATATTTAGAGAGAAAAAGAGATACATAATTGCATCACTGCATTGAAAAAGGTGTTAATTGAACACCTACTGTACTGTGATGTTTTACACTTTTTATTGCTAAAATATTGAAGTGGTCAAAGATAGATTATTTGTGTTAGATAATTGTTATTGTCTCATAAAAAATAAATAAATAAAGGAAGTCGAGCTTCCTGCTTCTGGTTGACGAGAAAAGTGCAATTATGGATGAGAGTGAGAACGTAGTGTGTGTGAGACGCTGAAGTGAGATGTCCCTATGGTAGAACTTAAGTAGGTCTTACAAACACTTTGCCTCTGAATAGTTATCAGAAATTCATACAAGAACCTGATCCCGTGCTCTCCACTGCCTTTTATCTCAGCTGGAAATTCATCACATCCTCATGGAGTATTGAAGTGCAGAAACACCAGTATTTCATGTTCACAGCAAACAACAGACTGTTAATTAGATTTGGTTCTTACAATGTTGCTCATGCATGCCAATGAGAGCGATGCCAAAAATTATTATTCCTTATGTCACAGTCACATACAGTGTTATTCTGAATGTACTATACTGTTTCTATGTGACTTAAGAACCTCTTCCATAAAAACTGGTCCACTGTTTTTCCATTTGAGTTGAATTTTGGGAATCGTAGAGTCCTATTTTAACAATCTAAGCACATGGTCTAAAGCATATGGCACAGGTGCAGTTAGGGAGTGTTCGAATCCACTTTTGCTAGTTTAATGACAGGAAAAACGGTCGGCGCATGGTCTAAAAGGGTTGTCCCTATTCTCTTAATTAGTAATGGGTGTGTTTTGGGCATAACATGCAATAAACCAATCAGAGTCTCACCTTCCATTCCCTTTAAGAGCTAGTTGCATTTGCACCATGGGGGATTCGCTATTTGCACGGCGGAATTTGCAAGCGCAAAGACTGAACGCGTCTCCAGAGAGGAAACACATCTGCTCGAGGTCGGCTTATTCTTATACATGCAATGACTATCCATTATAGGCATTTTTATACATATGTAGCCTACACAGTAATACTCTTTTACTTTGTAATCCTTAAATTTTTTAAATATTTGGCATGTTTGTGTGCTGCTGCGCATCCCTGTGTGTGTAATAAGCAAAGTGTATATGCGTTGTGGACCCACCTATAGGTGCATATTACTAATGCGCTCTTTAAATAACAACAACAACAACAAAAAAACTGCGCCATTGACTTTAGACCAGGTTTTAGTTGGTCAACGGCACAGTCTATTTCAGTTGCCTAAAAATAGCAACGCACCAACAATGTGACTGAACACACCTCGCTTTCAGACCAGCACGCCCATGAGCGCACAAATGAGTGCAAATGCATTTGCAATTTAAACAACGTGGCGCAGGACGTGAAAATGATAACTGCGTCGGGCTGAAACTAGCAAAAAACACTTGCGTTGCGCCTGGCACCACATTATGCCGAATGTATGATAGGGCCCGTAGATTTACTATAATTCCTTGTAGGGTAAAATCTGCAGTCTTTTGATCACTTTCGTAAAGCCCCGTTCACACCAAGAAAGATAACTATAAAGATAACGATATTAGCGTCCACACCAGCGAACGAAATCATCTGTAAAGCGCATGCTTGTCTGCTGCTTTAAATTCTTGAGCTTGTTATAGTAGGATTGATTCTGATTGGCTATCAATGTTTGTATCGTTCAAAAGCTGAAAAAAATCATTCTGAAAGTGATTCCAATGATATCGTTTCTCTGTGCCTTCATCGTTATAGCTGCAGTGTGGACTCTGCTATTCTTTAATATTGAGAACGATTTTCAGAACTATATCTTTATCGTTATCGTGATTGATGTGAACGAGCCTTTAAGCCACGACAGATTTTTGACTCTGATACTTCTTTCTTGTGTTTGTGTGGGACTGTTTTCAATTTCAGAACACGACTCAAATGATCTCCCATTCAATGTCAATCATGACTGAAGTTCATGAATATCGTACAATCTGATCTGACTGGGTTCGTATCAGAAACCGTCGTAAAGGACCTGTCTTTACATGGTCAGATTTTACAGCAGTGTTAATGGGGTTTGTTGATCAAGGAAGGTAGCAGACGACTGCTTTTCATCAGGCCACACTGTGTTGTGGTTGTAAAGCCTGAACGCAATAAAGATTTCAGCTGCCACCTATCATGAGTGTAATTACCAGCAGCGCAAAATCAAACAGTCCAGCCACTTCATTTCAGGCGTTTAGAATGCAGAAGGAATGGGAACGGCCCGAAGTTTATCCTCTTTGGATTATATTCTCTCCTCCTCTCTCTGTGTCAGCTTTTCTCACTAGGGTTGTCATCAGAACTGTTCCTCCTGAGTCATGGTTATTAAAAGTGTATACTTTTGTACTGTGTGCTGCTGGTGGTAAGGTAGGCTATATAATACCTTATTGAACATCTAATGTTGAAGCCATAGAGGTTGGTTCCTTTCTTTGTTTCTAAAACCGCTTCTTGTCTTCTGAGGAGGCTTTCTCTTATATGTTGGAACCAGGGGAGATTTGCTCCCATTCAGACACAAGTGTAAATGAGGTCAGGCATTGATCTTGGGTGATTAGATCTGGATTGCTGTTGGCTTTCTGATTCATCGCAAATGTGTTTATGTTTGACTAACTTCTTTTCATGCCAGACTCATTAAACAATTTCTTAATGGACCATGCTTTGCGCATATATACATGTTTCAAGGTTTTGGGTCAGTAACATATTGAAGGGCCAGTTTTACTAAATAGGGCAAATTAGTGTGAGAGCGCAATTCTAAAACAGTGCCGATGGGAGGGGAAATTTCTGTGGGTGATTTACTAACAATGCACAAATTAAAGAACACAGATGCAACATCTCATTTACATATCGACCAACGCAATATCCCAAGCACAGCACAAATTAGCGTAGTCGCGAATAAAGAAATAAAGACACAGTATTTAAAAAGAACCGGAGGCCAAAAAATGAAGGTTTGTTAGAAGTTTTGATAGAGCTGGTATTGTGTGACTCCTAGTTGAGGGTTTAAAGTTGTCTTTTATTTCCTGAACCAAATGAAAATAACCTGGCTTGTGTAGCGCCCTCTAGCGTGTCTAGCTATTAGTGTGGAGTGCGCTCCCCGAATTCCTATGTAGCGAGAGATCTCTCTCTCTAATATTAATTAATGCTTTACTATAATTCCCTGATTATTATTTAGTTGTTAGCGGTTACCTTAATAGTAATTTTTAACTGAATGCAAAATGGCAATAACGTGTCTGTATAGCTAAATGAAAGTGAAACACTAATTGTATGCAGCTATCAATACTATAAGCGCAATAAGCATCAATTGAAATGTCACTTATAGGCTATCTTAATCAGCGCTAATAAACACTTTCACTTTAAACCAGGCTACTGTTAACTCAATAATATTATCTGACTTTAAGTAGGCCTATCAAAATTATCAATATCACAAACCCAATGTAATGAAAATCTTCAACAGAAATACGTTTACACCATTTACTGAAAATATAGTATTTACATATACACGGTTCAAATATCAAAAGTAAAATTCAAATGAAACACAATTCAGTCCAATGACCAGTTATACCAACCCACTCAATTCCCCAAAATTAAAGCTAAGCCGGCAAATGACTAAGTGGCCACTCAATGAAATAAAATAAATACCCAAACAGTCAGAGGAGGACACGTTGCAGGCCTGTAGCGTGGCTTGGGGAGCGGAGAGACCTTAAAAGCACAATGGTTGCTTCGCGCAGTGGCGCAGCGAACAAAACAATGGCTGTAGTAGTGCTGGTAGTCGTCGCGTTGCCGCGGCAACGCGGGTACTGGCGATGCTGGTGGTTGAAAACGTCGTCCGACAGCTAAGCAGGGAATGGCTCTGTAGATAAGTGTTTTTCAGACGATGCATAAAGGGCAACCGAGCCGGCTACTCACTGGCAAAGTCCTTGCAGCTAAATCGTGCTGACTAGCCGTCCACTCTGTCTCCTTGTTGAAAACTCTAACCGAGTTTTTATAAACCATCAACCATTACACTGTAAACTTAGTCAAATGTCTGTAACTCACTCTTCGTGCAGTCTACAATTACATTTACTATACACGCATTAACTTTTGGTGTTTACCAATTTCTAACGTGGCAGTCACAGCGCAATTCTCAGTCATGTCTTCCTCTCTCCTTTTTTTCCCGGTCTCGTTCTCCCAACGTTATCTTTTTGCTTCCTCGCGACCTCTCACCCTGACCCCCGATTGGATCTTTCTTCTAGGTAAGTGAATTTTAACTTAACTTATTTTCTAACACACATAAACATTATTTAAACATTTTTTAACAAACATGAAATGTACATTTAAAAGAAAATAACCAAAATAAAAACAGTGCTTTTTAGGAAATACCCCAAAATTCCCATAGGGCTACACTTGGGAAATAATATGTTCGGATAATGTGTTCTTCTGACATCCAAAATAATACATGTGGAAAAAATTCTCTCCCTTCTACCACGCGCTCTCTGTTCTCTGCGGTGCCTCCTCCAAGCAACCATAATTGCAGCCATTTCAAGCGCAAAATAGTTTAAGACATGCTTTGTTTGGACATTAAATAATGGCGCAAATGCCAGTAATTTGACGAGCGCAAACGTTAGTAAAACACGTTGCGTGATTCATTTGAATATTTTCCTCCCATAACTTTTGGGTCTGAAAGAGAAACTCCTACAAGTGCATATTCAATAAGGTCAGGCGCAAAAATAACTGTCCACGCCTTTTCAGCGCTAATTTGTCACCATGCATCTTTAGTAAAACCTGACAGTACTATTTGAATGCCAAAAGACGGTTTGCGCTGGCACAAGCTGTTAGTAAAACTGGCCCATAGTGTATATATAGATACAGAAGTATCAGGTCAAGGACTTCTAGGCTGTTAAACAGCTTTTTTCCCCTACAGCTATCAGACTGCTTAACTTGAGAATGTGAACTACACTTAAAAGACTGTACTTTTTAAATTCTATTTTTGTGAATTTTAGTTTATTTATTAGTATTCTTATTTATTAGATATTTGTATAATATCTTTTTTTGCACTGAATTTCTCAGGTGTGGACGTGTGAAACATAATTTTGTTTTTATGTGAAGCATAAAAATGACAAATATACACTGTATATATAATATTAGATTTATTTTTTGCCTTTATTAGGATTGTACAGTATTTTTAGACAGGAAGTGAAGTGAGAGAGAGAGAGGGGGGACGGGATCGGGAAAGGTCTATGAGCTGGGAGTCGAACTTGAGAAGCCCAAAAACACTTCCGTTCGCTCCCCACCAGAGATCACCCGCTCACTACTATGAACTCTTGCACCACACTAACTGTAGCACTTCACCCCGGACTACAGTTCCCATCCTCCATTGCACTGAATACACATACACAGCTGAATGTACTGAGTACACAAACACAGCTGAAGTCAATCAGACATGCTACATAAGCCATGGACTTGCTCTTTCTCACCGCTGAGTATTGTTTAGCGCATATAACTTTCCTAGCGATAGCTACATTATGGAGCCGGTCTAGTTTTCCCAGTCATAGTTTCTAGTCTAGTCTAGTCTAGTCTAGTCTTGTGTTTGCCTGTTACCTGATTCTTGCCTGTGTATCTTGGATTAACCTTTTGCCTTGCCGTTTGGATTCTGTTTGCCCCTGTCTGGACTATTGTTTGAATTTACGGATTACCCCTCTTGTCAAGCCCTCTGGATATCGTCTGCTGATTGAAGACCCACACTTGTCCTAGGATTACTCTTTGTCTTGCCTGTGTTTTACCTGTTTGCCATTATCTGAATCTTGCCTGTTTTATGACCTCGTCTCTGAATAAAAGCCTTGCAAATGGATCCGCACATCTCACGTCTCATTCGCCCCATAACACTTATCTTCACTAAGGCTGCATTTTTTAATCTAAACACAAACAAACAAACAAACAAACAAACAAACAAATAAATAAACAGTAATATTGTGAAATATACAATTTTAAATATATTTTTTTCTATTTTAATTTACTTTTAATTTTTTCCCTGTAATGGTGAAGATGAATTTCTCAAGAAGCATTTATTATTATTATTATTATTACTATTATTAGCAGTAGTATTACTATAATTTTAAAATATAAAAAAGCTTAGTGTGGATTTTTCTTTCTTTCTTTCTTTCTTTCTTTCTTTCTTTCTTTCTTTCTTTCTTTCTTTCTTTCTTTCTTTCTTTCTTTCTTTCTTTCTTTCTTTCTTTCCAAAGGTTTGTCAGTAATTTTCATTTATCATTTACATAATTGTCATTGTTATATTTATTAAACTGTTGTTGTGAAAAAATTATAAAAATATTAATTAATAATAAATCGAATATTTTTTATGATAAAAAAATATCTAAACATTATTATTATTATTGTTATTATTGCTGCTAAAACTTTATAAATTGTTTACTCCAATTAAAGTTATTCCAGTTTGTCTAATATGCATAGACTCTATGATTATTACCATATTTAATTCGCCTGAGTTAACTGTGTGCTAGTGTACATTGTGTTCCTGATGTGCACCAGAGTACACGATGAGGCGTGTTGTACTATTACGTTTTCAAGCATGAGTCAGAGCTGGTAACCGCTCCATCAAATGAATCCCGTATCACTCGCTCGGGCTGAGATGGAGGCTATCAAACAAAAGCGTCAAGCTATGTCAATCTCTGCTATTTAGAGCCATTACTGAGCGGCCGGCCACGTGCCAAGGCCTCGTGATGAGTGAAATACGATGTTCTCCGATGACAGACATCCTTATATTTTCATTACTGAATGCTTACCATAAAGAATAAGATGCTGAGATGAATGGGCAGAGGGAAGGAAAGGACAGGAGGAGCTGTGAATCAGGCAGGATGAGAAACACATGTGTGGGACAATCATCTGCATTGGATAAACATGGGATGACGTGTGCCAGAGGAATTGCGAGATTCCAGTGGCTACGTTGCCACATGATGAGTGTCACACTCTCATATTATTGATGGTACGATGTGTGGATCGTTTTTAATGATGGAAAATATTTCTTAGTTGCATAGCTGATGACGTTTTATACTTTTGAAATGTATGTTCTCCTCCACTGACTTTTCAACGAGTACTCGTAATTCACTTTTGGGTCTTGATTGCTTTAATTTAGCAGAACTTGCAGCCGATGGTGGAGATGGAGCTCATTATCACACTGTGAGCACATATTCACAGTGGTGTTAGTGTCACAATGAGATGTTTACTCTTGTGGAGGGTATTTTTAGTGTTGTTGCCAGATCTGTTAGTGTTACCCCAAGGATGAGGAGAACTTGGAAATTCCCAGATGAACTTTAGGCTGCATGCTGTGTGGGTGCAGTTATTAGAATTTTCAATCCCAATCAGTTCAGTTAATTTTAATAGTGTTTCTTCATATATGGGCTTTTATTTATTTATTTGCTGTCTCATTCGTCTTAGTAATGTTATTGCGAGTATTGTATGTGTCTTAAAAACAATTCTTTCTCTTTCTTTCTTTGTTTGTTTCTTTCATAATTTCACAAATTTACAGCTTGATTGTAAATTACAAACACGTCATTCACACGTCACATATTTTGTCTCAAGCTTGCTCTTCACTGACACTGTTGTTGTCAACTTGACAAGCAAGTACACTAACTTTTGAATTAAGAAAAGTGTTGGTCAAATGATTATATCGACATGGCGGACAGTTGTAATTTGTGTAAAAACATTTTTGAAAATTAATCATTTACTGTTTGTTTAGATTCTTCAATTTTAATGTATTCATTTATGATTGTATTTTGAAAATGAAATTCTGGGTCTGGGACAAGGGTAAAGCAAACTTTTAATTTGAAATTATAAAACGTGAAACATTTTTGAAAAATTTGGCAAAAGCATGGCAAATTCAACAGTTATTTTTATGAAAACAGTTATTTTTATTAAATATCATTCCTGGGGTAATATTAAAACTGCCTTTTACCTTTAAATACTATTTACTGCTATACTGATATAATGATTCCCTGTTCCTGTCCTAACAGAGCAGTGCAGATCTTTTTCTGTGCATGATATATCCTTCTCTTCATGTGTGATAATTTTATTTCCACAAGCCAAGTAATCTCCCTCTCTCCCTCTCTCTCTCTTCTTTTTTTTTTAACCTCCCTAAACTAATTGCACACCCAGTCTGTGAGGGTTTGGGTGGCGTAGAGGTCAGAACGTATTGCTCTCTCTTCATATTTTCCTATCAAAAATTTCCTTTTTAATAAAAGTTTGCTTATCTCCACAGTGATTGTTTTTACTTCTAGAGTTATTATTTTCCTCTCTCCCATGTGGCTTGTCCATATCCTTTCAAACCGTTGCTCCAACTGTCTGCTGTTGTTTGTGAAATGCTGCCCTAAAAGGCAGATTTTTGACATTTTTAGTGGTGCCCATTTCTAACGAACAAACGCTGGTGCTAATGACAGGACATGCATTGAAAAATGTAAATCAGCTGAAACAAAACTAGATAGTGATGTTAACTGGGTTGGTCCCTTATGAATTATGATCGGTGTTTATCAAAAGAGACCTGAAAACCTGTTTTTGAGAGTTGAGACCTGAATAATGAAGTTCTGTGTATGAGCAGATCTCACTTTGAATGAAGAGTGCCCAATAGATAGAAATACTGAACTTCAAAGCTGTAGTAAACATTTTCACAGAAAAAAAGACACTGAGCGAGAGAGAACAAATCAGGTAAAAGGTACTGTTTGATCTGTAATGTAATTTATTTTCTGCTTCACAACCGTTCAGCGAAGACATGCAAACTATTCTAAGCAAAACACAATGATGGCATAATCAATTAAACTGTGTTATGATTACGATTACGATTATGATTGGCTTTTGCAAGGAATGTGATCAAAACTTGCACGTTTCCGACATGTCATATATTCTATGGCCAATTAAGGATCATCTGTCTTATTCACAGTGTTTTTTTGTCTCTATAAAAATGATGCACAAGACCATTATATGACTGACTCATTTCTTTTCTGTTCATCGACCATCACATCCAGAGGCATTTAGATTTAATGAATACGGTATAATGAGTCAGGCGATTATGATGAGAAATGTTTTGGGTGCATGTTCTGGGAGTTTAATCATTGGGTTTGTATCTCCTATACAAACAGCATCTGCTCCATTGTTCACCAACTGATTGAAATGAATGCAACAGCGCAATAATAAAAACAGTTTTGATACTGCACAGAAGTGGAATGAAGTGTGTGTAACCAATGTTTTCTCTCTCAGTACAGTAAAACTGAAGAACATGAGAAGGTGGTGCAGTGTTTTGTTTTGTCCATCCTAGGATAAGCAGTTTGAAGAATAGATTATATATATGTGACCCTCGACCACAAAACCAGTCTTAAGTCGCTGGTGTATATTTTTAGCAATAGCCAAAAATACATTGCATGGGTCAAAATTATTGATTTTTCTTTTATGCCAAAAATCATTAGGATATTAAGTAAAGATCATGTTCCATTAAGATATTTTGTAAATTTCCTACTGTAAATATATCAAAACTTAATTTTTGATTAGTAATATGCATTGCTAAGAATTTTTTTTAAAGATTGTTTTGCACCCTCAGATTCCAGATTTTCAAATAGTTTTATCTTGGCCAAATATTGTCCTAACAAACCATACATGAACGAAAAGCTTATTTATTCAGCTTTCAGAGGATGTATAAATTTCAATTTCGAAAAATTTACCCTTATGACTGGTTTTGTGGTCCAGGGTCACATATATATACAATATATATATATATATATATATATATATATATATATATATTGAATACATGTATGCATTTATTTTATTTTTATAAATTTTGTTTTTATGCACTGTGTTTTTACCTATGACAAGTGGTTTTTGTTGTTTTGTGTTTGTTTTGATTTTTGTTTTGTTTTGTCCATCCTAGGACAAGCACTTTGGAGAATGGATATATATATATATATATATATATATATATATATATATATATATATATATATATATATATATATATATATATATATATATGTATATATAGTATTTTTTTTTTTTTTTCCAATGCATGTTAGCTACAATTATTGGCAACCCTAGAGATTCAAATTCCCTTAATCATCCATCACAAGGAGTAAAACCAAAGAATATAGTTCTGATGTGCAGAACAAAATTGTTGAGCTTCACAAAATAGAAAATGGCTGTAAGAAAAGAGTTAAAGAATTGAAAATCCCCATTTCCAACCTCAGGACAATAATTAAGAGGTTCCAATCAACTAAAGATGTTACAAATTTGCCTGGAAGAGGGCGTGTGTCTTTATTATAATATATATATATATATATATATATATATATATATTTATTGTGCGTCATAATGCACGGTGAGGAAGAGAGTTTGAGTGGCCAAAGACTCTCCAAGGATCACAGCTGGAGAATTACAGAGATTAGTTGAATCTTGGGGTCAAAAAGCATAAAATATCAAATAGCCCCTACATTATGTTGTTCAAATGAGTTTTAAGACAAAAACTCATCCTGGCTCATCCAAAAACAAACTCCAGCATTTTCAGTTGTCAGACACGACTGGAACTTCAAATGGCTCTGGCTTTTATGATCAGATGAAACATAAAAAAGAGCTTTCTGGCAGCAAACCCCCAGACGGGTTTGGTGCAAACAGGGATAAAAAGTAGCCCATGCCCATGGTTTAAATATACTGCTGGATCTTTAATGTTGTAGGCTTGTTTTTCTGCCGGAGGTCCTGGACATCTTGTTCAGATGCATGGCATCATGGATTCAATCAAATACCAACTTATACCAATCTTATAATGGACCATGTTTTGATCTTCCATTTAGACAATGATCCAAAACAAACATCAAAATCAACAAAAAAATGTGTCACTGAGCACAAAATGAAGCTTTTGCCATGGCTGTCTCAGTTCCTTGACCTGAACCCTGTAGAAAATGAGTGGGTTGAACTGAAGAGAAGAAGCACAAACATGGAGCTGGAAATCTGAGGGATCTGGAGAGATTGTGGATGAAGAAATGGTCTCTGATCTCTTGTCAGGTGTCCTCCAAACACATCAGGCATTAAAAAATCTGTACCATGCATACGCTGACTTGTGACTGCGTGTTTTGTGTTTGAGCTCCATCAAGTTGATTCTTTATCGTCTATTTTCTATCTTAAAAACTATTTTATACACTATCATTTTCGTTTCTATAATGTGTGAATATATCCCCTATAGCATTCTAAAACAAAACCAATCAGAGCGCCTTGTTATCACTAGTTTTATTTAGATTTTTCGAGTCTGCTATTAGTTAATAGCCCATTAGCATCGGCAGCGCGGCTGCCGCTAATCTCGCTTAGATTGCTAATACTCTATTCACACCAGTGTTAATTTTGGCAGGCATTTTTTATTTAGTCTTAGTCTTTATCTTGAGACGAAAATGCTTAATAGTCTTCGTCACATTTTAGTCATTTGAGTCTTTCATAGTTTTAGTCGACGAAAAGTCATTGCATTTTTGTCAACTTTTAGTCATTACTTTTAGTCAAACTGCAGTTACCAACATTTATTTTGGTAGCTATTTTATATGTAGTATTCAAACAAAAATAGTCATCAATACTTCTCTCTTTAGACCAAAACAATTAAGCTTAGTTATGAGAAATTTGAATCAAGGATTGAATTTGGAAAAACTGGAATACATTTATTTTTTGGTAGAAATATAAATTAAACTCATTTTTCAGATACAGTAGGTTTACTTAACAAGTATAAATTTATTTAACATCTTTTGTTGGTTAACATTTATGACAGATAATTAGGAATGCTGTCCATTTAAGACGGAAGGTATGTATGTAATAGCCTACTTACATACATTCAGTTTTCACCCACGTGTTTAAGCTCACTTAAACCATAACGGACTGTATTTCCGTGAGATACTCTACATGAGAGACATTTGGACTGCTGTGTGTGTATTTGAGCACTGAGAACTGATCGCGCGCTGTATGAGAACTGAAGAAGTGGAGCATGCGCGAGAGAGAGCACTTCTATCAGCGCGTTTATGCCTATCGCACCTTCACTAACTTTAAGTTAATCGACAATGAATTGTGACTCCCGGGAAAAACGGGACGTCTGGTCACCCACTCCCTAACCCTTCGGGTGCTGAGGCCATTGTTTCAGATCGCTAGTTCGCGTTTTGGTAGTCTATCCATCCACCGCGGCTGCCATACTGAGACTAGATATGAAAACGCCCCTTATCCAATGACAGAGACGCACATTTTGAAAGACAAGACAGTTAACTTAGCCTATAGGATGTATTTTGAATGTCCGGTAGTCCTCAAATAACATTTTAGTCCCGTCTTGTCTTGTTAACGAAGATGTGGCATAAATTTCGTCATAGTTTTTATCATGAGATATTAGTTTTAGCTCGTCAACGTCTCGTCTTAGTCACAGAAAAAAGGTTCGTCGACGAATATTTTTCGTCGTCGTCGTCATCAGCGAAATTAACACTGATTCACACACATTACCATTGTTTCACTGTTACTTGCTTAAATGGCGGATTTGTGTCTACCTTCGAGTGCAGGTGAGGACACATTCGAGCTGCATTCGGTGCAGCTGGAGGCCGTGGAGAAGCAGATCCGCGACCTGGTGGAGAAGCAGGCCCAGCTAAGAGAGTGGAGAGCCGCGCTGGAAACATCCCGGGCAGATGCTCACAAGTCCGGGGTAAGTATACAGCACGCTGCTAACACTCCCTCCACCTCTACTCCGTGTGTTTCTCTGCACAGACCCTGTGCACCCAGGATGCGATCTTCCCAGATGTCCTTCACTCCGGCGCCGGGACGCCACGGACCCTGGGTGCACCAGCAGCGGAAGACGCGAGCCAGGCCCCGGGCGACGACCTCTCCGCCTTTCCGTCTTCGAGATCTCCAACCGGAGATCCAACCGGAACCGCTTCACTCTCCTCTGCGAGACGGAACGCGACGCTGTGATCGTCAGAGACTCCATCGTCCGGCATGTCCGTGCTACGTTGGCTGAAGGTAAAGTACAAACTCACTGTTTCCCCGGAGCTCGTGTTCTCGATGCTTCTGCGCAGATACCCGCGATCCTGAAGGGCGACGAGAGCATCGTGCTGTCGTGCTGCACGTGGGGGTTAACGACACCAAGCTGCGGCAGACGGAGACACTGAAGAGGGACTTCAGGAGCCTTATCGAGATGGTACGCAGCACATCGCCCGATCGCGACGATCATCGTGTCAGGACCGCTTCCCACGTATCGACGAGGACACGAAAGGTTCAGTAGACTTTTTGCTTTAAACGAATGGTTATTGTCATGGTGTAAAGAACAGAAACTGCTCTTTGTTAATAATTGCAATATTTTCTGGGAGCGTCCTAGGCTTTTCCGTGCTGATGGCCTGCACCCCAGCAGAGTCGGAGCGGAACTCCTGTTGGACAACATATCCAGGACGCTACGCTCCATATGACCAGTAAGCCAATTCTCAAATAACTACTATGATGACTTTTGTTCTACCCACTTAAAAGATAGAAGTACTTGCGTTGTCCAATCTATACAGACTGTGTCTGTTCCCCGAATAGCGAGGTCAAAATATAAATTTAATGCAGGATCTAGAAAATATCTGATCGTGATTAAACCAGAAAAACGCAAAATAAATGAACAAAAACAATTTTTAAAGCTTGGGCTCCTAAACATTAGATCACTCGCACCCAAAGCAGTTATTGTAAATGAAATGATCACAGATAATAATTTTGATGTACTCTGCCTGACTGAAACCTGGCTTAAACCAAATTAATATTTTGGTCTAAATGACTCCACCTAGCTACTGTTATAAACATGAGCCCCGTCAGACTGGTCGTGTCGGCGGTGTTGCAACAATATATAGTGATATTCTCAGTGTTACTCAGAAAACGGGATACAGGAGGTTTAACTCATTCGAAATACTTCTGCTTAATGTTGCACTGTTAGATATGCAAAATAAATCTCTCCTGTCTTTTGCTCTGGCTACTGTGTATAGACCGCCAGGGCCATATAAACATCTCCTAAAAGAATTTGCAGATTTCCTCTCAGATCTATTGGTCAATGTTGATAAAGTGCTAATTGTCGGAGATTTTAACATTCACGTTGATAATACAAATGATGCATTAGGACTTGGGTTTACTGACCTAATAAACTCTTTTGGAGTCAAGCAAAACGTCACCGGGCCCACTCATCGTTTTAATCATACGCTAGATTTTAATTATATCGCATGGAATTGATCTTACCGATATAGATATCGTACCTCAAAGTGATGATGTTACTGATCATTTCCTTGTATTGTGCATGCTGCGTATTACTGATATTAGTTATATGACTCCGCGTTATCGTCCGGGCACAACTATTGTTCCAGCCACCAAAGACAGATTCACAAATAACCTGCCTGATTTATCTCAACTGCTCTGTGTACCCATAAATACACATGAACTAGATGAAATGACTAGCAACATGGGCACTATCTTCTCTAATACATTAGAAGCTGTTGCCCCCTTCAAATTGAAAAAGGTTAGAGAAAAACATACTGCTCCATGGTACAACAGTTATACCCATTCTCTCAAGAAAGAAACTCGTAATCTTGAGCGCAAATGGAGAAAAAGTAACCATATCCGCAAACTCACAGATAATAACCAAAACAATCCAAGGTTCTTATTTAGCATAGTGGCTAGATTAACAAATAAACACATGCCACCCGATCTAAATATTCCCTCACAGTTTAATAGTAATGACTTTATGAATTCTTTACTGATAAAATAGATAACATCAGAAATACAATATCAAATGTAGTTCCCTTCCAGGAACATCGAGCTGCGTCCGGAGACGCTATGGGAACGCCATCAGCGTAACCGGCGCTCTGAATATTTTATACAACCAGTCTAATGGATGGGCGAGGCGTCACGGGCGGGGTGACGTCACGACCAGGAAGTATATAAGCACGTGCGGCGGAGCCCGCATCAGATTTCTGTCATTCAGCAAGCGCTCTGTGTGTTGTCAGTCTGATTCTTTGTCTTGTGAGTCTTATTTGGTGTTGTCTGTCTCAGAAACGTAGGAGAACATGCCTAAAGCTAAGGCAAAGACTAGGGGCGATCCCAGATCGCGTTTCAGGTTGTGTGTTAGTCCCTGCCCTCGTTACATCACGAGTGGGGACACACACAGCCTGTGCGTGGTCTGTTTGGGTGCGGAGCATGCGGCATCAGCTCTCGAGGGAGCTGATTGCCTGCACTGTGAGCGGCTCCCGCTGCGCACACTCCGCACCCGGAAGGCTCTCTTCGAGAAGGGAGCCTTCGCGAGCCTCCCACGCGGTGCTGGCCCCACTGCTGCCGAGGTAGAGCGGCTGCTACACTCGTGGGGCTCGCAGGCTGATCTGGCTGGTGGGAGTGAGACGGGTATGTCTCTATCTCCTCCCGTATCCGCCAGATCTGGTGTCCCGTCTCTCGGGGAAGCGGTTACTTCCCCCCGAGATGAGGACTCCGCGCTTCGTCTATCTTCCTCCGAGGAGGTTGATGTGACGAGCGTTGAAGAGGTTGCGCCGCCTCTTTTGCCCCAATACGAGGAGCTATTAGAGGTGGTAACTCGGGCAGCGGCCAAGCTTGACATCAGTTGGCCCCCCGAGAAAACAGCTGTGCCGCAGTCCAGCCTGCTGGACGAGCGTTTCCTGCGCTCGCGGCCGCCACCTCTACGCAGGAGCCTTCCTTTTTTCCCCGATCTCCACACCGAGGTGTCGAGATCCTGGGTGAAACCATATACATCCCGCCCTTTCGTTCCCGCGTCAGATTACTACGGTAATGTGTGGGAATTGGACGGGCGTGGATACAGGACGATGCCCTGGATTGAGCAGACGCTTGCGGGCTATCTGTCTCCTTCCACGGCGTCGTCCTTGAAGGTTCCTACCCTGCCCACTAGGCCTCTGCGCACCACATCATCCCTAGTGGGCAGGGGGTATGCGGCAGCAGGACAGGCTGGTGCGTGTCTGCACACGATGGTGGTGTTGCAGGCGTACCAGGCCGAACTGCTGAAGGAGTTAGACGAGTTCGGGGATGTCAGAACTGACGATATCTCAGAGCTCAGGAGAACCGCCGATTTGTCTCTCCGCGCCACCAAGGAGTCGGCCCGTGCGATCGGCCGCTCCATGGCAGCTATGGTGGCAGCGGAGAGGCATTTGTGGCTGACCCTGTCCGAAATCAAAGAGAAGGACAGGGTCTGCTTCCTGGACGCCCCGCTTCAGCCTTCTGGCCTGTTCGGCGACGCTGTGAGCATCGTCGTCGACAGGTTTCAGGAGGCCCGCAGGCAAGCGGAGGCGTTTCGGCGGTTCCTCCCCCGCCGCTCTCTAACTCTGGAGGCTGCTGGGCGGGAGCAGCCTCCTCCGCATACCAGCTCCTCGCACAGGGCTGCGCAGAAAGAGAGCGTCGCCTCTCGTGCTCCCCCCGAGACGGAGCCGAGGGCAGCGGCGCTCCGCGCCGGGGACTTCAAAGCCCAAGACAGACCTGAGGGATGTCTTGGCGGCCAAGAGGTCCGCGGCAAGGAAGTCCTGATGGGCGAGCCCCAGGACTTCGGAGGGCGACCCCTACTGGGGTGGAGCGGCTCACACCGCGGCTCACGGTGACCGTCTCCCCTCTGTGCCCTCCGGGGATTTGTCTGCCAACCCTGCAGCTCCAGGGCACAGCAGATCCCAGCGAGTGTTCTACCGCCTGTGACTTCAGCGGGCCTGAGAAACTCGCCTCAGCCGCCAGATTACGCGTCTCCTGTCGGTGCGCCGCAGCAAGACAGCGGTCTGGCCGCTTCTCTAACACCAGAGGTCAGTCTCGAGAGACTGATTCCCTTAGTAGATCGTATCGCAGCCTGGCAACGGCTGCCGAACGTGTCTCTCTGGGTCCTGCGGACGGTAGAGGCTGGCTATTCCATCCAGTTCGATGGGCCACCCCCGCGGTTCAACGGGGTCTGTGTGACTACGGTCCGCCCCGAGCAGGCTCTGGTCCTGGAACAGGAAGTCAACACTTTGCTGAAAAAGGAAGCCATAGAGTTGGTTCCACCTCACGAAGTGTACACCGGCTTCTACAGCCGATACTTCATTGTACCGAAGCGGCACGGAGGGCTGAGGCCCATACTGGACTTGCGTCTCTTGAACCTCTCAGTCAGACCGCTGAAGTTCAAGATGCTGACGGTCAAGCAGATCGTGTCTCAAATCAGGTCCGAGGACTGGTTTGTCACGATAGACCTCAAAGACGCCTATTTCCATGTGTCCATCCTTCCCTCTCACAGGAAGTTCCTGAGGTTCGCTTTCGGGGGCAAAGCGTACCAATTTCGGGTTCTTCCCTTCGGCCTAGCACTCTCACCCCGCACTTTCACCAAGTGTGTGGATGCGGTCCTGGTCCCGTTGCGACTGCAAGGCATCCGCATACTAAATTATATCGACGATTGGTTGATTCTTGCTCAATCAGAGCAGTTGGCAGTTCGGCATCGAGATGTCGTTCTTGCCTACATGAAAGATTTGGGGTTAAGACTAAACGCCAAAAAGAGTGTGCTTTCTCCAGCTCAGAGAACCACTTATCTAGGCGTGGTGTGGGATTCGACCACGATGCAGGCTCGTTTGACCCCTGCTCGGATCGAGTCGATCCTCACGGCAGTCAGGAGAGTGCGAGAAGGCCAGCCATTCACTGTCAAGCAGTTTCAGAGGCTGCTTGGGCTCATGGCAGCTGCGTCCAGCGTGATTCCTTCTGGCCTGCTGTACATGAGGCCCCTACAGTGGTGGCTCAAGACCAGGGGGTCTCCCTGAGGGGAAACTCGCTCCGCGCTGTCAAGGTGTCACGGCGCTGCATCCGTGCCTTAGACATGTGGAGGAAACCCTGGTTCTTGTCCCAGGGCCCGGTGCTGGGAGCTCCTTGTCGCCGCGTCTCGCTAGCGATGGACGCTTCCCTCACCGGTTGGGGTGCGGTCATGAGTGGCCACCCTGCCCGCGGTCTGTGGAGTGGTCGCCACCTGACGTGGCATATCAACTGGCTAGACATCCTAGCTGTGTTCCGTGCTCTCAAGCACTTCCTCCCAGACCTGAGAGATCGCCACGTGCTGGTCCGCACCGACAGCACGGCAGTGGTCTCTTACATCAACCACCAAGGAGGTCTGCGGTCGCGCCCCTTGTACAAGCTGGCACACCAGATCCTTGTGTGGTCCCAGGGCAAGCTCCTATCATTGAGAGCTGTGCACATTCCTGGGTATCTCAACGTCGGAGCAGACGTCCTGTCGAGACAGGGGCCGAGGCCCGGGGAATGGATGCTTCACCCCCAGGTGGTGAAGCAGATTTGGAAGGTTTTTGGCCAAGCACAGGTGGACCTCTTTGCGACTCGAGAGTCGGCGCAATGTCCCCTTTGGTTCTCTCTAGCTCCTCCAGCGCCTCTGGGACTGGATGCTATGGTACAGACCTGGCCGAGGCTTCGTCTGTACGCCTTCCCCCCGATCGCTCTGCTCCCAGGAGTTTTGGCGAGAGTGCGCCGGGACGCGGTCAGCCTACTGTTAGTAGCGCCGTTCTGGCCGGGCCGAGTATGGTTCTCGGATCTGATTTCCCTCCTCGACGGCACCCCGTTGCCGGTACCGATCAGGAGCGATCTCCTCTCACAGGCCGGGGGCACCCTTGTGCACCCCCGCCCGGAGTGCTGGAGGCTGTGGGTGTGGCCCCTGAGGGGGCACAACTCATAGCTTCCGGTCTGTCAACCGAGGTTGTCGAGACCATCCTCCAATCCAGAGCTCCCTCTACGAGGAAACTGTACGCCTTGAAGTGGAAACTCTTCACTTCATGGTGCGGGGACCGCCAGCTCGACCCAGTCAACTGCCCGATCCGCGCAGTTCTGGAGTTCCTGCAGGCCCGCTTCTCCGCAGGGTTAACCCACTCCACTATTAAGGTCTACGTGGCAGCTATCTCGTCGTACCACGCCCTTATCGGTGGCCAGTCAGTGGGCAGACACCCCCTGGTTACACGTTTCCTCCGCGGTGCGCTGAGGCTGAGGCCGCCTGTACAACCCCGTGTCCCCACGTGGGACCTGGCTGTGGTACTAGAGGCTCTGTGCAGAGCACCCTTTGAGCCTCTCGGGGAGATAACTGATAGACTCCTCACGATCAAGACCGTCTTTCTGCTGGCTATCACCTCTCTGAGGAGGGTGAGTGACCTTCAGGCCCTATCTGTGGCCCCTTCGCATATCGACTTTGCGCCCGGTTCGGCGAAAGTCTTCCTCTACCCCCGTGTGGGGTACATACCGAAGGTTCTGACGGTCGTACCACAGCCGGTCGTACTTCAGGCCTTCTGTCCTCCTCCCTTCAGGGAGCCCGACCAGGAAAGGCACAACTGAATGTGTCCAGTGCGAGCACTGGACGCATACATCCACAGAGCTGCCCTGTGGAGAAAGACGGACCAACTGCTCGTGTGCTTTGGTCCGCCTAAGAGGGGTCTTCCAGCTTCGAAGCCCACTGTTAGTAGGTGGATAGTGGATGCCATCAATTTGGCGTACAAGACCTCTGACCTTCCCCCGTCGCTGGGAGTCAGAGCGCACTCGACCCGAGGTGTGGCGGCCTCCAAGGCCTTCTGGGCAGGTGTCTCCATGCAAGACATCTGCAACGCTGCTGGGTGGTCCACGCCCCTGACATTCGCCAGGTTTTACAACCTCGACATCAGAGCCACTCCAGGCTCCTCAGTCCTTTCAGCCTGACACCAGGCAGGGACTTGTCAGTCTGGCGGCGTTGGTATAGCGTTCCCATAGCGTCTCCGGACGCAGCTTGATGTTCCTGGAAGGGAACGTACCAGGTTACGTATGTAACCCAGGTTCCCTGAAGGGAACGAGAGCTGCGTCTCGGGCCACACTTCCGGCATCCCTGCCAGTGCTTGGTTCATGACTTGAAGCTGACGCGGGCTCCGCCGCACGTGCTTCTATACTTCCTGGTCGTGACGTCACCTCGCCCGTGACGCCTCGCCCATCCATTAGACTGGTTGTATAAAATATTCAGAGCGCCGGTTACGCTGATGGCGTTCCCATAGCGTCTCCGGACGCAGCTCTCGTTCCCTTCAGGGAACCTGGGTTACATACGTAACCTGGTACGATTCTACTGCGTCTAGTATTTCAGCTTCATTCATCGCACCCAAAGAAAAACTGCAGTGCTTTACAACTATTGGACAGGAAGAGCTAAATAAACTTATCAGTGTATCTAAACCAACAACGTGTTTATTAGATCCTGTACCCACTAAACTACTGAAAGAGTTGTTACCTGTAGCAGAAGAACCGCTTCTCAATATTATTAACTCATCGTTATCTTTAGGTCACATCCCAAAACCATTCAAGCTGGCGGTTATTAAGCCTCTTATTAAGAAACCACAATTAGATTCTAATGAACTGGTAAATTACAGACCCATTTCAAACGTTTATGTTTAAAATTTTAGAAAAAGTTGTGTCTGCTCAATTGTATTCCTACTTGCAAAAAAATTATCTCTATGAAGAATTTCAGTCAGGTTTCAGGCCTCACCATAGCACAGAAACTGCACTTGTTAAAATTACAAATGACTTGCTTCTTGCTTCAGACCAAGGCTGCATCTCATTGCTAGTATTACTTGATCTTAGTGCTGCATTCGACACTATAGACCATGACACACTCATAGAGCGATTACAAAACTATACTGGTATTCAAGGGCAGGCTTTAAGATGGTTTAGATCATACTTGTCCGATCGCTACCACTTTGTTCATTTAAATGGGGAGTCATCTCAATCACCAGTAAAGTATGGAGTACCACAAGGATCTGTCCTAGGTCCTCTGCTATTTTCAATATACATGTTGCCCCTTGGTAATATTATTAGAAAATACGGGATTAGTTTTCATTGTTATGCTGATGATACTCAATTATATATCTCAACAAGACCGGATGAAACTTCTCAACTATCTAAGCTAACAGATTGTGTAAAAAATGTAAAAGATTGGATGACCAATAATTTCCTCCTATTAAATTCAGATAAGACAGATATATTACTTATTGGACCAAAAACAGTACACAGAATCTCTTTGATTACAATTTGCAACTGATGTACTGTTACGTCCTCTAAAGTCAAAAATCTGGGTGTTATATTAGACAGCAGCTTGTCCTTTGAAAATCATATTTCCCATGTTACAAAAACAGCATTCTTCCATCTTAGAAACATTGCTAAGCTTCGAAACATGCTACCTGTTTCTGATGCAGAAAAGCTAATTCATGCATTCATGACCTCTAGACTGGACTATTGTAATGCACTGCTAGGTGGTTGTCCTGCATCTTCAATAAACAAGCTACAGATAGTCCAAAACGCAGCAGCTAGAGTTCTTACCAGGTCAAGAAAATATTATCATATTACACCAATTTTACAGTCTCTGCACTGGCTACCTATTAAGTTCCGTGTCATTTACAAAATATTATTACTTGCCTATAAGGCCCTAAATGGTTTAACTCCTGCGTACTTAACTCGTCTTCTACCACGCTACAATCCAACCCGCTCCCTAAGGTCGCAAAACTCTGGACTTTTGGTAGTACCTAGGATAGCAAAGTCCACTAAAGAAGGTAAAGCTTTTTCACATTTGGCTCCCAAACTCTGGAATAGCCTTCCTGATAACGTTCGGGGTTCAGACACACTCTCTCTGTTTAAATCTAGATTAAAGACACATCTCTTTAGCCAAGCATTTACATAATGCATTTTATAATCTTGTTCTGCAGTTATATCTGATCAAATGTACATTATTATTATTCTTTATCTTGGGTTGAACAAATCATTTTTGCTTAGATGGAACAGCAGCTACGCTAATTAAGTCTCTATTTGTTTCTCTATTTCTGTCACGGGATTAACATCCCGTGGTAACTAGGAATTACAGAAGCTTCAGTCTTGATCCAACCCTTAAATGATCTGAGATGACCGAACACCTGAGAAAAGATTATGCCAACCCCTCAGAGGATGCCAATATAGACAACATACAGAATTACCAAATTTTGCCATAAGTTAAATATATTAAGGTTCTGCAATATATAAATATATTGTGGAAACTTAATTTCCTGTAGAGCTGCTTTGCAATGATTTTTATCGTAAAAAAGCGCTATACAAATAAACTTGAACTTGAACTTGAATAAGAGAAAGCTTGGGAAAACGACTTTGTAGTAATTGGGTGGCAATAATTGTGGCTAACTTGAACTAGAGAAAAAACGTTTATTTCATAATGAGATTTTCCCTGCACTTTCCATAGTTTTACTTCAATGAAAGGTTAGAATTTTGTAAAATCTTTGAATGAAAGATCACATTACAATGCAGATTTAATTTGACAGCCACCTTTGCTCATATTTACCAAGGGTCCCAACATAGGTGGACGGCACAGTGTGTATATATATATATATATATACAGTATATATAGATACACACACACACACACACATATATATATATATATATATATATATATATATATATGTATGTGTATGTATATATATATATATATATATATATATATATATATATATATATATATATATATATATAAAATAAGTAAAAAATTATAAACAAAAATAAAATAAAATAAATGCATACAGTATATATCACTTAACCTCATTTTGTTTGTCACATTGACCTCATCATGTTGCATGATTAAATAAGCCAGACATCATCATGGAAAAATAAACGGTTATTTTGCATTCCTAATCCAATTTGGTGTTAATGTGTTAACAGCATTTGGCAGTCTTTGATCAAATAATTTGTAATGTAAGCAGTTTTAAAAATCATAACATGTCAGGTTCATTCGTCACACTGTAATGGTAATACAGAGTCTGACACAGTGGATTTAGACAAATGTAACAGGTCCTCCAGGTTTTCCATACTCACTTGCTATTCCCAGTCCACATACTGCATACTACAGAGGTAGTAAGAGTAGAGTTTAAATGTTGCTTTTGATTTTTTTCCTATAAATAAAAGTAGCAAAAGGGGGAAAAAAGTGCAGGTTACATAAATAAATGAACCACATAAGACGAAAAAAGAAATGCTTTTGCTTTCATTCAGCCACACACAAGTATTCAGAACATGCTTCAGAGGAAGAGGTCAATCACAACAGACTTATACATCACTTTTACACAGCGTTTGTAATCATCCTTCATCAAGCATCAGTTTTCCTCTCCTGCCTGCAGTTTGATAGCGATAGTTTGAAGGACTCTGTGTGTGTGATGAAAGAGTCTGTGGCAGTAAGACACAAGTCAAGTGTTACGGCTTTTTCATCTTTCCTTCCCATGATACACACTCAGGAAACCAACAGCAGGTTGACTCCAGCACCTGCAGTAAACACGTCTAGGTGTCATGAAAAATGCACAGCATTCAAACTAAATCTTTAGAGCCCACTGTCAAAAACCCAACATACTTGACAGGTGGAAAGAAGGGGTGGTGGGAATCTAATGGAAATATCCTGATCCACACACCACAGCTGGAAATATTCTTCCTCCTTTTCTCGTTCAAACCTCTTTTCCAACCCACATTTACTTCTATCGCTCTGTGATTTTCTCAGCTTCTGCCTCACAACCTGGTTTCTGACATTTGTCAGACCTTTTGCACCTCAAGTGGGAGGCATTTGTATTTATGTGCATGCGTGTATCCATGTGTATTTGTGCGCAAGTGACACTCCGGTTTGTTTTATTTTGTGTGTCTGTAGGTTATGAGAAAATCAAACTTGGAGAGGGACCGCTGGCATCCCTTCAGACATTGCTTGACCTTTCTGTCTCGCACAATAATGTTCATATAGGCACACCCACGCGGGGCATCAGGTGTAAAGTGCCTCAATTTAAAGTTTGGCACAAACATTATCAGGTGCTTTATCTACTCCTGAAATGAGATGAAAATCAAAAGAGCTGTCTGCTAAGCCTCTCTGTCGCTCTCTGAGGCGGAAGCCCTCATATGTTTATACGTAGTGTATTGACTTGTTTGGTGAATCATATTGCTGAGGACTGCTGGGAATCTCAGGGTTGCTGGTCCCATATCTCTGGACACACAACAGCAAGTACCAAGGAACAAAAAGCTATCAAATCTGGGTTCGCAACCAGCAGATATATTGTCCTTTAGAAACAGCGCATAAATTGTGTCTTTAATAGGGCTGCACAATATGTTGAAACAAAATCGATATTGCAATATGGTTTAATGAACGGTCACATTAGCAAATCACATTCCAAGTCACAAATATGTGTGGGGAAAACGCTGCAAGTTTCAAAGTGAAGTGTGGCATTTGATACAGTGTTTCTGGATCTTAGTTCACAGTAAATGAACCAAGAATGTAAGTAAATACAGTGCTGCGCTTCACTCTGAACCATCAATTATTTTTTTGTCAGGAAAAATTCTACAGAAAAAGCTTGTTTGTTCAACATTTGTAATGAAGAAATTAAAGGGTCAGTTCACCCAAATATGAAAATTCTGTCATTAATTTTAATTTACATTCATTCATTTAGCAGACGCTTTTATCCAAAGTGACTTACAATTGAGGAATTGAGGAGCTATTCATCATGAAGAGGCAAAAAAAAAACCCCAGAGGAAGTTCTCGTAATACAAATTTTCAGGCATTGTTCAGATTAGTACAAGATAGACAGGGAGAGATTAAGGAAAGAGAAAGCAAAGCTTTGTTTAGGATAAATTAAAATGGTGATGAAAGAGATGAGTTTTCAGGTGGTCAGAAAAAAATAAGATTTCATAAAAAAAATCTTAATTTGTGTTTCGAGGATGAATGAACGTCTTATGGGTTTGGAATGACATGAGGGTGAATAATTAATGACAGAATTTTCATTTTTGGGTGATCATATTATTTATTATTATTATTATTATTATTTAGTCATTTAGTAGATGCTTTTATCCAAAGCGACTTACAAATGTGATCTATCCCTTTAAGACATAAATGGTAGGCCTAGTATTGTAATGTAATAGTTGTAGAATTATTTTTGTTAAATACTCACTTTTTATTGTACACTACAATGCTACAATATATATATAGTATAATATTTTTATTTTATAATCACAATAAAAATTATTTTATGCTCTGTGCAGATTCACTGCTCAACAAAATCACCCCAATCATTCTAGTTAGCTATTTAAGTAATCTAGTGTATATTTAGGGTGTAAAGTGTAAGTTTTTTGTGTAATCATGTGAAAAACAAAATAACAGTCAGTTTTTTTCCCCCTGCATTATGTGGCCCGAATTTCTGCATTATATTCTGATGAAAATGCGAGTGGTGTTTTTCTGTGTAAGTTTATCATTGTCACATACTAGGGTGTTGTGGGCAGCACTGGATTAAAATTCCTAGTTATCAGCTAGCTAAGGTAATGAGGGCTTGACTAAAGTGAACTAAATTTAGCTGAGAGCTATACTTTAGAGAAAGTAGCTATTTGAAGCTCCACACTGTTAGCTGTAATATGATGTAATATATGTGTAAAAACATCTCCAAAATAACTAACTATAAACTGCATAAACAAAACTATTTTGCCAGTTATATACAGTATTTTGCTTATTTGAATGGTACTTTAGGGTTCTTCAACAATAGTATGGCTTTATGATAGTGTTTTGATACTCTTTTGGTCAGAAAATGTTGCCATTCATAAGCTTCATATGAATAAGCTTCATATGAATAAGCTCAACAAATGAGAAGTTGAATTTGCATATTTGGTTGAACTGGATTGTAGATACATATCCATTTCAGTGCTTGTTTTGTTATCTGCGTTATTAAGTATCCTGTTACTGTTGTACTGAACAATTCAGTGAGTGAGCCGTCCAAGTGATTCAGACTGAATAAATTCAGATTCCCTGCGTCCCAATGGGCATACTATCCACCCTATCTGCCGTAAATAGTATTGAAAATTACTACTATCACATAGAATTTAAGATGGATAGTATGAACTTTGGATAGCAGGGATTGTGTTGCTAACCCAGTCTGACCCTTTCATTAAAAAGTATCGACTCAAAAGAAGGATTTATTTGTAAACTGAGCTATCGTTAAGCCCCTCCTTGTGACCGGCAGATATTTAGAGCGGCCTCCAAAGCACACAAAGAGCTTCTCTGTTTGTCTAAAAGACTTAGAACGATCAAAGTACACTCGTAGTGCCCGGACTGGGCACAACAAGTTAGGTCCCCCTGTTCACCATCCGCAACAGGGAGGGCTAGAAGGGAGATAACCTTCGGTACATAGCCGCTACACAGCTGAAGAATGACTTACAGTCATTGGGTCCAAACTCAAGACAGGAAGAGACAGGGCACTGAGAGACAGGGCTTGCTAGTCACCTACTCGCTTGACGGACGCTAGGGCCAAAAGCAGAGCGGTCTTGAGAGTCATGACCCTTAAGCTGGCTGATGAAGTGGCTCAAAGGGCGGGCCCTTGAGGGCCTCCAGGACTATGGACAAGCCCCAAGTTGACATAGTCTTGGGGCGAGGAGGATTCAACTGCCGAGCGCCTCTAAAGGAACTTAATGATGAAGTTAATTCTGTCAATAGTCCGGCCAGCCTCGAGAGAATGATTCGCTGCGATGGCTGCCACATAGACCTTGAGCGTGGAAGGGGTTCGCCCCTTATCCAGCATCTCTTACAGAAGGGATTAGCACGTGGGACACGTCGCATGAAATCGGATCCTGGTTATGTGCTGAACACCAGTCACTGAAGACTGACCACTTGAGGGCATAGAGGCATCGTGTAGATGTGTCTCTAGCCTCTTAAATGGTATTAGTGACTCTCGCAAGAAGTTGCCAAATCTTGCCCTGCGCTTGCGAGAGAAGATCTCTCCTCCGTAGTATTGACCACGGTGCTGCAGACAGCAGCTGGATCATCTCTGGGAACCAGACTTGGTTCCTCCAGAGGGGGGCCACGACGAGGAGAGAGCATTTTGTTTCCCTGATTCGCCTGATAACCTGGGGTAGCAGGGTGATCGGGGGGAAGGCATACAGACGGGTGTTGGGCCAATCGTGGGCCAGAGCATCCCGCTCCTTTGAAAAATAAGTTGGGCAGTAACCGTTGTCTCCAGAGGCGAAGAGGTCGACCTCTGCCTTGCCGATCATCTGAACTGTCTGGGGATGTAGATTCCATTCCCCTGGTGCTACATTGTTCCTTGACAACATACCCACTCCTTGGTTCAGTCTGTCCGGCACATGAACCGCTCGTAGTGAGAGGAGTTCTTTCTGTGCAGGAGACGTCGAGTCATCCTGTGAAGGGAACATGACCTGAGGCCGCCTTGGTGGTTGATGTAGGCCACCACCGTTGTGTTGTCCAACCAGACTAGGACGATATGCCCTTTTAAGGCTGGTAGGAAGGTCTTTAGGGCCAGACAAACAGCCATCATTTTGAGGCAGTTGATATGCAGGCATCGCTTGTGGGTCAACCAGGAGCCGTACGCCGGTTTGCCCTCGTACAGAGCACCCCAGTCTGAACTGGAGGCATCTGTCGTGATCACCTTCCTTTTGGAGGTTGTCCCCAACTGTACGCCTGATTGAAACAGGCGAGGAGTTGTCCAAGGGGCCACAGCTTTGAGGCAGCGATGGGTTACCTTGACATAAGTGCAGCCCAGGCTCCAGGCGTGGGACGAAACGCAGGCTTTTAGCCAACACTGAAGGGGCCGCATGTGTAGCAGGCCCAGGGGAATAACTGAGGAGGCGGTAGCCATGATTTCAAGGCAGTTGATATGCAAGCGTCGCTTGTGGGTCGACCAGGAGTCGTACGCCGGGTTGCCCTCATACAGAGCGCCCCAGCCTGAGCTGGAGGCAGCCATAAGGCCGAGCATCATCTGAAATGCTATGAGGGGATGCAAAGCCCTCAGCTTGAAAGATGCCGCCGCTCGCTGGATAGTCAGGGAGCGTTATCCAAGCTCACATTTCAACCCCAAACGCTCTAGGTGGTTGAGCAACAACGACCTGTGAGCGATCAATTGCCGTTCTGAGTCGGCTAGCATTAGTCAGTCATCGAGGTAGTTCAGTATGCGGATTCCCATCTGTCTCAGTGGGGAAAGAGCCCTCGAAAGCAAATCTCAAAAACGGTCTGTGATGGGACGCTATTCGGATATGAAAGTAAACGTCTTTCAGATCCACAGACAGAAACCACTCCTCGGGCTGAATTTGCGTGAGGATCTGTTTCAAAGTTAACATTCTGAACGACCGTCGCATGAGAGCCTGATTCAGACGTCTGAGATCGAGAATTGGTCTGAGCCCACCGTCTTTCTTGGGAACAAGGAAGTATCGGCTGTAAAAGCCTGACTCGCTGTTCACCAAGCAGTCTGTGTAATCTTGACCGAAGAACATGCGTTGTCCGGTACCGAAGTGTGAATAATACCTCTGAAGCGAGGTGACCCGCCGGGGATGGCTTTCCAAGCCAAAAGCCAGGCGGCAAACGATTACTTTCCTACTAATGGCAGTTCATGGCACAGGGCGGGGAACTGGCATTCGCAGTGTGAGGAGAGGAGAATTGCTCTAGTGGGTCCACTACCACAGTGGTAGTTTGCTTGGGCGCACGCTGAATGAGAAGGACGTGCCCAGCTTGAATAGAATTTCCATCTGCTCAGTGTTGAACGGAGCGATGGAGAGCGAGCGTGAACTTACTTCGATGAAGTTCCGGCCTCAGCAAGAACTTATCCTTTCCTTTTCCTCTCAAAAGTTTGCTTCGTTAGACTCAGTGCTCACTCAGTGCGAGCAGCTAGCCCCCGTGAGCGCAACGTCAGAGTGGGCGTGGTCCAGATGGGTCTAATTTGAGCTCACTGAGAGAGGAGAAACGGGAGAGCGGGGCTGCCTCATTTAAGGTGATTCGCGAGCGAAGAAGAGCGAGACTCATGCCCTCTGTGAGAGCATTCTGTCTCAATGAGCATACAGTCTCTGCATGGGGGCTGCCCAGACAGGTGACGCGGCGAGGCTGTACTTCTGCTTTGGCTTCTTAATTGCAGAGTCAGCGAAGAGATGGTCTCGTCGTTGAAGGAGAAGATTCTGATGAAATGGTGTGCTGGGCCAACTCCTGTAGCAGTCGGCTCCACCCCCTTCTGGCGGGCTCGAGCGCCATTGGTTTGTGCAGCTACACAAACGTTAGCAAATCAGGCTTCAGTAACAGACTAAACAGAGTTTCCCCCATAAGCAGTCGCAACGGGAGTTCCCTTTCGATAGGGAACTACAGGACACATGACTTGATTGCTGAAATATTAATAGGAAAAGTGCAACAATATATATATATTATTTTTTTTTCTTAATTCTAAACCCTTTTCTGAATTACTCAAATAAGTTTGATAATGAAAATCAACATGATTTAAAAACTACATAGACACACAAAGTACATAAGTCACTGCTTTTTAATGTTGCACGTATTCAACAGTAAGCCGTTTGCAGTAAAAGCATTTGCTTAGACCTATTCTGCAGACGCATTGTGGAGGTATGATGTGTATAATCATAGAGTACTAGACCGCTATTCTACCTTACAATAGCATGCAGAGATGAATAACCTGAAACTGTCTCCACAGCTAGTCCTTTTCCCCTCACACCAGGCACATATTTCAGCCACCCATGAGAAACCACTTTGCAATGAAGAGGTCATGACCCAGTGGAGAGCAAGAGATATGAAGGGTTCACAGGCAGCAAAGCGAACGAATGAGAGAATGAAAAAAGCCAGAATGATTTTGCGAAAATGAAGGATAATTAGAAGCTCAGAAGAAAAAGCTGGTGATTGTTTTTTTCTTTTTCTTTTTTCATTTTGCCTGACACTAATGTGTATACGGTTGCAAATTGTCATGAAATTATTATTTCGCTCTCACGAAGGTTCTTTGTCTAATTCTCTCCATATATCAGAACACACAATGCTCTTTGAATGGAGCTGTGAATGGGGCAAATCAAAATCAATCAGCTTTGGATGGATTTGCAAGCGGTTGACCGTCTCGTCTGATCAGGAGCTTTAATAATGGGAGATTTTTGCCTTTTTATGAGAGTGTAGTTACACTCAGATGACTCCAATCGAGTGATACACGGATGTATGCAGTAAAAAGATATATTATAAATAAAAATATACATTTCTTTTATTTACAATATTTATAAATAAAAACAATAAATATTATATTTAAAATATTACATTTAACATTAATATTTAATATATTTAGATTTTTATTTTATGAAAATTAATTATATTTATGTAAAATTAAATATTTAATTATTAATTAAATATATTAATACAATATATATATATATATATATATATATATATATATATATATATATATATACACACACACACACACACACACACACAAAACTTGATAAAGTCCCAAGTGTGTCTTTTCCACACAATAACTTAGCTAAGGCCTATTTTAATCCTCAATTTTGTGCTCTGGGCTAAAATGCAGAGAGCAACTCACAGCGGGGTTCTTCTAGCTGTACAAAAACTTAGTTCACATTGGTGAAATATTTTGTAACCTTCCCATCTGACTGATAATTCCCTTTACTGGATCGTAGCCCATTGTTCCTGGCTGATCAGCACAAACACACTTGCTTGACCAATTTTTAATGAGTGCTTATTTGACAGCTATGACTCCTACGCGGCTCTTTCTTAGTGTGTGTGCTCATATACGAGTGTGTGTACTGTATTGGGAGGGGATGATGAAACACACTGACATTTTTACCCTCTGTGACGCAGAACTAACATCCTCATTTCACTCACCTCTCCCACACTCGCTCTCTTCAGCCCTGTCTCACCAACCTGAGTGGCTCAGGAAATGCCACTCACCTCCGCGGACTTCATCGATGACCTTTCCCACCCCTTTCACAGGAAAGCCTCAGGCTCCAATTAACCCCCCCCAGTCATCAAACCGCTAATCAAACCATCAATATGATCAAACACACACCATGGCTGCATATTCAAAGGTTTTTGTACAAAACAAGCAGTTGTTTTCCACTTTAGAAAATGGGTCATTCTGTGTCAAATCAACCACATTTCAAAAACTTTCATGGCTAAAATAGTTGATTTTGTTAATATTTTTCTGACGAAAGACAAATAAGGTCAAACTTTATTTTAAGGTCCAATTCTCGCCAATAACAAACCTTTAACTACGACATTTGCCTCAAAAAATTCCTAATTTGATGCTTATTAATAGTTAGTAAGGTAGTTGTTAAGTTTAGTTATTGGGTATAATTAGGGTTTACACAAAGTTTACACAGAATGCTCCAAATTTTGTATTATATACACATTTTGCCTGAAAAAATGTAGTATACTGCGATTTTCACAATAGTCCAAATTGTTAAAATAGCAGAAGGTGAAACTGCACAGGCAAGTGCATTTGAACTGGAAGCTACAGTTTTCAGTGATTTTGGTTGGAAAGAGATTCAGTGCTTCACTGAGCCTATTTCTTGTTTGACATTACTGTGCTGTAGGGCCTTTCTCTCGCTCTCTCAACCACCACTCTTCCGTTTTTCCCCATCTTTTCTCTACCTTCAACTACTCATTTCATCCCGTCTTCCCTTCTGAGTCCTGCAGTTGTGTGTGTGTGTGTGCAGCAGTTGTGTGATTGTGTAGTCTAGGTTAGCACCCTTCATGGTTAGAGGGTTAAACACACAGGGGCCACATAAGATGAAGGGGTTGCTCACAACTGTCTCCTAGAATGATTTATGAACAGCTGCAGCCCCTCAGATGCACACGGACACCATATACACACACACAGAAACAAAAATGTGTGAAAGTGTGATTGAGAAATATTGAGGGAAAAACTGATCCCCCCCCAAAAAACAGGTTGGATACTAAAATTGCGCAGCTCAAGGGCTACTTTTAGAAAATGCAGGGTGATCGAGGGGCCAGCAAATAAAATATTAGTAATAATTTTCATGATACTTGATTGGTTTAAAAAAAATAAAATAAAAAATTCTGGTCTGTTTTTTTTTGCAGAGCCAGGATAATTTATTTTCCAGGATATTGTCGTCAGAGTGAATTTAAACATTATTTACTTACAAATGCAATCCTTACACGAATAAATGCTTTCAAAGTACTGATTTGATCTTCACATGTAAATCTCCTACTTAATACAATTACATATTAATTTTATTAATTACATAATTACATACATTTACATAGTTTACTCACAAATTTCTTGTAGATCACAATTAATTTCAAAAAATGGAAAGAAACACACTGAATTAAATGTGACATTTAGTAGAAAGACTGAAAAAAGTATTTTCTTGTCAAACATATCAATATCTTGTAAAACAAATAATCTTAGATAAATCATTTATGGTGTATATTTGCTGCAGTTCATAATTGGGTGTAGTGGATTGGGAATCAATTCTGCTTTTGCTGTTGAGCTTTTAATCTTTGGTGTCATCTGCTGTGTGCCATTATGGACCAATCAATCGTTTTTGCATATCCTGATGTTTTGCTTCATTATTATTAAAAAAATAATTATTGCTTCATGAACTGTGAAACCTTTTGGGAATTTGTAAAGTTTGAACAGCAAGCAACACAACAAAATAGGACTGCTTACACTGTATAGACACATTTGTTGATTTGCAATGCACGCAATAGCATGCAACAAGTTTTGTCGTTTTGCATCTTGTCAAGTGTTTTCTGTGTAGACATGTGTTCACAGACTGTTCATTATAACACTGGTGTTCCGATTTATTGCATCATTCTCTTGCAGTGCAGACACAGACAGTGCAGCTGAATTCTCAACAACAGTCTTGATAGTAGTGGCGGACCAGTCATATCCTTGCGTCGGCCAAGAATTTACATATGGACTGGACTTTCGGTATCCCTGTGGTAGAATAGGGATCTTTGTGCTGCGATACCACCTTTAGCTTCTGTAATATGGTGTATTTTTATGCCATTGGCGCTTTATTAATTAGTTTTCGCTCTTGTATTCCTCCTGACTGTTCACTATGTTTCTGTCCACATATTTCTCCCATAATCAGATTTCTTTCCTGTCACACTCCCGCTTTCTCTCTGGTTTTTCATTTTGTTCTCTCCCTGTTCTTATTTTTATATCTTTTTTTTGTGATAGGTTAACACTCTTGCAATTGTTCTTGCATCCACAGTCTCATCAAACACACACTTGCATACTGCAAAGCATTGAGCTTTGGTGCTCATGTGGGCAATGCGTGTTTGAATCTTTCCCACTCTCCAATGTTGCATCTTTTTATTTTATTTTATTTTATTTTCCATAAAATGTATTCAGTTATTTTTATGAAAATATTATTTTACAGAAAAACGTATTCTGTCAAATTTCTATTCTATGAACGGGTTATTATTATTTTAAATTTCATTTTCACAAAAAATTCAATACAAAGCTTTAACTGTAAGTGCTGCATCTCATTCACTTTGTGTAAAGTGTGACAGCACAATTTGTGAGAACTCATTAAAATGTCTTTATGAACCATCACTCTCACTCTCATCACTGTATATGCAGATCGGTTTTTGAAAATTGGTGATGAGTCATCACATATATAGGTTTGCAGAAGCTGAAGCAATACTTTCTGTACATACATAATCCCTCACGAACAATGCTGACATAGGCGTTATCATTTCATTCTCAGCAATTCATCCCATGCGACTGTCTGTCCGAGCTTCAGCATGCCCACCATAAACATTTACTGAACGCCCACAGGAACAGCCGCTAAAAGCCATCGGCTGCTTCTGCTTAATCTCTGCATCTTCTCTCCAATACAAGCATAATCACGCTGCCTTATACAGCTCTAGAATTACAATGAGCCAGCGGACACTTTGAACAACAGCTAATGTACCTAAGAATACTAACCTTATATACTAAAGGGCTTGATGAAAAATGCCTCTCAGTGAAGCAGTATTTTCCCATTATCCTTTCATTTGATAAACTAAATGTATTTGATTTTAGTTCATAATGGAGAACAAGAGAACATACGCTGAAGGTCACTGAATATTATTTTTGTCTGTAACAAGTCTGTTTCACACAATTTTATTTCTTATCCTACATGTGGACATGTTGCCCACATTTGCAGGTCCTAGTACAGATATCTAAGAACAGGCCATCTTTGTTTGGAAGAAGAACCTTCATATAGCTTTTGTAAAGTCTTTTTGAAGGCTTATTCATAAAGTATGCAAATCTATAAATAGAGTAAAACACTTATTCAAATGTACTCCAGCTCCTTCCCAGATAAGAGAAAGTATGTAAAATTCAATCTGTGATATGTTTAGCATTCTTCAGGTGTAAGGTTGTTGGAGTGTTTGCCCTCTAGGTTTTCCTGGGCAACCTAATCCACAAGTTTCTCTCTCCCACTCCATGAACCTTTCCATGAGAGCATTTTTAAGAGATTTCTGAGCTGCATGTCTCTCCGACATGGATGAATTGGCTTACAGCAGGGTCTTCGGTGAGTGGACATCAGCTTACAGCTCTAAACCAACTGGGTTTCATTTTCAGTAAGGCATTTATTTATATATTTTTAAGTACAGAGATGTTAGATTCATTACAGTTAGTGAACTTGAAATATTAACTTTTACCAGTGTGCATGTAAAACACTTGTTCAGGTTTTTGAACATGAACCTTATTACTGAACATGTTTTGAACTTTCAAGCAGGATTCAACCTCTCGCACAGCACATGTTAGTTAATTAGTTTTTAATGAGAATTGAGCTATGGATGGGGAATTTAAGTAAATAACTTTAATTTCAGTCTATTCTTCACAAAAAAATGTTGTATGGCTTCAGAAGACGTGGAATATAGTGCATACAAAGTAATTCACATCAAAATAAAAAATAAATAAAAATTATATAGTAATTATATTGTATTTAAATTATTATTATTATATATTATTATTATTATTAGTGCACAAGTTATATGGACAAGTTTTAGGTTACAGTTTAGTCTTTATATATTGAAATTTCATGCATGCTGTCATTGAATGGAAAACAGCAGGTTAAACATGTTATGTGTCAGTCTACTGTCTAAAGCTAGAACTTCTTGTTTCTTTAAAGTTCAAGAATACCAGGAATAGCTACAGATCTTTTCTTCTATATTGTGACATTCATCAAAGTGAAATAGATTATTGAAAAAAAATATAGGCTGGGGATTTGGTTCTGTCCATCAGATATTGATTAGATGGAGGCAGATCTGAATGTGAGCTTGTAGTTGATTAAAGGAAAGGGTCAGAAATTAGGCAGATTAAATAACTGAAGTCTGGCGTACATTCATTTTTTTTTAAATAATAAAAATAAATAAATGGTGTGACTTTCCATTTCATGCCAACTTTAAGAGGTAAAAAGACGAATTAATGATAGCTTTAGATCATCTGGAGTGATAACTATAAACAGCAGTAGCTTATATTTATCACAGGAGCAAGGTGTTTTAGCTTGAAAAAACATGTTTGAAAAGATTTTAAAATGAAACATCACATCTCCATGATGCTCTGGAATGGTGAAGTCCAGAATACTGCACTTTTGTTGTTGTTGTTGTTTGTTTTGGAGACTCGATCAATTCAAAAACCCACTGACCATGTAGAGAGTGACCACAAATGTGTTATCAGCTTCCAAGTATTGAACTATAAAAATCATTTTGATGGAACAAAAATATATATTTTTAGCCAAAGCGGACTTGGTGTGAACCGTTCTTCCTACATGAAACATTTTAGCATTTTAGCCACACTGGACTTGCTTAATGGCTTAACTATAAAGTGTGTTGTGGACTATAGTTGTTGATCAAACGCGCGCGCGTGCGCGTGTGTGTGTGTGTGTGTGTGCATGCTTGCTTTCCTTCATTAGTCTGCTGGAAGGATAGTTTAAGCTCCATGTTGCTGATGGCGGTTGTGGTGATTGCATGGCTTATTGCTACTTTAAAGCATAACACACACACACACACACATCTGACATTCCATAATGTCCATAAAGGTTTGGTTCAGCTTGGACCACAGATAAGGCAAAAGTAATATAGGCCTCATGACTAACCAAGCACACACGGACAGATTAGAGTGACATACACACACTGACAGTGTGCTCTGACTGCGAGACAAACCTCCTGATTGTTATTCCAGGCCACAGCTGCTGGAGCAAATAACCAAGGTGCTGTTGGGCTACGCTTAGAATCGCCTTCCCTGTTTAGAGTAAGCAAAAATTTACACACCCACAACCTCATTACGTTTATCCAGTCCCTTATCAGGATTCCCGCAGCCCTGTCCCAGTACCACCCCACACCTCCTCGCACATACACTCGCTGGGGAGACCCACGGACCGCCCGACATGCACACCACATCTCTTAACATAATGCGAAGGTGCATTAGAGCGAGTTATCAGAACCTGCAGCGGGCCAGCAGTGGGACTCATCCTTGTCTCTGGACCTGTGTATTCAGGAGCATTTCTCCCTCAGAGACATGGATGGGACAGGTCCTCTGAGCAGCTTTATCATCATTCCCTGGTTCACTTTATCAGTGCAGTTGGATCCAAGACATCTGGTGACAGTGTTAACTGGCCACAACGCAAAGTAATGATGAGAGAGATTAATTTCCTCATATGATTAGAGCATTTTGTCACGAATTTGTTTGTCACGAATCCTATTACATTTCATACCAAAATTGAAAAGTAATATATTTTAAATAAAGTAGTGTATATATACTTTAAAAAAAACTGTGGCAGTTTTTGTGTCTGTGGCAGTGTTTACATTGCTTTTATGATGATGATGATCCAAAAATAAGTTGACTATTAAAAAATTATATTTTATATATATATATATATATATATATATATATATATATATATATATATATATATATATATATAAATAAATTATCTATCTATCTGTCTGTCTGTCTGTCTATTATATGTAAGTGAATATTTTAAATAATTGTTTTTATTTATTCTTTTAATAACTTAAAATAATTGCAGGGCTCTGAGCATTGTTGGCATTTATTATATCGTCTAAATGCCAATTCACACCGCACAGACAAACGCCAACAAACTCCAACAAACAAGTTGGCTCGAGTTGGCCGTTGGATTTAGAATCTTATGAAAAATAACTGTCATGTTCACACTGCACCAACAGACACCAACCAACTCTCACTGACTGGGGAGAAAATGGATGATCCTATATCTATAAGCATGTTCAGTCGGGTGAAAACAAACTCCAACCAACGCCAACAGGGGTAACACACTGATCCAACAAACTCCAACAGACTAGTTTGTTGGAGTTTGTTGGCGCTTGTCTGTGCGGTGTGAATTGGCCTTAACACACACACACACACAGACACACACACACATGTTGGTTTTTGTGGTTTATGGGGACTTTCCATAGGCGTAATGGTTTTTATACTGAACAAACTGTGTGTGCTATTGCCCTACACCAACCCTACACCTAAACTTAGCCCTCACAGGAGACTTTGTGCATTTTTAGATTTTCAAAACACCATTTAGTATGTTTTTTTAAGCCTTTTGAATTACGGGGACATAGGCAGTGTCCTCATAAACCACCTTCATATTGTAATACCTCTGTCATACCCAAAACATGCACACACACACACACACACACAAATATATTTATGTGAAGACAACAAAAATTAAATAATAATAATGATTTACTAATGATTTAGTGGTTATTTTATTTTATTACATTACTTTTTTATTACATAATTTAAATCATGTTTCAGTAATGTACAAGTTATTTTTTACTATGAAAAATTTCAGACATTTTCCCACCCTTCTTTAATATTTCCAATAAAACAGGTTTTCTTAAGAATATAGGTTACTATCTAAGGCATCCCACATCCCACCTTGTTTGATTGCAGAAATTGGTATGGCAATATGAAAATTCAGAAAGTGTTTAATAAATGTATCAAACATCCAAGCTAAGCATTAATCATTCAACTTTAGCTCTTTATTTTCAACCCTAATGAGGTCCGTCTTGTTCATTTTATTCCCTTGATGTAAATAATACAAGCAGTAATTAAGAAAATATAAGAGCCTGAGTTTGACAAAAGCATATTTCTCAAAGTCTGACATTTTTTTGCAAAGTTACAGAGTTCAAAAGATACTACATAACAGAAATGACCTCCTCCCCTATATATATTCCGAGTTAAAAACCCCCCAGCAAAAACATCTCTTCATATTTCTTAGCTCGGAGCTGGCCATCTGTTTATCAGGGCGCGTACTTTTCATTCCTCAAGTGAGTTTTACATATGGAATAATGTTTTTCCATTAAAATGCCTGCGCTGTGTATTGAAATGCAGAGAGGAGGCCAAAATAGAAAAGTGTGAAGGGGAAGAAAGAAAAAGAAAAATAGCGATTGATTTTATTCATGCCTTGAAATTCTCGTCGCCGTGGCAGTGAGGTGGGCGTCCAGAATGTTAATGACAGGAATGCTTTTTAGCAGCCGTGGGTCGTGACCCCTGAAGTCCCAGCCAAGGCACAAATCAATTCCAATTTGTCACGGGAACATCCGAGGGTCGCATTTGGTGGCACAAAATTGGGGGCAATTTGTTTGGAGGGAGGCCTATGTCAGGTCAGAACGCTACATGTGTAAGTCTTGTCAGCTTTACAGCAGTCTAATAGCCCAGAGTAAGATTTTCTCCGCCTGGGCTCTAAGAGCTTTATGAAGGTTGGTTGAAAACCCAGTTGAAAAATGATTCCGCTGAGCCAGAGGTCAGTCTAACCCGACTCTTTTTCACAGTGCTCGGATATTACAGTCCAGCAGGGTGATTTGACGGTCATATTTGCATGCTGGGAAGAGTAGCGGGAAACCTTTCTCATAGAGGATTTTCTCTCATACATTATCAAAAAAAACAAAAAAAACAGCTTGCTTTGTCATCGTATTTCAGATATTTTGGTGCTCATTTATTTTTATTTTTATTTATTAAATTTTTTAAATTTAATTTATTATTTTATTAAGTTCAGTTTGTATTTTATTTTGTTTATTATTTTGTATTATGTTTTTAAGCAAATATTTTATATTTTATATAAAATATTTTATTTAAAATAAAATATTATTGAGATTTTAGGAAAAAGTTGTAATGTAATGCAGAGATGATATAATGACTGTAAAACTTTTGACTTTTCAAAATAGTAATTTCTATTGTCACGAATCCGGTCTGTGGCTTTCCGCTCGATAGCCACCAGAGGTCGCCTCTCCATCATATTGACTCTCACACCACGCAGCACACTGAACTACAATTCCCATCATTGCACTGACGACACACATACAGCTGATTGCACTAATCACGCTCACACCTGAGAGCTATCACACAATCACACACTCTACTTAAACCATGGACTTCCTCTTCCTCTCTGCCGAGCATTATCCTGCGTATGCTGTTCACCTTTCTGTGGTTTGTTCTCTCTTGTGTCTTGCCTGTGCCATGTCTGTTCACCAGTGTCTGATCCCGCCTGTGTATTGTTAAACTGTCTGTGTGTATGTCTAGCTCTGAGTCTGGTCCTGCGTTTAACACTCTCCAAGTGTTAGCTGCCTTACCGAGCCTGTCCTGTGTTTTCTGCTAACCTGTCTGTGTATGTCTAGCTCTTAGTTCTGTGTTTTGTGAATCTTAGTTTAGTTTGTTTATAGTCTCGTTTACTGCTTGTCTACCTGGATTATCTTTCTGTCTTGCCCCTTGGACTCTGTTTGTATTATTAAAAGTTTGCACATGGATCCGCACGTCTCACGTCTTGTTCGACTCGTTACATCTATATTTTCTATTCTTTTTATTTTGTTGTTTTTGTTTTATATTTTTTATAAATGTTATTTATTTTAAATGCTTTATTTGTATTGTTTAGATTTAATAAGTGCCTATAAAACTCCAAAAAAGGTTTTCAAACAAATCAATTAATTAAAGAATTGCTTGCCATGTTTTCGTGGTGGTGATTTTTTTTTTTTAAATATTTGTTTATTTTATTAATTTCTTTATTATTGTTCTGTAATTTTAGTTTTATTATATTTTAGTATTTTTATTTTTATTAACATTTATTTTTAGTGTGCTTTATTTTACTTTGAAAGAGCTTTTAAGCACAACTTTGATGTAATTCTCTCTGAACATGTTTAATTTGTTTGTTTGGGGCCTGGGAGCACACTTTTATCTAACTATGTATGATAAAAAAAATATATATAGCCCATAAGGTAGCATAATTCATATGTGAAGGTGATGTTCATTTTAAATCACAGATGAAATTGCTACCTCGAAACTTTATTGCTAAAAGGAAGTCAGAGTGTTAGTTGCACCCCACAGGCCTGTTTAGTGGAATGATGGCCGCCTCTCAAAGCTCCTATAGGCTGAAGTGATCCCATCAGCAGCCCTCTTATGGGACCTAATGGCAAGGTCGGGTCATTCGTATGCAATGAGGACTCTAACGCGCAAATATGCTCTCACATATGCTCAGATATTGACCGATTATGGAGGGACCTCACTGTGTGTCAGTTTTTTAATTATGTCCTAATTATGCCTTAACCCTAATTAACCTGATTGGATGGCAGGCGAATTTAATTAAGGTTCTAGTGTTATGATCCCAGCACGGGCTGGAAAAGTTACTTTTTTTCTGATGCACAACTTTTCCCTAATCTGTCAGCTCACCCTCCCACCCTCTCTGCTTTTTCTGTTCTAGCAAACGTAATCACAACTAGGCAGATTAGCTAATTACCAAGCGCTCCACCAGGACCATAACCAGACACGAAGAATGAAGAAGAGAGTTCTGAACACAAACTTCACTGCAAAGTAATTTGAAACAAGGTGTGATTAAAAGGTTAGAGTATTAATGTATATTCAGATAACAACTACCGTTCGATTTTTAAGTTATCCAAGATGTTGTTCAGTTCGAAAGTTGTAATTAATTCATAGAGGAAAAAGAGAGACTGTTGACTAGGAATGTCAAATGCCTTCTGGGCTTCAAGTTGTTAAACCAAGAAAGATTTTAAGTTGAGCTAAAACACCTAGTCTTTTCCAATAAATCTTTGGCACTAAGCTTTTATGTCTGTAATTTTTATCATTAATAAAGCCCTTCAGTCTGCTCTCTGCTTCAGATGTGGTTTTCTTCTACTCTTTACAGAGTTTCCATCAATCCAGATTCATCAGTGAATATTTCAGACGAAACTATGCAGTGGTGTATAAAGTTATGCTCAAAGAATTCAGGATATTATGGAATCAAAAAGTAAAAATACTGGACACACATGGGTGGTGATCAAAAATCAAAAACGGCGTTTTTTAATTTACATTTTAAATAAAATGTTATTTTTGCGATGCTGTTATTTTTTTGTTATTTTTGCAATGATGTTAAAGAAAAATAGACATGAGGTAAAAATGCAAATGCATGCAAATAAACCATGCCATTTTACCATGTTTTTACACATCTTTGAGCTCTTTTGTTGACCTGTGTTTCATGAGACTTGTTCCACGTTGTGAGGGCAATGCTGTACTAGATGCGCTACAGAGCAAGTTTATGTTAAAATGTATTAGTTTATTTTTGCATTATGCATAAGGCTAATGATGTTTAGTAGTGGAGTGACCTCATTGAATTTACTTATTTTTTATGTATTTAGTACATTTTTTTTAATGTATTGTATTTGTTTTTTGAGAATTATTTTAGTATTTAATTTATTTTAAATTATTTTAAACTTTAAGTCAGTCAGATTTTTTTTTAGTCATTCCTCAAACAACCCCAAAAGTGTTGTCTGTACAAATATTTTCATTTAACATTTAAATATTTAAACAGACTTTTCTTTTAATAACTATCGTTTTTACAGAATTAATTACAATTGAACTTAGATTATATACATACTGAATTTTCTCAGCGTCAAAGTTGATGATAACAGTAAACCGATCTGTAAAAGTTTATTTGAGCGTGTCTTAGGCTAAGACTGCATCTTTAGTTTTTTTTTCTTTTTTTTTTCTGAAAGATTTATTTAGTCATAATGAATTCTTGCAGATGTAATGATTCAACAATTCTTTTAAAGTCAACCATATTCCTGTATTTCATCAAAGCATGGCTACAGACACATCCATTGATGTCTAGACTGAGCTCTGAATATTCACTGACCCTCAAGCTGCCCTGGTCTTCTCTCCATGTGAACTTTTGTGTCTTATACAATGTGACTGATTTTAAATTCCACAGTGATTTTTTTTCCACTTTTGCCTAACGCCGCCATCACTCTTTGTTCCATGCTCATACATGCCCATCTCTGTGCGAAACTCCAGTGCTAGCCGATGTAGCCCGCCAGGGTCACACTATTCAATCTCACCCTTCGCAACTCTGGGTTATATTTCGTTGACTCCAAACACCTTTCCACCTTTCAACCTCTCCCTGTCATGCTGGGCAGAAATAGTTTTTGTATTAGTTCCTAGTAGTATAGTATTGGGTGCACAAGGTTGCCCTCGAGCGGTGTGGAAAAGAAAGAATGAAAGAACCAAGAAGCGAAAAAAAGAAACAGAACACTTCTGCAATGACAAATGAGAGGTTTGTGCCAAAGTATTCCCAGTCAGATTGAGCCATATGAGATTGACACTCTTGGTCGCTCTGTAAAAAAACATCAGGATAGAATGAATGAGAGGAAATGAGAACGTGAGGGAGGAGAAAAGGGGGTGAGGAGGTTTTTTTCCCATGTGAAGGGGTTCATTTGTTTGTGAAAGTCCAAGATTTGATTGAGGCTCATGCGATATAATGCTTCTGTCAGAAAATGCAAATTCAGTGTGTATCCTTGTACTCCTTGTGTTTATTGAAACCTATGGAATTAAGCTTGTAAACTGGCTCTTAAAATGCTAATTACATAAGCAATGACTGAAAAGAGTTATATACTCTAAAGTCACATAACAACAGCTGTCAGGGAGCTATTTTATGGCCACTTTTCAAATTAGATTTTTTCCAACACAGGCTCATGAAAAATATGAAAATATGCCTGTGGCGGTATTTTTGCAAAAATTAGATTATGTTGCCAGTGAGTGGCACTAAAAAGCATGTAAAATTTTCTCAAGAACAGATAAGCTTGACTGTGCCAATATTTTATTATGATGGTTCATGTACATATTGTGGCAATTAAGGAAATCGAATGCCCACTGAGTTTATCGTGTTTGAAAATAGTGCACCACATAAACCTTGCCCTAAACCTAATCGATACTATTAAAGGAAAAAAGCGAGGTAAAAATGCATTTGCTGATGCAACCATGTCATTTTACCATGTTTTACTCATCTTAAAGCTTTTTTGTTGAACTGTGTTTCACCAGACTTGCTCCACAATGCTGTACCAGGTGCGCTACAGAGCAAGTTTACTATGTTGGAAAAACCATACATATGGAGATAGATATGTGATGCTTATGTAAAAATACATTAGTTTGCATTACATTAGTTTTGAGGTAATAACATGCAAAGAACCATGCAAAAGTGAGTCTTCATGAATTAATAATTTGACCTATAATCATAGTTTGCTTGAAAAGGAATTACAGTTATTGGTGTTTTACTCCCTTTAGTGTTCATTTCAGCTGAACGCTGCAATGAATTGTATGTATATGTATGTTTTTGGAGTGCAAAAATGTTGTTAGAAGCACATTTTACTAATAAGTATGATTTTGTTTCTTCAAAACCTCAAACAGAAATTGTGCTCCACTATGATGCCAACTCTTCAGCAAACAATTTCTCTGCTGCGTTTTTACCTTGTGTCTCAAATCCTCTTCAGATATGATTTTATTTGCTCTTAATTACATTATTTTATGCTACTAATATTCTTACACCCACACAGCACCATTTCTGATGTTAGGCCACCTCATAAGTGTTTGTCATAAATTAGAACTTGATTATGCTGTGCATGTGCAATTATAATTTAGGCTGTCAATCTGATATGCTGATTAATTCATCATATTAATTGCTTGTGATTACTTATACCAATATTTGCAGTTAAAACCCCCAAAATGAATGTAATTTAAAAACATTGCATATACTTTGGCATTATTAATGTTCAGATGACAGGAAACTTTGTAATTACAGAATGTTTGTATGTGTCAGGGGGTATTATTAATTGCATTTTATCACTTATTTATTTTTCGTATATTTTAAAAAAGAATTAATCACACTAAAATGACTTATTAAAACCCACGCCTACCAAACCTTAAAACAATTAAGCCTTTTTTTTTCATTCAATTCATTCAGCTGTCTTGGTTTATTGACTTATCTGTTATTTTTCTTTTTTTCCTTTTCTCTCCTCCTGTTTGTCCCCTCCAGGACAGGAGAAGAGCAGCAGATGGGTGGGTGAGTGGGCACGAACATTCTACAGCAATAATGAGATGCGTCCCATCTCTTTGAGAAATGACACCAACGCCTGCACTATGTTCCTTAGTTGCTTTTTGATTTCTTAGCAAAAGGGATTATGGGTGCTGTGGAGTTTTTGTTTTGTTTTTGTTTTGTTACAAACATTACTGCTGACTCATACTAAACCTAAGATGTATATCAAAATAATTATTCACATTTTAAACCATAATTTTGACATGGATAATGTGCCAAATCAATAAGCCTTTCATTTAACCATCTAGCATAGAAATATGTTGACATGTATATGGAAAGTCATAATTGCATAGTCAGAAGTGGCCTAGATCAGTAATTCCCAACTGGTTTAGAATCTATCGATCCATCCATCCATCCATCCATCCATCCATCCATCCATCCTTCTGGGAAACTAAAGTTTATTGATCCCAGCTATTTTATTTTGACTATATATTTTTTATGAACTACATAAGCTTGAATTAAAAATAATTGGATGCATGGCCTTTGACAACAACAAAAGATAAGGAACTGTTTTCTTTTCTCTTTTTAAAAGTTGATAAGCCTGTTTATTTCTTAATTATCCACAATTATATGGTTGGTTGCATTTGTTTTAAGTGCATTTTTTTTCCTGATCTCTGCAACCATATCAAACAACTACCGAAACTTTGACCCATTTTTGAGTTACAAACGTTAGTTGAAAAACACCGGTCTAGATTTGTAAAGTTGCACAGAAACAATTGCAAAATGCATTCTTTGCAGAGCTATTTCTCCATCCATTAACAGTGAAGGTGTAACAGAACTGTTTGTTTAGTTTCCTTTTTGCCCTTATTTGGTTCTTCCTGTTTTAGTTTCTGACCTAGTTTTGTTAATTAGTTATATTCATCACCTGTGTTTGATTCAATTACCTTGTTTCCTCGTTTGTTCCAGCCCCTTTATAAGTCCTCAGTTTTGCCTTTGTGTTTGTCTGATCTTAAGTTAACTAATGTCTTATGTGTGTTGATGCCATTGATTAAAGAATATTCCTTTTTGTTTACTCCTTCGTATTGCGCCTCTATTGCTACAACCACCGACGCATAACAGAAGATCAGACCGCTTACCGAAGACGAGATCTGCTCAGGAAGCTGGAGCTTGTGCCCGTTGTTTGCGGGGGTTCACGCCGCCGTTCGCGGCTCGCCCCTGCCCGTGCTGCGTGGGATGTCGGGCTGCCTGTAGCGGCTTACCCTGGCCACCCGTTTTGGGGAAAACGGGTCGCCATTCGCCGCACACCCTTACCCACCGCCCCAATGAAATTCGCTCCGCCTGAGACGGCGAGGAATGTTCCGCCCGCGGCGAGGAGGATTCCGCCGCAAGGGGCGATGAACGTTGCGCCGTCGGCAACGAAGAGGATCCCGCCGTACACGGCGATGAATGTTCCGCCCACGGCGAGGAGGATTCCGCCACGAGGGGCGATGAACGTTGCGCCGTCCGCGGAGAAAAGGGATTCCGCCGCCAATAACGGTTCCCCCGAACCACCGAGGGGGGAAAAACAGGTGCCGGTGGGGATTTTAATTGAGTTTGAGGGCATGTCATTCCCTCCAGTGCCTGCTCCTCGTCAGTACCATCCAGTGCCTGCTCCTCACCAGCGCCATCCAGTGCCTGCTCCTCGCCAGTGCCATCCAGTACCTGCTCCTCGCAAGCGCCCTCCAGTGCCAGCTCCTCGCCAGTGCCTTCCTGTGCCTGCTCCTCGTCTGAGCAAACCAATTCCGGAACCTCGCAAGTGCCCACCTGAGTTCCCGCTGGTCCCGTCCAGCCCACCTGAGTTCCCGCTGGTCCCGTCCAGCCCCGCGCATCCCGTGCGCCCTCTAATGTCCGCGCTGCAAGAGCGCCCTCTAATGCTAATGTCCGCGCTACAAGAGCGCCCCTTAGAATCCGCACTGCCAGAGCGCCCCCAAGTGCCTGCGCTGCCAGAGCGGCCCCAAGTGTCCGCGCTGCAAGAGCGCCCTCCTGCATCTCCGCTGGTCCCGTCCAGCTCTCCTTCGTCTCCGCTGGTACTATCCAGCTTCGTGCCTCCCGAGCGCCCCCAATTGTCCGCGCTGCAAGAGCGCCCTCCTGCGTCTCCGCTGGTCCCGTCCAGCTCTCCTTCGTCTCCGCTGGTTCTATCCAGCTTCGCGCCTCCCGTGCGCCCTCAAGTGTCCGCGCTGCAAGAGCGCCCTCAAGGGTCCGCGCTGCAAGAGCGCCCTCAAGTGTCTGCGCTGCAAGAGCGCCCTCCTGCGTCTCCGCTGGTCCCGTCCAGCTCTCCTTCGTCTCCGCTGGTTCTATCCAGCTTCGCGCTTCCCGTGCGCCCTCAAGTGTCTGCGCTGCAAGAGCGCCCTCAAGTGTCTGCGCTGCAAGAGCGCCCTCAAGTGCCCGCTCCTCCAGAGCACCCTCAAGTGCCCGCTCCTCCAGAGCGCCCTCAAGTGCCCGCTCCTCCAGAGCGCCCTCAAGTGCCCGCTCCTCCAGAGCGCCCCCAAGAGTCCGCTCCTCCAGAGCGCCCCCAAGAGTCCGCTCCTCCAGAGCGCCCCCAAGAGTCCGCTCCTCCAGAGCGCCCCCAAGCGTCCGCTCCTCCAGAGCGCCCTCAAGCGCCCGCTCCTCCAGAGCGCCCTCAAGTGCCCGCTCCTTCAGAGCGCCCCCAAGAGTCCGCTCCTCCAGAGCGCCCGCAAGAACCCTCTCCTCCAAGGTGGGCCCCAGAGGGGAACTTTCCCAAAGAAATTTTGGGGGGGGGGCCATATAGCCGCAGTTTGTGTGGCCAGGCCAAAGGCCAAGGCCACAAAGGACCCAGATCCATCATGGCCGCCCGAGGACCCCGATCCGCCAAGGCCGCCCGAGGACCCCGATCCGCCAAGGCCGCCCGAGGACCCCGATCCGCCAAGGCCGCCCGAGGACCCCGATCCTCCATGGTCGTCCGAGGATCCCGATCCGCCAAGGCCGCCCGAGGACCCCGATCCGCCAAGGCCGCCCGAGGACCCCGATCCGCCAAGGCCGCCCGAGGATCCAGATCCGCCATGGTCACCCGAGGACCCTGATCCGCCATGGTCGTCCGAGGACCCAGACCCATCATGGCCTTCCAAGGCCCCAGATCCACCATGGTCTCCCGAGGACCCAGACCCATCATGGCCTTCCAAGGCCCCAGATCCGCCATGGTCTCCCGAATCTCCAGTCCTGCCATGGACTCCTAAGGCTCCGGATCCACCATGGATTCCCAAGTCTCCAGTTCCGCCATGGCCTCCCGAATTTCCAGTCCTGACATGGTCTCCAAAGGCTCCTGATCCGTCCTGGAGGCTTCACTGTCCTAGCCTGGTTCTGCTCCAGCCTCCAGGACGCCCGCCCCCCCTCCCCGATGTTACTGTTACGGTGCGGGACGCACCTTCCGGGAGGGGGGCGATATCTGTAACAGAACTGTTTGTTTAGTTTCCTTTTTGTCCTTATTTGGTTCTTCCTGTTTTAGTTTCTGACCTAGTTTTGTTAATTAGTTATATTCATCACCTGTGTTTGATTCAATTACCTTGTTTCCTCGTTTGTTCCAGCCCCTTTATAAGTCCTCAGTTTTGCCTTTGTGTTTGTCTGATCTTAAGTTAACTAATGTCTTATGTGTGTTGATGCCATTGATTAAAGAATATTCCTTTTTGTTTACTCCTTCGTATTGCGCCTCTATTGCTACAACCACCGACGCATAACAGAAGGGAGGTGTAGGTTTTTTTTTAACTTAGGTTGTTGAAGAGCATGACCTTTGTTTTCTTTGAGACTTACAGAAAAAATCTGTAATTAATAATGTGTTGCTTTATCGGAGCTCTGTTTGAAAATGTTGACATCACACCAGTAAATGTGATGAGTGTGATGTATTTAGATTACCCTCCACTTCCTGCCTTCCCAGCATTATTGCATTGCAGATGAATTGTTTGTGAAAGACAATTATTTTCTTTACTTCATAGAATAATCTAAACCTCAATTTTAATTTACATACTTTTTTTTGATTGCCTTTAGCATCTGACTTTCTTAAAACTTCACCCTTTTTCTCATCTCCTTCCCATTCTTTATTTTTCTATTGCTGCTTTTGAATTTTATTCCCATCTTTCTTGCTTTCTGCTGGTTATAATTGAGATTTTCTTATTTTCCGTGTTCATCCATGCGAAACAGGGAAGGAAAAGGTTATCTCACCACCTTTATCAAAACTGCCCGATGATTATCCTCTCTCCCACTCTGCATATGTTTACATGCACGCAATTATTCCTTCAGTGCTCAGCTGCTGCTGATCATTGACGTCTCCATGTGCGGGTGTCAGTCTCTATCTGTGTCCAAATGACTTGGCTGTGCTTGTCTGCATATGTATGTAGTTGTCTGTGAGATATGTGTTGACAAGGTGTAAATGGTGATTTCACTGTATTTGGTCTTTTCAATGTCAAACCTTTGTATTCACAGGAAAAAATACAAATAAATGAATTCACAAATGAGTGAATATCAGTAAAAATTTAATTCAAGTGCCACTTTTGAACAGTGTACAAAACAGAGCTAGTTTAGACTATATATATTTTAGACTATATATAACAAAAGGCTAGTAAAAGGTAAAATGTTGATTGTCAACTTTAGAAGATGACATGACAATATGTGTGTATTTATTTATATATATATATATATATATATATATATACACACAGGGGGAACTATTTACTCTTTGATATTTAACAATACAATTTTCCCAAAAAAGAAAAAAGAAAAACTTTTGCTCATTTAAATATAAATAACAAAATAGAAGTTTAAACTGTAGCATGTGCAAAATTGCAAACCTCTAAAATGTTCTTGTTTTGCTAGGGTCCAAATGATGTCATGTTGGGTGTAACATTTTCAAGAAATATTATCTGTAATGTAATAGGAAAATGTGGTTCCTTGCTAAAAACATGCCCATGATGATGGAATAATAATACCAAAATGATAATTCTTGTAGCAATTTATATAGCTCAAAAGGGAATTGTATATATAATTATGATTAATTATAATTATTTATATCATCTGACAGTAATAACTGTAGCAGAATTAAATTGCCATCATCAAATCTGTTCGTCCAGCGAACGTTCAGTGTATATTCATATCAACTCTAAGAAAGGATATTTTCTTGGCCACAATCAGAAATTCATGGAATTTGTGCACAAGAGTTTTATTAACTAAACACTAACGTGGACTAGTCAAATAAACAAACAAACAAACAAACATACATACAATCACTCATACATGGGGAAAGGGCTAATGAGAGTTGATGGATGAAACCATCAGGAAACCAGAGAATGCAGTTATGGAAAGAGTCAGTTAACCACCTGATTAAAACCATCAGTGCTATTATACGAAACCTCTGTTTCGTTTAGTTAAATGTACGATACTTGCTTTGCCTTGTGTGTCCGTATGCAGTCTTGGATGAAAGTTCTGGTGGTTTGAAGGTTTGGTGGGGTTGGAGTTCTTCAAGTTCTTCCGGGTGTTGAAGGGTGATGAACTCCAAAAGATGTTATTCTGGCTCGGTGGTAGAAATGTTCTTCCCAGCTAGAAAGTGAAAAAGAGATCTGCTGAGGTCCGAGGAGCTTTGGTTGAATGGAAAGTCAAGGCCGCAAGGCCTGGCGCAAAACTTAAAGGGTCCAGAAAAGTTCTAGATCACATCCTCATCTTCTCAGAATCTAACAGAACCTGCAGGGGCGTCACATGATGTGAGAGCTTTATCTGCTATAGAGGTCACACCTCTGGGGAATCAAAGAGCCTATGGTGACTTGAAACTTTTGAGGGAAAGTTTACGACTCTTTGTCTCCATGCATGGTAATTTGCATATGAACCGGATTGGACATTGATATACAAACTATTAAAGATTCTTAGAACACTTATGTTGCATAGGTATCGACATATAATATACACTCTCAATTAGATCATCCGAAGACGAATTGATAGAGACCAAACATGATATACACGAGGTAATATTAACTAGTGTTCTATCATGCATAAAACAGGATACAATACACAAAAACATATACAAGAACAGTAATAATATACACAGTGACCTGAAGATATGTGTGTTCATTCAAAAAAAGGTTTTTCTATTAATTAATTAGAGAAGAGTCCATGTCTCTTTCCAAAGGGGAAATGAAGTGAGTTGCTCTGCCCACATTCCTTTGAGCAATAAAACAAGTGTTATCAGATGGGTTGCCATGGAACCAGAGGCCTTTTCTGCCATCTTAGGTGTTAGATACATTTTGGGGGAAGGGTCCACAGACCCTCATATTTGGCCTTTTGGTTAGGTGAGGGGGCATAAGAGATTATTTGTTAAATATAACAAATAGTTGTGTGTCTGATTGGTTCAAATGTTACATGCCAATAAAACTCTACTTGTCAGCTAAAATGTTGCTCTGCTTCATCTGTACTTGTTTATCCATTGGGTTCCAGTTTAGATTAAATAAATGGACCATATTGTAATAATGTTGTTTTTCAAAGATTCTCAGTCATTCAGGTCATTGCAAAATGCTCCAAGCAACAACAAATGGATAAACAAGTCAACACAATCCCGGAGAATTTGACTTGACATTTTACAAAGATCAGGCTGGCCTTCACCTGAATAGACAACATAATTTTTTCTATAAATTTTACTTATTAATTTATTTATTAGGAAATGTCATAACTTCAATAATACTAAGCAATGTTTAAAAAAATACACACATTGCAGCCATCCAAAGTGCTGTCCATGGTCCTGAAATATACACTGCTTCTATATGATTTTTAAAGGGACCATACAATATTTACCTATAATTTGTAATACTAAATGACCCCAGGAGCACCACGACACATGTCAGGGAATTAAAGTTGTATCTAAACCTAAAGTACCTTCTAATCACTTTACAGAATCAGGTTTAACTGTTTAGAACAAATGACTCATTTCATTCTTATTAGATAGATTTTTTTTTACATAATGGCAGACACCTGCCATATCACCCTCTTGGGTTTCCTTTGAGAGCCTTATTCATTTGACAGTATGCTTGCAATCATCCCAACAGCAACCTGCTGTGTTTAGCTAATTACACCAAATGACTATGTATAAAAAGCAGCGCTGCGTGCTGATGTTCCAATACGTGCTTGGCTGAACCATATATGCCATTGTTTGTATGCTAGAGGTATGTTTACAATACATCATTGGAGTCTGGGCTGGTAGGCCATTCGCAGAGAAGTCTATAGACACTCTATAATCACACAATTAGCTTGTGCATATGTAAAACTGTCTTCATTTTCTTCTCAAAGCGTCTCCCTTGTCACCCTTCACCAGCTGTGTTTCCAGCGGTAAGGAACCCCTGGCGATGGCGCTTTCTGCAGAATAACGAGTGAAAAGCTGTCGCTTTGCAGACCTAGACCTCCCTCAAAATATCCCCGGAGAGCTAGGCCCTCGTAATTAAGGCAGTTTATCATAATTGCCAATCAATTCTGCGAGGACCTGTTTTGTTTCACATCTCGCGCTGCTGTGTTCCACTCCTCAGGAAAATAATTGTGCAACAAAAGTGTGCTTCTTTTCGAGTCGTACGGAGGCGTGAAACACATTGCAGATCAGCAGCACGTTCGCATGTGCACGCGCCAAGAGAGGCAGGAGACTTTTGGGAGTTCAAACTGTGATTAGGAATAATGCTGCGAGGAAGGAAACGTTATAAAAGAGAGAGACAGCAGTGAGATTATTCAAAACGTAGGCATGTTTTCTGTAAGTGCTTTGCAATTACATCACAAAGCTGTTCATTTATGACATCATGTGCACCTGACTGAGTTGCTTTTTAAAAAAAAATGGTTTTTGCAGTTGAGTGGCTGGAAATGTTTAAGGGAGACAGCTGGTTATTATGAGCAACAGAATTTGGGAGCAGTATGAAAAGATAAGCTTGGCAACAAACTGTTGCAGCGATGTGCGAGTGTCATAGCTGCATGCAGTTTAATAGTTTAACAAACAAAACATATTCTCACTAGCCTCGTTTTACCTACAAAACACTTTACACATTAAAAGAACAGTTGATCCAAAAATGGAAATTTGCTGAAAATTTACTCAGGCTATCCAAGATGTAGATTAGTTGTTTCTTCTTTGTAACAGATTTAGAGAAGCATTTAAGTATTACATTACTTACAGGTAGGAAAGGATCCTCTGCAGTGAATGGGTGCCGTCAAAATGACAGCTGATAAAAACATCACAATAATCCACAAGTAATCCACATGACTACAGTCCATCAATTAACGTCTTGTGAAGCGGAAAGCTATGTGTTTGTATTAAACAAATCCATTATTAAGGCATTTTAACTTTAAATTGCTGGCCAAAATACCAGTCCATATTCCGTGATAACATTTCCTCTGGTGAAAAAGTCCATTCCCTGCTTTCTGCCCTGCCCTCTCACAAAATTCACCAACATATTTGCTTAAAACTGTTTGATTTAAAAACTGGTCTGTGCATATTTCTTGCCTCATTCAGACAAGACAATATTTTCACTGCAGGTGAAAGCAAAATTTTGGATAGAGGACTCTTATATTGGCAAGAAGATACTGTTTGAAGTTAATGATAATGAACACCCTAATAATGAATATGTTTATTGCAAAAACACAGCTTTTCACTTGACAAGAAGTTATTGATGGACTGGAGTCATTTGGATTATTAGTGATTATTGTGATGTTTTTATCAGCTGTTTGGACTCTCATTTTGACAGCACTCATTCACTGCAGAGGATCCAATGGTGAGTAAGTGATGTTTTCTCCCAATCTTTTCCTAATATTGGATGGCCTGAGGGAGACAACATTTTCTGGTTGCATATTTGTAGGGTTAAAAACCCCACAACATTTTTTATAATTGACTCAAACTCATGTTCCAAACCTGTATGAATTTCTTCTTTCTGCAGAACACGAAAGAAAGTATTCTGAATAATCCAAAGAGTTTTGGTTCTCATTGACTTACAGTGTATTTTTGTCCATACATCAGAATTTAATGGAAAGAGGAACAGTTTTAATACCAACATTCTTCAAATATTTTATTTTATGCTAAGCTAAATAAAGTAACTGTTATTAGGGTGAGTAAATAATAAAAATAATTTTTCAGTTTTGGGTGGACTATCCTAATAAGACTAAAAAACAAACAAAAAACCCCCAAAAGATCAGTGTCCTGTTCAACGGGAAAGCAGTGTCCATCAAGCAATTTCATAGGGCAGGGTGAGTTCAAAGGAAAGAGTTTAGATCCTCCTCACAGCTGACCTCTGAACTCTGGATAGGTTGTCATTTCCACTAGCATTTATGAAGATCTCATAGATAATTCATCCAATGATGAATCTAATAATCCTTCCATCCTTCTGTAATATTGTTTTCACCTTCTCATTTCTCTCCATTACTGCATGTGTGGCTTTCGTATCATGAACTCTCTGTCTTTCTAGAGCTCTTGTCTCTCTCATTCTCTCTCTGGCAGGCAGCGGCCACGCATCATTAGTACAAGCTGACCTTGTGTGAGGGGCCCTGGCTGAGCAGTGATAGACGAGGCCGTCCCATCGGATTGCCATTGAATAGGTGTTGCCATAGTCCACAGCTTCACCTAATGGCTCCCATTATACATGTACCATTAGCCATAGAGAGGGACAGTGAAAAAAAAACACATTTTCCACAAAGAAACACGCACACATACACACACACACACACACACACACACAATCTGACTGTGGGACGGTGAATATGTAAAAGTACAGAAATTACACAGGGTAAAAATTTAAAGAGCAGTATTTATGATTTCTGGCTAGCATTTGTTGTTTATTTCAGCAGAATCACTGCAGTTGTTGTTGTGAGTGAAGGACAAGTTCCTTTCTCATAGCTTTGATATGGAGCCATCAGCTTTTAAAAAGAAAAGTGCACATCTCAGGAACAACGGGAAGTGAGTGAAGTGACATACGGCCAAGTATGGTGACCCATACTTGGAATTCGTGCTCTGCATTTATCCCATCCAAAGTGCACACACACACAGCAGTGAACACACACACACCGTGAACACACACCCGGAGCAGTGGGCAGCCATTTTTATGCTGCGGCGCCCGGGGAGCAGTTGGGGGTTCGGTGCCTTGCTCAAGGGCACCTCAGTCGTGGTATTGAGGGTGGAGAGAGCGCTGGACATTCACTCACCCCACCTACAATTCCTGCCGGCCCGAGACTCGAACCCGCAACCTTTGGATTACGAGTCCGAATCTCTAACCATTATGCCACGACTTCCCACCAAGCTTGTGGGAAGCTTTTTATTCTCAGAAATGCATAAACAAATTCATGAAGGATGACTTCGGCAAATCTGCACAATTACTTTAGAGTTAGATTCTGACAGAAATGCCACTGGAGCAAGAGCGAAAAGTTGAGGGAGAGTAATAAATTCGGCATAAATACATTTTATGAGATGGTATTTGTCATTTGCTGCAGAAGGAGGTCTGCGTGACATTATAATGTTGCTATCTTGTTTCTGATGTGTAAATTCAAAGTATTTTGAAAGGCTTATAGAAACCCTATCACCCTAACCCTATTATTAAAACAACAGTTAATTCCATTCCTCAACCTTTTTTTTTTTTAAATCTTATTTAAACTTATAAAAAAAAACCAACAAAAAAACACTCCCTTACAGTAAGTTAGTATAGCATTAGTAACCATTTTTGATGTTTTTCTCAACGTAAGTTTATTTTATTTTATTATTATTATTTTTTGTATTCAGCCAAAGATTAATTCCAGAATTAAACAAGCACCTATCCTTTAACAATGAGTCATTGGATCATTCGTTCAGTTGATTTGTTGGTAGCAATATAGGGACCAATTCTCACTATTGACTAGTTGCATTATTATTGGCTGTTTATTAGTATGTATAAAGCACATATTCTGCATGACCATATTCTACATCCCTAATCATACCCAATACCTAAACTTAACAGCTACCTTACTAACTATTAATAAGCAGCACATCTGGAGTTTATAGAGCAAAAATAGTTAATGGTTTGTTGATGGCGAAAACTGAACCTTAAAATAAAGTGTGACTGATTTGTTCAAAAACACTGATTCATTTTTTAAAATGCAGATTTACCTAATAAAATATCTGTGTATGTATATTATGTTTCTTTCCTCACTCTTCATGAATGCAGCATTAGACTTTAATACTTTTTAGATCAATATGAATATATTTTTTCAATATTGTGAAAGTGAATTGTCATTAGATCCCTGATGTGTTTGTATATAATCTGTTTTGAAGGAAAGGCAGCGTGAGGCATGCAGGCTTATTAGGCCTTCGCTTCTCTCTGAAGGAATGCTGGAGCTGCAAGCAGACCATTAGAGCCTCATTGGAAAGGGGTTCGAAACTCTTATGCAATTATCGGCCGCATCAAAACACAGAGGCAGCGTCGGATTCCCTGCGAGATCGAGACTGTTAATGAATTGATGTGTCTTTTTGGAGATGAGTTTGTCCGGTCCCGATGCAGATGTTTTTGCACACTAACAGCCTTGGTCACCAGACTGAAGGATGTAAAAGCAAATAGCTTCTGTTTGAAAAACGAGATGCCTTGGCAGATATGAAGAGTAATGAAATACAAGGAATGGGAATTTGTTTTACTAAATATAAATGTTACTTAACTGCACAGTTAACACATTTTATAAGAGAGAGGTTTCCTGTCTCTCTTAGAACTACTCTATTAAGTAAAATTTAAATTAAATGGCTTATTAAAGGTAAAAGGATTCAAATTGAATTAAAAAAAGTAAAAACATTAAAATTTTTATAAAATTTGTAATTATTTTACCTATTGTAATTGTATACCTACAACCCGGGCTAAACAGGAGGGAGACCTTCCAGCTTGCTTTCAGCGTTCAGTTCAAAAGCCAGCATCTCTGATGGTATGAGGGTGCATAAGTGCATACGGTATGGGCAGCTTGTATGTTTTGGAAGGCAATATGAATGCTGAAAGGTATTTAAAAATTTTTGAGCAACATATGCTCCCCTCCAGATGACGTCTATTTCAAGGAAGGCCTTGTGTATTTCAGCAGGACAATGCAAAACCACCAGCTATTACAACAGCATGACTTCGTAGTAGAAGAGTTTGGGTACTGAAGTGGCCTGCCTGCAGTCCAGACCTTTCACCTATAGAGAACATTAGGCGCATCATTAAATGAAAAATATGTCAAAGACGACCACGAACTCTTCAGCAGCTGGAAACCTAGATCAGGCAACACTGGGACCAAATTCCAACACCAAAACTCCAGAAACTCATAACCTCGATGCCCAGACGTCTTCAAACTGTTTTGAAAAGAAGAGGAGATGCTACACCATAGTAAACATGCCCCCGTCCCAACTATTTTGAGACCTGTAGGCTGTAGCAGGCATCAAATTTGAAATGAGCTAATTTGTACATAAAATTATAGAATTTTTCAGTTTAAACATTTGTTATGCTATCTACTGTATGTTCTATCATAAATAAAAAAACCTCCCAACATTTCTGGAATTCGTGTAGTATTTCTTTACCCTAATATTTGAGTTTTTCAATAAAATTGTAATCTTTTTGTCACAAATATTACTGGTTAAAAGTTTTGAACAATATAATTTAAGATGAAATAATAAATAATGGAATAAATAAATAATATAATTTATGCTGGCTTGGCTTTCAGTTTTTGCTGCTTAATTTTTTTGTGGAAACCGTGACTACCTTTTAAAAGTTTGAAGTAAGTCTAAATAATATATTTTAATACTTCAGACACATTAAAATGATTAAAAATAAAAGTAAATACATTTATAATGTTACAAAAGATTTCTATTTCAGATAATTGCTGCCCTTTTGAAATAAAATTTTCTGAAATTCCTGAAATTAAATTGAGATTTTTGCCCAAAAATATTAAGCAGTTTTCAACTTTAATAATAATAAGTATCATTATTATTTACGAAGTACCAATAACAATTGAGAACCAAATCAGATCATTAGCATGTTTTACACATTTAGATATTTGTTTGTGTGTGTGTGTGTGTATTATTAAAATTATAATAATATTTCTATTGTGGCGCATTATTAGCTTTTTAATTTTAATGGATATAAAAATTTATATAAATAGTGGCATCTGCCAGTATTCATTCTTAGTGTCTGTGTATTTCTAACTGTAAATGACCTTCTTATGTGTGTGTGTTCATGCATTGGCCTGCTTGTCAATATAGCATACCTTACTGGTATCCTCATACCTTACTGGGTGTTTGTCTGTGTGTGTGTGTGTGTGTGTGTGTATATATATATATATATCTTTGTGTGTGTTTGCAGGAGTTTATTTATAGAGCAAATTCACTCGGCTTTAAAACCAGAGCTATGTTATTAAAAGTGTCACACAGCCAATTTCCCATAGCCAAACTAATATGTATCCCCTCTTTCAATAGAGGCGGTGCTGGTCATGGATTTAGCTGCCAAATTCTATTTATTTTTCGTGTTGGCTGAGATGGGAGATTACGCTTGTTTGTTTGCTGTTTTGTAAAGACAAACATTAATTCTATCATTGGTGGAAGCATTGCAAAAGATGAGAGCTGAATGGATATAAGGAACTGTTGATAACACATAATCTGTGACACCATCACAACGTGTTTGTAACCCAAGTTTCATGTCTTAAAGGAACAGTACACACAAAAATGACAATTCTGTCATTATTTACTCATCTAAATGACATTTTTCTTCTGTGAAACACAAAAAATAGTAGTAATAAACATACTGTAACCTAAATATACAAAACAAAATGCATCATTACTGAGCATCCAAAACAGTGTATGTGTTACTGTATTTAGTATTTAGACCAGATTATAACTCACAAAGATTATAAAATACGTAAAGGAGTCAAAACAGTGCCAGAATTCTTCTTTTGCACACATGGAGATCTGCTATAAGGAAACGGTGGTTTAGATGCTTTTAGCAAACTCTAATGGGCAACATAGCTTTGATGATGAGAAGAACCAGATATGCTCGTGCATTTGTCCTCTTAAGGCTGAATCTTGCAACATCACATCCTATTTTTGGTTTATTTAGATGTCTTTGGTCCATGAGTTTGTTTGAAAGCGGGGTCTGCTTGTTTGGTGCACACCAAGGTTCGGATGGCGGCGTAGAGTTAATCGCACCAGAGTTTTAATCACAGGTTATCATGGGTGTTAATTAAAGCTGCAGTTCGAAATCAATATTTGAGCAAGTACATAACCAGCCAGTGTTCAAAACTACCAGTGTTCAAAATTACTTTAGCCTGATTCACAACGGTTAGTTTATAAAATTAAAATTGCATTAATTTTAAAATTTTTGTCAAAATATTTACATAAGAAATCAGCATGCTAATTATTTTAATCAGCATTAGGCATTCAATGATGGAAACTTCACTTCGTTTTTTTTGTGCTCTCGCTGTGAACGGGCAATACATATTTTAACAGTATGAAGCTGTAAAACAAACAGGTAATCATCTGTTCTGCGTTTTTTCTCTTTGAGTCGGAAAATTGGACATGCACCAATGATAAGCCAGCAAACGCTTAGGACTGCATTACCGCCAATTTGCATGGACTTCCCCTCCCACTCTTTGCTCTCTCCTACCGTTTCATCCCCTTTGTACTCTGTCACTCTCTCTCCACGTCTCTCTCTATCTCTCTGTTCACCTCTTATGAAAATATCCCTGACATTTCTTTCAGCAAACCTTTATTTGTATTAAAACCATGTGGCCTAGAGTGTGCTTGTATGAACAATACGTTTTTCACAGCTTTGCACTTGATGAAGTGAATTAATTATAAACCGTTCCACATGCAATAGTTAATTAAAAAAGGATGGAAAAAAGAACTGGCACTTGTCCATACAGCAGTAAATTACCTTTTTTTCCTCCCTGGTGGGAGTGTGTATGTAAACAGACAAAGGCCGATTGCTTATTGTTCTGAGAAGGATGGGTCAAGGGTTAACAGCTCACTAATGTTTTGCTGAAGCCCTGAAGAGCGGCCTGGTCAATGAAAGCAGTCATTGGGCCTGGCCTTAGCGTAACCTCTGTGGAATGTAATGACATCATAATGCCAGCAGGAGAGAAGATGAATGTTTGTAAGGATTGTGTTTGAGAGACGTGTCCCTCCTGAGAGGGGAAGAACAATGTAATAAGAGACTTCTCACAAGAGCCTGATGCACTCTCCCCATTGATTTTTAAATGATGCTCAGCCAATGCAATGCTTTGCGTCTAAGCATTGTTGAGTGGTTATTGGTGTTGATTGACAGAGGATCTTTCTCTTTGTCCTGTTGTTTTCTCTCACCTTTCATTCCAAACACAGAAATTCGGTATTGTCCTGTACACAGAATATGTGAATTTAAGGTCAAAGCTAAATATTGTGCTATTAAGACATTTCTAGAACTATAAATTTCATAGATTTAATGTGCCTTTAATATTGTACAGTACTTGCAATCTATTTTACATCTGTAATGTAACATTTACAATACTTGATAGCTGCATAACATTTGGTATATTCCTCACACAAAGCTATTGTGAGTTTATTGTGTGGACAACATTTATCTGGACCGACATTATGCCACTATGAACTGTTGTTGCATGTATCAAAATTTAGGTTGTTTCAGAAACAATGTTATGTACTATAGCTGAAAAGTGTCTGGTTCTACACGTTTCTATCCTATTTTGTCTAAATAAATCATTTAAAAAAAAATTGCTAAATATTACATTTAGCTGTGTTAAAGTATTTGTTTTTAAAGATTATCTTTAAATGAGCATACATGTTGACAGAAAAGCAATTCTACATATAAAAAAGCCACATTTAAATTTTTGGGTGAATTGTACCTTTAAAATTAAACAAAAGACCTGCACTGCCTTTTATTTATTTTAATTAATTAATTATTTGTTTTAAATACACTTTTATAATCCAGGATAAATCTTTTTTTTTTTTTTGCATGCAAGACCAAGGGTATGCATTTACAAAGTAAGTAGGGTCCATTCTGAGTTCATGTTGACTTTAAATCTGTAATGTAGAAGGACTTTATAAATATGGTTGAAGAAATTTCACAGTTGCCATTTTGTTTTCACAGTTACTCGACAATGGTGGTCTAAGCTCTTTGTTGGGTAAGTGGTCAATAACAGAACAATGGCTGTTTCAGAATGAATGCTTGTTTCACCTGCTTTGTGAAGAAAAGCGATTTCAAACGCCTGTTACCGGTCCTTATCCTGCACGCCTGTGCATGCAAGCACACACGAGAGAGAGTGAGATAGCAAGAGAGAGAGAAATTGAAAGAGATGCGAGGGAGGAGAGATGAATGCATTGTTTTCTCTCAAGAGGAAACCATATATCAATAAACGGAAGCTAATTAATAGCACCAGACCCTCTGGCAGTCCATAGCTGCACGGAACTGCACTTTATTGCAGAGAAAGAGAGAGAAAGAGCAAGATTCCATGTAGCACAGCTGGCTGCTCGAATAAGAGAATTCTGTTTTGGAATAAAAAGTAGAACAAATGCGATGCTTCAGAATGACCCCCTGGAGATGACAATCTGGTGATATGCTCAGCCCTTAAGGGGGTAGTACCTAAACTGCATACTACATTAGGATAAGGCCGAGAACAGGAGAGACAGATAGACAGATGCATGGATGAGCGGATGGTTGAGCAGTGATGTCTCGGATTGTTTCACTGGCTTTACAACACCAAAAACTAATAACTGTAAAAATGATAGATAGATAGATGGATGAATGGACGGATTGACCATCATATGGGGTCTGTTTATGCATGATAAAAAAATATATAAATATTTTATATATAAATATTTAAATATGATATATAAATATGGGTAGAAACTGATGAATCAGATAAAAAAATATACTTGTAATTAGATTATATTTAAAATGCTTATAATTAGATTACAGTTAGGTTTTATGGATTACATGATTACAAATTGTTTACACAAATGGAGTAAAATATTCATAATTTATTGATTCTCCCTAATTCTTTTTTTTTTTTTTTTTTTTCATGTGATGCAGAGATTCACAAACTTTTTGTCAGTCAATCCACTATATTTAAAAAGTGAATATTTCAACAATTTAAAAACTAATTTGAATATTATCTGATGTTGGTTTATGGTCATTAATTTAATTCATATTTTTTAGAACAATAATCTTATTTAAATCTATAAACAAGTTCAAAAGTTATGTCAAAAGTAATCCAAAAGTAGTCAGAATATGTGTATGTATTTCTGAACAAAGCTGGGAAGAGGGGCAAAACAATCAAACAATATTTACCTTTGAACAAACTCCAATGTCCTTGTAGTTTTCTCTTGGTTTTGTAAGTTGAAGACAGTAGCTGGCTTTCAATATTGATCATCCAACCTCCATTTTGACAACAACAATAGTTAATGTTCAGAAACATTATGCAATATAGGTATCAGCCTACACACTGTAAGAGCAAAATACAGACAATCTTTAAGGTTCTCTCTGACAGAATAATAAAATGATTATGGTATAATTATAACTGATAGCATAACTTTAGTGCACATTTCAATAAACCACACAACAAATGGTAAAATAAAGCCCAGTATATCACATAGATTTTACAAAAAAATTCAATGGATGATCACATATACCACGGACATTTGATTAGATTGCAAAATAACAAAAGTTAAACTTGAATGAACAAGCTTGCTAACTTAGCTGATTTGTTTACCGTTCACTGGATGTGAAAAAATAAATAAAATAATTATTATTGGTAACTTCATTCAATAAAAAGATATAACAGTGTGTAAATAATATCACAGGCTAAAACTGACTTTGATAAAAATGACCTTACTCCTCATTACCTTAATCACCTTACGCAATTACCTTAGTTGGTGAGTAGAAAAGCAAGCCAGTGAATGCACCGTCCATTTCGATGCTGGCAGCTCACAAAAAAATCGTCTTTAATTCTGCTTCATATTCTTCTTTCTCTCGTTAATAAAATATTGTAGATCAGTCATTTTAAACCTGCACGAGTGCACACCTCTTGACTGTTGATGGGAGTTGATGCGTCATGGTTTTGCTCAGATGTGTTATAAGCAGGCTCAAGCAACAACGTCACACGTCTGACTAGACTAAAAAAAATACTGTATTATACCGTTAAGACTGAACAGTAGCTTGCTGTTAATATTTTATCATCATTTACAGTATTTAACTGTATTTGGAACGGTGTTATGTGCATGTTCCTGTTGAGTTCCTGTTTTGCCTTATTTGGTTTTGTTCCGGTTATCATTAGTTTCTCATCATTCATTCTTATCACCTGTGTTAATTAATCATCTTGTTTGCTCCTTTGATTTTCCCTGTCTTTATAAGTCCTGTGTTCTCCCTTGGTTCTTTTTCCTGGATTAATGTTTTCAATGGAAAGTGTGTGTTGATGTTTATTAAAGACTCCTTTTTGTTTACTCCTTCGAGCGCTGATTACTACAACCACAAACCGTTACAAACGGTACATTACTGTAGAAAATTCCCTGTATATTTCCAGCTATTTTTTACAGTGTAGGTATTGAACCATGACCTCAGGTTGCCAGCTCCAGGTAGTAAAGTCTTTCTAACCACCTCCTTGCTTTCTTAATTCCTACCAAGGCAACTGCATCTTTCCCTGGAATCATAACCCTTTGTTCTTTATTCTTTCTGTTACATCCATTACATGTGCACGTACTACAGTGTGGGGTCACTAATACACACTACATAATAACCCTGTTTCCAGGTATGAGCTGGTGACCGAAGCCCCTCACAACCACCGAAACGATCCCTTCGCAATACCACCCACCTCTTTTGAAATCCCTCACCCGGGTTAATTTTGTCTGAAACATACTCTCCTACATCATTCCATATGTGTCTCTCTCCTTCATCCTCTGTTGCCCTAAAGCGCTCCCTGTTCACACTCCCCCTGACCTTGTTTCCAAGCTCGGCTCTGCATTTTTAACCTTCATACACAGCTGTCCCCAGGCACCAGGAATCCCACACTACCCTTCAACCAGTGTCGCTTGGCATTCCTTCTCTATCAGACTTTTTATATGCTTTTGTGAGAAGAATACATTCTGAGGGAGAGGGGGAGCAAGGCAGAATACATAAATGTATAAAAGCATAGCCTAAAGCCATGTATAGATTTCTCTTTGCCTATTACATCTCTTTTCATTTGTTGACTGTAAGTGGTTCTCTCTTGTCTAGTTGAAGAGGTGACTGCACCTTTGGGCTGTCTGACAGGAGAATGAAAGAGGAGAACATCGCAGGTCAAACCATTTCACAGCACAAAGAACCTAAAAATGAACTGTAAGCCACAAACTTCAATCAATGTAGTGGTTCATTCAGGAGGGCTTTGTTTACTTTATATAGAGCTTGAGGTTTTCATTAACAGGTAATTAAGAGACATTATGTAATGCTTAACAGGTTAGCTGTTCATGTTCATATAATACATGAATATAAATTAGAGTATAATTTAATTATTTGTACTTAGAATTTTGATAGCAATATTTCCTGTGTTGAGACAGGAAGTTGGCTGCAAGTGGTATTAGAGGGAGGGACTTTCTCATTCTAAAGAGATCAGAATCCTGCTTAAAGTGGTGGTGCAACAAAAAGAATGTTATTGTGTGTTTTTGTTAAATTATTAGAAAAATAATGCACACCTGAGGTGATAATGCAGCCGTGATATGAGGCTACCTCACCTCAAGACATTGTTCAGATAATGTATTTTAAGAGATTTGTCAGGTTTTTGTTCTTAAAACACTCTTGTGTGTAGGACTGATTTCTTACGCATCTCATCTGAAGCCTCCGTTGCTAATTCCAAACACTATTTTAGAGCTAGTATAGGAGGCTTGAACCTTTAATAATGCAGTTATTAATTAATGAAGAGAGAGATTAATTGTAGCTGTCTGGAGTCTGTCTGTCTCTCAACAGTATCCTGCAGCAGTGTCTCTACTAATAGTAAATCTGTAAGTTTAACTGCTTCAAGAACAGCAATGTTACCACCTTTCTACTAAGAAATATCATGTAGCTTTTCAGCTGCTTTCCATCTATAGTTTGTCATTTTTATTGTGTTATTTGTTATATTTATTGACTTGATCACTGACTTGGGTTTTGGTTCTATTGCTGTTGTTGGCTGTAAGACCTTTGAAATTACAGAAATCATTTGGCGAAGTGATATGGAATTGGAATCCAGTCAAGACCTGCATGGAACTAATTTAGCCGTTTGTTTCTCTGAAAACAATGCACCCCTTAGAACATTGTCAACTATTTAGATTCAAGCATTCAACAGCCTAGTAGCATAACTATATATAATAAGTTGCGGTTTACATCGTTTTTATTGCTGGTATTTAAAATAAATTGAACTGTCTGCAATTTTTTGTACTGGTCTTTTCAGCAGAGAAGGCACAGCACTGCACATGTTTATATAAAATCTTTGTCTTTTTTCAATCTTCCCTTTTCCTTTTTACTGAACACAAACTCTTTCTTCCTCTCTCTCCTCCATTCATTCCTTCTCTCCCTCCACCCTCTCGCTAATATTCAAACACATTCCGCAGGAGTATTACCATCACTTTCCTTTCATGAGCTTTGAGAGAATTCTCCTCATCATTGAGAAGAGATGCTCTACTTAAGTCGACCTCATACAACTCATACAATGGAGTGTTTGCTGAGTACCTCGCCGGCTTAGTGACTTCAAAGGCTCGCTGTGAGCCTCTCTTCATTTATCTCAGATTTGCCTCTGTTCCCTCTGAAATTGACAAACAAGCCATGTGTGTTCTTCTCACTGTCCAGTGGATGTGTTTAATGATTCCAGCTCAAGCGGAGATGAAGGAACAGGCTGTTGAACAAAACCCCCGGAGTCGCTTTCCCCGCTTTCGGGTGTCCTTGGTCGCCGTGTGTAGGCACATGTGTTTTTCTTTATTAGCAGACTTGTGCATTCTCATGACTCAACAACAACCGCCGTGGTTTTAGCTCCTCTTCTGAACCCCATCACTGTCATTTTCAACACGATTGAGTCAGGCAGCAGAAGTAGCTACTGTCTCATGTAATGTTTGCCTCATTGTCAGTCAGCCTGTCTGTGCTTGCTTGCGTCAGGCCCCCCAAAAAGAGAAACGGCACTAGTCTAGAAGCAGGAGAAGTGAGGAAGTCTATCTTTGTGCTGTGACCAGGCATCCGTAAGCAGGGTGGTGGTGGAGGTTGTGTCCTCTGCAGAGCTCTCTACCGATAGTATCAGTAAATAGAAAGATCCCCGGGGAGCCGGCTGAGCCTCACGCGGTGCTTCATGGCTGACGCGCTGCCTAATGCACCACTGCGGGAAAAGTTAATAAACCCAAAATGCATGTGAATTGACGAAGATGTGCATGTGTTTTTAAATAGAGATAAGAGATGATGGGAAGGGAACAATTATTTATTTCTGTGTGTGTATGTGCTTTATATTTGGCTTGCTATTCAGGGTTTATTTTCTAATATACAGTTTTCACTGGTATGTTTGTCATTCCAATATCATTCTGTTCCCTCTCTTTCACTTTTTTTTACTGTCTTTTACTCACTTTTTTATTCTCTCTGTTACCACATTGTGCCAACCTCTACTTGCTTTTCATGTGTTTACTTTCCATTTTTACTCAATTTGGGGCTTTGAGAATAGCAGAGCTTGTCAATATCTATTGTTTCTGAAAAAATATTTGTATGCTTTCTGTTATTTAGACGTAAGGTTGAGGAGAGGTGTGTTATTTTTACAAGCAATCTAAATTTTCTCAAATAATTTTTGTCTGGTGGATAAATCGGTAAAAGAAAATCCCATATAAACTGAAGGAGCCACATTTAAAGGATTCGTTCCAGAATAAATATTTCCTGATAATTCACACACTTCCATTTCATCCAAGATGTTCATGTCTTTCTTCCTTAAGTCGAAAATAAATGAAGGTTTTTGAGGAAAACATTCCAGGATTTTTCCCCATATAATGGACTTCAGCAGGGACCAACAGAGTGAAGGTCCAAACTGCAGTTTCAGTACAGCTTCAAAGGGCTCTACATGATCCCAGCTGAGGAATAAGGGTTTTATCTAGTGAAATAACAGGATATTTTCTAAAAACAAAAACAAAAAAAATTACTTTTTAACCACAAATGCTGATCTTTGCACTAGCTCTGCGTTGCACCTCCACAACTTCACGCATTACGTAGTCATGTTGGAAAGGTCTGCATAGCAACCATCCAAAGAACACTATAATGGCAATGAGTTTTCCTTCAGAAAATGTAAAAATCTAGTTCTCCTAAACTATATATTGCTTATGAGATTATAGTGCGCTTGGAGCTGAATGGCCTTCAAGGTCAGCTCTGTGATGCCTCTCTGTGCACTGTAAAAAATTATCGTGATTTTAACGGTAAAAAACTGTGAAAATGCTACGGTAAAAACCTGTTACATGGTTAACGGAAAGTTCCTGTAAAATTTACAGGGAAAAACCGTAAACTGACGTTCCCAGAATTCCCTGCGTTCCATTTCAAAATCTGTTTGAATTTGACGTTTTTTCTTTGAAATAACTATGTTTCTTCTTAGTTTTTTCTTATCAGTTGTGTTTATTAGGGTTGTATGTTACATCTAATGTTGTTAAATGAATGTTTATAGCATATTTCAGTTTAAGGAGTCTCACCATGATGGTGTTTAGTGCTTGTGTGAATGACACTGTGCACCTTCTGTATATGCTATTGTTTAAAAGTTGCTTGTGATAGGCTTTGGCTCATCATGTGACTTTCTCATCGTCACCTGCATTTAGTGGTTATCAGTGTATTTCAAAGGATCAAAACAGATTTCAGTACTTTAATAGGTTGGTATATTAAGTTTATATCAGTTAAAGAAATTATGGTATTCAATTGTAAATGTAAGTTAAAACCTAAAACGTTGCTACCGTATTTTTCACGGTAGAATTCTGGCAACCACAGCTGCCAGTTTTTTACCGTAAATTTTACGGAATTTTTTTTACAGTGTGTGTTTCTGTATGTGTGTTTTTTTTTTATTTGTTTTACACCAGGTCTTTAAAGCAAGCATTGGTCCCTGCGCTCTAAAAAAAAAATTAACAGTCTGTGATGGGCTTGCTTTTTCCAAGTCCTCAGCAAATCTAATTTCAAATCCAAAAGCCCTTTTAGCCTTAAATGTTCTCATTATGCTTGGGAAATAAGTGTATGGATTAGTAGATAGTAGATGGCCAGAACAGACTGCTGGCGTAAAGAAAAAAAATAAAATAATTTTTATTATAGAAAATATGCACTGAATAAATGACAGAGTATAAAAGAGTATAAAATAATAGCAAATCATTTTACACCAAAACTATTCACGCCTTTTACGACAAATATGTGTCACTGACTATAAAAATGTTCAGATGCTTGAATAAAATGTTCAGTGTCCAAAACAAAACAATCAATGAATATGAAAACAACAGACCATTCTGTGTTATGTTTTGTATGCATTTTTTAGCCAAAAAAAGCATGATTTTCATGGCTGTCCTTGGTGTGAATAGTCCTTGAAACTATAGATTGCTATTGCAGATTCTATATTTTTTTAACTATCCTATAGATCAGAATAAAATGCAATGTTCAAGTGTTTTGTTAATGTCATATTCTAGATTAGCAGCACATACTACAGCAGTATGTGCTGCTAATCTAGCAGCGGAAGGTCCACATCTTTACATAGATGTGGAATGGACATATCATACAACTTTCCATCAGAGGTAAAATCAGCCTTTAATATCTAACTTGAAAGGGAAATCTGAACATCTTGATAGCCCAAGAGGAATGCGTGGGAATTTACCTTGAAATGTAGACATATGAAGTTCAAAAAGACCTTAGCATTTCTAACCACTCTAATGTAACGTCTTTAACCCTGCCGTCAATCTTAGACTCCCCCATTTAAGCTTATTTCATCCTGAAATACATTTGTACACCTTTAAGGAAGTATATGAAAAGACCCCTGCAGTGGTAATGGGAAACATATTGTCAACTCCTCATTTTTTTCCCCAGGCTCTATAATAAAAAACCCGTTGGAGAGATTTTATTTTTCAGTGACATGCATGAATTCAAGCGGATTTGGCTGTTTCAAGCCTAGTCTGGTGCTTAAATGATTATTGAGTATATGTGTTTCAATTTTCATGCATATTAATACGAGTGCACGCTTACACTCTCGGCACGCTTAGCTTGTGCTGTTCCACCGAGCCGTAATTCGATCTGCCAGCCGTGAGAGACCGCTGTGTAGAATTCTACAAAGTACAACAGCTGGTGTGATCTGAACATGTTAGCGTGTGGTTTGGTTCCCTCGTGGATGCGATGGCAGACTCCCAAACCTAATAATTTCACCTCCAAGCTCATATGAATAGCAGCTTGGTCCTTAAGAGACTCAAGTGAGACTCTGAAGTGTGAGACATGCACAAGTTCCGCCAATGTGTTTGTTTTGTTTCATCAGGGAGAGTGAATACAATATGTGATATAATATTTTATTATATTAATATGGTAATTATCTCAAATATGTGGCTGTGGGTTCTGGATTTGTACAGCTGCTTTTTGTTTTGTGCTACTGTTCCCAGAAAAAAATAATAAACAGTTGTTAACAAAAATTAATAAATAAATAAATAATAATAATAAAAAATAAAACTAGTGAGAGTAAGAAATTTGGTTATGCATTTAACATTAAATATTAAATAGAAAAATTAGCATATCATTTTTTTATCCATTATTTTTTCAATTTCTACTTTTGGTCTCCAGGAAAAAAGGTTAATTTAAGATGTCAACCTATGTCAGTGGAGCATGTTTGGTCATATTTTGTCATCTTACAAAATCTCTATATTACAGAAAACAAGTATATTTAATTAGCCATTTGACTTGAACGTGGCAGTTACTAAGATGAAATCCTTTGGACAACCTCCCATGTGATAACATGCCATTAAGTGCATACTTTTATATAATTGCAGTTTACAGTTTACTAATTGCAGGTACAATCCCATTGGAGCCGTCTGGATCAAGAGCACGATGGTGATAGAACATTCCAATAACTCCAGTTTATGAGTCGCCCCTACCGGATATCAAACTTGTACTCTCTGCCCCACCAAGCCAAACCCCTAACCACCAGGCTATCACCACCCCGCCTGTAGATGTTTGTAAAACTGAGGGAAAGTGTAGTTCTGCTGTGGGATCTACATCCCACCATGCAGTCCATTCCTCATCGCTGTCCTCCAGAGGCATGGAGAGCCTGACCTCTCTACCTGTACTCAGCATGCTGCTGTGTAAACCCTATCACGAGCAGCTGCCCACTATAATTAGACTTTCAGCATCACTAAATGTGCTCTCAGCAGTGTTCTCTGGTGCTCCTTTTTTTTCTTTCCCTTCTTGCCTCCCTTCCTCTCTTTATGTCTTTCTCTGTGTGAGGATAGGTGGAGGTAATTTACTGCAGATCCAATCCTGAGTATGAAATGAGAAACACAAAGATCTCTCTTTCTGTATATTAGTTCAGGCATAAGTAGCTCTAAGCCGGTCACATGTAATGCATGAATTATGTGCTCTGATGTCTCTCATGTTAGCTAATAGGTGTCATCATGCAAAAATCACTTGCAACTGCAGATGGGAGACTGTTGCTGGTCAAATTAAAGAAGTGGAGGTTTAAAGGGACAGCACACCCAAAAATAACATTTAATAATAATAATTTACTCACCCTCTGTCCTTTCAATATATACAACCTTATTTCCTTTGTAAGCCACAAAAAAGCATCATAAAATTGACTTTTGCCTTCTGCACTATATTCTAAGTCTACTGAAGTCATATAAATACTTTGTGTGATAATTGTTTTTTTGAAAATATAGTGTTTACTTTGAAGTTTCTAAATCAAAGTTATATAGTAAACAAAGACTACTAAAGTGTTTTAGAAATACCATTTATTTTTTTCTACTTCAAAATTTCACATTAAATTCCATTTGTTACTTGCCTTTTCTTTGTAATTGTTTGTGAAATTACGAGCAATGAGTGAAAATTGTTTAACCCCAAATGTTTTCAATATATTTTCAGCATCAATTTTAACAGTTACCATTTAGTTTTTATTTTCTAGATATTTTGTGGACATTTTATTTTCTAGATTATTTCCATTTTGTTTTTTTGTTTTGTTTTTTTGCTTTTGATACAGATGAAAAATATCTGCTCAACTTTTGCTACTAAAAACTGTTTATTTTTCTTGATTCTGATTTTAATTTATTTTATTTCAATTATACATTTTAAGTCAATTATTTTATTGACTTTATATAGATCAGACTTTATAATGAGAATAAAGTAAACTAATCTTTTGAGTAAGATCTTTTTAATCTATTGATCCAGTTTACCAAATGATTCATTCATGAATTGAACTGATTCAGTTTTTGAATGCACTGACTAGTCACAGAGGTTAACAGCTCAGTGGAAATGAAGTTTATTATTTAACTTCCGGCTGTATGTATGACTTCTGAAGACTTGAAATACAGTGTAGAATTTGCACTCAACTTTTGAGATGCTTTGCATCCTTTTTTAAGCTTGAAAGCTTTGGTTCCCATTCATTTTAATTGCATGGAAAAGAGTGTTGATTATATTATTCAAAATATGTGCTCCACGGAAAAAAAGAGTCTCTGAGCAACATAAGGGAGAATAAATAATGGCAGAATTTTCTTTTTTGTGGTTGAACTCTCCCTTTAAGCCAGTCACATGTAATGCATGAATTATGTGCTCTGATGTCTCTCATGTTAGCTAATAGGTATCATCATATGAAGGCCACTCGTACCTCAGACTACAGATGAGGTGCTCCTACTGAAAATAAAGAAGAGGAGGTTTAAGGGTGTGTTGGCGTAGGGATGCATGGATCAGGCTGCTAAATCATTTACACACACACATTTCTCCTAATGAGAAGCAGTCAGGTGGTGTAAAGCTGTGTTACGCTGACGGGGCCCGGCTGGTGACAGATCACACTGCTTTCTACAGCCTCACTGAGTTAATTACACACTCCTGTGTCAGCTCACTACCTGCCAAAAAGAACGCGAGAAGGAGAGAGGAGGAGGGGAGGAAGGAAATAACATAAATAATGACAGATGCATTGTACAGTCCATTAGAGACAAATCAGCTCTCATGATTTAAATCCGGTGATTAATATGCATGTGGAGAAAGCAGAGGATATGAGGGAATACGAAAACCAGATTCAAGTGTGAAGGTTCTCATCACCTGAATGCATAATGACCATCAAGCGTTTAATTGGGAGATGTGGGCATGTTTCGGGTTTCGCACTAATGCACACCTGCTCTCTCTCTCTCGTTCTCTCGCAAAATCTCTTTTCCTCAAGTCTCGATTAAGGAACTTCGTAGGGAGCTTAAATGAACCGGAGAATAATGCCAACTTGGACCTTTGGTGTGAATCATTAGCTACAATAATATGTCTTTGAAAGCTTGCTTGACAGTTTTTATAGAGTTAAAAAGAGACCAGAATTAGCATTTTCGAATCTGCTATTTGCTATGGATTTTCAGAATAATTTTTCAGGTTTTTAATTTACGAGTAGGCCTACAATAAGAATTGTGGTTAATATTATTTGAAGAGGCTTTCGTGTTTTGTTCTACAACATAAATTAAATGTTCCTTTTGAAACTGCTTTAAAATTCAGTCTTTGTTAATGTGTTTTCTTTCAATCAGCACAGGTTTTATTTCTTTTTGGAACTGATTGGTTGAACTGATTATTGTTCTGAGCTTATGCACTTTAGCTTTTGAGTGAAAACATTTGTGGATAATTTTGGCAATGTTCACTGAAAAACTGAGGCGCATAAACTCAAGAAAATACAAACCTGTGTAAACAAAGAAAATACGCTGATAAAAAGATTGAATCCAATATTTAATAATAATATAGCAGAACAGGACAATTATAAGCAATTTCTTTGTAGGCCGGTCATTTTTGATACCAGGAAGTGTAACAAGGTGGTGAAAAAATAAAAATAACCCTTTTTTTTTTTGGTAAGTTGGTATGTGAGCAAAGTCAGTAATTAGGCTTTAGTCCAAAACAATAAGGTTAACTAGCATTTTTTTCGGAAAAGAATATACTCTCTGAGTCAAAATGACTGGAAGTCCTTATTTAGCTATGGTAACACTTTATTTTAGGGTCTCTTAACTAGTTGCTTATTAGCATGCATATTACATAACACATATTATGCCTTATTCTACATGACCTTATGCTAAATCTCTAATCCTACCCAATACCTAAACTTAACAACTACCTTATTAACTATTAATAAGTAACAAATTAGGACTTTATTGAGGGAAAAGTCATAGTTAATAGTGAATTAGTGTTCCCTATTCTAAAGTGTTACTGTAGCTATTTGTTAGCAACTTAAACTTTTATTCTGCATAATAAACCACACATATGAACAAAAAATGACAAAAATCATATATAATGGATTTCTCATTCTTTAAGAAAGAGGAACTTTGAAAGACAACGCCACAGCATACACATACTGTAAAAAAGGACACCAATGAGAGAAATGGGACAGAAGGAGATAGAGAGAGAGAGAGAGAGAGAGAGAGAGAGAGAGAGAGAGAGAGAGAGATAGAGAGAGAGAGATGGATACACTCACTGTGTATTGAACTCAATTAGTGTAACAGCAGGAGGCTTTCTGGATTAGTAGCATTCTGTTTTATTGGCTGAGCTGAAATAAACCAAACTTGTTTCTACAGTGAACCTGGCAGAGTTTATTTTTTTAGCATGTGGTTTGGTTGTTGCACCTTACACAAAGATTTGCTGTACATGGTTTTTCCACTATGTTTGAGTGGTTTTAACTGAACAGCACAGTGTATTACATCAGAAGGGTGCAGGACAGGAGGGGATCCACAGGTGTCTTGTTCAAAAAATTGTAACGGCAATGAGAAGTAGGAATCTAATTACATAAGTGCAGTAAGTGACTGAAACGTGACATTTTTAACATAATTATTTTAAATCCATCCATCAATCCATCCATCCAATTAATTGACGGGATACTTTCTTTCCTTTGTGTTGAAATAATGTTAAAATTATTATTAAAACAAAAATTATCTTTAGGAATATAGATTTTTTTCATAATTCAACCTGTTCCAAACCTGAAATAAAGAAGAAGAAGAAAAAATAAATATAGGAAAAATAAATACATGTGGGAATAAATATATCTAAAAATTAAATGAATGCATAAATAAATAAATAAAAAATAAACGCAAGAGTAATTAAATAAATATTTTAAAGTAATAAAAATTAAAAATAAATACTAAAAATAATACAGAAAATACATCATAAAAATAAATTAATTACAAATGATTTGCATTTGTTTTATCAAATCATTTATTTATAATTTTTGCAGGATTGGTCCCCCATAGTTCCAGAGCCGCAAGACCATAACAAAAATACTAAGATGTTTAGGTGAGGACACATTCACACTGGCATCACGTAATCATTCAGTATGTACGTACAAGTGGGCATTTGTGTTAATTTGCATGTAATTCCATTGTCAATTGCTGTTTTCCATATCGATAGCAGGTTTAAATACTTTGTGTGGGATTTGTGTCAGTGCCATGTGTGTGAAGGACCGGCCGCTGGGTTGCCATGAGAACAGCATGGGGCATCTGGGAGAATGACGCCATTGATTAGCTACTGAAGATTAGAGAGTGCAAAGCAATTATGCAGCATAATGGCTTTAAGTGCCTGTGCGTGATTTACAGTTGGTATGTGTACATCGAACAAATCAGCAGGGGCCCACCATGGCTTCTTCTCGTGCACGTGCATGTGTCCGTGAATAGCAATTTTCTGAAGTGTTATCTTAAGAGTGTGCCAGCTCTGTGTTTGTGTCCTCTGACCAATGGTAAACTCGCACTCTCTCACCTTGTCTGTTTTATTCTTCAGTTCTCTTTGAACCATTTCTTCTCAAATCCATAGCTGGACTGCTCTGTATGCAGGAGAATATCAGCAACCTCCTCCGTTTGAGGAGACCAGTGTCTGGAACAGCACAATATCTTGTCTACGTCTGTGGTGCGGCCTCTGTTGTGTCATCAAAAAGAGACGGCTGGGTCATTGTTTCTCCCACATTCAGTTATTTTCAGGTCACTTTTCCAGACGCCAGTCTTTGCAAACACAAACTCCTTTCTTTCTGTTGCTGCTGCTGCATTGGAAATATTGATCTCTCTCTCTCTCTCTCTTTTAACAACAACAAAAATACTTCACAGGACTTGAAGCTGAAGCAGCAAAATATTCAGACTCATCATGCATTCAGTACGATACTGTCTATTGTAGGAGTGGGAGTCTGGGTCGCTGCAGAAGGATATAGCAAGTGATTGCTTGAGTCTCTTTTATTGCTTGAACCATCTTCTTCTGCCACTTTCAGGCAAACATACTCTACCCAGACTATGCGATCTACTGTGTGGATATACTGTGTGGATGCTAATATTGTTATACTTATCTTTATCATTATCGTTCTCGGTGTGAACGGGCCTTTAGGCATGAAGAAAGGTATAATCTGTGCATGTGAGTGTATGCAGAGGATCTCAGTGTGACCCTGGAATCAGTCCTGGCCAAGAAAATCACAGCAGCGTCACTGATGAGTAGTGATTCAATTACAGCAGTGCAAGGTGTCCTTCTTTCTACCTGCCTTCCGGGTGATCTCTCCCTCTCTCTATCGCTCTCTCTAACTCTCTTTTTCTGGGACAATAGGGGACTGGAGGTGGAGGCCAGCAGCTCCAAAACTACTTCTGGTACTGTGGGGCTGATTGTTTATGGTGGCTTTATCTTCCAAAAGTAGGGAATGTTCTTTCCCTCTGACCACAGTGTGGACGTGAACTCCAGAAAGGACATGCCATGGAGACATTCTGGAACTGTTGCCTTGGAAACAGTAATCATGGCTTGAGCAAGGGATGAAATCGAAGAGTTTTTTGAGGGTGGAAGAGTGTAATCCCCTCCACCTTGTTATTAGAGCTGCAATTGAGTCAAAGATTAGGCAGAGATGGAGGTGAGAGTTCTGGCTTTCTTCCTTTTCTTCTTCTTTTTTTTTTTTTTAAATACATTTTCATTTTTACTCTACCTGACTTTATATCCTGTCATTCAGACCTTCTCTTATACTGTCACATATTCTCGGTCTCATACATTACTAACTACATGGGCATTTCAATCAATTTCATTGGGGTCAGTACACTTTTCAGTAAGGATGCATTCAGAAGTGGCAGTAAATACATAATATAAGTTAATATAAATACAAATACAAATATTACAAAATATTTCTATATTAAATCAGTTATGTTCTTTTTAATTATTTAAATTATCTTAAAAGTTACAGCTGTTTTCAACATTGATAATAATAAGAAATGTGTCTTGAGCAGCAAATAAGCATATCAGGATGATTTCTGAAGGGTCATGTGACACAGAAGACTGGAGTTTGTCTGTATTTTGATCATATAAATGCAAACTTGGTGAGCATAAGTGACTTCTTTCAAAAACATTTGAAAATCTTACAGATCCCAAACTTTGGAACAATAGTGTATGTTCATATTTATATATGATAATGTATCATTTAAATTATTACTTAAAAGGATAGTTCACCCAAAAATGAGAATTCCGTCATTACTTGTCCTCAAGTTTTTCCAAACCCCTCATCTTTGAAACACAAATAAAGATATTTTTGATAAAATAGAGAACGGAAGCGAAGAAAATGTTGAATTAAGTCGTTATTTTGTTTTCTTTGCGCACTAAAAGTATTATTGTAGCTTAATAAAATTACGGTTTAACCACTGATGTCACATGGACTATTTAAATAATGTCCTTACAACCCTCATAACATTTGTGTTCCATATGGCTTTGGAACAACATATAAGTGTGAGTAATTAATGATACAATTTTCATTTTGAACTATCCCTTTAAAGTCCCTTTTACTACAAATAAATTATATTGAATTACAATTACACTTATAGTCTCCTTTACTACAATAAGTCAAGTTATGCTTTGATTTTGTTAATTTATCTATTCATAGAACATGACAAATTAGTATTAATGCATTTTCAAGTGCTGCATTCTCATTAGATATCCACTGTATCCTCTGCACCAAGTGTTTCATGCTAATTTCAATTTATTTGATCCTTCTGTTTGGTGTGAAGTTCATAAACTCTGATCATAATTGACAAACCTTGAACAAACACTAATTTGATTACACACACCCTGGATCTCTAGATTACATCCGTTTATGTGCGCCACAAACTTCTCTCCTGTGCTTTCAAGCCGTCCCAGTTGGGAGCCAAGTACACATCATAGTTCTCCCCCCAGCTGCTCTTTTCACAGACCCCATTCCACATCCGCCTCAGCTGTTCCCGAAGGAAGACAAACACGCCTGACGCCAATAAAACCACAGCACGATGCTCCCCCAACCTCGCCGAACGGATGAACTTCACGGGGAGCCGCAGAACCCTCACCAGCTCCCCACAGTTCCGGCTGTAGATCCAGCGTGTAATAGAAGACGGTGAGAATTCAATAATCATCAGAGTCCTCGTCTCCACATGCTCTACTGAACAGGAAAATAATTACATTTCTTTCGCTCCTTTTTTTTTTTTTGTCTCAGATAAAGTATGGATCCCTTATCTGGCTCCAAGGATAAACCAATCTGATTCACGGGCCAATTAACAAGCATTCTTGCACCTCGACGGAGCGTGCTCAGTGTCTCATGAATGAGTGGCATGCACCGAGAACAGCACTAGAAGAAGCGTGCGGATTTTATGCGATTCTCATTACACGTTCTCCATCAAACACCATGCGTTTCCTTGAACATATTTCTATTTTATGATTCTACGATATATAATAAATCACCCAATTGTTGTTCAACATGTTTCATGACTTTTTTTTTTACTCTCACCATCTGTATTCTGACTGAATGGTTTAAAAATATTTTCTTGCTTAGCCCCCCCCAACTGTTCTTCTTCATCTTACACCTGACTCATCCTCACTTCTAACCTCACACTACAGAGAGGCTTTGGATGAAGCGTAATGATGGTCAGACAGAGCGGCTCTGAGACCCGGGAGGGGTTATGTTCTGAGGGCACTCTTTTGGTGCGTGGTACTCTGAAGTGGGCTGCGTTTGATCTCCTCGAAATGCCACAAGTTCTTGTGTTTCTGCTTAAAGTGGTCTTACAGGAGACATGTGGAATTCTGTCAGCTCTGGGGCTGGTTTGCGAAACGGTGTGGGGATTTTAAAGAAGGTGCTGTTGTGCTGTTCATGTGAGCTCTTAGACTGTAAACATTTATTTTTAAACTGTATCATACGTATTTCATTTTTCTTGTGTGGAGAGAAGAAATGTAATTATTTAGAGCAATCTGTTAATATAGAGCAATATTTAGAGCACTTTCCTTTCACACTCATGTAGGCTACACCTAGCCTACAGTACATTAGGTTGGTGTAAAGAGAGAGAGCAAAAACAATAAAAAAGACTAAGATGAATATTTCACTTAAAGAAAAACTGTTAAACACCTTATAAGAACTTCCTTTGGTGCTAAACTATATATTAGAATACGGTTTAAATCAAACACACACACACACACACACACACACACACACACACACCCTCACAATCTGTCAACTTCCAGAGACTCGGCTTACTCTAGACTGAAACACAAGGACGTGCACTTGCTGTCTTCAGTGTTTTCTATGGAAGCTTGTTTCCATCTCGGAGTATAAAAAGCTGTATTGCTTTTTTGCTGTAACTTTATATTTCACAAGTGTGGATATATATCTCATATATTTCACTGTATCTCACAATTTGGATTTTATGTGTGTGTGTGTGTGTGTGTATATATACTGCATACACATTACTTGTCAAAAGGTTGGAATGATTAAGATTTCTTTATTGTTTTTGAGAGAAGTCTACATTCATTTGATCAAAGTACAGTAAAAACAGTAATACTGAGACAAATTTCAATTTTAAGCAGTAGAACTGTTTTTAACCGTGATAATAGAAATGTTAGTTAAACACCATTTCAATATTACTGTTTTACAGTATTTTGACCAAATACATCTTTAAGCTTGGTGGTGAGAATATAAGAAACGTCTTCAGGTGTCTTTTTAATAGTTCTATATGTATAAATGTATTTCATATTTATTTATGTAGGCTGTAGCAGATGATTACTTACGGATTGTGCCATGTGCCAAATTAAAGCATAAAACTGGAGAAAAAAAACTTACAAAAAATATTCTTATATGTATTTGACTTTTGTATATACAGGCAAAATTTTGAATAAACTATTTACATGTTTGTACTGAAAAGAAAACCATTTTCATTTTAATAGCACAGAAAGCTCCTGGTGAAAAGGAATTGTGGTTAGTTATTTAATAATACAGGAAGATGTACTGTATAGAAATAGCACAACTCTTTTGTGTGTTCGTCTCATACTGCTCAGTATTACAATAGCAAAAAAGCTGAATGTAAACCACAATATAGAATATACAATTCAATAGCATTACATTATTGTCAAGCACGCCAACTGAGAGCGGATTTTGCAGAGGAATCGCTGCTAGGAAATCTGCTTACAAACAAGGTACATTCTATATGTACTTAGGTGGTCTCTTTGTTGGTGTGTGTGTTTGTGAAATCACTCTAAATGGAAGATCTGGTGCTGAATAGAATAAATCTGGGATCCGCACAGGGAAGAATCCAATGAATTTCAATAATACTGTACTTCTGTAAGAGTCATTGAGCACCATTGATCCCAGATACCCTGAGAATCATTCCAGTGGAGATGGGAAAACTTTGAATGATTTAAGCCTGGATGGAGAATATCAATGATTTAACTGGCCCTTCCTTAAAACTGCAACTTCTGGATCCTTTCTAAACATTTCATAGGATTTTGGCTGATACGCATCTTCTTTATCTTTCTGTCTTGCTCTGTTATTCAATAAAGGTCTTGTAAACAGATCAATGGTAATCTTGGGCACATCATTATAATAAAAAATAGATTTTCAATCAGAGATACTGCACATTTCTCAGGCAAAGCACACAGTGTGTTGAGCATAAGTCTTCCTGACAGATGGATTCAGATCCAGGCAGAGCTCTAGGGACGAAAGGATAGAGCAGCTCACTTAAACACAGCTAATAAAATCGAATCCATCTGCGCCTTCAGCCCACATGATGCGGAGGCTAAAGGGATATAAGTACAACTTTCATTTAGTTAATTTTCACTGTCAGATTACACGAGGAGGTCGAAGAAAGACAGAGACAGAGGAACAACAAGATGGCTTGTATCGCTCTTTCATCTGGATGTTGAGGAAGATGGAAGGATTAGAAACAGCGGCTGGTATAAGAGGATTTAGTTGCCTTTGCTTACAGCCTCTGCCTTGACTCCTCACACTAAAGAGAACAGAAGTGGTTCCTGTCTAGCAAACTGCTCATCAATTAACATTTCCCAATCTTCAGTGGTCTTCTGCCTTCCCTTTTTGCTCAATCTGACAGTTGCTGACATGAAGTCATAAATCAACAAAGTTGTCTTAATTTGAAGTCTAATAACACATCACCTCCCTGCTGAAATTGAGCATTGGGTTAGTTTTGACCTTCATTCACTTGTACATTCTTGTAGATTCAGCTGCATGTGCCACTGATTGAACAATTTCAGATTATAGGCAGAATTATGTATGAGAACCGCTATTTTTCTTTTTTTCTGTTATTTTTTTGGTTCTCAACTGTGCCAGCGGTGAGCTGTGGTGCTATCTTCAGCAGATCAGAGGTCTGCAGGGCACAATAATCCAAGTTAGAGTCGTTCTCCAATTTAAAGGTGACGAGCTGGGGCTTGAGAGCATGATCTGAAGTACACCGTTGACCTACACCAGTTTTCATAAATCAGGACGAGACCTTTCCAGCCAAGGGGATTTTAAAAGTCTTTCTGCTAAAAGACTTTAATTTGTCTTATTTTATAACTGCCTGAGGCCATTTAAGTCTGTATTATCCAAATTAATTATCCTGATATAGTCAGATATCTTAAACTGTAGCTGAATAGCAGTTCCATTAAATCTCATTGTGCACTACGAGCCCATATTGTACCTCCTTCAGTTGGATAGGGCTGACTGACTGAGGGCCGTCGCTTATGGGGCTGACAGTATGCACTGCTGATCATCCATCACTGTTGTCTAAGAGGAAGATACTGAGATGATGGATGGCTGCAGTTGGAAGCAGCAGGCCTGAACTGTGATTGATTGACTGCGTGACTGCTAGTTGAGTTGGTAGTGTACCTGTGTACACATCCAGTGCTACTGTATGCTGAACACTTTAGTGGCACTGTAAATAAATAAAAGGCTTACTCAATTTTCTGAGCACATTTCTGGAATACAATTGGTTTGTGCAATGTTTAGGGAGAAATAATGGAAGCCCTACTATGAACTGGTTGAAACTCTCCATTCTGTGAATGGGTTTCCAGGGTATAAACTCAAAATTAATTTGATTGATTCAAATCTAATATTGGGAAATCTTTCAGTCTGAATAGTCAAACTGTATTTGGAAAATAAACTAATTTGTATGTAAGATATTTTGAATGAGATCAAAGCCTTCTGATATTCAGATTAACAGCAGACAGACAGCGAGTGAGACATGACTTTAATATTAACGTCTTGTTCAATAAACATTAGCTTCAATATTTATGTTGAATAAAAAAGAAATTTACAGCACAATATTCCCGCTTGTATTTTAAAATTGTTCTAAATGAAGCCAAAGCAGAATTAACTATTTCACAAGTATTCAAGCATTCAATTTTTTGATCAGCAAGTTGTTTTAATGAATTGGCTGTATGATTCATTCAATAATTCGTTTCACTCAAATCGTTTTTTATGAATTACTCAATGACTCACTCAAAAAAATAAATAAAAATAAATAAATAAAAAATAAATAAATGGCACCAGCTACTGGTGTAATAAAGTAACTTTCAGAAAGAGTCACTGAAAAATCCCCACCACTACAGTATGTTCCTGATATTCATACACTTACATAATAGTTTGGTTTTCATATACCTTTTCAGAATAACTTACATACCATCTGCAGAAAATCAGTAACTGCCATAATGCCAAACATGACAGATGCATGAAATTGTAGCTAATATGCAGTGCAGGAATGGAACACGGTGACTATGCTAAACTGGGTTTAAACCTCCAGTCAGCACATATTCTCATCTGTAACTCAGCGTGGCATTGCTTTGTAGCTATGAGAATCCATCAGCTCAGTGCTGGCAGCATTTAAGCAGAGGAATCATCACTATTGTCTCAGACAGTGATGGATGCAGCCATGATGAATTGGAGTATTGGAGTAATAAGCTGATTTTGGAATGATCTGAAAATGACAGAGCATTTTTCTGAAGCTATAACCCAGCTAACTCTCAAGTGCAATAAATGGCACTCTGAATTTGATTAATCAGCAAAGTCTTTCTCGCGGTCTTGATTAATACCATACTGATGGCTTGTTAATACATATATCTCTTCAGAGGTATATGAAGCTCCATTCTTAAGCTGAAAAGCATTAGTTGAGTGGCTCTAATTGGTCAGTTAATTCATTTTATCAAGTTGTTATAATGAGTCTAATTAACGCAGCTTATTATACAGTCATCCATTATCTGCTGCAAAGGCTGTATCATAGAGATGGGCGTCATATTTTCCTGGAACTGGTTATTTCTGGAAGTCATGAATGTGAATGGCTCATTTTCACATTCACGCTTCTGAATCGCCCTTGCTGGAGCACATCACTTGTGTGTGAAACCACCCAGAGTGTACAGGCACAGAAAGTTTGTGTATTGTTGGCGTCTATGAATTAGTCAATGTTTGAGGGCAGGGCTACAGTGTGGGAGAACATCCATCAATCTACGTCAAACATGTATCTCTCTTGGAAGGTTCTCTGACATGGCTGAATTCTGTTACGTTTCCATAACCAATAATGAGCTTTTTTAAAACATAAAAATGGACGTTTCAGAGCTGAGGTGTAGCTCTGAGCTTCCTAATGTCCTCCATCATATAAATCAAGTACGCTATTCATGCTTCTTTCTCTTCTTTATGTTTGTTTGTTTTTCTCTTTAATTATATTTTCCCATCAGGCGTCTGTTTATGGTGACTTAGCCCTGTTGCATTACCTCTGTCAGCTGGCACACTCCAATCAGGACCATTTAGTGTCTCTCTGGTGCACTACTGAATGGTGTTTCGCTGGATGTTTGACATGGATTGTTGTTTAAAGCTGTTATATCAGTAGATAGCTGATTAGATTTCAAACTGGAAAGTGTTTCAATCTATGACAATGCAGGTCATGTAGCCTTGTGGTTAGTGATCTGAGGTAGTTACTAAAACGTTATAGGTTCAAATCCCTCAAAGTGTGTTCTGAGAACAAAAGGGCAGTGTAATGATCATCTCTGCGCCCTTGAGCAAGGCACTTAACCCCAGGTTGCTCCGAAGGGACTGTTCATTGAAGAAGTGGACTGTTAGCGGCTTTGGATAAAAGCATTAACAAACAATTAGCACAAGTTGTCTTGCAATGAAAGCATGAGGAAACACGAGTGGATTCTGGCCAGAAACCTGGGGTTGGTTGCATGAGCTGTGCGTATGTTACAACCAGTAGGCACAAGATTCAACTTGCGGACAACTGACAACTGGATGTGTATGAGGATAATGGATAGAATAAAATGGCAGATTAATAGAGAACAAATAGAAACTGATACATGATTAGTAGTACATAAATAACAATAGTAGTATATAACAAATATAGAATTGATTTTTTAATAGATATTATATAAATAATATATAATTATAGATTTATGAATGCCCTTTTTATTAATAAAAAGTATTATTATTCCAAACCTGTAAGTAGTATATAATAATTAATGGTATAGTATAAAACAAATGTATAGTAGTGTGTTACAAAAGCTTCTATTTCAGCTAAATGCTGTACTTTTGAACCTTATTCATCAAAGAATCCTGAAAATTGTACATGACTGTTTTCAACATTGATAATGATAATAAATGTTTCTTGAGCAGCACATCAGCATATTGGAATGATTTCTGAAGGATCATGTGACACTAAAGACTATTCAATCAGCCTCAAAATGACATTAAAGGGATAGTTCACCCAAAAAATGAAAACTTTGCCATTATTTACTCACCCTCATGTAATTTCAAACCTGTTCTTTTTTTTCTTTCTTTTTTCTTCTTTCCAGTTTCTTTCTTATGTTGAACATAAAAGAAGATATTTTGAAGAATGCTGGTAATCATACAGTTGATGGTCCCCATTTACTTCCATACAGTATTTCTTTCCCTATATGGAAGTCAATGGGGACCAACAACTGTTTGGTACTTCAAAATTCTTCAAAATATCTTCTTTTGTGGTGAGCATAAGAAAGAAACTCATACAGGTTTGGAACGACATAAGGGTGAATAAATGATGACAAAAAAAAATCAACACATTTTAATTGTATCTCATTGATTAGGACAATTGTACTATGTACTGCAGTGGTTTGTGTAACTACTGTATTTATTACTATTTTATTTCAGAGGAAAAAATCAAAAAGATATTCTACCCTGGGGTGCCTTTAGCCTGGTTGTACCCCTGCTGAGTCTACTGGCAAAATTGATTTGAAAGGAATTGATATCAGGTTTGCCCCATTAGAACATTTGCATTAGAGGATTTAATTCAAAAAGAGCATGGCATAAAATAAACTTCTTTTAAAGCATCACTCTTGTCAGGGAAGAGCCTATCATCCAAGCCAAATAATATTTTTTAGTACATCATAAAAAAGTGTATTTGGATTCTTGGCCGTTTTCTAAATAATTTCCAATTCTGATTCTTTTTCATAAAAGCTGAAATGTATGAAAAACTAGGCGTAAGACTGTTTAAGTTTCCATATTTGCCAATGGCAACAAAAAGTTATTATTTTATTCAGAGATGAAATAACATGTCATCAAAATGCCATCTGAGTTCCGCCGTGCAGTATGTGTAAACAGAATTATGTTATATTATCATCTATATGAAAAAAAGTGCTATCGGTTCAGTATCCACATGGATATTTTCCTCTCTTTCTCTGCATTAAATTAATCTGGTAGTGGAGAACTGACAGTCGCTGAATTGCCAATCAAACCTGTGCTGTTTCATGTCACCACTCTTTTATGAAGTCATATTATGCATGCATGAGAGAGTGAGTCAGAGAAAAAGAAAGAGAAAGAAAGAGAGAGAGGGGGCGAGATATTCCAGTGAAATGATACCTCTGTCAGTGGTGATTATACTCTCCTGACAGAGTGCAGAGTCCTTCTCTGCGTCCTTCCAGCTCTTGCGCTGTCACAGGGACATTATTGGTTTTAACGGTTAGTTAATTCAACAGCGGCCATCAGTTAAAGTTATGTAAAGTTGTGTGTGTGTGTGTGTGTGAAACAGCTCTCACTTTGAGCTTCATTAGAGGTGGTAACTGACTGACTCACCTCTGTCAGTAGGTGCCTAAATTAACAAGCTTTTATGTCAGTTAAATATGTGTGTGGGCATGTGTGTGTGTGTGTGCATTCACATTTATTATGTGAATGCAGTATTTTTCAATATATTATATAAAAAAATAAGTATTTTGTGCATACACTGATGACCACTTTCTTTCTTTTTTTCCCCCTTTTGTACTGTTCATTGAGTGCCACATAAATTCTGAAATAAAATTGCATGCATTCATCATGTCTTGGCCTTGGCATTACGAACTCTACACCATCAACTTCTCAGAAATATGTTATTTAAATAATTCTAAAAATTTGGGTGAAAACATACAAGCTTTCACATAAAGATGTGCGTGGGCAAGTGCGCATGTTTTACATTCTTGATTCTGGTTTTTGTGAAGTTATGCTATCCTCACTGAACAATTTACAAAATACACTCTAAAAATGATATGATCAGTAAGTCATGTTTTTCCATTACTTTAACTCATTTAAATAATCTTAACCAATTTCAGCTTCAATACAAGATTCAGTCTTTGTTTTAAGTTAGTTTTATATAATTTAAGTTTAATTTTTTATGTTCTTCACAGAGAGTAGAATTAAGATTGAATTTTCCAGTTTAGTTCCCTAATTTGAATTTAATTTGAATTTAGATAGATAGATAGATAGATAGATAGATAGATAGATAGATAGATAGATAGATAGATTAATGTGTCAAGTTTATTTGTCATTGTCAATTACAAAGCTGTTTTTGAGTTAATGATCTAAGCTCTGATCTCTCTTTGTAGATAGGAATGGACATGTGTTAGTGTGTGGGTATAGCGGGTAATGTTTTGGGGGCTTTTTCCCCCCCGTTCTGACTGGCTGCTAATTGCTGTGGCTTCTGGCTAACAAAAGGCTAAGCAGATAATTAGCCAAGTTTAATTGGCACAAAAGGCAGACCAATGCTTACTCATACACAAGGGTAGTGGGTGATTATTAGCGGATGGATGACAGGCATTAGCCAGTGCAGCTTTGACCATTATCCATCAGACAGAGTGTGCTACCTTATGGGATATCAGACATTTACATATTTAGATGTAAAGGTGAACTTGGTTTTCTTTGAAGAAAACATGTTGAGAAATATATTTATCATTGCACCCAGTGAACCGCTCTTCGACTTCTGCACACCTGTGAACATAGATAAGATATTTCCTTTGCCTGATATTTACCATGCTAGGTCACATGGCATAATGTTACGCTCAACCTGTTAGACAAGAGGATTGCATGAATAGTTCTTAAAGGAATAGTTCTACCAAATGTATTTCATTAGAAAATAAAATGCTGTGTGTTTGTAATAAACATCCATCATTAAGGTGTATTAACTTTAAATTGTCACTTCTGGCAACCCCCCCCAAAAAAAAAAAGACAGTCTATAGTAACACTTCCTTTGGTGATAAGTTCATCACCTGTTGTCCTCTCGCATCAAAAAACAACAACATATTTGTTTGATTCTGTTTTGGACTGTTCTTGTTTGTAAATGGTGTTAGATCTGTGCATGTTTTTCTCATGATTCAAATGAGATGACTTTTTCATTAGAGAAAGCAATATTTTCACTGGAAAAAGCCATATTAGCCGGATGCAGCGTTTGAAGTTCAAAGCATTTTAATGATGGATTTTTTTTTTATTACAAACACACAGCTTTTCACGTCGTTTGTGTGGGTTACTTGTGGATTATTTTGATGTTTTTATCAGCTTTTTGGACTCTCATTCGGACGTCACGCGTTCAGTGAAGAGCAAGAATGGCATTGGTGAGCAAGTGATGTAATGCAAAATTTATCCAAATCAGTTCCGATGAAAAAACAAACTCATCTTTAATGGCCCGAGGGTGAGTACATTCTTGACCTTAGGTGAACTAAGGTCTAGAACTACTCCTTTTCTGTGTGTTGTGTGAAAGAGCTTCTTTTCAGCGCACTAGATTCAATTAAAAACACTTTTTTTTGTGATAGATACTTCATGCCACTTAAATTCACTTTTGCAAGTGAATTTTGTTCTAATTTTGCAGGAAGAAAATGAAATTGGACTCAACCCTGCCACAGAGCTGCAGTCAGTACTCTCCAGTTAGTCTGACCAGCGTCCAGAGCCCAAGGTCCATCTGCAGTGCATGACAGGGTCTTAATTAAAGTGTCATTTGAAAGCAGAGGAACAATGAGCAGGCAGTGATCAGGTCATTCTGAGTGTTAATGGGAATTAAGACCATGAAAGGCTCAAGGACACATGATGAGGAGAAATGGACATTACCAGTCATGTATGCAAAGAAAAGACAGAGAGGGCAGAGAAGGACAGGAAACTGGAAAGGAAAGGGGAGGAGAGACGGGACATGAGATGAAATGAGGAGAGAGGGTTTTGAGAAAGGTGAACTGTTAGAGGTTTGTGTACACATGTAATCTTTTTTTTTTTTTTGTAAAAGAGAATCTTGTAATGAGAAATTTGACCTGAGAAAACATAGGTGACAATACATGAATAAGTCACTTCCAAACTAGTAGCTAAACATGTTATTTCTTTTTTTAATTTTATTTATTTATTTACTCAAACCTTTACACTAAAACTGTCAAGAAATGTCCAGGCTACACCATTTCATCCCAAAATCGAGAGAAAATAAAAAAGAAATTATGCTGCATAAAATATATCCCCTTTTAGCATTTTTGGACGTTTTTTCCCCAAGCAGTTATGCCTTTTTTGAACCCCCTCCACCAATAATTATATATTATTATATACGTTATATTTTATTATATTTAAATTATTATATTATTTAAATGAATATAAGTATAACTATTATAATTATATATGTATATTTTTTTATATAATTGTGTACATTTGTAGGTAATGTAGGTGCACACACACAAACACACACACACATACTAATGAGAATAATATTGCTACAATAATTATGCAACAACATTTATTGTGACTATGGGGTAGAGTCTGGAGCAACTTTACCACTCACAAGGTGCATGAAAACAACTGGAATGTAAGGAAAAATTCCAGAACTACTTGTGATAAGGAGATATTTTATTATAACAATACCAATGCATTTTGGCCTAAGAGCCGAAAATTTGCTTTATTTTCTTTATGCAAAATTTATATAAATTAATATAATAACATAAATATAGCAGACATCTCTTTCTGAGATTCACCACAGCAAATTATTGAAGTAAACAGATATAAAATAAATATATATTTGCATGCAGGATAAGATATGAGATGCCGTCAACAGACAGGCATCTTAAAAAAAAAAAGAAAAAAAAAAAGACCTCTGCTCTGGTCCTGGTGGGTTCGATTACTTTAATAATAAGCGACTTAGAAATGTACATGACCTTTCCGATCAAAGCGTAACACTGTAGCTCTCTGTCCTGCCCTTTATCTTTTACTCTCTAACCGATTCCCCACCTGCTGTCTCTCATGCACACACACACACTCACACATCAGCAACATTAATCAAGTCTTTGCCCACGGCCAGTCTGCTCTGCAGGTGCGTTAGAAGAATGTTTCACCTATAGCTATTTGACATTAATAGTCTTGTATGTTTCCTGCAGGATGGGAGCGATGAATGGAAGGATGAGGGGAGAGAGGGAAGGACAAGGAGAGAGAAAAAAGATGGAATATGTGAAATGGTGGCAAATACCTCAGTGATTAGCTGTACATAGTTGTCTCCAGGGCAGCAGGCTCTGTGATGTGCCGAGGGTGAAAGCTCTCATGGTCAGCCTGACACTCTTCAACCAGTAGACAGGGCCCTCGGGCCGTGAACAGCAGGGCAGCACAGATCTTCAGAAGAGGTGGATGGAGGTTGCTGGAATGGGGCTGAAAGGAGAGAGCAAGTGGGAGAAAGAGAGACATGGCTTCATGGACAGAGCAAAGTGAACATTATCAATGAGAGTACAAAGTCAATATTCGTGCTTTAGACACTGACATTAACATAGAGTCCAAAAGTGTGAAAACATTAGTGAAGAAATTAAATAAAAATTACAAATGCATGCAAATTAAAGAACAAAAGTTATGAGTATAATAATGATTCAAACATAACACTAGGCCAAACACCAAAAAAACAACAACTATATATATGTATATGTATATGTACAACCACACACACACATACATACACATTTATAAATTCAATATATATATATATATATATATATATATAATTTCATTTCCATTTAGTTTGTTGAAGTAATAAAATAACTCAAATTAAATAAAACTAAAACTTAATAAAAGACCTATACAGACATAATAAATTCAGACATTATTTAACTAAAATTAAAATAGATAGCAAACACAAATCACGACAGTATAGTTTATCAGTAATCCTAAGAAATAACTCTGTCAAACACATGCTAAAAACAGCAACTTACTTACACATAGTAAGAAATGGTTATAAAAACTGAAACAGAAGTGAAACAAGTAATAGAAAAGAGGAGAAATAAAAAGTGATACTTATATCCTTTGCTGGTGTCCCAGCCCGGTGGAGTCGATGGTCTTTACACTCTTCGGTCTTCACACAAGGAGGCCTTCACACGACCGCTGCCACTGTTACGGGGTTGACGAGACGTGAGACATGCGGATCCATATGCGAGGCTTTATTACAAAACATGGTCAGAAACAGGCAGGGTCAGACATCGGCAAACAGGTATGGTGGAGGCAAGACAGAGCAATCCGTGGAGCAAGCGTGGGTCAACGATCAGCGAACAATATCCAAAGGGGCAAGGCAGAGAGATAATCCAGAGACGAGAGCAATAATCCAAACAGGGAGCGAACAGAGTCCAAACGGCAGAGGCAAAGGGGTAAATCCAGTAAACAAAGGCAGGGTCAGACACGGCAAGATAAACAAGGCAAGGCAAGACAAGACTAAGACTAAGGCTCTGTAAAGTAGCTATCGCTTGGGGAGTGATAAATGCTAAACAATTACAGGAACAAAACAGAAACACGGAATGGCACGGTAAAGCAGCTAGCGCTAGGAGAGCACTATACGCAGGTCAATACTCGGCCCTGAGCAAGAGCAAGTCCCAGGCTTATATGGTGTGTGGTGGTGATTGGAAAATGGTGATCAGGTGTGTGTGATGTGTGAATGGTGACAGCTGTGATCTGTGCAATGGATTGTGGGAAATGGAGTCCAATGTGCTGTGAGTGTAAAAGTCACTGTGGTGAACGGGTGACCTCTAGTGGTGGTTGACAGGGAGAGCATGGACCAGATTCGTGACATAGCCCCCCCCCAAGGAGCGGCTTCCAGACGCTCTTATATAGTCCAGGAGGGCGGTGGAGCGGAGGCGGAACAGGGGGAGGGACGGAGGGCCAGGTCCATGAGGAAGTGGGAAGACCGGGGACTGAGGCAGAACCGGCAGAGCAGGACACCCAGGCGGAACCGGAGACCAGGACAGAGCAAGAGCCCACCAGGGCGGAGCAGACGGACCAGGAGCCCACCAGGGCGGAGTAGATGACCACCAGACCGGAGTAGAAGACCACCACGGCGGAGCAGACGACCACCAGACCCGAGCAGAAGACCCCCACGGCGGAGCAGACGACCACCAGACCCGAGCAGAAGACCACCATGGCGGGGCAGACGACCACCAGACCCGAGCTAGAGCCCACCAGGGCGGAGTAGACGGACCAGGAGCCCACCAGACCGGAGTAGAAGACCACCACGGCGGAGCAGACGACCACCAGACCCGAGCAGAAGACCACCATCGCGGGGCAGAGGACCACCAGACCTGAGCAGAAGACCCTCGCCAGGAAGCAGACTGGGCAGGAAACCATGGCAGAGTCTGAGATCTGGGGGAAACAGAGACAGACAACACAGGGAGAGCAGAGACAGACAATACAGGGAGAGCATTCATGATCTCAGGGGGCGTGGCAGGGCAGGACGAGGATTCATAGACTGCGTTTATAGCCGTGACAGGACAGGGCGAGAGCTCACAGACGGCCTCTTTAGCCGTGACAGGACAGGGCGAGAGCTCACAGACGGCCTCTTTAGCCGTGACAGGACAGGGCGAGAGCTCACAGACGGCTTCTTTAGCCGTGACAGGACAGGGCGAGAGCTCACAGTTGGCCTCTTTGGCCGTGACAGGACAGGGCGAGAGCTCACAGACAGTGAGTTCAGGGGCGGCCTTCATGACCGTGACAGGGCAGACAGTGAGTTCAGAAACGGTCTCCATGGCCGTGACAGGGCAGACAGTGAGTTCAGGAACGGCCTCCATGGCCGTGACAGGGCAGACAGTGAGTTCAGGAACGGCCTCCATGGCCGTGACAGGGCAGACCGTAAGTTCAGGAACGGCCTCCATGGCCATGACAGGGCAGACCATGAGGTCAGGAACGGCCTCCGTGGCCGTGACAAGGCAGACCGTGAGTTCAGGAACAGCCTCCGTGGCCGTGACAGGGTAGACAGTGACGTCAGGAACGGCCTCCATGGCCGTGACAGGGCAGACAGCGAGTTCAGGGACGGGTGCCACCACTTTGGGAGGTTCTGCAGCAGAAGCCGCCACCTCTGGAGGCACTGGAGCAGACTCGTGGACAGGAGAGGCCTCAGGAGCACAGTGTGCAGCCCACACACTCAAAATGGCAACCGCCATAACGGGAAGCACTGAGGTCAGGGGAACAGTCTCTGTAATAGCCAAGGTTGAGGCCCTGGGAATGCCAGCTACTCGCACCGACATCAGTGGTGGGTCCATCACACTGGATATCAGAACTCGAAGGACCGACCTTGAATCCTTGGGTGTGACAGACTCTGGCTGGAGCACTGTGACGTGGTGTGACTCTGGCTTGACAGCGGAGACGTGGTGTGACTCTGGCTTGACAGCGGCGACGTGAGCAGACTCTGGCTTGACAGCGGCGACGTGAGCAGACTCTGGCTTGACAGCGGCGACGTGAGCAGACTCTGGCTTGACAGCGACGACGTGAGCAGACTCTGGCTTGACAGCGACGACGTGAGCAGACTCTGGCTTGACAGCGACGACGTGAGCAGACTCTGGCTTGACAGCGACGACGTGAGCAGACTCTGGCTTGACAGCGACGACGTGAGCAGACTCTGGCTTGACAGCGACGACGTGAGCAGACTCTGGCTTGACAGCGACGACGTGAGCAGACCCTGGCTTGACAGCGACGACGTGAGCAGACCCTGGCTTGACAGCGACGACGTGAGCAGACCCTGGCTTGACAGCCATGACGTGAGCAGACTCTGGCTTGACAGCCATGACGTGAGCAGACTCTGGCTTGACAGCCATGACGTGAGCAGACTCTGGCTTGACAGCCATGACGTGAGCAGACTCTGGCTTGGCAGCCATGACGTGAGCAGTCTCTGGCTTGGCAGCCATGACGTGAGCAGACTCTGGCTTGGCAGGCATGACGTGAAGGGGTGTTGTTGTTGCCGCCATTTTGTGAGTGAGTGCGGTGTTGCATTCCTCCGCGACACCCACAGTGAACGGAGAGCCCACACACAGCAAGGCATAGTCCATAAATTGACTGAGAGATGAACGGGGACCCTCGCGGATTAACTGAGTCTTGAGCGGCTGATTAATGCCCTCACAGAAAAAGTCTATGAGTGCGTAGTCCGGCAGATCAGAAAAATAGGCAAGGTCTAAATACTCCTGAATATAATCCTCGAGCGGTCGCGAGCCCTGCTCGAGGGTTAATAACAGCCGTGCAGAGTCCATACCTGGCCAATGTTCTCTTGAAAAGCCGCTGGATCCTTGTGTGGCCGAGTATTCTGTTACGGGGTTGACGAGACGTGAGACATGCGGATCCATATGCGAGGCTTTATTACAAAACATGGTCAGAAACAGGCAGGGTCAGACATCGGCAAACAGGTATGGTGGAGGCAAGACAGAGCAATCCGTGGAGCAAGCGTGGGTCAACGATCAGCGAACAATATCCAAAGGGGCAAGGCAGAGAGATAATCCAGAGACGAGAGCAATAATCCAAACAGGGAGCGAACAGAGTCCAAACGGCAGAGGCAAAGGGGTAAATCCAGTAAACAAAGGCAGGGTCAGACACGGCAAGATAAACAAGGCAAGGCAAGACAAGACTAAGACTAAGGCTCTGTAAAGTAGCTATCGCTTGGGGAGTGATAAATGCTAAACAATTACAGGAACAAAACAGAAACACGGAATGGCACGGTAAAGCAGCTAGCGCTAGGAGAGCACTATACGCAGGTCAATACTCGGCCCTGAGCAAGAGCAAGTCCCAGGCTTATATGGTGTGTGGTGGTGATTGGAAAATGGTGATCAGGTGTGTGTGATGTGTGAATGGTGACAGCTGTGATCTGTGCAATGGATTGTGGGAAATGGAGTCCAATGTGCTGTGAGTGTAAAAGTCACTGTGGTGAACGGGTGACCTCTAGTGGTGGTTGACAGGGAGAGCATGGACCAGATTCGTGACAGCCACGGTAAACTAAGCTTTTTTTATACCCATCTAACAAAATACTAATTGAATTTAGCTGGACACACTTTCCTTATGTTTTCACAATAAATGGCCAAGCAAGCGCAGACACTGACAAGATACGCGATAATTATATTATTAACATATCAAAAAAGTTTAATTGATAAAACTGATTTTTTTCAGAATTTCTAGTACAGTAAGCATTGCTCTTTTCCATACAATGAAAGCGGATGGTGACCAGGGACTGTCAGCCTCCCATACAGTAAAAGCACATACTGCATAACATCATAAAAGTAGTTTTTCAACTCATGCATCAACATCAGCATTACATTTATTGTATGGAGCAACTTGGATATTATACCATACATGACTCCTTTTGTGTTCCACAAAAGAAAGACAATCATGTTTGGACCCCATTGTAAATTTACATGTAAATATTATCTCTTAGTGGTATTAGTAGAATAATTTATTCATAATATTTATAAATCCAGATGACCATCAGATGCCCCTCAGAGTGACATTTATTTCACAGTCGGCTGGTTGATGGCAAATGTTATCAGTGTTCACCTTCTTGAATGCATGTGTAATGCACTCTGATGTGATGTGGATGTTTGTATTTGTGTGTGTTTTGAGGTTTACTCTATCTGCGCAGCACCAGGTGTACCACACATACACCAGAGCTCTGCCAGCTGTCGTCTAGCGGGAGGAGGCACATTTTGTTTGAAGTGTGGATGTATGTGTGTGTTCAGTTTTTTTTTTTGTACTGCTTATGCTCTTCTTTTCCCTAAGCCCATCAAAACCATCACTTGATGTTTAATATCTGAATCCAGCTTTTGGTCGTTACGCTGCTTCTTCTTTATAGACCTTGAAAGACACACCCACATAAATTTCTTTGAAAACCTGGCAAACAACACAGGATTGATGATCACCTGGTTGACTATTCTTTTTGAAAAATACGTAATATAGTGTTGTTGAATCTCTCACAACAATCTATGAATCTATGAATCGGGGACATTTCTCAGAAGAGGAAAAGGAGACAGTGGCATTTGAATAATAATAAAAAAGACAGCTCTGAATTCTCATTCTGAATGATGAAATTTAACATCGATTATGACTCATGTTTCTATCTATCTATCTATCTATCTATCTATCTATCTATCTATCTATCTATCTATCTATCTATCTATCTATCTGTCTGTCTGTCTGTCTGTCTGTCTGTCTGTCTGTCTGTCTGTCTGTCTGTCTGTCTGTCTGTCTATCTATCTATCTATCTATCTATCTATCTATCTAATCTGTCTCATCTGTATTCTTTTGTTTTTAGTAATATTATTGGTTGCTTTTTGATTGGTTACTGCATCAAATTATGTGCTTTATTGCTAGTCATGACTACAATTGATGTACTCAGTTTGCTTCCCATAATTTATGTATCCAATTCACAGATGGCTCTTATTTTTAAACTCTTTCATGTCCCTTCAAATTTAGTAGACATTCCCAACTGAACATGTGGATATTCTTTTATTAATTGAGTTTCACGGCTCAAGAATGTGCTCAACGAAGCAGAAGGACCAGAGACTATAATGTAATGTCTATCCCTGAAACGTGTAATGTCAGCTCAGGGGAACATGTGTTGGCTCTATCCACACAAGGCATTTGGTGGTTAGGCTACTATTTGGAAACACACAGAAGGTGCTACTACACACACCTGAGACTGTTTAATCTGACTGAGGGATGGAAATGTGTAGTTAATAATAGAAAAAAAAAATCAAAAGAGAAGGATAATTTAATAATTGCAGGAAGAAAGAAATGCACCTCAGTATTAATAATATAATAATACAGTGGTTGTCAGTGAAGCATGCTCTTTTGCGGCAGACACATTCACTTGTGAATCTGCCACATTGACGACATTAAGGCTCTACCTGTTTTTTTCCTTATATGGTGTTAAACATGCGCACTGCGCCAAAAGTGTCTTCTCTTGAGGCCAAATTCAAATGTGTTTATTGCCAGATTTTAAGTAAATCATGTCTTAAATTTCCGTCTTTTTTCCACCCAAAGCAATCGAATGAATACAGGAGACTTTATAATATAGATTACTTTTAGGATATTGACAGTTTCTTCTCAGATGAAAACGCCACACATACAAAAGCGACATGAGGCGAGTGAATGACAGGCTTTTCATTTTGATATGATTCTTTCATATTACTACTGCAAAGCAAGGTCGCTTTATTCATTAATTTTAGGGTACTGTAAAGCTATTTTGTGCAATTATTTCCTTTTCCTTTATTTTACCTTTATTTTTCCTTTCTATATCCCATTGAGATATATATCTCTTCTACCAGGGAGTCCTGGCCAAAATAAAATAAAATAAAAATATATTATGTGCATTTTTGCAAGAAAATAGACATAAAATGTATTTGTGCTGAAATTTTTTTTATCTTGGCTTTTCATCAGAAAAAAAGAAAGCTAAAAGAAAATGTAGAATTAATTAATTAGTTAGTTTATTTATTTAAAATATGAACAGCAATTTTTAGTAATAATTTTTTTTTTTTTTAATAATAAATATATTTGAAAGTGTCAGCTAAAGTAGTATGGAAATAAGCCTACTGGTGGTGGTTGAAGGGATTTCCCCCCTCCAAAATGTGTAAAGGCTTTGAGTGTCAAAAAATCTCTAAATGTAATAAATTAAATACAATGGGTAAATTTGGGTCAATTCTTGTGCTTTCAACAGGGGGCATCTCAACTGAGAACCACTGTGCTAATGCAGGTACCATTGAACACAAATAAATGATAGCCTACATATCGCATGTTTGTAAACTTGTTACCATTCATTTCATTTTACATTTGTTTTCTTCTGCCCCATAAATGAAAAGCGACAAATCGGAGTCTCGTACACAGCACGGGCCCACTGATCCGGGTTGGTGGACATGTTTGTTTTCACGTACCGGCCCTGTGGTTAAGATAGTGGTTTGATTTTCACAAGTGTCTTTTGTGTGTGTTGAAGGCATGTCCCTGTCAATGTACAGTTTTGAGTTTGAAAGGAGAGAGAGAGAGAAAGAGTTTCGGGACGCTTTAGAAGGCAAATGAATAAAACATGCACCGGCACTATATGCAGCACAGCATTTGATTGCTTCGAGCAATGATGTCTATGTTGAGGTGTGTGTGTGTGAGTGCACAAATGTATGCAGATTTCAGCCTCCCCACCCCACCACCCTTCCATTCTCCCTTGTAATCATGTTATCAGGGCAGAAGAAAGGATTGCAGGAGAGTAATAAAGAGAATCAGTGAGTTATCTGGACCGCTGGCTGCAAACCCAAATGTGTGTGATTTATTCTCAGTGAGGCGTATGGAGCTCTGCTTACCTTAACCTGCAGTCCCTGAGAGTTATTTTTTTGTTTGTTTTAGAAGCAATTTACTTTTACTTCTTGTACTTAAAGTGTTAGTTCACCAAAAAGGAATATTTTAGCATCATGTACTTATTATTATATTGTGTCAATCCTGACTGATTTTTTTGAGAAATCACCAAAAATGAAAATGTGCTAAAAATGTACTTACCCCCAGGCCATACAAGATGCAAATGAGTATCTCTTCAACAGATTTGGAGACATTTACATCACTTGCTCACAAATGGATCCTTTGCAGTGAATGGGTGCCGTTCAAAGAACTGATAAAAACATCACAATGATCCACAAATAATTTGCATTACATCAGTCCACCAATTAACATCTCATTATTAGGATCTATTTAACTTCAAACCATTGCTTCCTCTAGTTCTCTATGCATGATATTGCCAAAAGTATTCTTGTTTGAATCAGGAGAGAAATATTCACATATTCACACAAAGTGGCTCATATACAGCAAAATATTCTCTTACGTTCCTTGGCAGAAAGAAAAACATACGGGTTTAGAAATGACATGAGCAGGAAGCTGGTTTCTGTCACAGATGAATCACACAAATGTGATTCTGCAAGTTGTAATAATGAGTTTATTATTATGAATTTATGAGAAAACTTCTTATAATAATGCCTCAGTATGTCATTATTATGACATACTTGCAGCTAACATAGCGGAAGCTGTCATCCATATCTAGGGAATGAGTAAATGATGACTGAACTATTCCTTTAAAATTCAAAAAGAGAATAGTGAGTGTCTTCTCACTCCACAGAGAATAAGGTGGATCTGAGATCACTCATGGTTTATGCATGTAGAGCAGGGCAAGAGGTGTCAGTGTGATCACTTTCATATCAAGGGTGAAATTAACCTTACACGATAATGGCAATTAAAGCAGTCGTGTGTGTAGATACAAAAATCTTATATATACTCTATATGATATTGCTGTGATCGATTTAGCCATCAGCAGTCGATCAATAAGAAATCAGTCATAGTGCTTTATAGTGCTTTATTGCATGTCAGGGGGGGCGCTTTCCTGTTAGGAAAATGTTTTTATGATAGGTTAATGACAAGAAGGGTATAATGGCAGTAATTAGCGAGGCTATAATTGGCTTTACCTTCTGGTTGACAGTTAGAGCCCCTTTCCGCCTCCCCCGTCTGAAGAATAATCCCTCATGTGTTCAAGGTAGCAGCCAGACACTTGTTACATTCTTGATTTCAAATCGTGTCATGAACGAGTCTGTCAAGAGTGTCGATATGGGGAACAACCCCCAATTCGTCCTTCAGCATGACCTGTGTGTTTGTTTGTGTGCACTCGAGCCTTGCCTTTCATCTCAATTTCATGAACAGACAGTAATTTCAAAAACTGTTCTTGGTGACCAGACAGCGTGTTCAAATCGCTCTACCAATTCAAAGAGGGTGAGTGAGAGAGGGACGGTTAATAAATGAGACAGAAAGAGGGAGAAAAAGTGCTAGAAAGAGAGTTTGATGGATCAAGTGTCCTCTGTTAAAATGTAGCGACCCCCACCTGCCAACTACACCATTCGGAGTGATCCATCACGGCACACATCAGCGAAACCCTCCTCTTATCGCCAATAGTCTGTCTCTTTTTCTCTTTCTTTCATCACCCACTTACAAACTTTCACTCCATCCCTTTAGCTTAGAGAAAGGAGAGGGAGACACTATTACTAACTGTCGGCAGGTAGTTGTTTCCCAGGAGATGGGGAAGTGAACACGGAAATGGTCATAGTGTCGATGTTAGGCCACAGGGTCATTGTCTGCAGTGTTTTTCTTGTTTATCTGGATAAAGTGTCCTTCTTTTCACTTCTTCTTTTATTTCGATCTCGCTTTGTCTTCTTTTCCATGGGGACACCAGATTGGACAAGTCTAGCTACAAAGAAAATTTGGTGTATTTGTCCATCAGTCCTTCTGTCCTATTTGTAAACAACAAATGTGAGGCTACTGTAATTGTTGGGTTTGAAGTCAACTTGAAATCAAAAATGGATCCGGTTAATTTTCTTATTTCATGTTCCTGATCTTATTGTGAATACTTTTAACAGTCTAATACATTTCCTAAAGTGTTAAAATATCCATAATTTTAACTGAAAAACTGAAAATACTACAGTAAAACTTGTTAACTGTAAGTTACCAACCCATGTAAATTATAAGAAATTCAAAAATATTGTAGTAAAGAGAGCATGGTCCCTTTAAGCTTATCACTGTGTTTGTTCCGTTCCTATTTCTATTGGCTGTTTAGTTACGTCAATCTGAGAATATGTGCTGAGTTACGTCGGTACGTAGAGGAAAAAGTAGAGAGAGGTTGCTCGCATGCTCATCGCACGGTCGGGAAAGCTGCCGTTCTGTGCTGGAGCAAGAGCACCGATCAGCGAGAACAGTGACATAAAGACTGTGTGTTTATGCCAAATGTACTGTTGGTGAGTGAACTGTGTAACTACGTTGTTCAAGAAGTTCAGTAAACTATACGAAGCAGATCATCTTGTCGTGCCTCATTCCTCCCACGCATCCTCAAAGGCCAACGCATAAACGAAACTAACTGCGCGCACGACAAATGGTGTCAGAAGTGGGGATTTGTGTCTGGAGATTTCAACAGCCCATGTGAAACGAGAGAAGAGCTGGACGCTGGCGGGGTGGCGTGCGGTGGACAGAAGCGGATAAGCAGTGGGCTAATTTGTTAGCGCTCTTTCAGGACAAGACGCAAGCAGGCTGACGTCATTGCGCCCGATGAGAACTGCATAGACTCAACTATAAAGTGAATTGCCAGAGATGAGAGATGAGAGTGCTCAACAAAGACATCTGTAAAGTTTATTGCCGTTAAAAAAAAAATAAATAAAAAAAAGAAAGAAAAGAAAAGAGAAAAAAAAAATAATAATAATTATATTATAAAAAAAAAAAAAAAAAATCAGTCATGTCCCAGGAAGAATTGTGTCATGGAGCTATGGCAGTCGCCCCCGATTCCAATCAACCCCCAGACTGGCTTAAGACTATGCTCGAAAACCAAAATAAAAATAACGAGCAACTGCAAATGATGATGGCACCACTATTGACTCATATTACAAGTTGTTCTCAAGCCCCACAAACATCAATGTTCGCTGCACCCAGGGGTGACACACGTGAGAGCTTCCAGCCTACTGCCAGGGAAAGGAGGATGCCTTATTCAGATTCACCCTTCCTTCAAGAGAATACTGAGAGGTCACGCAACATCGCGGGTGGGCCATTCGCTGCCGAGCTAGAAGTAATTCAACAAAGAGCACGTACTTCAGGTCCCTCCAGAGCTACCCCTTCCACTGAGACTGGTACAAGGCAACGGACCACTGAGCGTGGCTCACAGCCATTTTCAAATACTAATATCGCTGAACAAAGATCTAGTATGCCTCATTATCAAGGCCAGCCAATTGCTACAGAGGGTCCCAAGGCAAAGCTCGCTGTTTTTGATGGTAGTGGAGATTGGGAGTCATTTCTGGTACCATTTGAACGGCAGGCCAGGAAGTATGGTTGGAGTGGAGACTACAGAGTGGACTGTTTGTATGATTGTCTGAGGGGACCAGCTATTAAGTATGTCTGTTCACTTCTTGAACACATCCGTGAGGATTATACCCTTCTTAAGGAGCAGTTAACTCAACGTTTTGGTCAGCGGGATCCCCCAACCACAATGAGAAGGAAACTGGGTGAACTCCGCCAGCTCAAAGAGTCAGCAGCTGAGTTTGCAGAGGAGGTGCAACGCTTAGTCACCTTGGCCTACCCTGGTGTGGAGCTTGATCTGCAGGACCAACTCGCTACAGACTTCTTCCTCAAGGGGCTTCGTAACCAAAAAGTCGCTTATGAAGTAATGAACAAGGATCCTCATTCATTAGTGGAAGCACAAAGACTTGTAGAGGCCCACGAGCACAATTATCGAGCCACCTTGAGTCGTGATATTGATGTAAAGAGCAGAGCCAGACGTATTTCCTGGGCGGATGATGAGGAGCTGTCCACTGATTCTCCAGCCGTTTCACGCAGAGTTCAGGGTCCAAGCTACGCTACTACAGACCAAGTAGCTGCTCTCTCACAGAAGACTACATTCCTAACAGAGCAAGTAGAGAAAATTAGTAAGAGCTATGTGTCTGCTGACCAGTTTAACATCCTGATGCAAAAGATGGAACAGCTGCAATCAAAGCTGGATATCCTCACAGCCAGAGAGCTGAAAAAGCTGGAGGAAGTAAATCAGGAACGGAGGCGAGGACGGTCTCCAACACAAGATGGCACAGCACGAACAAGAACCTACTCGCCAAGCCCCAACCGCACCGGAGCAGGTTTGTGCTATCACTGTGGTGAAGAAGGGCATTTTCGCAGAGAGTGTGTGAAGCTCTCAACTCCACCACTTAACCCTAGTCAAACTAGTAAAGATCAGAACGATAGTACCACTTCAAAAGGGCCAGAACGCTGGAGAAGCCAGTCCCCCACACCGAAGGTGGGGCGTGCAAAAAGCAGAGGCCCAAGCTTGCTTATTGATGTGATTGTGAACTGCATTCCAACACAAGCCGTTGTAGACACAGGAGCTGAAGCAACAGTTATTTCAGAGACTTTGTATCAGCAGTTTCCCCTCTGTAAGCAGACAGCTACAACACAGACGTGTCTTCATAATGCAGAATCAGGGAAGGACATGAATGCCAAAGGTGGACTGAAAGTTAAATTTCAAATTGGCACATGGTGCACGGAATGGGAAGTCTTTGTGGCTCCGATACGTGACCCTGTCCTTTTGGGGCTAGATTTTTTGCAGGCTGCAAACGTAACCATCCATACTAGTGGCAGAGTGTTTATTGCAGAAGAACTAGTTCCTGCTAAGATTGTTGGGGGTGATGGAACTGATTATCACGTTGCTCGAGTGGTCCTAGAGACCGACACAATGTTACCACCAGAAAGTGAATGTCTAGTCTGGGGTGAAGTTGACAATCCAAAGCCTGGTGTGTGCGCTGTTCTGGAGCCCTACCTGATCACCGAAACTGTGGCCTCAGGGAGTGTTGCCACGACCATGGAGCATCGAGTGATTGTGAGGCTTTGCAATCTTTCCAGTAATAAAACCACCTTAGCAAAAGGGGCCTGTCTGGGTCTCTTAGTGGAAACATATCCAGATGACGGCTTAATGGATTACAAACAGCAGGATACAGACTGTGATAGCATCCAAGAACAAAATGATGATGATACAGATCATTCCGATCTGAGAAGACTGACAACTGCCACAGATTTACCTGAGCATCTCCAAGCTCTTTATGCTGCTTCAAGTGGAGCATTAAGTGAGGTGCAGCAACAGCGACTTATCGAGCTTCTGATCTCATACCGACTTCTCTTCGCTGTTTCAGATTTGGACCATGGCCTCTTAACCGCTGTCACACACAGGATAAATACTGGAGATGCAGGGGCAGTACGCCAGCCAGTCAGACGGACTCCCCTTGGATTTCAAGAGGAAGAGAAAAGGCATCTCAATGCTATGCTGGAAGCAGGAGTCGTAACACCTTCTGCCTCGGAGTGGGCATCACCCGTGGTGTTAGTTCGCAAAAAGGATGGAGGTGTTCGTTGGTGTGTCGACTATCGACGCCTCAACAGCTTGACAGCCAAGGATGCTTATCCTCTCCCCAAAATTGAGGAATGCCTTGATGTCCTTGGCGGAGCTTGTGTCTTCTCTACCCTAGACCTCCAGTCTGGCTACTGGCAAATTGCAGTTGATGAAATGGATAGAGCAAAGACAGCCTTTATTACTCGCTATGGCCTTTATGAATACACGCGCATGCCCTTCGGACTGTGCAATGCTCCGAGCACTTTCCAAAGGGCGATGGAGCTTGTTCTTCGAGGACTTCAGTGGGAAACTCTTCTGATTTACTTAGATGACATCATCATCCTGGGAAAAGGGGTCGATGAGAGCCTTGATCGACTTGAAGCTGTATTCCAGCGCCTTTTCAGCTATGGATTAAAGCTAAAATCATCCAAGTGTCACCTGCTTAAAGAAGAAGTCCTTTTCCTGGGCCATGTGGTCAGTGGTGAAGGTATACGGCCCAACCCATCTTTGATTAGTGATGTGGAAGCTTGGAACCCCCCCACGAGTGTACATGAGCTGAAGGCCTTTCTTGGACTGTGTAACTACTATAGGAAGTTTGTTCCAGCATTTTCTGAGCTGGCCAGCCCTCTTAATGAACTCCTAAGAAAAGAAGCAGCATTCTTGTGGACTGAGGAGCACCAGAATGCTTTTACACAGCTCAAAGAAAAGTTAACTTCTGCACCTGTGCTCGGATATCCTCTAGTGGAGGGAAAATACATCCTGGACACCGATGCATCAAATCACAGTATTGGGGCAGTCTTGTCGCAACTTCAGTGGGGAGAGGAGAGAGTTATCACATATGCGAGCACCCACCTCACTCCAGCTCAGAGGCGATACTGTGTAACAAGACGAGAGTTGCTAGCTGTTGTTTGCTATACACGCCAGTTTCGACACTACCTGCTTGGGAAGAAGTTTCTTTTACGCACAGATCACAACAGCCTCACCTGGTTGTTTCGGTTTAAACATCCTGAGGGACAGCTTGCTCGCTGGCTGGAAGAGCTGTGTCAGTACGATTTTGACATCGAGCACAGAGCTGGAAAACATCATTCAAATGCTGATGCGATGTCAAGATATGGTGGCAAGCTCTCCAATATGTGCAACTGTTATCAGGCAGGGAAGAGTGTTTTACATCTGCCATGTGGAGGGTGTAAGCATTGCCAAAAGCTGCATGACCACTGGGAAAGATTTGAAGAAGACGTGGATGATGTGGTTCCACTTGCAGTAAGGAGCATTGAGTGTATAACAGGGGAACATGTTATCGATAGACCGGGTGTGGGTAATGAGAACAGGGCAGCTGCAGAGTTGTTTGAAACCCCACATGTGAACTGGCTGGAAACATTCTCAAAAGAAAAGCTAGCACAAGAGCAGAGAGCTGATCCTGATCTCTCCATCCTGCACAAGTGGAAAGAGAAAGGAGCCCTTCCAACAAAAGAGGATGTTGCACTGAAAAGTCCAGCAGTAAGAAAATACTGGCTGTGTTGGCCACAAGTTGAACTCCATCAAGGTGTTCTCTTTTATCGTTGGGAAAGGCCTGGAGGACTCAGTCCCTCCCTACTGTTGCTAGTACCTGCCACGATGCAAACAGAAGTGTTACAAGCCTGCCATAATCCGCCACAATCTGGCCATTTGGGCGAAGGAAAGACTTTAGAGCGTCTCCGTCAAAGTTTCCACTGGTATGGAATGGGTGGAGATGTACATTTGTACATACAGAGGTGCAGACACTGCAATGCCTGTAAAGTTGCTGGGCCAACCAAGAGGGCCAAGCTTCAAAATTACCAAGCAGGGGCGCCACTGGATCGGATCCACATTGATATACTGGGCCCATTTCCTGTGTCCAGTTCCGGAAACAAGTACGTTCTAATCATCATTGACCAGTTCACTCGATGGGTAGAAGCCTTTCCTGTGCCAGATCAAGGGGCAGAAACTACGGCTAAGACACTTGTCTATGAGTTCATCTCCAGGTTTGGCGCACCACTTGAACTGCACACAGACCAGGGTCGAAATTTTGAAAGTTCTTTATTCAGAAATGTTTGTAGTCTTTTGCAGATCACAAAAACAAGAACGACCCCTTACCATCCTGCCTCCAATGGACAAGTTGAGAGGTTCAATCGAACGCTCCTTCAGATGATTCGATGCTATGTGAACCAGAATCAGAAAAACTGGGATGAGCATCTTCCCCTCCTTACATCAGCGTACCGTAGTTCCCAGCATGCAGTTACTGGATTCACACCAAATAGGCTCATGCTTGGAAGAGAAGTTTACCAACCTCAGGATCTATGGTCCGGTATGGCAGAGCAAAGGTCATACAGTGTGGAAGTGCCCGATTTTCTGTACAACTTGGAAAAAGGATTGAGAGACGCACATGATGTTGCCCGGGAGCACCTCCAAACAGCCCAACAACGGCAAAAGAAGATCTATGATCTCAGGGCTCAGGAGAGGAAGTATGTTGTTGGAGATCTGGTGTATATGCGAGACAGTACTAAGAAAAAAGGACAGAGTCCAAAACTCCAAGCACCTTGGAAAGGCCCCTTAGTGATATCTGCCTGCTGTGGCCCAGTACTTTATGAGGTCCAGGGGTTACGTCAAAAGAGAATCATGCATCACGATCGTCTCAAGCCCTATGATTGTGAAGTGATTCCAGTTAGGGTCAGACGTCAAAGGAGTGAGATCCTGCAAAAGAGCAAGGAGACCTCTAACAACCCTCTTATGCAAGAACCTTTACATGAGCCCAAACCACCTGCATCTCAGGGTAGCAGTGAAAATGAATCCATTTCTTCTGACCCAGAACCTCAGGAGAACCAGGACAAGGAGAGGAAGCGGCAGCCAGCAGCTCGCCGACGCAGGAAAAAACTAGGACTTGGACTGATGTCAGACATAGGAGGACAGGAGACAATCAAGAAAACACAAAAAGGAAGAGAGATTCGGAAGCCGGCAAGATACAACAATTAGTGTTTCACTATTGCTTCCACTGTTCATTATGTACAGTTTTCTTAGTTTGTATTTGATTAGGATTGCTTTCTTTGTACTGAAGGGACTCAGTACTTCTAAAAGGGGGGGGATAGTGTAGTAAAGAGAGCATGGTCCCTTTAAGCTTATCACTGTGTTTGTTCCGTTCCTATTTCTATTGGCTGTTTAGTTACGTCAATCTGAGAATATGTGCTGAGTTACGTCGTTACGTAGAGGAAAAAGTAGAGAGAGGTTGCTCGCATGCTCATCGCACGGTCGGGAAAGCTGCCGTTCTGTGCTGGAGCAAGAGCACCGATCAGCGAGAACAGTGACATAAAGACTGTGTGTTTATGCCAAATGTACTGTTGGTGAGTGAACTGTGTAACTACGTTGTTCAAGAAGTTCAGTAAACTATACGAAGCAGATCATCTTGTCGTGCCTCATTCCTCCCACGCATCCTCAAAGGCCAACGCATAAACAAAACTAACTGCGCGCACGACAATATGTTACTTTTTTTGTGACTAAAAGTAACCTTATAATTACAGTAACATTGTCCTTTTGTAATGCTTAGATTTTTTTTTGAGTGTGTGTGTGTGTGTGCAATTGTTTTCATTTTATTTTGTGCTATCGGTTATCTACATTATGGTGTTCATGCTACATTTGATTTAATGTAGTTAATTTTTATTATACATTTTAGTGTATTTTGATACCTTGATGACATCTTTTGTCTTTTGAACACTGTGCATTGTTCACTGTACAAAAGTTAATATACCAGCACAAGTTTTTTAACTGTTTTTGAGAGGATTTTTTTTTTAGAGCACAAGTAAAATGCAGACTCTATTTCATGTTAACTTGAAACCAAACGAAGACAGTGGCTGATATTCCATCTGGACATAAAGCAAGAGCAATTCTCAAACTGTTTATCTGCTGAAGCTGTATTTCTCCTATACCCTGTGCTTGGATGGGTTTGTGTAGAAAAGCAGTCTCATGTGATTTGGGACGAGCAGAAACAGATCTCCCGGGATTTGGTGTAATTCTTTCCCTGGGTAGTTTATCTGTCACAGAGAATCTGGAATGCTTCCTTTAGCCCATGCCTTTAATTTGTTGAAGTTATCGTGGTGAGACTATGCAATGTGGTTGAATTTATCTGATAAAGGAGTCTATGAAGTCTCATATCTCTTTCTCAGTAGAATGCCCTCATTTTTGCTCTCTATTTACTCTCTAACCTTTCCAAGTGAGGGCAGAGGGTTATAAAGGTACTGAGGCCTCCCACAAGAGCTACCCGACTGCCAAACAGAGGTCACGTATAATATGCATTGTTTCAGATATGCGTGTATAAGGCATAGTTTCCTAGCGGATAATGATCAACCCTTTAGTATTACAATTCACTCCATCAGATTTTATGAGAAAATCCCAGACTCTAAGCATCCTGGATCAAGACAGCATAACCAACCCCTCTGAGATTCTGAATAAAAACCTATGTAATGTGAGTTCTTTCCCTCATTTCTGATTCAGCGTCCATGCTGATAATGCACTGCACACTGAGAATCAGCAAAAAAAATATATATGTATATACCCACAAGGGATTAAACTCAATCTAGCTTGAAGCCATATGGAGGGAATTTACCCAAAGAAGTACCCAGCCTGCCCCAGTCTCCATTACTGTCTCACTCATTGTATAACAGTGTTATTAAGGCTGGCAGTAGGGAGGCGGTAATGAGGTTCCATAAAGCAGGAAAGCTTTAAATATGTATTTGGAAGTCAAATGTATGGACGACTCATACAGAGTGAAGATTGGATCACTCCCCAAGTAGATCTGACTCCATTTCTATTGGCATATTACATTTTGTCATCTCAGTGGACCAAGGCGGTCCTTCATCTCTGCCTGCTGGCTCAATGAAAATGAGCCAAGCTTATTATCGAGAAAGACTGGAGGTATAGGAAATATATCAGTATTGTGTTCCAAGTGATTAGTTGACAAAGGTCAAATAAGGACTTGATAAGTTAATCGTGACAGAAAGTTGGTACTTTTGTAGCATTGCCATGACATTTTTCACAATATAATTTAAGTGAGACCGAAAAGGTTCACTTTTCTCGTTATATAAAAAAAATAAAAAATTGCATTAAAAAACTAATTGTTATTTCTATAGGTGCATTGATTTTTAAGAGATTAAAACATGCATGTTGTGTCATTTCAAAACTATTGTGAACTACAGTGACCTTGAACAAATGTTTTTCCCTTACTGCAATTCTGTTTGGTGCCACTAGTGTCCCACAGAAATTACACACTGTACCTTTAAAAAATATAATAATTCAGCTTGATTTGAATTTTAGATTGTCCCTTGGGACGAGGGTGACAAAATGAGCCTTAATACAATGCAGAGAAAATTTATAAGATGCTTGCATTTTTAAATGATGTGGGAATGAAGAGAACATTAAACCCAATTAGTCAATGACTTGTCCTCTGATTGGGCCATTATTGTAATGAAGGCCAAAATCGTAATATGGCCATCATTCACCTTTTTACTGCCCACTGAGAACGCTACTATCAAGAGTCTTTATGCTGAAATGTAGAAGTGCTCGTAATGCCCTAATCACACCTTTATGTTTTCTCTCCTCCAGGTTTTACTGCCACTTGATCATTATTATAATAATAATGAAGTAGCAGCTTCAGTGACAACCTTTGGATTTAGAAAATACAGATTCAGTGATATTTCCACAATTTGTGGGAGGGATAATAATAATAATAATATCATGATCATGATCATTATCATGATAATAATAATAATAATAATAATAATAATAATAATAATAATAATGCATTTTATTTATAATGTGCTTTTTTTACACCCACATGCTGAGGGGTGGGGGGGGTTGGGGCTCATATTTATGAGCAAAATATAGTGACAACCTTGATTACGTACTTGAGGAAATTTAAATGTAACATTCAAACTTTAACTTCAAGCAATAAGTGGCACAAACACAGACCTGTCCTTTTTACACAGACATGTACTGTCATTTCATTATGTTTTTAAGTTTAAGTCATGTAAAGTTTAAATTACTGTTTGTTCCATTAATCTGCATTCTGTTTCTGAAAGCAGGAACACATTCTGTGTGTCACCCTCCTAATCCTCTCTACTGCCCTGAACTCACCAAGTCACCACGTACAGTGCTGACACAAATCTGACCTCAAGCTACCACTGGTAATTTACACTGCTTTCAGCTCCAGTTTAACCCTAGGGACTTCTATTTGGTTTTATTGAATGTGCTGTTGATGTTGGATATGGTTAATTATAGTTTAAAGTTTTGGGGTGGCACCTGGGGCAAACAATCAAATTTTAGGGTTGCTAGAGTTATGCCTCTGAGGAGATTTTCCTATAATACAGATAATCCACCTGTCTCGCACTCTCTCCATTTTTTCACGCTTATAGAATCTGCTTATAGAATAGTGGAAACCCCCCTGAAAAATTTGCGCGAAATCCCTTGAGTACACCGGCAGACATGTATGCACACTCATAGCAGCATTCGATGGAGGTCAGGGGTAACTGAAGATGCAGTTCTATTGGTTTTTGGGTATGAGTGTGCGTAAGTACATGAGGACAGAGACCAATCGACAGTGAAAAATGGTCCCTATGAGTTATTCTTTGGAGTTTTATTACCTTTGTGTGTGCTGCAACTGAGAGAGGTTGGAGTCAGGTATGGTGAACAGTTATGTGACTCTTTGCCTCACGCCAAACTTATCTTTTTAAGTTCACCCCACTGTGGTGAAAAATAATCTGAACACAGTGGCATTGAAACAATTCAGTGAAGATAAATCTGTTGAGAAGTTACAGGGTGGCAGCTTGGCAGCCTATATTGGTAAAACCCATTTAGCCAAGCCACAGAACACAGATCGGGAGGAAAAAAGGTAACACTTTATAATACAGGTGCACAAATATGTATTAATTCATGCTTAACTAATGCACAGATAATCACGAGTTGTGCAGTAACGCATTACTTAGTAACGCGATACTGTAATTTGATTATTTTTTTAGTAACGGAGTAATTTAATGGGTTATAATTTTCAAAATAGTAATTAGAGTATAGTTACAAGTCTCTATACGTTACTGCCGCGTTACATTGCTGACAGAGTGCAGTGTTTTATAATCTAGATTGTAATAAGGGTGTAGCACACAAACTGTCAAGTCCCTGCACTCCTTCAGGACCTGACGTATCAGAGTGCAACGCGAGACAAGATCGTCGAGTGCTGGTGTGGCCAGGTAGAGACTCATGTGTGTGCGGGATGCGGGAGAATAAAATTATTCACGAATAGAAATATCTAATCATAAAATATCTAAAAAATATTTTAAACCAGCCTAATGACACATCCACCTGAAGAGATTCTTTGGAACAGCAAATACATTGTCTGAGGGTGATGCATTGAGAACTAAAGCTCCAGCCCTTGTTTTTCTAATGTAAAATGTGGGTTTTGTCAACAGTCATTCTTTCCCATGATGTTTATCATGATGCACAAATCTTTAATCTTTTCTGTAAAAAATTAATAATAGAATGTCACAAATGACCTATTCTGAAGGTGCTTACAAAACTGTAGCAATCATATCGCTATTATATGTTGACCTAAGTGCATGTGTGCTCTCACAACATTGACACCCATATCATAGCCCTTCCTATGTTGCTGTGATAAGGCTTGACATATCCCCATAGCGGTATGACAGCGACACAGCAGCATGTGTTGGGAAGGCTGTGACACACTCTGACAGTCTGTGATTCTGGCGCCCATGAGCGGCAGCAGTTCGTTTGCAGTTTAGGACTGAACCTCAGCTCAATGCCACATCTCTTAAACCCAGTTCTGCTCCGGTCTTATTTTGTTGACATATGCTGTGGGTCAAATCTGATTCTCCAGACGGGCAGTGTTTCTTTGGGTTTGTTTCTGATCTTAATGGAAAGCATTGCTTTTTAAGGTTGCCTTACATGGTGTTTTTATTGCATACTCTGCAAAATAAATAAATAAATCAATGAATGAATTAAATAATAATAATAACAATAAAAAATCTTATTTTTAATTTAACAATTTTTATTTTTATTTAAATTAAAAAGTACTAATTGCAGGGCCCTATGAAATCTGTTTTATTTTTTCTTAAATTCCATTAAATTCCATTAAATCCGTTTTTTTTTTCATTAAAATTTTTCTAGACACTGTTTTAATGGTTAAATAAAAACAAATGTTAATCAAAAATCATGTGTAATTAATTGAAATAATGAGACGTGTAAAATTGAACAGGAATTTATTAAAAGATGAACAAAAATGACCTTTTTAAGGCCCCATGAAATACATTTGGTTTTTTTTATCAATATATAAATAAATAAGTAAATAAATTCTGGTAGATAATTTCTCTGGTATTTTTAATATTCCTTAAAAAATTATGTTTTAATAATAACTTTATTGTTATTATTAGTAGTATTATTAAATTAAGTAATATATTTATCTCAGCACGGATTCTTTAAGTTAAAACAAACTTTTATTTTGATGGGTTGCTATGAGGTTGAAAACACCATACTATACATAGCGCTTCAATAGCTTTGTGTGTAGTAAACAAAACCATGCGTCTGCGCCACACTGTAAAAAAAAAAGAAAAGAAAAGTTGAGTCAATTTAAAATTTTAAGGCAACCAGCTTCAGCAGATTTTTGAGTTCTCTCAACTTATTTTTGTAGGAGATTCTCAACTTTTTGTTGTATAAAATTAAAACAACAAGTTGAGAAAACTCAAAAACCGCTGAAGCTGGTTGCCTTAAAATTTTAAGTTGGCTCAACTTTTTTTGTGTTTACAGTGCATTCATTCTCACAGAGACAAGCACAACATGCAGGATTCATATTTAAATAGTCTTTTTGCGGATCAATATTCACAGACATTAGTTCATATAACATTTTGATTTAAGTGTACTGACCTACTTTTGATTTATTCACTTTAAATTTGACAAATTCCATGACATTCTGCATTACACAGTAAATTCCATTTTTGATTCTGCGAGTTTCTGGATTACTTTCTGGAGTCCTTTCACGTTTTCCACATCGCAAAAAATCATAGGGCGCTACAATTAACATATCAATAATATAATTTAATTTAACACTGGTAAAGCAGTTAGAGTAGTTAACTAGTAAATGTATTTCTTTTTCCTTACAATCTGATAAGGAACAAGGTAAAGGACAGAAAAAAACATACATTGTCTTCCTGGCTTTTACGGTCTTTGTCGCAGTATAATCAAGTTAAAGAGAGGGAGAGACAGAAAGGAAAGCAAGAGGCTAAGCGATTGAATCACAAGAGATAGATGGAAATGTATGAAGGAAGGGATGGAGGCGAGGAGAGAGGCAGGGCGAGAGAAGAACACAACTCATTTTACTTTCAGAGAATGTAATCTATCTGTCCCTTGTTTACCTGTGTGATTTGAGTCTCTCGGGCCCCCTTATTTTGTTTAAGCTTGTATAGTCTTTTATTAATCTATTGCGTTGGCACAGCAAGATATTGGTTTGAGATGATGATGTTATTATATTGTGGTGTTTGTGTGTGCATGTTTAAGTTAGTGAGTGCATGTGTGTGCTTCCTCTCCATATGTAAGAGGCGCAACGGCCCGCATGATTTACTTCAATTGCATTTGCATTATTCATGCCTCAAATATTGTTACCAGAAAATACGTATGCATGCACTCTAAAGGCTTTCATGAATGTCAAAGACCTGGTTCTTCAAGCAGGCATTCATATTGCCCAGCGAGACGCATTACTGCAGTCAACAGATTGTGCATTCACTTTGACTGATTACAGCACTTAAGTTATCCACAGGTGACTACTGACTCAAGAGGCCAATTTTTACTACAGAGTGTTGACTTGAATATCAGAGTGTGAAGTGGTGTTAATTTACCATGGTCCACATAAGAGTGAGGGTGGCACAGGCCCACCCGCAGTAATGGCTGTTCTGCCCAATGATAAGATATGAGTGAGAAATAAAACAAATAAATAGCATTATGTTGTACACAATCTAATTATAGCTCAAGTATGTGCATTGCCCCTGATTATTATTTTTTTTTAGTTAGTAAAAAGTAAAAATATTTTAATGTTAACCAAGAGATCTCTGATTGATTGTCATATTATGTTTTGAAATGGTTGTTAGATTTGCTTTGTAACTATTTAGCAAATTGCATAATCTACCATATGAAACTGGTGTCCGTATTACTTTTAATTGTTTTTTTTGAATGATGTGTCTTGTGCTCAGCAAGACTGAATTGATCAAATGCAGTAAAAACAGTATTATTATTACACTTTAAAATAACTAATCAAAATTCTTGATTCTGATTAGTAAGTCAGTGCGTCTCTTATTAAGCATTTTTGTAACGATTGGTAAACTATATAACTGACCACTGTCCCAGGCAACCAAGACAAATTTAATAAGTCAAATAATTTAAATTCAAATCTACAGCTTACATATTTCTAGTATGTACATTTTCTATTTGGTAAGTAGAAGCAGGTAGAATACAATACAAAGACTTGTAACCCACTTAAATCAAGTGTGGGTGAAGAGATTGGCCTTGCTGTGGACCTATATTGAAATGCTCTTTCCTGCTTTCAATCAGGCTATGGTTAGTTCAGATAGAACAGTGTTTGAGGTCTGATCTTGGTTTTATCAGTCAAAGCTCATCAACATATCTCTGTCTCTATGGCGATGTTGCATATATCTGTCTGGTTCAGTTCACAGACACTGTAATGGTGATGTTCTCTTTTATCTGTGGGCTCTCCCTGGGCTTTGCTCCTTAGAATTTGATTCAGTACAGTAGCATGCTATTGCTTAAATAATGTATAGTTGTTACCACCCTAAAGTATTCACTTTATTGCATTTTTTAGTCAAAATTAAACTTATCTCTATAGCATGCATCCAGATACAAATCCTAAAGCCTTAATCTTCAAAACATTCTCGAAAACAAAAAGACAATGAGGGATTTTTTTATTTATTTTTTTGAAACATGAGGCAAAACAGGTGTTGCTACAGATCTGGCCATATGTACGTAACACACATCTAACGTAGTACTTCCATTCCAAGTTTCAATTAAAAACAAGGTTTAGACACTCACTGTAATTTTGCAGTGCTTTAACTGTCCAATAATGTGTGTATGTGTGTGTGTGAATATGTAAGTTGTTAAAACCAAAGCTGGTTGTTTTGTTTAGTACCATATGCGGAAACTAACCCAATATTTTTAAGCATAAAACATAAGTGAAACAGATGTTCCTGAAGTCAGATGCTCCTGAAGTGCTATTCACTGATTAGACACTATGAAAAACACATACAGTAACTGAGACAAAATTTATATTTTAACACTTTTCTTCAGTTTGATATGGATGCTTTGGTTTGGAGTAAATTTAATATCAACTATAAACTTAATATCAAAACTTCCATCCAAGTGATTTAAATGTTACATTTCTGCACTGACCCTGCTGCATTCATTCCGATCAGTATCAGTATACCAGAGGAAATATATTTCATGAAGAGACATTTCTTCTAAGAAGCAACATGTATAGTTGAATCAAAAGAAGTCTGCAAAAAATATCAAGCCCCATCACCATGGAGATCAGTATGTCCTCATAAATGGACAGTTATAATGAAACATCTGACAGTCAAACAAAAGTGCAATTTTGTTATGCTTTATAGAGGTTGTCAGGGTGGATGTTAATGTAATATTCACAGCATTGGTGTCAAGAGGAATCCTGAGTTTTACATGAAAAATGCTCTTATATGATGCAGTGCCTGTGCTAAATAGTAATTTCAATGAATTGTAAAGAGTTACAGGATAATTGGAACGTCAGGAACATAGCCTTGGCTTTATCAGACACATAATAGTTATATTTAATACATTTTCAAGTCTTTGATTGCTGTTATTTTCTGCCATTTAAAAGGCAGTTTTTCACATATGGGAGTCTTTATTATGCTTTCAAAAATTGTTTCAATAATTTTGTATTTTTTAAATGTAGTTTTTGATTAAAATATTATGAAAAGCTTTTGGGAGACTAAATCGAATACCTTTTAAAGACCTCTTAAATGTTTTTCAAACACATTCCCATGAGTTCTAGAAAGTGATATTAAAATGTTTCATGTTTTAAAATGGGTCGAAGTTTGGAATATTCCCATCCTCAAAAGAATACTTTAAGATATTTGATATTTTTATCATTGCCTTGTTTTGAAGTTCTTGTATTTCATTTTGAAACGGTCCTTTTCATTGTTCTTTCATGCTTTGCATTTAGTGTATAAATGTACCTGTGGTTATGTGGTGAGTCTTGCTTACAATGTTCTGGTCTCTGCATTTTGGGTTTTCACTTTTTTTTTTTGCATGCACTTTACAGTCCCTCATTAGTTGAACAAATATCATTGAGGTGAATTTGGGCCTTCTTCAGGTATCATAGACCTCCTTGGGAACACCCCTGAAGGTAAGAACACCCCTGAAGGTAAGTATTCAAAATCAAACAACAGATTTTGTAATTTCTGAGCTGCTGCTGTGTGGTTTACAGAAATGAGGTGTTGTATATGTCATAGTTTTGATGCTAGGTGTTAAGAGCTTTTCCTGTGCTCCTTAACTTGAGAGCCACATACTTCACGTGTCAGACAGAGCCAGGAATGAGAACTGGTAACTTTATCCAAAAAGCTCTGCTGATGAATGAGAATGATAGCTATTTGCTTTCAGGTTCCAGCAGAAATGCAAAAAAGGTGGATCTTGGAAATCACAAGAGCTGGAAGGGAATCATCCTTGCCTGACTTCAAAGCAAGATCTTCTGTTTAAAAAAAAAAAAAAGAAGAAAAAAAAAAAAGTAAGCTGTGCCTTATACCCTACAGGCAGAACAAAGAGGCTTCAAGAAAGATTACATGGACCACATATTCATCCTGTAAGACAATAGAAAGTATGTGTGTGAGTGAATGCATAAACCCATTATTTCTCAGAGCTGTCAACTTTTCAAAGTATCGATGAATGTGATATGCTAATATAATGGCGTTCCTTATGAGCTTCCTGAACTTTGAGATGTTCAGTAACTGAATGTGCCCTACTTCTGTTCTTCTGTCATATTTACAAGATTTTTGACAATGAATTGTATTGGATTTTGTGTCACGAAACACAAATAAAGCTCACCATGGGGTGGACCCTCTTTCCAGCACAAATAATCTGGGCTTTGCATTGTTCACCATCCTTTCAACAAACCCACATGCAGGAAAGACAAAACAACCGAGGCAATTCATTGATCAAGTAAGCCTGCGAATGAATAGAAAAAACAAAAAACGAGAAACAACGGCATGTATATCAATCAGAGGGAAGACACAGGGAGACGTTGAAAGCTTTGTAATGCTCTGGGGTGTTTAATGCATTTTAAACCTTACCTTTGAAAATATCAAACATAGATTTGACAAGCAAGGCTCATAGTTCAGTGCAGAAACACACAGAAGAGCTGTCAAAATGATCTGTTACTAAAAAGAAGTATATATAGCACTTCAGATGAGTACTTTTGTACAGAAGATGAAACTACATGCAAACCTGACATGGGTACGTGTCGCCCCCGCTAGGTATTAAAAAAATAAAAATAAATAAAAATAAAAACTTGATTTAGTCAAGTCTAAATTATTTAAAAATTTAAATTCACCCTATTTTCTAAATGCACATTATTTATCTTATTGTGATAACCATTCATACATTTATTTAAAAAATATTATAATCATTTTTAATACCTTACAATTTGTTTTTTTTTCAAAATACCATAACTTGATCTTCTGGTCAAACAACAGACATGCATGCTGGATTTATCCTATCATTTAGTCTGCATAATCCAAGCCCCTTACTTACATTTGACTGATAGTTCACATTCACATCTGCTTCCATCTAATCAGCAATGGATGGATAGACCCAAGTGATAGACCCTACATTTTTTTCTATTTTGATAATCTGTTTTATTTGAGTGTTTGTCACAATACGGAAGAAATGATCTGACGCCACATCTGTTTCATTGTTTTTATCAGTATTTAGGTTCAGAAGGATATCCTTTGGATTATTGGCAGTTTTCAGTTATTCTTGCAAAGACTTGCTAATGTTGACAGTAAGATGTAAGTTTAGTGGGATATTTTTTGCCATTTTATGTTTTGTTTTTTGTTTTTTGTACAGATGTTCACATAAATATCTGCAATATTATTTAAATGATTTATAACTCATTAAAAGCAAACAAACTGGTTGTCTCTTTACATGCTAGTTTTGCTGTTAAATCATGATAAGGTCATTGAATGCAAAGCATGTTTCATTCGTTATAGTCATTTTAGCTTTGGATCAGTCAAATGTAAAATACTGAAATTAAACTACTGATCTAAATTAATCAGAACACACATTTATGAAGGCTTAAAAGTACACTATAGTTAATTTATCTGAATCGAAAAGGTTTAGGCAGCCTATGAAACTGCTTCTTCAAATGCCATGGTGTGAACATTTATAGCTGTTAGCAAACACTTATATTTTTAACAAACAAACATGGTGAGCTGATGTAAATGCACTCTATATGTAGGTAGTTGACACAAACCTGCAGCACATTTTCCTCTTCTGTTACTCCTCTTGGATAACCTTTCAGTTAAAGGCCTATAAGTGTTCAGTTATCTGTACTGTTTCTTACTTATTATTGGATTTAGTCTGTCATAACATCCCCTATCTCTGAGCTGTTCCCTCTTCCTCAGAGTGGGAGAGAGGGAGGATTGAACCATTGCTTAAATGATTCTATTGTGTCTTCAGCATAATTGCTTTGTGTTTACAAGGACACAACGGTCAGAGATAACCCACAACGGTCTGTGTGTGCGTGCAAGTGCGTCGCTGCCTCAATATAATGGATTTGGCCTTTCCCTCTGTCTTGCCTTGTACTTTCATGTATACAGCTTCACACGAATTAGAGGACAACACACAGAGAGGATTTTATCAGCACAGCTCCAGAAACCTCTCTAATCTTAACCTGTGTCCATATCTTTATTTCCATTCGGGGCTTTACGATTGTGTATCCTCTCTATTCCAGTGTGTCCTCAACATCTGCAGCACTGCATTTGCGCTATCTGCCTCTGCTTTAGATAACTCATTGATTCCTTCTGCTTTATTTATAAAGGATTAATTTCAGGGGTGGTGTACATTTTTATTGCAATCCTTACTAAGGACATTGATGGCGGCTCAGCAGTCTGGTTAGTGCTTTTTAATGAAGTCAAAAGAGCTGGCGCAAAAAAAACAAATGAATAGCGGTTATAGACTCAATGTCAACTCCAGACATATAATGCTAGCTCAAACCGCACAACCAAAAATAGAATCAATATGAAGCTCTATCTATAAATGAATCATGCATCCTGTCTTAGTGTATTAAATGAATACAGGTTTATAAAGAGGAGCGAGCTTACAGTATGTCTTATTTTAACCAAGACCCCATACTATTTTTTACTTTGTTTACTTTGTTCATTTGAGTATATTCCTCTGATCTAGTCTTCAACTATAGGAAAGGTGATTCTTTTGACACCGGAAAGAACATATTGTAAATGAACACTACAACTAATTCAAAGTCCAAAACGCTTGGCAGGATTGTGCTGTTGTAGTGTGCACACCACTCAAAGTCTTGGCATGTGAAAATGCATTGCATTTACTCATGTTTAATGCCTGGGGTCTCTGTGTGATGTTCCATGGTGGATGTTTGAAGCATGGCATCAAAGTCCCTTCAAGGCATGTTGATTCACTTGGTGGCCATCTTGGTAATGCTCCCTGCAGCTGTTTTCTATGTAGCCTAGGTCATTAAAGTACAGGTACTGTCTGCTTGAATGGGGAAAGTCAATAATGACAATGTAAAGTCAATAAAACCAGACAAGAGTGGGATTGTAAAGTTCACTTATTTTAGCTAAAATAAAGCTAAAAACTGTATTTTTACAACCTGGTTGTCAGGGTTCTGTCGTGTGTGTCATGTGTTCCTGCCTTATGTTTCCTTATTTGGTTTGTTTCCTGTCCTTGTTAAATGTAATCAGTTTAATTCTTGTCCAGCCATGTTCGTCTCATTATCTATGATTTACCTGTGTATATTAGTCCTGTCTGTTGAGTTACATTTCGTCTGGTCTACTCGTTACTCCCCGGTGTTTGATGTCTGTGTCTTGCCCTGCCTTGTCTTGCCCTGCCTTGATGTCAGTAAAGTCTGTTATTTGAGTTTATATCCTCGTCTGCGTGTTCCTGGTTCCTCCCTCGTGTGTGCACCGTGACACTGGTCTCATGAGAAGTCATTTGAATTCATATGAGATTGGGAAATTATTCTGTAGTTGGGATTTACAAAAACGACCTAAAACTAATCACCCCAGCTTGGTTATTTTAATATGATTTGTGTGGGGCGTGTTGTGTTATTTTCAACCTGTCCATTTGATGTGAATGTTTTAGATTAAATAAACTAACATTAACTATATAAGATTGTCTTTTTAAATTTGAAAGCAGGACTTCCATTTCTTCAGCTGCTATCTACAGTACATATTATTATTATTTATAAACAAGGCCCGATTTTCTACACTGTGTATGGTATTTTTTTTTTATTACTTAAGTTTTCATAAACCCTACAATACTTACATTTATGCATTTAGCAGACGCTTTTATCCAAAGCGACTTACATTGCATTCAAGTTACAGTTTTACATTTTATCAGCTCTTGCTTTCCCTGGGAATCGAACCCATGATCTTGGCGTTGCTAGCGCCATGCTCTACCATTTGAGCTATAGGAAAGCCTATATTTGACACTTTGTGTTGTTGATATATGTTAATGTCATGTTAGTTTTCACTTTAGGGATGCATTGTAGATTTCTAAACTACTTTTTTTTTTTTTTATAAAACTTCCATATTTATCTGCTACAGATTTAAGTTAAAAACAGAACTGAGTTCTAGACAGAAACAAATCGTGTTACTCCCTGGTCTCTGCTATAAATGTTTTTCATTTTCTCAGGTGATTTCAAACTTGCTTCTATCTCTTCTTTTTGTGCTTCTTAAATGTCCTACTGTAAATCTCAGTTCAGTGTGGTACTCGCACTAAGATGGCATAATTAAACTCGAGTGGGATAGCGTGGGAGTAGTGGGATGAGACAAATATAGCCTGAAACAGGATAGGTGATAATGTTAAGCAAACTGGCTCTGCAGACACTAAATCAGCAATTCACAATGGACGACAGCAACCAAAAAAAAAAAAAAAGAAGCAGATTAGCAAAGTCAGCCAGTATTTAATAAATGACTTGTTGTTTCTTGTATCTTCATTGTCTTTGTCTATCTTTCACGCTCTCTCTTTCTCTCCCTCTTTTAAATCATGAGGCGCTCAGATGATCGATGTGGATGAGGGGAGTTGTGATTGTTTGTGTTGAGATGTCACAGCGTGGTGACACTGATGTCTTTTTCTCTAGCCATGGGCCAGCGTTAACGAGACATGTCCCAGAATTCAGTTCAACAAACATTTCCCTGCCCATCATTTCTCACACTCTGGTGTTTATATTTGGCTTTATCGTATGATTCATAGCAATCAAAATGTCATAAAAATACAAATGTCAATAATGGTGGTTGTTTTATGTGCTAATATTAATTATGTTGTGGCTAGAAAGAGAATGATTTCTTGAGGGAATTTTAAGAGAGAAATTTTCACTATAAATCGGAGAACATCAGTTGTGGAATTCCTGACATTCATAGAAACTGCATTAATTTAAGTAATAGGCAATGATTAAAATTTAATTAAAATTTGTGGGTGAATATGTGTTACTAAAAGCAACTCACTGGTTTCTATAGCCTTTCTTTGTTTCTTTTTAAAAAAAATAGTTTTTGTTTTTAAAGTTTTGCATAGTTTAATGTGTTTGTAAGCCCTTTTTAATGATTAAGATATGTTTGTTTGCTTGTTAGTTTATATATTATAATCTTAAAAATATTGTAAATGTACAAATGTATAAAATATGTGACCCTGGACCACAAAACCAGTCATAAGTAACACGGGTATATTTGTAGCAATAGCCAAAAATACATGGGTATGGGTCAAAATTATCGATTATTATGCCAAAAATCATTAGGATATTAAGTAAAGATCATGTTCCATGAAGATATTTTGCAGATTTCCTACCGTAAATATATCAAAACTTAATTTTTGATTAGTAATATGCATTGCTAAGGACTTCATTTGGACAACTTTAAATGTGATTTTCTCAATATTTAGATTTTTTTGCACCCTCAGATTCCGGATTCAGATTAGTTGTATATTGTCCTATCCTAACAAACCATACATCAATGGAAAGCTTATTTATTCAGCTTTCAGAAGATGTATAAATCTCAAATTCAAAAAAATGTACCCTTATGGCTGGTTTTGTGGTCCAGGGTAACATTTTATCTTTTATTTAATTAGACAATACTTGTATTCTTAAGAATGTTTTATTTACATAACATTTCATTAACACTTTATAATGTAATGCAACATTTGTTGCATTATCTTATCAGTTTATTTTTGGATTACTTCAAAGTGTGAAATGGAGCTGATACTTCATCCAGGCAACTGCCATTGAAAGGTAAGGGAATGTTAACAGATGGCTTTCTTCAGGTGTTGTAGACCTTTTTTCTTAGAAATGTTTAAATGAGACTTCCACCACAGTGTTTATTGGTTAGTTAATGTTTTTCTTGACTTCACTGTTTAACTGCATTTTCTGTTCTTTTTCTTTGCTTTTGTAGTATGTGACTGATGAAAGAAAAGCAACATTGCTCACAGCGCTGCTGAAGCAGGTGATTGAGTCCACCTCAGTTTGGTGCAGAGATATCCATCCCTCTAATAGGTCTTATTCAGTGTTCAGTCCTGCGGGAGACAAACAGGGAAACAAGCTTAGTCCAAGGCCTTCAGTCATCTTCACAGGTCCTCTGTCCTCTCTCTCCCTCAGCTCTCAGTGGACCTTCCTGAGTCCTAGTAGAGGAGTTTATATGAGCTGCCAATTTAACTCAGGTTCACATTCTAAAATGTTTTTCCCCTGGTCAAGAAGGAGAGGAGCAAATGAAGAGTATGAAGAAAGAAAACAAGACAAACAGGAGTAAGGAAATGAAAGAGGTAGTAAAGTAGTTGGGTTTGCTTTTGGCCTGTGTGTGTTTGTGAAAACCACAGATTGCTGTTTTTAGCAAAAGTGAAGAGATCTGTTTCAAATAACATAATCACAGATTTGTAAGAGTGCCGACAACTGAGTTAATTGCTGATTTTATGTGGACTGAGAAGAAAGTCTGGGCCAAAGCCCCTCTAAATACTGTAGACAACATTTCTTTGAAGGCATATTTAATTTGGCTCATTATTTTACTGTGAATGGAGTATTCATCAGCAATTTATTTAGATTTTTTCTGTGTTTGGTCTGAAATGGCCTTGTGCTTCCATTTCTTTGTAGTCCAGTGTGCTTCCTTTCTCCATGTTTGGTCCAAAATCTAAAACACAATCTTATGTATCCTCCGCAGATGAAGCCATCTGAAATTGCACTGTGAACATTTTCATTTATGATGTTGATTGAGTTGAAGGTGTTGATAGGAAACATGTCCATTTAAAGTGCCTCTATTATGGATTTTTGAAAATTACTTTTCATGCAGTGTGTAACACAGCTCTAAGTGAATGAAAACATCCTGAAAAGTTTTAAATCTGAAAGTGCACCACGTATAAAGTTATTCTCTCTCAAAAGAAAGAGTTGACCCTGAATCATTGAAACGTGTTGTTTTTAAAACGAATCCCAAGCCGTTTCATGTAGATGTCAACATGAAACATTGGCTGCGTGACCTGCGTCCGAAAGCCTATAGCAGCTGACTTGCTGCCTCGCTGCCTTATGAGGCAATGACTTTGCAGGCAGCGTTTTTGCACGAAGGCACCTCACAAAACTGATTTCGGACAGGCTTCTGAGGCAGCGTAACGGTTTAATGATCTACAACAAAATAGAATCAGTTTTGGTGATAACTAAACAAATATTTAATTACTATGATACTGATTTTGCTATAGAAATAACATCAAAAGTGCAAAAAGTTAGTCAGAAATTTACATTAACACACAAACTGACCACCAAACACAACTTTCAGATGCCGTTCAGTTCAACTGTCACGGAATGGAATGCACAGGATTGTGGGATATCAAAGGCAGCGAAGGATCTATGCTGCCTTCAGAATTCGATCAGAAGAAGGTACCTCTGGAGACAGTAAAGCAGAATTTGGATTCGGACATGCCTTGATGCTTTCCTGCCTTAGACTGCTGCCTCTGAAGGCATAATTTTGCAGCTTTAGGATGCAGTCATGTGAAAAAAAGGATCCCAAGATATTAGCATATTGCTCGCCCACTTGTTGGTCTTTTCGCGTCGGTCTGAATGAAAATACAAATTAATTCTTAGTCACTAGGTGCCGCTTTTGGAGGAGGAGCGTCTCGCTGCAGCCTGCGGTGGACATCCAACCCGCCCACATCCAAGCGTGACGTCACAAGCCACGCCTGTGTCCCATGCGTCACATTCTTATTATTTTGAAACAGGAAAAAGCATCGATAAGAAGATAAGTCTAATTGTTTGCAAATGGCTAAAAAGAAGAAGTTTGCTTGTGTTGGTAAGTAAAAAAAAAAAATCTTTGGTCTTTACGAACACTTAAAACAAAACACTAAAAAACTTGAATGTGTGCCTCATTTGTGTGCGTGTGTAAACAACAGTTCGGCATGCGTATGTGTTTTGAACTGTACACAGGCACGTTATTACTTAGATATCAGTTACATATAAATATGTATGCATGTTTGTGTTTGTTTGTGTTTGTGTGTGTGTGTATGTGTGTGTGTGTGCATATTTATGTGGTTTAAGAGGACACAAATTTGTATAATGACATGGGTATGACAGAGGTATTACAATATGAAGGTGGTTTATGAGGACACTGCCTATGTCCCCGTAATTCAAAAGGCTTAAAAAACATACTAAATGGTGTTTTGAAAATCTAAAAATGCACAAAGTCTCCTGTGAGGGCTAAGTTTAGGTGTAGGGTTGGTGTAGGGCAATAGCACACACAGTTTGTTCAGTATAAAAAACATTACGCCTATGGAGAGTCCCCATAAACCACAAAAACCAACATGTGTGTGTGTGTGTGTGTGTGTGTTATCCAGCAAGAATGTGAAATGATGTGGTTCCTCAACCAAGGTGCAAGGGTTCTGTGATCAGTGTCATTAAAAATATCATGTGTGTGGGGAGAGGTAAATACATATGTGAGAGGGATAGAGTGTGTATATGAGTAGGTAAGAGTGTTATGTAGCTATTATGAAAAAAAGGGTTATTAAAAAAATTGAGTTAGAGTTCATTTTATGTCATAAAAAAATCAGTGCACTATATATTTATTAGTGCACTGATTCTTAAAACATATAATGAATGTTGACTGAATGTGCAATTTTTTTACAACTCTCATCTCACCGACTCACACATATGTACTTACCACCCCACCCCACAAACACACACACACACACACACACACACACGCACACACAAACAAAAACACTCACTCACATACATATTATATTTTTAATGATATACACTGATCACAGTACCCTTGCAAAATAACTTGGTTGAGCAACCACATCATTTCACTATGAATTGCTGGACAACTCTGTGTTTGTGACAAATTATCTTTGTATTATTCTATATTAATGGAAAGATCACATAATTATTGTCAATGTTTGTTTGTCATATTTTACAGCATTCTACGCATTTTTGGTCCTAGCCTGATCCAGAGCAGTTCTGCTGTTATGAGGGGTTCCTGCTGCTGTTTCAACAGTAAAGAAATGTATGGAGGAATGGTGGGAGGATTTCTCTAGATACTGTAGATTGATTTTTGTGGTTTAAAAATCATAAATATTCTTGTATGCAAAATTATGAGGTAAATACTGTTTAGTATGACAAATATTTAGTGGACTAACACACAAGTATTCTGTATTTTTAACAGGAGTGCCAAGAGGACGTAAAGTGGAAGTTTGTAAGAGACATTGGCCCAGTGTTATGCTGGATACAGAGTCACCGTGAGTTATTCTGAGGTGAAAGGGCCTGCCTTACTCCAGACGGACAGTAAAAATCAACAAAATGCCATCAAAGACTGCCTGGGGTCGAATCGGATGAAGCAAGAGATATCTTTTTTTTTACTGCGTTTCAAGAACTGTTTATCTGATCATTCAGCTGTTCATTTATGATAGTTGGAACATATCTCTTATAAAACATATATTTTTTGTAAAATTTCTAGCTTAATTATTTTTGTAAAATAATAAATAAAAAAATACCAAATGAAGCAAGGGATGTCTGTTTATTCATCTTTAAATATGTGGAGGACCTGGACACACTTCATATTAAGTTTTGTTGATGAACAAGGCCTGAATGTCAATGCCATGTTACTTGTTATAATCTATCAAAGCAAGCAATCTCTATTTAGCATATGTATGTGCAGCCTACTGCATATGGAGAACTGTCAATCCTATCCTTCAAATGTTAACAATTGATGACAAGTGGAACAACACATCTTTAGAAAATTAAATGACAATTATAAATTATAACAATGTGTTGTGACTTTTACAATAGCATCTTTAGAAACTTAAATGACAATTATAAATTATAACAATGTGTTGTGACTTTAACAATAACAAAATCCAATTGTACACTTTAAATTTGATAAATCTAAAAGGTGTCTTAGGTAGTTTAAAATCGATAGTAATAAATGAGAATTTATCTCATTACAATAAGGTTGAATAAGGTAAGGTGTAGAGTTTTTTTATTACAATTAGCCTAATTTAATCAACTAATTGTTTGCAAAACACTAACAAGTGTTTTACAGGCTGTTGTGATGAGAAATCAGCTCTGTACATTAGACCTATTAAATATATTACATTTAAGTTGTGCCATTTTAGCCTAGACATCCTTTAAAGAAATAAGAAAACGTGCATTAGTAAAATGAAAGGCAACATTATTTTATTTAGATCCCCGAAACGGCTGTAAATTTCTTGGACATAACGTTACTTCCGGGTTTCCCTGGTATGGGAAATCACAAGAGGTGATGTATATGATAGGGCGTGGTGTCTGACATAACGTTTTAATGTGGGCGTGGCTGTATTGGTATGGGCGTGGCTTGTGACGTCACACTTGGATGTGGGCGGGGTTGGATGTCCAACGCAGCCCTACTTGGCCTAATCAGGCATTACAGGCATGATTAAATGAAAATGAGACCAATCGGACCAATCACCGCAGATTAGCGTCACGCAAAGGAGGGGTTTGGAAAAATTAAATCATTGAGTGAATCGTTGGTAAAAATAAATGCATATTATAAGACAATGAAAGTGTTTTTTAACCTTGCATGCATGTCAACCTGTTGAATGGGGCTTACGATGAGCTTTTCGGGGATGATGGATTTTGGTTCCTCATTGACTTCTTTGGAGGCATGGAGACGAGACAGGGTGTTGGCCTTCACATTCTTGGCACCTGGAACGATAGGAAATAGTAAAATTAAAGCGTGTGAAGAAGAGAGCCCACGGGGCCTGGGCGAGGATTTAGTCTCTTGGCCTCTCTTAGATATTGCAAGTTTTTGTGATCAGTGAGAACTGTAAACTGATGCTGCGCTCTCTCCGAACAATGCCTCCACTCTTCAAGGGCCTGTTTGATGGCAAGGAGTTTTCGGTTACCAATATCATAGTTCTTCTCCACTGGGCTGAGCTTACGGGAAAAGAAGGCACATGGATGGAGTTTCGCTGGTGTCCCCTGCTGCTGAGACAATACTGCACCCACTCCTGAGCTGGAAGCATCAACTTCAACGATGAATGGCTTGCTGGGATCTGGATGTACAAGGACTGGGGCATTAGTAAACGCTTTCTTGAGTTTCTCAAAGGCTTCAGAGGTGGCTGGTGTCCAGGCTAGAGACTTGGGTTTGTTAAGTAGCAGGTTGGTAAGAGGGCTGGTGATGGTGCTGTAATTGTGGATAAACCTGCGATAAAAGTTCGAGAATCCCAGGAAACGTTGGAGTTCTTTTATGGTAGCAGGAGTGGGCCAGTTTCTGATGGCGTCCACCTTCCCCTCGTCCATCTGGATGCCACCGCTATCGATGTAATATCCAAGGAACTGCACTGAGGCCTGGTGGAAGGAGCATTTTTCTGCCTTGAGGAATAATTGGTAGTCTCTGAGGCGTTTCAGGACCTCCACAACGTATTGGCGATGTTCGGCCATGCTCCGGGAGTGGATGAGAATGTCATCAATGTAGACCAGCACGAATCTATGGAGATACTCCTGGAGAACCTCATGCATAAAATCTTGAAATACGGAGGGGGCGTTGACAAGGCCATATGGTATGACAAGATATTCATAGTGGCCAGTAGGGGTCACAAAGTCTGTCTTCCACTCGTCCCTCTCACGTATTCGGATGAGGTTGTAAGTGCTGCGGAGGTCCAACTTGGTGAACACAGTGGCTCCGCAAAGATGTTCAAGTGCCGCTGAGACGAGGGGAAGGGGATAACAGAACTTTACCGTTATATTGTTGAGTGCCCGGTAACGATGCAAGGTCGTAAACCTCCGTCTTTCTTGGCAACAAAAAAGAAACTAGAAGCAGCAGGGGAAGTCGACGGATGTATGTAACCTTGCTGAAGTGCCTCCTCAATATATTCCTCCATGGCCTTCTGTTCTGGGAGTGAGAGTGGATAAATCTTTCCACGGGGCACTGGCTCACCCGGTACAAGATCTATTACGCAGTCCCATGGCCGGTGTGGAGGTAACTGGGAGGGCCTCTTCGGGCAAAACACGTTACTGAAGTGGGAGTAACAGGTGGGAATGGACACTGATTGTTTCTCCAAAGGGCTTTCTATGGAAGTGGAATTAAGGGCTACTGTCTTGACACGGAGAGAGGTGGGCTGAGGAACATGAGGGAAGCAGCCAGGAAAACATTGGTTACCCCACTTCAGGACCTCACCAGTTTGCCAGGAAATATGTGGCTCATGTTGTGCAAACCAGGGTCGACCGAGAATGATATCTGCCGTGGATCCCTCCAGAACCAGTAGGTGGATCTCCTCCTCATGAAAAAGTCCAATCTTTAAATGGACAGGGCCGCACATCCTTGCGGCTTAGAGGTTTGCCTGTTACTGAGTGGACCTGGTAACTGGTTTTGGTGGCGGTTGTCTGGAGGTTGAGCTGGCGACAGAGGTCTCCTGAAATAAAGTTCCCGGCAGAACCAGAGTCGAGGAGGACATAGAATGGAAGAGAGAATTTGAGAGAAGTAAGCAAAGCAACAATTGACAGTGGTTTCAGGTTCTGAATTGTCGGCTGAATCACACTCTCCAAGAGTCGAGGTGGGCGGATTGGGCAGGACGCTTGTAGATGTCCTTTCGCTCCACAATACATACATAAGCCAAGGTTAAACCTCCGTTGTCGCTCATTGTAAGAGAAGCGAGCATTATCCATTTGCATGGGTTCGTTTACTGGTTCTGGAGGGTTATTCTTTTCTGGGTGGCGGAGGAATGGAGGACAACGAGAGAGATGATCTTGTTCCTCAAAAGAAGACAACATCCGAGTGGAACATCTTATGGAGAGCTGAATGAGATTTTCCAAACCGTGAGAGTCGTCATAAGTATCAAGTTGCAAGCGCAGTCTGGGTTCCAACCCTTGACTTTATGTCGTTAAGAGCGATCTTTCATTCCATCCGCTGGCTGTTGCAAGGGTACAGAACTGGAGAGCATATTCATTAATAGTCATCATGTCCTGATGCAAATGATACAATTTATCACTGATTGAAGTAACATAGGCAGGTTTGCCAAAAACTTCTCTGAAGTGATTCACAAAATTAATTAGATAGAGAGCGATGAGATGGTAACAGGGTATCTTTGTCTTGACAGAAATACTAGGAGCAAGGAGCTGAACACACACCTCACACAGGCGTTTTCCGGGACAGGACACTGGAGCAGACTGACTGGGGAACACTGGAGAACACACACTGGAGAGAACACTGGAGGTAAGTATACAAGGAGGTAAGTATACAAGAAGGTAAGTAGCAAGTAATTCGCTGTGGTATCATAAGCATTCCTCTTTGTATAAACGAGACTGGACAGTGAGGTGCTGTGAGGTGTGTGTGTTTATGGCTTGGGTGATGAGTAGTTCAATGTGCAGGTGCATGTGATCAGAACTCAAGTGAGGGAGTGGGCTGTGATTGGCTGACGATAGAGCCTGGCCAATCTGTAACAACGTCCTTACCCAGCGGTCTCTACCCAGCGTTTTTTAGAGTCCTGTTAGGCCCCTGTGTACATGAATGACCTCTTTTGTATCCAACCCAGTGGAAAGATTTTGATTTTAAGGAATTACATTTACATTTATTCATTTAGCTGACGCTTTTATCCAAAGCGACTTACAATTGCTATATATGTCAGAGGTCGCACGCCTCTGGAGCAACTAGGGGTTAAGTGTCTTGCTCAGGGACACATTGGTGTCTCACAGTGGATTCGAACCCGGGTCTCTCACACCAAAGGCATGTGTCTTATCCACTGCGGCATCACCACCTGAATTAGGAAACATTATTTAGTAAGCTAACATAAATCGTCATTAAAAATTTCCTGTTAGAGTTTGAAAATTTGAAATGTATTTAGCAAAATGCAACCAGAGGATTCAATCTAACCTGGAATTTAGGAGACCCCAGGAAACTGGCCCCACCGGTCCATAATCAAGCCCTGTTTTTGTGACATCACTTTTTACCTCTCAAACGTTCCTACTCTAAAAAACAAGGTTAAATTTGTCAATTTGAAAGACTGCATACTTCAGGACCCCTTCTCCCCAACTCTAACTAACCTTGCTCCTTGTCTCTCAGCCTCAGAGGAGAACAAGAACAGGCTCTCCTTCAGTGCTTAATTGGAATAGGGTGGACATTGTGTGCTCATCAGAAAAATAGATGAAGGACAGCTAGTGCAGCGAAAACTTTAAGTGTGTCAATCTGAGTAATTTTAGATATTTCCTCTGAATGAAATGATTAAAAGAGCAGAAGGACAAGTGTTTTTTGCACACTCGAATAACTGAACAGAAATAGGGAATAGAGGACTGAGAGCACAGTGAACCTTTTCTTTCTCCTGTTCACAGAGTCCTCTGAATCTGTGGCTCTCAGTTGGTTTTGCTTCAGATTTGGACTTCAAGGCACCAAGTATTTTATTGTATTAAATAGAATTTAGATTTGTTTATGCTTTTGATTTGTTTATGCCAATGATTCACCATATACTGTATTCATCCTCATTGCAAGTTAATTCATATTTACTGTACTATGGGTTGTATTTTATTTTATATAGTGAAGATTTGTTTGTTTTGAGGATGATGAAACATTACAAGTGCATGTTGACATCTGGTTAGTTCAACTTCTGTCTAGTGTCAGGTGAATTTGCACCAAAAAATAAGTCATGTTTGATTGGACGCACAGCCCTTGACATCAATAATATGAAATATATGTAGAATTTTCTCCTTCCAGTTCTCCTTCCTGCCTAGTTAATTTGCTAACATACAGTTAGTTGCATTTTGAAACTATTTAATGAAAATTGTATGATTTTGTTTGCTCTGTTTGCATTCAGTGTTTTTGAAGCTTTGCTAATTTCCCTTTGCCACAGCTGATGCAAGATGAATTTCACCACAAGATTAATTTCACCACATTTCTGAAAAATATTCACTTTTTTGTTTCAAAGAAAGAAGAAAATATTACATCTTGAACATGAGTGTAAGTAAACGACATTTTTTCCTTTTGCATTAACTGTCCTTTTAAGATTCTAAATTGTTTAATGATTTAATTTTCTTCATTTTGGCAATATATTTTTATAACTCAAAAGTTATAATTTAACTAATTAGGTTTTACAGTGTGTCTTTGAAAGCAGTAATGTAACCCTTATCTTATTCAGTCATTTGATACAGGTCTTTGAACAAAAGTATCAGATACAGATGAATCAATTCACCCATTTTCATCAGCTCAGGGTTTATCAAAAAAATACTTAAATGTAAATATTTGTATGAGCCTCTGTGACAGTTACATAATATATGCCCTCTATAGACATGTTCAAATCAATTCAGTTTTATGCGCTGCTTTTAAAAGTTTTATGTGGATTACTTTGCATCTTCCTGTTGTTTGACAAGTTTGAATTTAGTCCTATGATCAGTGACACACAGCATGAATATTCATATCAATCTAAATACCTGAGGAAGTAATTAAAGCCTGTTTTGTCTTTCTATAGCAACAGAATCAGTTCAGTGCAAATTTGGAGTTTTGATGCAAACCCTCTTGCTAATACAACAGGGTGTTAATTTTTCACAGACCTACTGCAAATTCTAAGTCTGAATTGAAAAGGAGTGATGGACAGAGATTCGAGTGTGAGAGAAGGGGGAAAAGTATTGAAAACTGCAGACAACCGAAACTTTATTTTGTTCTAAGCACTCAATTTTAAGCTCATCTGAAAGATGCAGACCAAATTTAAATCTTTCGCATCTTCGTATTTAGACTTCTTTAGTGCGTTCTTGAATCTATTACGCATCGATCCTTGGAAATTCTACAGTATGCAAGCTCCCAAACGCACACACATAAAAGGCAAGCGAATGCAAATTTAGTTTTTCTTTAATTAGAGCACAAGGCCTGAGGCACAGTACCTATCACAAGGCACAGAGTGAATTATCAAAGGTTTACATTACCTGGGGACAGGACCCTAATTGCAGTACGTCCAAACACCTTAGTAAGAACATATCCTAGAGAAAAGGCGGAATGAAACAATGAAACAACGTTCAAAGGAATAGCCTTTGACCAAAGCTTTCAGACTGACTCAGAGGCCAAGCTTTGAGTCAGAAAATAAAGGAGGAAAAACAAGAACTGAAAACAAAACACGTCCCGACCTCTACAGACACTTTCAGAGTGGTGAAAAATCAAAGAATCTGTTTTAAATCGCTCATCATTAGACTGCTGTCGCTGCAGTGTTAGACGTCATCCTCTCCAAGACCAGTCAACTGAATCTATTAAAACGAATGCGGCTGTAATAAACACATGAAGTACAGATCAGAACAGAGGCCTCGGGGTTTCACTGTTTTTTTTTTTGCTTTTTCCCTCCAAGAAACAAAACGTTTTCTGGGCACAAACTGATAGAGGTATACGATGATATATGATGCTAAAGTTTGGTAATATGGCTGGATTTAAACTCACAATGTTTTAAAACTCCAGGCATTTGTCACCTCTCACTGTACAGGCAAAAGTGAATTGAAATAATATAGCAGCAGACTTAAGAAAAAAATATGTTTTCTCCACTTATGGTAATTTAATGTGTGTCATACAGTATGAGCCATGCAGTCATCATATCATGTGCTATAAAGATTATGTATTCATGTTAGTTGTAGAGTCGATCACCTCCTGGTTTTTCTTCTTTTTTTTCCCCTCAATGGTAGACCTCGGCAGCTCTCACTCTTGTGCTTTCACACTCTTCAGGCTCTTTACGGATTTTCTCCACGTCTGTGGGCAGAAATAGGCGTTTATCTCAACGGGGTGCATGCATTAAGGAGAGCTAAACAGCTTTGACATGCCTGTGTCACGGACTTTCAAACCGCTTTCTGGGGTCGCACTGCATGTGTAAAGTGATTTTTCTTTGTCTTACAAGACCAAATGTATGTTTGCAATTGCATGTGCATATTTTATATAGGCTGACAGAAGACATTAACAAATGTGTTTCCCTATGCCAATTATACTGTAACAGCATGTGGCATACCACAATCAGCTTCTGGTGAAAATGAGTGAAACGCTTGACATATGACAAGAATCAAAGAGTTGAAGAGTTAAAACAAAAGATAGATTACAGTAGCAGCATTAGTGCAATCAAAATATAACTTTTAACACATCAAACTAAATTTCTGCTGCAAATCTTTAGATGCATATCAGAGACAGGTGAGTTTGGGTCCAATTTTTGTTCCACTGGGCAATTGGAAGGTGTTGTCTCTGATGAAGGGAAGACAAGTTTTGTTTATTTAAATAACTGACTTTTATATTGTTATTATAATAAAGACAATTATTTTAAATATTATGTGGAAAATATTTGGTTTGTTTGTTTTCTGTAAAATATGTTTTTTTTTAATGTATTTTACAAATTTTAAAATATCTTTTTTTTTTTCTTTCCCCACAGACGCACAAAACACTACTGTTCCTTTTGAAATCCCTGATCCAGAGAATGATGCCACTGACTGCAGGTGAACATGTAGCCTCTTCCAGGGTTCGTCACTGACTAAAGAGAAGTGAAATTATTTGTAAAGAAATTATTATTTTTTTTATTAATTTTGATTTCATTTTACTTTTTTGTGCAGGTACAGTACACTGACTAAATGGAGTCTAGATGTGTGAATCAAATGAAATCCAGTTGAAATAGTGAAATGGATTGTCAAACAAAACGCTTATTATTATTTTATTGATTGATTTATTATTTTCTTTATATTTATATTTATTATATATATATATACAAATGTATTGATTTGTTTTTTTCTTTCTCTGGTACAATTTAACCCCTGAAAAAAGGAAACCATAGCAACACTAGATGGCCCATAATAAGAGTGAGTGCCTGCTCTTGATGTTTGCTTTTCACTATCTCATTTTTAGAGGACAGCTAATGGACCATACAAATATTGAGTCTCATTCCCCCCGATGGAGTCCTCTGTAGACATTGCCTATTAAAAGGACAACTGTGACTTTTGTCTCTTGTCCTGAGGGAAAGAGGCCATGATGTTGCTTTTATAGAGCTCTGAGATATTTAAAGCATCATCATGTCTATTGCGCAAAGCCTGTTAAACATTTAACCCAATCAGGCAAGGTCAAACACACAAGCACAAACATGCGCACAGAGTAATCAGTCCACAGTGGGACAAATTGCATATTAACAAGGGCTTTAGGTCTATTGTGTCGATGCTTTTTCTCAGTGGGTGCTATTAGAAGAGCTAGCAGTGTGACAGGATGGGAATAGCCTTGAAGTGCAGCAGTGAAGTGATGTATCAGGCTTTTTCTTTCGGTTGTCTCTTCCAAATGTACTGTAATCTCAATTTGGGGTCCCATCGTGGCCCTCTAGTCTACATCACTATGAATATCATGCCCTTAATTCATTGCTGTAGGGAGTCATGTTTAATCAGCATCATTATTGGATTCTAACCATCTATTCCAGTCTCGTTACAAGAGAAACAGATACTTTTTGATAGTATGCCATTGAAATATGGTGTTAATCTTCTGAACTGGCTGACAAAATGACATTACGGGGTTCAGATCTCTGCCCTGTGGTGGTTCAATCGAGCTGTTAAAGATTTTTGACAGCCATCACAATCCAGTCCTCTAAGTGCGTGCAGGAATTCCATTGGGAAAAGACTTCCAGCTAGTTTAGAAGAGAGGATCAGCTGCACTCTTATAATTAAATGTCGAATTTATATTTGGAGTCTAAATAATTATGGATGAAAGTGTGACCAGATCAAAATGAAATCTGAGTGCACTAAATTATCACTGGAAAGAAAATCCTCAGAGATTAGGGTTTATGGCAGGGGCATTTGCAATTACGCTTGTAGAACTGCACAAGATGTTTATGTATTTTTTATGTAAATTGTTGAATTAAAGACTACAGGTAACACGTTTCAATGAACATGTTTACACATATTATAAATATATATATATAAACCACCCTGACTATATTAAGTTATTTATTCGTAAGCTTTTACATATGTTCCCCCTAGTCTTGAATATTCAATTACATCCTTTAGTAATAAAAAAATAACCAAGCAATGTGTGATTACAAGCAGCTTTTAATTACCATTATTCATATTAACATAATTAAAATGCTTGTAGTTAATTATAAACACAGTAACAAGATCACTGTAAAGTGTGACCTCAAACTGTAATAGCCTTTCAGTAATTAATGTCCATATTACCAAGGCATGTATTATTATTATTATTATTATTATTATTAATACAACAGACAACTCAAATTGAAGAGCAAATGTTTTCTCTTAATTATAGGCCTATCGCTTGTAGTGGGTTTCTCTCAGTAGAGCGCGGGTAGTGAGATTTAAAACCTGGACTGGATGAAGTAGCTCTACTGGATGATTTCTGGACTGGATGATTTCTGAACTCTACGCAGTGACTGGAGTCTGTTCCACTTAAACGGGACTCCAACACCGGCTTTTAGTCTGTGCGACACGCTATATCGGGACGGTTTGGTTTATTTTAAACATTTCTGTTCGGCAGATAAAAAATATACGAACTGGCTAATTATACGAGATGAATATTACTCGATAACAATTACTTGTTTATGGACTTGAGTGCAACAGCACTCTCGCTCATGTGAAATTGGGTAAACATCCATTCTTCCGCACGACACAGCTTGACATTTGGGTTTATTTGAACCATTTTTCATAGTGGAGACAAAACATACATACTGGCTGATTACTGTCTGAAATATAAATTACTCGACACCAATTACTTGTTTATAGACACACTCTTGCTCATGTGCAGTTGCTTAATTAAACATCCATACTTCTTCCATGCAGATTACGCACGAGAGACGCCACCGCCTCTGCTCCGGTGTGCACAGCGTTGCTCTCATCCCAGTGGCCTCAGACGCGATCTGTGAGGAAATCAGTGTAACACAACCAACTGTTCATATGTCATCTCGAATTTAGCCGACATCTGACATGCATGCTCATGTATCATCTCTTACTCAGGCACATCTGGTCACTTCGCAGCGCATCCGAACAGCAGGGTGAAGGACAGCCGCTGCGCTCCCTCCGCCCTCAATCACCCTCCGCTATTGGCCAGCGCGCACCGGCTTCATTATTCCAGTCTCACGGATGCGCGAGACACTCACTCAGCACGCGGATGAGAGAGATTCACGCAGAACTTCGGGTTTATCGCTACGGGAGGGACCTGTTACTGAAGCCACGGGAACGCACGGCACATGCATGAGAGCGGCACATGCGAGCGGCTCCCCGGTTTAGTTGGGGACGCAGGAGAGAAGCGCAGTGATGATGGGACGCTTTGGGAAGAAGGGACGATACTCCTGCTTTGGCTTCCTCGCGGTCCTGGTTCTCCTGCTGCCCTATGCGATGGCTAGAGGTAAGATAACTGTTTACGAAAGCCTAACGACAGACTTTTCCACCACATTTAGCAGTCTTGGAGAGTTCGTGGACTCTGAATCTTCGCTGTATGAATGAATACATATGCACTGAGCGATGCTCAATAATAACAGTATATTAGGTTTTTCCAATGCAAGGCACGACTGTTCCAGTCTCAATGGGGCTTTGCGGTGAAACACGTGTAGCAGATGTCAATTCGCGTAAAACTACCTACACGCATGTAAAAGTAATGCGCTTCAATCCCATCACTGTGCCAAACGCTTGAATAGGCAGAAGCGACTGTAGATAGAAGCGAGTGCCAAAGCACAAAAACATTTGCGCGCGACGTATTTTGTAAATGTCTGCAAAAACATGAAATGCTATCAGCAGTCTCCACTGGAAACCTTGTCATCAGTTCGGTTTGCATGAAGCTTGTGTTTACTGGAGTGAGAATGTCAAGCGTGCGTGCCATGAGGTGCGCCGCGCAACAGGCACAAAAGGCGGATTTCCATTAGATTCTGCACGCTTGTTCTTCAGCCGTCGTGTTCTTGATTGAAAATCGCTTAACACTTTTATTTACAGTGTACACGTTATTTATTTATTGCTTAAATTACAAGCAGCTTCATAAAGTACTTGTGAATTATGCGCGTAGGAAGTACGCCGTATTTTAAATGTACTTTTACTTTAAAATATTATAGATTTGGAAGTAAAAAATCACTTTGCGCTTTAAGCATTAGCATTTATTTAGTGATGTGATCATTATTTTAGTGTCTTGTGTGTTGATTTAGTGGTATTGTGTGGGAATAACACTGTGTGGTGTATGGAAATTTTACTCATTAGTTGACTTAATTTATCTTTTTATTTTCATTATTATGCTGGACAGTACAGCTTAAGTTTTAAGTTGTTTTAAGATTTGAGTTGTTGAGGAAGGTTGGCATATTACTAATATTATAATGATAATATGATTATATGATATTAGTATTAAACACACGCGCGCACACACACACACACACACACACACACACACACACACATGTTGGTTTTTGTGGTTTATGGGGACTCTCCATAGGCGTAATGATTTTTATACTGAACTGTATGTGCTATTGCCCTACACCAACCCTACACCTAAACTTAGCCCTCACAGGAGACTTTGTGCAATTTTAGATAAAAAAAAAACACCATTTAGTATGTTTTTAAGCCTTTTGAATTACGGGGACATAGGCAGTGTCCTCATAAACCACCTTCATATTGTAATACCTCTGGCATACCCATGTCATTATACAAATTTGTGTCCTCATAAACCACATAAACATGCACACACACACACACACACACACACACACACACACACACACACACACACACTGACAGTTACAGACTATAAAATATATAATAATGAAGAGATTCTGGTAACAGCTGCCAATTTATTTATTTGCTGTATATTAAACAGGATTGTTTTTATACTGTAGGAACATTGCATTGGAAATTGTAACTGAAAATAACATGTTGGTGTCCTATCCATAGATTTCCTTTTTAAATAATAAATTCAGCACTCTTAGCAAAGATTAATGTTGCATGTTTTTTTGAAGCGAAAGCAGAAGCAAGGCAGCAATGATCTTATGTTAAGAGTCATTGATGCTTAGCAAAGAGGTGGACAGGGTACAGAGACTATGAATACAATAACTATCATTAAGATGTTCAACCAAGATAGATTATTTGGATGTTTATAAACAAGTGTCCAATTAGAATTTTGTTAATTGCCAGTGTGTTTTTTTGCCCTTCCGTCTATCTCGTGGTCCAATTAAGTGTGGTGTCTGAAATTTAAAACATTTAAAAAGAAACCTGATGCTGTGGAGTGGACAATTTGAGGTTGATGGTCTTGTTATCAGTCAGGAGTTATTACCTGAGGCACCCCTAAGGGCCACTTTTGAGATCCGCTTTGTGTATCTGTTCATAGAGGCTAGCTAAGAGATTGTTGTAGCTGCCTTCTCTCGGGGTTTATTTCTATGAAATGGTGATTTTAGTTCATCATCCATTAATATGCTGATTTGGGTGATTTATTAAGATAAGGGACTTAAAGTGTTAAATCATAAAGTTGAGTCTTCAATTATGAATCTGCATCAGATTTTGTAAATTGATGGATACAGAATGCTCTTTCTCACTGTGCATTAAAAAGTCCTCTGATGTTTGCTACTGCGCAACATCTGACCTCCTGATTCTATCATCCCATATGACAAACTATTTTCAAGTCTATTAGCAAATTAACCCTCAGGATTTGATCCTCCTTCTTTCCTTAAACTATGGAAATCAGCTCAAACTGGCCTAACATTCATAATTAATGAGTTCTCCTCACCAGCATTAAGAAGGTATTGCATAAGATATATCCATTCCTCTCTGAGATATCGCTTTGTTGGTTCATTGGGAGAATTCATTAATATGCAAATGAAACCATGTCATTAAAATATCCAATCATCTGTCATGTTCACTTACACCGCCTCAAGCGCTGACATCATCTATTGTTTCACATTCACGCTCAGAAATGCTCTGCACCTGTCAGAAGGAAGTTGTTATTGAAAACCATAAACAAACCCAAACTATTACAGCATTTGCCACATTGCCTGTGGTCAGAGCGTTAAATGTCATTTTCCTTTAATGTATTGTAGGGTTTTTTTTTTTCATAAAGTTGATGTGAGACACAGAACGGAAATGTAGCCCTGGGCAGCAGTAGATGGAGATGTAACTGTGCCCGATTCAGTGATAGAGGCGCACATGATAATGAGTTCGAGTAGCTTTTGTAGTCTCCAGAGAGGTTCTCTGATGGTATGAGTTATGAATAAAGGCAGTGCGTTCCATCTGAACATAAGCAATGTTTAATTTATCATTCGGTATCGTTAGACCGACTCTCACAGTACTCCCAGCAGTCACTTTTTGACATCTACGCACGTATGAAGGAGAACCGTGATGTGAATCTGCAACGTGGGACATGACTCAGTTTTTTTTTTTTTGTGCGTCATTATGACATAAGTATATTCATCAATACAATATTTGGCTACTCACAAGATGTCTGTTAACATTGATGCATTGCAGTGTCCACAAGTATCTCGTACTGTAACCGCAAGGCATACATTTTCCAGAATACATCAGTGATGTCCCCAGAGAAATGTTTGGAACCTGTCCATGTTGTGAGAACTTGTCATGAACCTGGTTGGTGGAGAGTATTTATGAGAGCGAGAGAGAGGGACCTGGATCAGAAGATGCTTGTTAGGATGATGGAGTCCTCTTGTCATTTGTCATAGCTGTAACATGGAACACCATCCCTTGTGCTTTTCAGTAAAGGCTTAGAAGCTTTTTTTTGCTGTTCGGTATTTATGCATATGTGCGAACAGGTGTTAATGTGTAATTTCCCTCAGAGGTTTGTGATTTGCTGTATAATCCGTATGTGCAGCATTCACCCAACCAAGGTCATGTTTAATCTTTCAAGCACTCATAAATTTGTCAAAAGGAGGGAGGATCTTTGGAACCGCATGCATTTTCAATAACAAGAGGGCAGTGGAGGTAGATCCTGGGGGAGGCTGAGTTTGGAGATTTTTGTGTTCGCTTGCATCATTTTCTTGTGAGTGCTCGGGGGTGGAATTAGATGTTGTATTTTTGGTGATGTTCATCCTACACTCTATACTGACAGGCAATACAGGTGTATCTAAATGTGGGTCCTTAAGCCAGAAGTTTTGAGTACCTACAGTACAGGGTCCAAAATGAACTCTTAATCAGTGCCAAATGTGCAATGCTGTTAATGGCAACATGGTTTATCATATTGGAAGTTTGGCCTGCACTGACAAAAGTGATGTGATTCAAATCAAACACTATATAGATATCCTAACTGACTGCTACATCTCGTGTCTTCTGACAGCTTTTACTTCAGCTGAACATTTTCCATCTGATGTTTATCTCGCATGCCTAAGATTTTTTCCTTCAGGACTCCATGTGGTGACACATACATGGAATATTCCTCTCATTAAGCCACTAAAACGGAAATATGAGGAGCAAAATAACCATGTATCTTCATGTTTTTAGGTCCGTTGCAGTTTCACTGTGATACAGAAACTGACTCATCTAGGGTGACACAGTGACCTGTGCTGCTTGTTGGTAGTATTGAAGGAAAAACTGCTAAATAATTCCACAAAAATGGCCCTGGATACTTTCCAATAACAGCATTTCTCTCTTGGGTTGTGAGAGGTTGATGGGCTAAAATAGCAAATTTACTGTGAAAGCATAAAACATGGCCATCTCAAAATCATTACATTGCCTTGCTGTTTCATTTACCCAATGGATATTTGTAGAAAGTATTGCCTCTCAGTTCTCCTGGCATGTGCCCACACTACAGTTCCTACCCTGAGTGGCCTTGTTTTCAGTTTCTCCATCTTCATTTGTGTCTCCTCAGAGTGCTTTTGAGAGAGTGCTGAATGAAGAGCCTTGGAGATTGCTGTCCTTCCTCCACTGACCCTGGGTTTCACCACAAAGGCATAACTCGCACCATTAACTGTGAACTCTCGAGTATGAGTTCTTTCCTTTCTCTTCCTCTGTCCTAACTCTATTTAACTTTTCAGCATGCACACAGACCTCTTCAGGTGCTCTAAATGTTCTGGACTATCCTCCATATAATCATGTAGTGGTCTACTTATTTTTGTATTTTTCTTTCCAAAATAAAGAATAACCTTGAATTCTCTTGCAGGAGAAAGGAGGAAACAATAAGAAAAAAGGCTATAGATAAGTAAAAGTAAGTAAATTAGGGCAGTAAATTAGGGGAAAGATGTTTTCAAATGTTACTTTTTTATTAGTTCTACACCACACTGCATCATATGCCCAATCTTGAATATAAGGTTAGAATTATGGTCAAGAGACAGAAGAAAATGCAAACATGATCTAGTTGTTTTCTGCTACGTTAATACAAACAGTGACAGAAAATTACAAATTTTGTGAAAAAAAATATTATTTATTAATACATTTTGCCTTTAAATGTAGTATTGGAACATATATTTCCACTTAAATTAAATTATACATTTTGAATGCTTCTAACGTTTTTTTTTTTTTTTTTTTTTACATTTGACTGCTTTTGTCATTGTGATAATTACATTAAAGCTGATATATTATATATTTGTTTTTGTTTTGTGATAAAAAATTGTACATAATGGTAAGTTTTTATGGAACTTCATGTACTCTGCATAATCTAATAATATCAACAACAATGTATAGTAATATTTACTTATTAATACATTTAACTAAAATATTTTGTTTATATAGCCCCATTGACCTGTTTGCCTATAAAAAAAATTAAAGTTCATGATTGACTTCAATCATTAAAGCATTCTGACCCAATCAGAATCTTGCTGATTCGTATTTTTACAGTTGCAATGCAATAATGACAAATTAACAAGCACTCACACAAATGCACACTTACTTGCACGCTTGCATGCACACACAGTAATGACTGTTTGATGGATAACATGAATCAACAACCTCTATGCAGTAATCACACAAATGTAAACTAGTTTAATGTATTCTCCCCTCATTACCCCACCATGACAGATGTCTGCTATTGTTCATTGTATTTGAAAAATGATCCGACAAGTCTCTTTGATGTAAATCGATACCGCTCCCAAATATGAATATTTCATGTTTTAATAATCAATTGCAACATTGACAGAGATGTAAGAGGCTGTCTGTAATAAAATATAATGCAATTTAATCTCAGAGGCTGCGATGGCTGCGCTGTCATTGAGCAGTGTTCTGATTGGCCCGTGGGCAGTATTGATCACTGTGAGACTGGCAACATGAGCAAGCAAAACTAGCTAGCAAGACAGTTTAACAAGCATGTCCTTTTTTCCCCATGCATGAATCTTATGCATTGTCTTTGAAATGCGAAACTGTGGTGGGACATTGCTGAAAGTACTGTGTAAAGAATACATCAGTTACTTTTATTATTATTTTTTTTTACAGTTGTAGATATTGTAGCATGAACATGGAGTATATCCATTACTTTAATGCTCTAGAAATGGCCTTCATGATGGACAATACCAGTTTAGACCAGAATTAATTTCCATGCAGGTCCAGCCTGGTTTATGAATAATAAATGCAGGTTTATGCTGCCTAGACACTTTTTATTCTGGTTAAATGCAGGTTATACAATTTTATGCTGGTTAAATGTAGGTTTATGCTGGTTGAACATTTTGTATGCTGGCTAAATGCAGGTTTACTAGTTAGGGGTTGGTTTGTGTTATTAGATGCTGCTTTATGTTGGTTTATAATGGTAAGGTGCTGGTTAAAAGTTGGTTTATTCTGGTTAGATGTTGGGTTATGCAAGCCTGTTTTGCTAGTTAGAAGCGTTGGTAAGAATAATTCCCTCAAACATTTCTCATCCTCATGTTAAACATGAATACACCCCCAAAAATATATGGTTCTACTCATAAGAATCTACAAGATGTTTTTTTGTGATTGTTCTGCGCAAGGTTTGTACTGAACAGAGAATCTGCCCATTGTTTTTGAGAGAAAGCCTCCAGGTACTGTAAGTTCTTTGGTTTTTCCCAGTGTGCTCAGCATGTTTGAGCTCTCAGCCACACTGGCTCAGTGATGCTGAGGTCCAGCTTTGCTGCTCAGGACAGCTAAGGCACTCATACACAACTATCATAAAAGGAGGCAACAGATGTCTTGTGGGATATGCTTAAATATCAGTTATGTAGATTCCCCAGCACAGTAAAAATGCAATGCTAAATAATTAGCAGATTCTGCCAGTCAAATGTTAACACATGAGCACAGCTGAACCATCATGATCTCAAATTCTCACATACATCTGAATTTAATTAAAACTATAGCCTTGCTTTAAATAATGAGTGTGTCACTGTATCATATGGTTCTATCTTCTTTCTCATTTCATACACATGTTCTTGAGGCCACTCATAGGATGTGCTCTGTGTTCCGTGAACAGCTGAGGAAAGCGGCACGTTCTTATGTGCATTTATTTTTCATTCTCTCTCTCACTCACACATCCGCACACACACACACACACACACACACACACACACACACACACACACACACACACACACACACACACACACATACACACACACACACACACACACACATACACACACACACACACAGGCCTTGTACAGTGAAAGGCTCGCTGCATCTGCATGTTGATGTATGGTCAGCATTGTCAGTGTAAAAATCTGCTGGTGCTTCACGCTTCTGTGACTCACTGCTTGTAAAAGAGCCGGAGAGCTGCACAAATCAGGTGTTTTGTGAAAAACACTCACACTTACAATGCATTGCCAGCTAGAAATGTTTTTTCTTCACAGCCCTTTTAACTTCAGTGTAGGTTTAAGTTATAGTCTGCATTAGATTTCAGATTGCCTCCCACTGTGGCATTGCAAATGTTTCTCAGAAGCATATTGTCTTCTCAAACTCATTTGAGAATAGTAGAGAAAAATGCTCTTTGCGCACAAAATTCTTTCTCCTGTTTGTTTGGAATTATTTTTTTCAGCAGGCTATCAAGAAATATGCTCTTGTGTTATTTTTTTCAGTCTGATTGAATGAGTTAATAGGTAAGCAGGGTGCAATTTATTGTTATAAGTATTTTATGTACTTGTACTATAAATTGTGCATTTTCATTTTCCTACATTGTTACAGTTAGATTACATTTGCCATCATCTAATACCCAAAAGTTTTAGTCTTTGAAAAAAAAATTATAATATTAAATGTCAAATAATCTTTAGTAAATCTCACAATGAATATCAATGTTGTGATGCCATTAGAAGCCTTTTTTAATAGAAAAAACAGTGTACAATTTTTATATCAGCCAGTTATTTAAATAATATTAAAAAATAAAGCTCGATTTTTATTCTAATAAAAATGTATTGATTTTTTATAACTAAATTAGTAAATAAATGTGCTTAACGTTTGTACAGTATGTAAAATTATGTATATTTGACTAAACTGATTTGTTACGACTACCTCACTTGTACCTGCTCACTAAACTAATATAAACTAACTAATAATAAACTAATAATCCCTGAACAGGCATTTGAAGGGAACCATGGGAAAGAAACAGAAACCATTCGCCTTATTAGAAGTCAGTGTACCATCAGAATGACTTTGAAACTGATATTTCTTATCAGTAAATAAAAATCTTATTTATTGTTGCTTAATGTGTCTCTGTGCTGTCACATTTTGAGCATTCCACAGGTGGTTCTTGTATTAATGCATATGCTTCTGTGCCTCTTTTTAGACTTTCTTAATGCATTTTTTAGGCTTGTATGCTGCCTCAGATGCATTTTTGTGCCATCCCCCCTCCCTCCAACCCAAAAGTGAAACTATCTATGAGCCTCAGTAGGCCCTGAGACTCCTGAGCTGTAGCACTTTAAGCAGTTAGCACAACTTCCTGCAGTGCAGAGAGTCCCCTGAATGCCCTGCACCTAAAGTGTGATTCAACAGGGCTAAGTGCTTGACATCACATTTACTTGTTCCTGCTCCTCACTGTTCCAGGTGATACTATCTCCCTCTTTGATACCATACATACACACACTCACCATTTTCATCTCCTTCATTCTCTCAAGGTCTCACTTTCTGTCCTGCACAGATATTATACTTTAATATCCCACTTTCTAAAACTTTCTGTTCTGTCTTCACGTTTCCCTTCTGTCCTGCCCTTTCTTCACACATTTCGGCTCTCTCTTACACACTTATGACTTGTGGGAGAGAAAACCCAAGCGAATAAAAAAAGAAAACTTTCATGGTCACACATTGAGGTGCCGAATGGCTGCAGTATGATAATCTGGCTTTAACAAATGAAAATGACGACCCTGAGACGGGGGCGGCTCGCTGTGGCCCATGCGCCCGAGGTCAATGCAGTCTTTTATTTTCCAATTAGCAAAAGAGAGGTGAGTCGCAGCCTGCCGGGGTCTCTCTCCTCCAGCTATAGCTGTTCCTTCCGCTCCCTCATATAATTCCATTCCGTTCTGCGATTTACATGCAAATTACTATTCATTCAGAAGTGAAATTGGGAATGTGCATGCTAATGCTAAGAGACCACCATCATAATCTTTGTTCCCCGTGTCACCTGACTGCGCACACATTGACGGCATGTGAGTGTTTTCTGGCAATGAGAAGAAATTGAAAAACCTTTAAAAGGCCACTTTTTAACTCACACAAATGCACAGCAATAGAAATGATAGAAATCAAAGGTACAGGATGACACTGGACGAGGAAAAAAGCTACCACTTGACTCACTAATTATTATCCACAATTCCTCATTTCTCTCTTTCATCCTTTCTGCAACATCAGATAATGCAACTTGAGAATGACACAATGCTGCCTAATCATGCTTCCTATGTTTAGTAAGTGTGCTATTTGTGTTCTTCCAATGTGTTGTATCTATTCATATAAGTGCCTCCAAGGAATTTGCTAATGATTATTGTTTTGAGTGCAATTCTATAGCATCGTTTCAACAGTGCAGGTCAAAGGTCATGCCCCATACACCAATTAGCCTTCAAAAAGCTCTGGAGCCACACTGTGGATCAATATCTGGATGTATATTATCAAGGCAGACAAGGGAAGGAAAAAGCCTTAAAAATTGTAACATTTACACAGTTCAGCCTTTTCACTTAGTCCTTGGCTTCTCTCTGTGTGTTATTATTTTGTGTGTGTGTGAGTACATACTGTATATATATGTATATATATATATATATATTTATTTTCTATGTGTATATATACACATTTATTCCTGGAAATAACCAGAAATCTTAGTATAAAACTAGTTTTTATTTAAATAATAATAATAAAAAAAGTATTAAAAATGAAGAAACCTTTATGATGTAAAATGTATAAATGTATTTAACAAAATATAATGTTTATTTAGCACTATTTCTGTCACCAATAATAACAATAATAATAATAACCTCTCTCTCTCTCTATACCATAATCTGCTCTTTGAGTGTTGTATCACAGCAGTACTCATCATGCATATTTTATAAGAGTTTTTACTACTGAGTGATGAGGTTGTCTTCCATGTCAAACAGCCATCGGTAGTAGCTCACTCTGTTCTGCGCAGCTGTCAGATTGGTAAGAGGTCTAAATCAGTGTGCACGCAAGAGGGAGAGGGGGTTTCATAAGTAGCATGCTTCAAAGGAAACCGAATGCAAGAGACGCTCGTGTTTAGTTTACTCTTTAAATTTCTAAACAGCACACCTGCATCACCCGAGGCTACTGTGACCTTGGATGGTCTGTTAAAGTTTGAGATGTGTTTGAAACCTGTCATGCTCACAATCTGCCTGTACGTGGACAGAGATTGCAGTTGTTTTAACCTTTCATGATCACGGTTGCTTCCATGCATGTATATGAAAAAATAAAAAAATAAATCTTGCATTGAAAAAATACTTATAGTTTTCAAGGTGAGATCAATAGTACAAAATGGGCAGTGATTTATGCCAGTATGACGGTGATTTTGTTTTACATTTTCTATTAAATAATATTTAAGGACACACTCATTGGCATAATGGTGTATTGATATAACCTCTAGTTGAATGAATTGGAACGAATCTTTTTGAGGAACAAAATAATAAAAAATATTGCAGTAATCAAAACAGATTTTTTTTTTTAAATTCTTGTAAAAAAAGATTCGGTGAAGGTGAGCTCTTGCAACGAAGAGTGAAATATGGACTTTAATTTACGCTTGCATACCCTTGACAAAAGATATTGTTTTCTTTTAAAATTAAATGTGTATTTTAAATTAGGCCTGTTTCAGTCATGAAAGATTCTTTTGAATAATTCAGTGGCTCATAATATTTAAAGACATATTCAATGGCCAATGCATACTGGTGTATGCATTGATATAACCTATGTCCACCAAATGAATCGATGAATGAATCTGAATTAAACTTTTTTGGTGAACAAAATAAAAAAATGCTGATTTAAAATACCCATCTGTTAAGACTCTTCCGAATATGTATTGGTTTTGTAATCAAAGTAATAAACTTAGTCTTATGGCTGGAATACAGCACACAAAGTTTGCCTGGATTTTTATCCCAATTTATAGTCTGGACAAGTTGACTTTTGAAAGTCAAAGCCAGTCTGCAGATTTAAGTCAACATTTAATGAAAAATAGTGTATGATGGTCACAGTCTCTGACTTCTTAGTTTCAGATTATAATTCTATCCAATTGGAGGACATCAAACATTCGATGTCTTGTCTTGAATTAAAAATTATGTCTTGAACTGAATTAAAAAAACAAACATTGTTTTAATTTTTCACGCATCTCCTAGTAACAAGGTACATGTTTCTGCTTGAGTTTGTTGTGTTCAGAACATTATAAGAATCAAAGAGCAGTTCGGTTTTGGGATCAATTTCCAAATCTTATTCATAGATTGATGTTGTAAAACATTTTTGAGCTGTATTACTCTTGTTACTTTCAGAATGACCTTGTAGATGTTTTGAGAATCTCCACAAAACATGTAATTGAATCTGTAAGGTCTTGCAGTGCATTTGCTTTTCTCTATGTCATCCCTTTGTCTCGCTCTTCTCGCTGTTTCTTTTTTCCCCCCTCTCAGACATTTCACCCAAAACAACCATACTGATTGTGATCTTTATAAAAGAAAAGCAAGAGACCCAAAAATGAAGAGAAAGAGAAAAAGGGATGGAGCAAGTGAGAGTGAGTTGAAAGTAATAGACTGGAAGAATCGATTGCGGGGAGCTACAGCAGAAGATATTAGAGAGGAATCATGCTCACCCGCACTCTTCCCCCTGGCTTCTTTTTGTTGTTTTCTTCTAGTTTGGAGACCTCTCTCTTTCCTGTCTTCCTTTCTTTTCCCTTGTCTCTTTCACACTTCCTTCCTTTTCTTCGTTTCCTAAAGTCGGTTTGCATCAGGGACCAATTAAACGCAGCCGACGTCTCTCAGCTCTGAGCCTCTGCTGCACACTTCCTGTCCAAACTGAATCTATAATCGGCTATAATTTGACTGTGTGGACTCCAGTCTAATCTAGTCCCCCAATAAGCATCTTCACCAGTGCCCATTAATTCAGAACAACCTAATGATGCTCCTCACAGTCACACAATTTACTGAACACAATGATTGCTACTGATTGTTTACTCCACCAGCAAACCATAAGAAGCAAAAAGCAATCAATTGCATCTATTAAAATGTTATTTATATTCCAAGGACTGTGTGAACAGGATGTGGGTAGAGATCTGACTAGAGATGGAAATCCTAGATGCTACATTAGCAAATGTTGCTGATTACCATGTTATGTCAGCGCTTCTGCCATATTAGGCAAAACTTGCTTGTAAACATGCTAGAGAATTTACACATTTCATATTACATAAGTGTGTGTACGTATATATGTATTTATATTAGTGCTGTCAATCAATTAAAAAACAACAAATTAATCACACTTTTTTAAGTTAATCGCAATTGATTGCGATTAATCCCACCTAACATTGAAGTTTTTATATATACTTTTAGAATGCAACAATTTCACATAAAATCTTCAAATTAATGTTGAAGCAACATAAATTTTCTGCGCTCGCTTGACTAGCGCCTGTCACTGAGGCGAAGTGGAGTGAGCATCTCCTGCTTGATGTGATCGTAAAGACGTTTTGTGTCTAAATAAATGCTATTCTTTTTTTTAGATTTATTGTTAGTGTTTTACCTTTATTGTGATACAACAGTGGAGAGCTGACAGGAGAGAGAGAGGAGGGCGGGATCGGAAAAGGTCCTCAAGCACGGATTTGAACTCGGGACGCCCATGGCATTATATGTTGGCACACATGCCCACTAGGCTATCGGTGGCGACAAATACTGTAAATGCAATTCTTGTCAAGAAAAAAGAGACGTGAGTGGGGTGATCAACCTTGAAGCCCCTGCATTAACTGCGAAAAATATTTAGGAAAAATTAATTGCTTGTGTTAACATGCTAATTTTGACAGAACTAATTGTATGTGGCATTTGTATGTATTCCATATGTATGATTCTAGCAAGTGTCTGTGAATCTGGGTTGTAAATGCAATGATAGCTGATTTGATCTCAGGTAGGTGGTAGCCATAAATTAAGCTGAATTGGGAGCTAAATTCCTTGTACTGTAGTGCTTTTCAACAAGGTCTTCAACCTTTGATTGCTCTAGTGGGACGTTCATTGCAATTAGTGTACGGTAAGTCAGTTTAGATAAAGTGCGTTTGCTAAACGACAAGTTGTGTATTCTTTATGTAACAGAACCCCATATTTCACTGCATCTTCTGGAGCGTTAGTTGCAAAATGCTTTTTGGTGAGTAATGTTTTGGAAATTCACTTGACATACATGATCCAAGTCGGCGTAGACGAGTTTTGACAACACTGTAGCAGCCTGTCTTTGAACCTTCCCATAAAAATCATAACTTTATCTGTTTGTGCACCTCTTTATCTATTTCCCAGGGGTTCTGCTGCGTTTCACTCCATCATATGGCATTTTCGGAGAGAGATGCGCGTGTAAGAATGTCTGTGTGAAAACAGACACACGTATACACTGATATGAATACACAAATCCACCCACACACGTGCCTTCTCCATCCCTCTCCTCATTTGATCGCTGCAGATTTTAAATTGGTGTCAATCTGCTCTCGCTCTCTCAGCTCCATTTAAGGAGAGAATGATGGGTATGCGAGTAGAGTGTGTGTGCCTGAATGTGCGTTCCCTATCCGTCCTGCTCTTCTTCACCTCTCTTAATTCCACATTACGTTAATGGCGTCTTTTTCTTGCTCAGTAGTGCAGGGCAATCCTGGGAAGAGAGGAGGCCAGCTAATGAAAAGGTAATGACATGCCGTCCACTGTCATAATGGCCAATTATCTCGCTCTCAGATTCCGGCAACACATAGAGTGCTGAGTTCCCACTGTCTGTCTCACCCTGTAGATACTTTAATGAGCACTTAACGTCCCTCTTTTTCTCATTTTGCTCATCATTCAAATGTTTTGGTCTAGTATTGTCATAGCTAGATCTTTGGAGCGATGTGTGTATAAGTGTGTGCGTACCTGTGTGCATGTGTACCTGCTTTAGGACTTACGAGTGTTGGAGGAGGTACATAGATTGCACTTGAGGTAAAGTACCATGTGTTTCATTTGAACATAAGATGGGTTAGAGCTCAGTCTGATATTATTAATCAGCCAGTAATTGTCAGTCAGGGATTGGTTTATTACGAGGTTCTCTGGAATACTTTATTCTGATTGGTTAATTGCGGCATCCTAATATTCATGTCACCCATGGTAACAATACATTAGGCTATATATCAGACCGTTTGTCCAGGTAACTGAAACCGGTACTACTTTTAAACCATGGAATTGCCATCTTGCACCTTCAGGTTTACTTTTTTTTATTGAATATTTTAATGCTTGTTTTATTTAAATACATGTATTTACTTAAAAAAATATATATATATATATATTTTCATAAGTATAAATAAAATAGTGTACTATTTTATTTAATAAAATATGTATTACATTTTTCTATTTTTACGCTTCCTATTGAGCCTTGTCGAGAAATAAAATAAAATTATATACATTTAATTGATAAAAATTATTTAAATGTAAATAAAATAATGTATTCCTTTTGTTGGTTGTAGTCATGCTATATATTATATTATATTATATTATATTAGTGTTTGTCTTAATAATTTGTCTTGTTTGTGTATTATATTGTGTTTGATTTGTACATTGTATTGGGATTTTTTTAAACAAGCTTTAAAATAATATACAGGTAAATTATAAATAATTTCTACTCAAATGTTTTACATCCATAAAGATGATTTGAACTGGCTTGATTGTTAGCACCTGCAACATGATTTATTTCTTCTCAAGCAAGATATATTATACTTTGGAACATGTTGGAGTAAAACTAAAAGTTTCCCAAAATAAAATAAAAAAGAAAGAAAAATGCTTCAGAACAGAGTAAAAATACTTTGTTACTGTCTCCCATTGGGATCTACACAAACTTACCCTGCAGATATACACACAAGTAAATATTAGCATTTTCCCGAACACACTGCAGTTACGATGCCTCCAGGTTTGCACATAGCTGCTCATAAATTTAGATTCTGAGAAGTGAAAAACAGAGAGCAGATAAAGATTGCTGCTCTCAATCACACTGCGTGTGTCTCCTTGAATGTATATGTATGTGTGTGTGAGTTAAGGAGAATGAATGTTTACACACGGCCCTGGTAAACTGCTGTTTTTATGGCATTTTGCTCTTGGAGGCGCAGGCGCAGTCAAACCTAGCCCTCCGGCTGCTGCTCTGTTATTACACTGCGGCGGCTGCCGTCGCATCTTCATAGACCCCAGCGCACAGCTGAGAATTCAGCTTAACCACATCAGGCCATTAAAACACACCTATAACTGACTAATAGTGGCCATTACAAGTATCCTTTGGACGGGTAAAATAATAGCATCTATAAATCAGCGCTTACTGTGACATTCCATGCCTGTGGTGAACAATCTAGGGAAAAAAGCTAAGAGAAAGAGAAAAGAATAATAATCACTGGCCTCTGTAAATATCAGGCACTTGTAATTTTGCCCATGTTTGATTACTTTACACATCATACTGCCTCCAGGCCTAATAATAATTAATCAGCTTGATTACAAAGTGGCGACTGTAGTGTTCATGATCCCCTTGTGTGGCAGAAAATGGCACATATGAATCCATCCTGACCATGCAGAGTCTGAGATCTTTCCAGTTTTAAATGAAGCTTCCTCAGCTGCAGAGAAGTCAATACTGCCCATAGCTTGTCTCATTCCGCATCACGCCGATGCAATTTGCAGAGACAATTTAAATGTCAGAGGCACACAGCATGGCCAAAACCACTTCGGTAATGTCATTAGAATCGAGTGAGCTGCCGCAGTGCATCTCTGTAGTATGGAAGGTGAGGGACATGACCCCGCTCCAGGTGTCTGCTACTGTAAGGCTGCATTGCTTCGTTTCCCTTCGGCCGACATTTTTTATTTTTATTTTTAGTCTAGGAGAAGAGGTCAGGAAGTTGTCTGAGAAAAGTTTACCCAGGCAAAAGTTAGATTGGGCTGGATGGCCTCTGACATAATGTGGAAAATTGTAAAGTGAACATGTTCCTGTAATTGCTTGTTGAGGAATGCCAGCAACTCTGGATTGATAGCAACAGTGCCAAACCAAGATGGTCTGGTTGTATCATTAGTGGCAGGGTTGTCGTCATGGCATTTAAATTAAAACTGACCACACAACACAAGAAGTAGTTGTGTTTATCTGTATGTCAGTGTATCTATCTATTGTTTGTTGTTCTATCTCGTTTTACCCTTAGATCATTCTATCTGCCGTTCTCTCTAGTTCATATGTCTGTCAGTTGTTCTGTATATAGATCTGTGTTTAGCTTCATCATTGTAGTTATCATGCTAGTTCTCTGTTTCATTCTTTTATTCTATCTGGAATATAAACTTCAAGGCTTTTCTAAAAAAAAAACCAAAAAAAAAACCAACAACTTAGATTTGACAAATTTGCTTTACCATTTAACCGTTTTATACAAATTTATTTGAATTTGGATTAATTTAAATTCCAATTTTACATTTAAATTTAGTGTAAAATTCAACTAAATTAATTCAAATTTGGGAATTGATTTGGATTGTGAAAGTCATCCTCAGTTAAATTCTGAATGGTCCATTTTCAACCCCCCCCCTATAAAAAAAACCCACACACACAGAGAATTACTAGAGGCAACAGCAGTAATCAAAAGATTAACATTAATGCACAAAGCAAGAACACCTGCACAAAATACAAGACAAACGGTATTTATTTGGGTGAATACAGCATAGCTTACAATATTACATACATTTAAAGTCGTTTAACAATCATTTTAGACATAAAAATGTAACATTTAAAAGTAGCATTTCAATTTAAGTGTGTTCAACCGTTCTTTGTAATTGCTTTTCACCGAAATAGTGCTAAATCTCGTGCCAGTGTGTCACCGAAATCTGAGCCGGTGATGGCTACTCTAGAACATATTTTAACATCAAATTAAATTAAACTCAGTACTATAACAAATAAAACCAATTTATGTTATGCAAGGCAAAAGGCATTTCAATTAAATTAAGTGACTTCTGCTGACGCAGCTGACTGACATCTCGTCCTTATGTTGAGTTGCGTAATACAATTTACAACACAGTAATAACTTTATAAATTAAATAAAATGTAAACAAACCTTTAGTTCGCTGAAGAAGTGCACCAAATCGGCAGCGCTGGTAACCACTCTCTCCTATAGTGGACATAAAAAGCCTGCACTCTGACTGTAACTCAGCAGCTGGGTTGTTTCATTGGAGACAGGCTCAACCCAGCGGTTGGGTAGAAAAAAAAATAACTCCGCATTAAAAATGACCCAGCAACTTACAGAAAAACAACCCACAGTGGCGTGTCTGAAGGGGTGGCACCGGCCCCCCACAAAATATGCTTTGCCCCCCATGTGCTCGAAGACCTTTGTTGGATGCCCGTGGTCTTTGGGTCCTGCACAACACTGCATCACTCATTGGCATGACAACACTGCATCACTCATTGGCATGATTCTGTCATTGACATTACTAAATGGGCCCAGGAATACTTCCAGAATCCACTGTCAGTAAACACAATCCACCGTGCCATCTGCAGATGCCAACTAAAGCTCTATCATGCAAAAAGGAATCCATATGTGAATATGGTCCAGAAGCGCTGTCATGTCCTATGGGCCAAGGCCTAGAGATTGGCATGGTTTTATTTCAGTTAGCCTAATAGCTGGTTTGATTTGCATTGAGAGGTGATCTTATGGAAAGTACTCCATGCCAATCTCTAGGTATGGTGAAGGCTATGTGATGATGTGGGGCTATTTTAATTCCAAAAGCCAAGGGAACTTTATCAGGATGCATAGTATCCTGGATCCATGAAGTAACTGGCCTTTAAAAATAAAAATCTGCCTGCCTCTATGGGAATTTAACATAGGGGTGCCCAAACTTATGCACCCTGCATTTTAAGGAAGAACATTTATTTATTTACGATACATTATTCATTCACAAAGAAAATTGGTGTCCTTAAAGGTAGTATTTTTCCCAATTTTTTTAATTAAGGCATTAAGTTGAAGATGATTTTTTATTCCTCTTTTTAGTCAACTTTAGCATGGGTGCCTAAACTTATGCATAGCACTGTATATATACAGTGGTGTGAAAAAGTGTTGGCCCCCTTCCTGATTTTTTATTTTATTGCATGTCTGTCACACTTTAATGTTTCAGATCATCAAACAAATTTAAATATTAATCAATGATAACACAAGTAAACACAACATGCAGTTTTAGGCCCCGTCCACACGAAGACGGGTTTCTCTGTATACGCATACATTTTTTACCGTATAGGCGTTTCGTCCACACGAAACCGGCGTTTTCGAAGAGTGAAACCGATCATTTTTGAAACCGGGTCCCAGGGTGGATAAATTTGAAAACGCCGGTTTCATGTTTTCATGTGGACGGCGAATCCGTATATTTTCTGAAACGATGACGTCATCAGCCCACGTCTCGCCCCTAATCAGACACCGCTACGTCACATAACAGCGACAACAACAACAACAATGTCAGACTACGTGCCTGTGTTCATGCTGCAGAACCTACTGAGCTCATTAGTTTTATTAAAGCAAAATCTTCTGCTTTGTGTGTTAGTTTATATTCAGCGCGCAAGGTTTACGCACATGGTCCAAGTCTTCTCTGTTTTTATGTGTATCTCTGTGGCAGAATTACAGCGCCACATATTGGTCTGGCATGTATACTACATCGTTTTCAGTCGGTTTCAGTGATTCCGTGTGGACGCAGATATTTCCTGAGACGCAGAGGTGTCAGGTAACGAAGTACAAATACTTCGTTACCTTACTTAAGTAGAAATTTTGGGTATCTATACTTTACTGGAGTAATTATTTTTCAGCCGACTTTTTACTTCTATTCCTTACATTTTCACGCAATTATCTGTACTTTCTACTCCTTACATTTTAAAAATAGCCTCGTTACTCCTATTTAATTTCGGCTCGTTTTCATTCCGGCTTGTCATCGTCATGGGCACTGCTAGGTCATTTTTAGGGGGGCTCTAGCACCCCTAAATTTCTGCTCAGCCCCCCTAAAAATCTTGCGATTCTTCCCCTTTAAATTTCAAAGGCAGCAGACTTCGGCTCTTCCCATCTTCCCATCTTCCCATCTTTCTGCGCGTTCTTTAATCCACAGACTGCGGTGGCGCAGAGGAGAGGACAAGGTGTATTTATCGATAGATTGTTATAATATCTATATCTGTGCAGTTCTTTGTCTTAAATACAGTTTACAAAAAGTCATGGGAGAGCAATCGGTTTCCAATCTTCTGTAAAGTTTTCGCTGCATTCACCAATCATCACACCACAGCTGTTTCCTTCAGCGAAAGCCCTTAACACATTATTATTACAGTGCATGTGGCATTAACTACCATACAGTTATGCATAGAAGTGATTAAAGACAGTGATAGACAGCACTCAGTCAGTGCACTCATTTTAATTGCATATCAGAGTGATTGACAGAGATTGAAACATTGTGTGTCCTTCTCACAGACTGCTTCAGTTTTGCGGGTTTTTTTTTACTTTTAAAAGTTAATCACAGCACCCACATAGTTTAATCCATTGTCCAGCCTTATAGCTGTGTTGTTTATATTGCTAATATGGAAAGTCAGTGTAAGTTTAAAGTGATATGATGTTTTATGTTTACAATTTTCTGTTTGTACTTGAGCATAGAAAAAGATTTGTACTAGTAATGCAAACAGTAACATTTTTGGTTTGTACAGTAAACAGGTGTGTGTGTGTGTGTGTGTGTGTGTGAGATCAGGTAGACTTGTATTTGGCTTGTACTCGGATGTTATACCCATCTATGCAATACAGTGGAATACTGCAATAAGTTTAGTATACCATCCTACCCTATTAATACATTTTTTTGTAAATATATATATATTTTTTTTATTATACCATCATTGGGGGCTGAGCCCCCCTAAAATGAAAATCCTAGCATCGCCCTTGGTCATCGCTCAAAAAAAAATAAAAATAAAATAAAAACCTATCCAGATAAATCGCGCCATCCGGATAGAGTGAATTGTGGTTGGATGAGAATATAAACCTATACCATTCCGACACCCTATTGGTTTGTACGCGATCCATCGCACCTGCACATGACACAAATCACGTCATACTCAAATAAGATTATTTCTTAAAAGTTATTATTTCTCCACTACTGGCTCATTTATCAAACGGGTGCTTTCTCTTCGTCCGTTACCCTCACAGATTCCTGCAGCTAAGCTTGGATGTACATTTACATTCCAATAAAGGTTATTGATGACATGCCTCTGAAGTTTGACTTTTTGCACCATTACAATACTTACAGGCAACTAGTCATCATATCTTCCGCTCCATGAAACACGTTAATGCTCAGTAGTACACATATATGTTTTTTTAATGTATTTGCATTGTACTAAAATGCGTTCATTTTCAGTGGGCACATATCCGGCTGAAACAGGTAGCCTAGTGCATCCCACATTATTCAACATTAACATTTTAATATAACATTATAGTCATTATGGCCTTTAGAAAAAATTTTTGTGGAGGAGGTGGGGTAGTGCACAATAGGCCCCTGTGCCGCGGCCTAAGCTTTTGTCCTTAATGGCATTTTTTTTCCCTTCCATTACTTTTACTTTTATACTTTAAGTAGTTTTGAAACCAGTACTTTTACACTTTTACTTGAGCAAAAAACTTGAGTTGATACTTCAACTTCTACAGAAGTCTTTTTAAACCCTAGTATCTATACTTCTACTTGAGTAATGAATGTGAATACTTTTGACACCACTGCTGAGACGACTCCGTGTTTACGGAATTTGAGGCAAAAAAAAAGATCGGATACGGAGAAACCCATCTTCGTGTCGACGTAGCCTTAAAATGAAGGTTTTTTTTTATGAAGGGAAAACAAAATCCAAAAGTAATTAAGATCTATCAGTCTGGAAACGGTTATAAAGCGATTTCTAAAGCTTTGGGACTCCAGCGAACCACAGTGAGAGCCATTATCCACAAATGGCGAAAACATGGAACAGTGGTGAACCTTCCCAGGAGTGGCCGGCCGACCAAAATTACCGCAAGAGCGCAGCGACGACTCATCCAAAAGGTCACAAAAGACCCCACAACAACATCTAAAGAACTGCAGGCCTCACTTGCCTCAGTTAAGGTCAGTGTTCATGACTCCACCATAAGAAAGAGAAAAATGCCCTGCATGGTAGAGTTCCAAGACGAAAACCGCTGCTGAGCAAAAAAAAACATAAAGGCTCGTCTCAGTTTTGCCAGAAAACAAATTGATGATCCCCAACACTTTTGGGAAAATACTCTGTGGACTGACGAGACAAAAGTTGAACTTTTTGGAAGGTGTGTGTCCCATTACATCTGGCGTAAAAGTAACAGCATTTCAGAAAAAGAACATCATACCAACAGTAAAATATGGTGGTGGTATTGTGATGGTCTGGGGCTGTTTTGCTGCTTCAGGACCTGGAAGACTTTCTGTGATAAATGGAACCATGAATTCAGCTGTCTACCAAAACATCCTGAAGGACAATGTCCGGCCATCTGTTCGTGACCTCAAGCTGAAGTGAACTTGGGTTCTTCAGCAGGACAATGATCCAAAACACACCAGCAAATCCACCTCCGAATGGCTGAAGAAAAACAAAACGAAGACTTTGGAGTGGCCTAGTCAAAGTCCTGACCCGAATCCTATTGAGATGCTGTGGCATGACCTTAAAAAGGCGGTTCATGCTCGAAAACCCTCCAATGTGGCTGAATTACAACAATTCTGCCAAGATGAGTGGGCCAAAATTCCTCCACAGCGCTGTAGCAGACTCATTGCAAGTTATCGCAAACGCTTGATTGCAGTTGTTGCTGCTAAGGGTGGCCCAACCAGTTATTAGGTTCAGGGGGCAAGCACTTTTTCACACAGGGCCATGTGGGTTTGGATTCAGTTTTCCCTTCATAATAAAAAACGTAATTCAAAAATGGCATGTTGTGTTTACTTGTGTTATCTTTGATTAATATTTAAATTTGTTTGATGATCTGAAACATTAAAGTGTGACAAACATGCAAAAAAAAAAAAAAATCAGGAAGGGGGCCAACACTTTTTCACACCACTGTATATATATATATATATATATATATATATATATATATATATATATATATATATATATATATATAATTTATTTATTTATTTTTTAAATACGTTAATGTATGTTGAAAGCTCCTTAGAGTTTGTGCTTAGTTGTGTTATTCAGTAGCGATGCACCAGCATATAATACAAATCATTATGTTACATTTCTTCCTGTTGTTTCAAAGATTAAAGGCACAATCACTTTTTTTTTGTTCAATTGTTTGGTATCCAGCACAAAAACGCAGAATATTCTAAGACAGAACACACACACACACACACGCATGCACGCACGCACGCACGCACACACACACACACACACACACACACACACACACACACACAGTCTGTTTGGACAATAAAAGAAGTTGAGAACAATTATTGTCTGTTCCATGGTTTTTATGGTTTTTCACTTGTGTTGGGATACATGACTTTTCCCATGGGCCCCCCTGACTGGTTCTTGGTCCCCCCTGTGCCACCCCATTAAAAAAATTCTAGAATCGCCCCAGACTACTCAGCACCTGTGTAAAAATATTAAGAACAACCCCAAAAAATCACCCAACGGGTTGATCCCAGCATTTGGGCTAAAAAAAATAACCCAGCATTTTTTAGAGTGAAGGCATGGTGTTTTCTGGAAAGAAGCAATCGACTGCATTCTTGCATAAAGAAAAACCGCGACATTGTGTGTGTGAAAATATAAAATTATAAAATAAACTGTTATATTTTTTGTTTGCACGCTCTGATGTAATCACGCCCAACACACATTAGCAGCATGGTGGAACAAGTGAAGGAGATGCTTCATTGCCCTTGTGGCATGTGCAAGTGACGATTCTCTATCAACCAATCATCATTCTGCAGTGAGTCTAGCTCCACCCTTTAGGTACCGGACTACTGTGCTAGGTACCCCAACAGAAGGGTCCCAAAAAGTGGTACGGTACGGTTCACAACTTCTGAAAATAGAAATGGAAATAATTGCATATCGTACTGTTCTAAGCCATACCGCTTGGTGGAAACGAGCCGTCAGTAACGAACCTCATTACTAGAACGTGAGAATTGAATCTGCAAAAAGTCTACAGAAGAACTTTCGGGAGCATCTAAAAACAAGCTTTGATGTGTTCTACCATTCCTTGATTTACTCCATCACTTCTCACTCTCTCTTTTCATCTCCTCCCTCCAACTATCTCTGTCTTTTCCCTCCGTCCTTCCTCTTCCTCTACTGGTAGCTCTGCATTAGCCTCTCTATAGTGTTTCTGAAATGAGTGCTGGGAGCTGGGGAAGTGCATTAGCTCCCCAGGTTTCTGTGGTATTCTGCCCTGAATACTCAGCTTGTATGTTCAGAGACAGAGCTCTCGTATGTTGAAGAGACCTTTGATCTTCCGGGGTCTCTCCCCAGGTAGATTGCTTGCTGTGTCAGACCCCTTGAAGTTTTAGAGGGGGGTATTATAAGAAGAAAGCCAAATATGAGTTTTGACCAGAATGCTTTCCAGTTTAAGACTTTCCTCAAGCTTACTCAATCCCTGTCCTATCAAAGTTCCTCCTTGCATACTAGGCCGAGGCTAACTAGGGTGCTCAGTAGTTGAAGATTCAAAGAGATAGATTCGTCTTCCTGTCATTCCAATTCAAATTCCAATTTAAATTCCTGTGTGGCCAATTCAGTTCAAATTCACACTCATGAATTGAAAAGGAGCCTCTTGCCGTTAGAATGACATTGAGCAATAACAAACATCAGTGTCCAGTGACTACTCTTCTCCCCCCGCAGATCATCCATCACTTGGTATTCACCATTCACTTGCCTTCATCCTTAATGAACCTCTTTGTTCTGTAAGGAGTTTTCACCCCTTAAATTGTTCGGAGTTGTAGTATTCAAAACAGACCTATTAAAATGTAATGGGGAAAGAGGCTGTTAGCTGTTCCTCATGATATACACTGATGAAACAGTAATTAGTTAAGGTCTGATTAAAGCCTGATTAGTGCCGTAGGGGTGGTGAGCAGCTCTTGTGTTGGGGGCTTTAAGGTCTTTGGGTGAGGCCTTTGGTAATTGATGCTGTCTTTGTAGTGTAATACTTTAATCTGTGTCTGCTTGTTTCTTGGTCTCATCAGGGTGTGTTTTAGCCTGTTAGCACTCACAGATCTCACAGGCCACCGACTCTGCCACTGAGATGGATCTCACGAGCTGTGCATCATTCATATTTCTTACATGTCAGAGTGATTATATCCACAGCCCCTGGGTGAGGAACATGACACAGCAACAGGACCATTAGGTCATTGGTTTGAAGCCTTTAGCTGACTGGCTTAGCATAATAAATATTTAAAGAGAAAAAGAGGCAGATAATGAAATTAATGCAGTGTCAGAAATGTAGATACAGGTAGATGTTTCAAATCTCATTTGACTTTTTGGTCCGTAGGCTATCCTTAACAGAGGCAAGAAGGTACCGAGCCCTGACTTGCTTGAAAATTGGCTTTGTTGACTTTGACTAGGTTCGCCTTTGATAAATCTGGACAAGCCACGTGAGGTTTGTTCCTACATTGTATTTTCAGGACCTTTAACCAAAGGTTAGTTTAACACCATGTTGTACCTCAGGCAGTAGTTCTCAAAAGCTTGCCTCAAGCTTCTTGGGGAGAACTTGAAGTACTTAGGAGGGTTTTAACTCACATTTGGCCAAAGTCTATTATACTCTTTTTTCTATCTCCAAATGCACCTTTCCATTTTTTTCATTTATTATTGATTGGAATAACCTTCTCTAAGGTGATGCAGTGTTTTTGGGGAGTTTACTAGCATATCCGTTTCATACAGTACAGCTTGTTAGACAATTCAGCTAAATGATGTTTTATTAACAAAGTTCGGGAGGAGCACGTCAGATACTTAGCCTAATTAACACAAGTGGTGCGCAATCAAGTCAATCAACTCACGGACATAAATACAGCTGACATACCTCCACTCATTTGACGGTCTATCAGCATCCCTCCACCACCCCTTCTCCACCAATATCACTAAGTTCTCACCATACCACGGGGGGATACTCTGGGTTCGGGCCATTCCCGAGCTCAGAGCCCTTCCCCAGGACAGCACGGCAACTACGTATTACCATACTCGCCAAATACGCATTACGTAACTCGTGCTAAATATATGTAAGTGTGAACTCGTGAAAAGACAACTAAACCTCTTGAAAATTGCAATTGATGGCTAGATATGAGGTTACAGCTTGTCATCTGTAACACTGATCAGTCATTGTTTTCTGACCACTGTAAATGTTCTGGGAAAGTTACTAGAGAACAATTATTTAATGTTCTGTTTACATTATTTTCAAAAACAAAACAGATGAGAACCATAGAGTAACATAAAGGAAATGTTGTGTATTTGCATGCAGCAGCATGGATGTCCTAGCTAACATTGCACAGCCACTCAAGTAAGTTCAACCTTCAACCTTTAATCAACCTTCAAGAAAGCTTGGTTGATTATGATGTTTGGCTACACTTCCTCTACACCATTCCCAAATTTCCCTGATCTCATGAAGAGTCTTTATTTGTGGCAATTCTCCTTGCTCACAGTTTGGTTTTAGGGAGGAAAGTGACGGATATGCTGTTTGACGGTTCAGTTTTGTAACCTTTAAGAACGGTCTAAGAATAAATGTCCTGATAAACATTTTGTGATGGCTCACTGCTTGTTTTACCTTGAAATCCAGACAGCCCTGCAGCATAGAAAGGTCAGTATCCTTCCATGTGGTGCTAATTACAAAGCTCATTGGCAGACAGGGGTCTCTTTCTCTCTGAACTCTTCAAGATGAGGGGATCCGACTGTGTGTTGGGTCTACCACGTTGTCTTTGTTCATGGCTTGTTTGAACACAGCAAGTGAATGTGCCCTAATAGGGAAAGGTGCTATATTCAATTATTAGCCGTTTCCTAGCGTCCACCAGACTTGCACTGCTTTTGTGGGAAGGTTTATTTATGGTTATGAAAAACATAATCCTAAAATTAGCCATTATTTAATATTCATCTTTTTAGTTCTTTTTAGGTTGTCACAAAAAACAAACTTCCATGCAGTGTTGTTTATGGTTAATCTAATCTAAACCTAAAAAAGAATGTTCTTTAAACATTTCCCTAATGTCGGTGTATGTAGGGCCCTATGGAAACGTGGATTGAATTTGTCAAATTTTGGATGGATATATCAAAAGGCGAGTACACTTAAATCAAAATGCAATATGGATTAGTGTTTGTTAATATTAAGCCACAAAAATACAATTTAAATATGAATTCTGCATGTTCTGCGTGTCTCTCTTAAATGAATGCCGCAGATCGTCTCGGGTTACGTATGTAACCCTGGTTCCCTGAAGGGAACGAGACGCTGTGTCGAAAGCGATAGGGGAATGCCTCCAGCGTGACCGCGCTCTGACCAGAGTGTAATCTGTCCAATGGATGGGTGAGACGTCATAGGCGGGTGACGTCACTGACCGGGAAACATAAAAGCATGTTCTAGGAATGAAGCAACCGCTTGCAGGGATACAGGAAGTATGGCCTCGAGACGCAGCGTCTTGTTTCCTTCAGGGAACCAGGGTTACATACGTAACCCGAGACGTTCCCTTCCAGGAACTCGAGCTGCGTCGAAAGCGCTAGGGGAACAAGATGCCCACGCCACCAGACTTCCAAGTACCTGCACTGTGTGTATCACTAGGAGCACAGCGAGGGCGAAAGAACAGAAGAGCCCGGAGTGGCCCTAAGATCAAGGACATAGAACCGAACAAAGGTGAGGGGCGTGGACCAACCCGTAGCATTGCAGATATCCTGCATCAAAACCCCTGCCAGAAGGGCCTTGGAGGGCCACCATACTCCTGAGGATTCATAAGCAGATAAATAGTATCCACAATCCACAGACTATGGGTCTGCTTAGAAGCAGGCAGACCCTGCTTGGCACATACAATTAAGCTTCTGGTCGGGCTCCCCAAAGGGAGGAGGACTGAAGGCCTGCAGCATGACAGGCCGTGGTATAGAAGAGGGGGACCTAGGAAATAACCCGCTCGAGGGTAGAAAACGCTTTGGCCAGACCAGGGGCAAAGACGAGAAAAGAAGGGGCCATGAAGGGCCTGCAAATACCCACTCTTTTAAGAGAAGATATCGCCAAAAGGAAGGAAGTCTCAAAGTGAGAATGCGATCAAAAATCTCTTCAATAGGCTCGAATGGAGGTTACAGAGAGCTTCTAAAACCACAGCCAGGTCCTCGTAGGGACACGTCGTACAGGAGGCCTCAGCCTCAGTGCACCGTGGAGGAAATATGTAACTGGGGGTGTCGACCCACTGTAAGGCCACCGAGAAGGGCATGGTAGGCCGATAAAGCCGCCACGTAAACCTTCAGGGTGGAGTGAGTTACCCCTGCGGAGAAACGGGCCTGCAGGACCTCCAGCACTGTACCAAACGGGCAGTTAACTGGGTCACGGTGGCGGTCTCCGCACCAAGAAGTGAAATATTTTCACTTCAGGGCATACAGTTTCCTCGTAGAGGGAGCTCTGAATTGGAGGATGGTCTCAGCAACCTCGGTTGAGAGACCAGAAGCTATGAGCTGCGCCCCCTCAGAGGCCACAGCCACAGCTTCCACAACTCTGGGCGGGGGTGATAGGATAGTGCCCCCGCCTGTGAGAGGAGATCTCTCCTGACGGGAATCTCCCACGGAGAGCCATCGAGGAGAGAAATCGGGTCCGAGAACCATACTCGGCCCGGCCAGAACGGTGCTACCAAAAGTAGGCTGACCTCGTCCTGGCGCACTCTCGCCAGAACTCCCGGAAGCAGAGCGATCGGGGAAAATGTACAGACGAAGCCTCGGCCAAGTCTGTACCATAGCGTTCAGTCCAAAGGAGCTGGAGGAACTAGAGGGGCAAGTGCTGACTCTTGAGTCGCAAAGCCAAAAAATTTCCACATCTGCTTTACCACCACGGGTGAAGCATCCATTCCCCGGGCCTCGGTCCCTGCCTCGACAGGATGTCTGCTCCCACATTGAGATACCCAGGGATGAAGATGGCTCTGAGCGAGCGAAGTTTGCCCTGGGACCACACAAGGATCTGGTGCGCCAGCTTGTACAAGGGGCCATAACGCGGTGCGCACCAACACATGGTGATCTCTTAGGTCTGGGAGAAATTGCTTGAGTGCACGAAACACGGCCAACATTTCCAAACGATTGATATGCCACGATAGATGGCGACCGCTCCACAGACTGCGGGTAGGTTGGCCACTCATGACCGCTCCCCAACCGGTGAGGGATGCGTCCGTCGCTAGCATTACGCGGTGACAAGAAGCTCCCAGCACCGGGCCCTGAAACAAGAACCAAGCTTGGCTCCACATGTCTAAGGCACATAGGCATCGCCGCGTGACCTTGAATATGCGAAGCGGGTTTCCCCTCGGGGAGAACCCCTTGGTCTTGAGCCACCATTGTAGGGGTCTCATGTACAGCAGGCCAAAAGTTATCACGTTGGATGCAGCTGCCATGAGCCCCAGCAGTTTCTGAAACTGTTTGACAGTGAGTGACTGGCCCTCTTTCACTCTCTTGAGTGAGGTGAGGATACGTGCCTGCATCGTGGTCGAATCCCACACCACGCAAAGATAAGTGGTTCTCTATACTGGAGAAAACACACTTTCTTGGTGTTCAGTCTCAACCCCTTCATGTGCGCGAGAACGACATCTCGATGCCGAATCGCCACCTGCTCTGATCGAGCTAGAATCAACCAATCGTTGATGTAAAAGTGCGGGGTGAGAGTGCAAGGCCAACGGGAAGAACCCGATATTGGTAAGCTTTGCCCCCAAAAGCAAACCTCAGGGACTTCCCGTGAGAGGGAAGGATGGAGACGTGAAATATGTGTCCTCAGATCTATCATGACAAACCAGTCCTCGAACTTGGCCTGAGATACAACTGAAGAGTGTAAGCACCCTGAACTTCAGTCACATGACTGAGCGGTTCAACTGACGCAGATCTACCATCCTTCTTTGGAACAATGAAGTACCGGCTGTAGAACCCGGACTCTCTTAGACTTAAGAGCGGTCCGCAGATCCGGCTTAGCCTTAGAGGTCCCCGACTCAGAACGCTTGCCCCCAAGAGTAGCCACGCTCTGTTTAGTGCCTCTCTGAAGAGGGGCTGGCACACGGCAAGGGCTGCTCCCGCCCAGCAGCCCCCTGAGCTAGAGATAGGCGAGGGAGAAACCACTGAAACGCCGCCGCTTGTCTACGAGCCTCCTGGTACCTGATAACGATGTAATTGACGGCGTCGCTGAACAGGCCAGAAGGCGCAAGCGGGGCGTCCATGAGGAAAACCCTATCCCCCTCCTTGTGGGGAGAAGCACAATCAGCCCCCTTTTGTAATTTTTTTATTTTTTTTGAGCTGACTGCGCGCCGTTCTCATTCATAATATGCTTGTGCAAACACTGTTTCATTGTTTACACAATGTACACCTCCTCGGAGGAAGACAGGTCTTAGGGAAGGGAAGAAGATAGGGGCTCGCCTGTCTTCATTCCACACTAGTGATAGCTCACTTCAGAGAGCAAGCACAAAACGGGCAGTCAGCTCCCTTGAGAGCTGAATCTGCGTGCTCTACTGGTCAAACACGCAGACCAACAGACTGCGTGTATCCCCAGCAGTGATAAAACTTGTGCAGGGAGCTACACACAGCCCGTAATGCGATCTGCTATCGCCCAAGTGCTTGCACATATTGCTGGAGCCAAATTCAAGTGATTGTGCTAGGACAAATAACACTAAATAAGACTCACAACACAAAAGACAGACACACAGACAGAGTAGCGGTTGCTGAATGACAAAAAGCAAACGCCGGCTCCACCGCACGTGCTTTTATGCTTCCCGGTCGGTGACGTCACCCGCCTATGACGTCTTGCCTATCCATTGGACAGATTACACTCTGGTCAGAGCGCGGTCACGCTGGGGACGTTCCCCTAGCGCTTTCGACGCAGCTCGAGTTCCTGGAAGGGAAGCGTGGTTTCGTTTACTACACACATAATGAAGCACCTGTGATGCTCGCTGTGTTTTCAGCCTCTGCCACCTCAATATATGAGTGAATGAACACAATAACATAATCTCTAGAACTGCTCTGAGAGTCACTTCATGAGCATTTTACCATTTCTTTTGAGAAGAACTATCATCATATTAAAGGTCATCCCAACAACCTGTCACAGTAAAAGTTTGGTTTTAAAAAAAAACTTGAGGAAACAGTGACATAAATATTACTTAATATAATGATAGTATTACTGCTAATACAATTCTTAATAAAACATTATTTTCAAAACAATGTTTACTAGAAAAAATATTTATCAGAATTTATTTAGCTGAAAAATATAAATACACAATACAGTATTTCTGGAAAAAAAGAAAGAAATAAAATAATTTTTTTTTTTATAAAATAAATTAATTAGAGATGCTTATGATTATTAATATTTAATGAAACCATTAATGAAAACAAAATTTGTTAAAAAATAAATCGGAATTTGAGAGAAAAATAAAACATATTTCAAAGGGGCCTTGAAAATGTAATTAATGTTTAATATTGTAAGTTTCATTATCTCAATTAATTAGACATGCTTTTTGATGAATACAATTGAATTTAAACATTAAAAAAAGATGGAACTGAAAAAAAATCATAGGGCCTTATGAGAACATTGGTTCCTATGGGAACCAATTCCTAATGTTTTGCGTTTGCTGGTTTCCTATGGATCTGCTTGTCTGTAGTTTATGTGCTAACCATTAACCTTCAAGTTGGTTGTACATTTGTAAGTATACAGTATCTTTTTTTATTTTAAAACTCTTGCCACACTTGAAAGAGTGTGTGTTCCCTTTCAAGGGAACTCGAACTGCGTCCTCTAGAGGTCGCTATGGGGAACTCAATCTACGTGACCCGTGTCTGAAGCATATATACAAAAACACCAAATTTTGGCCGGCGACAGCCTATGACGTCACTCCCGGTGCGACCATAGTATAAGAGGGCGCCGGGAGAAAGCATCATCCTCTTCTTCGTCTTCAATGACTGTTTGTTTGAAGCGTGCACCTTACAAGATAAGTATGGTTTACTTTTGTAATGCGAGCACTAGCAAGGCGTTAAGAGATGTGTGCATCCGTATCTGATGCTTGATGACTCACATGATCTTGCGTCTTTTTGTTTGCGCGCTGCGCGTACTGCGAGCGTTTTTCTAAAAGCTCTGCTCTCGTCTGTCTCCCTTTTTGAGGAAAGAGGGGCAGCCGTCTGCTTCCCGCGGTTCAGGACCCTCCGCTGCTGAAGCACGGAGGAAAATGAGCTCATGGGGTTTGCAGGTGGTTCTCACCAATGCGTTATAGAAGGGGTTTTCCTTCTCGCGCTGGTCAGTCGCGAGCGAGGGCGAGCTGTTGGATGACAATGACGCGATTTCGCTGACGTCATCTGAAAAAAAAAACCGCTGGAATGGCAATGCATACGCTGCGCAGCAGCAGGTCAGGCTGCCGCCTCATTACACACTATGAAAAAAAAGGCAGTGTTTCAGGCATACCAGGCTGATCTGTTGAAAGACCTGGATAAAAGGTTTGTAAATATATATAATATTTATTTAATATATATATATATATATACCTGAATGAGGTTGAAGGCGTGTTCAGCGGCTTTTAAAAACCTTCATTTTAAATGAGAAGGTCCAGGTTTGAGCCCAAACAGCGCAGGGGTCCTGGCCCATCCCGATCTGAGGATCAGAGATGGGCACAGAAGGCTAGTGTCGCAACTCGCGCCCTTCCCCGCCTGCGGGTAGGGTTTCAAGGGTGGCGCGGGTCAAAGAGAGGTAGCAAGACCTGAGGGAGGTGGTCCGGACGGGGCGTTGCAACGCTCTCGGCCAGGGTAAGAGTTGAACATCTCTCCTTCCCTCAGGGGGCCTGTACATCTAAAGCCCTCATCTTCCCCTCTCTAATTCCCCTTCAACCTCAGTTTTCTACCACCTGACTGAGGTTAGGTGAGCACCTAAACCTGCGCCCTTATTTCAGCCCCTACACTGGACTGTTCTTCTGCGCGGGATCCATGGATGGGTGAGTACAATGCTTTGGCTCTGAGGAGCAGCATTTTCTAAGTCTGGCCCTTTTGTTCTTCAAACGAGGCCATAATAGGCGCATGAGGTTTAGCTTAGAACTGCCCACCCTTATTAGGGTTTTAAGTAGCAGTTTCCCTGAGCCCTTGTTGCCTTCTGTTCAATTACCCTGATACTTTTTCCAGCAGCTCGTTCGGGTTGTTAGGTATCCCTCTAGGTCGAGCTGGCTTTGCTCCCCTCGCCTAGAATGTGGAGGATTATTTATGAGCATGCCGCTCCCTCCTGAGTGTCTGAGCTCTCATGCTAAGAATAGATTCTCCGCTCTCTAGAGCTTTATCATGGTAGAGCTAGTTTTTGCTCCCCTCACTGTTGAGGGTCACCTTGAGTATACTGCTCTCGTATGAGCGTGTGAGTTCCCTCTTTTTTTCTGTAAGTAGAGTTCCGCTCCCAGAGCTGTTTTACTTAACAACCTGCTCCTCGTTGCTGCTGTACCCCTCCGAGCTCTACCCTGTTAGTTGAGCTGGCATTGCTCCCCTCGCTATAGAGGGTTGCCTATGAGCATGCCGCTCCCTGCTGAGCGTCTGAGTTTCCTCTCATATGAGAGTCGAGTCTCCGCTCCCAGAGCTCTGTTATTCAGAAACCTCAGCACGTCAGGCCTTTCTTTAGGCCTCCTTGTCAGGTTGCTCTCATAATTGGTCGAGCTAGCATTGCTCTCCTCACTTTAGAGGGTTATTTATGAGCATGTTGCTCCCTTTTTGAGCTCTCTTTGTTGGCTGAGCTGGCATCGTTCCCCTTATTTAGAGGGTCACTTATGAGTGTGTCGCTCCCTTCTGAGCGTCTGAGTTCCCTCTCATGTTGAGAGTTAAGTTCTCCGCTCTCCAGAGCTTTTCTTGGTAGAGTTAGCATTGCTCCCCTCATTTTAGAGGGGCATCTATGAACATGCTGCTCCCTCCAGAGAGCATCTGACAATACGATTTCTAAAATCCATATTTGGTAAGTGCTCACGCTAGTCTCTGTGCACTTTTCTAAAAACCACGCTGTGGTAAGAGCGCATACCGAGTGTTTTGCGGTCTTTTCCTAAAATCCTGTATGGTATGGGTTACGCGCTGAGGCTTCGTGCCCATTTTTTGAGTCGGTTAGGCCCGTTTTTCACCTTGGGCCCCACCCTACTTATATGTGCTGAGTATCCTCTCTGTCTTGGTAGAGCAAGCATTGCTCCCCTCATTTTAGAGGGTCGGCTGTGAGCATGCTGCTCCCTCAGGAGCTCTCTTTGCTGGTCGAGATAGCATTGCTCCCCTCTTTTAGAGGGTCACTTTTGAGCATGCCGCTCCCTTATGAGCGTCTGAGTTCCCTCTCATGCTGAGAGTTAAGTTCTCCGCTCTCCAGAGCTCTTTCTTGGTAGAGCTAGCATTGCTCCCCTCACTATGGAGGGTCTCTTATGAGCATGCTGCTCCCTCACGAGCTCTCCTTGTTGGTCGAGCTGGCATTGCTCCTCTCTCGAGAGAGGGTCACCTATGAGCATGCTGCTTCCTCCAGAGAGCATCTGATAGAGAAAAACGTTATTAAAATCCATGTTATGGTAAGTGCACATGCTAGTCTCTGTGCACTTTCTGAAGCCACGCTGTGGTAAGATCGCACACCGAGTGCTTTGCGGTCTTTTCTAAAATCCTGTATGGTATGGGTTACGCGCTGAGGCTTCGTACCATTCTTTGAGTTGGTCAGGCCTCGGTTTTCACCTTAGGCCCCACTCCACTTATGTATGTGCTGAGTATCCTCTCATGCTGAGAGTTGAGTTCTCCGCTCTCCAGAGCTCTGTCTTGGTAGAGCTAGCATTGCTCCCCTCACTATAGAGGGTCACCTATGAGCATGCTGCTCCCTCACGAGCTCTCCTGGTTGGTCGAGCTGGCATTGCTCCCCTCATTATAGAGGGTCACCTATGAGCATGCCGCTCCCTTTTTGAGCGTCTGAGTTTCCTCTCATGGTGAGAGTTAAGTTCTCCGCTCTCCAGAGCTCTGTCTTGGTAGAGCTAGCATTGCTCCCCTCACTATAGAGGGTCACCTTTGAGCATGCTGCTCCCGCACGAGCTCTCCTTGTTGGTCGAGCTGGCACTGCTCCCCTCTTTTTAGAGGGTCACCTATGAGCATGCCGCTCCCTTCTGAGCGTCTAAGTTCCCTCTCATGATGAGAGTTAAATTCTCTGCTCTCCAGAGCTCTGTCTTGGTAGAGCTAGCATTGCTCCCCTCATTTAGAGGGTCACCTATGAGCATGCTGCTCCCTCATGAGCTCTCCCGGTTGTTCGAGCTGGCATTGCTCCCCTCGCTGTAGAGGGTCACCTATGAGCATGCTGCTCCCTCCAGAGCATTTGGAGAATAAAATTTGCAAATCCATGATTATGGTAAGTGCGCACGCTAGTCTCTGTGCACTTTCTGAAAGCCACGCTGTGGTAAGATCGCACACCAAGTGTTTTGCGGTCTTTTCTAAAATCCTGTATGGTATGGGTTACGCGCTGAGGCTTCGTACCCATTTTTTGAGTCGGTCAGGCCCCGGTTCTCACCTTGGGGCCCCACTCTACTTATGTATATGCTGAGCATCCTCTCATGCTGAGAGTTGAGTGCTCCGCTCTCCAGAGCTATGCCTTGGTAGAGCTAGCATTGCTCCCCTCACTATAGAGGGTCACCTATGAGCATGCTGCTCCCTTACGAGCTCTCCTTGTTGGTCGAGCTGGCATTGCTCCCCTCTCTATAGAGGGTCACCTATGAGCATGCCGCTCCCTTTGAGCGTCTGAGTTTCCTCTCATGCTGAGAGTTAAGTTCTCTGCTCTCCAGAGCTCTGTCTTGGTAGAGCTAGCATTGCTCCCCTCATTTTAGAGGGTCACCTATGAGCATGCTGCTCTCCTTGTTGGTCGAGCTGGCATTTCTCTCCTCTCTGTAGAGGGTCACATATGAGCATGCCGCTCCCTTATGAGCGTCTGAGTCCCCTCTCATGTTGAGAGTTGAGTTCTCCGCTCTTCAGAGCCCTGCCTTGGTAGAGCTAGCATTGCTCCCCTCAATATTGAGGGTCACCTATGAGCATGCCGCTCCCTCCAGAGCATTTGGAGAATAAAATTTGCAAATCTATGTTATGGTAAGTGCGCACGCTAGTCTCTGTGCACTTTCTGAAAGCCACGCTGTGGTAAGATCGCACACCAAGTGTTTTGCGGTCTTTTCTAAAATCCTGTATGGTAGGGGTTACGCGCTGAGGCTTCGTACCCATTCTCTGAGTCGGTCAGGCCCCGGTTCTCACCTTGGGTCCCACTCTACTTATGTATGTGCTGAGTATCCTCTCATGCTGAGAGTTGAGTGCTCCGCTCTCCAGAGCTCTGCCTTGATAGAGCTAGCTTTGCTCCCCTCACTATAGAGGGTCACCTATGAGCATGCTGCTCCCTCACGAGCTCTCCTTGTTGGTCGAGCTGGCATTGCTCCCCTCTCTATAGAGGGTCACCTATGAGCTTGCCGCTCCCTTTGAGCGTCTGAGTTTCCTCTCATGCTGAGAGTTAAGTTCTCTGCTCTCCAGAGCTCTGTCTTGGTAGAGCTAGCATTGCTCCCCTCATTTTAGAGGGTCACCTATGAGCATGCTGCTCTCCTTGTTGGTCGAGCTGGCATTTCTCTCCTCTCTGTAGAGGGTCACATATGAGCATGCCGCTCCCTTATGAGCGTCTGAGTCCCCTCTCATGTTGAGAGTTGAGTTCTCCGCTCTTCAGAGCCCTGCCTTGGTAGAGCTAGCATTGCTCCCCTCAATATTGAGGGTCACCTATGAGCATGCCGCTCCCTTTGAGCGTCTGAGTTTCCTCTCATGCTGAGAGTTGAGTTCTCCGCTCTCCAGAGCTCTGTCGTGGTAGAGCTAGCATTGCTCCCCTCATTTAGAGGGTCACCTATGAGCATGCTGCTCCCTCACGAGCTCTCCTGGTTGGTCGAGCTGGCATTGCTCCCCTCATTATAGAGGGTCACCTATGAGCATGCCGCTCCCTTATGAGCGTCTGAGTTTCCTCTCATGCTGAGAGTTGAGTTCTCCGCTCTCCAGAGCTCTGTCTTGGTAGAGCTAGCATTGCTCCCCTCACTATAGAGGGTCACCTTTTGAGCATGCTGCTCTCTCCAGAGCATTTGGAAAAGAATGATGTTTACAAATCCATGTTTTGGTAAGTGCGCACTAGTTTTTGTGCACTTTCTGAAAGCCACGCTGTGGTAAGATCGCACACCGAGTGTTTTGCGGTCTTTTCTAAAATCCTGTATGGTATGGGTTACGCGCTGCGGCTTCGTACCCATTCTTTGAGTCGGTTAGGCCCATTTCACCTGGGCCCTACTCTACCTGTGTATCCCCAGTGATACTACTTGAACAGGGGCTACTACTAAGGATCTGTTGATACAGTTCCTTCAGCTAGCTCTTGTAGGAGCAAGCAGTAGCCCCTGGGTGACAGACCAGGCTTAGTTACTATCCTAAGCGCTTGGTCGTGTCCCCTTAAAGGAATCCCTTTTCTGATTCCAAGCCTTGAGCTCTACCCTGGGTCCAGGAGCTCTATCATGTGAGTTCCGGGGTATGCAACTCAGGCCTTTGGCCTAAGGGGATAATGTCACTGACAGCCGTCAATTCATCCCAGGGACAACTCCCTTATTCCCTTTGGTAGAGTTGATGCTTAGTGCTCGCCTTTGTAATGGTATGCACTCCCCTCAGCATGGCGGCGTGGGTATATCGTTCCCCATAGCGACCTCTAGAGGACGCAGTTCGAGTTCCCTTGAAAGGGAACGTCTCAGGTTACGTATGTAACCATGGTTCCCTGAGAGGGAACGAGACACTGCGTCCTCTAGACTTCAGGCCATGCTTCGGATGCCGCTTCAGACGAAGAAGTGGATGATGCTTTCTCCCGGCGCCCTCTTATACTATGGTCGCACCGGGAGTGACGTCATAGGCTGTCGCCGGCCAAAATTTGGTGTTTTTGTATATATGCTTCAGACACGGGTCACGTAGATGGAGTTCCCCATAGCGACCTCTAGAGGACGCAGTGTCTCGTTCCCTCTCAGGGAACCATGGTTACATACGTAACCTGAGACGTTTTCACTGCTGATTAGGCATGGGTACCGAAACTCGGTATTAAATCGGTCTCGGGGCTAAATTATGAAAGACCGGAGTATCGATAAGCTCTGACGTCATCGGTACTTCTGTCGGTATTGGAGAAATTAAGAAAACACACATACATTTATTGTTGCTCTCTCTCTCTCTCTCTCTCTCTCTCTATATATATATATATATATATATATAATGTCGCCAGCTGTTTTTATGTGCAATAATATTCAAACATTTGTCTATGATGCATTTTTGCTATGCGCAATTCAGAAGCCAGATCGCGCTCACGCGGAGGAGCTTCAGCACACGCAACATGAAAGTCCTGTTTAATTATGATAGAAGAGAGAACCAACTATTCAAACATCTGCTCACACTTTAGGCCTGTGGCTGTTATATTAAGCTAAGTATTATTTTATTTTTTTTCGATTTTTGGCTTCCAAGGATTATAGCCGCATTTGTTCTAGCACAACTCCCTTCCCTTCATAGCGGCGCGGATTCGTTCCTCCGAACCAAAACTTAACATCTGAATCAGCTCAATCAGTGATTGTTATAAAATGCCGTCTTTACTGTTGCTACATTGCAGGACATATTTGATAGTAAAACGTTGAAAGTACAATCTGCACAAGTGATGCTCTTCCCCAGGCTGAAATGTGTGTGCGCGCGTGTGCCTGCGCGGCGGCGTGCTCCAAAACGGACAAGCAAAGTACACTTTGAGCTTCGGGCGCGTCGAAATAACACAAAAATATGCCAAAAAATGCGTTGCGTGTCAGTATATTGTCTTAAAGTGTCAGACTGGAGCTTGAGCCATCAATGTTAATCAAAGAACAAAATGCAAAGAGAAAATCACCCACAGCTCTTAATCTGAACAACGTTATAGCTTTAATAAACGTAAATCTATCAGTACATACAGTGAAAACTATGCAGTGCTCATTTACATTTGATGACTTTTGTAACTATTACTTACCTGAACATTAATATTAGTAGACCTTCATGGAAAAATGAAAGCACTGTTTATTTCATTTCGTTTGTGTGTTTGTTTTATTGTATTTGTCACTTTGTTTTACTTTGTTTCTTTGTTCATGTTGTTACTGTATCTTATCTTATGTATATAAAACACTAAAAATACCTGCACACTGGTGCATTTACAAATTGATGAAGTGCAGGCATTTTTAGTGTTTTATATACATAAGATAAGATACTGTAAGAATATGAACAAAGAAACAAAGTAAAACAAAAAGTACTGATAAGAATACCGTTAAAGTACCGGATCGATAAGCAGTATCGGTAAGAGTAGTAATACCTTTAAAACCTTAACGATACCCATCCCTACTGCTGATAGATTATCATAAGCGCTGCATCACTCTTTCGCCATCAAACACACTGTGTCGTTCTTGTGGTCAATCCCTGAACCACCATATTGATTTTCATCAGCTGTTCGGCCCTCCAGTGTGAGGTGCGGAGCTGAAATGTTGTTATTTTTATGTGGAGATCGATGGTCTCTCATCATGCACAAGCTTCTATTTATTTTGCTACTCTAATCTGTCTATTTGGCCTCATACAGACACGATCCTGGCTACAGAATATGGAATAGATTGTGTTTTTTGTTTTATTTTTATTTTTGATTCTCCCTCATTACAGGTCCACTCGTATTTGCCAAGATTGGCATGAATTGTAATGAATCTGGCCTGATGTTTCACTGCCCATTAGTGCAGACATGGTAGAAGGCTTATCTTACTGTTCACGTAGCTTCTGGTTGGAGGAGACTGGAGTAATGGTGAACTATTGAAACATTTATGCTTTTTGTGTTTGCAAGCAGATATAGCCTGATATTTGGCTTTCATTTGTATTTTTTATGTTTTTTTTTTGTGTTAATTTCTTGGGCATGAGCTTATCTAAAGACCGTATCTGAGCCAAGACTGGAGGAAGATGAGGAGGAGGGATAGGAAAACAACATCACAAACGAGCGTTGGGTGGATGTTATGAAGGTCAAAACCAAAATGTCAGTGCGTGATCTACTCTTGGTGTTTATCGCACATCTCTCCTGAGGACGTCCCACCGCGTGCCTTCCCAGACCTCCACCCTCAGCACACCCACCAGCTCTTTCTTCTCACATCATCCTTCCATTTTGCTCTTTGTCTTTCTTTTGGATAAGGAACAAGCATCGCCTGGAGGCCTGCGTCTCTTTCTGACTTTCACTTCCTTGGTTCGGTACCTCTCCATTCGTCTCTCTCTCTCTAATGCACATGTGCTTTCTCTTGTTTCCCTGCAGGTTTCTCTTCCTCTCCTTCATTCTTCTCCACCTGCACATAGGCCAGAGAGCAGCTTTGTTTATTTCTCTTACCCACGTCCACCACCCAGCAGCCAATTCTGTCTGTTTTGAAGTCACCAGGATCAGAGAAGGTGGGATGAAAGGAAGGAAGTAAGGAAAGAAGGTAGATAGATAGAAAAAAGACAGAAGAGAATGAATATTTTTCCTGAAAATATTATAATTATTATACAATATTTTTTATATATATTATTAAGATTTTTTAAACAGATTTGCAGCCTTACATTCATCCATCCATCCATCCAATGTTTTATATGATGGTGTATGTGTATGTTTGTCCATATGTGTGTATATGGCAGAGTATATGCTGGAAGTCAATAATTGCTGTGTAATTTCAAGCATTTTATCTGACACCCAAAGGAAATTAAATACTGATACTCATCTGGCTCACAAGCTTGATTTCTATATATTTTTCTGCTTTCGTTTTAGTCTGCCAAATCTGTGAACACTCATTTAAATTTTTGTTCATTAATATTCTGCATTTACGCATTCTCTTCTGACATTTTAAATGGTGCTGGATGAAAAATGAATCAATTATGTTTTCCATCACGAAGCCAAAGGAAATGGTGTTTTTGTTGTACAGTGTAGAATTTCCACCGCATGAAGCAGAATCGCAAAAAATAATATTTCCAAACAGGTCTTCTCGCATCTGCCGTTGTTCGAATATTGACAGCTCCATAGGGCCACAGTGTTTACAGTTTTTGGAAAAGTCAGCCTACAAATGGATTACTCGCAGCTGTCTCTACACAAAAAGCAATAAAAAGTGTTTTAACATTGAAAAAGTGACACACATCACCTTAAAACATTCCCTGATCTTACTGAACCAAGTTTGTTAGGACTCAGGAGATCATGAAAATCTGCTTCTGTCTCTTTTTTTATAGGTTTTTCTTAACATGAAAACTCTGCACTTTTTGTTACATACATAACTCCACTGCTGAATTTTAACCTGATGCACAGCAATTTTACTCTCTACTTTATGTCTAGCTCAGATGCCACTGAAATTCCCTGTCTGCGCAGTTTTTACTCAGCCAATCACTGTCTGCTGGAGGCATTTCAGCTTATAATGACAAGAAGCAGAGGAATCGAAAACAATTATTGAAAGAAGAACAGCAACAAGGCCTGCTGCCGGCGCGGCGGCTAAAACTGATGCTGCTGTATAGCATCATCTGTTCTGTAACTGAGCGATCTAACTGCATTTGAGAAACCGCAGATTACCACAATCAGGGTTGTGATTATAGCAGAACGGCCATGATGTTTATGTGGTGATTGTGATCAGGGTGCATAATGATGAGGTTTACCAAGGAATTGGACATACATTTTAAGCAATCAAACCACGTTAAAGCAACAATTGCAATATATACCCACCCCCTCTCTGTGTGAAGGATTTTCAATGTGAATTGTATTTCTGTGTATATGATGGCAAAGCTGAATTTTAACCTGTTAACCTTCGCCCCCCATTTTGGGCCTTACAGGTGAAAATAACCTACCTAAATTAAAATGGAAACAGTTCCTGACAAAGTGTGCTACACAAACAAATTAGGTATCTTTGCAAAGAAGACACTCTAGGCTTTACTATCCATCATCCAGAGTTGATAATGCTCAAAAAGATAAAAAGTTATAGACACTGACGTGCCTTGAAAAGTATTTTGTTCAGGATGTAATAAATCTGTCCAGATCCGATCACCAGCTAGTTTGAAGCAAACTAACCAGCAAGCCTCTTTCACAAAACAGCTTGCAACATTGAGACAAAATAATTCTTATTAATAATTCCAATTCAAGAAGGAGATTGTCAAATTTATTGCATGTAATCAAGACTGATGGTCACATGTAAACCTGTGATAGAAAATCACGAGCTACAGACTCTCTTGGGTGGGTCTCCACACACAGAAGACAAAGAACCAGACTGAAAGTCCTTCGTTCATAGAGACAATCTGTTCACATGTACTAAAAATAATCTTAAAAGGACATACGAGTTATTTCTCTGCATAGAAATAACCTATAATATGTTTGTAAACTACACATTAGATTATCATGCTTTAATCAAATATTATGTATGTTTTTTTTTATCACTATTGAATAGCTGAAGGATTCAGATGCATGTGTGGTATGTATGAATTTGAAAATTCATGCTTTAAATGTTTCTTTCAATCAGTTCTTTGTCAAATGTATCATAGTCTTGTTATAGAAATCGATGTTCAAAAGTATACTTTGCAAGAGCCTGTAAAGTTCGGACCTCTGACTGAACAGATAACAACGATTTATTAGTGGGGTGGAGAAACAAAGCAATACCCCAAGCAAGGACAGTATCTAATTGGTCAAGATATCCAGATGGGACGGTCTGAAAGCAGAGTTTAAAAACTCAGGACATCCATCAAACTTTCTCTTTTCAAAAACTCTTTCTCTTCTCTCTTCCTTTTGTCGCTCTTACTCTTATTCGTAAAAATGCTCTCTTAGTTACTCTCTTCTTCTCTTTTGCCACCGCGTGCTGCTCTTTGAGCGTGCTCTGGCCCACGTGCCATAATGAAAAGGAAAACAACTTAGTCTCGTTACATCCTTTTATTCTTTTACTTTAGTTTCTTGTCTTTCCATGGAGTTTTGTGTGTTAATGTAAGTTTGCTACAAAGTCCAGCTCCGACTGCACTCACTTCAAACTTCAACCAGACCAACTGCGCATCCTCAGCCAACGCCCAAGACCTCACTTCAAAGACTATTGAACTTCCAGCCAATCAGACATTTCGGGGAAGCCCCTGTCTGCAAGGACAACACAAAGGAAACCCCGTTACACAGGCAAAGCAAGCAAATACACCTCCAAGTTCTGAATTGGTGACTTTAATATAAATCTTAGCCTCATTGAGAAACTCAAAGCGAGGGTTAAATAATGAATTGATGGTTGCTCAGGTCTATGCAATTGAACATATTGCTGTAAACTTGGGATTTCACATTTCCATTCTCTTAAACTCATCCTTTCCTCACTTTCTGCAACATGAAAATGTGTGAATGCTTGTGTTCATTTGTTAGATTAGTTTATTTCTTAGGTTTATATAAATAAAATCTGATTTATATTGAAAAAAGAAGTATCTTGTGTTTTCTGCTCACAAGTTAATGTCTTAATCTGCCGATCTAGTTACTGTGCTGTTTAATAGTGTTTTCACTATATTTTGGATTTTAATATCCAGTGCAGTTTGTTATACGGCTCGTTCAGGGAATCGCCGTAACAGTGATTCTGTTCAAATCCCTATAAAATCATAAATGATTCCCTTTGAGCTAAATTAAACTATTTCTTTAAATTACAAAGTAATATTACTTGTATTACGTTACAACAAATACATGAAATAAGTCCTGGAGCAATCCAGAAAAGTAATGGATTGAAAGCCACGTGTCTCATGAGTTTATATTTCAAATTTGAAGAAGATACCATGAAAAATGAGATTCCTGCAATATTTTTTCTGAAACTATTTATAGTCCTCCCAGCCCCCCTGTTTGAGGAAAAATAACCACCAAATGTATTGCAGAATTATACAAACTATTTTAGTCATTATACATATTCCTGCATAGTTTTTCAATTATAAAATAATAGACAGAATTTTAGACATCAATTTTAGTGATTTATTTGAGCACTAAAAAATACAAAAATAATTGAGTAAAAAAAAAAGAAAAAAAAAAAAGAAAAAAAATTGCTTTGTATATAGTATGTATACTGAAGTATATATTCTGATTGCCAGACATGAAGTGATATTGCCAGACATGGTCATAGAGTCAGTAATCACACGCTGATGTGCTTCCATTCAGATGATAATCATACAGATGGGCCATATAATCAATAATAGCTGATCATTGAATCACAATGATAGCCGTCATAGAGTCAGTAATAAACACGCTGATGTGCGTCCATACATATGATAATCATGCAGATACGGCTACATTCCCCACACAATACACACACACACATATAAAAAATTTGAAGAAAAAAAAAAGAAAGTTTTTTTATGGAAAAAGCAGATCGCTAAGTTACGCCCCGCTCAGATGACAGCTGTGTCACAGCGTGCGCCAAATTCAAATAAACTATATTCCGCTTATCTGAGACTTTTTTTCGGTGGACGGTCTCATTCTGTTTGTAAAACTGTATGCTACAACACGTGTTGTTTTTTTACCACCAAGACGCTGTTTTTGAGTGTAATTTATTCCATAACAGACGCGAACAACAACTCTCCCGAAGAAATGAAATATAAACAAAGGAATAGTCATCCTTATTAAAACGTTATTGTTTCGCTGGACTAAAAGTGCTAGCTGGGATATTGTTCTGTGGACCCTTACCTCTCTAACTAAACTGGGATTTCAGCAGTGGACGCGTTTGTGGCTCGTTATTACAATGATAATGGTACGTACTGTTTTTTATTCTGCATGTTTTGATGTGTACTCCTTACACAAATGTAGCAAATACATTCCTTATAAGCTTTCCATCGAAAAACAGCGATCTGTCGTCGATGCTTGAGGCTTATACCTTCAGAATGATATATTGTTTGTCAAGATTAACTTTGTCCCGTTTCCTTTATTCTATTAGAAAACAATGACACATACAAACAAAGAGCGTTCAGTGCGCCGTCGCTCTGGCAAAGGTTAACAGGTTAAAGAAATAATAAAGCTGTAAATAGTTTAGGTGCACTGGTAAAGGTGGTAATTCAATGTAATTGTGTCATGGTATGCAAATTATTTATTAAAGGATTTTACCTATGGGTGATCCTATATGTTATTTCATGTTAATTAATTTCACCAAATTAAAGTATTTAATTTACACCCCTAATTAAATTAGAAAATGCAAAATAGCATTTTCACTAGTTCTCTCACACTAGACACCACTGTAAAATAATCAGTTCCCATTGCTCTCAGTGACACTTTTTTGTTAAAGTGTAGGTAATTTTACTCTGCTCTCACTTGCTCTTTTTTACACCTTCTTAAAACATGTTCTCTCTCATTCTCTCACAAAAAAAGTACTTATTTTACTACTACTTTTGGGACTGTTTTGACAGACTAAATCTAGTCTACAACATAAGTTATTTGATTTTAACTTTATGATTTGACAGTGATGTTGCTTAAAGTATGGCTCTTTTCACAAACAAATATAGTGAATTATAATACCCACACTGGCACTGAAAATGATGTTTAGATAAGATGTAGAAGCAACCTTGGAGTAGACTAAGAAATAACACAGCTTACCTTATTATATCTTTCTGTTTTCAATAGTCTCAGTTAGACTCATTTGTTATCTACACTCGCCACAGTGTTCTTTGTGAGGAGGACAGTATTGAACCTTATTGATCCTGATGGATGGAGGCCTTTCATAATAGCCAGGGTGGTCTCTAACCACAGGTGGAGCGAGGCTTCAGTAGATAAGGTTGTGATTGCTATTGTAGTCTTTACAAATGTGCATGCGCTTTGAAACGAATACTTAGAAGTGTGATCAACCTTGAGAACACAATAAGTGTTTGACTTGATTACGTTTCAGAACTTTTCACAACTGTATCCAAACAAACCCCGGGATACTTGAATATTAAAACATTGATTTACATGTACATCTCAAAAAATTAGAATATCACGAAAAAGGTCAATATTTTTTGTCACTCATTTCAGAAAGTGAAAACCATACATTATATAGATTCATTACACATAGAGTGAAATATTTAAAGCCTTTATTTATTGAAATTTTGATGATTATGGCTTACAGATAATGAAAACCCAAAATTCAGTGTCTCAGAAAATTAGAATATTACATAAGATCAATAAAAAAAGGATATTTTAAACAGAAATGTCAGGCTTCTGAAAAGTATGTTCATTTCTATGCACTCAATACTTGGTTGGGCCTCCTTCTGCATGAATTACTGCATCAATGCGGCGTGGCATAGAGGCAATCAGCCTGTGGCACTGCTCAGGTGTAATGGAAGCCCAGGTTGCTTTGATAGCGGCTTCAGGTCATCTGCATTGTTGGGTCTGGTGTCTCTCATCTTCCTCTTGACAATACCCCATATATTCTCTATGGGGATCAGGTCAGGCAAGTTTGCTGGCCAATCAAGGACAGTAACACCATGGTCATTGAACCAGCTTTTTGTACCTTTGGCAGTGTGGGCAGGTGCCAAGTCCTGCTGGAAAATGAAATCAGCATCTCCATAAAGCTTGTCAGCAGAAGGAAGCATGAAGTGCTCTAAAATTTCCTGGTAGATGGCTGCGTTGACTGTGGACTTCAGAAAACACAGTGGACCAACACCAGCAGATGACATGGCAGCCCAAATCATCACCGACTGTGGAAACTTCACACTGGACTTCAAGCAACATGGATTCTGTGCCTCTCCACTCTCCCTCCAGACTCTGGGACCTTGATTTCCAAATGAAATGCAAAATTTACTTTCATCTGAAAAGAGGACTTTGGACCACTGAGCAGCAGTCCAGTTATTTTTCTCCACAGCCCAGGAAAGACGCTTCTGACGTTGTCTCTGGTTCAGAAGTGGCTTGGTAGCCCTTTTCCTGAAGACGTCTGAGCGTGGTGACTCTTGATGCACTGACTCCAGCTTCAGTCCACTCATTGTGAAGCTCTCCCAAGTGTTTGAATCAGCTTTGCTTGACAGTATTCTCAAGCTTGCGGTCATCCCTGTTGCTTGTGCACCTTTTCCTACCCAAATTCTTCCTTCCAGTCAACTTTGCATTTAATATGCTTTGATACAGCACTCTGTAAACAGCCACTCCTTTCAGTAATGACCCTCTGTGACTTACCCTCTTTGTGGACTGCGTCAATGTTCGTCTTCTGGATCATTGCCAAGTCAGCAGTCTTCCCCATTATTGTTGTTTCAAAGAACAAGAGATACTCAGAATTTATAATGTAGGGATGGTCATTAATTGAAACTCAAATGTAAATATTCAAATATATTGAGATACTGATTTTTGACTTTCATGAGCTGTAAGCTCTAATCATCAAAATTAAAACAAAAAAAACTTTTGAAATGTTTTACTTTACATGCAATGAATCTAAAACATATGAAAGTTTCACTTTTTGAAATAAGAAAAAATGAACTTTTTCACGATATTCTAATTTTTTTAGATGTATCTTTTGAGTACTTGAGCAGTAAAAATATACATCCGTAGTATTTTGAAATCATATTAATCAGATCATATTAATTGAAAACCCCTTCCTAGATTTACATAGGAGGGCTTAGATTTGTAATGTACTGGAGGTTTGTTTCAAACGGGAAATTCTGATTAAACAAAATTGATTTGTATTCACTGACGGTGCTGATGTTTAATTAAGTCACTGGCATTAAATAAGTGTTCAGAGATCTGGAGAATTAAACAATGAGCAGCAGTATACAGTTTCCAGCTGGTGTTGCTCCAGGTTTACCTGTAATCTCTATAAAAGAGCTATGTTTGGAAACCTTCACCATGATTTAATGGCTTACTTTATAGTAAATAGGGCTCACATGCTCATCCAGGCTCAGCAATGCAGCCTTTCCAATTTTCCACATCTAAAGTAACTTTAGGCGATACATTTACTTACGCAGATGAAAGAGTTTTATCCATCGAGCACTGCTTTTCATCTTTGTTTGCAAAGCAAAGTCAATAATCCACTCTCCTTGGATCATTATTACATCATTATCACTCCGGAGTTTATTTTAACCTCCCAGAAAACCCCCAAATATCTTCCAGGCATTGCTTGCATTTAATTGTATGTCAAGTCTTTTGAACTTCAAGGTGCCTTTGGGGGTCTCTCAGACATAAATCATATCGCACAGAAAGTCGACTTAAGGTAGGTCTATGAATCACAGTTTCGAGAGGATAGCCTCTGGCCCTCAGGGAAGCCAAACTTTTAAAAGTGCATTTAACTTTAGAGGACTTTCCAGAGGCTTGGTTCCATGTTTGCCATCTGTTAATGCATCAGAACGGGACAGTATTGTTTATTGATTGAGCCGTCTAATTGTTAGCAGTATCTAAATGAGGTGCGAGCGGGCATGTGTGCCTGTACGTGTCTCTCTCTCGCTGTCTCTCCTGGGTTTAGTCTGTCTGAGTTGACACGTCTACATATGACAGCGCAAAACTCAAGAGACTGTTCAATTATTGATGAATATTTTGTCCTTTTTTTCCACTTCCACTTGCTCTGTCTTTCTGTTGTTTTTCTTGGCTACCAGGGAAAATAATATTAAAAGGACTCTGCAACATTTTGTCCTTTTCAAGAAAGACAGCCATGATTTCCCTCTTTTCCCCCCTTGTGTCTTTGTCCTCATACGTACTCTACTTCTCTTTGGAGAAACTTGTCAACTATCGGAACCATCTTAACTTCATCTCACATTTAAGCTGCCGTTGCATTTCTTTTCTCTCTATTACTTGTCTTGTGCAAACACACATTGCTTTTCTCCCTTTCTCTTGAGTTTTGTGAAGTAAAACAGATGGGCTTTAGAACTAACTGTCATTTACATTTAATTCACAGTGCACATTGTTAAATAAAAGGGTTTGGTTACGTTGTGCTATTCTGCCTGAAACTGTCAGTCATCATGTTTTTCCTGTTCATCCTCTTGTTTCCTTGCTTACTGCAATCTGATGTAGAAAAAACATCTTGGCACTAGCAAAAGTCAGTTGTTTAAAATGTACCTATTTGGCATTTTCAGCCGTCTCCATCCTCTCGCTCACTCGCTCTCTATGAAATCAGGAGTCCCTGTAATGAAGATCATTAGTTTGCTCTAAAGAGGAAGTGTCATTGTTTCCCCAACATGGTTTATCAATTATTCACATGTGATTAATAGAGTCTGCAAAGTGTTGCACAAATATATCAATATGACTCGCTTCAGGGATTACCAACAAACAATGCAAATCATTTTGAGGATGAGGAAAAAGGAAAATAATTCTGGCATGACTTTGAAATAAATTGTTAATCTTGTATCGCCACCTTCATAGAGATGCTAGTGCGTTAGCTGCAAAAGATTTAAATAAACACTCCCCTGACTGGGCTTTGAAGATGCCACATGAAAGGAGCCTTGACCACGAAGGCTTATTCCAGAGCAAAGCCCACTGCGCTCACAAAACAACTTGCGCCGCATAAAATACAGAAAAAATCACAACTTGTCATTTTCTCTCTCTGCAGGCCTGGGCGATTGTGGCTGGTTGCCTGCTCTGAATACAAGCAAAGAGGAAATTAAAGATGGTCTTAAGATAAGAGAGGCGGCTGATAGTCTTAATGTTATTAGTATTGCTGGAAGCACTCACAGCAAAGCCTGCTGGGTATCATGCAGTCGCAGCGATGACACTGTGGGTTTCCAAGTAGTTGTAAGTGTGGAGATTTGAACAACTAGAAGTTTTATATTCACAATATAGCGTGTTTTCACAAACCATACCATTTGAAGGCCTTGGCACAGGTTTATCAGTGTTTTTTTTTCTTTTTCAATCTGCTATAGGATTGAAACTGTACTATAGGACTCCTGTTATCTGACAAATAAATGTAAAACAAGCATAAAATATTTACTTTATATTTACATTTTTTAACACAAAGTACTTCTGAATGCAATGTTTGACATCCCAATGAGTAAATAAATTGACCTAGTCAAAAAAAAATATATATATAATGTTTTAGAATTGTGGACGTTCTATATCGTATTTTCATGTTTTTAGTTGCAAAACATTCAGATTTAGAAAAAAATGGCATCATAAGTATACTTTTAAACCATTGTATCATTGCGCACGTCCTAATTTTGCTCAGTTAGACGTGTTCCTAGGTCAACATCTTTTGTTGACCCTGGAACAACATTTTAAAATTTAGTCTTGACCATATCCCTACACCTAAACCTAACCTTAACCATGAGTATTCCCTAAAATCAGAGGAAGTGATAGATGAATGACGCTGATATACAAGCACCAAACACTGCATATAAGTCTAAACTTCACAAAAACTATAAACTGGCTCTTCAAATCTGATTGCTTAATCACAATGTTGTTCCAGGGTCAACAAAGATATTGATCCAAGAACATGTTGCACTTGGTAAAATCAGGTTTTGCGTTTTTGCTTTAGTAGTTAGATGGGCAAGTGTCATCCAAAAATAACCAAAAATATACATGTATATAAAAGTAGACCGTATGCAGGGGTGTACATTTCGTTTCTCAAGAGCAGTTTTTGAAGGGGACACAAATAATACAGCTAAAATTGTTCTTGTAAGGATGTATACACAGAGGAAAGCTACTACTATTAGTGTAGCAGGGAGATTAAGGCGTTATTTTAATGACAAATGGCGAGAGCGCATTGTAGCGCGAAAGCAAATTAAAATAATGCACGAGCGGGAATCTCTTCCCTAGCACGCTGATTTTCTTTGCTCTCACACAAAACCGGACGCTCGCTCTCAGAAACACGTTGCTCTCTCATAGAGAAAATAATCACTTCATCCGATGTTTAAGTGAATAAAATAGCCAATTGACAGCCTTACTTACTGGAGTTCCACAACTATTGAGACTTATTATCTCTTGACTTGTGTGTGTGATATAAAAGAGGAAAGCATTTGGACCAAAGCACTGTGAGGCAAGAGAGGGGGAGACTCAAATTGTTTCTAAACTTAAAACACATTTTTGCCCCGTTTGCGTTTGTGTTGTTTTACTACTTACACAATTATAAGTATAAAACATTATTTACAATACTCAGCATGTTTTTTTTAAATCATATTTTTAGATCGACCCCCCCGGGATTTCCGCCTATGACCATATGACAAACTTGGTGTCGCAAATCAATCACACATGAGAGCCAATGACGTTGACATTGATGTGAAACTATACACAATGGGTTTTTAGCACAAGGCATATATTTTTCATCACTGTGGAGTTTTATTGTCATTTTTTTGGGGGGAAAGCTCCCAGATGATTACAAAAATGGACTTAAACTTGGAAAAAATAAATTAAAGATAATTTACATTGGATGTTTTATGGTCACACTTTAGTTTAAGGTGCAGTTCTCACTATTAACAAACCATTAACTATGACCATTAGCTCCTAATTTTTTGTATATAAATAGTAAGGTATAGTAGTTGTTAAGTTTATGGGTATGATGAGGGATGTAGAATACGGCCATGCAGAATATGTGCTTTATAAGTACTAATAAACAGGCAATATGTTAATAATAGACATGCTAATAAGCAACTAGTTAATAGTGAGAATTGGTCTGAAGTGTTACCGGAATAATATATTTTCAATGTGAAAATTCGGAACAAATTTGCCATCATAAGCAGCTGTAAACTGTTCTGCCATCACTTTAGTGGTCAGGTGGGTCACAGTAATCCTGTCTGTGCTGGAAAATACAGTTCCGTTCACTGCAGTAAAAGCCACCAAGTCTACAGAGGAGTGCCGGTCTTTATGTCCTCCTCTTCCTGTCCCTGTGTGTAAATCAGAAGAGCTCCTCTGTCTGCTTAAAAGCAGCCGCGCTCTAGTTCAATTCATTAGTGCTGCTCTGTTGCCTTTTACACCTTCAGACTGCGCTGACACAGCCATAGATCAGGGCAAAGGGGAGAGAGGGAGGCCGACTCAGAACAGGAGACGCCTGAGAATTGATCATACCTGTCTTCCAACTTCTGCAAGAGTGAGTGGCAAAATGTAAGGTGGGAAAGAGGAGAAAGGACAAGAGAGGAAATAGAGGGACAGTCCTAAAAAGTAAAAGGGAAGGGGCCAGTCAGAGACGAGCATTGAAGGAACCTCTTTGCTACGTGTGATTTATTCTTTCTCCCTGACAAAAGTGCTGTGAAGGTCGTAAACTGTTCTCTGGCACGCGGCCTGCAGCCCACTGAGTGGCACAGCAGCTGCCTACATTTTTCATCAGTACTTTGGTTTATATATTGTGCTTGTTTACAAGTTTATCTGAAGTAATTTATTTAACAGCAGAATAATTACATTAATTTAACATAACAACAGGGTTTGAGTATTTGTTATTTCCCATGACAAGTCTTACTGAAAGCAAAAATGCTGGGCAACACAATCACAGACAATCCAAGTTTCATAAAGGTAACTTTGCAGCAACTTTTATCTGTCTGTTCAACATCAGTATACTCTATTTTATTATATATTTTTTTTTTTATAAATGTACAAGAGTAATATTAAAAATGTATAATATATACAGTCATGGCCAAAAATGTCGTCACCCTAGGTAAATATGATCAAAGAAGGCTGTGAAAGTTAATCTGTATTGTTAATCATTTTGATCTTTTATTAAAAAAAACTAATTCACAAAAATCGAACCTTTCATTGTCACGGTGCACACAGCAGGGAGGAACTAGGAACACGCAGACGAGGATGTAACTCAAAATATAGTCTTTAATGACAACATTAAGGCAGGGCAAGACAAGGCAAGGCAAGGCTGACACAGACAGGAACACCGGGGAGTAACGAGTAGACCAGATGAAATCAAACTGAACAGACAGGACTATAAATACACAGAATAATCACACAAAGGACAAGAATTAACTAATAATCACACTAGACGAGGACAGGAAACAAACCAAATATGGACACAAGAGGCGGGAACACATGACACACACGACAGATGACTGACATTCATTGGATAATAAGAATTTAAAATGGGGGGAAATATCATTATGATTATCTTTCTCATATACACGTTGGACACAATTATTGGCACCCCTAGAAATTATTGTGAGTAAAATATCTCTGAAATATATTCCCATTCATATTCACAATTTTGAGCACTCCAGGGTGATTATGAACATGAAATTATCCAGCCATGGCTTCCTGTTTCACAGAAATATAAAAAGGAGGGAAAACAAAGCCCAAATTCCCTAAACCATCCATCAAAATGAGAAAAATCAAAGAAGATATTTGTGATGTTCAGCAAAGATAATTGAGCTTCACAAATTAGTGAAGTGGCTTTGAGAAAAGAGCTAGAGCAGTGAAAATTCCAATTTCCACCATCAGGGCAATAATTAAGAATTTCCAATCAACAGAAAATGTTACGAAATTGCCTGGAAGAGGATGTGTGTCTATATCGTCCTAATGCACAGTGAGGAGGAGAGTTTGAGTGGCTAAAGACTCTCCATGGACCACAGCTGGAGAATTGCAGAAAATAGGTCAGAAAACCTAAAAAACAAATTGTCAAACAGAACCTACATCTCCACATGTTGTTTGGGAGGGGTTCAAGAAAAATTCTCCTAGCTTATCCAAAAACAATCTCCAGCATATTCAGTTATCAGACACGACTGGAACTTCAAATGGGACTGGCTTCTATGGTCAGATGAAACTAGAAAATGAGCTTTTTAGCAGCAAACACTCAAGATGGGTTTGGTGAGCACAGGGATAAAAAGTTCTCCATGTGTACAATGAAATATACTGCTGTATTTTTGATGTTGTGGGCCTATATTTCTGCTGGAGGTCCTTGTTTAGACACACAAAAAATATTTTAGAAATCTTATAATGGGCCATGTTTGGATCTTCCAACCGTACAATAATCCAAACACAAACCTCAAAAACAACACAAAAATGGGGTCACTGAGCATAAAATCAAGCTTCTGCTAAGACCATTCCAGTCCTCTGACCTGAACCCTATAAAACATGAGTGAGGTGAACTGAAGAGAAGCACCACCAACATGGAGCTGTGAATCTAAAGGGTCTGGAGTGATTCTGGATGAAGGAATGGTCTCTGATCTGTTGTCAGGTGTTCTCTAACCTCACCAGGCATTATAGGAGACAATTTAGAGCTGTTAAACTGGCAAATGGAGGTTTCAAAAAGTATTGAATAAAAGGGTGCTGTTAATTGTGGCCAATGTGTATTAGAGAAAAACATTTATTTTATAATGATATTTCCCTCCATTTTAAATTGTTATTATCCAATGAAAGGTTAGATTTTTGTGAATTGTTTAATTAAAAGATCAAAAGGATTAACAATGCAGATTCATTTTTACAGCCTTCGTTGATCATATTTACCAAGGGTGCTGATATTTTTGGCCATGACTGTATATTTACAATATTTCTAGAATATATCATATTTTGACCTTTCAATTTTCTATTTATCAAAGAATTAAACAAAACAATTTTTTTTTTTTTGGTACTATACTAGTATACATTTTTTTTGTAGAGATAAAATTTGCTGCTACAGATGTTTAAGCTGGTGGTTGTCTCTACTCTTCTGCTCAGTTTTTCCTACATTTTCTATTTTCAAACAATACTATATAATGATGGCATATTTGTACCAAATTCTACAATCCTGTCCACTGCCGTAGGTTTGACCTGTAATCTGGAAGTGCAAGTCACTTTTCACTGTCGTTTTCTAGCCTTTTGTTGTTATTTCTGGTTTTATCCTTCTCCCAGGGGCTCATGTCACACGAGAGAGGGACTGGAGGAAGAGAAAGAAAGAGAGAGAGAGATTTTCAAGGGTGTAAGAGATGGAGTATTTCAGGTTTTGTATGCTATATTGGGAGAAGCCACCAAACAGGGTTTTTACTATGGCAACTGACAAGGGACAAACGCGGCTTCTTAAAAAGACTCATGCTTTATTCAGACTAGTGTTTTTGTTGTTCCACTGTCAGTCATTCATAGGCACAAAGATGTGTGTTTTTGGTTATAATCATCTGCATATCTTGACACGAGTGATGCCACCCAGGACAAAACGAAATAAAAACACAGCCCATATCTGTGCATTTGCAGTAGCAAAACCGTGGCTCCAGTGAAAGGTGTGCAAAAATACGAAGTAAAGATTTTCAATGGATGTTCCAGGCTTTCACAATCATGTTTGATTTGAATTGTGCACTATCAATAGATTTCATTGGCTCGTTTCTATATGCTCCTTCCCACATTGTTTTTTGTTTTACATCTCACCTCCAATTTCTCAACAGAATGACAGTGTTTTGTAGAATTTTGAAGCGTATTGGCTCATAAGTGGCTTCTAAGTATGAAAATTGCATACTCACCTATTTTTCCTCTTCTATTTTTGTATCCAGCCACCTGTATTTTAGAAAGCACAGGTGTGCTTACCTGCTCTAAATACACACTATTATTCTCAGTGTTCTTAAAGCACAAAATACATTCCTTAAAGAATTGTGGTTATTGTATGTCCTTAAGTTTTGCTGGAGACATGCTGGCACTGATGATTTGTAGTTAATGAAAGCACACCGTAAATATTTTATTATATATTCTATTATATTAAATGTAATGAATGAGTCCAGATTGAAAATGTAATTACAACTTAAATAAAAGCCCTTTGAGGGAATTTTTAAGGGAATTTTGAGGGAAGTAAACATTTTATCTAAAGACTTGTAAAATTATGAATGATTTTTTTTTTCACTGAAGTTATTATCCTGATATTATTTCTGTAAAAAGTACATTAATGTTTTTAGCTAATTTGATACCCACTCTGTAGTGTAAATACTTTTTAAAAACTCTTTACTGTAAAAGTTATTACAATATTTTTTTACTGTTAGAATAAATGGTTTTCCTCTGTGCAGGAAAATGCCAGATATAATAAAATGCTCTTTTTGGTATTGTGGCTCTAGAGTCTAGCAGATCAAATCACAAATATTACAATACAGTATGTTATGCATCCCTTTTTGAGTTTCATCCTTTAGATTAGATCTTGGTTTTAACATTTTGCCATGCTGGCCATGCTGAATTGCTGGGTGAAATTTAATTCTGCATTTCATCAAGGCTCCGGTCTTCGGTTCTGCAAAACATCCAACCCAGCCTTTATGGAATTTACTGCCAGCACTAATTAAAAAACGCTGAACTCATTCTTCGTCTTTAGTGAAACATGCTTTTCATCTCCTGTTTGTCTGTATATGTTTTCTAATATCTGCACTGATTTTAGTGCTCCTCCTCGTTTCTTCTCACTTGTGGGGACACAAGTGGTTTCATGTTCTCTTTCAAAGGAACATGCTTTGAATCATGATTTGAGTTCCTATGTAGAAAGAATTTTCCTGGGAGAGACTAGCTGAAAATAATTCTCTAGTGAAATCTTTCCATTTGGATTAAAGTAAGAGGTGATGTGTGAAATTTTTTGTAATGTGTTGAAATTAAGGGTACTAATTTAAAAATTCAACATCATTCTTTAATTTTTTTTTATCCCTTGACCCATATGTAAATTTGTGCTGTCAAACGATTAATAATAAATAAAAGTTTTTATTTACATACTATGTGTGTATTGTTATTATTTATTATGTATAAATAAATGCACACACAAACCGTATATATTTGGAAAATATTTACATGTATATACATTTATATTATATTTTATAATATATATACATATATTTAATATATAAAAATGGCATATTTTTCTTAAATCTATACATGCATGTGTTTGTCTTTATATATACATAATAAATATACACAGTACATACTGTAAACAAAAACTTTTATTTTGGATGCAAGTTGTGAAAATTTGTAAAATAATATTACAATTTAAAATGACTTTTCAATGTCATTTATTCCTTTACATGCGGAATGGGTAGTCAGGAAACATTTCTTATTGTTATGAAAGTTGGTATATGGCTCGTAATTGAAGAAAATATATAATTATTCACAACACACACTGACATGTCATCCTCCCTTTCACACCTTAAGAGTGTGCAGCCGAGTGACAGAGTTATTTAACAATTTACGAATTTACCTTGTGAAAACACATTTTAAGGCTTTGTTTATAGAAGTATAAAATCCCCACAAGTATAAAGTTTTCCTGTGAAGTTGCCAAACTGTGTATTACATGCTCTTTTCAAGCCTGATAGACATTAACTTTTCAAATTGGCACCGTTTTGAAAATAGGGGATGTTTAACATATCTTTTTTTTTTCGGCACCTTGTCAGCAGTTTTCTTTGATTTTCAGTCTGTCTTTCACTCATCTGCTTTCCAGCCATCTTGTTCAGTGAGCTCCAGCTAATCATCATCTCTTTTCTCTCTCGCTTTACTTAATAGTTTGTCAGTAGTTAGTGCAGTATTGGGAGTAGACTTATGCAATGCAATTATGTTTATATTTAGCCGTGGCTTGTCTCTGCTGGCTTTTCATAGTTTATTGGCTTGATTACTATTTTATAAGCATGACCCCTGTAGGCAGGTTATGCTCCTGGTTGTCATGGACACTAACAGCACTCTGGTGATAGTAAAGAAGTTTAAGTTCAAGTTTATTTGTATAGCGCTTTTACGATACAAATCGTTGCAAAGCAGCTCTACAGGAAATTACGTTTCCACAATATATTTATATATTGCAGAACCTTAATATATTTAACTTATGGCAAAATTTGGTAATTCTGTATGTTGTCTGAGCATTGGCATCCTCCGAAGTCCTCTGAGGGGTTGGCATTATCTTTTCTCAGGTGTTCGGTCATCTCAGATCATTTAAGGGTTGGATCCAGACTGAAGCTTCTATAATTCCTAATTACCATGGGATGTTAATCTGTGACAGAAACAAATAGAGACATAATTAGCGTAGCTGCTGTTCCATCTAAGCAAAAATGATTTGTTCAACCCAAGCTAAAGAATAATAATAATTTACATTTGATCAGATATAACTGCAGTACAAGATTATAAGATGCATTATGTGAATGCTTGGCTAAAGAGATGCGTCTTTAATCTAGATTTAAACAGATAGAGTGTGTCTGAACCCGAACGTTATCAGGAATGCTATTCCAGAGTTTGGGAGCCAAATGTGAAAAAGCTCTACCTCTTTTAATGGACTTTGCTATCCTAGGTACTACCAAAAGTCCAGAGTTTTGCGACCTTAGGGAGCAGGTTGGATTGTAGCGTGGTAGAAGACAAGTTAGGTACGCAGGAGCTAAACCATTTAGGACCTTATAGGCAAGTAATAATATTTTGTAAATGATACGGAACTTAATAGGTAGCCAGTGCAGAGACTGTAAAATTGGAGTAATATGATCATATTTTCTTGACCTGGTAAGAACTCTAGCCGCTGCATTTTGGACTATCTGTAGCTTGTTTATTGAAGATGCAGGACAACCAGCTAGCAGTGCATTACAATAGTCCAGTCTAGAGGTCATGAATGCATGAACTAGCTTTTCTGCATCAGAAACAGGTAGCATGTTTCGAAGCTTGGCAATGTTTATAAGATGGAAGAATGCTGGTTTTGTAACATGGGAAATAGGATTTTCAAAGGACAAGTTGCTGTCTAATATAACACCCAGATTTTTGACTTTAGAGGATGTAACAGTGCATCCGTCTAGTTGTAAATTGTAATCCAAGAGATTCTGTGTAATGTTTTTGGTCCAATAAGTAATATCTCAGTCTTATCTGAATTTAATAGGAGGAAATTATTGGTCATCCAATCTTTTACATTTTTTACACAATCTATTAGCTTAGACAGTTTAGAAGTTTCATCTGGTCTTATTGAGATATATAGTGGAGTATCATCAGCATAACAATGAAAACTAATCCTGTATTTTCTAATAATATTACCAAGGGGCAACATGTATATTGAAAATAGCAGAGGACCCAGGACAGATCCTTGTGGTACTCCATACGATCGGACAGGTAGGATCTAAACCATTTTAAAGCCTGCCCTTGAATACCAGTATAGTTTTGTAATCAATCTATGAGTATGTCATGGTCTATAGTGTCAAACACAGCACTAAGATCAAGTAATACTAGCAATGAGATGCAGCCTTGGTCTGAAGCAAGATGCAAGCAATTTGTAATTTTAACAAGTGCAGTTTCTGTACTATGGTGAGGCCTGAAACCTGACTGAAATTCTTCATAGAGATTATTTTTTTGCAAGAATGAGCACAATTGAGCAGACACAACTTTTTCTAAAATTTTAGACATAAACGGAAGATATGAAATGAGTCTGCAATTTGCCAGTTCATTAGAATCTAGTTGTGGTTTCTTAATAAGAGGCTTAATAACCACCAGCTTGAATGGTTTTGGGACGGGACCTAAAGATAACGATGAGTTAATAATATTGATAAGCGGTTCTTCTGCTGCAGGTAACAACTCTTTCAGTAGTTTAGTGGGTACAGGATCTAATAAACATGTTGTTGGTTTAGATGCACTGATAAGTATATTTAGCTCTTCATGTCCTATAGTTGTAAAGCACTGCAGTTTTTCTTTGGGTGCGATGAATGAAGCTGAAATACTAGACGCAGTAGAATCTACATTTGATATTGCATTTCTGATGTTATCTATTTTATCAGTAAAGAAATTCATAAAATCATTACTATTAAACTGTGAGGGAATATTTAGATCGGGTGGCGTCTGTTTATTTGTTAATCTAGCCACTTTGCTAAATAAAAACCTTGGATTGTTTTGGTTATTATCTATGATTTTGCGGATATGCTCTGCCCTGGCAGCTTTTAGAGCCTGTCTATAGCTGGATATACTGTTTTTCCACGCAATTCTAAAAAATTCCAAAGTAGTTTTTCTCCATTTGCACTCAAGATTACGAGTTTCTTTCTTGAGAGAATGGGTATAACTGTTGTACCATAGCACAGTACATTTTTCTCTAACCTTTTTCAATTGGAGGGTGGAAACAGCTTCTAATGTATTAGAAAAGATAGTGCCCATGTTGCTAGTCATCTCGTCTAGTTCATGTGTATTTATGGGTACAGAGAGCAGTTGAGATAAATCAGGCAGGTTATTTGTGAATCTGTCTTTGGTGGCTGGAACAATAGTTCTGCCCGGACGTTAACGCGGAGCCATATAATTAATGTCAGTAATACGTAGCATGCACGGCACAAGGAAATGATCAGTAACATCATCACTTTGAGGTACAATATCTATATCGGTAAGATCAATTCCATGTGATATAATTAAATCTAGCGTATGATTAAAACGATGAGTGGGCCCGGTGACGTTTTGCTTGACTCCAAAAGAGTTTATTAGGTCAGTAAACGCAAGTCCTAACGCATCATTTGTATTATGAATGTTAACGTGAATGTTAAAATCTCCGACAATTAGCACTTTATCAACATTAAAATAGATCTGAGAGGAAATCTGCTAATTATTTTAGGATATCTGTATATGGCCCTGGCGGTCTATACACAGTAGTCAGAGCAAGAGATAGGAGAGATTTCTTTTGCATATCTAACAGTGTAACATTAAGCAGAAGTATTTCGAATAAGTTAAACCTCCTGTATCCTGTTTTCTGAGTAACATTGAGAATATCACTATATATTGTTGCCACACCACCGCCACGACCAGTCTGACGGGGCTCATGTCTATAACAGTAGCTTGGTGGAGTAGGCTCATTTAGACCAAAATATTCATTTGGTTTAAGCCAGGTTTCAGTCAGGAAGAGTACATCAAAATTATTATCTGTGATAATTTCATTTACAATAACTGCTTTGGGTGCGAGTGATCTAATATTTAGGAGCCCAAGCTTTAAAAATAGTTTTTGTTAATTTATTTTGCGTTTTTCTGGTTTAATCACAATCAGATTTTTTCTAGATCCTGCATTCAATTTATATTTTGACCTCGCTATTCGGGGAACAGACACAGTCTGTATAGATTGGACCACGCAAGTACTTCTATCTTTTAAGTGGGTAGAACAAAAGTCATCATAGCAGTTATTTGAGTATTGGCTTACTAGTCAGATGGAGCGTAGTGTCCTGGAGATGTTGTCCGACAGGAATTCCGCTTCGACTCTGCTGGGGTGCAGGCCATCAGCACGAAAAAGCCTAGGATGCTCCCAGAAAAGATTCCAATTATTAACAAAGAGCAGTTTCTGTTCTTTACACCATGACAATAACCATTTGTTTAAAGCAAAAAGTCTACTGAACCTCTCGTGTCCTCGTCGATACGTGGGAAGCGGTCCTGACACTATGATCGTCGTCATGGGCGATGTGCTGCGTACCGTCTCGATCAGGCTCCTGAAGTCTCTCTTCAGTGTCTCCGTCTGTCGCAGCTTGGTGTCGTTAACCCCTGCGTGCAGCACGACAGCACCGATGCTCTCATCGCCCTTCAGGATTGTGGATATCTGCGCAGAAAAAATCGGGGGAAACAGTGAGTGTGCACTTTACCTTCAGCTAACGTAGCACTGACGTGCCGGATGATGGAGTCTCCGACGATCACAGCGCCGCGTTCCGTCTCGCGGAGGAGAGCGAAGCGGTTCCGTGTGGAGATCTCGAAGACTGGAGGCGGCGGAGGGGGAGAGGTCATCGCCCGTGGCCTGGCTCGCGTCTTCCGCTGCTGGTGCACCCAGGGTCTGTGGCGTCCCGGCGCCGGAGTGAAGGACATCTGGGAAGATCGCGTCCTGGGTGCACAGGGTCTGTGAAGAGAAACACACGGAGGTGGTGGGAGTGTTACCAGCATGCTGCATACTTACCCTGGACTTGTGAGCATCAGCCCGGGATGTTTCCAGCGCGGCTCTCTGAGCTGGGCCTGCTTCTCCACCAGGTCGTGGATCTGCTTCTCCACGGCCTCCAGCTCCAGCTGCACCGAATGCAGCTCGAATGTGTCCTCACCTGCACTCAAAGATAGACACAAATTTGCCATTTAAGCAAGTAACAGTGAAACAATGGTAATGTGTGTGAATAGAGTATTAGCAATGCAAGCGAGATTAGCGGCAGCCACGCTGCCGATGCTAACGGGCTATAAGCTAATAGCAGACTTGAGAAATCAAAATAAAACTAGTGATAACAAGGCACTCTGATTGGTTTTGTTTTAGAATGCTATAGGGCAGAGGTCCCCAACCACCGGGTCGCGACCCACTACCGGGCCGTGGAAGAATTCCTACCAGCAGAACGTTCGGGGGAAAATGTGTATAGATATGACGCTCTGTTATTTATTGTACGTAAATGATTGCTCTAATTATTCTGTATTTTCGTTGTAAGCTATTGACATGGAGATACAATTTGACGATTTCATGTTAAATTAGTAAATAAAAGATCATGTCTCTCTCTCTGATCTGTCATATAGGCTATTAGGGCTTAAACGGATCGCAGTTGATCCGTGATATACGGACCAGCGCTCACAAGAATAGAGACAAGTTTCAGACAGCGTGGCATACCAATTTGTTACCTCTTTCATGTATCCTTGCATTTAATACTTATGCATAGGGGTTTGCGGTTACGTCGCAATACTGGAAATATTTCTGTTTTAACCCATAAAGGCGAGCCGATTGATATCACACAAGCAACGTGCAAACTTTGCGCAATAGTTATGCCGGTGAACGTCTTAACTTCTGTCATACAGAAAGTTAAGACGTAAAAAAAACCCCGCTGCATTAAGAGTGCATATTCTTTCAGAGACGAATCTACTTCAACATGTGCTGATAACAGTATAATAACCGTAATAACCATATAACCCCCCCCTGAAATCGAAAACGTAACCGGTCCGTGGTATAAAAAAGGTTGGAGACCCCTGCTATAGGGGATATATTCACACGTTATAGAAACAAAAATAATAGTGTATACAATTGTTTTTAAGATCGAACAATAGAGAATCAACTGGATGGAGCTCAAACTCAAAACACGTAGTCACAAATCTGCGCATGCGTATCAAATTACATGCAAATGGCACACATAGAATCATCTAATGAAAAGAACCAGTTACAAAACAAGTTCATCAAGTCAAAGAGTTTATACACTCAGACATTTGAGGTTTAGTAAGGAATAGTAATAACTCCAGAAGGCGCTGAGGTTAAAGACAAGAACATACGCCCACCCATTTTCTGTGACACTGTAGAGAGCAAGTCACAACAAACTTTCATTTTCAAACTTTCTAACTCTGCGTTTTGCCCTCCGGCAGCATATGGGAAAAATATTCTGCTTGTTAAGTATGAGACACAAGGCCATGTGTTTTAATGGTTTAAGGCAATTTATTTGCTTTTCTGTGTGAGTGGTTTGGATTATACTGAGAGAAAAAAAACAATGTTTTTTATGAAATGTTGCAGCCCACTTCACATTATTTCAGTGAAACGCAAACTAAGACAAGAACTGCAATTAAGACATAGGGATGCATTCATGAGCGTAACGGATTTCTGTAAATTGTATGTCAAACCATTCTAACGGAAATGGTTCGTTCAGTGGGAGAATTTACATGAGAATAGATTCATGAACGTTTTCCACAAATTCATTATGCTCATGTTTCATGAATAAATCCCAATGAGTTGGTTGGTAGGACGTGTATTGAAAGGAAAAAACTTAATTATGGTAGTGAATCACTATTGTAAGATTTTGATGGAATAATTGGGCTTGAATGACAATATTTTTCCTCATTTGATTCATCAGTTCTTAATGGACAAAAAGATTGTGAACTAAGTTCATCATTATTTTGTGAATGGCATCAGTTAATGTTGGTAACTATTGACAATGTCTTAACTTTGCTTGCCCATATTTGTAGTAATTAGAAAAACCTCTGAAATAATTTGATCATAAAATGTTGGTGGATTCCATTTTTGATGGATTCGATTTTTGATAGATTCCATTTTTGGTGAATTACGTGTGAGGCACAAACAAAACTGTCTTTATTAATGGCATTATTACAGTTGTGAATAAACTACTGTTCAAAACTTTGTGGTTCTTTTTTTTTTTAATCATTGTTAATAATAAGAAATGTTTATTGAACACCAAATCATCATGTTAGAATGATTTCTGAAGGATGCTGGAAATCCTTCAGAAATCACCGCAGGAAATTACATATTAAAATATATTAAAATAGGAAAAAAAGTTATTTTCTATTGTAATGATACTTCACAATAGTAATGTTTTTATAGTATTTTTGATCAAAGAAATGTAGCCTTGTTGGGAATAAGAGACTTCTTTCAACAACATAAATAATTCTTCACAAATGAGCATTCTTCAACATTACAAAAGAAGCTGTAGTATTTTTTATATACTGTAAAGTCCTGCTGATGGCTAATTTGTTAACCAATTTGGGTTGTTTGACTAACAGAAAGAGCATAAAAATTAACTGTGAAAGTGATGTTGCAAAATGTTCACTGATTTAAAAAGTGTTTTAAACACGTTAAAGTAAAGTCAAACATCTCAAATTGACACAGAAATGACACTCGAGTCCCTGGTGAAAATCCCAGTCTGTCTTATCAGTTGCTTGTCTTCAACAGTTAAAATTGCTCGCATATTGTATGGAAACTGAAGTCTGGAGGCTCAAAATCAATTAACTTGTGTTCTGATTAGAGAATACTCAAGTAAATCAAATTAGACACGTCAAGGAGTTCAGCTCTTGATTCTGAACAAACACAAAGCAATCAGATTTTAAAGTACTTTAGAATTAAATGCATTTATTCTTATATGAATTTGACAATAAACAGAAGATCTAATTGCTGCTTATTATATTTATCTTAATTGTTTTCACAAGATCAGTTAAAACCGAGTGTATTTTAGGTTTGTGTTTTCAAATAACTAGATTTAGAGAGGCACATCCTCCAGTGTGCTAAGCTAGATATATGCTACCTGCACTTTATTAGCATTAAAAGTGTTTTCCAACCGAAATGTGTCCAAACTCGCATTCCTGCTACTCCTAGTACCCAATTTCTTCAGTACATTTACATGAGGGCTGGATGGTTTTTCGATGGTGACGTGAGAGAGTGAAGAGAAGAAAATGTCTCTCTTCCCTAATAGGGGAATTTATTAGTGTGAATCTCCGAGTCTCCTTTAAAGGCCCTCTGAAATTGAAGTGTCAGCTCTGAAGTCGAGCACATCAAATGCCCCTCGCAGCAAAACATCTGCATGTTACATGAAGGTCTGTGCCTCTGTGTGTGTATGTGTTCATCAAACGTTCCTCCTTGCTGAGTGACTTCACATCTGTCTGAGCAGATACAGAGCTCCAAAGGGTTATTACATTTCACCTTTACTACACGTGTGTGTGTGTGTGTGTGTGTGTGTGTGTGTGTGTGTGAAAGTGACGTGAGGCCATGTATGGTTAGCCATACTGGGAATTTGTGCTCTACATTTAACCCATCCAAAGTGCACACACACAGCAGTGAACACACACCGTGAACACACACCCGGAGCAGTGGCGCCCGGGAAGCAGTTGGGGGTTCGGTGCCTTGCTCAAAAGCACCTCAGTCGTGGTATTGATGGTCGAGAGAGCGCTGTACATTCACTCCCCCCACCTACAATCCCTGCCGGACTGAGACTCGAACTCGTAACCCGACTCTCTAACCATTAGGCCACGACTTCCCCGTGTGCGTACATGCGTGCATGCGTGTGTGCATGTGTTCCTCACAATCCGAGGTGCCCATACTTAAAATGTAGATTGAAAAATACAAAAAACAAAACAAATGAAAACAGCATCACCTGTTGTTCTCTGTTATTTTATCTATCCATCTGTTTATCTATCTTGTATTTTTGTCATTGTCTTTATCTGTTTTTACATTTGTCTGCTATCTATCTATCTATCTATCTATCTATCTATCTATCTATCTATCTATCTATCTATCTATCTATCTATCTATCTATCATCTATCTATCTATCTCTGTTGTTCTGTCCATCCATCCATCCATCCATCCGTCCATGTTGTTCTGTCCATCCATCCATCCATCCATCTATCTCTGTTGTTCTGTCCATCCATCCATCCATGTTGTTATGTCCATCCATCCATGTTGGTCTGTCCATTCATCCTATCCATCTTGGTTGTTCTGTCCATCCATCCATCCATCCATCCATCTTGGTTGTTCTGTCCATCCATCCATCCATCCATCCATCCATCTTGATTGTTCTGTCCATCCATCCATCCATCCATCTTGGTTGTTCTGTCCATCCATCCATCCATGTTGGTCTGTCCATCCATCCATCCATCCATCCATCCATCCATCCATCCATCCATCCATGTTGGTCTGTCCATCCATCCATCCATCCATGTTGGTCTGTCCATCCATCCATCCATCTTGGTTGTTCTGTCCATCCGTCCGTCCGTCCGTCCGTCCGTCCGTCTGTCTATGTTGCTCTGTCCGTCCATCCATCCATCCTTTCTTTTAATTAGTCTGTTAGGCTGTCTACCCATCTATCCATTCATTTATTAATCTGTCTATCTATCTATGATTGCATCTACATAACTCTTTATGAGTATGCATCTGTGAGCTTGTGTGTATGAACGTGATGTTAGCGATGACTCACATGGGGATATTGACAAAATTATTAGATTTCTCCAAACAACTGCATATCAATTATTTATAATTGCTTTATTTTGTTCAAGCTATTTCAGCCTTAAATTATTGAGTTAAGAGCCAATCAGTGAAGACAAATATGCAAGTCAAATTATCATATCAGCCAAAGATCTGACATCAGGGATCGGTTACAGTTCAGTTACACGCTGCTAAGACGTCGACATGGTGACTGATATATCTGTTTACCCAGCATTACACCGGAGGATCCCTTTGTTTTCCTGTCAAGGTCAAGGGTAATTCTCTTAAGGATCGCTCTGTGCCGTGGCCTTTGCATGTAATGGAGAACTAGATCATAATTTGTGTCCAGTAGGAGAGGGAGCGAGAGCGATCGAGGACGAAGGAGTGACCTTCAGTCCAGGCCCCTGTGGTCTGTCTGAAAGTGTGCCAGCAATAATCAGAGACTATTTTTGACTCTCTATCATGTAGATAAAATGGGTCATTGCGAGCCGGCCAGGCCCAGGAAGAACACACACACGCTGTGGCTAATCTCTTAAATCAAACTCGCCCTGTATGGGTTCGTCACTAATGTATTATGCACTAGGGATGGTACAACCATATGCTTTGAATATTTTGCCGACATCAACTTACAGAGGCAGGATGGATGGATGGGTGGATGAATGGGCCAATAGAAGGTTATTCCTCAAACAGCTCAGATAATCTTGATGGACCTCGATTTTATCCCAATTGGAGTCTTACTATGTTCTCCACTCTCCTTTAGTCCCTGGCTGTCTTTGTCTCAGCCCTGTCCCCACCATTGTGTCTGTAAATCGTGCCGTTCCTGTGGTTGTAGTTTCAATGAATGAAATAAAAGCGGTTTCTTAAAGTTTTATGAATGAAGTTCTCCCAAGGCACTGCTTAATGAGATGTGCTCCAAAACAAGAGTGTCCTCACTTTGAAAGCCACATTTTTACCCACATTGTGATAAATGTAACTGTCTTTTTGCTTTGGCTTGACCAATTTATTGCAGCACTAATTGACCTTCCCTTCCCTTCCCTTCCCTTCCCTTCCCTTCCCTTCCCTTCCCTTCCCTTCCCTTCCCTTCCCTTCCGCTGTTTATGAGTTCATTTAGCATGCTGTATTCATGAACAGAGTGGCACAAAAGCATGAATGGCTGCTGCCACGTCTGGTTTGTGCAGATAAACAGTGTGTCGCTGTGTGCACACTAAAGTCCCATATTTATTCAGCTTTTTCCTGCTCCCTTCCCGATTCACAAAATCAGGGTGTGAAATACGTGGGTCCAGGCCAGCATGTGGCGTCTGCTCCACGAACTTTAGAAAACCTCCCATGTGGACCACTCCAGCTGAGAGCATGATATTATTCTGCTGTCCAAAGCATCCACAGAATATTGCTTTTCTTATAAAATTGCCAAGGTGGCTTTGCATGAGGGTGATCTTGAGCACAACACAGAGAATACTGCTTAGAGTCAGTGGCTATATTTAGCCTCAGATATATATATATATATTATTAATTAATGCTTCTACTTGGCAAAAATACATTTAACTAGAAAATGTTTACAATATTTATTTCTTTCAAAACATTTTTTATCAAATCACTGAGCCCAAACATTTGAGGAGGTTTGGGAATCTTTTCTTTAATAAATCCCTGTCTGGCATCAGACCCACATCATCATGGTCTTATTAAAAAAAGAGGCGTTTAAAGACCCCCGCCTCTCTCTTTTTCCCCTGATGTGTGGCAACCTGTCTATTTGCTCGTCTTTATTGCCTTCTTTTTCTTTTCTCTCCTCCACACTCTTAGTGAGGAAACGGGAGCGTTTATGAGGTCCCGCTATTGAGTGTGTACTCATAAAACCCAGGGTTATGTTTTAGCCGGCCTGCCCTCTAGGCCTTGATTTGCAAAGCAGAAGCTGTTCTAATGTGAACTCACACTGGAAAAGTGGCTATTGTTTTTTTTATACGCTGCTTGGCACTGCCCAGAGGAACATTTTTAGTTCTCTTAAGCGGCTCTTTCATAGCTTAAGAGACTAAATTGCATTTTCAGGTATGTTTTATTAAAGTATCTGTCTGTATTATATACTTTAGCAGGAATAAAAATGGACACAAATGAGACGATTGTAGAGATACAGTTAGAGTATTGAGATATGAAGTTAATGTGGGTGCTGTAGCTCAGGTAATTTGGCTTTCAAAGAATGTAACCACTTGAGCAGAAATAGGCTAACTAAATCTAGTACTTCACTCTTAAAGAACCATTTTTTTCTTTCATTTTTTCTTCTTTAAACTGTTTATGAAAAGCATTTTAATAATCTGAAGAATCTTTTTACATGGTAAAGAACCTTTTTAGCTATGGAAAGTTTCCATGGATGTCAGTAAAGAGTAAATATTTTAAGAGTGTTGAAGAAATGATTATTGAAAAATAACTACAAATAACTACTTCTAATCAGCTGCAAAAAAGTGTGTTAATTTTGATGGCAAATTTTGATTTAGTTTTAGTCATAGTCTTTTGACGAAAATGCCATTTAATTTGTCATATTTTAGTCATCTGAATTGTTTTAGCTTTAGTCTAGTTTTAGTCGACTAAATTTCATACAATTTTAGCCGACTAAATGAAGTATAGTACAGTAGATTTAGTCGACTAAAATCTAAAGGGTTTTGTTAAATTCAAATGCGTCATTTTTTAAATTTCTGTTTCGGTTATTTTAGTACATCAGTTTAAGCTAAAGCTTATAAACGCAATGAAATAAAGTTATTTAAATATATGTATTTTATATATTTATTTCCTTTTTTCACTTTTGCACTGTGGACTGTACAGTTGCAGGCTGTTCATTCAAGTTCAGATGAGGGAAATAAAATATGCATTCTTACAACTAAAACATACAGTCAGGTCCATAAATATTGGGACATCGACACAATTCTAACATTTTTGGCTCTATACACCACCACAATGGATTTCAAATGAAACGAACAAGATGTGCTTTAACTGCAGACTGTCAGCTTTAATTTGAGGGTATTTACATCCAAATCAGGTGAACGGTGTAGGAATTACAACAGTTTGCATATGTGCCTCCCACTTGTTAAGGGACCAAAAGTAATGGGACAGAATAATAATCATAAATCAAACTTTCACTTTTTAATACTTGGTTGCAAATCCTTTGCAGTCAATTAAAGCCTGAAGTCTGGAATGCATATACATCACCAGACGCTGGGTTTCATCCCTGGTGATGCTCTGCCAGGCCTCTACTGCAACCGTCTTCAGTTCCTGCTTGTTCTTGGGGCATTTTCCCTTCAGTTTTGTCTTCAGCAAGTGAAATGCATGCTCAATCGGATTCAGGTCAGGTGATTGACTTGGCCATTGCATAACAGTCCACTTCTTTCCCTTCAAAAACTCTTTGGTTGCTTTTGCAGTATGCTTTGGGTCATTGTCCATCTGCACTATGAAGCGCCGTCCAGTGAGTTCTGAAGCATTTGGCTGAATATGAGCAGATAATATTGCCCAAAACACTTCAGAATTAATCCTGCTGCTTTTGTCAGCAGTCACATAATCAATAAATACAAGAGAACCAGTTCCACTGGTAGCCATACATGCCCACGCCATGACACTACCACCAGCATGCTTCACTGATGATCATGAGCAGTTCCTTTCCTTCTCCATACTCTTCTCTTCCCATCACTCTGGTACAAGTTGATCTTGGTCTCATCTGTCCATAGGATGTTGTTCCAGAACTGCGAAGGCTTTTTTAGATGTCGTTTGGCAAACTCTAATCTGGCCTTCCTGTTTTTGAGGCTCACCAATGGTTTACATCTTGTGGTGAACCCTCTGTATTCACTCTGGTGAAGTCTTCTCTTGATTGTTGACTTTGACGCACATACACCTACCTCCTGGAGAGTGTTCTTGATCTGGCCAACTGTTGTGAAGGGTGTTTTCTTCACCAGGGAAAGAATTCTTCGGTCATCCACCACAGTTGTTTTCCGTGGTCCTCCGGGTCTTTTGGTGTTGCTGAGCTCACCGGTGCGTTCCTTCTTTTTAAGAATGTTCCAAACAGTTGTTTTGGCCACACCTAATGTTTTCGCTATCTCTCTGATGGGTTTGTTTTGTTTTTTCAGCCTAATGATGGCTTGCTTCACTGATAGTGACAGCTCTTTGGATCTCATCTTGACAGTTGACAGCAACAGATTCCAAATGCAAATAGCACACTTGAAATGAACTCTGGACCTTTTATCTGCTCATTATTATTGGAATAATGAGGGAATAACACACACCTGGCCATGGAACAGCTGAGAAGCGAATTGTCCCATTACTTTTGGTCCCTTAACAAGTGGGAGGCACATATGCAAACTGTTGTAATTCCTACACCGTTCACCTGATTTGAATGTAAATACTCTCAAAGCTCAAGCTGAAAGTCTGCAGTTAAAGCACATCTTGTTCGTTTCATTTGAAATCCATTGTGGTGGTGTATAGAGCCAAAAATGTTAGAATTGTGTCGATGTCCCAATATTTATGGACCTGACTGTATGTTTAAAAACTATACAACTAACTTAACATTACCATATAAACATTTTATAGTAAATTGTCTTAATTCATCAACATTAGTTCATAAGCAATCGCTTGGCATAAATGGGCGCTATTCATTGATTACATCCTGCACTGACGCAGTCTGAAGCGTTTTTCCACAGTTAATTCAGGACAGTACAATGCAAATGTATGTAACTACCACATACGACATCAGTCGTGATTGAGTCTGACTGGATATCTTCCCAAATTGTCCTTCCCTAACATTTTTGTCTCGTTTTTATTTTATTGACGACAATGAGAGTATATTTTCGTTTTAGTTTTTGTCATTAAATTTTATTATTATTATTTAATTATCCTCTCGTTTTTGTCAGTGAGAAAATTCCGTTGACGAAAATAATGATGAAAATAATGTAAATGAAATTAACACTGCTGCTGATTTAATATTGTTGGGTCCTCAATGGCTATGATTTAAGATGACATGAATTCATAGTGAACAGCTGAGGTTTGAAAGAAAATTTTGGTGTGATAAATAATTAGGTGTTTTTTTTCTGTCTAGAAATATATATTTTTTTATTTTATCTGGGTGGACAAACAAACTTTTCTGCATATAATTACTGCTACCTTACAGACATTAATAATTATTCATATTAGTTAATGATAGACACAGTTGGTTAACCATTTGACTGTTTACTTTTTTCATCTGTCTGTAGCTGAACCTTTGGTCAAGATTATTTTCCCCTAAAGATGCAGTTGTGGGTTTTGGGAGCACTCTACCTGTCAGAAGAGGACATTTTGTAACTGACCTTAGGTCTTAGAGATCTGATTCGCTCTCTTGTGGCTGGAAGGGTGATAACCTTCAACAATTTCATACCATTCACAAACTTTGCATGGCTTTAGTGGAATACTGAGTAAGTAACATATGTACGTGTGCGAAAGTTTAAGTGGTATTCATACGCAGATGTTTTTTTCTGGTCCTTGGTTGTGTTTCTCTCCCTTTTTCTTTGTCTCTCATTCAGCCTTTCTTTTGAAATGTTCCATTATCTGTACCCCCTACCTGCCCTTCCTGACTTTTGCACTTTCTGTCTTAAAGGCAAAATCCCAAGACAATAACAGACACATAAATAAATTAGACTTATCTCCAGCAGTGCTGCTGTACCATCTTCATCACACAGCTTGAAAGTGTGTGTGTGTTCATGAGTCAGAGACCCATATTGCAGTGATTTGAGCAGAAGGACCGAAAATATAGGATTCTCTTTCTTTCTCATCCTTTGTCTTTTTTTCTCCTGCTCTTCAAGATCTTTCCTGTAGAGTTCCAAAACCGCTCCATCACACCTGACTTTAATTTCCAACCGCACTCAAAGAGCTCGATTAGCCGGTTCAGGTGTATTTGATTAGAGTTGGAGCTAATCTCTGCGGGAAACAGGACTGAGGTTCCCTGCTCTAATGCTGCCTTCAAGGAACGTCAGAATGATCGTATTTACGAGATGAGAACACATGAATGTCACAGCGCTGTTGTAATTACCGGTAGGAAACTCTGGATTTACTTTGAACTGTGACTTTCAGAGTTGGGGACATGTCAGCTCCCTGTGGAGGCAAAAAAAATAAAAATATTGCCACTTTCAAGTTGTCAAAATATATCATAAATGAGTGTTTCTTCAACTATGATCACTTAGTTCATTTATCCAAATTACACAGTAAATATAGATTTTGTTTATGTATTTATTTTTTCATAGTCATACAAATTTTCATCATATCTCAAATTATATATTGTTTGTATTTCTGTCTGGCTATGTATTATACAGTTATCATTTTATATATCCTTAATATACACAAAATAATTGTTACTACTTTTTCTTTTTTGCATAATTTAACTCATTCACTCATAATTTTTTAACTCATTCAACTCATAATTTTCACACTATAAATATTGTTTACAACCATGCTCACCCTTTTCTGTACAACAGAAAAAAAAGCATCTGCCATTATTTGTTGTTTACCTGAAGGCAGCTGTAGATAACGTGTGAATTACACACCTTATGTGCTTCTGTCATTTCAATTTGTTGTACATGCGCTAAAAAATGCTTCCCACCTTTGTCAGGAAGAGGAATGGCAGAAAGAAATATAAAATTAACGCATTAAATTATGCCACAACCATATCATCATTATAACTCGTAATCCAAACTTGTAAGTAGGCACCATCCAGGAGGACTTGAAAACAGCAAAAAACGCTGAATCCCAATTTGCATACAATCCATCCTAAATCATATGCAAGATTAGGATTAGTGCATCCAAATCACATTGCAAATAGTAAGTCAAAGGTGCTCAGATGTTATATTACTTTCTGTGGATTTTCAAAATAGGCATCTGTGCATTTGTTTTGGGTTGATATTACCTTTAATTTTTTGCAGCCCTTATATATATAAAAAATGTTTTGCCATGGTTTTCTGATGCAACATCAAAACACAATTGTTGTCATATGTATCAGTACTGTTGTGCTGGTTTGTATTTATATAGAATGCAGTTTAGGAGGTAACTGTGTGAACTGCATATTTACATTCACAACACTCTCATATGTGAAGCTAAAGCACTTTTTGTAAGTCAGTGTGCATAATAGCGTCTGCTAAATGCCTTATACTTCACTTTTAAAGGTATATACTTTACATTTTACTCCCTGAATTTATACAAAGAAAAACGCTCACATCAAAACCTTATGTATATAGTCAGTATACATTATGTAATCTGATGAGCTTTAGTAGTGCAGTATGAAAGAGAACTGCATTATGAAAGACTCTCAAGATATTTGCTGTCACACACATATTGATGTGGTTTTTGTGTAAAAATAAAACGTTCAGAGGTTGAAAATGAAGTTGTCACGAGTCTGCCTGTCCTTCCCTCTCTCCAATCCGGATACACGCCCTCACCTGGTCTCCCTCAGTCATTAATCACGCGCACCTGCACCTCGTCATCACCCTCATCATGGACACTACATAAGCACTCACCCCAGTCACAGAAACGGTCCGATCTCGTTGCTACTACATGGACTCTACGCCAGTGATCATCACGTTGATGAGTATACCCTCTGCTTACCTACCTCTTGTACTCACCTCTTGTTCTCCGTCCCGCTGTCTCCTCTGTCCTCAGACTCGCCTGTGTTGTGGTCGACATTCCTGGGCTCCGGTTCTCTTCATCAGTCTCACTCCTCTAACCTGTGAAGCAAAAGGACATTATCAGAACAGTTACCTGACTCACGATATCAGCACTACCTTTGAATAAAAGTCACTGTTTTCACTTACCCTTGTGTCCGGCTGTTTCTGTGACAGAAGATCGGACCCTTACACAGTTAAAAGGATGAATGCCACATTTGATCCGGAGTCAGCCCTACTCTCCATCGCTCAAGAAGATCGTCCCATAGAAGAGTATGTTGAGGAATTCCTCCAACTCGCGAATCAGGTGCGGTGGAACGAAGGGATGTTAAAGCTTATTTTCTGGACTGGCCTAAACGATCATCTGTATTTCCGAGCACAGGCTGTCACAACCCCTGCCTCGCTTGCACAATACATAGACCATGTGCTATTGCTAGCTGACTCTCCCTTCACCGTAGGTGATGTCGACGAGGATCATGAAACCACTCCAATCTCCCAATCTACCCCAGTAGAGCGAACCACCATTTCCAAGTCCCACTCGAACCAGATCGTGACCAAGGGGGTACAGCCGCCGCGGTCCGCGGCATTCCCGCATGCCCGAAAATGGGTGTCCAACAGCGCTGACCTGGGGGCTAAAGTTTCAGACCCAGGCTTAACATCTGTCCGGTCAGCGCTGAAATCAGCCCCACGTCTCTCAAACCCGCCGCCGATCGCAGCCAAGGCAAACCCACCAGAGAAGTGCGATAACCCTCCTGAGTTCCCGCTGGTCCCGTCCAGCCCACCTGAGTTCCCGCTGGTCCCGTCCAGCCCTCCTGAGTTCCCGCTGGTCCCGTCCAGCCCACCTGAGTTCCCGCTGGTCCCGTCCAGCCCTCCTGAGTTCCCGCTGGTCCCGTCCAGCCCTCCTGAGTTCCCGCTGGTCCCGTCCAGCCCTCCTGAGTTCCCGCTGGTCCCGTCCAGCCCACCTGAGTTCCCGCTGGTCCCGTCCAGCCCACCTGAGTTCCCGCTGGTCCCGTCCAGCCCACCTGAGTTCCCGCTGGTCCCGTCCAGCCGTCCTGAGTTCCCGCTGGTCCCGTCCAGCCGTCCTGAGTTCCCGCTGGTCCCGTCCAGCCGTCCTGAGTTCCCGCTGGTCCCGTCCAGCCCACCTGAGTTCCCGCTGGTCCCGTCCAGCCCCGCGCCTCCCGTGCGCCCTCTAATGTCCGCGCTACAAGAGCGCCCCTTTGAATCCGCGCTGCAAGAGCGCCCTCGAGTGTCCGCGCTGCAAGAGCGCCCTCTAGTGTCGGCGCTGCAAGAGCGCCCTCAGGAGTCCGCGCTGCAAGAGCGCCCTCCTGCATCTACGCTGGTCCCGTCCAGCTCTCCTTCGTCTCCGCTGGTTCCGTCCAGCTCCGCGCCTCCAGAGCGCCCCCAAGTGCCCGCTCCTCCAGAGCGCCCCCAAGTGCCCGCTCCTCCAGAGCGCCCTCTAGTGCCCGCTCCTCCAGAGCGCCCTCTAGTGCCCGCTCCTCCAATGTGGCCCCCAGAGGGGAACTTTCCCAAAGAAATTTTGGGGGGGGGCCATATAATCTCAGCCTGTGTGGCCAGGCCAAGGGCCAAGGCCACGAAGGACCCCGATCCGCCCAGGCCGCCCAAGGACCCCGATCCGCCCAGGCCGCCCAAGGACCCCGATCCGCCCAGGCCGCCCAAGGACCCCGATCCGCCCAGGCCGCCCAAGGACCCCGATCCGCCCAGGCCGCCCAAGGACCCCGATCCGCCCAGGCCGCCCAAGGACCCCGATCCGCCATGGCCTTCCAAACTCCCCGATCCGCCATGGCCGTCCGAGCTCCCAGCCCTGCCATGGCGTCCCGAATCCCCAGTTCCGCCATGGCCTCCCGAGTCTCCAGTCCTGCCATGGCCTCCCAAGGCCCCTGATCCGCCCTGGAGGCTTCCCTATTCTCCTCCTTGTCCTGGCCCTGCTCCGGCCTCCAGGACGCCCGCCCCCCCTCCCCGATGTCACTGTTACGGTGCGGGACGCACCTTCCGGGAGGGGGAGGTAATGTCACGAGTCTGCCTGTCCTTCCCTCTCTCCAATCCGGATACACGCCCTCACCTGGTCTCCCTCAGTCATTAATCACGCGCACCTGCACCTCGTCATCACCCTCATCATGGACACTACATAAGCACTCACCCCAGTCACAGAAACGGTCCGATCTCGTTGCTACTACATGGACTCTACGCCAGTGATCATCACGTTGATGAGTATACCCTCTGCTTACCTACCTCTTGTACTCACCTCTTGTTCTCCGTCCCGCTGTCTCCTCTGTCCTCAGACTCGCCTGTGTTGTGGTCGACATTCCTGGGCTCCGGTTCTCTTCATCAGTCTCACTCCTCTAACCTGTGAAGCAAAAGGACATTATCAGAACAGTTACCTGACTCACGATATCAGCACTACCTTTGAATAAAAGTCACTGTTTTCACTTACCCTTGTGTCCGGCTGCTTCTGTGACAGAAGTAACGATGTCAAGTTTTCTAACTTGAATGTATAAAGAGTTGCACAAGCTAGATTTTCTCCACATGTCTTACAGTTTATGTCGGGTGTGTATATGTGTGAATGATTGAATCAGACAGAGAGAGAGATCTTTCGGTCTTATTCTCCATAACCACTGAATCTTGAAGATATCTCTAGTACACAGTGTCTATGAAGAGACAGTGTCTAGTGAACAGAACTGTCAGGTGTGCTGTATTTTAAGATCCATGTGTTTTGTTGATGTGGATGTGAAGGTGATAACTGCATTTCAATGAGCAATTAAGGTGAAGTTTTTTTTTTTTAAATCCCAAAATAGGTCATTCAATTTTGGTTTTCTATCTTAAAACAGGCCAATCCCTGTTTCTGCCTCTCTGGGGCGAATTGGCTAAAACATTACACTGCTTTGCATGCAATATTTCAGAGTTGTCTTATTCACTAACCACTCACAATTCAATTTACCCAGATTCTAAATGCTAAAATATACAGGTCCTTTTCAAAAAATTAGCATATTGTGATAAAGTAAATTATTTTCTGTAATGTACTGATAAACATTAGACTTTCATATATTTTAGATTCATTACAACACAACTGAAGTAGTTCAAGCCTTTTATTGTTTTAATATTGATGATTTTGGCATACAGCTCATGAAAACCCAAAATTCCTATCTCAAAAAATTAGCATATCATGAAAAGGTTCTCTAAACGAGCTATTAACCTAATCATCTGAATCAACAAATTAACTCTAAACACCTTCAAAAGATTCCTGAGGCTTTTAAAAACTCCCAGCCTGGTTCATTACTCAAAACCGCAATCATGGGTAAGACTGCCGACCTGACTGCTGTCCAGAAGGCCATCATTGACACCCGCAAGCAAGAGGGTAAGACACAGAAAGAAATTTCTGAACGAATAGGCTGTTCCCAGAGTGCTGTATCAAGGCACCTCAGTGGGAAGTCTGTGGGAAGGAAAAAGTGTGGCAGAAAACGCAGCACAACGAGAAGAGGTGACCGGACCCTGAGGAAGATTGTGGAGAAGGACAGATTCCAGACCTTGGGGGACCTGCGGAAGCAGTGGACTGAGTCTGGAGTAGAAACATCCAGAGCCACCGTGTACAGGCGTGTGCAGGAAATGGGCTACAGGTGCCGCATTCCCCAGGTCAAGCCACTTTTGAACCAGAAACAGCGGCAGAAGCGCCTGACCTGGGCTACAGAGAAGCAGCACTGGACTGTTGCTCAGTGGTCCAAAGTACTTTTTTCGGATGAAAGCAAATTTTGCATGTCATTCGGAAATCAAGGTGCCAGAGTCTGGAGGAAGACTGGGGAGAGGGAAATGCCAAAATGCCTGAAGTCCAGTGTCAAGTACCAACAGTCAGTGATGCTGGTGTTGGTCCACTGTGTTTTATCAAGGGCAGGGTCAATGCAGCTAGCTATCAGGAGATTTTGGAGCACTTCATGCTTCCATCTGCTGAAAAGCTTTATGGAGATGAAGATTTCATTTTTCAGCACGACCTGGCACCTGCTCACAGTGCCAAAACCACTGGTAAATGGTTTACTGACCATGGTATTACTGTGCTCAATTGGCCTGCCAACTCTCCTGACCTGAACCCCATAGAGAATCTGTGGGATATTGTGAAGAGAAAGTTGAGAGACGCAAGACCCAACACTCTGGATGAGCTTAAGGCCGCTATCGAAGCATCCTGGGCCTCCATAACACCTCAGCAGTGCCACAGGCTGATTGCCTCCATGCCACGCCGCATTGAAGCAGTCATTTCTGCAAAAGGATTCCCGACCAAGTATTGAGTGCATAACTGAACATAATTATTTGAAGGTTGACTTTTTTTGTATTAAAAACACTTTTCTTTTATTGGTCGGATGAAATATGCGAATTTTTTGAGATAGGAATTTTGGGTTTTCATGAGCTGTATGCCAAAATCATCAATGTTAAAACAATAAAAGGCTTGAACTACTTCAGTTGTGTTGTAATGAATCTAAAATATATGAAAGTCTAATGTTTATCAGTACATTACAGAAAATAATGAACTTTATCACAATATGCTAATTTTTTGAAAAGGACCTGTATATGGTTACTTTGCATTTTATCGCATTTTAGTCAAATCATGGTCTGATGATTGTGACTAATTAATTCTGGTTCATTCTGGTCCAAGTGACTGCATTGCACTGTGGGATATAGTTGTTTCTTACAGTTTGCTCTATTGTGTACTGCTTATTTTGCCTAATGTAGTAGGTCATCCCAGTTTTCTTTGCACAGAAATAGTAAGAGTCATATGCTTGTATGCTATTCCAAATATAGCCATTCTGATAGATGTAGTACATAACTTGTGGCTTTTTCTAGCTGACACTGCTTTCAGTCGATATGACCGCATAAGATATCGATATTCAAGGGCATGCATGTGTGTACTGTATGAACATACTGTGACTGTCGCAACAGGACGCCCACCAGTTAGTCATGTGACCATTTCATTTTTCTTTCTTAGTCAATGAAGAAAACAATTTACTGTATGTAGAAACATAACTGTCCGAACAGTATGACTTGACATACTACTGAAATATTTTTATAGATGATTTTTGCACATATCTAATTGTACTATTTTATGCTTCAGTTTTAAATTGGAATATTATCACTCAAATGTATACGGTATATCTATATACTGTATATATATATATATATACACACACTACCATTCAAAAGTTTGTAGTCAGTAATATTTTTAAATGATTTTGAGTCTCTTACACTCACCAAGTCTGCATTTATTTGATCAAAAATACTGTAATATTGTGAAATATTATTAAAATGTAATGTAACATTAATACATTTAAATCTAATTTATTCACATGTTGGCAAAGCTGAATTTTTATCAGCCATTACTCCAGTCTTAAGTGTCACGTGATCCTTCAGAAATCATTGTAATATGCTGTTTTGTTGGTCATTTCTTATTATCAATATTCAAAACATTTGTGCTGCTTAATATTTTTGTGGAAACAGCGATACATTTTTTTTTTCAAGGATTCATAGGTTAATAGAAAATCCAAAACAACATTTAATTAAAATATGAATCTTTTGTAACATTATAAATGTATTAACTGTCATTTCTGATCAATTTAACGTGTCCTTGTTGAATAAAAGTAATTTCTTTCTTTCAAAAAAAAAACCCTTGCTGACCTCAAACATTTGAACAGTAATGCAAGTATAAAACATAGCATTCATCTGAATGAACCATTTCTCTAGAATGAATCACACTTTCTTACTTTATATAAGAGAGTTTATTTGATTATTCTCTTATTCAAACTGTAAATTTGGATGTGCAATACAGTGTGACAGTTTGTAGTAGTTTGTGCATTTTTCCACTTACAAAAAGTATATTGATACTAGAAAAGATTGACTATTGAGAAAAGAACTGAAGCGTTGTCATGCTACTGGAGCAAAATGCAGATTAATTAGTACCACCGCTGATGTGTGTATGTGTGTCAGGGCTGGCCCAAGCCTTTATGGGGCCCTAAGCAGAATTTTATTTGGGGCCCCTTGGTGCCGCCAATATGACTGGTTATTGTCAAAACTTGATTATTCACACACTATAAATCTAACACACCCATTATCAGTGTTTGTTGTAGCTGTGTTGCTTAGGGGGCAGTTGTGGCCTAATGGATAGAGAGTTGGCCTTATAACCTGAAGGTCGTGGGTTTGAGTCTCGGGTCCAGCAGGGATTGTAAGGGGGTGAGAGTGAATACTCAACACTCTCTCCACCTTCAATACCACGACTGAGGTGAGACCCTTGAGCAAGGCACCGGACCCCCAACTGCTCCCCGGGCGCCGCAGCATTGGCTGCCCACTGCTCCGGGTGTGTGTTCACTACTGTGTGTACACTTGGATGGGTTAAATGCAGAGCACAAATTCCGAGTATGGGTCCCCATACTTGGCCACAGACCACTTCCCTTTCCTTTTACATCATACTGCATGTTTTTACCCTTCTGTGATTTATAATTGTAATAGTTGCAAACTTACAACAGTGGTCAAGTGTTCATTTTCACTTTAACATTCAAAGTCTTAGGTCAAAGTTTCACAGACAGACTAAACCAGGATTAAGCCTGGATTAAACCATAGTTCAATTATGACATTTAAGTGATGTTTATAAACATGCCTTAGAAAAAAAATCATTACTACTGGTGTTCATCATAAGACAAAACAAAAGCACTGACATGTTTTAAGATCAGTCAGTGCAAGTTTCTTTCAGTTGAAATAGCTCATATTTACATTTTAGTCTAGGACTAGGCTTAAGACTTGTCTGTGAAACAAGAAACCGGGGGTATAGTATTAAGTGGCATACTTAATGTGCTGAAAAGTAGCTAAATAAACCAGCAGACAATGCATTTACAGAACAGAATGATATTTTAACAACATAAATATTAATCGAAGTTGTACTTTTATTACAAGTCATACTTTTTATAATAAATATTAAACACAACAGAGAGCATCTGTAAATATAAAACAACAACTCTTAATTTATATCTAGCTAATTAAGGCATAATGATATTGGAATATAATAGCAAAGACGCAAAATGTAGGCTGAGGTAAATAATGTTAAGATGTTATCAGTTTATGAAACAGAAGCTTATTGTTATTACAAAAATATATACCCAGGAAAGTTATGGCAATTTTTACTGATCTGACCAGGGGTGCATTTCCAAAAAGCAACTATGGTCGCAAGTTCTGTCCTTACAAATAGAGTTTAGTGGAAATAACGACCACAGTTAGCTAATAATGGTTTTGAGAAATGCACCTCTGATTTGTGCCACGTTGAACCCAAAACGCGATCGCTTTGGCTGGCACTGAGCCTAAGATAGACGAGCTCAGAAAAAAATAAAAAGAAAGACGCGCTCTGTGCTTTTCATATTTCATAACTGTTCAGTGTTTTCAACCAAATACAGTTTATTTTAGGTTTCAGACATTTAAATACACTTCAGTTAAGTGAAAAAAAAAATACATTTAATTTGTTAAATAGGCTACGCGCTGATTTCTGTGGAAAGCGGCAATAATAATCCTTTCAATTAATCGACGACATGTTTTATTCCTATCAAATAGTCTACACATTGTGTAGGTTACCATAAAGTTTACTCTGTTTTTCTCCCAGCTAACTGACCACTTACTTTCATGTATTTCGGGAGAAATAGGTGAATTTACGTGATGTTAATCCGACGGATCCACACGGCAGCGTCCGGAACACCGGCGCATAGGTTATTATCAACATGCTCATTATTGTGCCTGCATGACACGTCGCTATGGAAATAATAAAAATGATATGTATAGAATATTTAATTATTTAATATTTCACTTTTGTATAATTACCACTGTCCATTGACATATCACGAATATAAGATAAAATAAAATAAAACGGTCAAATCAGAGGTCATTCCCTCTGGTGGCCACGGGGCCCTAAGCAGCCGCTTAGTTCGCTTATGCCTTGGGCCGGCTCTGATGTGTGTGGTCTAGAATGTAGGATTAAATTTGGCCTGTAGCCGGGTGCAGGGCTGGCAGAAGGAGGTGAAAGGGTGGATGGAAAGATGCGAGAGAGAGGGGAGTTCTGTGCCTGTGGGCATGATGAAACATGAATGGTCTGAAGCAGAGGGAGGGATTTAAGGGTCGTCAGGCAGGGCTGCCTCGGCCAGGAGAGATAGTCTGGGTCCAGCACTCTGGAGGGAGATTGATGGAAAGGCCTTCTGTCGTCCATTTCATCCCTTGTTTTTTTCTCATCTTCTCATCAAACAGCCCCAAAGGGCATCGGCGTTGAGCTTCAGCTGTGTGAAGGTCAGGCATATACCAAGGGTCCGGCACATCTGTGCTGGAGATGCATGCATGCTCGTACAGTATATGTGCCCCCCCCACACACACACACATACACAACCGTATGGAGGTACACATTCACTCGGCCCGCAGCCTAAAGCAGAGCAGCTCAAATCCGCCTGTCAAAACAAAGCTGTCCAGCATCATCCTCTCTAAGGTCATTCTTCTATGCGTGTGTGTTTCCTCTGAGATCTCGCTTAGAGCAGGTTTTAACATCACCGCGCTAAAGCCAGATACCCTGACGCCAAGGTTCATATCATTGACGCATCATTAATAATTTATCCATCTAACTCTGCAGGCTTGTCGCTCACGCTTCCTTTCGGCATCATCTGCTATGTAGCAGTATGTAGCAAAATATTTGTGACAGCATTTAATATATCAAGAGTGGAATGATTTTTGCGTTCTTATGCATCCATCTTTCTCATTCCCTCCCTCCCTCTCTCTCTTACACCCAGTGGATTAATTTAACGAGCTGTCGAATGCTGGTTCTTTGAGGTCCTCGTTAAGGCTGTCATGTAGAATCTCTTCTTGACTGTTGGCTGCCATGACTAATTGACTTATTCCGCAGGCCTAAGCGATGCTGAAAGCGCTCATATTTCATCCATTCTTTATTCGTATTTTGGGAGGTGGGTGAAGTGTCCGTTAGCGATCTGAGCTGATAAGGGAGAGCGATTGCCCTCGGAGCCTCTGAGGCCGGTAGGTAAGGGCATCAGCATGTCTGTGACATCACATCTTGTGAGCTTGGATGCCGTTGCTGTGGATAACTGCATCCCGTCTCACATTGCAGTGTTCTATCTCTGAGATCTTTCTTTGTCTCTGCACCCCACTCGTTGCATCCTCCTAAAGACTGAGAGCTCTCATTTTCTCTTTATATTTGGGCAGAGTTCATTATCTTTTATCAAGATTAAAGGCCTTGGCTCTTTATCTTTCCATCGCTCCCCCCACACACTCACGTTTGCATTGGAAAGAGGACTCAGTTCGCTCCTGTAATGACTGCATCAATCAAGAGTTTGCAGACTATGCCAATAATGCACAGGCATTAGCGGTATGTATGTGTTTGAGGTTTGATTGTCAATTCTATATGAGTATGTTCACACTACAGTAGAAATATGGTTCTTAATATGGTTACGGTCACACTTACACTTACATTTTCAGGACTCAATTTTGAGAGTGAGCTGGATTGGCTGTGATGCCAAAAATGCAAGATATATGTTTTGCCCAAGTATGTGAGTGCTTGATCAATTGGACATTGCTCACTTTAAACTTTTATTCAAGTATTCACAATAAGGTTAAATTTGTAAGTGTTAGGGTGCTTTCACACCTGCTTCATTTAGTTCGGTTGAATCGCACTAGAGTTCGTTGTCCCTCTTGGTGCTGTTCGTTTGGGCAGTAAAGCAAACGATCTACATGTCTGAAAGCACCCTTACTAATTTCATAAAGTTTAAAGAATTACCAAAAAATTGATTAAGGTTAATGTTAATTTCTAAATATAAGTAAATTAACAAACATTACAATAATTTCAAAATAGTTAAGGAGGATCGTGAGCGAGCACCACCGCTTCGGAAGCCTTGTGGGCAGGCACCGCTGCCTCGGGAGGACCGCAAGAAAACCACGCCGCTCGCACCGACATCAGCGGGGGTTCCTGCACGCTGCGTATCAGCCCAGGACGCTCCGGGAACGGGCGCGAGGTACTGGGTGCAGCCAACGAGGCTTCTGATGCCCCTTGGATCGCCGCATCGAGAGAACTGTGAACGGGCTCCGCAGCTAACTCCACCCTGAAGGCCGAGCCGCTCAAACGCAGAGCCAGGTTTATGTAGTCTAGGGATGTAACGATTACCGGTTTGACGATAAATCATGATAAAATTCCCCATGGTTAGTATTACCGTTTCATATTTTAATTATCATTAAAACCGTATTCGATTACCACGATTTGAACAACTCGCGATAAATAAATACTGTCCAGCATAAAGCAGAGTGTAACAGTCTCACGTGCGCACGGCAGCAGAGTAGTTTCATTCTGAGTGAAAACAGGGCGGAAAAACTGGGAGGTTTTAAAAGAGTGCTGAGGGAATTATACAAATGAATATATCAGTGAATTAATTATATGAATGTACCTCTGAAGGTTCTGACTGTCTTCAGAAACGATTCGATGGCATTTTGTTTTCATCTTAGCTCCATGTAATACCTAAAGGAAGTGTTCTTAAACACAATACTGCTTTGTTCGCGGAGTTCACGGGAATCAGCTGTAATTCAGCTTTTCCATAGAAGGCGCCACCTGCTGTCAGAGAGTGGATTTACAGACACTTATTTACATTCAGCCTGTGTGCAAAAAAACGGACCAAATTTGCATGCCCTGCTGTAAATTTTAACCGGTTGATGAAAAACAAGCTTATGTGGATTCTACACATTTAAACAATTCAGATAAGCTATATAGAATTATTTATGGAGCAGATAAATGGATAGAGAGTTGGACTTGTAACCTGAAGGTTGTGGGTTTGAGTCTCAGGTCCGGCAGGGATTGTAGGTGGGGGAGTGAATAACCAACACTCTCTCCACCCTCAATTCCACGACTGATGTGCCCTTGAGCAAGGCACCGAACCCCCAACTGCTCCCCGGGCGCCGCAGCATTGGCTGCCCACTGCTCCGGGTGTGTGTTCACGGTGTGTGTGTGTTCACTGTGTGCACGTTGGATGGGTTAAATGCAGAGCACAAATTCCAAGTATGGGTCACCATACTTGGCCACACACCACTTCCCCCCTCCCCTTCCCCTTATTAATCAATTATCATTTTGACTTAACTCTTTTCTTTAAAGGCTGAAATGTGAGGTTTACCTTTTATATGAAACTTTTTCAAAACTTTATTTGAACATTTACATTATTTATTTGAACATGCTATTAAACTGGTGTCAGTCAAGTTGTCATTTAAAATCCAGACCTCATTGGTAATGTTATTGTTTTAGTGATTATGCAAACAAAACGTCATTTTATTTGCTGTTTGTTGATTTTTAAGTATAAAACTTGGTGAAGTGATTTATGTTTCGTTACTTCTTGAACATCTCCAGCACATTTGAACAATACCGTGATAATACTGATAACCGTGATAATTTTGGTCACTATAATCGTGATGAGAAATTTTCATACCGTTACATCCCTAATGTAGTCCTCCAGCGACTCCTCGGTGGTCCAGTATGGCATCAGGGATTTGAAGGGCTCGGCCAGGCCTCCGTTGAAAAAGACCATGAGGCAGGTCTTCTCAATAGCCGACCGATGAGCCACTCCAACGAAGCATACTCCTCAATGCTCCAGTCTCCCTGGCGGATGTTGAGCAACCTCCCTGCTGGACCCATATCTGCTGGTTGAATTCTGTCACGGAACGCTTAGAGAGCGCTGTGGAAAAGACAAAGGCTGGGTCCAAGTGCAGGTAAGGATAATAAACCAAAAAGCCAACAAGGCAAAAAAACAAAGCAGTATAAGGAATGGGATACAAGTCGGCAACACAGTGCATGTATCCCCTGAGATGAATGAACACTACAACAATTAATTCAACCAGGCAGAGTGGCGAGAGAGAGGAGAATATATAGTCTGTGGCAATGGGGAACAGCTGAGGGTGTAATAATGAGTGTCAGGTGAATGGAATCTGGAGAATTGAGTCTGGGAAGATGGGAGATGGCGACCTCTTGTGGTGAGAGGGAGAAGCGCAGGACCCGGACTCATGACACCCAGTGTATGTGAAGTGTGTATGTGAAGTTTTAACTCAAAATACAGACAGATAATTTTTTAAATAGCTTGTTAAAATTGCCACTTTTAGGGTATGAGCCAAAACACGCTGTATTTTAGTATGTTGCTTTAATGCAAATGAGCTGGTGCTCTCGGAGAAGAGGGCGGAGCTTCAAGAGCTCAAGCTCTGGCATTAGTAGTGCTAGCCTTTGCAAATAAACATTTCACTATTAGTACAAGCCTGTTATCTTTACAGAAAACGTACTCAGTTTCAAAGTCAGTCATCTGATTGTACTGTGCATAATAAATTTGCATTTGTGAATTACACAGACAGGGAACACAGCAAGATAAAAATAACAACATAGCTGGTCTCATGGTGCATTGCATGCTATCACAAACTTTATAAGTCCCACTCGTGATTATGAGCTCAACAAACTCAAGCGATCGACTCACATTGCTTTCATATGCAACTTTCATGGCGACCATTCATGGGCAGCACCAGTGAAAACAGGCAGAGACGATGGTAGCTTTAGCATCATTAGCCTTACAGAGTGCCAAGAAGCTCTTTCAGAAAGGCAATTTGGAAAACAATCGTATGATACTTACTTTGTCTGGAGCTGACATTCGCGCACGAAGCGTTGGTATTGATCCCTACACATATTGGGGACTTTACAGATTTTTTCTGGGACATTTCCTTAGAAAATTAAACTTAACCACAGTGTCCTCAGCAGCTCAGATGTAGGGAGTCTATGGAGACTCCTATGTTCGTTAGTGCATCCCAAAACACAACACTTGAAATGCCTGTTTGGCGCTGTATATCTCCATTATATCTCCAGCAGCTACAGCAAGTAATCCGTAATGGCGGAGGCGGACCACAGCTTCTCACTCAGGGCTGTGTCTATGCTTATAGGGCAGTGTCGCAAATCGGTGGGACTTTTTCCCCTCAGTGATGTGAACAGAGGGAGAATCTGAAACGGCTCGTTCTGAGAGACTGTTTATGATTTTTTTAGATTAGAAATAAATGAGTGGGTGGATTTTTACCATTATAGGCTGGTTGTTTTCACACACTGCGGCCACACAACTGTGTTCAAACACCTTATAAAAGTGATTTTTGCATAATAGGTCCCCTTTAAATAATGCTAAATTATCAATTGTTAAAGATGTTATTTCCTGGGTCGCTATCTTGATTGCCAGGGAACACATGCCAACTCTTTGGATATCTCTGTAAGTATGCGCTGTAATTCACATTGGATAAAAACGTCTGCCAAATGTATTAATGTCATTTTAGAGTCACACGTAGCCAGCATGAATGTGTCTTCCCATTTTCTTTTGTTTTTTCTGCTATCGTTTCAACTCTGTCTGTTCCTCGCACCCTGTTATTGGTTATGCTTTAAGTAGCGTTACTGACTGCTGAGTTCTTTGATTTAGTTCTGTGCTCTGGGCTTGAGCAGCCGAGTTCCCGTCTCGTCCTTCTTGCCTCATAGCAAGGGAACAAAAAGATCCTCTCAGCAAGGCCCCAATCAGTATCAAACAATTTTCCTGGGCAAGCTGAGACAGGGCTGACCCTACCAAGACAGAAGAGAAAGACGGAAAGAGAGAGAGAGAGTCCATTCTTTCTCAGCTACCCCCTCAGGGCTGCTTTCTATCCGCTGAAAAGACGAAGAATGGGAAGTCTAATGTGCCACACGTATACACATACACATCACCTTTCTTGTGCACGGCAGAGAGCTATTCCTGAGTCGCTGCACTATTAGACCACTGTTGGGGTCTAGAACATAAAATCTGACAATAAGAGAAAAATATGACAGTTGGGATTGTGGGAAAATCAATAAGCAAGACCTCTATGAGCTCTGTTTTCTGAGCTCGGGGCAGAGATAATTTTCTCTCATATCCTCGCTAATATATATGTATAAAGAGATCATTTTGGTGAGTTAGAAAACCTACAATCTCCTCGTGTTTTAGATCACTGTATAGCGCAATAGAAAAAAAAACAAACAAACATCCATCTTTGTTATTGTTCTGTCTGTTGCTCCTTTGACACCTTGGATGAAAATAGCTGCGCAATACCTTCTCAGACATATCACAGTTTATAGCCTTTCAACAATTGATGCCTTGTTTGATCAGCTCAGATCTCTTTGTTTTTTCCAGCTCCCCTCTTAGCTTTTTTTCACCAACTATAGGTTTATTGTATTGTTTTATCATTATATTAGTCAGTTTTGGGACTGGTCTTGGAGAGACAGAGGGACAATGTATGGCCACCTTGGTTATCGGTTGAAAATTAATGATTAAATTAATAAATAAATAAATGTTTGATATTTAATCACTGCAATGTCTATTTTTCATACAGCTATATCAGCTTAACTAAATTTCAGTAATAATTTATTTATTAATTACATAATTGTTTGCCAATTGCAGTGTTTAATTAGTCTGTATTTATAATTCATAGTGATTTCTGCTGTGGTTTGTGTGTTCCTCTGGTAATATATTGAGGATATAGATATAGTCACCAAATCAAAGGATATAGACACAGTCGCAAAAGTGCCTTTTAGTAAATCAAAGGACTTTGTATCTTTATAGTAGCTTGTCTTGGAGACATGAGGAAAATGAAACCCCATTTTTGTATTTCTCAAGTGGTTGCTAGTGAATCTTATATTAGAGATTCCTAAGATGAGCACGGAGAGAGAAGGTCAGAGAAAGTCAGGTGGAGAGGTTCTGATTGGAGAGTTGCAGGAAAAATGAACTTCTTTCCTCTCGCCAGCTCATTTATCTATTGTATCCGCCCACCGGACTCCATCCATCCATCGTTTTCATCCCTAGGCCTCTCCCTAGATTACCAGAGCATTGGGGTGTTGGGATCAGTGTGAAGAGACAGAGGGAACATCCATTCTGACTCCAGGGATCATATGGTAACCACTAAATTAGAGGGGCGAAAATTATCTAGTACAATCTAAGATTGATATTGATGTTGATATGCTTTCATCAGTATTGATTTAATATGCTAAAACAAGCATAGCATGGGGAAGTCGTGGCCTAATGGTTAAAGAGTCGGACTCGTAATCCAAAGGTTGCGGGTTCGAGTCTCGGGCCGGCAGGGATTGTAGGTGGGGGGAGTGAATGTCCAGCGCTCTCTCCACCCTCAATACCACGACTGATGTGCCCTTGAGCAAGGCACCGAACCCCCAACTGCTCCCCGGGCGCCGCAGCATTGGCTGCCCACTGCTCCGGGTGTGTGTTCACGGTGTGTGTGTGTTCACTGTGTGCACGTTGGATGGGTTAAATGCAGAGCACAAATTCCAAGTATGGGTCACCATACTTGGCCGTACTTCACTTCACTTTTAAGTAGCTATCCTGCTTAAAGAGTTTAAAGTGATCAAGATTATTTTTGAAGACCAGGTCTAAACCAGTCCCAGCTGATAAAAAGACCATCTAAACTAGGGTTACTATGTTCTGGGTAGTTACTAGTGGGTTGCTGTGTGTCTGATAGGATGTTCTGTGTGGTAATGCCAGCTTTGTTATGCTTTTCTAGGGTTTCTTGATTGTAACTAAGGTATTGTTAAGTGGGTACTGGGCTGTTTACTTTGATGTTTTGGGTTGCTTACTAAGCCAAGTAAAAAAGCCGATGTCTAAGTCTCTTTGACTCTCTGCTCTCTAGATATGGCTCTGGTCCATCCTTCAAGTCTGTGGGATTTTGTTTCTACATTTTATTGCCCACCAGGCAAAACTTAGGAGTCTGATTGCTTCAAAAAGTAATAGCACACCTCTCCTCAACAAGCCACGCAATTTGAGGTATCATTTATGCCCGCAGCACACAAAGGATTTAGAACAGACCCCCAAATCTAAGTAAGAGAAATAATAATAGTGATGCTTGTCTTAGCCACAAGCTCCCCATCCTAAACTGGTTTTAGCTGGATTTTCAAACAGGGAATATCTATATAATGCATGCATTTCATTTTTAGACTTCAGCATGTTTTGGCATTTAAAAAAAAACCTAACTAATATATAGACACACAATCATATAATGAGCATTTTCTTTGCTCATTTGACAGCAGATGTGTAAAATCCTGACAATGAAAGTTAGCATATCACAGCTGCACAGATTTGAGACACACTGGCTGCATTCAAATCAAGCACATGTATTCAATGTTTTGTGCGGTTGCATTGGCTGGCTGAGGCGCTGGGATCTCTTTTGAGTCTTTTGAGCATGAGAGACACAGACACAAAGACGGAGAGAAATTTGTGTATCCCTTTAGCCAAATGTAAAAAGCTATCTCTGGTTTTAAATGTAGCGTGTATTGGATGTTGTAGGGAGGGTTGGCATCATTGTTACAGTGTCTAAACTTAGACCACAAGGAGAGCCTTTCTGCTCATGCGCTGGATGTGCGAGTCTGTTCTGTGTGTGGGCTGACGGACTGATGCAGTATTCCTGTGCCTCGTAAAGGATTGCTCTCTCCTGCATGTTGACAGTAAACCTGGCAGTTCATTAATCCTGCCAAATCCCCCTCAAACTTACTGAAGTGTGGATTCTATTTCCACATTTCCCATTAGCCTCTCTTTGTGGATTAAACAGAGCCCTTTCAGAGAGAGCAGGCTAGACCCGGCCCAAAACTGGCTCGTATAATTGGGTTGTAATGGATTTCCTAGTGCTGTAGCGTCCTCAATTTGGTCAGATCCATGGAACAAAAATATCTCCTCGTAGACCTCTGGTTAGTTTCACACTGTTTGCGTCTTACCAAAAACCAGAATGAGAAGAGGTACAATTCTTAAAGGAATAGTTCAAAAACTAAAATGTTGTCAGTATTTACTCACCTTTTAAGCCTTTCCAAACCTGTTTGACTTTCTCTCTTTCTCTCTTATGTGAGTTAACTAAAACTGAAACTAAAACGAAGACCATAAAAATAAAAAAAATCGCTTAAAATAAATGTTAACTGATTAATGTTTTTTATATAGTTTTGATATATTTTAGTTATTTTTTATTTTTATTATATAAACTACTATAAATGACACAAAATACTGAAATTACTGGGTACTAATTATTTAGTACTGAAATGAAACAAAAAATTCTAAATTTGAATTAAAACTATAGTAGTGTCTCAGTACTAAAATAACAATTGTGGTAGCTACAAACTGAATTGTATGTCATTATTCACTGAAAATCTTCCATGAGGTTCTGCCCCCAAGAAGTAGCGGATAGTGATTGATTGATCAGTTCACAAAAAAAATCTGAATCATTTGTTCATCGATTTGAAATATAATGCTTAAGCCACTTGGAGTGACTTTTACAGTATTTTAAGATAATTCTATGGTGTTTTTGCATCCAGTTTCCATTCATTTATTATACACAGATAACGGGCTCACTCCATGCATACAATCATTAAATTTACCTCTTCAATTTAGATCCAATTTGGCTGTCCCACAGTTCCAGAGAGACGGGGAGCCCATGAAAAAACAAATAACCTGCTTGTTATTCAAAAGTTCTAGTTTTGTTTTTCAAGCAACCAAGTCATACAGGTTTGGAACGACATGACACAATTTTCATCAGCCAATTTCTGCATAATTTGCACCCTGCCAATAACATGCTTGCAGAATTTTTTGCCCCCCCTCTTATCTTCGTATTGTTCTCCTTATTTTCTCTGGTCTTTCGAGCACATAGACCACAAAAATCCGGCTGTTCTCTCCTTCTCACCCGGTGTGATTTTTATTCTCCAGTTGTAAGTTGGTACAAGAGGAAGGTGACAGGGTGCTAGATGAAACATGTCAGGTGTCTCGCAGCCTTTAGGCATGGCTGTGTGTGCGTGCGCGTGTGTGTCGTGGGTGTGACTGTGCGCTTCATTGGGATTCCAGGCCTGTCTGCAGGCTAGACTCTCTTTCCGAGCATATGCCGGAATTCACAGGAAATGTTCACACCTCTGCAACATGCTGCTAACAGCGGTGCAGAAACGCCACTTCTGTCAGGGATTAGTTTTGAACTATTTTTCAAGTTTCTGGCACCACATCTCTTTCTTTTCCTCCCTCTGATATATGAAGCCGTTGCTGTCTGCTGATAGATGATGAATTTCTAGGTCTGCAGCACCCCCAACCATTTTATGTCTCTGGGTGTAATGTTAGCGTATCCTCATGTCAACAGAGCTATCCAGGTTACGGTCTCATTTTAGAGTTGAGAGGTTCTCCAGGGTGTTCACTAACTCTGCTGAGTCTGGTTAACCATTGAACTTCAGCTCTTGAGTGAAGCTAGGGGTTTTCACGCAAACAGGTTTTGTGACTCAAGCACGATTACTTGATGTAAATGTAAACATATATAAAGCAGGCTAAGATACTTAGATTTTGAGTAAAATATGTTAAGTATTTTAATTAATTATAATTCCCAATATTTTTTTGCTGCTATTTTTGGCTCTTTTAGCTTTTTAATTTTTTTTTTGTCTTTTAATATTATTTTTGTAATCTGACCTAACTTTGAACTGCATTTTATGTATATAACATTTTATATTATTGTAATTTTAAAATAACATAAAAGCCAATTTATCTCAGTTGTTGGTAGTTGTTATTTCGTACCTGATTAATTTGAGGTATTTCTTATTTTTATTTTTAGTAATCATTATTTACATATTGAAATACTGTATTTAAGCTGTATTTAATAATTTATGTATTTTATATATAATAATAATAATAATAATTATTATTATTATTATTATTAATATATTATTTGCTTGTGTGTGCATAAATACAATTGGTTAAATCTTATTACAGTTTTAAAATACAGTAAAAGCCAAGTCACCTAGGTTGTTGGGAGTTGTTGCCTGATTCATTTTATATATTTCTTATGAGTATGTATTTACATAATTAAATTCTGTATTTAATAATATTGTATTATTTATTTATTGTGTTTCCTGTTTGTGATGTATAGTATATATTCAATAAATGGTACAGGTGGAAAAGTTTGAATTATCCACCCTCTTAACAAAGGTCTTTAATAGGCATTCAGCAGCAGCAGCAGAGGGGGTTGCCAATTTTATTTATTTTTTTATCTGAAAATGATCTGAATTTTGTGCAAATTAATAAAAAAAAAAACTTCAACCACCTCTAAAGTAAAAAATCTATGTGAAGCAACAAGATAGTTGCCAGCCATAATATTTATTCAGCGTTAATGCACAGCCGCGTGGAGCCAAATTTTGGACCAAAGGGATGTTATTATTGTTAGGACAGAAATGTATTAATATTGCGTTGTTTTATCTTTTTTTTATCGTCTATCATCTTGAGTGAATTCTATATACATGTCCAGATGACACTGTCTTTTTAAAATCATGTCCTGTATTGCTGTTCCCTCTGGTGTTGCTAACATTGTGTGTCACTCTTGTGGGCAATATCCTGAACATCATCTTCTGATATCTCCCTAGGCTCTGATAGGTTCCTGGCCTAACGAGTCTGCCAAATACCACCTCGTTAACACTCCAGAGGGTGATGGGCCATGCCTAATAAGCTCATAAAGTAACGAGCTTCTAAATTGTGTATGCTTGTTTGTATTCATTTCAGAGTCGGCATTAAAGAGGCCCACGTGTGTATACTGAGCGACAGAGGTGAAATTGCATTAATGGAGACCACAGGCTTGTGTGTGTGATGGGTGTGAGATGTCAGCGTGGAGGTGTTTGCAAGGAAACAAAATATGTTGTCCTGATGAGAGCAGCGTCATTGCCAAATGCCTTTTGCTTATTGAGCGTCTGAAGGGATGCATTTCAATGCCTGCCTTCACAGAACATTTACAGATGCTTTGGTATTTATGTGTGTGTGTTAACGTCTGGACTTGCCGCATGACAGACTGTAAGTTGATCTCTTATTTGCGGTCATTACCTGCCTGAATGCCTCTCAGTCACGCTTGACTGCGTGTATTGTGTCTCTGTTTGTGCATAAGTGTGTTTCTGTTGGTGTGTGTGGTTGGCTCGTTTCCTCAGAGGTCAGCATGTTTATTAGTGTGGCTCTTTTCCTTTAGCTCAATGACCCGCCTCTGACCCCATTCGGATGGGCTTTAAATGTATCCACGTTTCTGAATCTGTCCCATTTTCCCCTTTTTATGATCTCACAAAGAGATCGCTGCAGTTCTATTCCACTCGACTGCACTAAGAGAGCATGCTACTCCTTTTTTCAAGAATATCCTAACAGCCTGTTTTTAATGTGTTAGTATTATAGCAAGGCTCAGTATTGTGTGTAGCAATATCTACTGCTGATGAATGTCTGTTTAAAGTCTTTGTGGTGTCTGGGGAAATGGTGAGTAATGGGTAAATTGCTGACTGTTTATTAAATACAGTATGCTCCAAATGTAGGAGGTTAGTCATGATACCTTCCGAATCTGGAACCTTCCAAGTATGGAAGTTACAAACATTCATATTTTTAAAAGCAGGCTAAGATTCATCATAAGGTAGCTTTTGAGTAGTGTATTTTAAAGGGGTAGTTCACCCCAAAAAAGTTACAAACCTGTAAGACCATTGTTCATCTTCGGAACACAAATTAAGATATTTTTGATGAAATCTGAGAGCTTTCTGACCCTGCATAGACAGCATTGCAACTACCACATTAAAGGCCCAGATACGTAGTAAGGACATCGTTAAAATAGTCCATGTGACTTGACTCAGTGGTTCTGCTGTCGTGAAGGTGTATTGAAGACTGACACGGAAAAGCTTTCTTTACGCACAAAACGTATTCTCGTAGCTTCATGAAATTAAGGTTGAACCACTCATGTCACATAGACTATTTTAACAATGTCCTTACTACCTTTTTGGGCTTTGAACTTTATAGTTGCGTTGCTGTCTCTGGAGGGTCAGAAAGCTTTTCATCAGAAATATCCTAATTTGTGTTATGAAGATGAACAAGGGTCTTACAGGTTTGGAATGACATGAGGGTGAGTAATTAATGACAGAATTTTTTATTTTTTTGTGAACTATGCCTTTAGGTATTTTAATTTATTGCAATTATTATTTTTTTACCTTTTCTTTGTTACTTTTTCACTTGTATTTTTGGCTCTATTTTTGGTTTTATTTGTATCTTGCGTAATGGTTTTTATAATCTGATTTTCAAACAAGTGTGAATTGCATTTTATTCATACTAATAATGGCAACTATTGTTATTATTATTATCATTATTATTATTAAACATTTAAAATGTTACATTTAAATAGGTTTAAACTGCAAATGAAGAAGTTCTTTATATTTATCTCTGTTAAACAATTGACAATTATAGAAAACATGATCAATTATTTAACCACTTCTGTTGTTTAAAGTTACATCAAACACCAGAAATAGTGGTGTATTTATTGTTATTCTATATGCAACATCAGTGTCAGACTTATCGAGATTTCAAGATCAATCCGCTCATCTGTAGTTTCATCTCCTACCCTCTAACTTATCCTCAGTTAGTGGAACATAGTCCTGATATTCTTCCCCAGAAAGACGCTTTATATGATACGCAGTGAATGGGGCTCTCTCCATGCAAAGTCATTAATTTTGCCTTTCTGGTTTAGGATTAGATCAATTTAGATCCAATTTGGCTGTCCCTCGGTCCCAGAGAGCAGGGGGGCCCAGAGCTGGTGCTAATTCACTCTTGCTGTACTCAGAGGCCTGTGCAAATGAAGCGAGAACATTATTATGAATGATCCCTCTGATGACAGCTACATTAAAGCGGCATTAACTAGCATTCCTTCCCCTGCACACAGCACAAGCTAACTACCTGCCTTCGTCACTTATTTGTTCTCCACCATATTTTGAGACCCTGTTTTTATTAAATGGAAATGTGAGGATTCATAGAAGGTCTCTTTCTCCATCTCTGTATTCATTCTCTCCCACCCCTTGGCCTTTTTTCCCTCTCCCTTTTCACCCTGTGAGATTAAGAAAAAAAAGAGAGAGAGCTTTGAAGGATAGAAATGAGCTGCTCTTCTCTGTTGGGCTCCCTGATTGCGAACTGGTCATTACCATATGATTATTAGTGATGGACTATTGGCCTCCCAGATATTCCATTATGAATCAGCTCTCTAGGAGCTCATTAGAGCCCTGCGTTAGGGCACCGTCAGTCAGGCCCCTTCCTACTAGGAGCGGTCTCAATCAGACCAGAGCATGAGGTTTTTAATAAGAGGCCTGAACCTCACGTATGGACCTGAAGTCACAGGATGGATAAATAAAGCGAAGTGGAAAGGTTGTATAAGTATCATGCCATCTCACGAGGTAGTATTTCTCACTAACAGGATTCAGGCCTTACACCTTTTGAATTATTACTATTTTGGATAAAATGATTTGTTAAGTTTTCATGGTTGTGGTAGACAAAATAAAAACAATTTATGACCTTGTTGACAGAAAATAATGTACAATAACATTTAATAATATTAAATATAGCTGCAAGCAGCAATTACGGGACCAAGCACATAGTGATGTTTTTGGCGGCCTGTTTTAATTTTAGTCTAGTCTTTGTGTGAAGCTGTCATTTTAGTTTTTATTAGTTTTAGTCACGTTCATACTCTTTTTAGTCTAGTCAAGTTTCAGTCAACTAAAAGTCTGAGCATTTTAGTCTTATTGTAGTCAGAATTATCCATGACTATTTTCGTCTAGCTTTAGTCGACGAAAACTGATGACATTTAGTCTAGTTTTAGTTAATGAAAATTGCATTTTAGTCTCTTTTTAGTAATTCTATTTAACCCAGTCAATATAGTATAAGTACCTAGTAGCAGTTGCACACCGTGGGGTTTTAGTCAGGGCCTTCAGTAAGCAAGGTTAGGTGTGTATCAGAGATGCTCACAAGTCTCTGAGCTAGAGTCCAAGTCAAGTCTCAAGTCTTTGAGCTAGAGCCCAAGTCAAGTCTCAAGTCTTTGAGCTAGAGTCCAAGTCAAGTCTCAAGTCTCTGAGCTAGAGTCCAAGTCAAGTCTCAAGTCTCTTCATTATATTAAGTCTCTGGTTATAATAAGTGTTGTATCACGTACAGCGACCCATCCAACACTGCGTAGCTATATATAAGGAATTGAAACATGTAATATGTTATTATGACTCCTTTATCTATTAGCATACAGTATCAGCTTTGATTTTTATATATAATCAGTGTAAACAGGCTATTGCAACATGACAAAAACACCAAGAATGCTTTACTTTTAAGTTAATATTATCTGTATTTTAACTTGTAGCATGAACACACAGTACAGTACAGACCAAAAATTAAGAAAGACTTAATATGGTCAAACATCACATTGTAGCTAAATGCAAAACACTATTGCAACAAACCAAACGATGTGAAATATATGAAGAGTTCAGATGCAAAAGCCATCTGAAATTTTCTTTAGAATGATCATTTTTATCAAGCTTGTATATTTAAGTTCAATAATTTCACCTAAATGGCAATGAAAATGCAACTAATCATAGTTTATAAACTACTGTAAGTCAACACATCCCAAACTCTCAAACCAGTGTAATGTTACATGATCAACAATAATCCTGTAACCTGTTTGCAGACAACGTTAATTAACGTGATGGAAGCCAGCGGCACGTAAATGATTACGTTAATCGACCACCACAAGTTTGGCAATTAACCCTTGTATGGTGTTCGGATCTGTAGGACCCGTTTTCATTTTTTATCAAGAGAAAAATTATACGATTAATTATTTTTTCAAACTCAGACTCATTGGCCTTGGCTCATTTTCTGTGAAGAATATATATCTGAACAAATTTTCAATGACCACACTGGTCACACACTCTCTCACACGCAAGCGCAAGCGCAAGCACACGCACACGCACACACACTCACTTGGATATGTGGTTTACGTGACTCTCCATAGGCGTAATGGTTTTACTAATGTACCAACTGTATAATCTATCCTTAAATCCAAAGCTAACGATGAATGGCACAGCAGTCGACATGTTTGTTCGTTGTCCTCTAATGTATGGCGGCCGCGCCTAAAATAAAAATAAAATAAAAAAGTGTGGCCGCGCCGCGCGCAGCAGATACGTAGTACGTCACGTGTTACATGGGCAGGTTATAGGTAACGGAGGGAGGGGAATAACAGCGAGCTCATCAGTTGTTTCCTAAAAATAAACATTGTTCACGAGTCCCGCAGCTCGAGTCCGAGTCGAGTCTGAAGTCTTTCAAGGTCGAGTCTCAAGTCGAGTCTGAAGTCACTGTGTGTGCGACTTAAGTCGCACTCGAGTCCGAGTCTCAAACTCGAGTCCCCATCACTGGTGTGTATAGGTTTATAGTGTTTTTTTTTACTTCATTGCTGTATGTCTGTATTTATGTAGCACCGTGGTCCTGCAAGGCACGACATTTCGTTCCACTGTATGTCCCCACATGTAGCGGAATGACAATAAAGCTCAACTTCAACTGTAAACATCTTACACATCTCTGTTACAGCTAATGCAGCCAAATGCATATAATGCACATTATGCTGCACACAGGCTCTCAACAAACAAGGACGGCTTATCAACTATTTTAATAGTAGGCTAGATTGGGGTGGGTTAAATGCAGAGTAAATTTCCCTACATGGTCAGTAAAAGTAATCCGCCAATACATGGGTCACTATGCTCATTCATGTCACTCTAAAATGACGACGTGCCCAAAGTAGCAAAACTGTACAAACTCTGGACATCTACACACCACAGTACAGTATTATCAACACACCACCTACACCTCCATAACAATGTGCATGAGATCATCAAATAATAAAGCACTCACCTGTCACTTGTAAATAAAGTCCATGGGTCTGTCATTCCTTGCTACTTTACTCGGATTTAAAAGTAAACCCAGCCAACAAAATAACTTGTGCTCTGTGCTAGCTGTTAGCCACTGATAGCACTCATAGTTGCAATCGTTGAAATGGCGCATAAAACCTTTGCTGGCCTTTGTTAGCAAATTCACTTTGGGTGTAGGTCTTCCTTTCTCAGTTATTCTCTTTTGTCTGCAAAAGAGCTCCTTGAAAAAGGCGATTTTAGTAGATCGGCAACAAGATCTGGTGTAGGCGCCGATGACTGCAGCTGTCATTTTCTTTTCGTTTACTTTCATGTTCGTACCTTAGAAATCCATGTTTAAAGGGGTGGTCTAACGCTGGGTGTAGCACTGGGCACGTAGCTGGACCCAGAGGGCGGGCTGTCATTGAAAATCAAAATTTGATTGGCTGATGATTCTGTCACTAATGCTTGTAACAAATCAGATGTGACGTCTTTCAACAAAAGGGTAGCACTATCTGTAGTGCTTGCCTCTGACTTTTTTATGTAGGATATTCCAGTTCAACCTCAACTAACTAATCATAGGCAATTTAGTGGACATTACACAAATGAAAATTATACTTAAATAAACAAAAACATTTTTCACACAATTTAGTTTTTTATAGGGCCAGCAGAGAAGGCCCTGCTTCCCCTGACGGCCCACCGCTGCGCTAGTAGTACAGACGAAACCAAAATTTTATTTTAGCCAAACAAGGTCCATTTCAAACAAGGTTATCTTATTATATTATTAGACTTAAGAATACATCCATTCCAGACAAGGAAGACGCTCTGATTTGAATTTACAATATTGTCGTCTTCTAAATAATGCCGCGAGTGGGGCTTGAGGAAGTGACGTCGCCTGCGTCTGCGCAGTGTAACCTGATGCAGCTCCAGAAGTGACATAGGAAACAGAAGTACTGCAAAATAATAATAATAATAATAATAACGCGTTTAAACGAGACAAAAAAACCTTATAACATTTAGTTTCATCTCATTTTAGTCAACGAAAATGAAGAGACATTTTAGCATAGTTTTTATTTTGCAAAACACATTGTCTCATTTTTATTCGTCAACAATATTGCATTATATATTTAATCATCATCATCGTCACATGACCAGCATATACGTTGCGTCTCGTCTCATTTTCGTCACGTGATAAAGGTTCGTTGATGACGATATTTAGTCACAATTTACGTTGACGAAAGCAACACTACAAGCACATCAGCGGCAAAACGAGGAGCTAAGCATAGCATGGAGCATCAGATCAACTGCAGAAATGAGTAATTGAAGCCAATTTAAGATTATCGTAGTCCAAATGGCTGAAAAATAATTTAAAACTACCTGTAATATGATTGAATGACTTTTAACTTTTGACCAACAGGTGGCACCGTTATGAAATCCACGTGGTGTGTTCTGTGTGAGGTGACAATGGCACACACGAAGTTTGGTGTCAATATGCCAAAGCATTGCAGAGATACGGCCTCAAGTGTCATTTTGGCATCATGTCTCAAATTCGTTGTTGTGTGTATGCGAAAACAGTTTTGTCTATCAACACAAAATCCATAACTTTTTGTCAGCATGGTATGAAGATGATATGATTCGATTTTTGTGAAAATCGGACCAACGGTCTAGGAGGAGTTAGAAAAAGTAGGCTTTTACAGAAAATCAAAAGGGCAGCGAGGAAGTTTGGCTGACTATGGCAACATTGATATCACTGTTCTCAGCATGACCCAAGGAATCTATTAATACCAGTCTCTTTACATTAGGCAAATTTCACAGAAAGCTATTAGCATTTATTTGAAATTTCATTGTAACTGTTGACCACAAGGTGGCACTGTCTCAAAACCTGAAGTACTTTCAGGTCATGGTCTCGATGGTACATACAAAGTATCGTAATGGTAAACCAATGCATTCGTAAAATATAGAATTTTATATCGTATTACTCTATTGTAGTCAATGTTTTGTTCAATTATAGCGCCACCAAGAGGCACAATCCCACCAAATGTTTTATGTGTCCTTAGAGTGTGTCCATACATATGTGTGTCAATTTTGGTGAAAACATCTCCTTTTGTTTTGGAGTTATAGACATATTTGTATATGAGTAGATGGAAAAATGACTGACTGCTGACTTTGTTTACATTTTTGTGCCACTTAATATCAAAATTTTGGCAATTGGGCATAGACATGTAGCTGAGACGCTAAGTTTCCGAATTTCCTACAGTGGTTTCGTGTCGATCGGAGTAACGGTTTCTAAGATATTGGCAAATGTTTTTAAGCGCTAAAATGCAACACTGCACAAACCATAAACCAAAATCTGGCAAGTTTGGTATCGCTGGACTCGGCAAGGATTCAGGAGTCTAAAAATTTCACTCTCGTGAAAATAAGTCAACCTGCGGTGCTTGGCCCCTAATAATAATAATAAGAACGCCAACGGATATAATAGGTGCCTATGCACCTTCGGTGAGTTGCCCCTAATAATAATAATAATAAGAAGAACAATTCTAATGCTTACAATAGGTGCCTTCGGTGCTTGGCCCCTAATAACAGTGAATATATAAAGCATAAATGTTTGGGGTCAGTAATTTTAATTTTAATAAAAAAAAAAACTTAACCAGTTTTATTCAGCAAGGACACTTTAAATTAATCAAAAGTGACAGTAAAGACATCTACAGTGTAAGAAAATATTTCTATTTCAAATAAATGCTGCTCTTTTGAACTCTGTTCATCAAAGAATCTTGCAAAAAAAAAAAAAAAAAAAAAGATCACCATTTCCACAAAAATATTAAGCAGCACAGCATTTTTTTTTCAACATTTATAATAAATAATATAAAATATTTCTTGAGCAGTAAGTATTGAATTATGTCTGAAGGATAATGCAACACTGAAGGCAAAATGGCTGCTGAATATTCAGCTTTGCCACCACAGGAATAAATTTAATTTTAAAATAGAAAACGCTTATTTTAAATTCTAATGATATATCACTATTACTGTTTTACTGTGTTTTTATCAAATAATTGCAGCCTTCAGATTTCTAACCCAAACGTTTGGATAGTATTATGTTTAAGAAAATATACATGTTTATATCAAAATATTCATATTTAGTAGTAGTAATGTTATGTGTCTATTTCAAATAGATACATGTATTTTGCTTTTAAATTTACATTACATTTCTCAAGAATCGGACCCTGTATTAATAGCATTACCATCACTCCATTTTCTTTCCAGCAGTTTTGCTTTTGTTGCTTTCCGCTCTCTCCCTGGCCCGCTGTTGTTGGTGTTTGTTATTCAAAGGCAGGTGCATCCATCATCAAAATGCAATTAAATTTTTCTCGTGCACTGATTCTCCCTCCCTCTCTCCTGTTCTCTGTGGTGTTGATAAAGTTGCTGACTTCTGCCTATCCTCTAGATGAGATCGATACCCGTTTGTTTACGGTTATAATAACACCGCTGGCCCCTACTCACAATGCCTGTTTTAGTCAAGGATTTCTGCGTGAAACATTTTAGTGGTTGAGAAATGTTTGCGAGGGCGGGCGGTCGGTTTGAGGGAGAAGCTTTCCATTCTATATCACTTCAGTCAATGCTACAAAACAGTGGCGGCTGCTGGTCTTTCAAAGAGGGGAAGCTCATTTTCGGCCTACATCATAAAAATTGTCTATTTATTTATACGTAAATTCTGCCCTACGTGTGCAGTTTGCTAGCTGGCTAGTTCACCCCTACGGCGCTAGCCTGGCCTACTGTATGAATGAATGAATGAACAAACGATCTAAAAAAAGATATTAAACTCGACGGAGGAAATGTGGGAATTAGGTTAAACTGAAACAAGGAATGTGGTGTATAATTGTGTGAAATGTATAATGAAAATTGGCCAGCAATTTCCCCAAGCAAATACCAAGAAATAGGTTGCAGCAGTTTATCAATCCGCTATGGGACTGAGCTTGAATAGTTTCAGCATCAGCGACTTCTTATAGGACACAATCACTGTCAATCAAAAGGAGATGCAGTCTTTCGACAGACCCTCCAATCATCACGCAGAATCCCGGAGTCCAGCCCCGCCCACTCCTCCATTCACCCCCAGAGACGCTAAGCGTCCAGGACATAATCGCAGCATTTATCCAATGACCGTCTAGTTTGGAAGCACTGAAAAAAACTGTTCAAAGCAGCCCCATTGAAGTCAATGGACGCTAGGCTTCAACAGGGAAATACACTGATGCTACGGGAATATATGAGAAGGAAATTTCACCTGCTAGATGTAGCTGATTCTGAACGAACTCATCTTTGAGATGAACGTGTTCTAACGCATTTTTAATCAATAAAATGTTAACACAATAGTACATATTTGACCATTAATTTTTTGACATTATAGGCGAAGCCGAGCTTCCCTTGCAGTCTTAAAGAAATCCCCACTGCTACAAAAGTGTGTGCAACTGTAACTGTTATCCTTTGTATTGCATTGTGTTCCTGCCATCACAGGTGTTATATTTGTTCGGCTCAGAGCTGTGATTGGAATTAACTCGGACGTGTGACCTTGTAATCGCATGACCGCAGATAAACAGAATATGTCAATGCTGTCGGCCAATCGTGACAAAGCCTGGCAACTTCACACGAGCCCCATAGTGACTGCCATGCGGAATGTCAGATTCAATAGGCTGCATGATCAGTTGGAAATGTCTTTAATGTTCTGGACGCATGTGACTGTCACAAAAGGCCATTCTGGAAGAATCTGTCACTAGTAAAGGAAGTGAGTTAGAGGACCGAAAAGGAAATAAAGGTGAGGGAGGAAAAGAGGAGAGAGAGAGAAATAAATAAACCATGACTTTGACGACTCGCACAGATTTCCCAACCCTTAAAACCAGTCATCCATGTTTAAGAGGTGTGTGTGCGTGTTTCACAGAACCGCCCTTCATTCGATCCTTCCTGGTTATATAGTTCTTTTTCTGTGTTGGGCTCCTCCATTGATTTCCCCCTCAGCTGACATGTTTATTGTTTCAGGGCAAGAGTAGTGTCAATAAACCATAAAAGATAGAAAAAAAGAGGGCGCGATGGAAGACATAAGGGACATAGTATAATAAAAACATTGAGATTGAGTGGCAAAATGGCCTGTACCGACTGCGACCCTCACCATCATTTGTTTTTCAAAAAGCGAGGAATGGGGCCAGACTTCATCACCTTTTCCCAGGAAGCCATGCAGTACATCAAGCTCCTATTGCATGCTCGTCCAGTCTGGCCAGCCCGGTAAAATCATGTTTACCCAGCAGAAAATGGCACTTGCGTCGATAAACAGCCTTTTTGTCACCAGCGTGTCGTTGTAGCGGGCGAGCGGGCGGCGTTTGCCATACATTCTTCGTAATTGTCCTCAAAATGATGGCTGGTGGCCATTCCACTGTTGCGGTGACAGGGAACAATTCCGAAAAGAGGAAGGGTGAGGGGAAAATTTCCTACTGCTTTTTTCCCCCTCCTGTCTTTTGATTATAGCCATCCCTTATTAAAGTGCCAGGCTGCAAGTTGTAGAAATATATCAACCCTATTGAAATTAGCTGCAGGTCTGAGCTGATTTTCTTTTTCTCCTTCTCCCACCACCCTCCAACCCGGCTGATGGTGGAGCAGATGAATCAGCAGCATGGGCTCTTAAGAGAAGCCAGGCTTAGACTAGAGCAGGGGAGATGGGTGACAGAGGAATCTGCTACACCATTAATTAAAGTAATGGTGATGCAGCAGGCGGGATAAACGGCTCACAGTATAATGAGGTCCGTGAATAAAACTCTCTGTGCCGTGTGCCCAATAAACACTGATTAGACCTCATAGTGCTGGAGTTTTAAGGGTCCAGGAGAAATCGGGGAATCAATTTTTTCTAGATTCTGTTTTAATTATTTAATTAATTAATAATTAGTTATTATTAATCTAATAATTAATTGAAATCATGAAACTTATCATATTTAACACCAATTCATTAAAAGTTGAACAAAAGTGACACTTTCAAGGCTCTATTAAATGTTTTGTTTCTCTCAAATTATTATTTTTTTAACCAAATTCTGTTTTTCATTCATTTTCTGGATTCCGTTTAAATGATTTAATACAGAGGTCTTCATCCCTGTTCCTGGGGACCCACTATCCTGAAGAGTTTAGATACAACCCTAATCAAACACATCTGAAGCGGCCTATCAAGCTCCTCAAGACTGCTTGAAAATTGCAGGCAGGTGTGCTGAAGCCGTTTGGAAATAAAATTTCCAGGAGAGTGGGTCCCCAGGAGCAGGGTTGAAGACCTCTGATTTAATTAATGGAAATAATCAAAAGCATCGCTAGTTTAGTAAAAATATTATTTATGTATTTATTCATTCATTCAGAAATGCTGTGTTGTGTATTTATATTTTTCTGCTAAATAAATTCTGGTAAATAATTCTTCTGGTAAATATTCCTTTATAAATAATGTTTTAATAATAATCTTATTTGCAGTTGTAGTAGTACTATCATTACATTAAGTAATATATTTCTTTCACAGTTTCTTCAAGTTAAACTGAACTTTCATTTTGACGGGTTGCTGTGAAGACCTTTAAGTTTCTGTTTGTTTATGATGAAATGATGAGAGTTTTTCTCAAAAAAAAAAAAAAAAACGCTTGTGTGCCATTCATTCACACAGAGACACTCAGAATTTGCAGGATTCATGTTTAAATAGTATATTTGCGGCTTAATATTGACAGACACAAGTCCATGTCATGTTTTGATTTAAGTGTACTGACCTACTTTTGATCTATCCATTCAAAATTTGGCAAATTCCGTGACATTCGTTATACAGTAAATTCCATTTTTATGACTGGATTCCGTCCGCATTTTCTGCATCGCGGAAATCATAGGGCCCTAGCAATAACATAAAGCTTTTTTTTTTTTTTGGACAAAACTGTGTTTGAAAACATTTGTCTGTTTGATCATTTGGTGTTTGAGTTTTTGTTTCAAAGTAAGGTTAGTTCCGATTGTAAGATGTCATGTGGTGTGACTCCTCAAAACCTTGAGATTTATGAATTATTTCCTCATTTATAAAAAATACCCTGAATAATATTTTAAAAACTTTTAATTAAAAAAAAAACTTTTAACTAAAGAATTCAGATGTGTACACAAGCATATTTAAGGCTTACATAAAATATTTTTAATTATTGCATTTAAATAGAATTTTAAAAAATTTAAATACTTGATGGTTACAGCATACTTTTAAACCACAGCTTTTTAAAGTCTCACTTGATTGAAAATGTTCTTGAAATTAGCATTGAATTGTATAAGATCTTGGCATGTCTGTTTTAAAAAAAAAATTATATAGATTCTTTTTCTTTTATAAACTTATATGTCATTGACCCAGACACAGGGAAGCAGATGTGTACGGAGAACCCAGCACAGTAGCCAGCTGTCAGGCCGGTATGTTTAGAGTAAAATTTTTAAACAAACACTCAACCCTCTTCTCATTCAGCAGTATCAACCACCCTCGGTAATTGCGGCAGCAGATCTTACAACCAGCTCTGTGAAATATAAATGATTGCTATGAAAGTTTAATTAACTTTATGTAAGCTTTCCCTCCGCTGGAGACCTTGGTTAATATTCTAAGATCGCAAATGCGTGACCTTGCAATGTATGTGTTTTACCGAACTAATTTCATCAAAGGCAACTGGATTCTACCAACGGTGCTCAGAATATTCAATAACTCTGATTGGCTTTAAACATCCTGCTGTGTACATTGTTGCGTTTCGTTGGAAGAAGATTTTGTTGGATTATGATGTCACAGATCAGTGACCCTGAACATTGGCTTAGACCTGACGCTGGCTTGAATATTAATGTCCCATCATGCATTGCTTCTCGAATCAGCAGTATAGCCGATCTGTAAATGTATCTTGACGGTTTTCTGCTGCTTTGACTGAGATACTAATGAGGAGTGAAAGAAAAAATGTTATGGAAGCACTGTGCTGTAAATACAGCGCAGAACAAGAATAAAATTTAATCCTGCTCACTTTAGAGAGTACAAAGGAGCAAATGTGATGAACTTAGCATTCACATATAAATATAACAAGACATTAATTCCCATTTCTTTTTCTTTAGAGTATAAGCTGTAGGATGTTTAAAGACTTGACCTACTCTTGATTTGCAGAGCGCATAAAGTGAAACATGAAAACCAGCTTAGCACTTCAAATCTTAAAATTAATTTAGCACAGTGTACATAGCTAATTAAGCCATTAAATTGGTTGACTTTTGCAATCAGTCTTTAACCTTTGTAATAAATTTAGAAACATAGAGGGAAAACAGAGAACAAGGAATTAATTTGCTCGAAGATGTGAAACTAGCCTGTGAAGAGTATAATGTCATTATGATATTGCTTCAAAATCATAATTAAAGCTTTCTTTTATTTTGACTTCTCAAGATGTGTCAAGTCGGACTGAGATATAAGACTCACATTGAAGTCAGTTATCTCTTTTCTAGCTCCACGGTAAGGCATGAGTAAGTTAATGCGTATTTGGCGAGTATAGCAATGCGTAGTTGGCGTGCTGTCCTGGGGAAGGGCTCCGGGCTCAGGAATGGCCCGAACCCAGAGTACTCCCCATAGTGTGGTGAGAACTCTAGTGATACTCCTTGAGTGGAGAAGGGGTGGTGGAGGGATGCTGATTAACCGTCAAATGAATAGAGGTATGTCAGCTGTATTTATATCCGTGCATTGATTAACTTGAGTGCAAACCTCCTGTGTTAATTAGGCTAAGTATCTGACATGCTCCTCTCGAACTTTGTTAATAAAACATAATTTGAAGTGCAGAAGATGGATTCAATGATGGGCGGAGTAGAACTGTTTTAGCAGCTCCTGTGGCAGGTTGAACTTCCTCAGCTGATTCATGATGGTGAGTGGGGGGAGAGCAGAGAGGTTTCTCCTGAAGTCTACAATCATCTCCACAGTTTTGAGCGTGTTAAGCTCCAGGTTGTTAAGACTGACAGCCAGACAGACAGCCAGTTCCTTAACCTCCTGTTTGTAAGCAGACTCGTCACAGTCCTGGATGAGGCCGATCAGTGTGGTGTCATCTGCAAACTTAAGGAGCTTGACAGAGGGGTCTTTAGATGTGCAGTCGTTGGTGTAGAGGGAGAAGAGCAGTGGTGAGAGAACGCAGCCCTGAGGAGCTCCAGTGCTGATGGTGCGGGTGTTTGATGTGAATTTTCCCAGCCTCACTAACTGCTGCCTGTCTGTCAGGAAGCTGGTGATCCACTGACAGACAGAGGTGGGGACGGAGAGCTGTGTCAGTTTATTCTGAATGGTGTCCGGGATGATGGTGTTAAAAGCGAAGCTGAAGTCTACGAACAGGATCTTCACATAAGTCCCTGGTCTGTCCAGATGCTGCAGGATAAAGTGCAGTCCAATGTTGACTGCATCATCCACAGACCTGTTTGCTCTGTAGGCAAACTGCAGGGGATCCAGTAAGTCAGATAATGAGGAAGAACCAAATTGCCTATCACAGCTATGCTGATGATACTCAGATTTACCTAGCCGTATCTCCAAATGACTACAGCCCCATTGACTCCCTCTGCCAATGCATTGATGAAATTAACAGTTGGATGTGCCAGAACTTTCTTCAGTTAAACAAGGAGAAAACTGAAGTCATTGCATTTGGAAACAAAGATGAAGTTCTCAAGGTGAATGCATACCTTGACTCTAGGGGTCAAACAACTAAAAATCAAGTCAGAAATCTTGGGGTGATTCTGGAGACAGACCTTAGTTTCAGTAGTCATGTCAAAGCAATAACTAAATCAGCATACTATCATCTCAAAAATATTGCAAGAATTAGATGTTTTGTCTCCAATCAAGACTTGGAGAAACTTGTTCATGCCTTTATCACCAGCAGGGTGGATTACTGTAATGGTCTCCTCACCGGCCTTCCCAAGAAGACCATTAGACAACTGCAGCTCATCCAGAACGCTGCTGCCAGGATTCTGACTAGAACCAGAAAATCTGAGCATATCACACCAGTCCTCAGGTCCTTACACTGGCTTCCAGTTACATTTAGGATTGATTTTAAAGTACTTTTACTCGTTTATAAGTCACTCAATGGCCTAGGACCTAAATATATTGCTGATATGCTCACTGAATATAAACCAAACAGACCACTCAGATCATTAGGATCGAGTCAGTTAGAAATACCAAGGGTTCACACAAAACAAGGGGAGTCTGCTTTTAGCTATTATGCGGCCCGCAGCTGGAACCAGCTTCCAGAAGAGATCAGATGTGCTAAAACATTAGCAACATTTAAATCAAGACTCAAAACTCACCTGTTTAACTGTGCATTTGAATGAGCACTGTGCTGTATGTCCGAACTGACTGCAATACATTTTATGTATAATCATTTTCTTTAAATTTATTTTAAATCATTTTCTATATCATTTTAAAATTCCTTGTTTTTATTATTCTTATTTCCATGTTTTTATTGATTTTAATGTCTATTTCACTTTCTTTTATGTAAAGCACTTTGAATTACCACTGTGTATGAAATGTGCTATATAAATAAACTTGCCTTGCCTTGCCTTGCCTTGCCTAAGTGTCCAGTGGAGGCCTTCAGATAAGCCAAAACCAGCCTTTCAAATGATTTCATGGCCACAGACGTTAGAGCCACAGGTCTGTTGTCATTAAGTCCAGTAATTTTGGGTTTCTTTGGGACGGGGATGATTGTGGAGCGTTTGAAGCATGAGGGGACTTCGCATAGCTCCAGTGAACTGTTGAAGATCTGTGTGAAGATGGGGGCCAGCTGATCAGCACAGATTTTTAGGCATGCTGGTGACACACCGTCTGGGCGTGGTGCTATCCTTATTTTGTTCTTTCTGAAGACCTGGCGCACGTCATCTTTGCTGATCTGAATTGTAGGTGTTGGGGAGAGGGGGGTTGCTGGAGGTGTGAATGGTTGTGTGGAGAGGTGTTCAGGGTATTTTCACAATCGAAGTGGGGTATTTTTTTTGTTCAGGGTATTTTCACAATGGAAGTGGGGTATATTTCAAACCTGCAATAGAACTCATTCAGGTCGTCTGCCAGTTTTTGATTCTCCAAAGTGCTGGGGGATGGTGTCTTGTATCTGGTGATATCTTTCATAACTTTCCATACTGAAGCAGAATCACTGGAAGAGAATTTGTTCCTTAGCGTGCAAGAATAATTCCTCTTTGCCACGCTGATCTCCTTTTCCAGTGTTTATTTGGCCTGTTTATACAAGACTTTATCCCCCTTTCTGTAAGCATCTTCTTTGGCCTAACGGAGCTGTCTGAGTTTTGCAGTGAACCATGGTTTGTCATTGTTGTAAGTTAGATGAGTCTTGGTAGGAATGCACATATCCTCACAGAAACTGATATAAGATGTTACAGTCTTTGTGCGCTCGTCCAGATCGGTGGCAGCAGCTTCAAAAACCGTCCAATCAGTGAGAGAGAAAAAGACTTGTAAATCCCGCTCTGTTTCATTAGTCCATCTTTTAACAGTTCTTAATACAGGTTTTGCAGATTTAAGTTTCTACCTGTAGGTCGGTATGAGATGAACCAAACAGTGATCAGAGAGTCCTAAAGCTGCTTGTGGAACCGAGTGATATGCGTCCTTTATCGCTGTGTAACAGTGATCCAATATATTACTCTCTCTGGTGGGACTTGTGATGTGCTGTCTATATTTTGGGAGTTTGCGGGAGAGATTTGCTTTATTAAAGTCCCAGAGAATGATTAAAACAGAGTCCAGGTGTTTTTGTTCTGTGTCTGTGATCAGATCAGCGAGTTTCTGTAAATCTGAGCTCACGTGCGCTTGCGGTGGAATGTAGACACTCACAGGAATGAACGAACAAATCTCCCTATCTCTTCTCTATCTCTTCGAATAGATCGGCTTGCAGTTAATGAAGAGCATTTCTAGATCTGAACAGCACATCTTCTTTAACACAGTTACATCTGTACACCACCTCTCATTGATGTAAAAGCACGTCCCACCACCGTGCGATTTCCCTGTTGATTCCGCGTCGCGATCTGCTCTGATCAGTTGGAAGTTAGCCAGATGTAGCACGCTGTCTGGTATGTCGCCATTCAGCCAGGTTTCCGTGAAACACAGAGCAGCAGAGTTCGAAAAATCCTTGTTTGTCCGGGAGAGCAGAAGGAGTTTGTCCGTTTTGTTGGGTAGAGAGCGGAGATTCGCTAGATGGATGCTAGGCAACGCCGTTCTAAACGAAGATTCAGAAGCGCGCCGGCTCGATTCCCCCGTCTGCTCGTCCTGAAGCGTTTGACCAGAGCTACAGCTCCGCCAACTACAATGTCCAGCAAAACGTCCAAATAAGGAAAATCCGGTAAAAGATTTTGTGGTGTGTTCTGCCGAATGTTCAGCAGGTCATCCCTGGTAAAACTGATCGTGTTTGAGAAACAAAAAACAGGAAAAACAAACAAAAACAGTACAAACACTGAAGAGCAAATCACTGTAGCTGCCATGTGCGGCGCCATCTTAAATCTATATCTCAACTCTCTTTTTAAATTGTATTTAAACCAGAACATTCCTTTACAGCGAAAAATAACACCTGGAAAAATGTAAAGCTTGTTATTGACTGCATGTCAAAGTTTGGCCCATGAGGTGTTTGAAAACTCAAGCGTTGCACATCAATCAGAACCTCTTAACCACAAATCGTCCTGTCAATCACAGCAGAGGCATTGTGATGGCTTCTTTACCCATAAAAATGCCTGGAAAACATTCCTCACTGCAGACGACACAATCCTGTGGCTGTCACAATCCAGCACTTCATGTTCTATAGAGCCAATCTGTTTTGGAGGTGAACTCCGGCCATTGGCAGCATTCACAAGTGTAAATAATGTCGATCAAAATAGCAATGAATCAATCCCCACGCCATTCCTCTGGCACTGTGAGAGTGAGGATCGGTTCTTTCTCAACATGAATGGCACCATGGCAACGACTCGTCAGTTAAACATTCAATCGCATTTTTAAAGCTTCAGTGAATAACAATTATCCCAGAGTTTTTGATGACTGTTGCCCTTCTTTTTTCCTTTTTTTTTTTTTTTTTTGGAATTGCTTTTTAACGACCAGAAAATTGAATTTATGGGTAACCCGTATCCCAGAGTGCAGTCCAATTTCCCATCAAGCTCTGAAATACTGAATATTTTGATAGACAGCTTCCCTACCAAGTGTTTCATGGTTATCAGCTGCAATTTCTGTGGAAATTGCCAATGACTCTCCAGCGATTAGCGCAGTCAATGTATACTTCAGAAGTTCAAAAGTAATTTCACTACTTACAGTGCCACTGTTACTAATAGCCTGACGCCTCAATTGATGGCAATCTCTGATAGCGTTTGAAAGTTTGTGTGTTACGAACCCCTTTTGTTAAGAGTAGCTACGTAAGGGTTTCACAACATAAAGAAGGATACGTGAAACACGAGTGCTGCGTTAACGTTTATTATACTCACAAACATAAAAACTCACGAAACACGTATCACAGATAAAGTTACATAATCAACTTCAAAATAATATGAAGGTAACGAATATTAATAAGACGAACAGCAAAGTTAACTAAAGACAAAGAAAAAGGAAAAAAACAAAGAAAAGAAAAACTTGTTTGCTGGTTCTCTCCTCTCTCCTCCCATGCGCCGCTTGAGCGTCCTTTTTATAGTGAATCAGAAACGACTCCAACGAGTCGCAGGTGTATAATGATACGCAGGTGCGGACCTAATGAACTCAGACACGGAAAAAAACACAGAGTCATGACGTCATCACAAAGAGAGGAAGACACAAACCGTAACACTCCCCCACTTAAAGAAAGAACCAGTCTTTTTTTTTTTAAGACAGGTTCTGGATGAAGCGAACAATAAAAGCAACTAAAAACATAGTTACAATTAATACATACTTACACAACGACATATAAACTACATTATACATTTACCTAGCCCCGAGAAAGGGCATCTGCCACGATGTTGTCAGTTCCTTTCTTGTGATGGATCTCAAGATTATAACATTGAGCCATTAGCGCCCAGCGCATCAAACGTTGGTTATGATTGTACATTTTATTTAAAAAAACCAACGGATTATGGTCCGTGTAGACGATGACGGGAGTAGAGCTGTATCCAACGTACACATCGAAGTGCTGCAAAGCAAGCAACATAGCTAGAGTCTCTTTTTCGATAGTAGAATAATTCAACTGGTGACGGTTGAATTTAGCTGAGAAATAAGATACTGGATGGGATATTCCATCAGCACCACTCTGAAGTAGGACAGCTCCAACTCCGGTCGCGCTGGCGTCTACCTCGAGCTTGAATGGACGAGCCAGGTCAGGAGCAGACAACACTGGAGCACTGCAAAGGAGAGACTTTGCACACAGAAAGGCACTTTGACATTCATCAGTCCAGTTAAAAACAACTTTAGAGCTACACATCTTCGTTAAGGGAGCGACCACAGTCGAGAAATTTTTACAAAAACACCTATAATAGCCAGCCATGCCTAAAAATCGTCGCAACTCTCTCCTCGTAGCGGGCACAGGGTATGCAAGAATAGCGGCCACTTTTGCGTCAACCAGACGTACTTGACCGTTTCCAACCTGTTTCCCCAAGTATGTAATGGAGGCTTTCGCAAAGTCGCATTTAGTCAAATTTAAAGTTAAAGAGGCGGCTGTTAATCGGCTAAAAACATTGTGCAAGGTAGAGATGTGCTCATTCCACGTAGAAGAATAAATAACAACGTCATCAAGATAAATGTTACAGTTTGGAACGTCACCCAGCACTGTAGACATTAATCTTTGAAAGGTAGCAGGCGCGTTCCGAAGACCAAACGCCATACGCGTATATTGAAAGAAAGAATCGGGAGTCACAAATGCGGAGATCTCAGAAGCACGTTCAGTCAATGGCACCTGCCAATAGCCCTTCAAAAGATCTAATTTTGTAATGTACCGAGCAGTACCAAGATTGTCAATACAATCCTCGATTTGAGGCAACGGAAATGCATCCGGCACAGTAACAGAATTCACCTTGCGAAAATCGGTACAGAAACGGAATGAACCGTCAGTTTTAGGTACTAAAATGCACGGTGAACTCCACGGGCTATTACTCTTTTTGGCGAAACCATGTGTAACCAGATAATTCACTTCACGTTTCATGATCTCCCGTTTACCTACTGGAGAACGATACGCATGCTGTTTTATGGGAAGTGCGTTACCCACCTCAATATCATGTTGGATGACAGCGGTACCAGACGGAACATCACTAAACAAATGGAAATAGTCTTCTATTAAGTCAATCACATCCTGACGCTGGTCGCTAGATAAATAAGACAAATGAGATGGTAAAACTCTTAAAATCTCCGAATTCTTTAAAGGACCCCCACTAAACATCTCCGTTGACATTTTCAACCCATCATCTACATCCTCAGCACCCATGGTACTGGACAGCAAAGATACTCGTTCCACGTTTAATACCGGCTGTACCTCACTCTGAGACAAAGCAGTCACCTCATCAGTCTTCACAGTTCGAGCTACATATTGTTTCAGCATATTTACATGACACAAACGTGTCTTCCGTCATCGTTCTGGGGTATTAACTATATAGTCAGTGTCACTCAGCTTGCTCTTAATTACATAAGGACCTGCAAATCGCGCAGCTAAAGCAGAGCCAGGCAAAGGAAGCAACACTAGTACTTTTTCTCCAGGCATAAAATTACGCACAACCGCGCTCTTGTCAAAACGACGCTTCATTCTCTTCTGCGAAAGAGAAAGAGCTTCTTTCGCAACAGCACAAGCATTTCGCAATCGTTCACGGGTACGAGAAACGACATCGAGCACATTACGTTTCTCAGTCACACCAGTGGAGAAAAATTCATCTTTCAGTACTTTTAAAGGACCCCGTACATTATGTCCAAAGACCAACTCCGACGGACTAAAACCAAGTGACTCTTGTCGTACATCACGCAGTGCAAATAAAACCAAAGGGACTCCCTCATCCCACTCATTCCCTGCCTCTAGGCAATATTTTCGCAAACTGGACTTCAACGTCTGGTGCCACCTCTCAAGTGCCCCCTGCGATTCAGGATGGTAGGCACTGGATGTGACATGTGACACGCTCAAACCTTTCAACACATTTCGGAATATCTTTGACAAGAAATTAGTTCCTTGATCTGTTTGAACAGTTCTCGGCAATCCGAATGTTGTGAAAAATTTTATTAGAGCTTTAGTGACGCTTTTGGCAGTTATATTCCGTAACGGAATTGCTTCTGGAAACCGCGTGACGGTGCACATGATTGTTAAAATATACTGAGAACCACATTTAGTTCGTGGCAGCGGCCCAACGCAATCTACCAAGACGCGTTCAAACGGTTCACCTACAGCCGGAATAAGTCGAAGTGGAGCAGGTGGCACAATCTGATTGGGCTTTCCTACTACTTGACATACATGACAAGACTTACAATATCGAGACACATCAGCTTTCAACCCAGGCCAAAAGAAATGCTGGAGCACCCGATGGTAAGTTTTATTTATTCCAAGATGCCCAGACCAAGGATGATCATGTGCCAAGCTTAAAATATGCTGTCGAAATTTCGAGGGTACCACAATCTGATGGACCACGTTCCAGTCATCCGAATTTTCATCATTCGATAATCGAGCATTCCAACTACGCATTAACACCGTGTTGTTCCAATAGAACTGATGGTTATACGAAGGTGACTTTTTAGTGTCCGCACTTAAACGACATTTCTCTAACGTATGATCACTTTTCTGAGCTGCAGTAAGAACATCGCATGAAATAGGCAAAAATACATCAGGATCGGGACAAATAGATTTTTGGATCGAATTAACATCCACATGCTCTGTCACAGCATTTTTCTCAAAAATCTCTGCAAAGATAGACTCACCTAAATTCACTTCATTCTCCTTACCGAGACTTTTCGCCTGAGCGCGTGTCATAACTGCACTAGAAGCAAAAATATTTGGGAAATGTTGTGCGAGCGCATCTGGTTGCTGATCAGTAACTGGGATTTTGGTAACATGCACAACTGGCATCACTTTTCCTCCAGCAAGATCATTTCCCATGATAAAATCAATACCTTTCACAGGTAAGGAAGAACGAGCCGCTACATTAAAACATCCAGAAACTAATTCAGACGTCACCCAGACACGATAAAGAGGTACAGTGATGAAACCCATTTCTATACCTTGCACAATAGTGTTAGTATCACATTTGGAGCTTGCACAAAAAGGCAAAGTGTCAGACAGTATAAAAGACTGAGATCCTCCCGTATCACGCAAGATCTTTACAGCTTTCTTATCCTCAACACGACCAGTCAATGATACATAACCGTCAAACACGAAAGTCTGAAAACACTCCTCAGGAGCTACCGAAATCATGGTCTGTGGAGACACAGTTTTTACTAAAACTGAACCCCGAGATTGAGCTGAAAAATCCTGACGTTCATGCTTTCGTTTTAAAATTCGACACTCAGCAATAATATGCCCAACCTTGTGACAATAGCCACACTCTTTACGCATTTTCAAGCTAGATGGACTAGACCTGACTTTAAAGTCAGAAAAATAATCTTCATTCTCTCTTTGTGAAGTGTATCCTAAATCACTCGAACGCTTTACAAACACAGGTTTATGAATAAGTGCATACACGTCTGCTAAAACAGCCGCTTGCTGCACAGTAGTAACCTTCTGTTCACTTAAATATAAAGCAGTACGCTCAGAAACACAATTCTTAAACTCTTCAATGAGCAAAAGTTCGCACAAAGATTGGTAATCCATGACTTTACACGCCTTTATCCATCGATCAAAGAGTAAACCCTTCTCGCGGGCAAATTCGACATATGTCTGAGAAGCAGATTTTTTTGTTGAGCGAAAACGTTGTTGGTAATGTTCAGGTACTAACTCATAGGCACGGAGAATCGCATTTTTTACTGTCTCATATTGAACACTTTCCTCTAACGGAAGAGATGCACAAACTTCTTGCGCTTTCCCTGTTAACTTACATTGTAACATCAATGACCAAACCTCTGTTGGCCACTTCAAAGCAGATGCTATTCTCTCAAATGCCTGAAAATAAGCCTCAACCTCCTTCTCACGAAAAGGCGGAACAATTACAATATTTTTTGCTACATTAAACGAAGTTGAATGATCAAGAAAATCCGTTAACACAGGTAAAGAGTTAACTATAGGTATCGCAGGAATATTTGGCACTAATGCAGCAGCTTCAACCTCAGAACTAAATCTATCTTCAAACGCAAATGACATTTTTGATCTCTTTGGATCGTCTCGCACAGCCTGTAAGTCTAACTCCCGCATTTTAACTTTCATCTCCGCATCAATACGGTGCAATTCAAGCTGATGCTGCAACTCATCCTTCCGTGCTTGAGCTCTGTCTTGCGTCTCAAGCTGTAAACGAGCTAATCGTACCTTTAAACGCAAACCTCCCTGATGTACAGGTGATCCTTCGGTAGAGAGGGATAAAGGTTCAAACTTAGGCAAAGAAAGAGGTGGTGGTCCTACCTTCACCCCACCACCGGCACCCGGCGTAACTGGATCGCCATCGTGAAAACGCAGTGAGGTAAAAGAATGCCGTAGGAGTTGTTCCTCATCCATAACAGCTGCAACTGATTCTGCTGATTCCGGAACATCCTCCAATAAAGACAACACCCCATCATTAATTAAACCAGTTAACAAACAAGCTTTCAAGTCTTTCTTAAGCAATGTTTTAGAAACAGGTATTTCAAAGTGTCGAGCAATAAGGAACAAATCGTCCTTTCTACATGTTTCCAACACTGCAATGCTAGGTTGACTTACAAACTCATTTAAATCAAACGTCGCCATAATAAATTGATGAGCAAAAAACAAACATAATAAATTAGTAGGCTAGAACGTCTCCGGACCTAAACCTGCCTAACCGAGACCTAACTAAGACCTCTCTAGTCTTCAGAGGGTACCAGTTAAGAGACAAGCCTCTCCCCCGGAATACCTCCAAAAACAACAAACTAAAATAATAAAGAAAACAATAAATAGTAAACCGTAGTGAGAACCGGCGCTAAGCACGGCCCCCCTGGTTTACTCTACCTACCCGGAGATCGCCCAGCACCACCAACTTTATCTGCTCAAACAAAATTAAAGTAATCCAAAATCTCGGACGAGCCCCCAATTTATGTTACGAACCCCTTTTGTTAAGAGTAGCTACGTAAGGGTTTCACAACATAAAGAAGGATACGTGAAACACGAGTGCTGCGTTAACGTTTATTATACTCACAAACATAAAAACTCACGAAACACGTATCACAGATAAAGTTACATAATCAACTTCAAAATAATATGAAGGTAACGAATATTAATAAGACGAACAGCAAAGTTAACTAAAGACAAAGAAAAAGGAAAAAAACAAAGAAAAGAAAAACTTGTTTGCTGGTTCTCTCCTCTCTCCTCCCATGCGCCGCTTGAGCGTCCTTATTATAGTGAATCAGAAACGACTCCAACGAGTCGCAGGTGTATAATGATACGCAGGTGCGGACCTAATGAACTCAGACACGGAAAAAAACACAGAGTCATGACGTCATCACAAAGAGAGGAAGACACAAACCGTAACATTGTGACACAGCACTCTTTCCTCACTCCCAGACACTGCTGGATGTCGTCTGCTGGATGTTGTCTAGAGCTCACGTCTGTGCTAAACTTACTGTTACTTCAAGTACTCCTACGACTGTTGAGAACCCACACTCAAGTCCACAAACTCAAACGTGTTTAATTCTGAGGGTGTGGGTGCGATTTTCTCAGTATTGTTTTATAGACAAACCTATCATCATTATCATCACTGTTGAAGGATCTTGGTGCTGAACATTATTATCACTTTCAGTCTGAAATGTCCATTATGATTTTTGTCCTATTCGTCGTCTTTATCATCAGAATCACCATCATCATCTTCTTTGAAATGTCTTCGTTCTGATCATCCTAATCCTCCTCATTGTTGAAATGTCTTCAACTGTCGTCATTGATAAAATATCTTAATTGTGATTTTCATCACCACCACTACCACAATAATCATCATCTTCATCATCACAATTGGCATTTTTAAAGTATCATCATCATCACTGTTGAAATATCTTCATTCTCATTGTCTTCATCACTATTGTTAAAAATATAGTCTTCATCATCATCATCATTGAAATCTTTTCTGATCTTCCTCATGTTCATAATTGAAACATCTTCATCCTCCTCCATTATCATAATTTTTTAAATGTTTTCATTCTGATCTTCTTCATCACCATCATCATCACTGAAATATTTTCATTTATTCTGATGATGATCATCACAATCATTATCTAATATCTTCATTCTGACCATTTTTATCATTTTAATCATCATATTAAGTATCATCATCATCATCATCCTGATCACCATTATCCTCATCAATGAATTGTCTTCATTATAATCATATTTCTAATTTTTCATAATCATGTTACTGGAAAATGTAAAAGTTTTCTACGGTCATCTTTGTATTGTAATCATTGAAAAGTTATGATCATTGTCATGAAGAAATATTCTGATAATTTACATCACTTTCACTTTCTTATCATTTTCATCATTAAAATGTCTTCATTCTGATCTTCATCATTATGATTCCAGTCTCTCTCTTTCTCTCACTCAGATCCAAGCATTACTGCAGTAGTTTGGTGTCTATTTCTGTCCTCTGTGGACTGAGGCCTTTTGGATCCTGAACCCCTTCAGCTCTTTCTGCTCTGTGTCTAATAATCCACTGTTTTGCTGCGGCTCTCTCTTCTCAGCCGTGACTGCTTCGCTCCCTGGGGCAAACAGACCATGAGGGATCAGGCTGACCAGCACAATCCTGTCTCGAGCACTGACAGCAGCTATCCCATCCCATCCGCCTGTTACTTCCAGCACGTCTGTCTGGAGATCAAAGGATTTTTTTTTTTCACAGTACCTGGATTCTGGTGGCTTGATGGCTGTTTTTGTGTATGTAAATGTGCTGACAGAAGCGATTTAAAATTGTGGATGAGTAATGTCTGAAGTAGTAAGGTTGTTTGCGTTGTTAAAACAGTGAGATTCTGTGTTCCATTTGTAGGATTCAAAGATCACTGCTAGATCTGAAACATATGAAAGATGAAACTCGTAGCAATAATATATCAGCTGGGCCGGTTACGTAACTGACAACTAGGTCATAACAGACCCCGCTGATATACTATCATGCTTAACGTGAAAAGACAGAAAGTGCTCCATTACGGCAGTACAGGGAGCATCCATAAATCAGAACTGTTTTGACTGCATCTTCAGCTGCTGTACGAGAAAATCAGCATCAGTTTACAGTGTGCGCTCATTAACGTCTCTATTTGGCTCTTTTTCATCTCGCTGTGAGGCGTTGCACTGTCGTTATAGCAGTTTAATCACTAGTTTCTGTCATTCTCGGAGGAACAGTTTGCCCAAAAAGAAATTCTGCCATTTTTTACTCATCCTCATCCCTGAGTTTATTTATATCGAGGGACACAGTGAATATTTGGAGAATTTGCTAGCTACAAAATCACTAGGGATGCATTGATTAAAAGTTCTGGCATATAACTAAAAATAGAAGTGATAACTTGCATTTCATGTTATGGCTGATAACTAATGGCCAATATTAAAATGTTATACTATTCTCTCCAAATACTTTCTCTCAAAAAACTAAATTCTGAAATTTTAAATGTTGCATTTAATTCCATTTAGAAATTGTTAAAAAGTGAATATTATGAACCATGATATGAAAAGTTGATATTTAAAGATTAACTTTAATTGAGCATTAGATAACAGCAGAGGTAATCTAAATATTCACCTACATAATAGATGAAAATTAACATGCAGAAATGTCAAATATCAGTCTAAGTGTATCCAATATCTACAATAGATAATAATAATAATAATAAAATCAGGAACACTTTATTTTAAGGTGTGCTTGTTACATGTTACATGTACTTACTATTATACTAACAATACATTTTGCGTTATTACATGCAAGTAACCCTAAACCAAACCCTAACCCTAACCATATAGTAAGTGCATAATTAATCAATATTACTCAGTACTTAAATGTATAATTACATTTTAACATGGACACCTTAAAATAAAGTGTAACCTAATATTTTATATTAGCCAACAATACAGTAGCCTATATAATATTGATATATTATGGATCCCGACAAATGTCAAAATAGCACAGTGTTATCAAATGGCTTGAAAAATAATCATATTTTTCATGATTCATATGTTGGTTTGTGTCTGTTTTGAAGCTTGACAGCCCCTGTCCTCATTTACTTTCATAATATGTGTCCAGGAAATGAGGGTGAGTAAATTCTGTTTTGTGTAAACTGTTCCTTTAATCTGGCAGCTCTGTGACCGCAGTGGTGGTGTCCCAAAAGCTTGATGGAAATATCCAGGATAAGACTGTGACACTCAACATGGCGTCCAGCAGCGCAGAACGAATGTTTGTTATTTATTTATGAGTTTTCATTTATTTACTTTCTGGTGTAAATTAAATGATCTAACGGAACGCACAGCTGGCAGTGTAAGTGATGATTAGGCTTTATGGCGAGGCTCCCTCAGCGGCTTTTTTGCGGGGGTTTCAGGCAGGTGCCCTGTAATCTTTTCCAAACGACCATCATTAGAGAGTTTGCAGTATCGGCATTTCTGACTAGCTGAGATTTATGCCCGTCTTTGGCAAACAGAGGAAACTCTCCGTCATCAGTGCTTATTCACTGCAGTGTGGGATGGGGGACAGTTAATTAGTTTGTTTGTATTTGGGTGCTTGTGATGCCGGTAGTGGAGAGGAACTTGAGATGAACATTAAAAGGAAGAAACTAAGAAAGAAATGGGACAGAAGTACCTCAGACAAGGCTAAGAAACATTCTGAAGGAAGCAAAAAAAGATGAAGTACTAGAAAAGAAAATGGAGATAGCCAGATAATTGAAAAGAGACCCGACAGTCTGGAAAGGAGAAAGAAACCAGAAACGACCGTGGGAGGGTGAACGATTGTTGCAGGCCTTGATGAATAGCAAATCAGACTTTGTAAAAACCTCCCTTCAGTGGTCAATCAGAGTCGCAATTTATCTTTGACACAAAGCTGGGGCCCCGGCAAGGACTCCAGAGGACCCTGATACACAGAGTGAGGTGATTGGCCAGTCTGAGGCAGTCATGCTGAACAGACACCCTTTCTTCACTGGAGCGTAGTGGGGAGCTGGTGCACAAATATGAGCGTTCGAGACTCTATTTTCCAGCATAAAAAAATAAAAATTACTCACCGTTGTTTCGTTACAAACTCGTATGACTTGCTTTCTTTAAAGAAAGTTCATGAGCTGTCAGTTTTTCTGAAGCCATTGAAAAATCTAAAATCTAATCCATCATTTGCTGAAAAAAATGTAATTTATGCTGAGGCATATTCAAACATGACCTTCATTTGGTCGTTGTGCATTTCATAACTGATTGAGAAATGTCAAGTTTCAGTATTCAGAAGCACAATGTGATTCGAGGGCTGTGGAGGACACATTTTTTAGTGAATAGCAACTAAATTTTGGTCATTTTTCATATTTTTTATCTCCTTCTGTATTTCATATAAGAAAAAAGAAAAAGAAAAAAAATAACAGTTTGGAATGACATGGCTGTTCACACAGAATGTGTTTTTGCACTGCTACTTTCCCATAGTTTTTTTACCAGTGTAAACATGAACTAGAACACTTGTGTCAGTGTGACGAATGAAAGCTCTAAAATTGTGGTGTCCGCATCATGTTTTTCAATGCACAAATGTGATGAGTGTGGCTATTCCCTAAATGATGACAGAATTTTAATTTTTAGGTGAACTATTCCTTCCAAACGTGTCTGCTAATGGGGAATTTCATTAGGGCATGACCCCCTCCTACTTGGTCAGGGCTATTTGTAGGATGACCATGGTCACTTCCTGCTGGGACAGGAAATAGACTCTTGCTTCGAGGGAGAGTGGTGAAGCTGAGAGTTGTAATGACTGACAGTGCTGTGTTTCCTACACACACACACTCAGCAGTCTCCTTAGAGGAAGTCACAGGAAAAAACCCTCAATCTGTCAGAAGCTCAACTCTTCTCTCCTCCTCCATCCTATCCATCGCTCCTGGATGTGCTGTCACACACTCAGTATGAGAGAACAGAGTGCTGAGTTTGTTTAAATTAGATGCTCCTTTATTTTTCTTTCTCTTACCTTTTCACATTTTTCATGTTAGCTAATCTGTTTTTTCACCCAAATTAATTATATAACCAATTACTTGACTCATTGCCATTTCCAAACTGTAAGCAAGTGGATAAATGCTTTCAAACATCAATAAAATCACCAGGGATGCACTGATTAAAAGTTCTAGCTCATAACAAAAAAATATAAGAACAAATTTTTATGTCGATAACTAATAAATGGCCAATAATAACATGTTACACTATTTTCTCCAAATACTTCTGTCATTTTAAACGTTACATTTACTTCCATTTAGAAATTGTTAAAACATAGGCCGCGAACATTCGCGCAATGAAAACGCAAAAGTTTTTTTTTGGTCCTGCACGAGCGTAAAAACATCGAAGTAGGACTTTTTCCGCAAGAGAGAAGAGTGAATGCTGAGTTCTTATTATTGTTGGTATTTAAAAACAGACTATTCTCACGTTCTTTATACAGAATAACATTTCTATTAATTCTCCACTGAATTATGTGATCTGAAGAGCACCGTAAATTATCATCCGAGCGCGAGTGTTTTATGAGTCAGAGCTCGTTCACTCTAGACCTGTCAACCATGTAATCATACCTCTTAGTTGTACCTCTAATTATTTCAGATGTATTCTTGTAAGCATTATGGATATTTTGTGTTTCTAATGAAGAAATACAAGTTATTTATCTTAATTTAATGCTGTATATTGAGCAGCGGACGATGTAAGCCACACGAGATACATACGCTACATAAAAAAAGCATTGTTGGTCGGTGCCACCTAGCGTGCAGGTGTGAATTAGCAGAAGGCGAACATTCGTTTTGCGCTAGGTGTGAAAGCAACATTCGCGGGCGATTCACATCGCGCTCAGTGTGGAAAGGCCTTTAGATGACGGCAGAGGTAATCTAAACATAAGATAATTGAAAATGAACATGCAAAAATTTCAAATAATTAGATGTATCCAATAAATAAATGTATCCAATATCTACCAATAAATAACATTGTTTTTCTTTCTCTTACCTTTTTCATTTCCCATTTTTCAGGTTAGCTGTTCTACTTTTTGTTAATTACTGTTATTTTCAATAGCAAGATACATTTTCAGGCCTGAAAGGGTCATGGGATTGTTTCAAACCATCCTGTTTCCTTCTACACATCATTTTAAAGTGTTTTGAGATTTTTTGTTTCCAATGCCTCCATTAAAACTAATTGATAACATTTGGCACTGGAAGCTTTGTGTAGCCTTTTTAAAAGCTTATTTGTAACCGTTGCGATTTTTCATGTCTTTGTTAGTTGCACCATATACTAATCACACACCAGCGAGACAGAGAGAGAGGACATTGCCATATTTAACATAGTGAATTAAGGAACGGGTGGGATGTGTTATTTGTCAACTGGCTGAAAAAGCGAAATGGAACATCACCCATTTAAGGGAATCGACTGTAAGAAAAACATTTGCACACATCTAATTGAGCCTACTCTAATAGGACGCTTGATCATTGCTGCTTGAGTGCTTATGATATTAATTTAGCAAAGGCCTAATTTCCACTCCTGAAAACACGGCACTTACATAAAAGAAAGGAAGCAAGAAAGTCTTTGATCTATGAATAGACAATGAAGGAAAGCACAGCAGGCTAAATGGAACTGTTTACTGGGTTTTTTCCCGATTCTACCACACACACACACACGTTTGTTTTACTATACTTGTGAGGAATTTCATAGACTTCTATTGGTTTTATACTGACCTAACAATATTTTCTAATGCCCTACACCAACCCTACCCCTAAATCTAGCCCTCACAGGAGACTTTTTGCATTTTTACATTTTAAGATAAACTTCATTTAGTATTTTTAATAATTTATTTCCCTTGTGAGGACCGGCCAAATGTCCTCACAAAGTCAAAAATCTTAGGCTTTACTATCCTTGTGCATCTGGTCCTCACAAGTATAGCAAAACAAACACACACACACACAAATGCACTTTTAATGCTTTTTCGGTGTGTATATGATGACCGTTTCTAAACTCCATTGGGGTATTTAAAAGGGACAACTCAGGGGTGGCAACCAGATGGAGACGCACACTAGCATCGATTTGTGGTGGACATATACCTCTAAAAAAGATCTGTTGGGTATTCGCTTTCCTCGCATCCAACAGCCATCTGCAGAGTACATACTGTTGTCCCCATGCTAATGTACGCCCTTCGTAGAGACCTGCTGAGTGCATACTTCTGTTCCTGCTCTTCTGTCTAACCTTACTTCATCCATAGCCACCTGCTGAGTGCATACTTCACAAACACGTTCCTCTAATAGCCAAGAGCCCAAGTGTCACATTCGCTTCCTCAAAGTGCCCGTGCTCTGATTTGGCCCTTCTGTTTTAGTTCGAAATAACTTCTGGAGTGCTCTGTTTCACCTCAGACACAGTAACGTACTTCCCACTTCATCAAACCACGTTCAAGTTGACCTCGTCAAAGAGCACGACTTCAGAGGGACTCGAACACCATATGAACAAGACACTGGTGCTTTTGATTTGGGCCAGTAAGCCGTCTAGAAAACTATGGCACCATGAACACAATGTTTCCTATTGTATTTTTTTTTTCATAATAAGTATTAGCAGTTCAGCCCCATCAAATCATTCAGCGCATTTACAGTGACTAATGTCAGTGAGGCATCTGTCAGTTCCTACGAGTGCCCTCGTTTTCTACATCTAACAATTCTTTAATTGGCCATGCACAAGCGACATATGTTCATATGTGAAACTGTAATTAATTCTGGAATGTTTGTTTATCAGTGTGGGCAAATTTAGAAAGGCCATTTTTATAGATGTTGTTCCAGTGGCATTTGTTAATTAACATGGCAAGTGTCTTCATGGCATCCTGCGAGTAGTCCGTGATCTGGAGTGAAGCGGAGAAATAGAAGGGGAGAGAGACAGAAAGACACAGACAGGGAAAGAGAGAGCTAAATACAGAAACGGAAGATGGTGAGAGGGGGAAACGGGGCCCTGCAGTCTCTAATGGAACTGCCTGGAAGCAAAATAGGAGGAATAGGAGATTTTGAAAACGGAAAGAAAAGAAAAGGGAGGTGTGGAATGGAGATGCACTGATGTGAGTAGAAGATAGCAGACGAAAAGGAAAAATGAAAGGGGATATAAATTCAATTTACAGTGTACTCTATTATTAACCAAAGTGAAGTTGCATTGATCTGCTATATTTTGGCACTTTCCATGAATGTTTTTTGTTTATTTATTAGACATTTTATAGGTAGTTAATCTGCTATATGTGTTGCTTTACATGTTTTGTACACAACTCTGATGTATTAAAAAATAAATTTTATGTGTTTGTGTGTGTGTTTACCCTATAGTGAAAAATAAATATACTAAAATCTATTTTAAATGCATTTATTTTATGCTAAGTACACTACGAAAACATTTACATATTTATGCATTTAATCAAAAAACTCAGCAAAATTACTTTTATTATGCTAAACTGCTATACTTAAAATCTGCTAAATTGGAACAACTAATTTTGAGCTTAGTGCATTTTAATTGTGTGAAAGTAGTGCTGAAGTCCAACTAAAGTATATCTGATTGTGCTAAAGTGTAACTATGATGCATTTGAATATCTTGTATTTAAAGACCGATGTTATTCAAAGATCATGCAATGTTCATCAATAGTGACATCATAATACATTTTAGGCGTAATATTAAGAAATGTGCATTGTGCACAAGTAGTGCTCTAAATAAAGTTTGATTATAATTCTTATATCAGTAAGTCTTGAGCCATATGTCAGTATTTTTTTCTGACTATAATCTACTATAATGTTTGTCTGTTTATTGCTGACAACTAATATCAATTTTTTTTTCTCTTTATTTTTTTTCCCCATTGCAATTCACCTTCAATGACTTGGATATTCCTGTATAGGTAAGTTGAAATTTCCTTGAAATCTCCTAAAGAATAATATGTGTGTGTGTGTAGATCCGAGTGTTTGTGAGATCGTGTGCATTCTTGTGGAAGCCGAACTCCTCTGTACTGACTTGTCTAAGCTCTTTGATGTTGCATTGCTAGAATACAGTAAGGGGAAGGAAGTGCTACGGCTGAATCAATAAACACACAACAAGGTTATGAGCAAACTTTCATCTCAGCCAGTGGTCAATATTTGATTCAGTTGGTTGGTTTTTGTTGATATTTCACTCTGTATTTCGAGATTCTGGAACTGTATTCCGATATTTTTTTTTTTTTTTTCTCTACACATTTGAAACTCAAAGTTTATGAATGAGGTGAGACAAGGTTTGCAATGAACCTATCAAGGCTTGTCTGATATGATTTACAAAATTGTGTTTTTCAGGGGCTTTATTGCCTGAGGGTGTGCCAGTAAGTTGAACTTGTATTGCTCTAAAACTCCAAACTTTTTAAGAATGAAGGTCTCAAGAAAGGAAGTAAAAAAAGAAAACCCTCACTAAACTGCAGTTTCCACAGACATTCACAAACAAATCCACCAAGAGAGAGATACCCTCTGCCGAAGTTAATCCAGGCTGTCACATATCAAATCATTCTGACACTCAGTTCCTGTTCAGTGGTGACTAATGTAGCTCATCCTGAAAACAGAGACGCCACACTTGGAGAGAGAGAGGGAGGAAGTGTCTGGCTGTCCTGTACCTATTGTCTTACACATACTGCAGACCAATCCCCTGAACATCTAAGCCTATAACGCTAACCTCCATTTTGAATTTCACAAGTGTGTGACAGACCATATTTAGTTGAAATTTAGACTTCTGCTCGTTATATGTGTTTTTTGATCTTTTCTTCCTTATAGTTTCTGTTTGTTCAGCGTGAGAAAGTTTGCACTAAGGGTCTGGTGTTATCGCATAAATTCATTTGTATTATTCAAGTCAGATTCATTTTGCACAGTGTGTCCTCATCAATGCTTTTATCCCTTTGATAAGGACTTCATCGTGAATTATTAAGTGTGCTTTGTAACTTTGAGAGGAGGGCTTGAAAATTTAAAAAGATAAAGGCTCAAGATGAGAAGAGTATGACAATTCCAGATGATTTTGGGCTGTGAAACCCGAGAAGCTGATATAAATGGAAGCAAGGAGGCTTTCTCTTAAGCAAATAAAACGGAAATACAAAGAATAAGAGTTGAGACGAGAATATGAAAAAGCCTCAAAAAACTGGTGAATACATGCAGAGTCAGAGTTACCAGCAATAATCAGTCATAATCAGTATACAAATGTGTATATGTGTGTATATATATATATATATATATATATATATATATATATATATATATATATTTTTTTTTTTTTTTTTTTTTTTTCAAAAATCATGTTTTTTATTATTTTATCATGTTTTTGTTGTGTTTTATTGTGTTAGTTAGCTGTATTTTTTAGTTATTTTTTAACATAATCAAAATAACCCAACTGCAGTTTGATTGAGATTATTGGAATGCACAATGAAAAAACATGATTTCTGAAAAAACAGAGTTATCTGTTTTTGCAAATGAACTCTTCATATATATAAATATATAGAGGAACATTTTGTTAAATATGTGTACTAGCTTATATATTCATTATATTTCACTTAACCTGTTTGTGATGTCTTATTTAATGTTTTAAAATGAATCTGTCATCAGAACAAGTTATGATAGCTACTGTGCTACAATTAACTGGAGTAGAAACATAATTAGATTTAGAAGTTAATGCAAAAACTGCTTTTTATGCAATATACATGTTTGCATATAATTTGTTTTGAGTGTTGATTATATCTACAATGATCAACACTCAAAAACTGAACAAATAACTGAATTTAATAGTTTTGGCTCTGTTGTTTGTAGCCTTTAATATTATAGTAATGTGCAAGTAAACTGCTCCAGTTTACAGCATATAGATTATTTTTATCCTTATGTAAATTATAATTGCATTTATTTAAAGATCGAGACACAGTTTGTGTCTATATATCTATCTGTCTGTCTGTCTGTCTCTATATATATGAATGATCATATGATGCTGAAGACTGGAGTAATAGCTGCTGAAAATTCCGCTTTTATATCACAAGAATAAACTACATTTTTAAATATATTAAAATATTTAACAATTATTTTAAATTGTAATATGTCACCTTTTTTATTCAATTTTTTAATCAAATAAATGCAGCCACGGTGACTTTTCTCAAAAACATAGAAAGCCTTACCAACCCCAAACTTTTGAACTCAAGTACATTTAGTTTTAACATTTTGAGTTTCTTTGAATTGCACTTCAATTATTTTCCCTGTCATTCCAGTTAAACGTCCTGTGGGGTGTGGCCAACTGAGATCAAAGGGAGCCAATTCTTCAATTTTATCACTAGCAATGATGACTCATTTCATAAACCAGCATGCTGAGAGTCGATAGAGAGGAATCATGTTTTATCCCAGCACACCAACATCAGAGTCGCGAACAATGAGTCACGGCGTAACCCATTCGGCTGTCGTCGGAACAAAACCTTTATTTCAGAAGTTTAACACAAACTCCACCTTTCACAGATAGTTTCTGAACTATTTCATGTGTAGCCGCTCTCTCTCGTGATTTTGTACGTCTCGGCTGACTGCGCACACGTCATTATGACTGAATGGTAGTGCTTCTGATGAAAGTGTGAACACTGTGAAGTTTGAGAAATAATCATTACTATGAATTATGGCAAAATGGAGAATCTCAGCAGTGGGTCGCTCTGACGATTCTGTCTAATGGGCCCTCCATTACGGCATGTGTTTATGTGCATTAGATTCTCAGTCGGGCCGTCCTCTTTACGATTTGATCAACAGGGAGGCTCTTTTATGATATTTTCAAAGTACTTGTCCCACGGAACAAAGAAAAGTAAGGGGAAGGAACAGAGAACATGTGTGGAAAACACATTCATTTCTCTTTGTGGTGATGTCTTTGTTCATGTCAAAAGACTCTGCAATACCTCTCTAGTAATTATGTCCCAACTTCAGTGAAAAGAGCCTAAGACAGGAACCCAATTGTTTCAAAGAAAGACAATGACACTATAATTGCCTTTTATGTTCCTGCAGGATGACAAGGAAGAATCAGAAATGACAGCCAATGAGCTTTTATTGTAAAGCCCGGAAGCTATTGAATTCCCTGCTGGAATAACCCTCCATCTAACGTTGAGAGAGTCGACAGGTTAATAATTACAAGCCCGATTCCCCATAATTGAGTTTATACATAGTTTTGTGAGCACGGCCGATATCTATTGCCATTCGTCCCTTTAGTATAATCAATTGTTATTGTCAATTTAAATGCTGGAAGGAAGATCTAAGATGGTTTACACAAGTAAACTCATCACTCATGCATACAAGTTTGTCATAGGTTTAGAGGTGTATTATTATGTGGCCTTTGCACCCTTGAACGTAAAGGTGTTAACATAGAAGGTGTTTTCAGCAGCACGCTGATTGTCACTTTTGGTGCGAAACCGTGCAAAAGTGTCATGTGCATCTAGGCACGTTGTGATGAAGGTTTTGATAGCTGGCCAGTATTTGATCCCCGTTACACAGTTGGCGTGCTGCGTGTTCAAGGGGTTTAATTAAATAATTGTGGATGATAACTCTTATCATTCTACTCTGTTGGAGTGCTTTGAATGGACGCTCTCCAGCATGCTTCTTCACTGCTGTGAAGAGCAGCTCCAGCTTTCGCAATTCACTCAAACTCCATACAGGAAAAGAGCCAGAGTGGATCTATTCCCAGATGTCCATAGGTGTAGATTTTGGTGTGTGTTTTTATTTTATTTTATTATTTATTTATTTTATTTATTTTTTTAATTATTTTTTATTTTGAAACTTGTCCTGAGGGTACACTATTCCCAGTTTTGGACGTTTGTGTCTGGGTATTGGTTTTTCGGTGAATGTTGCCCATAGAAGTGGACTCTCTTTCCTAGTGTAAATTAAATAAATAAAACAAAACAAAAAAGCCATACAACATTTAAAAATAATAATTATTTTACATACTAAACTGCATTTAAATGTAATTGAGTACATTTTAACACAGTACAGTAATTATACTTAAGCGTAATTCCCTGCACTTTTCCATTCATCCTTGTCCCAACATCATTGTTGTCCTATGTAATGTTTGCATTTGTTACTTCCTATGATTTTTAAATGTGACATAAAAGTATAGAGATTATAAGTGGCTTTTAAAGAGCTTCCACCGTTGAACAGTGCTTCAGGGGAACTGTAAGTCACTTTGGATAAAAGTGTCTGCTAAATGATTACTTATACTAGATCACATACCATAAATAAAGCAGAAATTTAAGCTTTCTGTTGTCTAATCCAAATTCATAACAAAAACAGGGCCGTGGTTTTAAAGCTACAATAAACCCATCACGGCGTTTACTGTGCTTGACTTCACTTGTTGATTTACTGACATTGGATTTATTTTCTTCACATATGTTGCATACATTCTTTCCTCATTTGTAGCAGAATTCATCGTTCTCATAATGAGAAAGCGCACTTGAGATAAATTCCTTGTCGCACTGGGAGCATGCTTTTATTTATGTTTTTCATGCCGGGGGCTTAAATTAATCATTAATGTTCTGATGTATAGGTGTATTAATTTGCTCATGTTTGTGTTGTAAGGACATCAGACGTGTATGCATATTTTGTGTGCAATTAATTCTCCACAGTTTCGGGGGAAGGTTTTGCCACATTACGTTGAATGGATGTATCCGTAATTATCTCTTAATTCATGCTATTAGTGTTCCGCTAAACAAAGATTCATTCCTCATCCCCCTCTTTCCGTCATTGATTGGAAATGGACATCTTGTCCATTGTGCTACATGTAATTGACTGTGAGAAGGGACCATTAAAGCAAACAGATCAAGTTCCTTGGCTGCATTGTCTTACATATAGTGGTCCCAGCAGGGGAATCAAGGGCCTTTTTGTGTAGGATTTCTTATGATGGAATTTGATTCCCTATTTAGAGCTATGTTATGCTATTTCCCTGCTCTCCTTCCACCACCTCTGCTATCCTTGGTTTATCTGGCCCCCTATTGCTTGAATTGCTTCCAAATAAGTGATTATAACATGGATTGAAGGTCATGACATTCAGAAGTCTGCTTTACAAATTCCTTATTTTAATTAAATTGAAAGTGTGCCGTTTGAATTTGGGCTGTCAATGTAACACAGTAATTTAGTGCAATTAATTATGAAAATGATGCCAAAATAGATGCTCTTAGATTGTAGGCTTGTGAATATGTTCAATGATGCAGAAATAAAGCCTTTTGTAGTGCCATGATAAGGTAATGCCTTTTGAATTATCTTTTTGATAGAGCTTTCCTCAGTAAATCTTGATATATCCCATTAATTAATGGCCATATCATGCTCCTAATTCAATTGTTAAAACTAATTATGGACTAGATTACACTGTTGAGTCATTTCAAAATCTCATCACTCAAGAACTAGGCTTAATCTGTAATGTGACTTTTAACATTCCTCTTTTAGCTACTGGTTTATTATAGATCTTTCTCTATCCTTCTTTATTGTATCTTTTGTTTGTATTCGGTGTGTCTAGCTCTTTCTAACACCTCAGCTTTTGTGATATTTTGTTTGTCCTTTCTCTAAAATGTTTATCTTTTTGATCTCTTTCCTATGTCTGTTATTTTCCTTATTCAATCCCCTGAATTTGTGATTTTGTTAGGGCTTCATGGTTTTTGTGATTCTATGTCCCAACCCATGCTTTTATTCTTCTTTCTCTCTCTTTTTTTTATTTTTAGCTCGTATAATGTGTTAAGGTGAATTGTGTACTATCTGCACAAATAACGAAATAGCAAACACATTTATCAAAAGCTTCTGGTTTTATAATTAAAAATTAAATTGCAGTTTGTGTATTACAAATTAAATGATCAGGAAAACAATCTGAGTGAGATACAAAAAAAAAAAATTACATTCCTACCAATGGTTACTTATAATTGTTGCTGCAAATAACACTGAGATAAAATTAAATCTGTTAGCGTTGAGGAAATGAGCTTCTCCTTTACCATTGCCCTAATAGAGTGATTTTGAGAGTGTGTGTGTGGGTTAGGTCCTTATGGCTGTATCCACACCCACCTGGATATCAGGATAATTGTTTTAAGCATCTGACTCATCAGGTGGATCCCACAGACTGACATTAAATCGTACAGTTAAATCTTGATCATATTTCCTCCTAGATAGACAGATACTGTAGATAGATAGATAGACAGACAGACAGACAGACAGATAGATAGGCAGACTTGATACTATATCCACATCCAAATCTCATTCTATTAAAAAAAATCTGAAATAATCTAAATCGCTTTGGTGTGAATGATAAACAACCCAGGTGGCCTGCTGGAGAGGGTCTGACTTAATTCTGCACTGGTGTTTATGCAGTAAGACTTGTGTGTCAGAGCCAACTGTGAAGTGTCCCTTTTCCCTCAGCTTGGCTCCCTTCTATAGTTATGACACCCTCCAGATGTCACCTCTCCATCCTGTGAGCCCTTCTGCACTGCCTGCCAACCATGCCATATTTCCCCCCCTTTCTGTCGCCAACACTTTCACTCGATTTCACTTTCGTAATACAGCTGTATCCAAAAGTCTGAGGCCACATTGAAAATCTGACATTCACAAACTGTAATGTTGTTGATCTTGCTTCCATTGAAGCATAATTGAAGTTCTGAAAATGTGTGTGTATGTGTATGTGTATGTATATATATATATATATATATATATATATATATATATATATATATATATAAGTGCTGTCAAAGTTAACTCGTTAATAACGCGTTAACGCAAATTAATTTAATGCCTAGCGACTAGCGCCTAGCGACAAATCTTTAGGGTTTGCCCAAACCTTGTTTAGTTTCTGAGACTCGCTGGTATGGCCACACGAGCGTAAGGTCTTGCTGTCCCAGCGCGCGCACACACCTCTATCTCTCCCTCTCTCTCTCCCTCTCTCTCTCTCTCTGTGCGTCTGCTCTGTTCAGCGAGCGGTGGAAAGGAGCAGCACTTTCAGTTAAACAAATTATTTTAATCGATTGACAGCCCTAATATATATATATATATATATTAGTGCTGTCAAACGATTAATCGCGATTAACCGCATCCAAAACAACAGTTTTTGTTTACATAATGTATTTGTGTGTACTGTTTATATTTATTATGTATATATAAATACACACACATGCATTTATATATTTAAGAAAAATGTTACGTTCATATATTAAATATATTTATATATGATATAAATTATATGAATATAAATATATACACGTAAATATTTTAAAAATATATGCTGTATGTTTGTGTATTTATTTATACATAATAAATATAAACAGTACACACAAATATATTATGTAAACAAAAACTTTTATTTTGGATGCGATTAATCGCGATTAATCATTTAACAGCACTAATATATATATATATATATATATATATATATATATATATATATATATATATACACACACACACACACAGGTGCTGGTCATAAAATTAGAATATCATGAAAAAGTTTATTTATTTCAGTAATACCATTCAAAAAGTGAAACTTGTATATTAGATTAATTCATTACACACAGACTGATATATTTCAAATGTTTATTTCCTTTTAATTTTGATGATTATAACTGACAACTAATGAAAGTCCCAAATTCAGTATCACAGAAAATTAGAATATCAATTAAGACCAATGCAAAAAAAAATGATTTTTAGAAATGTTGGCCAACTGAAAAGTATGAACATGAAAAGTATGAGCATGTGCAGCACTCAATATTTAGTTGGGGCTCCTTTGGCCTGGATTACTGCAGCAATGCGGCGTGGCATGGAGCCGATCAGTCTGTGGCACTGCTCAGGTGTTATGAGAGCCCATGTTTCTCTGATAGTGGCCTTCAGCTCTTCTGAATTGTTGGGTCTGGTGTATTGCATCTTCCTCTTCACAATACCCCATAGGTTTTCTATGGGGTTAAGGTCAGGCGAGTTTGCTGGCCAATCAAGAACTGGGATACCATGGTCCTTAAACCAGGTACTGGTAGCTTTGGCAGTGTGTGCAGGTGCCAAGTCCTGTTGGAAAATTAAATCTGCATCTCCATAAAGTTGGTCAGCAGCAGGAAGCATGAAGTGCTCTAAAACTTCCTGGTAGACGGCTGTGTTGAACTTGGACCTCAGAAAACACAATGGACCAACACCAGCAGATGACATGGCACCCCTAACCATCAATGACTGTGGAAACTTTATACTGGACCTCAAGCAACGTGGATTATGTGCCTCTCCTCTCTTCCTCCAGACTCTGGGACCTTGATTTCCAAAGGAAATGCAAAATTTACTTTCATCAGAGAACATAACTTTGGACCACTCAGCAGCAGTCCAGTCAAGACGCTTCTGACGCTGTCTCTTGTTCAAGAGTGGCTTGACACAAGGAATGCGACAGCTGAAACCCATGTCTTGCATACGTCTGTGCGTGGTGGTTCTTGAAGCACTGACTCCAGCTGCAGTCCACTCTTTGTGAATCTCCCCCACATTTTTGAATGGGTTTTGTTTCACAATCCTCTCCAGGGTGCGGTTATCACTATTGCTTGTACACTTTTTTCTACCACATCTTGTCCTTCCCTTCACCTCTCTATTAATGTGCTTGGACACAGAGCTCTGTGAACAGCCAGCCTCTTTAGCAATGACCTTTTGTGTCTTACCCTCCTTGTCCAAGGTGTCAATGGTCGTCTTTTGGACAACTGTCAAGTCAGCAGTCTTCCCCATGATTGTGTAGCCTACAGAACTAGACTGAGAGACCATTTAAAGGCTTTTGCAGGTGTTTTGAGTTAATTAGCTGATTAGAGTGTGGCACCAGGTGTCTTCAATATTGAACATTTTCACAATATTCTAATTTTCTGGAATACTGAATTTGGGACTTTCATTAGTTGTCAGTTATAATCATCAAAATTAAAGGAAATAAACATTTGAAATATATCAGTCTGTGTGTAATGAATGAATCTAATATACAAGTTTCCCTTTTTGAATGGTATTACTGAAATAAATCAACTTTTTCATGATATTCTAATTTTATGACCAGCACCTCTATATGTTTATATATATATATATACAGTACATATATACTCACCGGCCACTTTATTAGGTACACCTGTTCAATTGCTTGGTAACACAAATTGCTAATCAGCCAATCACATGGCAGCAACTCAATGCATTTAGGCATCTAGATGTGGTGAAGATGACTTCCTTAAGTTCAAACCTAGCATCTGAATGGGGAAGAAAGGGGATTTAAGTGACTTTGAACGTGGAATGGTATTTCAAAAACTGCTGGGATTTTCACGCACAACCATGTCTAGAGTTTACAGAGAATGGTCCGAAAAAGAGAAAATATCCAGTGAGCGGCAGTTTTGTGGATGAAAATGCCTTGTTGATGTCTGAGGTCAGAGGAGAATGGGCAGACTGGTTAGAGATGATAGAAAGGCAACAGTAATTCAAATTACAACCAAGGTATGCAGAATACCATCTCTGAATGCACAACACGTCGAACCCTGAAGCAGATGGGCTACAGCAGCAGAAAACCACACCGGGTGCTGCTCCTGTCAGCTAAGAACAGGAAACAGAGGCTACAATTCGCACAGGCTCACCAAAATTGGACAATAGAAGATTGGAAAACCGTTGCCTGGTCTGATGAGTCTCGATTTCTGCTGCAACATTCAGATGGTAGGGTCAGAATTTGGCATAAAGAACATGAAAGCATGGATCCATCCTGCCTTGTCTCAACGGTTCAGGCTGCTGGTGGTGGTGTAATGGTGTGGGGGATATTTTCTTGGCACACTTTGGGCACCTTAGTACCAATTGAGCATCGTTTAACCGCCTACCTGAGTGTTGTTGCTGACCATGTCCATCCCTTTATGACTACAGTGTACCCATCTTCTGATGGCCACTTCCAGCAGGTTAATGCACTATGTCACAAAGCTAAAATCACCTCAGACTGGTTTCTTGAAGATGACAATGAGTTCACCTTACTCAAATGGCCTCCACATTCACCCGATCTGAATCAAATAGAGCACCTTTGGGATGTGGTGGAACGGGAGATTCGCATCATGGATGAGCAGCCGACAAATCTGTAGCAACTGCATGATGCTATCATGTCAATATGGTCCAAAATCTGTTTCCAATGTTTAAAAAAGAATGTTTCCAACTCCTTGTTGAATCTATGCCACGAAGAATTAAGGCAGTTCTGAAGGCAAAAGGGGGTCCAACCCGGTACTAGCAAGGTGTACCTAATGAAGTGTCCAGTGATTTTGTGTGTGTGTATATATATATATATATGTACATTGTAATAGAATATATAAATATATATTTATAACTTATAGAATGTTAAATTATTTTAAATTTGGATGTGTATTTATTATATATAAATAAACTAGATTTAGTGCTCTTTTCTAGTGCCTAACTACACACGTTTTAATTAATTGAAGCACAATATCAAACATACAGATGAAAATGAGTAGAAAGAAGTGGCAGTAGCAGTGCATCTTACTAATTGTGTAATTACACTGAAAGTGATTGTAATTGTGGCCTGGCAACAATGCTTGAACATTTTATTTTTATAAGAACGGAAATGTGCTAAGATTTCAGAATGGTTTAGTTTGACATTTACACACAATCAAACTGTCACTTGTTAGACTGTGCAAATGATAATGATGGATGTATCAGTGTTATTTAAGTATTTACTTTTAGTATAGTGATAAAGCGTGCATAAATTTGCATAAATGTGTGTGGAGATAGCGGAATGTTCTGTGAATACCTTCCCTCTGGTGATTGATGGCCTAGTTTCTCTCATTGTAGATGGGAGAGATATTCAGCGAGAGAGATGGACAGATTGAGCTGATATGCACAGAGAGAGAAAAAGAATAAGGAAACTTCTGCCCTGAGTTTGAGTTATCTATCGCTGCGGCGATGCCTCATTATTTCTGTCTCATATACATGGCCCTGAATGTTTCCCTCATATAAGCAGTTTTGAAGAAGACGCTTTGAAACTTTAGCTTCCCGAGCTATTTCAAGTAGTTAAACAACAGTCAAGCTACACTTTTGAAGTAGGTTGCTAGCTAACTCAGGGTAGAAGATCGCATCCCACCATATAAACTTCTGCTGTTAGCTATCTATAATTTATAAATAATGCAAACTGATCTGCTGTATTATGTAGTTATATAATCAATGATATATATATTTAATCTTAAGCCTGTTTATTTTCACTATATTGTCTTCAATACAGGTTTCCCACATAATTAGACCAAAGAATTTCCATATTTATTTCCATGTTTGATTGACTGATTATTTCATAATATTAATTTATAAAAAATATTTGAATTAATTGCATCAAATTGTGAATCAGTTCAGCCGATTAATTGAAAAGAACTCTGATTTCACTATGGCTTGCAGTCAAGAGCAACATCAAGCCAGTTTTTTTTTAGAACAGAGTGCAACTATAAAACTGCATATTTGCTGTCTAAGGTATTTAGATTTTGTTAATTTTTCATGACTTTTTAGAGGACTGGAGAACACTATTTAAAAACAAATTTGTAGCCATGGGAACCCTGTAAATAACACAATATAAACAGCACTCAACATAAACAGAATTTTAAAACTGGTTCAGTTAAATTATTAAGCACCCAAACAAACCTACTGACTAAAATGACTTCCAAGTGATACAGGAAAAATAGGAGGTTTTGTTTAATTATTGTTTCAGTTCACTTTCTCTTTGTGTTTTGACAGCTGATCTCATAGAATGTTACTTTGGCTAGAAAGTTTTTAGTTTTTTTTTCTGTGCTATGAAATCATCTGACCTCCTTTTTTCTGTAAATCCTCCATACTGTGTATCTTTACATGTATCTCTCCCTTTAAATTTCAAGGTTACAAGTAAATGTGTGCAGGTTCCCCACTTTAAAGCTAATGAAAGCTTGCTGACACAGCTCATGATTGCATCCCACAAGACCTATTCCACTTGTGGGAGCAGTGCTCACAAATCAGCTCTATAGTCCGGTTCACCAATTAGCCCCGCAAGGGCCATAATGGCTGCCTTGATCAAAGCCTGAACATTGTGCTGCACTGGGCCTGTTTCTTTAAGGCCTCCTGAGGAGCAAGCAACAACTATGGGCTAAAAGCTGCCAACCAGCTTGTCACTGGTACAATGAAAGGTGTCAAGATCATATGCATGTATCTCTTGAGAGCTTTACATATTCAGGCACAGCAGAACTCAAGCACATATACAAGAGCTTCAGAGACCTCCAGCACTTCAAAAGAGGTATTCTTAGCTCTTACTCTTTCATAATACACTAACATCTTAAAGTGTGGCTCATGGCAGCTGAGCAAAAGGCATTTTCATGTTCTCTGGAGAAGGTAGCTGTTTTACGGTTTTTCTATGGCACTATATGATATCTACTCTAGGGCTTGTCCATATGTAAATATGCAAATCCCACCTCCAAATTCAACTGATTGGCCCATGTTTTAAGACTAACATAGCTCTGTCCGAATTTGTAGGGCCATATGCAGGGCCGTCCTTTGGGCAGTCGCACAGGGAACAGACCGAGGAGGAGCTGCTCTGCTCACTTTATGAGCATTTGACTATTTCATTTTAGAAAATTATATCATATGCACACAAAGAAAACTCTTTAAGGCAACTCATCGAAATAAAAGTCTGGTTAAACTTGAAGAAATCTCGATAGAAATATATTAATTTATGTCTTGATGTAATACTACTAATAGTAATACAATTATTATTAAAACTTTATTGTTTAAGGAATAATCTCACAATATTTCTTCCATGTTTTAACAGTACACCTGTTGTGCAGCACTTTGTTTGCCAAAAAGTTAAAAGGTTTTCATTTTCATTGGATTACAAGAAAAAAAAAATCATAAAATAAAATGTATTCCATAGAGCCCTACAAATGTATTTTTTGTTCAACTTTTAATCTTCATGATTTCAAGAGATGCTTTTTGAATAATAAACTTTGTTAACCATTAAAATGGAGTCCATACAATAAAGATGAAACAAACAAACAAAAAACACAGAATCCAGAAAAATTACAACTGAAAAAGAAACGGAAAAAAACATAAAAACGGATTTCATAGGGCCCTAAAATTGCAGGAGGTACTGAGTACGTACTTCTTCTTATTTTCACATTGTTTTTCACCTACTATATAGTAGAGAAGTGTGTGATTTCAGAGGCAGCCATTGTTAAGTTGTACTTCATGTGAAAATTGTTTTTGATGCTCATTGTTGCCACCTGCTGGTCTGGAGACCTTGGAAAAATTCCTGACAGGCTCATTTGTTTATAAACATATTTATTAGGAGTTTAAAGGTGGGGTATGTCATTTTTCAAAAACGCTTTAGAAAACTGAGTTGGGACCGAGTACCAAAACTAACTTGTAGCCAATCAGCAGTAAGGGGCATGTCTACTCATGATGTGCAGGAGAGAGCACTCAGTGCACAGGATGGACATTAGCCAAGCCAGAACGATAAGGCAAGAAGTAGGACCCACCTTTCCAGCGCAGGAGAGAACTCAAGGAGCAGAAGGCCTGCAATCAGACACCGAGGTTGCTTTGTTTCTTCTTGAAAGATTAGTAACACCGTGTCTACACTGGACGCGCTGCGCCGCAACAGCTAAAGTCTGCCTACACTGGACGCGATAAAGCGACCGTTGAAAATTATTTGAAATTTGTGTCAGCACGTCATAAATAGAACACAGCTCTACATCCAGTGTAGACCGCATCGATTATTAAAATTACTTCTATAGTATTTTTTTGTGACGCTCACGTCCGGTGTAGCCACGGTGTAACATTGGTTTTGCTTTGTTTCAAATAACTAATCATTGCCTGGGTTGCGTAGGCCACGTATGTGTGGGGTGGAGCTATCAAAATAGGGGCGAGACCCTTTTGGGATAGGGGCGTGTTTGTTTTGGTGATTTCAAATATCAACATTGGCTTCCAGAAATCGCTTACCCCACCTTTAAAATCAGGGTGGAATAGAGGACAAAAGTGACCAAGACTCCTTCAACTGTTTATTTTAGCTCTGTTTCATGTTTCTGCCTTAATGTTGAGCAGGCTAACACTCCCAGTCTGTTGATTCTGTCAAGGGAAGCAGAGTTAATAACATTTTTTGACAGCTTGAAAGGAGTAGGGAATTGAGGAGGCTAAAACGAAGCCATCAGAAAACTTCTAAGTCAGCTTATTGGTGGAGAGGAATGTGTTGCCGTCACACCACACAGAGAAAATAAAAAGCTGAACCGCAGAAGGTCAGTGCTAACGCACTGGTGCGGCGCGAAGATGACGCTGGAGGAGTGATGAAAGGTCTTCATTGCTTGACTGTCGTAAATGACAGGGCGCCTTGGGGTTTGTGTGGACAAAGGTGGCTTAATAAGGATCATAACATGAAAAAAAACAAGATTTTCCTTTAAAACTAACAGGTTAAAATAGACAAACTGTTTACATAAATATTGAACTAAGCATGTAGATGTACAATAGAAGTCTGAAAGGTACAGTGGAAAACAGCTTGTTTATTATTTATTTAAGTCAGATGGAATTTAATCAAGAACTAGCCTAAATTACAACTATTTGTTACAGTCTAAACCTCGAATAACATTATGAGTGGATTTGTGTAGGCACACTTGAAGCTTAGGATTCTTTTCAACACTGCACACAAATCCGATTTGGTTTTCCGACATTCCACACTGTCGTTTTGCAAGTGATAAAATCTAATCCGTTCAGACAGTTTAGTCAATATCCGGTTGTATGTACATCGGTTGTTAGTGATGATGTAGCTAAGCATCGGGGGCGATGCCAGACTAGCTATCAGAGTGGAAAGAGAGGACAGAAAATCCTTTTGCCTCTGCACATGTCCATCATGACATCTTGTGCAAGAGAAAGCATAAGCAACAAAGGCATTTTAGCCATTCATGCATATACTGTGTCCAAAACTGCAGACTCATTCACTACATAGTGAATAACACGTAGTTCACTATTTGAAGAAAGTGCGAACTGACAAATGTTTTGACCTTTTGTATGATATTACATAGGCTATCAAGAACTTTTTTATTAAGCAAGAATGCATTAAATTGATTAAAAGTCACATTAATGTTTCTAATGTTACTAAAGATTTTTATTTAGATTTTCATCCCAGAAAATAGATTGGGACGGACAAACGCAGAGAGATTACCTACTAATATGACAAGGGCAAGCTCAACATCATTGCCCAGGAAATGACCCATGAAGGCACTTACAGTACATGTGTGCTATGTCTGTGTGAGATTTAAATCATTGAATCCAGTGTGTGAGGCTTCAATACGTTTCTGCAGGAACAGTCCGTAAATAATTGGTGGTGTCATGTTTAAAGCAAATGAGGAGCACACTTCCAACGCCCCAGTTGGAATCGTGGGTAACGTAGTATATTGCCAGTAGGGTCAGGCAGTATCGTTTGCTTATTTCTCCATTTCATCCCCCTAGTTTTTCTCTTCTTTGTCTTTTCTGCTGGCCGCCCATGCTGGTGATGACTGCAGCAGTTCTACTCAAACGTGTCAGCACATCTCTCACGTGAAGCATGACCAACATTTCTCCAGTAATGTTGCCAACTTAACGATCCCTATTCTGCATTCTGTATTTTCCGCTTAAAGGAATGGTTCATCATTTACTCACTTTCATGCCATTCAAAACCACTTTCTTTTGTTCAACCAAAAATGTACTCACTCACAGGCCAATATAAATGAGTTTGTTTCTTCATCAGAACAGATTCAGATAAATTTAGCATTACAGTATTTCACTTGCTCACAAATGGATCCACTGCAGTGAATTTACCTTTAAACATTGAAAATGTCTGTCCATAATACATAATAATGCTTCCTCCAGTGAAAACGTCTGTTGTCTGTTGTCCTCTCACTGTAATATTCCTTTAGATTAGAAGTGTTTTCACTTGTATATAGTGCTTGATCTGTTCATATTTCTCGCCCGATTCAGATTAGACAACTTTTTGAGATAAGAAAGCATTATTATGGATAGAGGACTTATATTTTAGCTGCAAGCAACAAGCAATATTGATGGATTTGTTTATTACAAAAACAAACAGCTTTTTGCCTCAAAAGATCTTAATTGATGGACTGGAGCCTCTGGATTCTTGAAATCAGCTGTTTGAACTTGTATTCTGACAACATCCATTCACTGCAGAGGATCATTTGGTGAGCAAGTGTTGTAATGCTAAATTTCTCATGTGGTTTCATCTGTTCGGATGTATAACTATTCCTTTAAGCCATGCAGTACAATAGCATGATACAAATTTGAAACAGCATGACTGAGCAAATGCAATTTACTGCATACTGTAAATACAATACAATTTTCATTTTTGGATGAACTATTATTTAAAATCTTAAGAGAATTGGCATTTGGTTGGCAGTAAAATGAGAGAATAGTATTTGAGAGCGCTGTGTTTTCTGCAAGTCCAAGTGTGCTCTTTTATTGTAGCCATAGCATTGTGTCTCTGTTTGCAGGTGCAGCACTGTTTGAACAGATGGCTCTATAAAGGTTATTGCTGTTTGTTAAATGCTGGAAATCTGGAGTTTTTATGTACATTTCTCTGTCCCCTAATGTTAATATTTTGCTGAATCAATCGTCTGTAGTTCAGCAGACTGTAAGCAGATTCTTTGAAGGTGTCAGAAATATTTCTGATCAAATGGAGGCAGACAGTGGAGCTTAGCTGAGCCCGTATCCACTTCCACATAATTAAATGGAAAACTCTGGAGAACTTTCATTTTCATTAGTTCAAACAAACTGCTTTCATAATTTCTGCAATTAAAATGCATATAATTACACTGCATATTTGCAGGTGCTTACATGTGAGTATGTGACATGTTTACAGTGACCTTGTTGTGGTTTTTCCGTATGTGCAATGCGAAACGTAGCACATAGTGACAATCACAGCAAATTAGAATATATTTGATGTTTAAAATACAGCTTTTGATGTTTAAATGAGTCTGGTGAGATCCCACAGTGGTGAGAAAAATAAAAAGCAACTGTGTGTCAAAAATAGAAAGTGACTGGAAAATATATCTTGTTGTTTGTTGAAAATGTGTAGAACAGTCCCTCAGATTAAAATGTAAAATGTTGTCTTTGACAAGCCTAGGAACCACCAAGGAGGCAAACCAGCCAAACTTGGTTTTGACATGGTGTTCATAAATATTACTTTACCCTAATGATGACACTTTTATTACTAAATGTAAAAGAAATTAAGAATAAAAATATATATATAAATATATATTAAGGTTGTGAAAAATGTTATGCATATTTTTAATATTATATATTTTATTTTATAGTCTTTGAAGGTCTTATTTATTTTTGTATCGAAAATACCATAAAACTGTAATATTTTTAAACAATATAATGTAATTTAATATTCAGCAGTAATTACTCCAGTTTTCAGTGTCACATGATCCTTCAGAAGTCATTCTAACATGCTGATTTTCCTCTCAAGTAACATTTCCTATTATTATCGATGTTAAAATGGTAATAGTTTGTGGAAACCATGATGCTTTTTGTCCCACACTTCTACTTTATACTAATGACATTATGAATACCACGTGTGAGATCTTAATTATTAAGTTTTTGTGGGTTGTGAGCTGCTTAAGTCCACCCCATATGTTTTTGTACTCTACCAGATTCTTCACACTGTCTATAGACAGGCAGTTGAACTCATTATGGCAGAATATAATCACTTGTCCAATGGGTGCAGAGTGGTGGGTGTAACTGTAGATCTGATGAGAGACTCCACCTGAATCAGTTAATGACACGAATGGAGGAGAAATTGAGCAAGAGAGTGCTTAAGTGGTAAATGGAAGGCGAAGGAGGGGTCATCTTAGACATGAGTGATCTTCAGAGGTGTATATGTGGTCTGATGGTTGAGAGGATGTGGAGTGTGTCTCAGTGATGACTTAAAAAGTATTTGAATCTATCAGGATGGATTTTTAGCTGGAAAACAAGTGCTTAATTCATTACAGACAGCTTATTTTTATCTTAATGAAATAAAGATTAACTGGACTGTGAATTTACAGCAGTTAACCAGATAATGTAATTTGTGCAAAAATAGTCTTCTGCAAGTTTTCTCAGAGAAAACTTTTTCTTAATTCAATGAGAGAAAAATAACTGTGGAAGAGGGCTAAGGTCAGTATCTCCCCCACACCCACCTGTAGTCTACCAGATGGGTGTATTTAATCAGGCGCAGAGGGGCACCATGGTGCAAGAAGTGTGGAGCCTCAGCACTGTTTATATGGAGTCTTTTGTTAGAATGAGAAAGAACGTCTTAGGTTACGTATGTAACCCCAGTTCCTCGAGGGAACAAGACGCTGTGTCTGGAGACGCTTTGGGGAACGCCTTCAGCGTAACCGGCTCTGAATACAAGTGAAATCTGTCCAAAGGATGGGCGAGACGCCACGGGCAAGGTGACGTAATGACCAGCTGGTATAAAAGCATGTGCAGTGAAACCGGCGTCAGCTTCTGAATGAATGAAACAAGCGCTGGCAGGGATGCCGGAAGTGTGGCCTCGAGACTCAGCGTCTCACTCCCTCGAGATTGGAGGATGGTCTCAACAACCTCGGCTGAGAGACCGGAAGCTATGAGCCGTGCCCCCTGAGGGGCCACACCCACAGCCTCCATAACTCCGGGCGGGGGTGCATAAGGGTGCCCCCTGCCTGTGAGAGGAGATCCCTCCTGACGGGAATCTCCCATGGAGAGCCGTCGAGGAGGGAAATCAGGTCCGAGAACCACACTCGGCCCGGCCAGAATGGGGCTACTAGCAGCAGCCAGACCCTGTCCCGGCACACTCTCTCCAGAACTCCGGGGAGCAGAGCAATCGGGGGAAGGCATACAGACGAAGCCTCTGCCACGTCTGTACCATGGCATCCAGCCCCAGTGGAGCTGGATGAATTAGAGAATACCAGAGGGGACATTGCGCTGTCTCCTGAGTGGCGAAGAGGTCCACCTGAGCCTGGCCAAACACTCTCCAGATCTGCTTCACCACCTCGGTATGAAGCATCCATTCCCCGGGCCACGGCCCCTGTCTCGACAGGATGTCTGCTCCCACATTGAGATGCCCAGGGATGTAAACTGCTCTTAATGAGAGAAGTTTGCCCTGGGACCACACAAGGATCTGGTATGCCAGCCTGTACAGGGGGCGTGACCGCAGACCTCCTTGGTGGTTGATATAAGAGACAACCGCTGTGTTGTCGGTGCGCACCAACACATAGTGATTTCTTAGGTCTGGGAGAAAGTGTTTCAGAGCCTGAAACAAGGCCAGCATCTCCAGCCTGTTGATGTGCCAAGCGAGATGGTGACCCCTCCACAGACCACGGGCAGGGTGGCCACTCATGAATGCTCCCCAACCGGTGAGGGACGCACCCGTCACTAGCGTTACGCTGCAACACCGAGCTTCCAGCACTGGGCCCTGAGACAAGAACCAAGGTTGTCTCCACATGTCTAAGGCACGTAGGCACCACCGCGTGACCTTGATCATGCGAAGCGGGTTTCCCCTCGGGGAGAACCCCTTGGTCTTGAGCCACCACTGTAGGGGTCTCATGTACAGCAGGCCAATAGGTATCACGTTGGACGCAGCTGCCATCAGACCCAGCAGTCTCCGAAACTGCTTGACAGTGTGTGACTGGCCTTCTTTCACGCTCCTGACCTCCGTGAGGATCGACTCGATCCGAGCAGTGGACGTACGTGCCTGCATCGTGGTCGAATCCCACACCACACCAAGATAAGTGGTTCTCTGTAATGGAGAAAGAATACTCTTCTTGGCGTTCAGTCTTAACCCCAACACTTTCATGTGAGCGAGAACAACATCTCGATGTTGAGCCGCCATCCGCTCTGATTGAGCGAGAATCAACCAATCGTTGATGTATTTGAGTATGCGGATGCCCTGTAGCCGCAGCGGAGCTAACACGCCATCCACACACTTTGTGAAAGTGTGGGGTGAGAGTGCTAGGCCGAAGGGAAGAACCCGATATTGGTAAGCTTTGCCCCCGAAAGCAAACCTCAAGAAATTCCTGTGAGTGGGAAGGATGGAGACATGGAAACATGCGTCTTTTAGATCGATCGCGACAAACCAGTCCTCGGACCTAATTTGAGACACGACCTGCTTGAGTGTAAGCATCTTGAACTTCAGTCTGCTGACTGAGCTGTTCAAATGACGCAGATCTAAAATGGGACACAACCCTCCATCCTTATTTGGAACTATGAAGTACCGGCTGTAGAACCCGGACTCTCTTTCGTGAGGAGGAGCAACCTCGATGGTCTCCTTCCTTAAGAGAGTATCTACCTCTTGTTCCATTACCAGAGCCTGCTCGGGGGCCAATCAGAGTGGAATTCACCCCGTTGAATTGAGGCGGACGAAAACCGAACTGGATTCTGTAGCCTCTCTCTACAGTGTGCAGGACCCACTGAGACACATTTGGCAGTAGTTTCCACGCTGCAAAATAGACTACTAAGGGAACCAGTCTCTCGAGACTGGCCTCTGGTGTAGTCAGAGCAGCTAATTCGGTGACCTGGAACGGCACACCGGCAGGGAACGGCCGCTGCTCCAGAGACCCCTGATGGGGTGGCGAGCATCCCGGCTCCGCTACGTTTCCGGGCGGAAAAAACTGAGATGTGTGCTCGCTGGAGATTGCTGCACCCTGGAACACCGTACGTGGCAGGGTTGGCAGACTGATCTCCTGAGGGCACTGAGGAGAGACGGGCACCGAGTAACGCGGTGTACACCGTTCTTCCCCAGAGGGGCCAGCCCTCAGAAGTCCTGGGCCATAGGCGGCAGGATGTTTTAGCCGAAGACTATCCAGCAAGAATGACGGTCTGCAGATCCGCCTTCTCTAGAAAGCTATGGCCCAGGAGCTCCACTCTGACTCCAACAATCTGGGGAGTACGAGAAGTGACGCCCCCTAAATGAGGAGCTGGAACATCAGTTGGGGCTGCTCCAGCAGCTGACCTCAGAGGTAAGAGAGGTAAAGCATCGTGCTCTCACTTGAGAATGCTTCGCCTCGGCAACGCACGCTGCATGTTCACAATAAGCCCTCTCTCTCTGGGGGGAAGAGACCGCGGTGCGGGCTTCTGAACCCAGAGAGCGGGCGCTGGATCTGATGGAAAGGAAGAAGATAGGGGATCGCCCGTGTTCATTCCCTCCACCTGATCCATCTGCGATCCCCACGAGCACAGCCGCCACAACGCCCTTTTCGGCGTAAGCGGGGCCGGTACCACGAGGAACGCTGGTGAACGCTCCCTCCTCAAAGAGAGCCCTCTGAGAGCAAGCATACGCAGTGACAAATGCTCACAAAGCGGGTAGTCAGCTCCCTCAAGAGATGATTCTGCATGCTCTGCTCTCAAGCAGACCACACACGGACTGTGTGCATCCCCAGCAGTGAAGAACACACAGCCTGTAATGCGATCTGCTCTTGCCCAAGTGCTAGTTCCCTGCACTTAAAGACATTGTGGAGCTTATTTCAAGTGACTGTAAAACAAACAACACTAAATAAGACTTACCTCATAGATCGACAGACAACCACAGAGTAGCGGTTGCTGAATGACAAAAGCTGACGTCGGTTTCACCGCACATGCTTTTATACCAGCTGGTCATTATGTCACCTCGCCTGTGGCGTCTCGCCCATCCTTTGGACAGATTTCACTTGTATTCAGAGCCGGTTACGCTGAAGGCGTTCCCCAAAGCGTCTCCAGACGCAGCTCGAGTTCCTGAAGAGGAAGTTAATTTTCCTACATGGTTTCAGTCATGTTCCTTTGGTCTTTTTTAGAAAATGTTTTCTTAAAAGTTTCTATGTGCACTTTGTGCAGTAATGATATATTTTTTTTAACTAAGAAAATTTAAAATTTTCATTAATTAAAAATGAATCTTCTTATTAAAAAATAAGAATTTGTTTCAGATCATATTCTGAGGAATTCAGATATATGTCTGACAATAAAAGCAATTCAAATTGATATTGGCAATTGTTTTTTTTTTTTTTTTTTTTTTGAACAGCCAATGGTCAGAGCTTATTACTTCCTTTCAATCAAAAGGACATTACAAAACATGTATGGTGAATATAGGGCTGTCAAACAGAATTGTGCATTAATCCAATCTAATTAAAAAGCAAAAACAAAAAAAAACAAAAATAAAGCTATATGTATATATATATATATATATATATATATATATATATATATTTGTATTTTCCGACTCAGTTGATCACCCATAGTTTAAACTAAGGTTGCCAGGTCCACGGTTTTTCTATGATTCTAATGTTGATAATTTTTTGTTTTGGTTTTTTAAGATACTTTGATGAACAAAGTTTATAAGAACAGCATTTATTTAAAATATATATTTTTTTGTAATAATGTAAATGTCTTTACTGTCACTTTTGTACAATTTAATGCGTCATTCCTGAAAAAAAAGTATTTTATCCAGATTAAAAGATCCAGATTATTCTAAATGGTTTTCAGTAAGGAAAAAAAAAACTGTAATGTGTGTGTATATTTAACAATATTTTAAACATTTATATATATATATATATATAAACAAAAGTAATATATTTTTTCTATTTATTATATTTCAGTACGATTTAGTTTATTTTTAAATATAGTTATATAAAATATAACTATATTTTAGCAAATATATTTCACTATAAATGCAAAATTGAACACATTTATTTTTTTTATTTTTTTTTATTTTGGTATGTAGGAATGAATAGTACATTTAACAATATGCACGACCAGAGTACCCCAGTGCAGCTGTGCAGTAATGAAGCAAGGTGTTGGGACTGCGGATGACACTCTGTAAGGGTCAGTTAGCTGCAGTGAATGGCTCCGCTCAATAGCACTAATTGCAGAGCTGCAAAGCGGAGAGAGGATGTGTCCCTCTGACCGTGAGGCAACCTCCACTGGGTCTTCTTCTGATCTCCCTCTAATGATCATGTTTGAAGGGAAAGTTGTCATTTGCTGCTGCTTTGTCTTACTAAAGGATTCAACTTTTTTTCTTTTTTCTGTGAAATTTAATGGCAGTGTGTGGGACATTTATAGTGTAATCATATGGTGTATTCATATGGTTCATTACACTCTTAAGTACAGTGATGAGGTCAGCCTGGTTTTGCCACAGAAGATTTTACTTCGTTGTGCAGTACAAAAAGCATGTACTTAGGGTTTAGAAGATAGCAACTGGTGAAAAAGAGGAGACATGCTAAGTGAGCTAATGACATATTCTCCTTTCTGTGTGAATTAGACTTTTTGTGGATTACTGTATGCCAGATCACAATAATCTGCAACCTAGGACTCAGAAGCGACCCTCAAGATTGGGAATTGCTCCATGCAAATTGCATTCAACATATTCTGTGGGCACATTTGCACCGTTATGCAATTTGCCTAATTTCTTTAGTGAATTGGGTGCTAAAACAACACGGAAGGCATGTGCAATTAAATGCCACTTTTAGTGGCTGCAGTTCATTCTTAGTGAGTCCTCTATGAGCTGACTGATATGATTAGAGACAAATTGTATCTGTCTGTTTAGTATTATTTCTGGTTCAATCTGAATTCAGCAGCATTGGACATGATTAGCTGCAGAAAGCCTCTCTAATATTCAACGGAATGACCTGCAAACTCAAAGCTGTTTTAATATGTTTCACCGAGATTATTAAAGTCAGCTCATCAAATTCCTGGCTGACAGTAAAAGTCCCTCAGGTGGATTTTAGTAAGGAGTTGTGGTGACGGGAGGCATTCTGTTCTATTTGTCCTAGCTATGTGCAACTGGAATCAATTTTCTCTGCTCTCACCGAACAAAGTCGTGCCACTCTGGATCGAAGATGCTACCTGCTGACATACAACCAGGGTCACGTTTAAAGATTTATCTTCTGTTGTTGTTTAATTTATGAAGGACTTCAATTTAATCTCATTATTGATGAAGTTGCAAGATTTACACTCCAAAATGCTAGTTAAAACAAGGCTACATAACACATTTTGCTTTGTTGTATACATATAGTGTTTATATACCATTAGGCAAGTATTTATTATTTTTTCTTATTTAAGTTTTCATTTTCTTTTAGTCATTTAGCCAAATAAGTGTCTGATGACATGAGGAGGCATAAATGATCACAATTAAATAATTTTAATGATGACTAGAAAGCAGTGGCGTCTGCTGGTCTTTCAAAGAGGGGAAGCTCATTTTCGGCCTACATCATACAAATTGTCCATTTATTTATACGTAAACTCTGCCCTACATTCCTTTTCATGAAAATGCTCTGTGACCCTGTCGTACCAACTAGGCGTCTTTTCCAGTGATTTGACCAGTGTCCTCCTCAATGGCCAGCAGAGCTAGGCTGCTTAAACGGCCTTGGCCCATTGTGTTACGGGTGTAGGACTTGAGCCGCTTTAAACAGGAGAAGCTCCTTTCTACACCTGCAGATGTAGCTCCAATTGTTGCCACTAATGACAACAGTTTGTAAAGAACACTGTCCAGCTCCATGTCTTTAACCCCCTGGGGTCTGAGGGTGTTTTGGGGGCCTGGAGATGTTTTGACATGCCCTTACATTTGTGCTTTTTTCAGTTGCTTATAAATATATAAATGGCTAATAGTCTAATAACACTGTAAACAGCACAAACTGGGCTACAATAATATGTTAGCAGCATTTATGTACTTGATTTTGTTTTCGAGAAAGCAACGTTTATGTGTGGTTAGTGAAAAACTAAATTTTTGAAGTCACTGAAACAAGGCCATAAAACACATACAGAACATTTGTTCACAAGACTTCTGAGAACTGGATCTTGTAGCCTGGCATTTTTGCTTCAAAATAACGTGAAAATCATCTTGTTTATTTGCTCACAGAAAACAATATATTGATTTAAATTTCCTAAGACACTTTTTGTGTAAAAAGGGTCTATGTGAGAAGGCGTCAACCTTCACATTCACACCTGAGAAGACAGGCCTGCACAATGAGCTTCATAATGACCCATTTAGTCAAGTATGTGACTGAGAGGAAGAGTTACAAGAAAGAATATGAGGACAAAATAATATTTTTTTTTGTAGTTTATTAAGAATATATTTAGCTATCACACAAAATAACTTGAGATTCACTTGTGAGTGCAGTTAAACATTTTATTAGGAACAATCAAAGCTGTCTTTCAAAGCTGACTTTTTAGCATCATTACTCCAGTCACATGATGCTTCAGAAATCATTCTATTCTGATTTGCTGCTAAAAAAAATATTATTATTCTTATTAGTATTGTTGTTGAAAAGAGCTAAGAATATTTTTTTTTTAATGAATAGAAAGTCCAGAAGAACAGCATCTAAACTCGTGGAGTATTTTAGTTAGTTTCGCGTCAAAGAAAAAACGACACAGCCCGCACCGGTGGGTTAAGGAACACCAAGTAATCACACAGCTTTCTCCTGTTATGATGAAAACTGGCAATTTCGCCAAGCAAATACCAAGAAATAGGTTGCAGCAGTTTGTCTTTTGACTACACTTGCAAAAATCTGCTATGGGACTGAGCTCGAATAGCTTCAATGACTTCTTATAGGACACAACCGCTGTCAATCAAAAGGAGATGCAGTCTTTCGACAGACCCTCCAATCATCACGCAGAAGCCCGGCGTCCAGCCCCGCCCACTCCTCCATTCACCCCCAGAGACGCTGAGCGTCCGGGGGCGGGACATAATCGCAGCATTTATCCAATGAGCGTCTAGTTTCGAAGCACTGAAAAAACTGTTCAAAGCAGCCCCATTGAAGTCAACGGACGCTGGGCTTCAACAGGCAAATACACTGATGCTACGGGAATATATGAGAAGGAAATCGAGTCACCTGCTATATGTAGCTGATTCTGAACGAACTCGTCTTCGAGATGAACGTGTTCTAACGCATTTTTAATCAATAAAATGTTAACACAACAGTACATATTTGACCATGATTTTTTTGACATTACAGGGGAAGCCGAGCTTCCCTTGCAATCTTAAAGAAATCCCCACTGCTAGAAAGAGTAATTTGAACTCGTATGCGTTAATGAACAGGCAAAAGTCAATTCCGTAACTGTGCTCAAAAGGTTTCTTGGAAAGGACAGAAAGTTAGTGATCTGTTTGCTGCAGCTTCCTTCTAGACAGAAAGCAGGAATGAGGGGAAGACGATGAATGGAGAGAGGAAGTAATAGAAAGGTACTGTCAGAGAGAGATAAAGAGGAGGAAAGAGGAATGAAAAGAGAGGGTGTGAATAATAGGAAAGATTGGCACAGGAAATGGTGTGGAAGAGAGTGCTTGGTCAGGCAGCTGACCAGCCGAGTCCAGATTTAATCTCCTAGCGGCTCCTGATTTGATTACTTCAGTCTGGGATTGAAAACACGGGGCATGTGCACTCAGCCGAACGTCTTATGTGATGCACCAGTAACAAAGTGAGGTTGGGCTATGGAACTAGCTGCAAAAAACGCTCTTCCAAAATAAACACTTGGCCACTGTCCTGTTTGGCCACTGTTTGTACCAATGGGTAATTTTTTTGGCCGGTTAGCATGACCCCATTAGTTCTAACTTCACCATTTAATTCTAAAGTTTTGTTTCTGTATTGACAGCAGTTCAAAATAAGCCATGAGGGTATGGCTATGTGTTTCATTGCAATAAAACCAAAATCGAGATATGGCTTAGTGTGATTATTGAATCTCAAAGGCTGTGATTTAATTCAGTAAATATATGTGCTGTTTCAGAGTGAAGCATTGCACTTTGTTCATTTACACATGAGCAGCTCATAATCCAGTGTTTTCAGTGTCTCAGAACGACTCGGTTTGCAGTAAATGCACAAACACATCTTAACATCTGCTATGAGTTTGAGTTGAATATAACGTGCATTTGGGAACGCAACATATGCCAACCATTTCCCAAACTCTTTCCCCGCCACTGACAGTTTTTGTCATTTAAAGAGATGACGCTTCCCCGTCATTGACTGAATTTTCCTGCTTGCCATGTTTTCACTGGTGTGCGGTTGGAGGTGTTATTATGCATCTTCTAAAAGAGTTTTGAACATCTGGATCAAAACATGGTGAAGAAGAAGCAGAAACAAGCAATTGCTTATTTAAGCAGATGCATAATCTCTTAAAAATCACTGGTTCCATGAAGAACTTCTAACATCCATGGAACCACTAAAAGTTCTTTATATTGGAAAAAGGTTCTTTAGAAATTATTCACAGTAAGAAAATAAATGGTTCTTTTAAGAACTTTTCATTAAGAGGTTATGTTAGGAAACCAAAATGGTTCTTCTATGGAATCACTGTGAAAACCCCCTTTTTGGAACCAATATTTCAAGCACTAAACAGCATATAAATCAAAACTGCCTAACATTACAGAATGAAATGTTGATCCAGGAAGTGGTCTAGGACTGTGCAAGCTTTGAATGTGTTGATAGAAGCAATCTATTCCATCTATGTTTTGATCATCGTTCTGAATCTGATCCAGACACGGTCTTCGAAAAAAAGCACGATTCTCTAAGCTTTTTCTTCAAATGTTTCTTTTTTCATGAAACTTACCCACATTCAAGTGTTGATAAAAAGATTGCATGAAGTTAGAATACATTTTTTGTTGTTGTTGATGTTGCTTAAAAGCAGAGGCTGTGTTCTTTGTTTTGACATATTGCATGCTTAGATATTCATACAACAAAATATTCCAGGGGCCATTAAACTTTTGCGAAAATGATCAAAAAGGCTGTTGGTGGCTGGCAACTTTAGCAAATGCTGGTGGATTTTTGCAGCCCTACAAACTAGCCCAGCAAACCTAGTGTTGCATTTGCAATTTTTATCAAGAAAATTGCATTTGATTATATTTCCCCAAATCGTGCAGCCTTGGTACAGGTTTGGTTTAATTCAGTTTGTTTACACCAAAGTCAACGGTTTTAGTATAAATGTTTACTTTCACTCGTAATGAATGCCTAAACCAAAGCAGCTAAGCTCTCCTGGTCATTAATTGTGTGAAGCGTTAGCGTTTGATTGGTCTGATTTGCTTGAGTGTGATTATGCTTGATTGATTATGGTAAATCCACAGGATTAAAAGGCTAGGAAGATGCAAATATTTTTGCATGGAAAGGAAAAAGAGCATCCCTTTAAGGAAAAGCTAATGAGAAAAGATCGGCTACCAGTTTCAACTGAAGACGGTCGATTAAAGGGAAGTTTTCTGACTGTCAGTGGGCTCTGTTACATTCTAAAGTGCATCAGTCTACAGGGATTAGCCGTAAACCTGGGTATTTGGTGAATGTTAGTGTTAATCGGCATGCGCCACATGTACACTTCCTCTCTCTCTATTCCTTCCCAAAAGCCATCCGACAATAATAAACTTGCACATTCGTGCATACTGATACTTTTCTCTGGGTTTTTCTCGTCCTCTCTTGCCTCATTCGGGATGAATAAACATGAAGCTAATTATGGGTCACTATAGACCAGTCTCATGTTTTTCATATGAGCTTGTGACCTCACCTTGACCAGTGCTGACTTTCCTCATTTTTGTATATCGCTTCGTTAAATCCCCCCTATCAGAATCTGAAACTCTTTTGACACATTACTGCACTGCCACTGCTGAATATACATTAGGATTTTATCGGCTGTAAATTTATAATAGTTTCTGTTTTAGCATAATTGAATCTGATTCATATCACAGAGCTCCTTGTCACCTATGCAAATCTAAATCACCATTAAAACCTTTTTTAGGCTCCGTACTGATATATTACATGAACTTTTTGCTTAATGAATACTTTTAAACTCTCCACTTAAGGCCCGAAGCTATAATTCATCATTTTTTTAACGCTGAGCACGTACAGCCTCATTAGAATGACTGAATATAGGCTACTTATGTATCGTATCCTTAAAAGAGACATGCTTTAAGAGACCTAATTGAGTATAAGGGAACAGAAAGGATTATTTGTGGATGTTTTCATTCATGCTTTCTGCATTATAACTCTCAATAAACCTTTGAAAGTGCATTCATGTTATTTCCAGCCTCATATTCGAAGGAGAGACAGACGTTTCCAGAGAGTGATGAATTCAGAGGAGGGTGAACCGTGTTAATGTGCACTTTATTGGACCTGATGCTGAGTGGAACCGAAAGGTGAGACAGGTTATAACCTCTGATTAGTGAGCATTACAGGCTAATGAAGAGAGATGAGGGTTACGCCTCTGGGAGAGAGACAGCACATGTGAGCGGGAAAACAATGGAGGGATGTTGTCAGGGAAGAACAGGCAGCGTGTGTGCATTTGTACATATATGTTTGTACTAGTACAAACACTTGAGATGATACTAGTAGCTCCATTACATGGGTAAAATGGCTGAAACCAAGCCTGAAACACTCCAAACGGCTGTCATTTCAGTGGAAATCAGCTAGAAATAATAGTCAGAAGACCTTGAAGAGGAGGTCAACAGGGAGCGCTGTGATTGGCTAATGGAGCGTAATTGATCTACAGCCAGCTATGAATCACATTACAAACTTTGATTTGAAACAAAAACAGTTTGAGAAGCAAGCAAGGGAAGGAGCTAGAATCTTATGAAGCAATGCGATTAATTCACAAACAGACGCTCAAACACACATTTTATACTTTTGGTGATAGTGAAGTTATGCTTTTGTGACAATGAGTGATGGTTATTGCTACCTGCCGCTTATTCATCTTGTGTGCGAGTGTGCATCTCTCTGTGTTTCAGGGTTCAGAAGTTCAGTGAATATGAATTCTGCTCCGCTGAAAATACTGCAGGCTATCACTCATTCATGTATTTAATACAGACTGTTTCCTCCCTGAAATTATTTTCAGAAGAAAGGCCCCCTTAGCTTCACTCTGTCCTTTACTGAAGTGTTTTTAATCATGGATTTTAATCCTTTTTCTTTGTTAATGTTAGATTTTGTGAAATGCAGTAAGCTAAAGGTGCAATGCTAGTGAAAGCTAGTCATGCTAATGGCTAAAGCATGTGTGTACAATACAGTTTAGATTATATTAAACGTAAAATCCCTGTGTTGGAAAGTAAAAGCTGGGCAGAAGTAGTCACAGTTCTACCTCATAAACATGCCCGTCTCTGGTTTTTGTCCACATATCGATATTTATGATGAACGTTTGCAAAAAATGTCAAGTGAGGAAAAAAAAAAAAACCTCCAGCTCTCACAGGAAGCCATTAAACAGAGATGTGGCTTTAAACCCCTCTAATCCGTGTCTCTGAGTCTGACATTTAAACTTCAGAGCCGAGCAGCGGTGACCAGAGCTGGCATCACAGAAAGAAGAAAATATCACACTGCATAAACACAATTACATGTAATAGTAGTTCAATTACTGTGACCTTTTAATTCTAATACAAGATTGTTTTTATGGTAACAGATAATTTTAGAATGTTCAGAAAGAGACGTTTGGAAATCCTTTTAAAGGGGACATCACAAAAAGGTACTGTGGTTTAGTTTTTATGTTGTGGCACTATGGAAATGCTACGGATTTAGAATATGAACATCATAATAATATGTACATCATATTATAATGTTTGATATGTTTTTGTAATAATGTGTCATAAAAAGTAGTAGCAAAATAAAATAAGTAATTTAAATATATATATACTTTACCTGTTATTGATGTCTTAATTATTTAATGTATGTTTAAATAAATCTGTTATGAAGCAAGTTGTCAGCCACTAAATTAATATATGTAAATTAATATATTTCAACAACAAATAAAAATTATATATTTTAGGAGTTATTTTAAAAACTGCATAATTTTTTAAATAAAGTTGTGTTGATTATTATATTTAAAAATAAATAACAATTAAATTTAAGTTTGGGCTCTGTGGTTAATTGTAACCTTATAGTAATTTAAAAGGGCTCCCTATAGTTTAGAGCATAAACATTATTTAAAATGATTGTAAGTAATCTATCCAGCTCTGCTTATATATATATATATAGAGAGAGAGAGAGAGAGAGAGAGAGAGAGAGAGAGAGAGAGCGAGCTGGATAGATTATTTACAAATTATAGTCTGATGTGTACGGTGGCCCAGTAGTGCACAAAACAACGCAATTAAAAAAGCAAACATAAGCTCACAACACAACAACATTAAGCCACAACACAACGGAAATGCTCCCGACCACTAGGTGGCAGTGTTGACAGTTAAACCCTGATATCTCCTCAAGATGCCACAAGAAATTCTCAATGTAAGTGATTGATCTTAATACGAGTAATTGATTTTTAAATGAACGTGTTTTCACTGAATGTTTTGATATCCTGGTAATCTTAATGTATCGATTCATGAATCGAGCAGAAAATAAATCAATATTATTTTCGATTTGAACAGTTTAGCTCTGCTCTTGCACACAATGGACTCTACCCACACGGAAATAACCTATATAAACATATGTTTTAATATAGGTTTTGATATATGTTTTTAATATATGTGACATATATAAAATTGGCCGTTTTCCTATAATATATGCACATATATGTACACATATATGTACACATATATGCATACATATATGTACACATATACGTGCATACATGTACCTATATAGGTACATATATGCATGTATATATATGTGTGCATATATGCACCTATATGTTTACCTATATATTAGTAAAATTATTAAAATCCATAGCTGCTAGACAACATAAATAAAAGCCCAAAATGTCGAAATTTACATTTACATGTACATATTGGGCTTATATGTGGATATAAAGAAGCAATACAGGAGACCTATATGGCCTTTATATGCACATATATGCACCTCAATTTTGCCTATATGTGGCATATATACGCATATATGCAGCATATATGTTATCATATATGTGCATATATACTGCATATAGGTTTCATGTATGCGCATATATCCTCATATAGGTTCTTTCCATGTGGGTATGCACGGTCACTTCCGCGTTTTTCCTCAGGGGGCTTACTTAAATCCGTTGTTCCTTAATACGTAAAGCTTTCAAAATGACTAGAGGAGAAGATGATTTTTCATCTTACAAGAATTTCCCCTGATTACTGTAAATGAATTTCATCGCAAGGCATTAAACGCTCAAGTTACATCTACAACTTTAGGGTGAGTATTGTTCTATTGTCTTCTAGCAAATCTAGCTAATAAGGCTGGATAACGTTGCTGAACCGATTTGATCAGCGCTAAAATAGCAGGGCTAAGTTAGAGTTTAGCTTTAAACTCCGTCCACCGCAGGGTTATATAATTCCTAAGAGATAGTAGTAATAACAGCAGAGCTCCCGGTAATCCACGTTTGTTTGCATCTATGGCTCTGATAGGCGTTTGCTGTGATAGGAATGTCTTCACATGATATCAAGTATTTTAAATACTGTTCCCATTCTTAGATTGCCATGTATCGTAATAAACCTTAAGTCTGACAGTTTCTGGCAGTTATTGTTATATTTTCAACTTTTATTATCTGTAACAGTAATAAACTTTGATATTAACGTGCCCCATTGGTATGCCTAGAGAGTCAAGCCAGGTCCTGTCAGTGGGACGGTGGTCCTGTTTGCAAGAGAATGGTTAACGTAGGAGTAGACTGTCTAATATTGTTACATCATCTTTTCATATCTTGCTATATTCATAATGTCTAACATGCCTATATGATTAGCCCTAGCAGAAAAAATACAAACACAATCATATTGAATATGGCTCCATTCATAATGTATGCAACATGTAATGACAGTGGTGGAAGATTTAAACATTTTTAATGGTCAATTTACACTATACCTTTCATCTCACCAGTGATCTGCCTAACCTCCTGACCTATCAGTCCTCCAAGTGGCAGAAGTAAAAAAAAAAAAAAAATTAAAATAATTACACTACCACAGTTATTAATATTTTACATAACTATTACACTGTATCAAAGTTTCTAAAATGTGCGTGTTCATATTTACATGTTTAGATTAATACTGTTTCTTGCTCACTAGTGTAAAGTTATATATATTTGCATTTACATTATATTTAATTTACATTTTATATTCTAGTCTGTACTAATAAAACCAAATTAATCCATCCCAAGTGTTTTGTGTAAGGCCAGATCTCTCTTTGGAAGACCGACTGAAAGATGGACCATGAAGAGGAGGAACTCATCGAAGGGCGGCAGAGACTGACACTGTCAAAATAAATGTTAAATAATTATGATACATGCATGTAACGTGCATCAAAAAAAAAATATATATATATAACATTTTCTTTCTCTGTCACAAACAATATAATATCAATATTTACCATTGCATTGCTTGTTATTCCAACTTCACTCCTCGTCGTAGCTCTCCTTGCTCTGGTCACACGTACCATGCTGTGGGATGCAGGTTCAATAACTCTCCAAAAGGACATTAAAGGGTTCTACATTTCAAATCTAGATTGGATGAGACATGTTTTCAGAAAATACACACCACACAATGTAATAACAGTGCCAGTTAGTTTGCCTACACTGAACCTGAAGGTTACTTTAAAAATTGACATGCAAGTACTCTTATTAATTTTTTTTTTTAGCTGGGGTTTTAGCTTATTCTCCCTCATGTTAACCATTATGAATTTCTTCTGTGGGGAAAAAAAAAAATCTAAATAGCTGACTGACACGAACATTATTTACAACTTTTCTGTATGCCAATTAATAAAGCAAGCCATATGGGTTTACAACGACATAAAAGTGAGTATATGATGACAGCTTTATTTTTATTTTTGGGTGGGTTAACACGTGTTGCTCAGACCCACAGCTTTTTAAACAAACAGTCAACCACAGCGACAAAGAAATTCACAATAGGCCTACGCTGTGCTCGGTAAAATAGTAAAGTATATGAGGGATATATCTTACCTGGTGTAGAACCGCATGCTGTCGTCATTCTTGAAGTATCATAAGTGATGTTGAAATCCTTACATCTACTAACGTTACCCTGAATCCACTTATTGCGAGTTTCTTCATCCAGGGGAGAAGTGTGAAAAACCTTTGAGAAGCTTCACAAAACGGGACATGGAACTCTTCATTAAATAATTATATTACTGTCGTATACTTAATTTGTTATATTATAGCAATAAAATGTAGAAATATTATTTTATATTAATCGTTCATTGACAAAAGATTGCGGCATCAGAACCTTTTTTTTTTTTTATTATTTTTTTTTTATTGCAAGACAAAAAGAAAACACGAAACAGCACTGCATTGACATACAATAAGAAAGGAGAGAAAAAAACAAGAATCAATCATAAAGCAAAATATTGTCATAAGCCTTAATAAACTTATTCTTATTATCAATGTGTTTAAGAGATTTAACAATAAGCAAAATCTCTGCAAGAAAGACATCAAATTTCTCAATACGTTACCTAGATTTGGTTTTATGAATATTTACAATACAAAACAAAAAAATTAACAAGATCGATAGCATGGTCACTGCCAAAAAAATACAAAAATATGCCTTTCAGTGAAAATTTTAAATCACATTTTACAAAAGAAGATAAATAACTTAAGTTCTCCCAAAGAGATTTAACCTGATTGCAATAATATAATAAATGGAGTAAAGTTTCTTCCTGAACTTTGCACAATACACATAAGTTAGAGAGATCAAAAAAAGAAGCAATTTGGGAGTTCGTTGGATAAACATTATGCAAAATCTTAAAATGTACCTCTCTGATTTTATTAGAGATGCAGAATTTTTCAGGGAGTAACCATGCTCTCTTCCAATGAATGCTGTCAAAAAAAAAAAAAGTCCAGAAAAGGGGATGTATACCGAATGATGTATATACTTTATACAGTGGTGTGAAAAGTGTTGGCCCCCTTCCTGATTTTTTATTTTTTTGCATGTTTGTCACACTTTAATGTTTCAGATCATCAAACAAATTTAAATATTAATCAAAGATAACACAAGTAAAAACAACATGCAGTTTTTGAATGAAGTTTTTTATTATGAAAGGAAAACAAAATCCAAACCCACATGGCCCTGTGTGAAAAAGTGCTTGCCCCCTAAACCTAATAACTGGTTGGGCCACCCTTAGCAGCAACAACTGCAATCAAGCGTTTGCGATAACTTGCAATGAGTCTGTTACAGCGCTGTGGAGGAATGTTGGCCCATTCATCTTGGCAGAATTGTTGTAATTCAGCCACATTGGAGAGTTTTCGAGCATGAACCACCTTTTTAAGGTCATGCCACAGCATCTCAATAGGATTCAGGTCAGGACTTTGACTAGGCCACTTCAAAGTCTTAATTTTGTTTTTCTTCAGCCATTCAGAGGTGGATTTGCTGGTGTGTTTTGGATCATTGTCCTGCTGCAGAACCCAAGTTCACTACAGCTTGAGGTCACGAACAGATGGCCGGACATTGTCCTTCAGGATTTTTTGGTAGACAGCTGAATTCATGGTTCCATTTATCACAGCAAGTCTTCCAGGTCCTGAAGCAGCAAAACAACCCCAGACACACTACCACCATATTTTACTGTTGGTATGATGTTCTTTTTCTGAAATGCTGTGTTACTTTTACGCCAGATGTAATGGGACACACACCTTCCAAAAAGTTCAACTTTTGTCTCGTCAGTCCACAGAGTATTTTCCCAAAAGTCTTGGGGATCATCAAGATGTTTTCTGGCAAAACACTTTTTCACACTGGGCCATGTTGGTTTGGATTTTGTTTTCCCTTCATAAAAAAACCCTTCATTTAAAAAAATGCATGTTGTGTTTACTTGTGTTATCTTTGATTAATATTTAAATTTGTTTGATGATCTGAAACATTAAATTGTGACAAACATGCAAAAAAATAAATAATCAGGAAAGGGGCCAACACTTTTTCACACCACTGTATATCTACTGTTACATTTTTTATCATGAAAACAAACTCCATTCAATAAAAGTTTGGGCGTAATTGTTTTCCTCTCATTAAAACATAAGTACGTTTTAAATAAATGCACATAACATGGAGACAAACTTTTGATGACATAACTGAAAGAACTAGCTGAAAACTAGATTTGGAAAACTATACAAAGTCATAAATTCTTCATACTCCAGTATAGTACCATCATCTTTAAATTAATCCAAAATGAAGACAATACCTCTGTCATACCACTTGTCAATAAAAAGAGACTTTCCACAGATTAACCCTCTGAGCCCGACAAACGCGAATATGCGTTTTGGGGCAGATTTTCCTGATAAGGCAGAAATGAGCTTGAATTACTCTGCCATTTTTGATCGTTCAGATAAGAGCAATACACCATTCGAATCTGTAAGGGGTCTATTTTTATTTGTGTACACTCATAATAACAACTAAACTTTGTGCTTTTGAAGAATAAAGAAAACAAACAGGATGCACTCTCTGTCTTCTCTGTCTCCGCGATCTGTTTTCAGAAATGCATCACTAAAATGAAGTGTAACTCAGCAAATACTCAACACAGAAACATGAGAGTTATCTCTATAGAAAGCCTGAAGTGTCCACTTTCAAATGAAGTAAGTCATATCATGCTTGTTGGTGAAAATTAGAGAGAGAAATCAGCAATTTAGAAGGGGTGAAATTGCATTTTAAAAGAAAATCTAGACCACCTAATCTACAAAATATAGTATTGGGGATATAGTACCAAATGAATTATTACTACAGAGACATTTTTTTTAAACCAACTAATTCTAAATGAACTAATTCTTTGAAATCCAAAACTTCCAATCCACCCTCAGAATGCCTGTTAGACAAAACAGATTTCCTAATTTTATGGGATCTATTATTCCAAATTAAATTCAGTAACATTTTATTTATATAATCAGCAATTTTGTCACTAACAAATAAAGATTAAGCAGGGCAAATACAACGGGACAATCTCTCTGCTTTAGATATAAGAACTCTGCCATAGATGGATAGATCTCGTTGAAGCCAAGAATTAAAGATTATTCTAGTTTTCTTTATTTTAGGAAAAAAAATCAATCTATCTTTAGTAAGGAAAATACACAGATACTTGACACAGTCTTTAACCGGAATATGATGTATTGATGCTTGTTGGGTATCATAGAGACAAAATAGTTCACACTTTGATAAATTTAAATATAAGTCAAGTCAAGTCAAGTTGAGCTTCATTGTCATTCCGCTACATGTGGGGACATACAGTGGAACGAAATGTCGTGCCTCGTAGGACCACGGTGCTACATAAATACAGACATACAACAATGAAGTAAAAAAAGCACAATAAACCTATACACAACTAACCTACTGACAGATTCAACTATAAGTATACTATATATAACTATTTACCCTATACAAACTAAAAAATAGAAGATAAAAAATACAAACTATACGAATGCTTCACATAAATATTTACATTATACAAACTAAAAAAAAGATGTCGTTTCCATGTTTGAGAAGTGGTCTATATGCTGGGATTAGAATAACAGTGATGTGGTCTGAGTACCCGAGGTGGGGGCAGGGTACAGCCTTGTAAGAGTTCTTTACTGTTGTTTAAACAAAGTCCAGTGTGTTGTTTCCCCTTGTTGCACATGTTGTCACATGTTGGTAGAACTTTGGCAAAACCAGCCCGATCTCACGGCAATTCGTACATATTTTACGAGGTGGCTAATTCGTACGAATTCGTACGACCTCACTCGTACAAATTCATATGACTTTTGCTTAATCGTACGTATTTTACGAGTTGTCAATTCGTATGAATTTGTACGAATGACCTACACCTAACCCCGCCCCTAAACCTACCCGTCACTGGGGTTTAGACGAATCGTACTGAATTGTACGAGTGAGGTCGTATGAATTCGTACGAATTAGCCACCTCGTAAAATACGTACGAATTGCCGTGAGATAGCGTTGGCAAAACTGTCTTTAAGTTTGCGTGGTTGAAGTCACCGGCTATGATGAAAAAGCCGTCGGGTTATTTGTTTGTTGTTCACTGATAGCGCTGATAGCACGGGGGGATGTATACCGTGACAATAACAATGACCGTGAACTCCCGCGGCAGATAGAACGGCGACACTTCACAAACATAAACTCCACCAGCGATGAACAGTGTTTTGATATTACCGCAGCATTGTTACACCAGTCTTGGTTGATATACACACACAAGCCACCTCCGCGTGTCTTACCAGATAGTGATGAATCTCTATCCGCTCGGAAGTTGGTTAGCCCGTGCAGCTGAATGGCGGAGTCCGGGATGTTGTCGTTTAGCCATGTTTCGGTGAAAACAAACACACAACAATCCCTTGCCTCATGCTGTGCAGACCGACTGAGTTGAATTAAGTCCAGATTGTTTTCCAGAGAGCGAACGTTTGAGAGCATGAGTGTTGGAATAGCCGGTCTTGTGGGGTTAGCTCTTAGCCTAGCTCGGATACCTCCGCGCTTACCGCACTTCCGTCCTCTCTCATACTGCTTGTGACGCTGCCTTGTGCGGGTAGCATCAGTAGGCGAGGCCGCGGTCTCGAGGTCCGGCTCCACCAGTAAACAAAGGCCTCGTAGCTTCTCAGTAGCCACCGGCGAGAGTTGTTGTTTGTATGCGTTGCCGATATCCAAAAGACTTTGGCGATCATAGATGAGTTTTGGGGTGATTTCCTTATGAGTTAGCGGTAAACTGACACTATTTGGAGACGAACAGACGACATTAAAAGACATAAAAGCACCGTCTTTGGGACCAGGAGCAGCCGCTGCGTCTGAGCGCCGCCATCTTGGATAAGCCTGAGGCTTCAGAGAAAGATTGGATAATATAAATACTTAAAGGAATTTAATTTTGATCTTTAAGAAATAAGGTAGAATCGTCAGAAAGTTGAGATATTTAAAATTGTTTACCAAATACAGAAATACCTTTCAAAGTGGGATCTTGTAAAATATTAAGTGATGACAATTCAACTGCCAAAAGAAAAAGAAACGGGGAAATGGGGGCAACCTTGACACACTCCTCTGTCACAATTAAAACATTTAGTAGTTTACAAGCTAACCAAAACTAAAGAGTTAATATCATTATAAAGCTTTCTCACAATGTTAATAAATGTATTTCCGAAACTAAAAACACTGAGAGATTTAAACAAAAATTGGTGCTCTAATGAATCAAGTGCTTTATAAAAATCCAAAAACATTATAATAGAGTCTGAATCAATATTCTCTGAATAGTCAATGAGATCAAGTACAAGTCTTATATTGGAACTAATATGTCTATTCTTCATAAACCCATTTTGTGTTTCACCAATTATGCTATTAAGACCAGATTTTGAACAAGTTGTAAATATTAAAGCAAGTAGTTTATAATCAACATTTAACAATGATATTGGTCTCCAGTTTTCAATTAAAAGTGCATCTTTATCTGATTTGGGGATCAAATAAATTAGTCCCTGCTTCATTGTGGGCGTCATCTCTTCTTTATAAATACATTCTTTAAACAAACAATATAAAGGATGCTTTAAGAGGTCCCAAAAATGTCAATAAAATTCAACAGACAGGCCAGCAGTACCTGGAGATTTTCCCTTTTTCATAGATTTCAGTGCCTCTTCCATTTCAGTAATAGAGAGGTCAGAGTCACATAGTAATTTAAAATCCACAATAATACCTGCAACTTTATCACAAACACTCAAAAGAAAAGAATCACATGTTTCTTGACAAAACTGAGAAGTGTACAATTCTTTGTAAAAGTTGTGTACAAAAGTTGAGATCATTCCTGGATCACCATAAATCACCATTAATCTTTAGGGCAGAGAGAGATGTTTTATTTTTTTTTACGATTTCTTTTCTCTAGAGCAAAAAAGTAATTAGTGTTTGTTTCAACCTTCTCGATCCATTTTGCTCTAGAGCGTATGAAATCCCCTTTAACAATCTCTGTGTACATATTTTCAATTTTCGTTTGACAGACACTATATTCTACCTCATCTTCTTTACTGGGATTATTCTTCTGCATTAACACACCTAACCTATGAATAAGTTAAAATTCTTTATCATTTTTTTCACTTTAAATTAGTTTTCTTCTGTTAACAGCAAAGTCTCTAACTTTAAATTTGAAGAACTCCCAACTAGAGCAAGGGTCACCTTCAATTTTACTAAACATAGTTTTAGCTAAATAAGTAACATAATCATTGAAAGAAGCATCTTCCAAAAGACAATTGTTAAATTTCCAGTAACCTCTTGAACTACTTGGCTTTCTATATTGTTTAAGGTCCAAATAAATTAACATATGATCAGTAAATGGGGCAAACTGATGATTAACAGAAATGACATCTTTCAAGACAGCATGAGAAATAAGAAAAAGATCAATTCTAGCCTTAAGGGATCCAGATTTGTTGGACCAAGTAAAGCCTCAACAACCACTGTTAAAGAAAAGCCAAGCAAATAAAACTGAAAGATTTTCACACAACCATAAAATAATGTTATCGTATGCATTAGAAGTAGTTCTTGAAGGAAATCTATCTTGTACGTCGTCTGGAGTTTCATTAAAATCTCCAGCTATAATCAAATAAGCATTAATAAAGCGACTTTGTATACTAAAAAGCTTTGCTCCCAATTCTTTGAACATAGATACATTGGCGTTCCGTGAGTTGTGCCTGTAAACATTACATAGAATGAATACCACATTTTCAGTTTTACATATTAAAATGATTCATCTACCCTCATCAGATAAAAAAAATTCTAAAATGTCCCCCCTAAATTTATGCTTCAAAATTAAATTACCAGCAGAACGGTTAGATCCGTGACTCATAAAAATTGAATTTCCCCACTGCATTTTCCAAAAATTGGAGTCTGATTCACATGAATGACTTTCTTGAACAAAAATAAAATCTGCATTACTACGTTTACAATACAAAAATAAGGCTTTCCTTTTCGTATGATCTCTTAAACCTCTAACATTAATAGAGGCTAAAGTAAAAGAAGAGAACTCAAAAGAATGCATATCAGAAAAATAACGCTGAATGCAGTGCAACAAAACGCAGCTGAATGGCTGGTAAAAGAAAAAGTCCTTTGGCTAAGAAGTGAATCTTATGATGATGCTTCGATGACCGCCATCCTGGTTCCGTTTCCCAACACGGTGCATCACGCCAAGTCCGTCAATGAGCTTGCCACGGATATCCGGCACCACATGTTTAAGAATATTCAAAACAATCGAATGCAGACTGTACCGCTCAAGCTGCTCAATCCGTGATCGAACATCCTTGTCTGAAGTTTGGAGCTCTGTAATGTCTCTTGCAATTCTGCACATCATTTCAGAGTGCTCATTAACATCAGAAACAAACTTCTGCACTACCAAAGACAGGTTGTCAATGGCTTTCATTGTAGCATCGGTCGAATTCTCGATGGAGATAAGTTTTTGGAAAGTGGCATCTTGTTTAGTAGACAATTCTTGAATGGCATTTAAAATGTGAAATCCCCGCATTCAGTCTTCTTTTTAGTTGTTTTAGAAGGAGGACTTTTTGCAGGAGACGCTGGAAAGGGTGTCGCCAAACAAAGTTTCATATCACGATTCACATCAGCTGGTGCAAAGCAGCTCTACAGGAATTTAAGTTTCCACAATATATTTATATATTGCAGAACCTTAATATGTTTGACTTATGGCAAAATTTGGTAATTCTGTATGTTGTCTGAGCATTGGCATCCTCCGAAGTCCTCTGAGGGGTTGGCATTATCTTTTCTCAGGTGTTCGGTCATCTCAGATCATTTAAGGGTTGGATCCAGACTGAAGCTTCTGTCATTCCTAGTTACCACGGGATGTTAATCTCGTGGCAGAAACAGAGAAACAAATAGAGAAATAATTAGCGTAGCTGCTGTTCCATCTAAGCAAAAATTATTTGTTCAACCCAAGCTAAAGAATAATAATAAATGTACATTTGATCAGATATAACTGCAGTACAAGATTATAAGATGCATGTGAATGCTTGGATAAAGAGATGTGTCTTTAATCTAGATTTAAACAGAGAGAGTGTGTCTGAACCCCGAACGTTATCAGGAAGGCTATTCCAGAGTTTGGGAGCCAAATGTGAAAAAGCTCTACCTACTTTAGTAGACTTTGCTATCCTAGGTACTACCAGAAGTCCAGAGTTTTGCAACCTTAGGGAGCGGGTTGGATTGTAGCGTGGTAGAAGACAAGTTAGGTACGCAGGAGCTAAACCATTTAGGGCCTTATAGGCAAGTAATAATATTTTGTAAATGATACGGAACTGAATAGGTAGCCAGTGCAGAGACTGTAAAATTGGGGTAATATGATCATATTTTCTTGACCTGGTAAGAACTCTAGCCGCTGCATTTTGGACTATCTGTAGCTTGTTTATTGAAGATGCAGGACAACCACCTAGCAGTGCATTACAATAGTCCAGTCTAGAGGTCATGCATGCATGAACTAGCTTTTCTGCATCAGAAACAGGTAGCATGTTTCGAAGCTTGGCAATGTTTCTAAGATGGAAGAATGCTGTTTTTGTAACATGGGAAATATGATTTTCAAAGGACAAGTTGCTGTCTAATATAACACCCAGATTTTTGACTTTAGAGGACGTAACAGTGCATCCGTCTAGTTTCAAATTGTAATCCAAGAGATTCTGTCTACTGTTTTTTGGTCCAATAAGTAATATCTCTGTCTTATCTGAATTTAATAGGAGGAAATTATTGGTCATCCAATCTTTTACATTTTTTACACAATCTATTAGCTTAGATAGTTTAGAAGTTTAATCTGGTCTTGTTGAGATATATAGTTGAGTATCATCAGCATAACAATGAAAACTAATCCCGTATTTTCTAATAATATTACCAAGAGGCAACATGTATATTGAAAATAGCAAAGGACCTAGGACAGATCCTTGTGGTACTCCATACTTTACTGGTGATAATTGTGATGACTCTCCTTTTAAATGAAAGTGGTAGCGATCGGACAGATAGGATCTAAACCATCTTAAAGCCTGCCCTTGAATACCAGTATAGTTTTGTAATCGATCTATGAGTATATCATGGTCTATAGTGTCGAACGCAGCACTAAGATCAAGTAAGTAGCAATGAGATGCAGCCTTGATCTGAAGCAAGAAGTAAGTCATTTTTAACAAGTGCAGTTTCTGTACTATGGTGAGGCCTGAAACCTGACTGAAATTCTTCATAGAGATATTTTTTTGCAAGAAGGAGCACAATTGAGCAGACACACCTTTTTCTAAAATTTTAGACATAAACGAAGATTTGAAATGGGTCTGTAATTTGCCAGTTCATTAGAATCTAGTTGTGGTTTCTTAATAAGAGGCTTAATAACCGCCAGCTTGAATGGTTTTGGGACGTGACCTAAAGATAACGATGAGTTAATAATATTGAGAAGTGGTTCTTCTGCTACAGGTAACAACTCTTTCAGTAGTTTACTGGGTACAGGATCTAATAAACATGTTGTTGGTTTAGATGCACTGATAAGTATATTTAGCTCTTCCTGACAAAAATAGTTGTAAAGCACTGCAGTTTTTCTTTGGGTGCTGTGGCAGGGTGGAAGAAACACGCAACAAGGGTGGCTCAAAATAAATACCCCGGAGGGTGGATTTATTAACCAAGAGGGGTGTTGGGTGCAAAGAAGGTGGCTGAGGTGCTGTGGTGCGTTTTCTTCCCAGGGCGGTGCGTCTGTGCGGTGCTTGTGGAAGGGCAGGATCGCTCACTCGCTGGGATCTGCAAAATGAGAAGAGGACGGCACGTTAGTTCTCAGCTTCTTGGGAGATGTCTGTCTCCCAGACTCTTAGCCACGCACGGCTTATCTGGCCGCGGGCTAACGAGCTTCAGGTGTGAGCGATCCAGCCGTGATGAGCAGGAGCAGGTGTTTCTCCAGGGCAACGCTGATGAGTAATCGGGACGCTCGTCACAGTGCGATGAATGAAGCTGAAATACTAGACGCAGTAGAATCTACATTTGATATTGTATTTCTGATGTTATCTATTTTATCAGTAAAGAAATTCCTATCATTACTAAGTCATTACTATTAAACTGTGAGGGAATATTTAGATCGGGCGGCGTCTGTTTATTTGTTAATCTAGCCACTGTGCTAAATAAGAACCTTGGATTGTTTTGGTTATTATCTATGAGTTTGCGGATATGCTCTACCCTGGCAGCTTTTAGAGCTTGTCTATAGCTGGACATACTGTTTTTCCACGCAATTCTAAAAACTTCCAAGTTAGTTTTTCTCCATTTGCGCTCAAGATTAGATTTCTTTCTTGAGAAAATGGGTATAACTGTTGTACCATGGCGCAGTACGTTTTTCTGTAACCTTTTTCAATTTGAGGGGGGCAACAGCTTCTAATGTATTAGAGAAGATAATGCCCATGTTGCTAGTCATTTCGTCTAGTTCATGTGTATTTATGGGTACACAGAGCAGTTGAGATAAATCAGGCAGGTTATTTGTGAATCTGTCTGTGGTGGCTGGAACAATAGTTCTACCCGGACGATAACGCGGAGCCATATAATTAATATCAGTAATACGCAGCATGCACGATACAAGGAAATGATCAGTAACATCATCACTTTGAGGTACGATATCTATATCGGTAAGATCAATTCCATGCGATATAATTAAATCTATCATATGATTAAAACGATGAGTGGGCTCGTTGACGTTTTGCTTGACTCCAAAAGAGTTTATTAGGTTAGTAAACACAAGTCCTAACGCATCATTTGTATTATCAACATGAATGTTAAAATCTCCGACAATTAGCACTTTATCAACATTAACCAATAGATCTGAGAGGAAATCTGCAAATTCTTTTAGGAAATCTGTATATGGCCCTGGCAGTCTATACACAGTAGCCAGAGCAAGAGATAAGAGAGATTTCTTTTGCATATCTAACAGTGTAACATTAAGCAGAAGTATTTCGAATGAGTTAAACCTCCTGTATCCTGTTTTCTGAGTAACATTGAAAATATCACTATATATTGTTGCCACACCGCCGCCACGAGAACTTCAGAGACTAGTTCAACTTTGGCGCCGACTTCGACATCCATAACTTTAGACAAACCGCGTCTCTTTCTTCACATTTAAGAAAAGTCGATGCAAAACAATGATAAAACTTTTCAGAGAAGACTTAAAGAAGAAAAAATTATATAAAGACTTAAAGTCAACTGATTAATCACATTACTACCACCTCCACCAGAACTAAAAATCACACATCTATCCTCTACGACGCCATCTTGGCCCCCCCATCTGAACTTTTTATGCGCCCTGAGATTTCAGCGGAAATACGTAGGCTGCGTGCTGTGCATTGAGTCCATTGCCTGTTTCTGCAGACCAAATGCCCCCTAGAGGTCGGGAACATTTCCGTTGTGTTGTGGATACATGTCGTTGTGTTGTGAGCTTATGTTTGCGTTTTTAATTGTGTTGTGTTGTGGCTTAATGTCGTTGTGTTGTGAGCTTATGTTTGCTTTTTTAATTGCGTTGTGTTGTGGCTTAATTGTGTTGTGTTGTTGCTTAATGTCGTTGTGTTGTGAGCTTATGTTTTCTTTTTTAATTGCGTTGTGTTGTGGCTTAATGTCGTTGTGTTGTGGCTAAATGTCATTGTGTTGTGGCTTAATGTCATTGTGATGTGAGCTTATGTTTGCTTTTTTAATTGTGTTGTGTTGTGGCTTAATGTCGTTGTGTTGTGGCTTAATGTCGTTGTGTTGTGGCTTAATGTCATTGTGTTGTGGCTTAATGTTGTTGTGTTGTGCCTTAATGTTATTGTGTTGTAGCTAAATGTTGTTGTGTTGTGAGCTTAAGTTTGCTTTTTTAATTGTGTTGTGGCTTAATGTTGTTGTGTTGTGGCTTAATGTTAATGTGTTGAGCTTATGTTTGCTTTTTTAATTGCATTGTGTTGTGGCTAAATGTCGTTGTGTTATGGCTTATGTTGTTGTGTTGTGGCCACCGTAGATGTGGATTCCAAATTACATGACAAAATTTGTAGTTAGTAATGAAATTCATTACATTACACATTTTAGGTAATACAATCAGATTACTTTTTGATTACTTTTGACCAAACTCGTTTGCTTATCTTGTTGCATATTGACATAAAAATACTAAGAGAAAGAAAATGTAATACATGTGTTGTTATTAACAACATTAAGTACATTAAACATTACATTACATCAAGGTTTCTTAAAACTGAGTTTCATGATGGAACTGCAAGAGGGTTCATGAGTTTAATGAAAAGTTAATAAATAATTAAATCATAATGTAAAAATTAAAATAAATCACTTTAAAATAAAATCAATCAAAATAAAATACTTATTAAAAAAAAAAAATATTCTATTGGTTTACCTGCATGTCATGTGACCAAAGTCAGAAAACCGTTGACATACAAATGTGATACTTAATCATCAAAATATTTATTTTAAAATCTCAAGGGTACTTTAAATATATCTATAAGGTGAAAGAGGTTCAGATGGCAAACAAGTTTGGGAATCCCTGAATTAATTGTAAATAATAAATAATGTCAATTTGTGGATTTTAATGTGTTGGAAAGACAATAGCCTTCCAAAGACATACTAATACATGGTTAAATTACCCACTGAGTGATAATTCAAATAACAATTAATGTGTTAATCAGAAGTTGAAACACTTTTTAAACCTGAAATGATTTTTGTAAATCCAGTGGTCAAATGCTGTGTAGCCACCTGGTGACTGGTCTTTGTTTGAATGCTCACAAAGCCAGAAGCCTTTCTGAGGTTAGGCTGTTTTAGAAGTAAAAATTTAAAAAAAAAGAGAAATGTTTTCTGAAAAAGAGAAATGTAATCAATAAAAAAAAATAACTGTAGTCTGATTACTAGTATTTTAAAATGTTATTTAAACAAATTACAAGTACATCATTTTTTAAAATCTGATTACATAATCCAGATTACATGTAATCAGTTACTACCCAGCTCTGTATATATACAGTATGAAACAGCCATTTTATCTAATAGGTTATAGATAATTTTGTATTATTGGATGGTTGTATTCAAATTCCTTTTAGACAGGGAGGGATATTGACATGTAAATTAATTTAAATGGGTTTGCATTTGCTACTGTTACTCTTCCAGAATGACATTATACGAGACATATAGCAAATGTAAAATAAAAAGACATTTGAAATGAATTCCTGTCTAAAGAGACATTTGTGATGCTCCTTCCCTGGTTGTAATCATGGCAGGGCAAATTGTTTGATTGATGTTCCTGTATCTCAGTACCGGCATCGCGTAGATTGTGTGTCAGTCTTTTACAGTTTTAGCAGTTTGCACGTCATGGTGTAACTTCCTTAACTGTACTCAGAAGACACCGACCTTCCATTATAGAGGGGTGTCCGCTAGTGATTTCTCTGTTTTGTAAAGTCGTTAAAAGCTCTGTCTCACCTTGCTATAATGATTATCTCAGGCTGTGATGGATTCTGGGCAAAAAAAAAAAAGGTAAGAGGTGCAAGTTTTATGAGTGACATTTTTCCATATGCCACATATGCGCACTGACAGGAGAATAATGATATTAATAAATTCACCAGAACGATCCGCTTTCGTTCTTTTTGAGGGATATTAACTTTTTTATGGAACTCAGTTCCTCTCTGCCAGATTTTTAATGAAATGACAAAATGACAACATTTAAGGTATATTTCATCTGTTCTGCTCCTAAAACTGTCCGAGCACTGGAAAGAGAGATTGTAATATATTCTGAGGTTCATTTAATAATGCTATGCAATCGAGAGACTAGGAGAGGAGATACGCTTTACATTGGCTCCATTTGGTTCAAGCAGAGTAAGCAGAGAGAGATTGAGAGAAAAAGAGGGAGAACTGATTCCCACTTACTTAAAGGCTGTAATTACAAGCCTTTCTGCCTGATGGATGATAAGAGTTTTTGTAATGAATGAATTGAGAGATTGAAAGGGGAGAGTGAATGGAGTTGGCTTACATATTGTTTTCAAAATAACAGTAATTATGGATCTATTATGGCAAAAAAACATACCTGCAGATTATATATTGAGAATATGCAGAGTGGTTTCTTAAGTTACACATTGATCAATTTAGATTTAAGTGTTTTTAAATGTATCAGCATTCCCTTCCATAAAAATGCTGATTTCTTCTATGTTTTACCAAGCATTGAAACCTACATCTGAATAACTGTTTCCTAATACTTTTTTGGGAAACCTTTATGGAAACCATTGGTAAACATTGATAAAACATTTGCAAGGTTTGTGAGATTCAGGGTTATTTTTTTATTTTTTTTATTTTTTTGTCAGTATATTTTTTACTTTTTCTACTCATCATTTTACTAATGTTTTTAGTTCCATTTTGGGTTACACTTTATTTCAGGATTCCACTTTAGACATTCTACTAACTATAAGTAACTTAGTAACTACATGTCAGCTAATTCTCATTAATTTGCAACTACATGTCTATTAACTCTAATTAGGGTTGGTTTAGGGTTAGAGGAATAAGTTTACACATACTTGCAAAGTTTCTCATAGTATGTTGTGTGTTGTGGACCCATCAAAATAAAGTGTTAGAACATATTAAACAGACAGTCTACTAATACTCTAATGACTGCTAGTTGACATGTAGTTGCAAAGTTACTTACTGTTAGTAGAATGTCTAAAGTGGACTATCGAAATAAAGTGTTACCCCATTTTGTTTAATTTTTATTTTAGTGTTAGTATGTCCGCCAAAGTTACCATGCTAACTGATGTTATTTAAAAATGTTTAACAGCATTGATTTTGTCATTTTTATAATATTTAATGTATCAAAACTACATTGTGGTTAGTATTTTGCTTAGTTCTGGAGTCATGAAAGACAAAAATTGTTTACATTCAGCTTTTCCCAGTTGCTTTTTTATTTCAGTTAATTAAAATATCTTCATAAAGCTTTTGTTTTAGTTTTTCTTTTTAACAATAATGGTTTTGTTTGAGGTTGTCACACTATTACTTAAGTGGTCATGAATGGCACGATGAACAAAGCAAACTGTGATTGAATGCTTTACATTTCAATCACACGGCTCTTCTTGTCTAAATGAGTGTGTCTTGTCCAAAATAAGCTTGTGATGTAAACTACGTATAGCCAAAGGTGTGAACATAAAATCAAGTTATTTTTCATTTCATAGTGCAGAAATCCCACAATTCACTTTTAACTAAGCACCTGAAATGTGTTTTCCCTGGCTGATTTTCTTTCTTTTCTGAGAGAACGAGTGAGACAGGGAGATAGGGATTTGGCTAGGGATCTAAGACATCCAGAAGACTGAATGCAGCATCTTCATGATTCAAACAGATGTTTGCCACAGGACGCACTCAAAGGGACTTCCCTTGAGAGCAAAAGAATCTGGAATCTGACATTCATTTAGCAAAAACAGCCTTTCAGTACCCAGTTCTCCAGGTTCCTGAGGAGACTCGTCTACAATAGCCTTTTGGTCACGATTCTCCTGTGATTCTTTTATATCATGTGGCATAATTGAACAGATGGTGTAGAGACATCATCAGTGTATTTGTAAGAGCCCCGTACATTCACACTCTCCTCTCGAGCCGTAATGCCCCCTGTTGTGGCTCACGGTAGGGCTTCGGATCAATCTCTCTCTTTATACTCTTTCTTCTTCTCTCACCCTCTTTTGCTTCTTCTCATCATCCTCCTCCTTCTCTCCTGCTGAGTTTCCTTCACCTGTCTCCATGTTCGGCTCTGATCAGCGTCTGAGTGAGAGAGGAGAGGCTAATTATGCTGACTGACAGAATGAGACTCCCCACCAGACTCCATAAAACTAGCATGTCAGAGTGAGTTTTGTGTAAAGAAAACGAAAGGATGAAGGGTCGCTCCTTTTTCGGTAGATTTGGACCGTGCAAAGGACATCCTGGGACAGGTGGACAGTTGAGGTTAACGTGCGGTTTAGATTCTCGTTGCAGATTCTTGCTGCTTGCTTCTTGATATAAAGCGTTTTCGAAACGAGGAATCAGCCGTCTATTTATAACTTATGAAGCTCATTAATTTTTACTGATGCTGTGGAGACGTAAGATGTTATTTTGGGTGGGTTTATGGTAAAAGTGCTTTCTTGAAATCTCTTTCCAAGCGATTGATTTCGGTTGAACACTCATGCTGGTGTTGTCTGAACTCTATATACCCCTTAAAAGCAGCTCTGCGTGGAAACGCTTCTAGAGATGTAGGTTTGGAGACGGAGTGTGGGAAGCAGCCATCTCTCTGTCTTCTCCTTTTCCTCCCTCCATTTCTCCAGTGTTTCACTGCTCAGTGTGATTCATGATTAATGTGTCTGTCATGCTCATCAAGACCACAGAAAAGACTTTCAGTTGTTCATAGTTCCTTCTCTTCTCTTCTCTTCTCTTCTCTTCTCTTCTCTTCTCTTCTCTTCTCTTCTCTTCTCTTCTCTTCTCTTCTCTTCTCTTCTCTTCTCTTCTCATGTCTTTTGTATCTCTTTTTGTCACTCGTTTGTGACTTCTCTTCACTTTTTTGACATCTCTCAGGTTTTCTCAATTCTTAGCTTTGCTTTGTTTTCTTCTCTTGGCTTCTCCAGTCCCCTTCTGTCATCTCACTTAGTCTTGTCTTTGCTCTGCTCTTCTTTCCATATCTTCTTATCTTTCCTTAGATCACCATCCACATTTCTTTTCAGTCTTACTTCATTTATGCTCTTGTTGTGCTTTGTTGGTTCTTAGAGATGGACTGGCTGAATAACTGCTGGTGTTTATCTGTATGTACAGTAAACATGTATGTTCACAATATGTACTGTGTAGAACATCGATATTTGAACAAAAAGAAGAGAAGATCTGTCTCACATGATGCAGTGGGCAGTTGTCCACTCTGTATTCTGTAAAGATTCTTTGATGAATAGAAAGTTCAAAAGAACAGCAGTTGTATGAAATAGAAAGCTTTACAATGTTGAAGTCTTTGTCACTTTTGATCAATTCAATGCAGACTTGCCGAATGATAGTATTAATTTCTTTTTTTTTAAATGTTCCTGATCCCAAACTGCATTGTTTGAATCAATGTTGCTGTGTCATACATGCCAGGGTGTCGCCCATGTTATGGATTTGATTCCCAGGTAAAAAAAAATAATAAAAATGCATACTGGAAAAATGTATTTGAACATTGTATGCGCTGCCAAATGCATTTTTGTAATGTAATGCATTGGAGAAAGTATTTTGACATTGAATAAATTGCATGCTGCAGCTTTAAGTGAAGTGAATGAAACTTTCCACAGCACTCTGGCTTTTGTCTGGCTTAAAAGCTTGGTTTCTGATTTTCAATGCCTTTTAGGCTTTTACCATAGTTTAGAAGATTACAGAACAAACAAGTGGACTTACCACTTAAAAAGTTATCATGTGCAATTTTGGCAATTTGAACAAACTTTGTTTCCTCTAAAACATTTTCCTCTTCACCCTATTGTCTTTTAACATGTTTAGTACTCCGTATTGACGAATGACTGCATGTTTAATTCAAGCATAAGTAATACTAAGAGAAAGAAGTAGCCTGATAAATAACATTCATTGTGGCATAAATCATTCGTAGACTATTTGTGTATTTGTTGTATTGCATTGAATGCAGTGGTTTACATAAGAATACTTTTATGAACAGATTTACACAGAAACAAACTGCACAACAGTTTGACATATTGAACAGTTTGTCCTTCAATTTTCAATTTTCTTGCGCATTAAAGTCAAATGTAGCATTTAGTGTAATTGAAGTCTATTGTGAGTAATCCCTAGTGTGAGTACTTGCCTACATGAGTACTTTTTATATACTTGTTTTACATATTTCATGGTGATGGCTGCTATTCTTTTCTGATGCTTTTTGCATGCCTAGAACAAGTATTACAACTAATGCAATGATTCGCTCTCTTTTTCAAAGGAAAAGAGAGATATATGAACAGAGCTCTGGGGCTTCCCGGGAACTTTGATCCCGTGGGACTGCGATTAGAAAAAGAAGCGACTCTCAGTAATATCACTTAGTGTGAAGCTCTTTGGAGACGAATGAAAAAAAAAAAGAGAAAGTCTTCGATCTCGAGCACTCCGGAAGGACCCTCACTGTCTGTTCGCTAAATCTCTTCCACACATCCAAGAATCCTTTCAAAGGAATTTCATACCATCTGAAGTGCTCTGAGAATGATAGGAGGTATCTACTGTGTATTTCTCAAGTTCCTTGAACCATCATCCTAGCAAACTTTTATGTGCTCAGAAGTTTTTTGTGGTTTCGCTCCACCATTTGATGTAACCATCAAACATATTTTGTAATTAAATTATGTCATATTAATAATCACTCTTCCTTGATTGTCCATTAAGAGTTTGTGACAGTATTTAAGCTGCATCACTAGGGACAACATCAGAAGTGACTGAAACTCAACATAACTTTGTGTTAATTCTACCATCTGAGTCGGCCCTTACAAAACTCTCTCTAATTATATTAAAACCGATGGAAGTACACACACAAAAGCGACACTTCCTAGCCTTTTCTGAAATGTCAATGTTACTTAAGAATGTTTTGTTTGTACTAATTAGCTGATGACTGTGGCCCTGCATTTGAATTTTGAGCAGTTCTGTAATTACAGTTCTGCTTTGTAAATTTATGTACTAGCAGCTGTTTTATTCTTAGTCATGATATTTATGATCGGCTTTAGAGACTGCAGTATCTCTCCCTCTCTCTCTCTGTTTCTAAATCTAGTGAACAGTCCTAGCTGCATATTAAATGAACTTCATACTGTAAATGACTCATTTGGAACACTCTACATATACACAGCTATTTGTGTCATTTACAAGAGACTCAGCTCATTGACTTTAATACAGACACATCAAGAGAAATTCTGTGATATTCTAATAGGCATAAAAATACATTACAATTTAAAAGTTTGAGGTCTGTAAGATCTTTTCTGATCTTTTTTCGAGGACACAATCAATTGCAAATATCTTTGCTGTCACTTCTGATCAATGTTACAAAAGATTTATTTTTTTAAATACATGCTGTTCTTTTGAACTTTCTATTCATCAAATAATTCAGAAAAAGTATCTGACATAAATATTAAGCAGCACAACTGTTTTCAACTTTGATAATATGAGTTTCTTAAGCACCAAATCAGCATAATGTATAAGAATGGATTCTGAAGGATCTTGTGAAACAGAAGTAGTAGTTTCTGAAAATTCAGCTTTTCCATCAAAGGGGAAAAAAATAAATTTTGCACTAGAAAACAGTTACTTTAAATTTTAATAACAGTTCACAATATTTATCAAATAAATGCAGCATTGGTGAGCATAAGAGACTTCTTTCAAAAACAATTAAAAGTTGTAAAAAGGCTGTACATAGAACACAGAATTTTGGGGTAAAATGAATTATAAATGTCTTGATTACAGTAGTTTGCATTGCTCTCGGTTCTTTTACCTCAAAGGATACATGCGATTTGTTTTTGTCTTTATTTTCCCATCAGCAGTAATCCGGAGCCCAATCACATTAACTCTTTGTTTTGTTTTTTTATTCTGTAATTTTCCACCAATCTATTGTTTTGCTTCCACACTCTATTACCTAAATCTCCATCTCCCACATCTCTCCCTTCTCTCTCTCTCTCTCTCTCTCTCTCTCTCTGTGTGTGTGTGTTATCCAATCACATGTTAGATCCTTTAATCTTGTAATAGGCAGTATGAGAGAATTACAGAAATCCAAGAATGCTACAGTGGAGAGCTGAAGCATTTCAAGGTATACTGCCGTGCAAAGGCAAAAGACCGTAATTTCGATTTTGGTTGAAAATTAGTTATTGCTTTTTTGGTACATTCAAGACATGCTTTATCATGTGCAGAAGTATCTTGAGTCAATTTCGTTGTTTTTCCAAGAAAATAATGGGTGGTCTCAACCGTAACTTCGAAAAGCCCCAGAGAAACCAAGGCAGAGCACGTATAAGTTCAAGTTCAAGTTGAGCTTTATTGTCATTCCGCTACATGTGGGGACATACAGTGGAACGAAATGTTGTGTCTCGCAGGACCACGGTGCTACATAAATACAGACATACAACAATGAAGTAAAAAACACTATAAACCTATACACTACTAACCTACTGACAGATTTAACTATAAGTATACTATATATAAGTATTTACCCTATACAAACTAAAAAAATAAAGGATAAAAAAATACAACTATACGAATGCTTCACATAAATATTACCCTATACAAACTAAAGAATAGAAGATAAAAAATACAAACTATACGAATGCTTCACAAATACTGTACATGTGCAAAGAGAGACATTTGAGTCAGCAGCTGGTTGGGGAACAGTGCAGGATTATTTGTAGTGCATGAGCATGTAAACATGAGCCGTAACATCAGTTACGGGCGTCAAAATGAAGCCTTTTTTTACTGTCCATTACAGTCTGCCACATTTAAATTACGGTGTAGACAAACGAATTAGACAGATCGCGATCTACCAAACAGCTCCAAATAACAAAACACTGTAAAGACTAGATACCTTGGCAGCAAAATACGTAAACGTGAATAGCCTTTAAAGATTTTTTTATTTTCCTTTTTATAATGCAGATTATTCACCAGGCTGTCACTTCTAGTTGGATGTGTGTGGACTTTGTTTTACAGTCTATGGCAGGGATAGGCAACTTCGGTCCTGGAGGGCCGGTGTCCTGCAGAGTTTAGCTCCAACCTTAATCAAACACAAGGCGTTCGTTAAGTTATTTCATTCAAGTCAAAATAAAAGCAATTATGCTATGTCTAGCATTCTTTTACGTTACTGAGCATAGCAAATAAATTGTTTGCAAAACGGTCACATGTTTTACTTTTAATATGCTTGTTACAGTCAAAAAAATGTTTTTAATACAGTCACATTACTATTCATTAGCCTATATGAGACAGCCCATGATCACTAGATTTTATACAGGTGTTACTGTAACATTTTTGTAAATGGTGATCAGCAACCAAATATTGATAATGTGGAAGTTACTGCCTTTTGCCTTTTTGAGACTTTTCACTTTTTGCAGACAATGTAAAAGCAGAGTACAGTAACTTCAAAATAAGGGTAAAAACTAGTTTGAGCCCACAATTTTTAAATATAGATAATTTTCATTCATTCTTCCAGAGTCCTACCTATAATTAATTTGGCTGGACAAATAAAAAAACTTTAAAGTCATTTTTCTCAGTTTCACACTCTAGCGAGTTAAGGTCTTTTGCCTTCGTAGGGCAGTTCAGCCAAAAATTTAAATTCTGTCATTTTCTCACCCACGTCATTCCATATCTATAAGGATTTGCAGAACAGAGGATTGTGCAAAGCTCATATTTTCTTTGTAGCTGTGGTCCAAAAGTGCGAGACCACTAGTGAAAGAGTCTGTTTTGTAGTTTTCAAAAACAATACCAATTTATGTTGTTTTAAAATATATTCAGCATAACCATTTATTTTATTTTATTTTATTTTATTTTATTTTATTTTATTTTATTTTATTTTATTTTAAAAGTATATAAGTTTGTTGCTGTTACCTTAAAAGACATTCTAATTGTTTTTGAACCTGGTAAATACAGCTCTAATGTGTTATATAAATAATAATAATTTTAAAGAAATTAAAAAGCTTCAATGTGGTAATCTACATTTTGACAGTAATTTGGCAAGCTATAATTTAAGGGGATAGTTCTCCCAAAAATGAAAATTCAGTCATTAATTACTCACCCTCATGTTGTTCCAAACCTGTAAGACCTTCGCTCATCTTCGTAACACAAATTAAGATATTTTTGATTAAATCTGAGAGCTTTCCGACCCTGCATAGACAGCAACGCAACTACCACGTTCAAGGCCCAGAAAGGTAATAAGGACAACGTTAAAATAATACATGTGACATCAGTGGTTCAACCTTAATGTCATGAAGCTATGAGAATAGATTTTGTGTGCAAAGAAAACAAAATTAATGACTTCATTGTCTTCTCATCTTATCTGTATATGGAGGGTCAGAACGCTCTGGAATTTCATTAAAAAATAGCTTAATTTGTGTTCCAAAGATGAACAAAGGTATTGGGTTTGGAATGAGATGAGGGTGAGTAATTCATGTCAGAATTTTCATTTTTGGTTGAACTATTCCTTTTTAAAAAGCTACACTAGATTCAATCTAACCATCAGAGCGTGATTCCTTTATCACTTCCAGGTCAGAATGGTTAGCATGTTTGTATTTTGTGTGTGTATTTTGCGACGTAGACCTCTCAGTGTGACAGACAGGTGTGTGTGTGATAAACTCATTGCTCAGAGCCGGTGGCAGTGACATCTTGTTTTGCTCTCCCGTAGCGTGAGATGTATCTAGCGTCCGCCGTTATTGCCGGGGTGGCCCGCCGCTCGTATATCATCTCTGTGGCAACAGACTCGGCCCTGACAGCAGAGGGGAGATTGAGAGGATGCGGCCGGCCATTTTGGCGTTTCTGCCGTGTCACACTGTGGATTAAGAGACCAGATCGGTGCTTTATCAACTCATGCAAAGGAGACACATTAAATAGCTGTCAGAACGCTTGATACAGGGAGGTTTGAAAAGCACACATATGCTCTATCACTGAAATCATCCTCTCTCGCTCTCTTCTCACACAAACTCACATACACACAGCTCAAAAGCCCCTCAGAGAGTCAAGACTGTGTTATTGTTTCTGAGCCGTGATTGCATTAGGATGTCATGGTCACTTTCGTTCTATTCAGTTCTATCAAGAACTAACACTACATAACAAAAACACCACCACAGAGAGAAACAAACACAAAAAAACCCAACTACAAGGTTTCCTTGAAACGCATGACAGCATATGCTTTAAAATAAAGGCTTTAAACCAAAACAGTTCATACAGTCTGATGCCACAGGCAAGCCATTTTGACTTGCATCATATTTGTTGTATAAAGAACTTAGTAAAACTTTTGATTCGCCAGAGAACCATATACCAAAAATTAACATTCTACAAGTTCCAAAGACAATTTTATATGTGACCCTGGACCACAAAACCAGTCTTAAGTCACTGGGGTATATTTGCAGGAATAGCCAAAAATACATTGTATGGGTCAAAATTATTGATTTTTCTTTTATGCCAAAAATCATTAGGATATTAAGTAAAGATCATGTTCCATGAAGATATTTTGTAAATATATTATAACTTAATTTTTGACAGCTTTAAATACAATGTTTTCAGTATTTTTTTTTTTTTTTTGTACCCTCAGATTCCAGATATTCAAATAGTTGTATCTCAGTCAAATATTTTCCTATCCTAAGTAACCATACATCAATGGAAAGCTTGTTTATTCAGCTTTCAGTTTCCAATAATTGACCCTTATGACTGGTTTTGTGGTCCAGGGTCACATATTTCATTCAATTGTAAATACAAATTATTCACCATTTGGCCAGTAATTATACTGGACACAACAATATAACGTTACTACCAAAGAAAACAACCAAGTGTTTTATATATATATATATATATATATATATATACACTCACCTAAAGGATTATTAGGAACACCATACTAATACTGTGTTTGACCCCCTTTCGCCTTCAGAACTGCCTTAATTCTATGTGGCATTGATTCAACAAGGTGCTGAAAGCATTCTTTAGAAATGTTGGCCCATATTGATAGGATAGCATCTTGCAGTTGATGGAGATTTGTGGGATGCACATCCAGGGCACGAAGCTCCCGTTCCACCACATCCCAAAGATGCTCTATTGGGTTGAGATCTGGTGACTGTGGGGGCCATTTTAGTACAGTGAACTCATTGTCATGTTCAAGAAACCAATTTAAAATGATTCGAGCTTTGTGACATGGTGCATTATCCTGCTGGAAGTAGCCATCAGAGGATGGGTACATGGTGGTCATAAAGGGATGGACATGGTCAGAAAAAATGCTCAGGTAGGCCGTGGCATTTAAACGATGCCCAATTGGCACTAAGGGGCCTAAAGTGTGCCAAGAAAACATCCCCCACACCATTACACCACCACCAGCCTGCACAGTGGTAACAAGGCATGATGGATCCATGTTCTCATTCTGTTTACGCCAAATTCTGACTCTACCATCTGAATGTCTCAACAGAAATCGAGACTCATCAGACCAGGCAACATTTTTCAGTCTTCAACCGTCCAATTTTGGTGAGCTCGTGCAAATTGTAGCCTCTTTTTCCTATTTGTAGTGGAGATGAGTGGTACCCGGTGGGGTCTTCTGCTGTTGTAGCCCATCCGCCTCAAGGTTGTGCGTGTTGTGGCTTCACAAATGCTTTGCTACATACCTCGGTTGTAACGAGTGGTTATTTCATTCAAAGTTGCTCTTCTATCAGCTTGAATCAGTCGGCCCATTCTCCTCTGACCTCTAGCATCAACAAGGCATTTTCGCCCACAGGACTGCCGCATACTGGATGTTTTTCCCTTTTCACACCATTCTTTGTAAACCCTAGAAATGGTTGTTCGTGAAAATCCCAGTAACTGAGCAGATTGTGAAATACTCAGACCGGCCCGTCTGGCACCAACAACCATGCCACGCTCAAAATTGCTTAAATCACCTTTCTTTCCCATTCTGACATTCAGTTTGAAGTTCAGGAGATTGTCTTGACCAGGACCACACCCCTAAATGCATTGAAGCAACTGCCATGCGATTGGTTGATTAGATAATTGCATTAATGAGAAATTGAACAGGTGTTCCTAATAATCCTTTAGGTGAGTGTATATATATATTATTATTATTATTGAGATTATTGTGGTAAAAGTATATTTGTAAATTTAAGAATTTTTCTTCTTGTTCTTCTTCAATTTCTACTTCTTCTTTGTGTGTGGATAAAAATAATTGTTTTTTGTTGAAATTTTAATTGTTGATGTTGTTATTATTATTATTTATTTATTTTTGTATTACGTTTATTTAAATGCATCTTATTTTTATTAATTGTTTTATTTGTGTGAAAAAATATTTATATATTATAATATATACGACTCTTAAATGTTCGACAGCTGTAACATGACTTTTTTGGTCAGGGGACTTTAGTCCATTTCTTTTAAATTTGGGATAAAATAATACACTTCTTACCATATATGCATGTTTATTTTATTTCTTTCCTGGCTAAATGGACCAAAACAAGGTCTTTAACAAGTCTATATTTTCATTCTAAGAGAAGTGCAAGTTGGATTGTTTTGCTTGTGTGATAAGTGTGCGTTTCTTATTTGTGTGTGAGTGTGCATGAGTGTAATAAACTAAATTTTCTGTCAGGAACAAATGGTCCACCCTTCAACCGCAGTTATATGAATCATTTTGCATACAGAATTGACTTAACGTCCAACATTAAACAACAAGTCTAAAGTAGCTCTCTCCACCAGTTCCCATTTTACACTTTCTTCTTCTTTCTCACTCTTTTTCCCTCCCCTCCAACACTTTCTCTCTTTCCTTTCATCTGCGGCTCAGTCGGATGACTATTTTTCCCTTTCATCAGACTGCCATCATGTCAAGCACTCCTGAACATCTGTGATGGTGGCTGGATAAAAGCGTGTGGTGTGCAAGTCCAAATATGCGATTGGTTGTGTACTTGTGTTTGAACGTGTTGCGATTTGTGTATTTGCTTGTGAATGTGAATTCATTTGTTTGTGGGTGTGCAAAAATAGCATTAGCACACATTACAGTATGGAAATGCATGGTCCAATATGTTTGTGAGTGTTTGTGAATATGGATGTTCACACTCCTACCTGGTGCTCTGTGTGTGGGAGTGTTCATTCTAAAAACAAGCATATCGTGTCCATGAGCACAAAGCTTAAGATGATACAAACAAGGCACTGTGCCATTAATTCTCTTATAGAAAATAATGTGTGTTCTGTTTGCATGTCTGGAACGAAAAAAGAATGGAGGAGGAAGACGAAGAGAGAGCCATCGGAATCCTTTTAATTTCTCGATTATTTCTTCTAGAAAGCATTGAAATTAAATTGAGAGAAAACAGAGATTTTTCTCCCACTTATATATACTTATATTTTCCTACTATGATTATATTAATTTTATACTTATTAAATAAATCTCAGTAATATCTCAAAGGATGCTTATGACAGACTCAAATAGTAAAATATTCAGGTTTCACCAAAGCCCATCTTAATAATGTGATCTACAAATCATTTGGTCTTGAATGAATTAGACAAAGTCCAAAAAAAAAACAAAAAAACATTTTGGACAATTTGAAGGAAATGTCTTATTCTCACTGATGGCTGCATTTATGTGATCAATGATAAAATAAAATAAAAAAGATGATTTTATATATATATATATATATATATATATATATATATATATATATATATATATATATATATATATATGTAGTTATGTAACTTTTAACACATTTATTTAACAAAATAATATAATGCTGAACTTTTTAACAGCATTTATTTGAAAAAAAGAAAATCTTTTATGACAAAAATGCTGTAATATTTTATCAATTTACTGCATTCCTGTTCATTAGAAGTATGAAAAAATACTGACCCCAAACTTAAATTGCTTAAATTAATTCCATCTTGATTGAATTGTGAAAAATGGGTATTTCATACTACAATGTAGAGACCTGCATGAGTTTACTTTCGATGAGGAATGACCTTGGAACATGGCCTACAATCAATTTCTGACCTAGACGTGGAGCCAAAAACCCAGGGTGTTACTACTTTTCATCCGCTGCTGTTATTGCCATAATTTGTTTTGAATTAAACATTAACCATCATTAAATAATGCTTTAACTTTTGACATGATTTTAGAATAGGTTAAGATTCAAGATTCAAGATTTTTATTTGTCACATACACAATTATACAGAGTATAACCAGCAGTGAAATGTAGGTCAGGTCCGCTCCAAGGACAGTGCAATTATAAAGTATACAAATATTAAGAAAAAGAAAAGTAGAAAAAACAAAAAAAAATAATAAAAATAAAATAAAATATAAAAAATATAAATATAAATGTGCAGGTCAGTATGTTGCTGACTTAGTAATAAAGAGGAATGTGCAAAAAGAATGTGCAAAAAGTTGTACAGGGTATTTAAATAGCAGCAATATGAGGTAGAAAAAATTATGAATAGCTTATTGATATGGTGATATTTACATGGAGTCATGTGATGTTAGGACACAGAGTTAGAGTTTAGGAGCCTGATGGCCTGGGGGAAGAAGCTCCTCCTAAGTGTCTCAGTCTTTGCCATCAGGCTACGGAAGTGCTTACCAGATGGAAGCAAAGTGAATAGATGGTTGCCAGGGTGATTTGAGTCGTTGATGATTTTAACAGCTCTACTTTTGCAGCGTTTGAGGTAGATGTCCTGCAGAGAGGGGAGAGCAGACCCTGAGATGCGCTCAGCTAAGCGCACAACTCTCTGTAGTGCTTTGCAGTCCTGATTGGAGCTGTTTCCATACCACACTGGGAAGTCATGGCCTAATGGTTAGAGAGTCGGACTTGTAATCCAAAGGTTGCGGGTTCGAGTCTCCGGCCGGCAGGAATTGTAGGTGGGGGGAGTGAATGTCCAGCGCTCTCTCCACCCTCAATACCACGACTGAGGTGCCCTTGAGCAAGGCACCGAACCCCCAACTGCTCCCCGGGCGCTGCAGCATAAAATGGCTGCCCACTGCTCCGGGTGTATGTTCACTGTGTGTGTGTGTTCACTGCTGTGTGTGTGCACGTTGGATGGGTTAAATGCAGAGCACGAATTCCGAGTATGGGTCACCATACTTGGCTTAATGTCACTTCACTTCACTTCACTTCACTTCACTGAGATGCACTGAGTCAATACACTTTCTATGGTCCCTGAATAGAAAGTTTTCAGGATTGCTGGTGAGACCCTGAATTTCCTCAGCTGTCGCAGATGGTACAGTCTTTGCCTGGCTTTCTTAACCTGTGTTTGGATGAGTGTAGTCCAAGTCAGGTTCTCGGAGATGTTTACACCGAGGTACTTGAAGTTACTCACCCTCTCCACAGGGGTCCCACTGATCATAAGAGGAGTGGGCTGTTGAGAAGAGGGCTGCTGCTGTCTCTTCCTAAAGTCCATGATCAGCTCTTTAGTTTTGCTCACATTCAGAGAGAGACAGTTGTCCTGGCACCATGATGTGAGTCTCTCTACCTCATCCAAGTATGCGGTCTCATCGTTGTTGGAGATGAGGCCCAGAACCACAGTATCATCAGCAAATTTGACAATAGATGTGGAGCTGTGAGAGGACACACAGTCATGTGTGTAGAGAGAGTAGAGCAGGGGACTCAGGACACAGCCCTGTAGGGCTCCTACGTTCAGGGTGATGGAGTTTGAGGTGAACTGGCCAACTTTTACCACTCATCCAGTCACAGGAGTTTAGGCCGAGGTCTGTGAGTTTAGAGGCCAGCTTGATGGGGACTATAGTGTTGAAAGCTGAGCTATAGTCAATGAATAGCAGCCTTACATAATTCCCATTCTTGCTGTCCAAGTGTGTAAGGGAAGAGTGGAGGACGTGATAGATGGAATCGTCAGTGGATCTGTTTGGGCGATAGGCAAACTGAAGAGGATCCAAAGTATCAGGTATGGAGGAGCAGATGTGGCTCTTTACATGTCTCTCAAAAACCTTCATGACTATAGATGTGAGGGCAACTGGGCGATAGTCATTCAGACAAGAGGGTTTATTGTTCTTAGGCACAGGGATAATGACAGATTTTTTGAATGAGGTGGGAACCACGGAGGTAGCAAGGGACTCATTAAAGATAGACGTGAACAGCAAGCTGATCGGCGCAGGACCGCAGAACACGGCCGGTTATCCCATCAGGTCCGGCTGCTTTCCTGACGTTCACTTTCTTTAGCGCCCTCCAAACCTCATCCTCCGACACGGTGATTACAGGATCATCGCTGCTCTGCATGCTGCTTCCTGACACGCTGGTCGGCAGAGACGCGGCGCCGCCGTTGCAATCGAAGCGGCCGTAGAAGATGTTTAACTCGTCAGCTAGCAATGGATCTGCTCTCACCTCCGCGGAGGATTTGTTTCCAAAGGCACAGATGGTCCTCAGTCCCTGCCACATGCGTCGAGAGTCATTGAGCTGGAAATGAGACTAAATTCTCTCTTTGTATTGGTGTTTGGCGGCTCTTACTGCGCGTCGGAGAGCATAGCACGATGCTTTGTACTCGCTCATATTCCCGGTCAGAAGAGCCTCATTGTAAGCGGCAGTGCGTGTGTTAACCGCAGCACGGATTGTTCTGTCCACCCACGGTTTCTGGTTGGAGAATGTCCTTATAGTTATTGTTTCTGTAGCTTGCTCCGTTAGCGTGTTTACAAAGCTCAATGCTACATCCGTGAACTCGCTGACGTCAGAAGAACTCGCCCGGAACATGTCCCAGTCAACGTCATCATCTGCAGCATAGCCTCTGAGTGGGAGGACCAGCGCGTCACTACTCTCTGCACCGGAGGTTCCTGAACGAGCCTTTGTTTATATTCCGGTGTTAGGAAAATGGCGGCATGGTCCGATTTGCCAAAAGCCGGTAGTGAGCGGGCTTTGTAGGCATTCTTGAACTGAGTGTAGCACGGTCCTCTAGTTGGACAGGATACATGTTGATAAAAGTTAGGCATGACCTGCCTGAGGTTAGCTTTGTTAAAGTCTCCCGCGGTGATAAAGGCAGCGTCAGGATGTTTAAGTAGTTATTTGACTTTTGGTCAACATTATTAATCTAAAGGAAATGTCATTTTAGTGGTGAAACATTTTGCTGAAAGATTACTGAAGTACAATTCTTTAAGGAAATAACATATTAGGAATGTATATTAGGAAAGTGCATGTTGACTTAAAGTTTACTGAGCTATGAAAGAAACACTTGAATGATAAAATTGTCCTCTGGTGTGAGAGAGACAGTGAGAGAAGGAGGGGCGGAGCGAGGGCTATGATTTTCTCAGTGTGAGCGGCACATGCAGGCATTTCTCTACTCATTCTAATCAGGATGAATCAGGTGTGTTTGCCAGAGGATAACGCACCTGTGCACACACACACACACATAAAGTTTCCCGAGGAATGATTACAAGTCAACAGAAATCTCTATTATGCTTAAGATTTCAGTCAGGGGAAATCGTTTCCAAAATATCCCATCCAATTACATCTGTGACAGTTTTATTAGAGAGGGAGTGTGTGTGTGTGTGTGTGTGTGTGTGTGTGTGTGTGTGTGTGTGTGTGTACACAAATATAGGGACAGAAAGAGAAATGGAGAGTGAGCACGAGAGAAACATGAAGAGTGAGGGAGAGGAGTGCTTTAAATCACTGTGTGCTTTGAATCACTGTGGATATTTCAGCTCCTGTCACTCTTGTGTGGCTCTTTTATCCACAAGACACTTTTAGACCCTAAATCTTCCTCCAAATATCCCTGTGTGAAATAGAATTTCACACCCGTATGTGGTCAATTTCATGGGGTATGTCAGAACAGTTTTCCGTTTTTTAATAGCTAGTTTATTATAGATTTACAGTACTTTTATTTTATTTTTGGGCTTTTGACACTTTATCTGACAGATACAGCGGAGAAAATTTTATGAGAGAAGAGAAACACTTCAAGACATTTATTTTTGTGTTTGTTACAGTATGCTTTGGTTGTTTTATATAAAATTTTAGTTTCATTTTAGCACGATCATGAATTATGTAAAGATGTGAAATTAAAAAATATATACATATATATTGCTAACACTTTACAATAAGGTTCCATGTGTTAACCTTAGCTGACTACATTAGTTAACATGAACTAACAACAAATAATACAGTTAATAATCATTTAGTTAATTTGAATTAATTTAAATAATTTTTACATTTTAAATAATCATTAATAAATTAATTAACTAATTTCCTAATACGTAGTACATCGTTTAAATAAAAAAAAACTTTAATATTATTTAATGGCCCTGATATGACTAATAGTCTTTTTCTTTTTGCATATCAAATAGATATGAGATAAGCTTTACTCAGGATTCCATAAAATCTGTCTAGTCCAGCTCTAGCAAATACTCACAGATCCTGACTCAACTGTCATAAAGCAAATGTGCCTTTTGTGGATTAACTCAGGTATAATTACCGTATAGTGGCTGAAAAAATACCCATAAGCACAACTGTGACTTTGCACAGTGCCTCCATATTACTATGTGCCTGCTTCAAATCGTTTTCCGACCTTTTTTGTCTTATACACAGCCTTATCCACAGGCTATAAGTACTCCCTCATCAACACAAATCAGAAATGTGTTACTTTTTAAATGAACCTACACTGTCATCCTAGAGTTTGCGAAGAGTATTTATATTCAATGTATTTATTACATCATTCCTCCATCTTCAGTTTATATTTCAACTGACATCATTACAGTGAATGTGAGATGAATGTACACATGTGGTGCTGCCTTTGGACAGTCTAAAATAATGTATTTTCAGAGGCAGAGTAATTAAGCTACCCACCTTTTGGAACAGCCTTTGTGTTGGCAAGCGTAATGCTTTGCCTTAAAATGCTGCCTCCATTAGCCGCTCACTGGATTTTGGAACAGAGTAAACACCTGCATATAACGTCTGATTTAATGTGAAGCCACAAAGCCCAGAGGAGCTGTCCATGGTCCTGAAAATGCTTGTGCTGTTGAGTGTCTACTGGCTGCTGTCCATGGTGCTGAAATCATCTGCATCCACCTTCAGCTGCGTTAGGGCAGTTTTCACTTTATCTTTCGTGTCACCGGCTCATATGGTGCTAGTTTGAAAACGTCATCCTACCTGAGAGTGCTTTTGAAAGTGATTGACAGGCCAGTTAAAGAACTGAGTAAGCTTGCTGTCAGGGAGCCCTAGCTGATTTGTCTGATTATAGGAACTCGCAGATAGGTAGCTGTCAGTCGAGCGGATTTGGCCGGTTAGACGTTTTTGCTTCATGCTGAATGAAACAGCGACTTTTCTTCTAGAGCTGACGTATAACTCCTGAATTTCTGTTGCAGGGTCACGTGATGGTCTCTCAGCGATGTCTGGAACACTGCCTCACTTCCTGCAGGAGCCCGATGATGCATACATTGTCAAAAGCAACCCCATCAAGCTGCGTTGTCGTGCGCGGCCAGCCCTCCAGATCTTCTTTAAATGCAACGGAGAGTGGGTCCATCAGAACCAACACACTTCCTTGGAGCACACTGAACTAGGAACGGGTAAATATGCATGTGCTGTCCTTCTGTTTAAAGTAGTAGTTCACCCAAAAATGAAAATTTGCTGAAATTTACTCACCCTCAGGCCATCCAAGATGTAGATGAGTTTGTTTGTTCAGAGGAACTATTGGTGAGCAAAAGATGCAATGCTAAATTTCTCCAAATCTGTTCTGATGAAGAAACAAACTACATCTTGGATGGTCTAAGGGTGAGTACATTTTGAATAAATTTTCATTTTTGGGTGAACTGTTCCCTTAATGCACCTTCTATCTGTTTCTGTCTGTCAAATACAAACATCCAGCAGTGTCTGATGGGAGAGTGGTGTCCAGAATGTCAAATTCTACAGCAGCAGACCTTCGGCTCAACTTCTCGCAGCTTTCATCTTTCAGTTCACTCTCCATCAAACATAGTGTGCTATCTGTAAGAGCCTGATTGTTGCATTTAGTGTTTGCTGGTGCAGATTCTGACAGCTGAGAGGACTGATCTAGTGATGCAACCTAGTGAAATAACACCCCCCCCCCCCCCCCCCCCCCCCCCCACCCCGGATCAGTACTTGACCCAGGCGTGAATTGCTGCTTTATATTCCAAAAGGTTTGAAAAGCAGCCTGACTCATTTCAGGCATGTTTTTACCTTTTGTACTTATTTCTTTCATCTTTATCTGTTATTGATAAAAGGGACAACTGTTAGCAGCTGAAAAATTGATGGATTTTGAATGCTACCTGTATTGAAAGCTTTAAAATAGACTGCTAGTGAGGACGGAATCCTCAAGCTGCTTATGCCAGACGATAGACCGGAAGTTATTCACTTCTGGTGGAGAGTTTAAAGTATCTGTGGATATTTCACACTTGATGTGAGGTGCTCCAGTCAATGTGCCTACATTAATTGAAAGGATAGTTATGAATGAGACCAGAAATATGCTACTGTTGAAAGGTTTGGGGTGAGAACTTTTACTTAATTATTTATTTTGAAAGACATTAATACTTTTATTATACTAGTATTTACTTTTATTTTATTTATTTATTAAGTACTGAAATGATCAATAATGACAATAAAGGCATTTATAATGTTACAAAAGATTTCCTTTTTATATAAATGCTGTTCTTTTGAACTTTCTATCGGTCAAAGAACCCCGAAAATATCAAGCAGCTGTTTTCATCTGTTTAAATAGTATTAGTAAGGATATTTTTTCCAGAAATGTGATACCGAAGACAGGAAGCTTTTCCAACACAGGAACAAATTACATTTTAAACACTAAAATAGAAAACTGTTATTTTAAATTATCAAATTTACAATATTAATGTTTATACTGTATTTTACCCAAACTTTAAATGGTAATGTATGTGGATAGTTATTCATTCATTCATACCAGCATAGTCAGTAAGCAGAGTAAATGCTTTTGATTTTTTGCCTCATGAGAAAAGCAAACAGAATCTGTTCTGAAACCAATTACTGATCTGTATGGGTGAAAGTGTGTTTGCAAACAACTCAAAGTTTGTTATTACTGCCATTAGGGCACATATTGTGTATCGTCATATTTGGAGAAGTTTGTTGCTACACTTGGGGATTTGGCCTCTTTTCTGTGTTGAAAAATTATTATTTGGATGAAAGCGTGGTGACAACAAGTTTATAAAATTCTCAAAAATCTTATTTGACTTTAATTTAAAATAAAATACTCTATGTGGGAACTTATAAATCACTTAATTTTTTTTCATAGAGCTTGCTGTTGTAATTATGCTACATTTTTGCTGAAACAGGTCTTATGGTGCACTTATATTAAGGACAGTCTCCCTGGAGCTACATGGGTTTAAGTGTCTTGCCACAGGCACAGTGGTGCTTATACAGGTACATCTAAAAAAATTAGAATATCATGAAAAAGGTCAATATTTTTTGTCACTCATTTCAGAAAGTGAAACCCATATATTATATAGATTCATTACACATAGAGTGAAATATTTCAAGCCTTTATTTCTTGAAATTTTGATGATTATGGCTTACAGATAATGAAAACCCAAAATTTAGTGTCCCAGAAAATTAGAATATTACATAAGATCAATAAAAAAGGACATTTTAAACAGAAATGTTAAGCTTCTGAAAAGTATGTTCATTTCTATGCACTCAATACTTGGTTGGGCCTCCTTCTGCATGAATTACTGCATCAATGCGGCGTGGCATGGAGGCAATCAGCCTGTGGCACTGCTCAGGTGTAATGGAAGACCAGGTTGCTTTGATAACGGCCTTCAGGTCATCTGCATTGTTGGGTCTGGTTTCTCTCATCTTCCTCTTGACAATACCCCATAGATTCTCTATGGGGATCAGGTCAGGCGAGTTTGCTGGCCAATCAAGCACAGTAACACCATGGTCATTGAACCAGCTTTTGGTACCTTTGGCAATGTGGGCAGGTGCCAAGTCCTGAAAATGAAAATGAAATCAGCATCTCCATAAAGCTTGTCAGCAGAAGGAAGCATGAAGTGCTCTAAAAGTTCCTGATAGATGGCTGCGTTGACTGTGGACTTCAGAAAACACAGTGGACCAACACCAGCAGATGACATGGGAGCCCAAATCATCAATGACTGTGGAAACTTCACACTGGACTTCAAGCAACATGGATTCTGTGCCTCTCCACTCTTCCTCCAGACTCTGGGACCTTGATTTCCAAATTAAATGCAAAATTTACTTTCATCTGAAAAGAGGACTTTGGACCACTGAGCAACAGTCCAGTTCTTTTTCCCCGCAGCCCAGGTAAGACGCTTCTGACATTGTCTCTGGTTCAGAAGTTTCCTGAAGACGTGTGGTGTGGTGTGGTGGTGTGGTGACTCTTGATGCTTGCGGTCATCCCTGTTGCTTGTGCACCTTTTCCTACCCAAATTCTTCCTTCCAGTCAACTTTGCATTTAATATGCTTTGATACAGCACTCTGTAAACAGCCACACCTTTCAGTAATGACCCTCTGTGACTTACCCTCTTTGTGGAGGCCGTCAATGTTCGTCTTCTGGATCATTGCCAAGTCAGCAGTCTTCTCCATTATTGTGGTTTCAAAGAACAAGAGATAACCGGAATTTATACTGTAGGGATGGTCATTAATTGAAACTCAAATATATTTTGAAATACTGATGTTTGACTTTCATGAGCTGTAAGCTCTAATCATCAAAATTAAAACAAAAAACTTTTGAAATGTTTTACTTTACATGTAATGAATCTAAAATATATAAAAGTTTCACTTTTTGAAATTAGTTAAAAGAATCTAATTCACGATATTCACATTTTTTTAGATGTACCTGTAGATTAGCTCAAACCTACAGCCTTTTGGTTATCATCCCAGATCTTTAACCACTAGGCCAAACCACCCCATTGTAAAGTAGAAGGAACCTACTGCTTACAAATCTAAGTAACATCAGCTCACACGCTGAAAGCCCCAAGGCTAATCTAGGATCATCTGCTAAAATAAACATCCACCTCAAAAGTGATGTTGCATGCGCCCAGCTTGCTATCTCAGCTTCCTCTTAGCACACTTACAGAGATCTTCTATCCGTGCCCGGCATTGACCATTGAGTCTCAGCAGGTTGTTGTTGGACTGGCTAATCATCTCTGTACATCTGTGAGGCTTCGTTGATTAAGACCGGGCTCCCTCGGTCCAGCACAGATACGCTCCGATCGCATCTCTCTGGCAGCAAAACCGATAAATCAAACTCAGAGAGTAGGAGCCGCGGTGTCCTTGGACTGCTTGCGTGCCTGCTTGGATTATTTGTCCTGCTGGGCTGAATGGAATCGCTCACGGATGGATGGCTAGTAAATCTGTCAGTACTTTTGAAATGGTGAACTTTTGTGAAGACCGGTAAAGACTCTAAAACCGCACTGCGGGACAGGACAAGGTTGATGCAGACAGACAGTGTCTTATAGACGTACATATACACATAAATAATCCAATTCTATCTGCCTGATGTTAATAAAAATGGCTTTAGCACGTGAATCAGTTGCACCAGCACTGGACCATGAAACAGTGTCGTTTACTGCACTGTAAATATCACCCGGGGTTTGTTTGTGTAATTTTATGCCTTTGTATTTGGCTCTGATTCCAGAACAAAGAATCGCAGGCATTAATAGAGACGTAAAAGGAAAGCTCCGGCTTTACCGCCTCATGTTTGATGAACGCCATCAGGAAGAGTGGCCAGCTTGCAGGTCTGTTTCAGAATTAGTCAGCTCTGTTACCTTCCTGTGGCCAAACACACAGTCACAGCAGAGCTGGCTAACAGGACTGGACACCACTGCGATTCTCTGGCATATGAACAGAATCACGCACGAGCAGGACAGTATAATCAACTCCCAGCAGCATTCACAGCTCTGTTTGCTACTAATCGCAACACTGTTGTGTTATTAACATGAGCTTTAAAATCTGATACTACAAGTGCATTTTAAATAAAGAGATGTCATAGGGATAGGTTTCCCAAAAATAAAAATTCTGTCATCATGCATGTTACTGTCCCTAACCTGTATGACCTGTCGCTTTCTTCTGCAGAACATAAAAAAATGTGGGTTGCATTAAATTTGAAACACTATAGTATAAAGGCCCATTTGGAAGATTGTTGAATGAAATAAGTATTTTTAGAACTGTATATTAGCTAAAAGCACAAGGATGACAATGAGTGTTTTCCTAGGGTGATGTCTAAAGAACATCTGCGGGTCAATGGGGGCTCAGGTGTGTGACCTTGCAGACACACCTCAGGCGTTGGTGGTTCACTGTGCGGTCAATGATTCATAATTCAGTCGTGATGAGAGTGTGAGTGTGTGCATCCAGTGCATTATCACACATTTGTGCACCTGTGCTTGAGAAAATGTGCTGGTTTGTTTAATAATTATGAGGACTGTGTTGGCTTTTGTGCTGGTGCTTCATGAAAAATTTTTTGATAGGGCTCTGTGAGCTGCAGCGCCTGTGAGGTGTCAGTTGCTCGTGTTGCCAGGGGTGATAATGATCCTGGTACAATTGATAGCAAATGACTGCAGGAATTGTTCACCCAAAAATTTAAATTCTGCCATTACTTACCAGTCGGCTGCTGTATTCCAAGTCTGTTAAAGTTGCATGACAGCTTTGTGTATAACAGACCAAAATTATGTCCTTATTCTCTGATAACTTCCCCTCAATTGAGTTGTCAGCACAAAAACAGCTATCGGTGGGCTGAAGTTGGTAACCGGATCAATGAACAAATGATTCCTTTGAATCATTTCTTTTTAAGGAACCAGTTGATTTGGATCACAAATCCGACTGAATGTCGACACCAATAGCCTTGTGGGCAGTGTGCCACCATATGTGACCCGTTCTGACGAAATGAGTCGGAAGTCGCACAGGCTAAATTTGAAAAAAAAAAAAAAAAAACCTGTTTATTCAGAGTAGTTGTCACGGTGCACAGAGCAGGGACGGACTAGGAACACGCAGACAAGGATGTAAACTCAAAATACAGTCTTTAATGATGACATCAAGGCAGGGCAAGACAAGGCAAGGATGACAGACAGAAACACCGGGGAGTAACGAGTTGACCAGATGAAACTCAAACTGAACAGACAGGACTATAAATACACAGGATAAGCACAGATAATTAGACAAACATGACTGGACAAGAATTAACTAATAATCACATATAACAAGGACAGGAAACAAACCAAATATGGAAACATGAGGCGGGAACATGACACACGACGGAGGACTGACAGTAGTGAAGTGAAGGGTAGTTTGAGTTGAATTTAAAAGTACCGACTCAAAAGAGTGATTCAATTCTTTATGAACCACTTGCTCCTTTTCACAAATAAGATTGAGTGATTCAGTCGGGTGAACTTTTAATAAAACTCATATAATAAAAAAAATATGCCACAGGAAGTGACTCACTGGCCAAAGCTTAGCCTGTTGTCATGGCTATGGATATGGGCTGGAAGAGAGCAGGAAGGCAGGACAGTGCAGAGCAACAGTCAGCCAGAGAAGTATAACCCCACTGCTCACTGATCAATACAGATCACACGGCTAAAGCCTCTGATCCTACTACCACAGAGAAAGTAAGATAGACAGACTGAGAGCAAAAATGAAAAGAGAGAGGAGGAGAGATTTATTAGGAGAGCGATAATGATAGAGATCTGCCAAAGGAGAGATTTAGGGAGTCGAATGGAGGGATGAGCGGAGAAGGATGGAGGGTAAGGGAGAAATGCAAAAAAATGGGTGACATTAAAGAGATTTAAGGGGTAGAGGATGACAGGATGCAAGAAGTTTACAAGAAGTCTAGGAGGAAAAGAGTTTAAGGAGTAATTCGCTCAAAAATGAAACTTTATGTTGCTTCACGTCCTGTATGACAGACTTTCTTCAGTGGAACACAAAAGAAGATGTTTTGAAGAATGTTCACACAGCATTTTTTGATTAATGGTTTTCAAGGTCATAAAAGCCTTTTCAGAGCTTAAAAGTATTCAAAAGAGCAGCATAAATCTGCTTTTGCGTTCAATTTAAAATAGAAAGCTGAATATGTTTTTATAGACATCAGGGTGAATAAATGATATCAGTTTTCAAATATTTTGGGAGAACAGTCTCTTTAAAATGTCACTGTATGGTGAATATCCAGTGGGCTGATGGGTAAACAGGAGATAGATAAGAGAAGACACTTGGAAGGCAACTACAGAAGGAGGGAAAAAGGGACACAGCAAGAGATGGAGGGTGAGATGGTCCTCACCTGCTGTTTGGCGACTGCAAGAGGGATCGATGTCCAGCATTCTGCATTAAGATCACAGCTAGCCCACTGCGCTATATCATCTACCGCCAACAGAGAAAGACCGACATAAGACAAGATGCATTGAGATCCAGGAAGGACAAAGAAGATGGAGAAAAACAGAGGAGAGGGAGTTTGAAAGAGATGAAGGGAAAAGAAAATGCATGCCCTTACGAATCCTCAAGGCTGAATGAGCTATACATGAATGTGTGAACAACAGCAAAATAAGATGTAGCTGGAATCCAGGATTATGAACAGTAACTGTTTAGACTTCTCACAGACTTGTTAACAAAAGGCTTTGATTCAGGATTAGCAGTTGCACTGTCAGTCAAGACACTACGGAATGTGCTTAGTCTGTCTAAAAGGGCTTTTTAGCACTTTTTTTAGTGTTACGTCTCTTCAGTGTCATGATTATAGTGAACAAAATGATCACAGTTCATAAATATTAACACAGTATCACTGTAATCATTTCACTAAGCCTTATATAGAAAACCAACAAACAACAAATAAAATTGGCAGCAATTTGTGTTTGCATAAACAATCGATAATATTAACATGAACAAAAAATGTTGGTTGGGTGACTCCCAACATAACATGTTCACATAGTTTTCGCATAGTTTTTGACCACATATGCGGTTGTCAGTTCACTTTTTAGTGCTTAATCCTGGTTGATACACACACAGTTAGGTAATGTGCGTAACAACTGCATTCTACATCTGAAATAACTCCTGAAAAATTTGTAGAAATTGTATACAGTGTGTACAAAACCAAACTAAACAGCTGGTCATTAATGACATATTTAAGCATGTATCAGAACTGTATTTTCAGTATGTGCAGTGCAAGAAATCACAGGGTATATTTTGAATCATTAGTCTTGCCAGATCTTGCTAGAAAAAAAGAAGAACCCCATAATAAAATATAGCAACCTACTTTATTAACTCCATAAACTGGATTGCTTCATGAGCTGAGCACAAACAACAAGCCCAAAGATGCTTACTAAGTGTCACTTAATAAGTGGACATGGTAACACTTCTAAATTTAAACAAAAAAGACCAAGTCCTCTCTATGAATGGAGAAATCCTGAAATCTCAAGAACTGCTTGCTGAACTCACAATTAATTTATATATTTCAAATTAGCAACAAAATCTAAAATGTACAATGCACACCCAATACGTTTTCTTCCATACACACACAAAACTATAATTTAGGGGATTCACTTCTGTATTTAAATGCGGTTGTCACTCCTGAAACTTTACAGAGTGTAAAGCATGTAAGAAATAAATAGATAAAACAGCTACAATTTTAAACAAATCATGGTAATCAAATATGGTTTTAAGGATAATTAAAATATAAAGCTGAACTAGCTGTTGTTGATTTGATCTTGATCACAAATGTGAAGTGAAGTGAAGTGAAGTGACATTCAGCCAAGTATGGTGACCCATACTCGGAATTCGTGCTCTGCATTTAACCCATCCTACGTGCACACACACAGCAGTGAACACACACACACCGTGAACACACACCCGGAGCAGTGGGCAGCCATTTTATGCTGCAGCGCCCGGGGAGCAGTTGGGGGTTCGGTGCCTTGCTCAAGGGCACCTCAGTCGTGGTATTGAGGGTGGAGAGAGCGCTGGACATTCACTCCCCCCACCTACAATCCCTGCCGGCCCGAGACTCGAACCCGCAACCTTTGGATTACGAGTCCAACTCTCTAACCATTAGGCCACGACTTCCCCAACTGAATACAGCTGTCATGCAGTTTGAAACACTTTCCCAGATGTAGCACTGATAAACATCATTCGTCCATGCTGTTATCTGTGATTTTTAATCCTTGAAGTGGCCCTATAACCTCACATACACACTGTGTTTCTACAGGATCAGAAGGCTCATAGGGATGGCACAGACCTCCGACTGCTTAAAGAGCTCAAAGCCAACAGTCAGACAATATTCACACACGCAAACACACAGCTGCAGCCCGATGGCTGCCAGCACTAGGAGAGGGATCAGATCTGTCGGTCTCTGCCAAGCACTGCTAGAGCGAGGACACTTTGGACGTGGCATAACTGGATGTGCAGATCCAGACACTGAGACATTGTTACTGTTGTGAGACACCGATTTGGTTCTCCAAATCTCTCCCAGAACTCTCCACTGCCACTCAGCCACAAGCCAGATCCCAGCACCGACACACACACACACACACACACACACACACACACACACACACACATATATACACACAAACACCCACACCAATCTCCAAATGCTGGAACAGGAAAAGAAAGGAAAAGAGGGATGAGGACCATGGGTGAACAAAGCTGCCACTGACTCTCTCGGAGACTAGGGGCCCTCCAACCCTGAATCTGGCATGAAAAGTACAGTAGGGATGAAGACGAGAGCCTGCTTGGAAAGCAGAGAAGGAATACATGAATGTGTTGGGACCAGGAATTAGAGGATGATGAAAAGAGGGGAAAAAATGAGGAAGTGGATTTTTTGTCTTTCTTGGATGGAAGTTTGGATTTTTTCAAGGTCAAACACAGTATAATAGTAGCGTAATTTTATAGTTCTATATAGTATAGTACATTATAGTATAGTGTGTGTGTGTGTGTGTGTGTGTGTGTATTATGAATATTTTATATTTTATTTATAATTTAATCATTTTTATTAATTTACTTTTGTTGATTTAGAAAAACTTTATTTTTTTATTTTGTAGTTTTGCCGTTTACATATGAATTAACAGTGTTTCTTTATCACCACTTAATTGGCAACAAATGTTTTTCAGCATTTTGGTATAATAATTATAACTTCTAATTTATACTAGTTTATAATAGTACTTTACTTATGTTATGAAACTATATAATTTATGTAATATTAACTTTCCCAAACTCTACATAACTTCCCCCAGTATTTTCATGAAAATATTATTTCAGAATGTATTATAACATATGCACAAATACATAATGCTTCAATATTAATTTTACTGCAAAAAAGAATATGTAATAATCTTGAATGTGTGTATGTATAGGTAATATATAATATGTAATAACAAAGTTGAGCTGAAAACAACCAGGTTAATAAAAATAATAAAAATCTCTTACTATCATAATTTCCAGAAAACATTGAAAGCACTGGAATGTTGACATTGCATAAGCCTGACTGCTTGTCAAACATAATGTTTTTAATATTGCATGAACTAATCAAATAAGACGTTCCCAGCGATGCATGTAATCACAAGATGCAGAATTCCATTTAGAACCAGCACAGGATGCGAAAGAGCTCCGTTCCTGATGGATGCTCAGACATTTCAGCAGTACGTAGTTGGCACAGGGCTTGGCGCAAGTTCAGGAATACAAGATGTCTGTGTGTTTACATGCACAATACGAAAAGAATAACCAAAACTCTCAGAAGAAGCCAAGTGTGCATCAAAGCCACTCCAGAGAGGAATACAACTGGGTTTTGGATGCGCTACAGATGTGTATCTGGGCTTCGTAGTTAATCCATGGACTCAAGGTATTTGGCAGCCATGGCAGGATGTCACATTTGGTTGGTTTGTGGGAGATTTTCTTCTCTAATGGATGCATCAGAAACAATGGGTTTACTATCACATATGCCATGGTCTATGTGCTTCCTGTAAGGCCACACACAACACTAGCATCAAATGCAGCGCTCTCCATATGCCACACATTCATAATCGTTAGTCATGCTTTACTGTTTTCTACTTTCCTTTGTCTGTACACACACACACTCTGTCTCTGTCCGGGGCCTGAGATTATGATTTATATGGTTTATTTAAAGTCAGCGGTGCCTCCAGTGAAACAGTTTTCTCGGTGGCAGCACTTTGTCCGAGCAGTCACACACTCAAGCTTCTGGTCGTTTAGTTCCAAACTTGGCTTGGGCGTCTCGATTCCTATGAGTATTTGTGGACGAGAGCTGGAAGGTTCCAGTTTCTTGGCTGTATCCCCGGGGGCGGAATTGGATGCGACAGAATCTGTGTCTGAGGTGGTGTGTACATATCTTCTTGCCTATAGCAATGAATTGAGAAATTGTACCAGCCATAAATATTTCTTACAGGCTATGATTCTGTATTTTATCTGTTTTATCTGATTTAATTTTATCTCTATATATCTGTCTCCTCAGATAAAAAAAAAAAAAGTCAGATTATTCTAGCAGTTTCCACCAGAAGTTCCTTGTAAAGTAATTAAATTTAATTGTCTCTTTTAATTTATTATTTTATTTACTCCAATTTGGCACTTTGTAAATTCAGGGCTGTAGTAACTACACCATCTGGTTAAATTTTTATTATAGAATATAAAATTTTGTACCAGTGCCTGAGTGTTTGTTGATATAGCTTGTATTTTATTATATTGAATATATTTTGATAATTTATTAGATAAAGAATACAGTAAAACAGTAATATTGTGATATATTATTCCAATTTAAAATACCTGTTTTCTATTGTAATATATTATAAAATGTATTTATTCTTGAAATTGCAAAGCTGAATTTTCAGCAGTTTCCATTACTCCAGTCTTCAGTGATCCTTCAGAAATCATTCTAATATTCTGATTTGGTGCTCAAGAAGTATATTATTATTATTATTATTATTATTATTATGAATATTCAAAATGTTCTGCCGCATTTTTTTCAGCAGTGTTTTAACTACACATAAATCTGTGTAGTAAAAAATACTAAAAGAAGTATTCACATGACATTTACAGCTTGAAGTGATTGGCTCAAAGCATCCTGGCAGCAGAACTGAGAGACCAATAGCAAAGATGGTTGAGCATTGCCAAGCAACTGCCATTGAGATAAATGAGAATGAACAGACATTGTTCTCCTTGTATTAAAGACCTCCTTGATCTCTACAGGTTATTTTGTCAAGTCACTTAGAGGTCTCATTTCCAGCATGTATAACCCTGAATGCAGCTAAACAAGTATTTTCAATTCATATTATCCGCAGGAGCCTTCATTGCAGGCCATATATTCAGCACCGTCACATTATCCTGTGAATATACAGTTCCCTTATCAAAAGCTACTCTCGATGCTGCGCTTAAAGCGCTATTGGGAATGCTCTTTGTTCAACTACTCATTATGGCAGATCAGGAGAGGAAATGTTTACCTCCTTGTCAGAGGCAGCTCTCTGACGAAGATCTCCATGCTTTCTGCTTTGAGTGTTTGGGGGAAGAGCACACGATCCTCTGGCTCGAGGGCGAGTGCGAGCACTGTGATCTCCTTTCGATCAAAGTGCTTCCAGCGCACCTCGCCTTCTTTAGAAGCTTGTGGGGATCACGTGTTGATCTGGCTGAGTCGCGTGAGACGGACTCACCCCTTTCTCTCGCGCTCTCGCCGGATCATGAAGCCCTCACGTCCGTTTCTCAAGCACGCTCCGGCGTTTCTTCTGAACGGGCCGAGGACAAAGGCCACGCTTTCCTCCTTGATGCCCCCATCTCACCTTCCGGCCTATTTGGCGATGCCGTTAACACCGTCGCCACTAGGTTCCGGGAGGCAAAACGCTATGAGGAGGCGTTTGTGAGGTTTCTTCCCCACCGTGCTCAAGAGTTGGGACCGGTCCCGGTCCCGGTCCCGACCAGGTCCGGTTCCTTTGAGGCATGAAGCACAAAAAGAGAGTGTAGGGAGCCGAGCACCCCCTCGTAGAGACTTGGGTGTGGCTTGCTGCGCTTCACAATCCACCTCAAAGAGACCGGACCTGAGGAGCATCATCTCCTCCAAGAAAAAGAACAGAGAATAAAGAGACCAACAGAGAATAAAGACTCCTTCCTGGCACCCTCAGGAGGCCGTTGTTCAATTTCCGTCGCCACTGGTGTTTCAGGGAGCAGCGGTCTCCAGCGAAATGTTACGTGTTCGGTTGCTTCCTGCCATGTTTCAGGACACCGCACATCTAACATCCCCCCATCAAAGGGAAGTGTCAAAACTAGGGCCCCTTTCAGAGAAGCTGGCAGCGTGGAAGCTACTGCCAAATGTGCCAAAAGCTACTTTCTACCCTCTCCGTGGGTAGAAAGGACTGTAGAGGCAGGCTACAGGATTCAATTTGCATATCGGCCTCCGCGTTTTAACGGCATGGTCTCCACTTCCGTGAAACCGGAACGAGTGTATTTGTTGACAAAGGAATTGCAAGCTCTGCTGGACAAAGGATCCATAGAACATGTTCCCCTGCCAGATAGAGAGTCAGGCTATTATTAGCCGTTATTTTCTGGTTCCCAAGAAAGATGGGGGGTTGCGTCCAATTTTAGATCTTCGCGGGTTGAACCGCTACCTCAGAACTTACAAGTTCAAAATGTTGACAATCAAGATGATTGTGTCCCAGCTCCAATCGGGGGATTGGTTCATGACAATCGATCTCAAGGACGCATATTTTCACGTAGAAATATTGCCACAACACAGGAAGTTCCTGAGGTTCGCTTTCGGGGCGAAGCTTACCAGTATCAGGTTCTTCCATTCGGCCTAGCTTTGTCACCCCACACGTACACGAAATGCATGGATGCAGCACTGGCTCCTCTGCGACTCCAGGGCATCCGCATTTTAAATTACATAGACGACTGGCTGATTCTGGCACAGTCACAAGAGCTTGCGCTTCGACATCGAGATGTCGTCCTAGCTCATTTCGAATCTCTGGGGTTGAGACTCTACACCAAGAAAAGCGTTCTCGCTCCTGCTCAGAGGACAACATATTTGGAGGTTGTATGGGATTTGATCACGACGCAGGCACAGCTGTCTCCTGCACGCGTCGAATCCATTCTAAACGCCCTAAAGAACATCAAGCTAGGCCAGAGAATTACTGTTCATTACCTTCAGAGGGTTCTAGGTCTCTAGTCTTGGATGGCAATCCAGCCCAAGGGATCTAGAGAGGGCATCTTCTCGAATGGCACATCAATTGCCTCGAAATGATGGCTCTATTTCGGGCCCTGAAATACTTCCTCCAGCAGTTGAGAAGCTACCATGTCCTACTGCGGGTGGACAACACGGCGGTAGTCTCTTACATAATCACCAGGGTGGACTGCGTTCGCGCCGCCTGAACAGACTAGCGCAGCAGGTTCTGCTTTGGGCACAGGACAAGTTCCTGTCCCTCGGGGCGATTTACATCCCCGGGCATATGAATGTGGGAGCAGACTTGCTGTCCAGACAAGCTGAGACACATGGGGAATGAAAACTCCACCCTGAAGTAGTCAGTCAAATCTGGGAGAGATTTTACGAAGTGGAGGTGGACCTCTTTGCTTCACAGGAGACAGCACAATGTCCCCTCTACTTCTCTCTGACTCCTCCAGCTCCCCTGGGTCTGGACGCTATGGCCTATACATGGCCCAGACGGGGTCTTTACGCATTTCCCCGATCACTCTGCTCCCGGGTGTCCTGGCCAGGGTTCGTCAACAGGGTTCTTGCCTCTTACTGATAGCACCCCGTTGGCCGACCAGAATATGGTTCTCAGATCTAATATCCCTCCTCGACGGCTCGCCGTGGGCGATTCCGGTCAGGAGAGATCTCCTATCTCAGGCACAGGGGACAGTATTTAATCCCCGGCCCGAGCTCTGGAACCTTCATGTCTGGCCCCTGAGGGGGACCAACTGAGAGATGCTGGGATTCTGCCCGACGTAGTAGAGACTATTCTAAGCGCTAGGACTCCCTCCACTAGAAGGAGGTATGCTTTCAAATGGCACATTTTCCAAGTGGTTTCAGTGCTGGAGTTCCTGCAAGAGCAATTGTCTTCAGGCACATGTCCTGGTACTCTCCTGAGTCTATGTGGCCGCCATTTCAGCTTGCCATGTTCTCATTGACGGAGTTTATGTGGAAAAGCACCCTCTAGTTGCCCGCTTCATTCGGGGAGCTAAGCGGTTGAGGCCGCCCACCAGAGCGACAGTCCCTTCGTGGGATTTAGCTATTGTGCTCGAGGGTCTGGTCATGACCCCTTTCGAACCACTAGAGTCAGTGCCTATTAGGTTTGTGCACACACTACACAACGTTGGGGGTCCAAACACTTCCAGTGCGGCGGCGTTGGTATTGTCGTTCCCAATAGCGCTTTAAGCGCAGCATCGAGAGTAGCTTTTGATAAGGGAGCGTCTTGGGTTACTTGACTGTGACCCTGTTCCCTGAAAAAGCGGGAACGAGATGCTGCACCTCTATGCCGCACTATAAGCGTGACTGGACATCCTTTCAGACAAAATTTTGACCTGAGGATGTTTCCGCATCACATCTATTTATAACCTCCAGGTGTTTGTAATCGAGTGACATCACCTAACCGAGGTTATATAAGCCAAAGTTTGGCGTCTTTGACACACGTGCTTCAACAACCGGTCGAACAAAGAACGTTCCCAATAGCGCTTTAAGCGCAGCATCTCATTCCCGCTTTTTCAGGGAACATGAGATGCTCTCCATCGCAACATTCAGCAGGGGAATTGTATTGGGCTGGTATCTAGAGCTGGTGTGCTTTATTGAGGGTGTCTGCCGCTGCTGTCTTTTCTCTTCCTTTTGGCACAGGAAGCTCAGTTTCTGTTCTGTCAGTTTTGTTCTGTTCCCCACAGGCCTGTTTGAAAGATAATCATTCAGATTTAAAGGATTATAGATGCTTAGAGTCCTGACCTGACTCAGTCTCCCTTTATTTAGCAATACCCTTTTCATTTCAAATCCTCTCCGTCTCCCTCTCTCCCTCTCTCCCTCTCTCCGCTCATATCTCACAGCCAAGCGTACTTCTCGGACTGAGCAATTTTGAATTGATTTTCCATTGCTTACCTTAATATCATTAAAGATGAGTCTCATTTTCTCTCAGCAGAGAAAATACACCCACAGAGACCCACATGGAGGCTCGCATTAATGCTGCCGTCTGCGACAGAGTTTCATAGTCGTAATTCTCCCTCCGCTAACCCTTAACATAATTGTCTCTAATTCACAGTACGGTTTCATTTAATACTGTTTTCACTTTTGCAACCATTACACTCACCGTTGCCCTGGCTCATATATTTTGGTTGCGTTTTGCAAAGCTTTCTGGGCATTGGCTGTGAGAAGAGCGTAATCCACCACCTCAAACGCCGCCTGCATTATTTAATGTTTGGTCTGCACGACAACAGTACTAAAATTAGGCTTATGACAGGAATAATACATTATAGAGCAGCCTAGGAAGAGAGCAGAATGGTTGGAGATGAGCCTGGGGAATGCTTTTAAAAACTCCCTCAGATTTTCTATAGGAAGATGTGCATTATTCTTTCATAATTCCCATAATCCTGCTTTCTGACTCATACCGTTTGCGCTGTTTAATCTGTTACTACCTGGTTGTGGTTCTTGCAAGAACCACAAGGGTTTGGTAAGTTCATTAAACTCAAACTAGGCCCAAATGGTCTTATGCAATATTGGAATTAGAAGCAAGCTGAACATTAGAGCATTACAATAGATGTTTGGAAAAAGCAGCACTGTTTATTTGGAGCACCAGCTCTCTGAGGTAATATTGCTTAACTGGCTTTTAATTTTAGTGTCTGCTATTTGTTTAACTCCATTTAAAGCTACTTTGAAACTTTCCATGCTGTAAGCTATTTGTAGCTTAGAGTTCAACTACATTTAAATGTATACTATTTGATGATTTATTTATTTGAATCAATCAGAGCAGTATGTACTGTATAAGGGACCAAAAACATTGGGAAACTCAATTAGAGTGATATTAAATATGCACAGAAAAATGTAGACTTAAAGGCAGGGTAAGGGATTTCTGGAAGGCAATGTTAATATTTGAAATCACCGAAACAAACACGCCCCTACCCCAAAAGGGTCTCGCCCCTATTGATAGATCCGCCCCACAAATATGTAGCTTTTGCAACTCAGGCAATGATTAGTTCTGTGAAACATAAGCCGCTTTTCCACCGAAATTACCTGGAACAATATGTCCCAGGAACTTTTTCCCCCAGACCTGTTGCTGTCTGCGTTTCCATCGCGGTCTAAAGTACCGAGAAGATTAGGCAAATAGTCTGGTGACGTAAAGTTAGGTCTGCACGTGTTTTTCAATACCAAGTATGCAAATTTCGGACTTGCATCCTCGGTAGTTCGACTCGAGTAGAGTCTAGTTAGACTCGGGAGTGTGAGCTCCCACGGACAGAACAATGCAAGTCCGGTAATTCTGCAAAGAGCAGCATACTTGATAACATCAGTCAGCTCACCTTGGCTGCTGCAATCTTCCTCACTGTATTTACAGACGAAATATATCAAACACCACTGCCTCTTTTTATTTTCATTTAAACATATTAATGGAACAATAGAATAACGACCAAAGATTACAAGTTAGATTTACCCAAAACAAATTATATCTTATGCTTAACCACTACAGAGACATCAGAGCCAGCACCAAATGTCAGAAGGACTAGCCGAGGTTATGCTCCTCTCTTTGGGATACATGAGCACTGGGCGCCGGGTGATTGCGTGGAGCTCACGTCTCCGAAATCGGCGAAGCACATTTTCAAATAGGCGCTGTGTTTATAAATAAACCGCAGATTTGAGTTTTAAACAACTACATTCTTGACTGAAATACACACGTCCAGTGTAGGCAGACTTTAGCTGTTGCGTCGCGGCGCGTCCGGTGTAGACAAGGTGTTACTCACCTATCGAGAAGAAACAAAGCAACCTCGGCATCCAATCGCAGGCCTTCTGCTCCTTGAGTTCTCTCCAGCGCTGGAAAGCTGATCCGATATTTACATGGGTTCTACTTCTTGCCTTATCGTTCCGCAGTCGTTTTCCTCTTTTTGTTTTTTATCCGCCATATCTCTCTGTCACTCAGATCGGCTGTTCACTGAACGCTCTCTACTCCACATCACGAGTAGACACACTCCTTACTGCTGATTGGCTACAAGTTTATTTTGGTACTCGGCCCGACTCAGTTTTCTAAAACGTTTTTGAAAAATTACATACCCTGCCTTTAATGCACAGATAAAGCTAGAAATGGGATGAAAATAGGGATGAACAACAGTTTAAATATTTTGCTTCAAAAATGCCTCACAGAGCCTTGAATCAGTGAATCATAAGACAGAGAGAATGCTTTTGATTAGTTAGTTCACTGTGCAAACAATGTGATATAAAAACATTTAAACAGGTTACACTGCTGCTTTTGGAAAAAATAGCTCATTACTGGAAAAGCTACATTGGTTTGGGAACAGCTGAGCTGCTTCAAAATACAATTACGTTTATAGCATCGCTATCTTTAGTTAGTACTGATTTACAAAGGCTGTAGCCATTATAAAATGTGGATCGTGTCTCTTTATTTTTGTTCTTAGCCCTTCCCTTTTTCCTTTCTGTGCAGGGCTGAAGATCCGTGAAGTGATGATAAATGTGTCCAGACAGCAGGTGGAGGACTTCCACGGACCGGAAGACTACTGGTGTCTGTGTGTGGCCTGGAGTCATCTGGGCACCTCCAAGAGTCGCAAAGCCACCGTCCGCATTGCATGTCAGTATAATCATAACCTATTTTTTCATAAATAACATTACACTTTTTAATTCTTAGTTTTTGTTTTTTATAATATTTATATGAAATGGCTAGTTTGTTTTTACAGCACCAAATGGAATTTCAAAAATACTGGAAAATACTTTAAAAATAGGTTTCCCAATCTCTTGTGCCTAAAGATAATTAGATAAAATTATGAGTCCTTTGCACAATCTGATTCTGATTTAGCCTAGATTTAAACTGCTGATTTTGTCTGGCCAGAGGAGAAAGACACTATTTCGACAAACTATTTCCCTGTCTAAATACTGTAAAGCTGATATAAAGCCACCCAGCTTTATATCAAGCCGATGTAAAGCTGCTTTGACACAATTTGCATTGTTAAAAGCGCTATACAAATAATATTGACTTGACTTGACTAAAACTAGGGGTGTCCCTGACTAAGGATTTGCATAGTCGATTCGGAATTTTGGAATCTTGCTGATAGTCGACTGATAGTTGTATCATATGTTTGAGGGCGGGGTACAAAATACATTACCAAGAGTCAAGTCAGACATTCGACATTAATGTTCAGAATCAGAATCAGAATCAGAATGAATCAGAATCAGAATGAGCTTTATTGCCAGGTATGTTTGCACATACGAGGAATTTGTTTTAGTGACAGTAGCTCCACAGTCCGACAGAATGACAGCAACAGGACAGGACACAGATAAAAAAATAAAAAATAAAATAAAATAAATAATGGACAAATATACAAAAATGGACAATGTGCCAAATAGCACAAACACAATATACAAAATAGACAATGTACAGGTATGTTAGGTGCAAATTTGAAATGTAATAAGTATGTGTGTAAAATAAAATAAAAAGTAGGATAGTGTTGTGTGTTTCATGTTTATTGTTAAGAGTTCAAGTGTTCATGAGATGGATTGCCTGAGGGAAGAAACTCTTTCTGTGTCTGGTCATTCTGGTGCTCAGAGTAGCGTCGCCCAGATGGCAACAGTTCAAAGAGGGAGTGTGCTGGATGTGAGGGGTCCAGAGTGATTTTACCAGCCCTTTTGCTCACTCTGGATAAGTACAGTTCTTGGAGAGTGGGAAGGGTTGTACCAGTGATTCGCTCAGCAGTACGGACTACACTCTGTAGTCTTCTGAGGTCAGATTTGGTAGCTGAGCTGAACCAGACAGTTATTGAAGTGCAGAGGATGGATTCAATGATGGCACAGTAGAACTGTTTCAGCAAGTCCTGTGGTAGGTTGAACTTCCTCAGCTCGCGAAGGAAGTACAACCTCTGCTGGGCCTTTTTCACAATGGAGTCAATGTGATTGTCCCACTTCAGGTCCTGACAAATTGTGGTGCCCAGTAACCTGAATGACTCCACTGCAGTCACAGTGCTGTTCATGATGGTGAGTGGGGGAGAGCAGGGAGGTTTCTCCTGAAGTCCACAATCATCTCCACAGTTTTGAGCGTGTTGAGCTCCAGGTTGTTAAGACTGCACCAGACAGCCAGCTCCTTAACCTCCTGTCTGTAAGCAGACTCGTCACTGTCCTGAATGAGTCCAATCAATGTGGTGTTGTCTGCAAACTTCAGGAGCTTGACAGAGGGGTCTTTAGATGTGCAGTCATTGGTGTAGAAGGAGAAGAGCAGTGGGGAGAGAACGCAGCCCTGAGGAGCTCCAGTGCTGATGGCGCGGGTGCTGGATGAGAATTTTCCCAGCCTCATTAGCTGCTGCCTGTCTGTCAGGAAGCTGTTGATCCACTGACAGACGGAGGTGGGCACGGAAAACTGAGTTAGTTTGGGCAGGAGGAGGTCTGGAATGATAGTGTTAAAGGCCGAGCTGAAGTCCACAAACAGGATCCTCACATAAGTCCCTGGTCTGTCTAGGTGTTGCAGTGTGTAATGCAGTCCCATGTTAACTGCATCATCCACAGACCTGTTTGCTCTGTAGGCAAACTGCAGGGGGTCCAGTAAGGGTCCAGTGATGTCCTTCAGATAAGCCAAAACCAGTTTTTCAAATGACTTCATGACCACAAATGTTAGAGCCACAGGTCTGTAGTCATTAAGTCCTGTAATCTTGGGTTCCTTTGCGATGGGGATTATGGTGGAGCATTTGAAGCATGAGGGGACTTTACACACACTCCAGTGATCTGTTGAAGATCTGTGTGAAGATGGGGGCCAGCTGGCCTTCCTTCTCTTGTTCTTTTTGAAGACCTGGCGCACGTCATCTTCTGTTATCGGCAGTTCAGGTGTGGGGGAGAGGGGGGTTGCAGGAGGTGCGAATGGTGTTTTTTCAAACCTACAATAGAACTCATTAAGATCGTCTGCCAGTTGTTGATTCTCCACAGTGCTGGGGGATGGTGTCAAAGATGCTTACAGGAATGGGGACAGATGTTCTGCATTTCTGTTTTGAGCTGTGCATGCTGAAGATGACCAGTAGAATGAAGCACATATGATAGAAGGTTTTTAATCAATGGGATTTAACTCATTTATCTAATATAGAATACGCTTCGTTATTTACACAACATAACGATAATATTTCGACTTCTAGGCTATTTGCACAAAATGCCCCGAATGCATATGAACGTGTCTGCACTGCTCTGAATGAACTTCTTCTGTGGACACGTTCTTCATGCAACAACGGAAACTAAACTAAAAAAATTCACAGTGTTTTATTAGTGTTCTCATTATAATGTTATGTATATGACAGTCCCAGTCATAGTTATTAATATTATGCATTGTTGGTTGTACTGCTCGCGCATTTTATCACTGCAGAGCAACCAAATGCATCTTATACGAGATAAATAATATATACGCGATATATAAACCAGAGGACATGTTTTGAAATCAAAAAAGAGAATTTGACTGTTGAAGCCAATTTATGCTAATGCTTGTAGTGAGATGCTAAAATTGTTTTTGTTAACATTAATGTATGTATCAGTTCAGTCCTTACTTTTAGTTGCACTGGGAGGAAGAATATGTTCTTATTCAATACATCAAATTGAAATCATCATTCAAATTGTTTGAACAAAAATATCTACTTGATTTAGCTAGTAACGTTGCTGCTACATGCTACCAGTGTCCTTTGTGTTTCCATGTAGACTTAAGGAAGAACTTTGAACAGGAGCCGCAGGGGATGGAGGTGCCGATGAATGGCATGATTGTTCTCCACTGCCGCCCACCCGAGGGAGTGCCTGCAGCTGAGGTGAGTGCTTCACAGCGTCCTCTACCTGTCTCAATGTGTGAGTGTTTAATCGATTGAACAGAATTTAAAAAGACAAATCAATCAGTCAGTGTTGACATTCAGTACACTGTTTGTGTCTTGCCTTATAGGCATTTGATGAGCATGCTTTCCCCGCGAATTAGGGATAAGTGGGGTTGTATTTACGAGGAAGTACTGGTATGTGCATTATCATTACCGTGGTCAGGGTTCTGGAACGGTGATATATTCAAAAGTGCATTTGCATGCTCAGTGCAGGATCTGCAGAGCATTTACATGTGTCTGTTGATTTTTTTCCAGGGTTTCTTTTTAGCAAGCACCTTCTCATTACATTAACTTAGGAGATGTTTTTGTGTCTCTCTTAAGAACTTTCTCATTTCCTTCTGTATTTTTTTCCTTATATATGTCCTGAATAATATGTGTTTTCCGAAACAAGAACTGCCCCATGCTGCTCTGTTCCAGCAAGAGATAAAAGATTTAACTCAAATGGACAGTTTGTGTTACTGTAGGCCCCTCGTCTTTCATTTGCTGGGTCACTCGTGAGGCCTTTTCTTTTATATGCATGAATGCCAGTTTGGAGATGAACACAGACTTTGAATAATGCAAAGCAAATCCCATCCTAAACCTCTGAACTGCTGTCCACTGTCCTAAGAAAACTCATTCTCCTGGGAATAGGGTTGCAGTGTGAAGCAGCAGTTGGGCTATTTATCCATCCATCCATCAGTCTGTTTTTATTTTAAATTTGGAATCTCCATTCTAGTTTGCAGCAAGAAGTGATAGTGAATTCTGTGAGCGTCAAAGAAATGTTCTTAGAAACCGCTCTCAGGTTCATCTCAGTGACTCCAAGTGTATAATATCGAACCTCCTACAGAGTTTTGTGACAGGCTTAGGAGGATATCCATGTGCTTAGTGGAAATCAAACTGGCAATTGCTGCTCATAAACCCAGTGTCATATTATTATCATCCCCCACATTCTAGTGAGATGATAAGTGATACCGCTGCGTCTGCCTCTCTGAGGCTGCTGACAGATTCCTTGTTTTTTTGTTTTTGTTTTTTATGTCAATCCGTGTTCTTTGTAGTAGTTTCAGAACAAGCAATACTTAAACTAGGCTACCACAATTCAACATCAGCTTTAAAAAAAAAAAAAACATCAACTCTTGCCATCTGTCATGTTGGAAATGGATCCAAAATGGCTGTATGGTGAGCTGCCGTCTGTGATCTGGAGGGAAGCAGCCTGCACCATCACTACAGCTAATCAATAGTTACCAGAGCCAACATGGCGCTGCTGCTGAAAAGGATAGTCAGGCTTAGGCGATGTTTGAGACCGAACCAAGATCCGGGTCCAGAGGTCTCTGTGCCAGAAGGGTTTGTCGCTGGAGATTACAGGTTGGCAGCTGAACGCTCCCTCTGTAATCATTGCTGCTCAAAGTCTAAAGGTCAAGCCGAAGAACTCTGCCACCGGTAACATATGAGCCAAGATGGCTCCCCCGTTGGCTGGCTGATACCATCTTTGGACAGGACACAAGTCTGGCTGAGACTGAAAATTGATCAAAGGCTCGGGGAGCATTGGCAAGTCACGGCTGACATGCCTCCTCTGCGCTTCACGCGGGTTAATTATTTTGCTCTCGATTCTGGCAGTGAAACGTGAAAACTTGATTAAATCGCTTGTATTTTATTTTTTATTTTTTATTTTTTCTAAAGACATTTGCGAAAGGTCACAGGCTTGTAACAATTTTGTCATTGTTTATTCTGGCATCCATGTCATCCTTTGTTTGTTCCCCGCATGAATGGAAACCTGTTTAGAAAATATCATTTCCCTGGAGCTATAAGATCATCCCTGTTGAATAATGAACGTAACATAATTAAAACAATTACACCAACAAGGAAATGAAAGTACGATATTAACTGTCAAAGTAAAGTTCATACAGATTACTCACAGCTAAAATGGGAGAAAAAAAAGCTCTCAATAACTTTGAGAGACCAGACCGATCATTAAGCTCATATTAACTTCACAATCCTCATCCAGCGACGCAATTAATCATTCAATCTGATGAAGCAAATTCATTTAAAGTGTTTAAAATGTAATTATTCAGCAATAAACATGGCACAGCCTGCACTGTCAAGAGTAGGATGAGAAGGAAGGACACGTTCGGCCCATTCTACCCTCACATCCGAAATAGCGCAGTTGGATTTGGAAAGTTCATTTCTTTAATGGGATTCAGTGAAAGTCACCGTAGCGCTCGTAAGGGGCCATGGACTTGATTGAAGCAAAGTGATGCAAAGGGACATTAATGAAACTGGAACTTAATTGAGTAGGATGGAACAAACCCAGACTAGACCTTCTTTTGTAATTGTCTTCTTGTCACTTTCACTTTCCGTCTAAATGAATGTAAATTTAAAGGGTGATTTTTGCCCAGAATGACGATGTTATGAGGTGTTGTACCCCTTTCAGGGCTAATTGGATTGACCTGTTAGGGACGTGCCAGATTCAGTGTTGTTGTTTGCCTGTTTTTTGGATGTAGCCACCCGGGAAGTTTGTCTGTGTTGTTGGCCTCTGGAACGTCTCAACATAACAACATGATTAACTGCAGTATATACAGTGGCATGCAAAAGTTTGGGAACCCCTTGCAGAATCTGTGAAAATGTGAATAATTTTAACAAAATAAGAGAGATCATACAAAATGCATGTTATTTTTTATTTAGTACTGTCCTGAGTAAGATATTTTACATAAAAGATGTTTACATATAGTCCACAAGATAAACAAACTATAAAAGATGAAATTATTAAAATAACCCCCTTCAAAAGTTTGGGAACCCTTGGTTCTTACTACTGTGTGTGGTTACCTGGATGATCTATGACTGTGTTTTTGTTTTGTGATGGTTGTGTTTGAGTCACTTGTTTGTTCTGAACAGTTAAACTGAGCACTGTTCTTCAGAAAAATCCTCCATGTCCTGCAGATTCCTCAGTTTTCCAGCATCTTTTGCATATTTGAACCCTTTCCAGCAGTAACTGTATGATTTTGAGATCCACCTTTTCACACTGAGGATGATTGAGGGACTCAAACACAACAATTAAAAAAGGTTCTTTTGAACAGAATGAAGAATTTTTCTTATTTTGTAGAAATATTTTTTTTTTCCATTTAGTTCTGCCCTTCGGAAGCAACAGAAGCTACTTGCATGTTTCCTGGAAGACAAATAAAGTACAATTTACCTTGATCTTCAAATTCAAAAAGTTTTCACCCCCGGCTCTTAATGCATCGTGTTTCCTTGTACAGTACTAAATAAAAAATAGCATGCATTCTGTATGATCTCTCTTATTTTGTTAAAATTATTCACAATTTCACAGATTCTGCAAGGGGTTCCCAAACTTTTGCATGCCACTGTAACTCCTTAATGGCGGCAGTGGTGGGTTTTTTTCACACTTTTTAAAAAAAATTGTCTTAGTCAAAGTTTTTTCTTGACAAAAATGTAGTCAAAATCAACATATTTATACATTTTAGTCAGATAATTTCAACCCAAAAAAAAAAAAAACACATTTTAGATGTTGTCTAAAATGTAATCATTTAAACAAGTATTTAACATGTAAATGATTGTAGCATATGAGTTTTAACTTTACTGATGTATTCGCATCGTTTTCTTTAAGTAGAAGAAGCTACTGTGTTATTAGTTTAGATACTTTTTTAAAGACTGATATCTTAAAGTAATCTGACTAGGATGTTTTTTTGTTGTTGTTGTTGTTTGTTTGTTTTTTAAGGATAAGTATTGCCATGTAAATATTTCACCATACCTTCATCATTTATTTTGAAAAAACTCTTTATTTTGAAAAAAACAGAAAAAATAAAAAATAAATAAATCTTCTCTGCAACACAAAAGAAGATAATTATTTTAAAGAATGCTTCAACTGTTTTTGACCACATAATAAAAGGTAATGGGGTCCAAAACAACACTGGATCTTTTTGACATTCATTGCAAAATAAGATATTTTTTTATTTTTTATTTTGTGTTTCATAGAAAATAAAACCATAGTCATACAAAGTCATACAATTTTAACATCACCAGGGTGAGTAAATGATGGTAAAATTTTCATTTTATCTCTTCAAAACATTTAAATCTATAATAATAATATAAATTAGTACATGTTTAGAAAAGAGAAATAATCATAAACCATTTGAATATTTATTGTTGGATTTTTTTTTTTTTGCAAAATGATTTGTTTCCAAGGAGACAACCATCTAGATGAGAAATATGGAATGTGTGATGTAAATAAACACAAGGTAAATATCATATATGCATCATGCGTCATTTACAGTGTATCTCAATTAGGCAAACAGTGTAAAATAAATTTATTTATTTTATTTAACTTTATTTAATTTAATTATTTTATTTTATGTAGGATAGTTTAAATAGCTAAATTTATCCCTAGCAAGACAATGGAGATGGCCAATTTCTTTCAAAATATATATATATACAGTGGGGGAAAAAAAATATTTGATCCCCTGCTGATTTTGGTATGTTTATTTGAACAGTTATATTGAACACAATAACAACAAAAAAAATTATTTAAAAAGTTATAAATTGATTTGCATTTTAATGAGTCAAATAAGTATTTGATCCCCTATCAATCAGCAAGATTTCTGGCTCACAGGTGTCTTTTATACAGGTAAGGAGCTGAGATTAGGAGCACTCTTTTAAACCTGTATAAAAGACAACCTGTTCACAGAAGCAATCAATCAATCAGATTCCAAACTTTCCACCATGGCCAAGACCAAAGAGCTGTCCAGGGATGAATAATCTTAGAAACACACATCATGAGAACGGTGAGGAATCAGCCCAGAACTACACGGGATGATCTTGTCAATGATCTCAAGGCAGCTGGGACTATAGTTACCAAGAAAACAATTGGTAACACACTATGCCGTGAAGGACTGAAATCCTGCAGCGCCTGCAAGGCCCCCCTGCTCACGAAAGCACAAGTACAGGCCCGTCTGAAGTTTGCCAATGATTCCGAGGAGAAATGGGGTCAGAGCTCTTTGGCATCAGCTCAACTCGCCGTGTTTCAAGATTCAAGATTTTGTATTTGTCACATACACAAATAAAAAATCTTGAATCTTGAAACAAGACAAGTTGAGCTGATTTGTTTGGAGGAGGAGGAATGCTGATATGACCCCAAGAACACCATCCCCACCGTCAAACATGGAAGAGGAAACATTATGATTTGGGGGTGTTTTTGTGATAAGGGGACAGGACAACTGCACCGCATCAAAGGGACGATAGACAGGGCCATGTACCGTTAGGGCCAGGGCATTGAAAATGTGTCATGGATGGGTCTTCCAGCATGACAATGACCGAAAACAAACAGCCAAGGCAACAAAGCAGTGGCTCAAGAAGAAGCACATTAAGGTCATGGAGTGGCCTAGCCAGTCTCCAGACCTTAATCCCATAGAAAATCTGTGGAGGGAGCTGAAGGTTCGAGTTGCCAAACGTCAGCCTCGAAACCTTAATGACTTGGAGAGGATCTGCAAAGAGGAGTGGGAAAAAATCCCTCCTGAGATGTGTGCAAACCTGGTGGCCAACTACAAGAAACGTCTGACCACTGTGATTGCCAACAAGGGTTTTGCCACCAAGTACTAAGTCATGTTTTGCGAAGGGGTCAAATACTTATTTGACTCATTAAAATGCAAATCAATTTATAACTTTTTTGAAATGCATTTTTCTGGATTTGTTGTTGTTGTTGTTATTCTGTCTCTCACTGTTCAAATAAACCTACCATTAAAATTATAGACTGATCTGTAGAAAATGAGCTCAAAGTGAGATGAACATAATTAATCATAACGGGTTGTTATCAATTATATATTCATCTTCAGGAATTAACTGTAGCATTAATAGTACAATAAATTATTTGTTCGTCCGCAGTATGGACAGTTTCAATCGTCTATTGACTCTAAGGAAAATTATTTCTATGGCCATGGAAAATTAATTTCCTCACTAATACATCATAGAACATGCAACAAAACCGGAACGTTGAAGTGACCTCATTCTGTGAGCTGCAGACACAGACAACCAAGTGTGAATACATATGGATGTTTATTAAACTACACTACAGGGGAACATGTAACATTGAACTAAACACAAACATACACACATTAAACATAGATGCCAACGGAAGGAAGGTATGGGGAGAGAGAGAGAGAGAGTGCTCGCGTGCGAGAGAGAGAGAGCGTAATGGAAGGATTTACACATCAGCTAAACACTAGCTGTTAGAACCATCAAAGAAATACATCACCTTAATCAAAAGGGGTTGAAGCCTAGAAGTGCATCTAGATAGTTAATCAAGCGGTTACTTGCACTAGTTTGTTGGTGCTGAGTAAAGTGTCCTGCTGAATGTATAATGCGTAGATTCCTGATGAATTCCTTTAGGAGTGAAAGCTTCGTCATCCCAGCCATGGGTTTATTGGCCCGAAGTGAATCGACAAAGTTACTGGACTTGAAGCTTGAAACTGGCAGAAGCTCGGACTCCTCCCGAAAGGGGAGCCGCGAGATTTCCAAGGTGATATGTGTGTCTCCAAGGCACCGAAAGTAAAGAGAAGACCTCGTCTTTTGGGTGTGGGAGAAGTTTTATCTGGTTTCCGTGTAACACCCATTTTGGTCATTTTTGACCAATAACAAGGCACATAGTTTCAGCGGGAAAATGTTTCTTTGTCTCACTTGACACCTCATTTGCATGTTTTATGACTGTTCTGCTCAATCGGTGTAATTCGTCCCACAGTACAGTAAAAATCGTATGATGTATTTCACGTTCACATAGTATACATCATTGTTTGAGAAATAAAGAGCAGACCATTTTGACATCAAGAAAGAGACATCTAACATATATTAAACCGGAGATACATTCATACTCCTGAATATGAGTGTTTAAAGCTTACTAATACAAATAACGAGTGGAAACATACAAACAACACATGCCTATACCAGATACCTTTGTAACTGATTAATTATGGTCTAAATAAAGGAAATGTCTCTATGCGTGTGTGTTATGTGTGTTGTACTCGTGGAGGTAGTCCACTGATCACCCAGGCCGCTGGTGTCTGGTATCGAGGGTCATTTAGTTCTCTGGAATGTGTTTGAAGTCCCATGGAGAGAACAGATCTGTCTGTCTAACGTCTTTTTGACAGTGGGGGCAACCATTGGCAATTTAGCACCCATATAAAGGTCGAATGTGGGGCCAGGTCTGTGAATTATATGCAAATGTCAAAAGGCTAAAAGGGGTCTCTTAAGACATAAAGTCCCAATGACCATCAAGGATCATAAGCAGATGTTACAGATAATTTCTTTGTCAGTGGGCAAACACACAAAATCAGCAGGGGATCAAATACTTTTCCCCCCACTGTATGTATATATATATATATATATATGTATATATATTATATTTATATTCAAATACTGTATATGAACTGTGTTTTCCATCACTGGTTTTTCCACCACAGAATGTTATTAAACACAGTATATAATTTAAGATGTGCTGGAATTGACACTGTAAGAATATTCATGACTTTCAAAACGAAATGACAGTATTTTCCTGTAATGCATGCTTATAGACATTCTCAGACTAATTAAACTAAAAAGAACTTGAGTTTATTTTCTGAACGTACACAAGGTTAAAAGTGGCAATAAATAAAGAAGCTCCCATACAGTAAATTGGATGTACTGTATATGAGTGAGCTAATTAAAACTTTAGTGTTCACTGATTAGTTGACCAGTGCTCAAGCAGAATATTTTACAGTTTATTTTTTATTATTATTTTTCTATGAAGTTCTCAAACTATTAACCTCCATCTTTAGAATGTGATCTAAGATTATATCTTTAAGATCCGCAGGCAGTCCCGATGCCCTATGGGCTCACAAAGCTGTCGAGTCCTTGCAAACTCCCGCAGGCCTGTATAACCAATATAATGCGGGTCTGTGCCTTCAAAGGATGTTTGGAAAGAGGTTCAATTAGCGTGACATCAGAGGTTATCTGTATTGTCCTTTGAGGGTCTTAGTTGGTGGTAGAGCCCTGCATTTTGGCCCGGGCCCGACGGGCCCCGACTTTTTTATGCCCCTAGGGCCAGGCTTCGGGCCAATTTTCACATCAGAATTCAGACGCGGGCCGGGCCTGTTTTAGGTCTCTTCTTATTTTTATATTTTAGACATCCATGATGAAAACAAATTGCCGCGCTGGTGGAAACAACAGGAGACCGTGCTGCCGCGACTGAGAGCGGCTCGATGGTGTTTAGTGTTTTGCAGCAGCAGCGTGCGCAAGTGACTTCAGCACAACTGAATAGTTCTGCGTTCAAATGCATGCAAAAAAGACGGGCAAGGGTCGGACTCGGGTCAGTAATTCTGATAATCTGTCGGACACGGGCCGGGCTAGGGCCTGAGCGTCTCGGGCCAGGGCCTGGCTAGGGCCTAAATTTGAAGCCCGTGCAGGGCTCTAGTTGGTGGGTGTGGCGTTGTGGACGTCCGCGTTCATGGGCCTTTAATTGGAACAAATGTGCTAAATTAATTTCCTCTGTTCCCTGGCCGGAGGCTTATCACACCCATTTGAATCTGTCCCTCAATGTTCATCTCATCTCTCCATCTCCCTCCAACCTAACGCTTCCGCCCCAGAGGCCCACAGCAGACCCAGAAACAGCCAGCAATTTGAATACAAAACACACACACTCGTACAGAATGAGAGGGAATTTCTCCCCAACAGACTCTTAGAAGGGAGATGGAGGCATTGATAGAGGAAAAGCTTTAGATTAGGTCTCAGATAGGGAAATAATTAAAATGAAAATGAAAGAGTTTAGATAACAAGTAATACGGATCCTCGTGAGAGGGTTTTTAGAGGTAAACTTTTTTTGGTGCATTTGATCTGGTAACACAGGGTTAAATGAACATGAGTCTGTTATGTAGTTTAAAAAGATATGTAAATTAATATTAATACTCAGTAAACCAATAAATAATAGTAGTAGGTTTATTCATTTAAGGGTTAAGATTTTTATTTTATTTTTTGCTGATATTTATCCTCTTGTACACAGATGATCTCCTCCTGATATCTTATAATAGTCTTAATAATTACCTGCTCAGTCTAATCTTTCCATTCACTAACTCAACACTTGTCAGTCTAGTAAACAAAAGGAGCAAATCATGCAGTGCCATCTACAGACTATGAACAATAAAACACATTTATAATTTAATGAAACGCCCCCATCCAGTTTCTAACTTCATTTTATATACAGCATGGTCTTGATGTCTTGTTTGGAGGTTCCTCAAAAGCTTGATATTTTAGCTAGATTTGAAAGTCTCCCTTTTTACCTGTTGCGTTATTCACAAACAGATTTTTTTCTCCATATTGCAGACACAATTATAATGGAAACCAACATGTGTGTGTGTGTGTATACAGTATGTATGTATATATATATATATATATATATATATATATATACATTGTTACGTTATGATGTTTGTGATGTTTATGATGTTTGTTTCTTAATGTGTTTTTCCTAATATTTGTATCCTGTTGGATGTTTTCTTTTTGAGTTTCAGATCGCCGCTGATTTGTTAAGTGTTGCCGCTTATCAGCGGTAATTGGATGATCAGATGGCGGTTCCCTTTAAAACATCTCTTCCGTTCTTCAGAAGTGAGATGGTGTGATTTTGGGCCGGTCACACTGCTCCGGGCTTCCTGCTAGCCGCCAGACCAAAATGTGTTTCTAGTGTTTGAGTGGTTTCTTCTTTTTTTTCCTTTGGTTTAGTTTGGAATGTGGTAGAAATGTAGAAGAGACCTGCCTTTTTGTTTAAACCTCCAATTTCATGATGTTTATGTTAAGAGTAGTTAGGTTAGATTGATTGTATTTATTTATTTTTCTTTTCTTTGTGGTAGGTTATTTATATTGCTGTTTTATTTTATTAGATTGATTTTGTTTGTTATTTTGGCTTTGGGTCTCACTGACGAAAAATACCACTTCATTAATTTCCTTTATATTTCTTATCAGAGAATGGTATTGCTTTAATGTTATTCTTGGTTGGACTGTGGGTCCCTTAAGGAGGTCCACTTATTATTGGTGGTTTTCCCCCTTTGTAATTTATAATAAATTTATCTTATAATGTATTGTGTATTGTTTGGGTCCTTTTTGGTCTGACGGCCTGCCGCAAGTCTTTTGTTCCTTTTTCTTTTTTTTTATTGCATCTTACCCCTAGTGGACGTAATACACACACACACACATACCTCTGATGTTTTTCAACTAGAGCGAATAAGCATAATGAAGTCAAAGAAGCAACATGACTGGATTAGCTTTTGCGGTCCAGCCGTACACACAGAAGAGAAGGAAAGGAAAGAGAGGGAGAGGGAGAGAGAGAGACAAAAAGAGAGGACAGATGCAGTCACTGCCGTACTGGGAGCTCTGGACTGGAACGGAGAAAAGAGTGAAATTAAAAGCATATGATGAAAGAGTTCTCTCCGGCCATCACAAAGATGAGAAAGAAAGAGAGAAATCTCTCACACATGACAATCTGATGGCTGATATATTGATTTTCCTCCCTTCATTATTCTTTAAGGCCTTAGAGAGGGAGTTGAGCAATTTTGCTCGCCCCACGTGCGTGTTTGCTGCCGTGGTGTTTGAGCAAAGAGGGAGAGAACTTTACACATAAACAGAGATTCCTAAGGGGCGTGCTGTGTTTTTAATCTGCAAACGCCCAGTGACATAAATCAACCCACATCCCTGTGCCCTGACGACTGCCACCCCTCTGGACTGACTTAGAACTAGCGGCTGTTGGCAAACGATTGCAATTTGCAGAATCAGCCATGTGAGGAGGGAGCGTCATCACGCCATTGCTACATTTGTAAATCCTAATGAATCAGACCGTCAAACATCAGAGCTGAATAAATAACACTCGGCTGGACTTGACCTTGCAGTCGCCTCAAACTGGCATGAAGTCTTTGGATGAGCTGTGACCTGTGACCTGATCAAGGTGACGGGTTTGAACGTGACCTAAAAAAAAAGCAAGCATCTGCTGCGGCACATGCTTTTTAATGTGCTGTCAGTCTGTCATAGGTCACACAGAGGTCATTGTGAAATTCTTGCTGTTGCATTGATATGGCTTGTGTCTTATTTGACAGTGTATCTTGGATTTAATTGGCTGATCTGATGTGGGGGCGATGTTTGCTTCAGATAGGCTGTCAGGAATGGTCTCATGCTGGTTGTGAAGTTCGAGAAAAGGTTGGCTAAAAACATTAACTCAAACTCTATAGCCTCCTCATGAAAACTGTAGATTGGTTCCAAGAAAGGGGGCTGCTTTTTGCTTGTGGCCTCGCAGTTGCATTGCTTCTCTGCTGGTTGGATTGACAGTAAACTTTCATTAAAACATCTGGATTTGCTCACAAAGGCTGGTTTTAATCTATCAAATTTGCCTGTTTTTTTTCTAGGTTGATTGGTTAAAGAATGAAGAGCTGGTGAGTTCTCTTGAAGACATCAATATCGACACTCGAGCCGACCACAACTTGATCATCAATGAAGCAAGGCTGTCTGACTCTGGAAACTATACCTGTCTGGCCAACAACATTGTTGCTAGAAGACGTAGCGCCACAGCAACAGTCATTGTGTTTGGTATGGCAACATGTTTTGAATATCATTATCACTAAAATATGACTTTGGTTGATATTTAGTACACTTTACTCTAAAAGATTTTTTTCTCTGTGACTCTTTCTTCAGTTTACATGACTCATCCACTGCTGATTTAATTCATTAAGGAATAAAACAAGTGTCTATCTTTATGGATGAGTCAATAAATCATTCACAACCAGTTTGTACAGAAACCCTGATTTATTCAGGAACAAAACAAGTAGCTGTCTTTATAAGCAAGTGATCAAATTATTTACTAAAACAATTTGTTTTAAAAACACTGATGGAATCATTCAATGACTCACTCATAAAAACTGAATGAATGAATCAGTGATTTGTATGAATCATTTGAATGAATGAATCATTGACTCATGCAGACTTGACACTTATTTCCACCTACGTCACAGTGTAATCTAAAACACTTAGTCATTCAGAATCAAAACAAGTCTTTATGAATGAGTCATTAAATCATTCACAACTGATTTGTTTAAAAACTCTAATTTATTCAGGAACAATACAATTGGCTCCTTATGATTGAGTCCTCAAATCATTAACTCAAATGTATTGTTCCTGAATGAATCAGCATTTTTGAATGAATAAATCTGTTAAATGAATGAATCACTGTCTTGTAACCACCTACTGATGTAATGATTTAAGCTGTAAAAAGTGTGACTGAAAAATCCCCAACGCACAGACTGATAGTCTATCAGGAATGTGCAAACACAAACAAGCAGAGTGACAAATCACAGTGACAAAAAGTGCCAGTGATGTTGGACGTTGGGTACGAATGGGATATGAGAGCTACAGATTCCTTAAAGGGGTCATCGGATGCCCATTTTCCACAAGTTAACCCTTTAGGTGCCAGGGATTTTGGCCTGGGATTTCGGCATGACCGAAAGTTTATGTGGGGTGTAAATATACTGCATATTATGATGTCTTAAGGGGCGGCCCTCTTGATAATTTTAATATTCTTGATAACTATAATATTCAGGAAATAGTAGATATTGAATTGATGTTTGAACTAATTTGCATGTTTTTTTTTGTTTTTTGTTTATTGTCTTTTTATCCTCATTCCAAATGATCAGGAAAAGAGGAAATAAACAGTAAAACAGGAGAAAGTAGTAAATTATTACTATAATACTGTGCCATAGTAAAATACATGTGCCAATTTTTTGATCAGTTGACCAGCTATCTGCCCAATCAGGTATCTAGGTGACACAGTTCTTGAGAGTATGGTACCTCGCATTGCATGGCACAGCGCACAGACCTACCCCACACTGACTGCACCTGTACTGGCGGCCCTTAGAGCGTGCGCGATCAGAACAAGCGATGCAATCTGGCCGAACATCAGCACCGCGGAGCCAGTGGCGCTCAGTGAGCTCAGAGAGCAACAGCTCTCCTATGGACACTACGACCACGTCCACCCCTGCCACCCCCATCCCCGTTGTGCAAAGGGTGGACATCATCACTTGTTTGTGCTTCGTGAATACTCTAGCCTTGCACGGCGGCACCACTGCGCTGCAAAGATGTACCGGGAGAAGCACGATTATTAGAAGACCGATAGTCATTTCCAAAAGCCAAATATCCCCCTTCAGAGTCAGAATCGGCAAATAACATTTGCAACACATCCTCACGGTACAACTTTTTATTAGCCATTTGGCGATTTTCTCTCACAAATCTCACAATTTACTCAGATGCTATGAACTGAACTGCTTCCGCATCAATGACACAATAGCTCACTTGCTCTGCTATTTCCTCGAACAATTTTGGTCTAGGATCTAAATACTACAAGTCTCCCATCTAGTGGTAGGGAATACAAATGAGATATTACACCATATTAGGAACTACAGTCTATTTCATGAAGTATGACGTCTTGTAGCAATTTTGCAACTTTGGCACTTAGAGGGTTAATATGATTCTTAAGGGTCTTTATGAAAAGTATAAAACATACTTTGGTTAAAATTTCTCATTGGTCTCTATGAGAACTCGTTTCGGTGCATGTCCCTTTAAATGCTAATGAGCTCTGCTCACCCCGCCCCTTTCTTCTGTGGGGAGAGTGAGACTGTTAAGTTTACCTGCATTCATCACGGAACCTGCTAACTATCATATTATAAGGAAAGGCGATTTGCAGAGATTCCTAAAAAAAAAATGTACTCGCTTCTTCTGTAGGTCACGAATGAGTCGTGTGAAAGTAGACGCATTTAGGTAGATCCGGGGGCGTATTCCATTTAAAAAAGAAAGCAATCCTTCAGCGGCTCAGATGTGGGAGTAAATGACGACTGCTATGTTCATTATTACATCCAATAACACAACACCCCAATCGCTTAGGAGACATTCTTGTCTACACCTGCTCCGGCGTCAAAACAATGGTGGGCTGTTGACAGCTTTACTAAGGTAAAACTCCAGTTTCAAATCGTTTCAAAAAGTTTTAAATCGTGGGAGGGGCCTATGCAGAACTACGTCACTCTGCCAAGAATCTGTGAACAGCTTGATTTGAGAAAGGGGTTATGATTTATGGGGATTTAAAAAAAAACACTGGGTGGATTTTTATCATTATAGGGTGATTGTGTACACGCACTGCTAAGACACATTTCAATTCAAACAACATGTAAAAATTAATTTTGCACCCGATGACCCCTTTAAATGCTAAGGAAGGAAACAAGCTTTTTCTCATCCTTTTGAGTGCAATTGCCAGAAAAGTTGCATTGAAACGCAAGAGTTACTGCAGATCACAATGTGTGAAAGTTTGGCATGCTGCAGAACGGCACCGCCCATCCATTTAGTCACCTACACCAACCTTCACTCTAACAGTTTACAAAAAAAACAATCACCTATAAATCACCATCCCGCCACGACCCGTGACACAGCACCCTCGTTTTTCAAATCCCCAATAATTCATCAAGCAAAACGTAATGTAGATATACACCGTTTCATCATTTCTCCAGCCCCGTGTCTGCGTGAGGCCATCACTTAGACGCCCGGTATGGGTTCGATTATCTATTTTTGTCAACACATATAATGAGTTAATGATTCTAACGCTCCCTGTGTGGCCAGCATTGCCACGGTTCAGGCTCCATTAGCCTAAATGACATGGTCTCCTAGTGTTTTATCCTCAATATTTTGATGGTAAGGTAATATGGCGCACACTCTCTCCCTCTGCGTGGCTTCAGAGAGTCAGTCACAGATGAAGGCTAAAGCTGGCAGTTTCAGAGGCTTGATTAAACACACTGAAAAGCTTTGACATCAGCTGTCAGAAGCAGGCAGCACTGATTGAGCGCTAGCTGACTGATCTGCAATTAACGTTTAGCAGCTAGCGTAGCATCTACAATTTAACATGACTCCCAGCAGTCCCTTGGGCACAGCCGCCACAAGAAAATTTGTTTGTGTATTTTATTAAAGAAACAAATGCATTGTTTGTTGGTTTTAATAATGTTCATATAGCAGGCTTAATGAGACAATGCATTGGTTAAGAGAAGGCAAATTAACTAGTCTTTTCCATTTGGAGGTAGTGAGTTGTACCCCCAATTGGGCACAATTTCTGAAATTAATTAACAGAATACGATACGTTTTAGAAGTAGTTAAAAAAAAAACCCTTTTATCATAATGAAACTGCCACTACTGGTTATTTTCAAATTTATATGTCCTTCATATGCCCGCTTCATGTATTAATTCATGAAAATCTATCTTAGTCATTTGTTCTTCTCATTAAGTCCTCAGCGTGGCTGTTAACATGTGTCCGAGAGATGTTTATGTAGTCTTTCTTGGGCAATATGGAATGGCATCTAATGTAATATATGTAAGTACGCATAGATTGTAGAGACGTCTGCCAAATTGCACACATCTGGAAAGTATTGGTTCCATTTTGAGTTTATTATTTGTGTGTAAACATTTCATAAACATATTAAAAGAGCCAATTCACACACAAAAGGTAATCATTGGCTTGTTAGCAGTAAGAGTGAGAGGAATTGGTATTACCGGTAAATCTATTTATTTAATTTAGAGATTTTGAAGTCCTCTGGTAGCAATCTTTTTTTTTTTTTTGGTTCCAGGGCATGCGTTGATGTAGTTGTATGGGAAGCGAAACTCACAATGCCTTCTAGGCTGAACAGTAATGCTACTTAAAGCTAATTTCATAGAATGCAGTACAGAATGACGCCAATGTTAATCCACCCTTTTTTCTCTCTGTTTTAGTGAACGGAGGGTGGTCATCCTGGACGGATTGGTCAGAGTGTAATGTCCGCTGTGGGAGAGGAGTTCAAAAGCGGACACGGACTTGCACTAACCCCGCTCCACTTAATGGAGGAGCTTTCTGTGAAGGAATGTCTGTTCAGAAGAGCACCTGCACCTCTCCGTGCCCAGGTTAGAGACTCAGAACCGTTAACCTGTGAGTTGTGCTCAGAGCTTGAACTCTGAGCTGAATGTGATGAGACAGCAAGGTCTGGGTGTCTCAAAAACAAATCTGTTATCCTTAAACGTATATGTCTCAATGAGTCTAATCTGATTTGTAAAAAATATTAGAGCCTTATGAGCCGGTTCTTTTGTTACTGGTTTGAATTGGTCTGCCAACTCAATCATTTGCTGAATCATTACTGAACTTACTCACTGAATTATGAATCATTACTTTCAGTCATATCTTATTAAGGTGTAAAATATTTAAGGCATTGTTATACATATGCTACATACAAATGTTTGGGGTTGGTATATTTTTATGGCAAATGTTTTTATAAATATTTATAAATATATATTTTTGAAAGTCTCTTATGCTCATCGAGATCAAAAATACAGTAAAACAGTAATATTGTAAAATATTATAAAAATGTATTATAATTTCATAGTTGTTTTCTTTTTTAATATATTTTAATGTGATTTATTCATATGATGGCATAGCTGAATTTTCAGCATCATTACTCAAGCCTTCAGTGTCACGTCCCTCAGAAATCATTTGAATATGCTGATACACAATACTGAAAACAGTTGTGCCACTTAATACATTTTTTTGTATAAAGCATAATACATTTTATTCAGGATTCTTTAATAAAGAGAAAGACAAAGTCCAGTAGAATAGCATTGTTTGAAATCAAAACCTTTTGTAACATTATTTATTAATATTAAATGTATTTGTCACTTTCATTCAATTTAATGCATCCTTGCTAAAAGTATTCATTTCTTTAAAAATAAAAATAAAATCAATCTTACTGGCCCTCAACGTTTAAACAGAAATTTTTGAAATGTATCTGCCATCAGATTCAACAGTCCAAGTCTAGCCAGTCAGGTGGTGTGAATATGCCTCACTGCTATGCCTTTTTAATTAAACATGCTTTCTGAACAAATTGATGGCTAATCCATCTGTCTGAGAGCCTGCATATACAGCAGGAATGTAACAGTATGTGCTGCATTTGAATTGACCTCAGTGGCATAAGCCTCTGGAGTTTTACAGTTGATATGTGTCTGTGTTCTGTTAATGTGGCAGTGTCATGCTCACAGATTTCCTGTTCACTGTCTAAAGCGCAATACAATGCTCTTCATAGCAAGCAAGAGAGATGGAGCGAGACAGATAAACAGAGATGAAAGGAATTCAGAAAGCCAGACAACTGAAAAAGAGAGTGTGTATGTGACAGAGATTTGACGGTAAGAGAACTCAGGATTACGAAATACCTTAAGTCGAAGTTTAGGGAATCAAGACAGACATATGAAAGGAGAAAGACTGAGGGGCAGAAAGAGAAACCTGATGGAGCAAAAGAGAGGAGCGGGGAAAAAAAAGAGTTATCAGTCACCGGGTCCTCGGGTGCTCTTACGCTGGCTAAATTTATGGTTTCATTGGAAGCACCAATCACATGGGAACCACTAGACATGTTGGGGGAAAAGTTATCTGAGGAGGGCACCAGTCACTCTACGATAAAAAAAACTTAATCTCGCTCTCCAACCCAGCTCAATCCCAGTAGCCCACTCAACAGAGACACACAAACACGACATTTGCATTTAGATTAGCCGCAGAGGAAACACCAGCAGCCCATGGAGTCGTTAGGGTAAAGGGGAAAGCCTGATGGAACAAGACAAAAGTAAATTGTCTTTTGCTTTTGTCAGAGACAAACCTTGCGAGAGAAAATCCTGGAATTATAGGAACACCATCTGCTGAAAGAGAAACGAAATGAGTGACCATTCTGAGAGAATGTTTATATCAAATACATAAGATTGGTCTGAGAGGAAGTATGAATTCCAATTTTTTAGTCATAAACTCTGAATATGAAACTTTTTATGTGCTCTAACGAAAACGTGTGTCTTTGTATGTGGCAGTGGACGGTGGCTGGGCCGAGTGGACTATGTGGTCTGTGTGTAGTTCTGAATGTGAGAGGCAGCGCACTAGAGATTGTACAGACCCGGAGCCAAAACATGGAGGTATACTTTGTGATGGAGCCGCCCTGGACACAGACAACTGCACCGGAGACCTCTGTATTCAAGGTGGGTAATAGTCACCATGCCATTACTGCTGCTGTGATCATCATCATTACTATCATCTCCATCATTGGCATCAGTATTATCATCACCAGGTTGTATGCCAATCAGAACTGAATTGAGAATTCATTCTAAATCTTGAATTTAGATTAAATTTGAAATTTGATTGTGGAGTTGTAATTCAAAGTAGAATTAAACTGAACTGAAATTCAGAGAAATGTGTGATGTGTAATGCAATGTTATTTTTTTATTTTTACATGACCATAGAAGGTGCATTCAGTGAAAAATAAGAAATTATTTTGAATTGGTTAATATAAACTCATTCAAAACCCTCCCACCCAAAAATCATTTGAAAATGAAACCGGGGGTGGGGAGGGGTGAATAAATAAATAGAATAAGTATCATTCTTAACCAGAAAAAGGTGTCTAACTTAAAGACAAATTTGAAATAGCGCCTATAGAAATTTGTATTATTATAAAAATAAATATTGTTTGTATATTAAATAATATGATTAAATAGTAAGTTAAATAAATTAATAATAACTTTTAAATTAATAATAAATTTTTCCATTGGCCCAATTGAATTTCTGCTAACTAAATTTTATCAATTGTGGCAACAGTCTGTTAAAATTGGCTCAATGAGAAATAATATGTTGAGCCAACTGGGAAAAAGGAAGTCTTCCAAACCGAGTTATTGGCCCAATTAAATCATACAAAAGCATACATTTTTTGTTTTACCTAATTTAAAAATGTATATTGGTAAATATATAGTACTAAAGCAACCTTACTGAATTGTTCATTCCCTGTTGTCCCAAAAGAAAAGGAAAAAACTAAATGACGATACACTAAACACGGCCACATTTTAGTACTTTTAATGAAATATACAACAATATTGTGAAAATACCTTAAAATTATAAATACATTGAAATTTTCTGCACAGTATACCTTACAAAATCATGCATTTTAATTATCATAAGATACACAAAGCTGATGAGTTGCACCTTATACAATAATACATTCACAAAAGTGCAAAAATGTCGAAAACACTATAAAATATTTTTTTTTTGTTAAGAACTTTCTATTAAATTTTCTTCCTGAAACAGCAGTAACAAACAAAAAACAACTGTGCAAATTCAGAACCCACCCCAGCCCACAGTAAAATAATTTTCACATGGATTCCAGAAAAGATGACACAACATCAAACACTGAATGACACAAACTTAAAGTTTCCACACTAGATCCATGCACACGAAAAGTTGAGTTTCATCGAGACAATGTCCAACAAATGTCCAGGTTTGTCCATCCATTGTGTGAGGACTCCAATGGTTGACTAGCAATTTTTTGCTGCTGTGAGAGCAGCTAACAGTAAACATATTTGTTGGATGGACAAGGTGAAGTCCCAAAAGTCATTCATTAAAATATCATTAAAATATAAGAGTCAAACATATCTCAGTACCCAACAAATATAACAGGTCCTGTGAGACCAAAAAGATGAGAGAGAAGGGCACCCCCCCCCCAAAAAAGGCCTATTACAACTCAGAATATTAAGGTCAGTCATAGGTATCGAACATAATTACTGCATAATAAGACAAAATACAAGTTTGAGAATAAAACCAGTTGAGTCTACCATTAAATCACCCCCCACCCTTCCCATCACTATTAAAAAAATATAAATACATTCCCATGAATTATGGCAGATCAAACCAAGAACAAACGTTGATCTGCCAGCACCTTTTAATGTGGTGCGTGGCGTCAACAAAAACCTGGACATTACTGAAGCACCAACATTGGCCCCAATAGTCACATATTGACTAGGTAGTGTAACGGGGCGAACGAGACGTGAGACGTGCGGATCCATGTGCAAGCGTTTATTAATAAACAGTCAAATAACAGGCAGGATTATCAAACAACAGCGAACAGGTATGGCACGGGCAAGACACAAGAGTATTCCTAGAACAAGCGTGGGGGGTGAGGCATAGAGATAATCCAGGTAAACGAGCAGTGGTCCAAGAGAGGTGCAAACAGAGTCCGAACGGCAAGGCAAGGGGTTAATCCAGGAAACACGGGCAAGAATCGAAACACTAGAAAACACACAAGGCAAGGAAAGACTAAGACAACAAAGAGGGTTAAAATCTGGAAAGAAAGACAGCGTTGCTCCGTCGGAAGTTTTCACCGGGGCATGAAGTCTGGCGGCCCGCAGAATGAGCTCCCTTTCTGTGTACCGCAGCAGTTTAAAGATGAAAACCCGTGGTTTAGCGCGATCTGAGGATAGCCTTGTGTACACGCGATGCGCTCGCTCCACTTCAATCTCTTTGCCCGCCAGAGATGGGAGCCACGTCGGTAGTAATCTTTTCAAAAAGCCCATAGGGTCGTCCTTTTCAGAACCTTCAGGCAATCCAACCAGACGCAGATTGTTGCGCCTATTGCGATCCTGTAAGTCCACAACCTGTTGCTCAAACGCGGCAACGCGTCTATCGTGATCTGCGACAACTTTCTTTTATTCTCTCATCTCCCCTGTAAAAAGATCCAGTTTAGAGCAAACTGTCCCTTTAAATCCTTGTTGTACTCCAGGATGAGTGCATACAATAATCCAAAAAGTACAATAAATGCATTTAGAAAATGTCCTATGTTGTCAAGCACCACCTCCTCTTCCAGGACAACGGAGACATTCAGCACACTTGACAGGGCCTTTGAAGTGCAACTGCTGCTGCTTACTATTTCAAGAATTCCCATTTTCATTACAGTTGTTTGGTTCTCCAATGGCTCTGTACTCTGTAAAAAAATAAATAATAATAATAATAATGTCAATACTAAATTCACATTAGAATTAGCAGCCTACATTACACCGAGCCATGTCTCATGGCAGCTCTCAATAAAGCAACTCCTCACAAATTACATCTAAGAGCTAATAGTATTTGACACTAAAATGGAATAAACATATATCCAATAAAACTACTGTTAAATACTCACAGTGAAATTCGTAGTGGTTCCTTTTCTACACCAAATGGTGCCTCGTGAGCTCAGACCTAGCAATGGTGGGTTACACTATTGGGAACAAAAAAAAATAGTTATAGTAGAAACTTATTTCTTGTGTTTCATACATTTAATATATTCATCATAAAGTGAGATTAAAAAAAATAATTTAGTTCAATAAATAGTAACTTTAGGTAACTGAGAGATAGGGGTGTGCGATATTGACAAAAATCTAAATATTTTCTGTGATTTTAAGGACTACCGTGGACAGCGGACTCATACATTCTTTAATAGTCTTCATATTCTGTGTGGTCAGTTCACAGCAGTGATAGAAATTAATCTTTTCCAATAAGTTGAAATTTATTTTTACCTTTTATGGGTATTTTTAGCTTTGTAAAACCATTTTTCATTCAGGAACGAAACACAGCATGTAGCTCAGAGACGTAAAACAGTGCTGTAGCTGTGTTTGGAATGATTTTTGTTGGAGAAATAGAGCAAAAACAGGCAATACTGTGTCTAAAACGCAAGTCCCTTTAATATTAACTTCTTGTTTATTGAACTGTTGTATAAAATCAATATCATATTTGTAATCATGCTGCTTTTTGGAGGGAAAACGGCACTCTTGACATTTTCTGCCCCCATATCATATGTGATCATTCTAAATTAATTTTAAAGACTGAATAATGCAGTGAAAAAAACGCACTGTATATGCGCACTAGTCTAATCTTCATCACGTAACATTAATGTATTTGTGCACTCTGTAAATTAGGCGTGTTTTGTTTGGTTTTTGCAATATACATGATAATGTCAATTCCCACATCGTTAAAACATCAATTAGTGTTCTTTATCACCTTAATTATATGTTGTCTGCACTATGTTTGTACTTTCTGTACTGGAAGCTCATAACACCAAGACAAATTCCTTGTGTGTGCAAACACACTTGGCAATAAAGCTCTTTCTGATTCTGATTCTGATTCTGAATTACAATATCATCACAGACGATATATTATATATCGCACACCCCTAGCGAGAGATCAGTACGGGTTAAACTAGGTTATAAAACGCCAACATGACACCAGTAAAGGCATGAATTCACTGTTCTTCTGCAAAATACAATGTAGTACATGAAACATGACTTAATAGATACAAAATTCACTATACTCACCATAACTTTAATGATAGAAAATCCATCTATAAATGATATTCTGTCGCCCTTCAGCATCAACTCCGCTCTCTCGTTCACAGGAATTTGAATTCACTAAAGCAAATGTTTTCTCTCAGGCGTATGCGTACAGGCGTTTTTTGCTGCAAAGCTTGTTCAGCCAGCACAGATTTTTCACTTCAGCTTGATAGATTGGCAGAGCACAATTTAATATGTTCGGTGAATATATATTTTTTATTTTAACTTCAGAACTTCAGCTAACATTACTACAATGCATTTGTTTGTTTGGGGACAATTATTGGGAAGCAATTTGTTGAGCCAATATTTATTTGTCAGTTTCCACAATTTTTCAAAATGTAAATTTTTTACAGTGTGGGGTGTTGTTAATTTCCAGTCTTTTATATATATATATATATATATATATATATATATATATATATATATGTGTGTGTGTGTGTGTGTGTGTGTGTGTGGGTGTGTGGGTGGGTGTGTACAGTATGTATGTATGTATGCAATTTTGTTTTACATTTTTTCTATAATTTTTTACATCTACATTATAAATTTGAAAATTTTATATATATACACACATATATATACATACAGTCATGGCCAAAAATGTCGCCACCCTTGGTAAATATGATCAAAGAAGGCTGTGAAAATTAATCTGCATTGTTAATAATTTTGATCTTTTATTTAACAATTTAAAATGGGGGGAAATATCATTATGAAATAAATGTTTTTCTCTAATACACATTGGCCACAATTAACGGCACCCTTTTATTCAATACTTTTTTAAACCTCCATTTGCCAGTTTAACAGCTCTAAATTTTCTCCTATAATGCCTGATGAGGTTAGAGAACACCTGACAACAGATCAGAGACCATTCCTTCATCCAGAATCCCTCCAGACCCTTTAGATTCACAGCTCCATGTTGGTGCTTCTTCTCTTCAGTTCACCTCACTCATTTTCTACAGGGTTCAGGTCAGAGGATTGGAAAGGCCATAGCAGAAGCTTGGTTTTGTGCTCAGTGACCCCATTTTTGTGTTGTTTATGAGGTTTGTGTTTGGATTATTGTACGGTTGGAAGATCCAAACATGGCCTATTATAAGATTTCTAATAGAGTCAGTCACTTATTGATTTTTTATCTGTTGGTATTTGATAGAATCCATGATGCCATGTGTCTAAACAAGATGTCCAGGACCTCCAGCAGAAATAGAGGCCCACAACATCAAAAATACAGCAGTATATTTCATTGTACACATGGGGAACTTTTTATCCCTGTGGCTGTGTTCACCAAACCCATCTTGAGTGTTTGCTGCTAAAAAGCTAATTTTTTTGTTTCATCTGACCATAGAAGCCAGTCCCATTTGAAGTTCCAGTCGTGTCTGATAACTGAATATGCTGGAGATTGTTTTTGGATGAGCTAGGAGAATTTGTCTTGAAACCCTGAGACTCAACTATTTTTTGACCCCGAGACTATTTTCTGCAATTCTCCAGCTGTGGTCCTTGGAGAGTCTTTAGCCACTCAAACTCTCCTCCTCACCGTGCATTAGGACGATATAGACACACGTCCTCTTCCAGGCAGTTTCGTAACATTTTCTGTTGATTGGAAATTCTTAATTATTGCCCTGATGGTGGAAATGGGAATTTTTACTGCTCTAGTAAAAATTGATTCTTTGGTTTTTCTCATTGTGGTGGATGATTAAGGAAATTTGGGCTTTGTTTTCCCTCCTATTTATATTTCTGTGAAACAGGAAGCCATGGCTTGATAATTTCATGTTCATAATCACCCTGGAGTGCTCAAAATTGTGAATATGAATGGGAATATACTTAAGACATATTTTACTCATAAGAATTTCTAGGGGTGCCAATAATTGTGTCCAACGTGTATTTGAGAAAAACATTTATTTCATAATGATATTTTCCCCCATTTTAAATTCTTATTATCCAATGAAAGGTTAGATTTTTAGATATTTTTTTTAAATAAAAGATCAAAAGTATTAACAATGCAGATTAATTTTCACAGTCTCCTTTGATCATATTTACCAAGGGTGCAATGTCGTCATTGCGTTACCATCATTGTCATCGTCATCATCATTGCACTGCTATCCTCATTATCTTCATTACCACCAGGCTAAACTAGACTGAAATAAATAAAACAGCTAAATAGAAAAAAAATATATTTTTTCTGTTCTCATTTTGACTTAGTCACTGAAAAAAAACTATGGATGGTGTAATTCGTTCTACTTTATATGACGCTGTGTGTGGTTGTAAAATGTATAAAGAGGCTCAATATGGTCCTGATTTTCTGTTATACAGCTCATCCAACTTCCTCTGTTACACAGAGCAGTAAAAAATCATCTCACTTTTGTTTAGATCAGTGGAGACAAGTGCTCTGTGGAAGGCTGTCAGCGCCTGAATGAAACCAGTCAGTCAAGCCCTCAGACGAGCAGCACTTGACAGGCCGTTTTGTATTTCCTTGGGAGAGGCAGAAATCTTCTGTTTTAATCCTCCTCGCTCATCATCCTGACAGTTCTTTAATCAATCTTTCCTGCCTCCATCCCCTGAGGGAGGAGGGTGTGCACCTTGCCATCCTCTGCAGCTGAGTCTAAAGCCCAACGGTGATAGACATCCCTATCAGAGACCAATTTCCTACACCTAATACGGACACACACAACCACACACGCTAATGCATCCGTAACGTTCTTTTCAGAGTGGTAATTTTGTGTAAAAGATTTGACAGCGATTCCTGATTACATGCCTGTCATTGACCGTCATACATATGTAGATCTGTGTTTAGACAGCTTGATTCAGTGCTGTCTTTTTTTTACCTCCTACATAATTCTCAAAATTCATTTTTTGAAAGAGCGAGGAGGATTTCTAAGGTCTCTTCTCGCGTAACTTTGATCAGCTCATGCATCGTCACACCAAATGGGCTTTTTATATCTCCAACAGATTCTTGCAACTTCCGAATATGCCTTAGAGCACTGTTTATGCTTGAGCATCTGAAAGTTGCAGCGTTTGTGCACCTCACAGTATGTTATACGTGTCTTTTTTGCAGACAGAAAGCTGCTCCATGATGGGAAGGTTCCACAAGGTGAGTCACTGCTGCTTCACCTTTCATCTGTGTTTCTTTTCTTTTTTGCTTTGATTTGTTTTAAACTTCAGTTTTAAAATTTAATTTACATGCATTGCATTACTTTTGAATATGCTCACAGGCATATGAAGCATGATGTAATAAAGCCGCATTGCATCACAATCATCCATCTTCATATGATCGTTCTGTTCACAGTGTCTGTGTAATTAACCCCTTTTAATGTTATCATCATTCTGAGTCACGCTCGACAAACAAGCTTATTGCAACCTTTACATAAGCTCGTTTCCACACTGACATTGTTCAACATTGGGTTGATGCCCTGACAATTAGGTTTACAGTGAATCATCATCCAGGACGCCATTTGAAACAACCTGGAAAACCAATTAAGTCGATGATATTTTAAAGACAGCTTTCAGAGTGCTGACTCAATGACTGAAACGGTGCCACATTAACATGACAATGACGCACCGCAAAGATTAAACATCTTTGACAGGTTTTGCTTGAAGAATGTCAGTGTCCACATCATGATTATAACGTAGTCAAACATAACTCAGTAAACGTAACCTTTTACGATTTGTTTATTTATTCAAAAGTTTGGGGTCAGTAAGATTTATTAAATGTTTTCGAAAGAAGTCTATTATGTATGGAAGTCTGTTTCCGCCACGGAATAATAAAAATAAACATAATTGTGACTTGTAATAATTGTGATCTCTCAATTTTTGCAATTCTGAGAAAAAAACATTATAAATGCAAGATATAAACTCAGAACTCTTTCCTCTGTCAAAAAAAGTAATCTCAGAAATCTTTTTTGCGAGAATTGCAAGAAAAAAGTAAGATCTAAAAATCAGTCACTAATCAATTTAATGCATCCTTGCTGAATAATTGAATAATAAAGCAAGTATTAATTTCTTAAAAAAAAAAAAAGATGAATAATAAATAGTGTGTGCATTTTGAAGCCCAGCCTACACTTTCTGTTTCAACGTTATAAAAGAAAACACCAAAAGAAATTGAAAACCATTTGTTTGTGTGTGTGTGTGTTATCTGAACTCAATTCTAAAGTCACAAAGAATGGGACTTCCAGAGAAAGGGAACGAGGGGGTTACACACCAAAGGAGAAGGAAAACAAAAAGGACACGCAGCAAAGTGAGCAAATATCTAAACCCGAGTGCAAAAGAGATTCATTAGTCTGCCAAACTTTTCCAGAGCTCCCAATTAACCTGCTCTGTTTGCCGTTACTGCAGCTCCACATGTTTCTGGCTAGTGTTTTCATAGCCGGAGGCTTTGTCTGATGTTCCCTACCCGTATAGAGGCTTTTGAATGCTCAGAAACGACATGCTAGCTTTTCTTTGTTCTGTCTGTTGTTCAGAGTGTCCTGGTTGAATTGTTTGTGTGAAGGAGTCGGCAGACAGGGCCTAATCACTACAGATGAGATAATATAATGAGCTGCGTTGTCACGAAATCCCTGTGGAAGGTTTGCGGTTTTTGCTTTGCCAGATTCTCTGCGTATGTTCGTGTTGAGAGTCAGGTGTGCGGTCGAGGGCTGATTGTAATGGCCCATCGCTAGAGAACTTTCATTAGCGTTGGAGGTGTCTGGGAAAGTGGGAGCATTAGAGAGACTAAGAGAGAAAGCCAGACTTCTGTGATGAAGGTGTTTTATGGTTATGTAATTTATTTGTGGCTGTGTTGCATCTGTATACATCAAAATGAGATCCCTGAGCTATTTGATATAATGAATAAATATATGAATAAGTAAATGCCTTTATATAATCATTTTCAAAAGAACCACAGTCATTACTTAGTCATTGTGTATTTCTCTTTAAATGTGTTTTCTCTTTTTCTAGCTGATATGGAGAGCAGTAATGATGTGGCGCTGTACTCTGGTCTGGCTGCTGGTGTAGTTACCGTGGTCGTGCTGGTCATCGCTGTAACGTTGTACCGGCGGAACCAGAGTGAGTATGGCGTTGATGTCATCGACTCGTCTGCGCTGACCGGAGGATTTCAGTCCTTCAGCTTCAAAAGTGCCAGGCAAGGTGAGCGAAAGCAACAACTTTTAATTGATTCAAGTGCATGTATGACTCATATGCCATAATTACAGCGTTTGCAAGGTAGAACTGTGAAAAACAAATGCAAATTATTTCTACTTTTTATTTTCCCTATAGTTAATTCAGCTTGAGCAGTGTAACCAGCAAACTCCTTTCAAATGTTAAAGATGTTTTTAATGCAGTTTGTTTCTTGTTCTAAGCTTCACTATATACTTTTCAGCTTAAAACAAACAAACAAAAAAATAACAAGGGGATACAATTTTCTTTTTACACAGTTTTGCTCGTAAGCTTTACTTGTTAATTTTTTTTATTTATGTTTTATTTTTATTTTATATTTCACCCAGCTGGCTCTAATGATCGAAAGATTGTTGCATTTGTCCTGATAGTTTATTTTGATCCCCAGTTGCCTCCATTTATCAAAATGAACTACAGAGACAAATGCAAGTTTCAGTTCCATCATCATTTATCATTTTGAGAAATGTTTTTGTCTCGCTTTGAGTTTTAAACTGTTAGACCTAACACATACAGTGGGGCAAATAAGTATTTGATACACTGACGATTTTTCAAGTTTTCCCACTTACAAAGAATGGAGAGAGCTGTCATTTTCATCGTAGGTACACCTCAACTGAAAGAGACAGAATATTTTTAAAAATCCAGAAAATCACATTGTATGATTTTTGAATAATTAACTTCCATTTTATTGCATGAAATAAGTATTTGATCACCTACCAACCAGCAAGAATTCTGGCTCTCACAGACCTGTTAGTTTGTCTTCAAGAAGCCCTCCTATCCTCCACTCATTACCTGTATTAATTGCACCTGTTTGAACTCGTTACCTGTATAAAAGACACCTGTTCACACACTCAATCAGTCAGACTCCAACCTCTCCACTATGGGCAAGACCAAAGATCTGTCTAAGGACACTAGGGACAAAATTGTAGACCTGCACAAGGCTGGGATGGGCTACAGGACAATAGGCAAACAGCTTGGTGAGAAGGCAACAACTGTTGGCGCAATTATTATAAAACGGAAGAAATTCAAGATGACTGTCAATCTCCCTCGGACTGGGGCTCCATGCAAGATCTCGCCTCTTGGAGTACCAATGATCCTGAGAAAGGTGAGGGATCAGCCTAGAACTACACGGGAGGACCTGGTCAATGACCTGAAGAGAGCTGGGACCACAGTCTCAATGGTTACCATTAGTAACACACTACACCGTCATGGATTAAAATCATGCAGCGCGCGCAAGGTCCCCCTGCTCAAGCCAGCACATGTCCAGGCCCATTTTAAGTTTGCCAAAGACCATCTGGATAATCCAGAGGAGGCATGGGAGAAGTTCATGTGGTCAGATGAGACCAAAATATAACTTTTAGGTATAAACTCCACTCGCCGTGTTTGGAGGAAGAAGAAGGATGAGTACAATCCCAAGAACACCATCCCAACCATGAAGCATGGGGGTGGAAACATCATGCTTTGGGGGTGCTTTTCTACAAAGGGGACAGGACGACTGCACCGTATTGAGGGGAGGATGGATGGGGCCATGTATCATGAGATTTTGGGCAACAACCTCCTTCCCTCAGTAAGAGCATTGAAGATGGGTCATGGCTGGGTCTTCCAGCATGACAATGACCCCAAACACACAGCAAGGGCAACTAAGGAGTGGCTCCGTAAGAAGCATTTCAAGGTCCTGGAGTGGATTAGCCAGTCTCCAGACCTGAACCCAATAGAGAATCTATGGAGGGAGCTGAAACTCCGTTTTGCCCAGCGACAGCCCCAAACCCTGAAAGATCTGCACTGTAAAAAGTGATAAGTTGACTTAACTTAATCACTCCAAAAAGTGATAAATTATCAAGTAAATAATAATTAAAAAAATGAAGTTAAGTGAATTGTCAGGTTCACTTAACTTATTTTTTTAAATTATTATTTACTTGATAATTTTAAGGCAACGGGTTTCCTCAATTTTTTTAAGTTAAGTCAACTTATCACTTTTTACAGTGTGGAGAAGACCTGTATGAAGGAGTGGGCCAAAATCCCTGCTGCAGTGTGTGCAAACCTGGACAAGAACTACAGGAAACGCCTGACCTCTGTAATTGTAAACAAAGATTTCTATACCAAATATAGTTATATTTTTCTATTGTATAAAATACTTATTTCATGCAATAAAATGGAAATTAATTATTCAAAAATCATACGATTGTCACGGTGCACACAGCAGGGAGGACACAGGAAACACGGAAACGAGGATGTAACTCAAAAACATACTTTACTAGGACATCAGGGCAGGACAAGGCAAGGCAGACACTGACAGGAACACCGGGGAGTAACGAGTAGACCAGACAAAATGGCACTACACAGACAGGACTATAAATACACAAGTAAATTAACGAACACGGCTGGACACGAATAAACTACTAATTACATGAAACGAGAACAGGAAACAAACCAAATATGGGCACAAGAGGCAGGAACACATGACACACACACAACAGTTCTCTTACATTACTCCCCCCTCCCGAAAGGCTCGTCCCGAGCCTACTCAGTTCCATCAGGGAGGGGGGGTGGGCGCTCTGGAGGCCCCTCAGGACAGACACAAACATACACAGAACGGGGCCTCCAGCGCGGAACAGAAGGCCGCAGGCCGAGGTGTAACTCAGGAAGCCATGGCAGGTGGTCCTCATGCCCATGGCCTCGTTCCTCGGCCCGGCCACTCCAACCGGAACCCTTCTACCCCCCCCAAAATTTCCATGGGGCAGCTCGGGGGTATCAGGATCCCGGGAACCAAACGAAATGGAATTTATTAAAAAGACCTTGGTCACTGGTCAATACGGCGGCAGCCGGCTGCCACGACAACCACGGCGGCAGCCGGCCGGCTGACCATCCCAACGGCGGGGACCGGTGGGCTGTAGGAAGCCCCAACCGGTGTCGGGCCGAGTGACTTCGGACGGCGGGTTGGCCTTCCCCGCGAAACAGTGGGCAAGGTGAGCCGCGAACAGCGGCGTGATCTCCCGCGAACAGCGGGGTCCTTGAGCCGCGGACGGCGGCGTGATCTCCCGCGAACGGGGGGCTGGAGTCAGCGGCGATCCGGCGGGCATTGAGTCAGCGGCGATCCGGCGGGCATGACTCCCGTGAACGGCAGCCTCCTCTCCAGCGACCGGCGGGCTTGGTGATCCGCGAACGGCGGCCTCATCTCCCGCGAACGGCGGGCTTGGTGATCCGCGGACGGCGGCCTCACCTCCCGCGAACGGCAGGCTGGAGTGAGCGGCCGGCATGACTTGGGGGAGCCACGGACAGTGGGTGTGCTTTCCTCACGGACCGCGGCGTGAGACCCGCGAACGGCGGGCAAAAACACCAAACACAGGAACAAAAAAAACACTAGAAAAACTTGACAAAACAAAACGCGGTGAAGGGACGACGCTTACTGTACTGGTCTGGTCTTCTGTCACGGTGCACACAGCAGGGAGGACACAGGAAACACGGAAACGAGGATGTAACTCAAAAACATACTTTACTAGGACATCAGGGCAGGACAAGGCAAGGCAGACACTGACAGGAACACCGGGGAGTAACGAGTAGACCAGACAAAATGGCACTACACAGACAGGACTATAAATACACAAGTAAATTAACGAACACGGCTGGACACGAATAAACTACTAATTACATGAAACGAGAACAGGAAACAAACCAAATATGGGCACAAGAGGCAGGAACACATGACACACACACAACAGTTCTCTTACAACGATGGGATTTTCTGGATTTTTTTTTATATTCTGTCTCTTACATTTGAGGTGTACCTACGATGAAAATTACAGATCTCTCCATTCTTTGTAAGTGGGAAAACTTGAAAAATCGGCAGTGTATCAAATACTTATTTTCCCCACTGTATGTTGGTAGCAAAATTTCAGTTAGTGCTAATTTAAATCTAAAAGCTATGTAATATAAAATTATAACATTTTCTAAGAACTTTAAAATTAATTGGTAGTTAGCGCATAGTTAGCACTTAGTTATTGGATTGGTCACACTTTTTAAGGTCCAATTCTCGCTATTAACAAACGATTAACTACGACTTTTACCTTAATAAACTCCTAATTTGCTGCTTATTATTAGTTAGTAAGTTAGTTTAGGTATTGGGTAGGATGTACAATATGGTCATGCAGAATATGTGCTTCATAAGTACTAATAAACAGCCAGTATGTTAATAACAGGCATGCTAATAAGCAACTAGTTAATAGTGAGAATTAGTTCCTTTACTAAAGTACCACTGGATCTCCTACAGTTGACAATCAACATTTTCTGAGAGTTAAGCACCTCTTTCCTCTGACCATTTGCTAAAAGAGTCATATAATTAAGTAATATAATTCAAAATTAATTATACTTAATGAAAAAAAAAACATTTTAAGAGCCCTTTGCTTCCCATTCACCTGGGTAAGAAAAACATACCTTTCCAAAAAAAGATCTCTGAACTTCATGTAGAACATTCCCTCACTTCACTGTTTCTTGTCTCTTTGCCTCTCTGCTCTAAACCAGAGCTAGAGGGTGTTAGTTGATTTACTTTCCATGTCTCTCTTCTCCTCTCCTTTGGCCCATCTGACACCCCGAGAAAAAGAGATTGATGTTGATGGAGGGGTGCAGAGAGTGGAGCACTAGTTCTCTCTTGCTTGTCTGTTCAGTAATAGGGGCTGTTCACAGTGCTATCACTCTCCTCGGCCCACTAATCACCACCATCACAGCAGACACACAAACACGCACGCGTATCACCAGATGTCTTGACAAGAAGTTTCAAAGAGCTAAACACAGCGAGGTGATAGATGCCTCAGTGTACCCGTCAAATGTTTAAAGACATCAATGAAATGATGGATAAATGGGTAAAAGACTAGATGGGATCCAAAAAGTGAAGGAAGATACGTTATAAACCATATCAGTCAGACTGAATAATAATTAGGCCACATAACATTAGTCATAGCTGATTGCTGAAAAGCAATAATGATGTATGGATGAACGGATAGTTGGATTTAATGAACTGAAATGTGCTAGTTGATGCCATTCAATTTAAATACATTTGCCTGGAGATCTGATCACTATGGAAATCTTGACTCATTCGCTGATGCATTTACAACTCCACAGAACTGTTGAAATATTGTTGCAATAACTGTGTTGCCTAGGAGACATATTTTTGACAGCGCTGCCAATACGCGTACAGCAGAGAACGACATTGATAGACGCTCGTATCAAGCAAGACAACTGTTGTCATGGAGATCGGAACCTTTAGCCTTCCGTGACAACTCTCACACATTTAGATTTTGAATAGATCTGCCGAAGGAGAGGTTTCAAGTGCAAGCTGCAGTCTATCCTCCTGGGCCTCCGTCCAATCTGAGAAAGAGAAAATGAGTCCCTCTCACACCTCTTTTCGCCACCTCTCTTAGGGAAGTGCTCTCGTTCAACCGTCAATTTTTGATGAATAAAACAGATTGAGGTGCTTCTGTGTGAGTGTGATGCGTTTTCGTGATCTGTCAAAGCTCTCAGCTGAGCTTGTAATGAAACAAGTGGGATCACTTCACACTGCTGGAACAGCTGCTTCTAATAATCGAAAGATTGTTGTTGCATTTGTCTTGATAGTTCATTTTGATAACTGGAGACATTCGGTTCCATCATAATTCATAATTTCAAGAATTGTTTTTGTCTCAATTTTATGCTAAGAGTTTTATAAGGGCTACACATGAAGGTTTGGCTGGTTACCATGAATTACTTAGAACCTCCTGGTAGATGCCGCCCACCATCTGGGAAGCATCTGTCTCATTGACTGCTATTAAAAAACATAGTGTCTTGAATTATAGAGTGTGTGTGTGTGTGTGTGTGTGTGTGTGTGTGTGTGTGTGTGTGTGTGTGTGTGTGTATATATACACACTCACTGGCCACTTTATTAGGTAAACCTTGCTAGTACCGGGTTGGACCCCCTTTTGCCTTCAGAACTGCCTTAATTCTTCGTGGCATAGATTCAACAAGGTGTTGGAAGCATTCCTCAGAGATTTTGGTCCATATTGACATGATAGCATCACGCAGTTGCTGCAGATTTGTCGGCTGCACATCCATGATGCGAATCTCCCGTTCCACCACATCCCAAAGGTGCTCTATTTGATTCAGATCGGGTGAATGTGTAAAGTGAACTCATTGTCATGTTCAAGAAACCAGTCTGAGATGATTTGATCTTTGTGACATGGTGCATTATCCTGCTGGAAGTAGCCATCAGAAGATGGGTACACTGTAATCATAAAGGGATTAATATGGTCACAGGTAGGCTGTGGCGTTTAAACAATGCTCAATTGGTACTAAGGGCCCCAAAGTGTGCCAAGAAAATATCCCCCACACCATTACACCACCAGCAGCAGCCTGAACCATTGAGACAAGGCAGGATGGGTCCATGCTTTCATGTTCTTTATGCCAAATTCTGACCCTACCATCTGAATGTCGCAGCAGAAATCGAGACTCATCAGACCAGGCAACGTTTTTCCAATCTTCTATTGTCCAATTTTGGTGAGCCTGTGCGAATTGTAGCCTCCGTTTCTTGTTCTTAGCTGAAAGGAGCGGCACCCGGTGTGGTCTTCTGCTGCTGTAGCCCATCTGCTTCAGGGTTTGACGTGTTGTGCGTTCAGAGATGGTATTCAGCATGCCTTGGTTGTAACGAGTGGATATTTAAGTTACTGTTGCCTTTCTATCATCTCTAACCAGTCATCTCCTCTGACCTCTGACATCAACAAGGCATTTTCGTCCACACAACTTCCGCTCACTGGATATTTTCTCTTTTTCGGACCATTCTCTGTAAACCCTAGAGATGGTTGTGCGTGAAAATTCCAGTAGATCAACAGTTTTTGAAATACTCAGACCAGCCCATCTGGCACCAACAACCATTCCACGTTCAAAGTCACTTAAATCCCCTTTCTTCCCCATTCTGATACTCGGTTTGAACTTCAGGAAGTCGTCTTCACCACATCTAGATGCCTAAATGCATTGAGTTGCTATCATGTGATTGGCTGATTAGTAATTTGTGTTACCAAGTAATTGAACAGGTGTACCTAATAAAGTGGCCGGTGAGTGTGTATATATATATATATATATATGGAGATCAAAATTAGAGAACAATCTATAAATACTTTATTTTTTTCTGAAATATGGTAACACTTTATTTTAGAGTCTCTTACCTAGTTGCTTATATTAGCATGCATATTACTGGAATATTAGCCATTTATTCGTAATAATTAAGCACATATTAATGCCTTATTCTACATGACCTTATTCTACATCCCTACCCAACCCTACCCAATACCTAAATTTAACAACCACCTTACTAACCATTAATAAGCAGCAAATTAGGAATTTATTGAGGGAATTGTTGTAGTTAATAGTGAATATGTGTTCCCTTTTCTAAAGTGTATCAGCTGTACGTATACCATTGTTCTACTAACATGTTTGACAAAATATCCAAGGCATTTCAACAAAAATCTTTATTTTATTTATTATAGAACAATAACCACTGTAGCATGAAAGAAGATTACAACTAACAGATTACAGCTGTCAGAAATTAGTAGGAAGTGTAAAGGCCCTTGCTTTGAATGATTTCGGCACATCTGTGGCTGCAGGTCATCAGTAGTCTCTCACACTGCTCTGGTGTGATCTTGGTCAAAGTCCCTTTAAGGCAAGTCATGTCACTCGGCGTCCATCTTTGAAATGCCTCTCGGGCATCCAAGTGCAACTCCTATCTCTTTGAATGGGGAAACATCAAATTCTCCAAAACTGTTCACTAAGCTAACTATTAAATTTCATATTTGAAATCACCAATGAAATCTGACAACGACTGTGTCATAAATGTAGTTTCTTTTGCTCAAATAGTGTTATAAAAATCGTATTTTTTGCATGCACAGTCCTGAGCGCACGTCTTAGAACACTGACTGTTTCTATAGCAACCGAGTCTTCTAACAGCAGCTGCAGTGACGCGCTGACTTTATTGATTAGCGATTGGCTCTTTCGTTCAGAAGGCGGGGCTTCCTGCGATAGAGTGGCCATATTAAGCGTTGCATTTTTCCCCATTCAAAACTGTACAAGTGACACGTCTTGGGTATTCTATAGTTTTTGTCTTGGTCCATTCTTCTTCCAGTCTCTTCCATAGTTTGGTAACTGCACTGGGTTTCTTAACCATAACTTTGTCTTCAAGGATTTTCAGTCGGGTTTAGATCAGGACTTTGGCCCGGCCATTTCATTATTTCAATGTTCTTAGCTTCAGGGAACTGCTTTATCTGTTTTGCAGTGTGATGTGAGTGTTGTCTTGCATGAAAGTTGCAGGCTGATTGGGAGATGTTCAAGAATATTCAAGAAATTATCTGGACAATCACCTGTCACAGAGTGGTCCACCATAACAAAATATATATATAAAATTGGCAGCATTCCTCCAGTTTTCCTCCGATTGTAAGATATTGTAAGATTGTTTATTATTATATATTTTATCTAATTTATTTAGCCAATCATATATTAGACTTGCTGACTTGCTGTAGAGTTGTTGAAATGTGTAATAACAATACATGTGTAATATATTTTACTTACGACTGATGTCTGATAGCATAGATGTTGTTGCTTCCCTAAGAAATAAATAAATGTATTATTACTTTTGGCAGAATATGCAGGTCTTTTGAAAGGGTGTCAGTGGTAACACTTCTTTTTTTTTCTGAAACTAATCAGCCAAACCTTGAGCCACTGGACTGAATGAACTCTACTCAAAACAAACAAAAACAGGGCTGTGTTTCCCTAGCACTGGGCCAACACAGAATCTGTTCCATTTTTAATATATTCTTAGCTTATTGTGGGAAAAAATCTGTGGAATCCTGCAGAATGAATTTAAATGTGTTAAAAGTTGCTGAGAGTACTACGCTCATATTGGTAACTGTAAGCATTATTAAATTATTAATGTTTGATTAATATTTAATGTCTGCTAAATATTAAATGATTTATTAAACAAACATGCAAAACCCAGGGATATACTGTAGACATCTTTTTGAATGATGGATGTTTGAATTCCTTGGAAGCCTGCAGAGGTTTCAGTTGAATTCTGCAGGGTCGGATTCTGTGAAGGTCTACTCATCAACATAAAGACACAATGTTATGTGTAGACCTACTGTACAGATACTACTGGGCCTATAGTGTGCACTAATGAATAATCGAAGGGTAGCATTCAAAATTGTTTTCAGCCAATGTAATGCAATTTGTCAAGTTTCAAGCAGTGTCTTAGTCAATCCAAGGATGTATAAGATAAAAAAAAAAAAGACAAATATTTTTCAGAATTCTTGTTGGTTTGTGTAATTTATTGAAAAACTTTTTAAATGAATTCATATTTTAAGTAATAATAATGCATATTTTGTTCCATACACCATGAATACAGGTGAGTGTACTCATAAATTATTAGTCAAAATTTGTTTTAAGCTTTTTATTATTATTTTAACAGGTTTTCTATATTAATATTAATCAAGACAATACAAACAAAACAGCCTCACAAAATATATATCATAAAAGATTAATTTAAAGGTTTATGCCACCTAATTATTACTTTAAAGGGATAGTTCACTCAAAAATGTCAATTCTATAAAGGTAGTAAGGACATTGTTATAATAGTCCATGTGGCATCAATAGTTCAACCTTAATTTTATGAAGCTACAAGAATTGTGTGCAAAGAAAACAAAAATAACGACTTTATTCAACGATTTCTTCTCTTCTGTGTCAGCCTTCAACTAACCCTTTAATCCCAACAAAAAATAAATACATTTTCAAAAGTTAAAAACATGTTAATCATAAGATGTGTATTGAAGTCATTCCATGTATGATTAGCATTTTAAATGCATTTCTGTACATAGTGTAATAGATTGAGACAAAACAAATGAGTGTCATGTCATTGACCTGTCTACCATACATTGTGTTCCAGGTAACCCTCTGTTAATGAACTCCTCCATGCAGCCAGACCTGACCGTGTCACGGACCTACACCGGCCCCATCTGTTTCCCTGACTCCATGGAGAAGGAGCTCATCCCTGAACCTGCACTCTTCGACCCCCTTCCTGACCTCAAGGTCAAAGTTCACAGCTCCTTTATGGTCTCTCTGGGTGTGTCTGAGAGGGCAGAGTATCATGTGAAAGCCCCTTCCCAAACGTTTCCTCGCGGTGTGGTGCAGGAGATCGGCGGCGGTGGAGGCACGCTGGGTGGGAGAGGGAAGAGCCAGCTGGCTCCCGTCCAGCCAGCGCTGGTCTCCAGTATGATGACTGGCAAGCGACCGCTCAGGACCAGCGGGGTGTTCGGGCATGGTGGAGGGCGACTGGTGGTGCCCAACGCAGGTGTGTGTTTAATGCATGCTGTAGAAAGATTAAAGAAGTGAATTCAAGAATTCAAGAATTCAAAGCAGCAGCAGCAAAACAACAGCAGAAATTCAGCAGCAGCAGTGAGTTGTGAAAGAATGAAAGAATTGTAATTCAGAAATCCATTGTTGAAGGCTTACTGGGAATTAGATAAAATATATCAAATATAATATTAGAAAAAAGGTAGTGTATATATATTCTACAATATAAAATATATAAAAAAAATTATATATATATATATATATATATATATATATATGTGTATATATACAGTGTATATATATATATATATATATATATACACCTCAAAAAGCATTTCTTATTACTATCAATGTTAAAAATATTTGTGCTACTTAATATTAGTGTGTAAATATTTTTGATGAATTCAGTGTTAGAACTGCATCTAATGTCTTTACTAGATAGATTAATTTCTGTTTAACTTTTTTTCATATAACAAGGTGACCTGAAGATTTTCCACATTGTTCTCAATGTTCATAAAAGTAAAAAGTAATTTTAAAAACGTGATTGGTTTTTTACATGTCCTGTCTAAGTGGTGGTTCTAGGCCAAAATGGTTTGCTTCATAAATCTAGGGAGAGATAAGCTGGTATGCAGACACACACCAGTTTCTTCTTTGTTCTATCTCCATTTCTCTTCTCATGTCTTTCTCTCTCACGTACAGTATATCCAGTGGCTGTGCTGTGCATTAGCGAGGCTGTGCACACAGCACCCAGTGGCTGAGAGAGGGGGCAACTGACAGAGAGGCAGACAGACCAGCAGGGCGGCATTGATTTAGGAGTCTCTAGGGCCCATCTCTCTCTCTCTCTCTCTCTCTCTCTCTCTCTCTCCTCTCCCTCCTTTACACTCCCTTGCTCTTTTTCACCTCTGATCCTGTCACATGCAGTAAAGAGCCTTGACAGGCTGGCAGAAGTGTGTGAGAAAGGTTAGAGGCTAGTGCATCTGTTGAAGCGTGCTGTAGTTCTCGCTCATCCTATTTAAGACCTTTACAGACGAATAGTGACTCTAACAGCTCTACAGGTGCCTTGTCACTTCACAAGGTGTGTGCACATGTGCGTTGTACACAAGCATTCTTAAGGAAGGTTTTGAATTGATTTTTAAGAAGATGTGTTGTCATGCACGAGTCCCACAAGAAAAAATTTCTGCTGTTTCTAAATTCCAACCTCGTGCCAAACTATTCATTCCACTCAAAGGGCTTCTGGGAAATTAAGGGTTTTTCCAAAAGAGGAACTTTGTTTGTTCCAGTTTAGCATCCAAGTCCCATTCCGTCATGTTGTCAGATCATATAAATTGTTTGGTTTTGTGTGTGTGTGTGTGTCTGATCTTGGACTAGGTGTGAGTTTGCTGGTGCCTCACGGTGCGATTGAAGAGGACACAACCTGGGAACTGTACATGAGCATTACCCAGCAGGACTCCAGGTAATATATCCAGGACACTGACGCACAAAATCATGTATTCAACTCGCTCTTCTGCTCTCTTCCAAAACCTACAGAGCTGCCCGCGGAAAGAGAATTTTAAGGCCCGACGTGGAGGCTGATGCAACTTAATTATGCTGTCTTGTAAAATAAATTTTTTTTGCCAAATTCTATTTTGAAGAACTGCAAGAAACGTAGGGAAATACAGTACATAGACAAAACCTTATCAGTCATGCAATACTGAAAAATATTGATAAAAAGAATTAAAAAACAAATTGACTAAAACCAGTGACCATTAGGTTTAGTGTTATGGTAACACTTTACTTAAAGCCTTTATGTATAATGCAGTATAAAGGGTTGTTAAAGGTTATAATGCATTAGATTTATTCATAATGTGTGTTGTAATACATTATATCTTGTCAGAAATAATTATAACAGAATTTAAAATGCAAAGTGTAACAATGAATTGATAAGTTATAATTGTGGTTACAATTATTCATGAGATTGTATATTGCATCATAAGGTGCACTACAAGGCATAATTAATGCTTTAAAACTAATTTTATAATGAATTATACATAAATGCTTTAAGTAAAGTGTTACCATGTTATTTCAGTATGATTGAAATACTACTATTGTCAGGTGTGGGTGAAGGGATAGAGCGAGGACTCAATTGCAGGAGGCAAAAGGGCTTTATTAATACAAAAAATGTAATAAACAACAAAAACGACCTCGTAGGGGAGAATAGACTGGCAAGGCAGGACAAGGCTGGACAGGACCTCAAACAGGGTAACATTGACGACAAACTGGCACAGGACTGCAAACACAAGGAGATTATAAAGGGAGCAAATGAGGAGGGTAACGAGAAAACACAGGTGGGGCAAATTAACCAATAATCAGGAAGCAAGGTGGGTGGGGTCAAGACAATTGGCATGAGAGCACATGGCACATAGAACCAAACAAGACAAGCCATGTGCTCACACAAAACACAAACACAAGCACATGGCCAGCAAAACAAAATCACTAGCCATGTGCAAAACAGGACACGAACACACAGCAAATGAGGAGACTCATAAGCTGCATGTTCACAAAACATGACAAACATGAAAGCACGCAGCCAATGAAAAAAAAACACAAGCTGCGTGCAACACAGAACAAGACAAAACAAGAGAAAGCCGAAATTGAACCACGTGCTGAACAAAACACACACACTCACAGAGGAGCGCACAGCCCGAACGAACTCGAGACCACACACTCCTATAGCAAGAACAAGAACAAACCTGGAGCGTGAGTGTCCAAATCCCAACACGAAACCAGAACTGAGTCTGAACAAGACAGGAGTGCCAGGATCCGAACACCACACCCCAACATGAAACAGAGCATGCAGACGAGAGAGAACACCAGAAAACAAGACAAGAAGGGAGTGTCAGGGCTCCGTCACAAAACCATGAATAAACTAGACCGAAGTGACAGAACCCTGACAACTATAGTTTTTATTATTATGATTAAATTTTCCATTTTCTTTGTAAATATATTTGGGTAATACAGGTCCTTTTCAAAAAATTAGCATATTGTGATAAAGTTCATTATTTTCTGTAATGTACTGATAGACATTAGACTTTCATATATTTTAGATTCATTACAACACAACTGAAGTAGTTCAAGCCTTTTATTGTTTTAATATTGATGATTTTGGCATACAGCTCATGAAAACCCAAAATTCCTATCTCAAAAAATTAGCATATTTCATCCGACCAATAAAAGAAAAGTGTTTTTAATACAAAAAAAGTCAACCTTCAAATAATTATGTTCAGTTATGCACTCAATACTTGGTCGGGAATCCTTTTGCAGAAATGACTGCTTCAATGCGGCGTGGCATGGAGGCAATCAGCCTGTGGCACTGCTGAGGTGTTATGGAGGCCCAGGATGCTTCGATAGCGGCCTTAAGCTCATCCAGAGTGTTGGGTCTTGCGTCTCTCAACTTTCTCTTCACAATATCCCACAGATTCTCTATGGGGTTCAGGTCAGGAGAGTTGGCAGGCCAATTGAGCACAGTAATACCATGGTCAGTAAACCATTTACCAGTGGTTTTGGCACTGTGAGCAGGTGCCAGGTCGTGCTGAAAAATGAAATCTTCATCTCCATAAAGCTTTTCAGCAGATGGAAGCATGAAGTGCTCCAAAATCTCCTGATAGCTAGCTGCATTGACCCTGCCCTTGATAAAACACAGTGGACCAACACCAGCATCACTGACTGTGGGTACTTGACACTGGACTTCAGCATTTTGGCATTTCCCTCTCCCCAGTCTTCCTCCAGACTCTGGCACCTTGATTTCCGAATGACATGCAAAATTTGCTTTCATCCGAAAAAAGTACTTTGGACCACTGAGCAACAGTCCAGTGCTGCTTCTCTGTAGCCCAGGTCAGGCGCTTCTGCCGCTGTTTCTGGTTCAAAAGTGGCTTGACCTGGGGAATGCGGCACCTGTAGCCCATTTCCTGCACACGCCTGTACACGGTGGCTCTGGATGTTTCTACTCCAGACTCAGTCCACTGCTTCCGCAGGTCCCCCAAGGTCTGGAATCGGTCCTTCTCCACAATCTTCCTCAGGGTCCGGTCACCTCTTCTCGTTGTGCTGCGTTTTCTGCCACACTTTTTCCTTCCCACAGACTTCCCACTGAGGTGCCTTGATACAGCACTCTGGGAACAGCCTATTCGTTCAGAAATTTCTTTCTGTGTCTTACCCTCTTGCTTGAGGGTGTCAATGATGGCCTTCTGGACAGCAGTCAGGTCGGCAGTCTTACCCATGATTGCGGTTTTGAGTAATGAACCAGGCTGGGAGTTTTTAAAACCTCAGGAATCTTTTGCAGGTGTTTAGAGTTAATTAGTTGATTCAGATGATTAGGTTAATAGCTCGTTTAGAGAACCTTTTCATGATATGCTAATTTTTTGAGATAGGGATTTTGGGTTTTCATGAGCTGTATGCCAAAATCATCAATATTAAAACAATAAAAGGCTTGAACTACTTCAGTTGTGTTGTAATGAATCTAAAATATATGAAAGTCTAATGTTTATCAGTACATTACAGAAAATAATGAACTTTATCACAATATGCTAATTTTTTGAAAAGGACCTGTATACCTATATACAGTGCCCTCCATAAGTATTGGAACAGTGAAGACAAAATTGCTCTGTTGGCTGTGGAGTCAAGACATTTGCAAATATGATTAAAAGATGAATATGAGACAAAACTACAGAATGTCACATTTTATTATTAGCCGTTTCAACACATACATGTTTTACCAAATAAAAAGAACAGCACTTGATGTGAGTGCTGTTTTGATGTGAGCATAAGTATTGGGACAGATGAACATAAGGCAGATATAAAAGATTAAAAGCTATTATTTAGTTGCAGATCCCTTGCGCACAATCACAGCAGTGAGTCTGTGACCCATAGACATCACCAGACTCTTGGTCTCATCCTTTGAAATGCTTTTCCCAGCCTTTAATGCAGCCAATTCCAATTGTTGCTTGTTTTGGGGATTTTCTGCCTTTACTCTCCTCTCCAGCTGGTGAAATTCATGTTCAATCGGATTTAAATCTGGAGGTTGACTTGGGCAATCTAAGACCTTCCGTTTCTTTGCCCTTATAAATTCATTGACTGAACTGGCAGGGTCAAGTCAAGTCAATATTATTTGTATAGCGATATATTATTATTATTAACAATGCAAATTGTGTCAAAGCAGCTTTACATCAGCTTGATATAAAGCTGGGTGTCTTTGTCCTGATGCAATATGAAGCACTTCCCAATGAATCTGGTGGCATTTTCTTGAATATTGGTAGGCAAGATGGTTTTGTACGCTTCCAAATTCATTCTGCTACTGTCATCATACATTAAGTCATCAGTAAAGTTGAGAGGGCCTGTTCCAGAGGCAGCCATGCATGCCCATGCCACGACTCCACCTCCACCATGCTTTACAGATGAGGCTGTATGCTTGGAATCATTGCAGTTCCCTTTTTTTCTCATCATTTTTGCTTTCCCATCACTTTCCCAGTTCATCTTAGTCTCATCGGTCCATAAACACAGTTCTAAAACTCAGCTCACCTTTGTGCTTTTTTGCAAACTCTAATCTTGCCTTTCTATTTTTGGTGCTGGTCAGAGGTTTGCATCTTGCTGTGTAGCTTCTGTAATTCTGTGTCAAAGTCTCCTGTGGACAGTAGATTGTTAGAGCATCACCCCAGCTTTCTGGAAGTTTTTGGTGGTTTTACAGACACATCTTTTAGGAATCATTTTCACAGCTTTTATGATTTGTCTGTCATCACCTACTGTTGTTTTCTCAGCCGATTAGGTCATTGTTGTATCATCAGGTCATTGTTGGTTGCTAGTGTCGCTGGTGGTTTCCAAACTCTTGATTTCTCCATGCCCTTTGTTTTTGCTAGAGCTCTAACTGACTTCCTCTTTTCCTTTAGCATCCAAATTGCTTGCTTTTCTCTCAAAGTCAGCTCCCTTGTCTTCATCCTGGATTTTTGTTTGTGCTGAACTTCTTAGCTGGTAAAACATCTACAGTATGTGTTGAATCACCCAATAATAAAATGTGACATTCTATAGTTTTGTCTCATATTAATCTTTTAATCATATTTGTAAATGTCTTGACTCCACAGCCAACAGAGTGATTTTGTCTTTACTGTTCCAATACTTTTGGAGAGCACTGTATGTTTTTATAACTTTTCATTTTAATTTGAGTTTTTTTAGTACTCTAAAAACTAAATGAAAATTAGATATTTTGCTTTGAAAACTAGCTAAAATAAAATACTTTTATGGTTTTAGTTTTAGTTAATATATTTAGTTAACTATAATAGTCCTATTTAGGGTGTTCCCTTACAAGACAGCTACCTACACTGCCAAAAAATAAAAAAATCTTACTTTGTACAAGATACATTTACTTAAACCAAAGTGACTTAAGATATTAAGTCTTGTTTTCTGAAGAAAATTATAAATAAAAAATAATATCCCGCACACTATCAGTCCATGCTAAATATAGAAATGTATTATTACAAGAAACAGCGACTTTCTGGTTCACTGACCATCAAGCATATGTATACTATTACAGACAAGACATTTAAAAACAGTCACCAGCAATGAATGTAATCGACACTACATGTGGACCAATCACCAACTCATACGTCATGACTACCAAGGACTCAAATATCCAATAGAAAGTACTACAAATACAAAAGTATTACAAATAAACAATGTTCCCTTATTTATAAACAAATATAATCATGTTTTTAATGTCACAATGTAAGACAATATCTAAATAATGTTACAATATAATTTCTTCACAACCAAACAGACGCTCAAAAATACAATACAATAAAAACACCCTACAACGTTACATTAAATAATGCTTCATCATTTAACCCCAAGGGTGAAAAGGTTTGCAAAGTCACAATCCAAAACAATTCACATCTTAATAAAAGAGTTTCAATATCACCATGTGGTGGAACCGACACCTTTTCGATCCCCAAGAAACGTAGGGAAGACACAACATGATTAAAAGAAAGGAAATGTGCAGCAACTGGATAATTAATATCTTTTCTCCTAATGGAACTCTTATGTTCACTGATCCTCTTTTTCAATTGTCGAGATGTTTTTACCACATAACACAAACCACATGGACATCGAATAAGATGCACAACATGGGTTGAAGCACATGTAATGACATGTTAATTTGATATTTTCGACCTGAAAAAAATTATCAAAATTGTTACTTTTTGCTTAAAATAAGAAAGCAAGTTTATTTTTCTTACCCCTTAGGCAGATTTTTTTTTTTTTCTTGTTGTAAGCAAAAACTAACTAAATTCTGATAAATTTCTCAGAAAACAAGAATTAATATCTAAAGTAATTTTGCTTGTCAGGTAAATGCATCTTGATTCAAGAATGTTTAGATATTTATACTAAAAAACGACAAATAAGTAAGAAAATTGTTTTTCTTTTTTTGCTACATGCAGTGTAGTAGGCATCAAGGCAGTGCACTAGGTAAAGGAAATTAGCTTTTCTCTCACACACAAACTGATGATTTAATGCTTTTCTAGCTGGTGAACTTGTCTAGCTCTGTTGTTCACTAGCAGCAAGTAGCTTGCCATCCAGGAACATCTTGTTTGGTGAAGCTAGTAAGCTAAGGTGGTCATGGTGGGTATCACACTATCAACCAAAACACAACACACTGGTGTTATCAGTAGGGCACTTTTCATTTTATTCCCATTTCTTACTTTCTGTACCTCAATTTCCCATTCTTACCATCAATCTTGCCCCTGTTCGTTGTATACAGCAGTCAGTCAGTCTCGCTCTCTGCTGAGAGCCGGCAATATTTTTCAGAGGCAGCTCTGTATTTTGAAGGCAACTAGGTGCGACCGGCTCTCCTGGGGCTCATTTAGAAAGATGTACTTTTATAGCGTTAGTATGCTGGGCCTGTGTGCGAGAGTGGTTAAACACATCCGAGTCAAGCAGGTTATCAGCCAGCTGTGCCATCCTGTCGCAACAGGGGAAAAAAGATGGTGTCTCTGAAACAATGGCATTGTAGTCGACCTGAGACCAGCGCTGTGGACATCACACTACGATGTGAGCATGCTAAATCAGTGCTTATCAATGTTTTGACTCAAAGGTCCCCCATCTCCACAACAATATTCAAATACCCCCTTGACCTCAGCTTTTTTTCAACCTGTTTTTTATCTATGTACACTCCTAGTTTCAGCTATTTAAAAAAAGTCAAATAAATATAATTAAAATAATTTAATTACAGGATGCCAGAAGTTTTAGGAACTGGATGTTCTTCAGGGTTCCTGCTGTTTTTATCCATTGAATTTGCATCACTCTTGATTGTTCATTATTTACTAATTAAAAATTAAGAATAAGGACTTTTAAAACTAATTTTGTACTCAGTATGTCTGCTGAAGTAATTGGAATAACTAATAACTTGTGTATTCATTTTAAAAAGGTATTTTCAAGGTACAGAATTAACATTTCTAACAATAGCTTACATCATTTTTCCAGGTACAAAAAAAGGTTTCCAGTATGTAATAATTTAAAAACTGATGTTTTCATACCTCAAGCTTGTACTCTGTGTCTGATGTTGCATGCTGTTCCAAATTATCATATGTGACCCTGGACCACAGAACCAGTCATAAGTAGCACGGGTATATTTGTAGCAATAACCAACAATACATTGTATGGGTCAAAATGATAGATTTTTCTTTTATGCCAAAAATCATTAGGATATTAAGTAAAGATCATGTTCCATGAAGATGCTTTGTAAATTTCCTACCTATTCTTGATTAGTAATATGCATTGCTAAGAACTTAATTTGGACAATATTTAAAGGTGATTTTCTCAATATTTTGATTTATTTGCACCCTCAGATTCCAGATTTTCAAATAGTTGCATCTCAGCTAAATATTTTCCTATCCTAACAAACCAATAGAAAGCTTATTTATTCAGCTTTCAGATTATGTATAAATCTCAATTTTAAAAAAAAATTACCCTTATGACTGGTTTTGTGAACTTCAGCAGATATCCCCTGCTGACTATGAAGGATGCAGTGAACGCTGTTTAGGGACATTGCTGTAAATCATAATGCAGTTTGTGTTTCAGGAGTGGAAATCTCCCAGAATGCCACTTGCTTTGTTCTGGTGAGCTGCTTAACTTTGGGATTAACCCTCCAGAAATTACGAGCAAACTTTCACGAGCGGGGATTTAAAACTAAAGTTGTAAAACTCACGAATGTCACCTATAATCAGACAGAAGACACCTTTCGCTTGGCTCTCAATCCTCAATCGCTGTCGTAGACTCGCTGGGATTGATAGAGATCAAAGGTCACAAGTGTTCAGAGACTTTTCAGCACTCATAGATGAAAACCTCAATCTCAGCAAGTTCGCAGATGAAGGTACCTGCTAGCATCCGATAAGCTCAGAGCTGTTTGCTTCCCCATCTACGATCCGACGCGCCAACACCACCGTCACGCAGCTATCCATCAGTCAAACTCTAGCTGCTCAGCCCAGCTGTCAGTCAAAGCCTATCTTTTGACAGTTGTGGTGAGTGGCGGGGAGAATTTCAATCCACAACACTGCAATCTGACCACAAAGCATCTACAGAAAGTGGAGGGAAGGGGGTTAGAAGAAGAGAGAAGCAGAAATCAATCTGCAGAACCTCCTAAATTTAGCCGCACGATCTCCAGAGTCCTCATAACAGCGGCTATAGAGAGCAGAGTCATGAAAAAGGATCAATCAGAGACTCTTTTTATTTGTTCACAGTGATAAGATTGAGTTTGCTCAGACCTCTGGGCTATTTGCAGAGCTTAAAGCTCTCCTGTACACTTCCCTGTGGATTCACCTGGACATCACACCGAACATTTGTATTACTAGGAAATGATTCACACTGTGTTAATGAAAGCAGACTTGTTTTTTTGCTATCCTGGCGGATATTAAACTGGTAAATCAATAGGTGATGCATTTCCTTGTTATTAGCACTGCATCTCCGAATCCTCTTTACATTTGATGAAATAGGGGAAATGAATAATGGCTGGACCTTTGCATACTAGCTAGCAGTGTCTTTTGACAGGACTAGACTGCACTTTTTAATGGCTGTTCATACTGACAGCAGTGTATAGTGACAAAACAATGGCAAATATAATCTTAGTAGCAATATTTTCAAAATGTATGTCCAGTTATTTATGCCAAGAGGTATAAATAACATAATTATTTCCAGCGTTCAGCGATACGGCTTGATGATTTCCTGTGTCAAAATTGCCGTCAGATGAACAGTGCTTTATAGTCAAACACTTCCCTTCTCTTAGGCAGTTTGATCTATGAGAGATAATTGTTCATATTGATCAGGCCATAATGCCTGCGGCATAAAATGCAATGAAGAAGCTTGTTGTGGTGGTTTCCTGAGGGACCAGTTTTGGTTTTAATTTGTTGAAGTCTGTTCTCTGTCTGTTCGGTCTCTGGGCTTGTGTCTGTGTGAGAAGGAAGAAGGTGACAGCAGATGAAAAATACAAATTCACAATTAGGGCTTCATGAACTAATGATATTTTATTGTATTTTTATTTATTTTATATAAATTATAATGAAATCAATACAATTAAATTATAAATAAATTAAAATCATTATTTATTAATTTATTATTTTATTATGATTTATTATTTTAGGGTTCCAGTGATGCTCATGGTTCACTTGACAACACTTGGCAAATGCGTTTTTTTGTTGTTGTTTTGTTTTGTTTTGTTTTTTGTTTAATGTGTAAAATCTTTACTAGTTACTAGTACATTTTATAAGCATAAGACATTCTAGTGTATTGTAAACTAGACCCATGGGTGCATGCATGCATGATAAATATATAATTTTTACAAAACAAAAATAATGATTTGCAAATCTGAATGGACTGAACAACATTTGTTGTTTCAACAACATTATTTCAATTTTTTTTAAGGATTTGATTTAGTTTTATTTTTGTGATATCCTTTTTATATGTGTATGTAGTTTTTATTAATTATTTCAGATTTATTTTTATTTTTTTGTTATTTTAGTACACCAAGTTAAACAAAAAAAAATGGAGAATGTGCATGGCCTATGTAGCTATCTGAACTAAAATAATGTTTTGTATTTTGTTTTGTGGTTAATTTTTATTATATTTTAAGATGTGATTTTATTTAGTTTTAGTAGTTATAGTTTACTTATAATTACCCTGCTGCTAAAGCAGTTTTTCACCATAGTTATGTAACATATTGTTCTTCCTCATTCAAAACCCACATCTAAAGGGGTCTCCACACAATTGTAATTAATAGGTCTGTTTATTAAAAAGCACAGAGGGCATCTACAGATTCACTCAGCTCAATCAATAATCAGCCATTTTCATTTGTTTACTGCTATTCCTGATATTTCAGCAACTATGAGACATTTTGTTCCATTTGATGTGAGTTTTATGTTCATGAATGTTTTTATAGTGTTTGCAAGAGTTTCATTAAATGGCTGTAAATGTCAAGTAATGCTCTCTCTCCTCTCCAGAATGGCAAAACACCCTTAGCTGCTTCATCAGCGTTAATTGCCTTTATTTCAGACACAAAAGAGTTTGGATACAATGCCAATAGATGGAGGATGTTGGGAGGGAACAGGTAATTACTCAATATAAATAAATCAACATGTAAACAAACAGTGCCGATGCAGAGAGAGAGCGATTAGAAGGCGGTTAAGTGACTGTTGGTACGGTACAGTGTCAAACGTTGTAATTGGACGGCTGTTTCAGCCCGCCACCTCCTTAGAATGAAAAACGGCTCTGTTTGCAAAATAAATACTTGATATTCTGCCCATATGTTCATCAGAAGCATCATAATTAGTGGTGCTTTTGTTTAAATCCATAGCTTTAAAGGAATAATTCACAGAAAATTCTAATTCATTCATCCCTTACTCACCATAATTTTATTCCAAACATGTATGACTTTCTTTTTTCTGTCGAATACAAAAGAATATTTGATATTTTTGGCCATAACATGGAAGTCAATGGTCAGAAAACTGGTCAATGGTAAAACTGTTACCAGTATTTTTCAAAATATTTTCATATGGGCATTTAAGTGTTGAGCTTTGGCCTGTTTTGCTACAATCATGAATAACACCTCAAATTGCACTCTTAAAATAAAGGTTCCAAAAGAGGGTTTTCACAGCAATGTAATAGATTTGAAGAACCATTTTTGTTCTTAAAAGTTCTTAAAAGAACCATTTGTGGAATGGAAAGTTTCTGTGGATGTTAAAGGTTCTCAATGGATCCAGCAATGCTAATAAAAAAACTTTTTAAGAGTGTGTTCTAATCAATTAGGACATTGTATTTTTCCCTGCTGGGCAATTAAACTGTTGAAAAGCCTCCAAACATGGAGATTTTGGCTAGGTAATGATGTAGCAAACATCCAGAACCCACATAGCAACATATTAAAGAATTTTCGAAACACCTCAGCAGAAACAGTCAATGGACAGTTCCACATGGACAAACACCACTCATAAGTCTTAAAATCTATTGAATCTCTGTGCAAAGAGCACTGAATTGTAAATCATCACAGTTCTGTTAACAGCAGGTGTCTGGTTCATGTAATCTGCTGTGTCAATGCGTTAGTTCTCCATGGCGCCATCCAGGCCAGCCTGAACTCCCCCTGCTGTAGATGACCAATCCTTGTTGAGGATCCACAGCATTCATATCGATCGACACTAACACATCCAAACTGTCTCAATATGTCACTAGGCTCCTCAGAAAGCACTTCAAACAACACCATCGACCAGTGAACTCTCACACACACACACTGACTGATCCACACCCGATCAAGTCCAACTGCCCTCTGGAATCACTTCAACCAGAGCAAAGTACAATATATCTGTATTAGCGCTGAGTCTGCAGGCTAATCGGTTGTGTTTGTGTTTGCAAGGAGAGCTGTGCGGCTACTTGGCATGTTTCCATTAACAAATCTGCTTGTGTTTCTAGCTAATGTTTGTTCATTGTGTTATCGCAGTAGCTTGCCCTCGAGTTATTAACCAAACTAATTCCATTTATTTCAACATCGGCATCTTCTGGTGAAATCAATACTGTTATTTTGACACTACCGCACATATTGAGCGAGGATTTCCCATGAGCGTTCCACACAAGTTGTTCTCTTGATCTGTATTTTATTTTGATAGTGGACAGCATGTTTTAATTTGGGAAAACTTATAGAAAAATAAAACTGAATTTATAAATAGATTCACTGCTTGCACACTGTTATTATGGTATTAAACTCTTAAGGCCTGTTCACATCAAGAATGATACATAGACAGTGTATCAGTGGACAGTTATATTTTGTTTATTATAAGCGTATACCATCTGGTGCTTTAAATGCTCAAGGCTGTTATACTCAGGTTGATTCTGATTGGCTGTTTCAGTTATCATTGTAGTTCTCATATTTACTGCTGCTCTTCTGTTTCTTCTGTGTGTTTGGAAAGTTGATAAAAGTTGAAGTAAATGCAGTTTTAGGGAGATTATCCAAAATGGTATAATGTTCAGAGATGACATGATCCGTATTTTTTATTTTCCTTGAAATAAATGTTACAATTGATTCCAGCCCACATAAGGATAGTATCCAATCAATTGGGCATATTGAAAATCACTCTGAACTCCCTAGTTTATTCCTATGGGATATTTTGTAAAGCTTGTGAGAGTTAGTAACTAAGGGAGGCGGACAATAGAGAAGTGTAATTTCCCACCTTTTAGTGTTTGTTTTTTCTTTTCTGTGTGTGCGTGTTTTTCCATCTGATGTTTCATGCCAATTAAGTAGAATCAGAAGCATTACTTTTTACATTGATTAATTTTGCATATGCTTTTATCCAAAGTCATTTACAAATTAGAAAATAACACAGCAGTTAATCATCAGGAACTAACAGTATTAGTAGCGCTGCAATACTAATTTATTTTGTTGTTGTTGTTGTTTTTGAACAATATCAATTAATCTCTCTTTCTGTGTCTGTATCTTCAGTGCTTTGTCTGATGAAGGTCAGGAGATACTTTTGAGTCCAGAAGTAACGTACGGCCCTCCTGGCCTGACCCTTTCCTGCCCTGTTGCCTTGACAATAGCCCACTGTGCGGATGTGAGTTCAGAAGACTGGAATATCAAGCTTAAGAGACAAACCCAGGACAACAGCTGGGAGGTAAGAAAACCCTGACATAAGAGTGTCTCTAACAATTTAAGTTAATTTTTAAAGGGTTAGTTAATCCAAAAATGAAAATTCTGTCATTACTCTCCCTCATGTCATTTCAAACCCGTAAGACATTTGTTCGGAAAACAACTTGATATATTTTTGATGAAATCCAAGAACTTTCTTACCCTCCATAGACAGCAATGCAACTACTACATTTAAGGCCCGGAAAGGTCGTAAGGGGATTATTAAAATAATCCATGTGACAGCAGTGGTTCAACCGTAATTTCATAAAGTTACGAGAATACAATTATTTTTGTGCAAAAAAAACAAAAATAATGACTTTATTCAACAATTTCTTCTCTTCCAAGTCAGTCTTAGACACGCATTCATGAGAGTACCAAAGAAACTGTTGAAAGTTGTTCTTTGCACACCAAAAGTATTATCGTAGCTTCATAAAATTAAGATTGAACCACTGTTGTCACATGGACTATTTTAACAATGTACTTACGATCTTTCTGGGCCTTGAACATGTCAGTTGCGTTTCTGTCTAAAAAGGGTCAGAAAGCTCTTGGATTCCATCAAAAATATCTTAATTTGTGTTCCGAAGATGAACGAAGGTCTTACGGGTTTGCAACGACATGAGGGTGAGTATTTAATGACAGCGTTTTCTATTTTGGGTGAACTATCCTTTTAACTATTAGAATACATAGCGAAGCCATTCCTTGCCTTGAATGAGTGTAAAGTCTGAATCATGTAGTTTAATGGGTTATCGCAGTGTGCTGGTAATTATAAAGAACTGTCATTCTGAAGTACGAATGCTGAAGGTTACTATATGAAAGAATCAATAGATATGCCCTCTATTCCTACAACGCTCGTCCCATTGAGTGCACTTTTAGGGAGCATCTCTCTGTGCTACTCTTATTAACACTGTCCTTTCACTTTGATATTTTGCTGTTCTTTATAAAAGTGGGATTCGTACCTCTCTTATGTGTTGAAAGAATTTTATCAAAGTTGAGCTGGAACTCACTGACGCAAACTGACCCTGGAGAAACCATCTCTGTTTGTGTAGCTGCGAGCGCATGTGTGTGCAACCTGGCATTTTGGCAGACTATAATCAAACGCAGACACTCTAATTCAAAGACAAATCACAATACCAATCAACTCCTTTTCTTTCCATGCAAGCGATTCATGTTGACACTGTGTTAAAGACTCTGAGACCTCTGATGGTTGTTTGAAATAATGAGCTTTTTTCTCGCAGGCATAATGCCAGAGTAAGTGAGAGGCAGGCTGAGAGTAATGTCCCCGCAGAATTGAGAATAACACCTTTTTTAAGCATCTTTACCATGTGTGAGAGAGAGACAGACAGCACACTTTAATGTGCACCCACTGATTTGTGGGTAATAGACAATGCTTCCTGTGCAATGCTGTTTAGACGTGAAATATCAAGCTTTCCGCTGTCGCAAATGGTTCGGGTCACTCCGGGGGGCAAAGTTATGCTTATCTTCAGCTATATTCAGACGGTAAAATGGAGACCCTGGACTCCGAGTTCCTGCTGGCCACTACACACCCACTGTTCCTGACATTCAAATACCAGATGCATATAATAATAATCAAGCTGTGCTTCCATCTGCAGAGCTATAAAGAAAAGAGAAGCATAATTTCAGCTAAAGATCTTCACCTTTTTCTAATGTGTGTATATAGTTTTATGCTGACTGGGGATTTTATAAAGTGAAGCGGCCTGTGAAAAGCCTCAGGGTTGCCAAAAGTAAGTAGCTGTCAGTGCTTATGACAACGAGGCAGAGATGCTCACAAGTCTCTGAGCTAGAGTCCAAGTCAAGTCTCAAGTCTTTGAGCTAGAGTCCAAGTCAAGTCTCAAGTCTTTGAGCTAGAGTCCAAGTCAAGTCTCAAGTCTCTGAGCTAGAGTCCAAGTCAAGTCTCAAGTCTCTTCATTATATTAAGTCTCTGGTTATAATAAGTGTTGTATCACGTACAGCGACCCATCCAACACTGCGTAGCTATATATAAGGAATTGAAAGCATGTAATATGTTATTATGACTCCTTTATCTATTAGCATACAGTATCAGCTTTGATTTTTATATATAATCAGTGTAAACAGGCTATTGCAACATGACAAAAACACCAAGAATGCTTTACTTTTAAGTTAATATTATCTGTATTTTAACTTGTAGCATGAACACACAGTACAGTACAGACCAAAAATTAAGAAAGACTTAATATGGTCAAACATCACATTGTAGCTAAATGCAAAACACTATTGCAACAAACCAAACGATGTGAAATATATGAAGAGTTCAGATGCAAAAGCCATCTGAAATTTTCTTTAGAATGATCATTTTTATCAAGCTTGTATATTTAAGTTCAATAATTTCACCTAAATGGCAATGAAAATGCAACTAATCATAGTTTATAAACTACTGTAAGTCAACACATCCCAAACTCTCAAACCAGTGTAATGTTACATGATCAACAATAATCCTGTAACCTGTTTGCAGACAACGTTAATTAACGTGATGGAAGCCAGCGGCACGTAAATGATTACGTTAATCGACCACCACAAGTTTGGCAATTAACCCTTGTATGGTGTTCGGATCTGTAGGACCCGTTTTCATTTTTTATCAAGAGAAAAATTATACGATTAATTATTTTTTCAAACTCAGACTCATTGGCCTTGGCTCATTTTCTGTGAAGAATATATATCTGAACAAATTTTCAATGACCACACTGGTCACACACTCTCTCACACGCAAGCGCAAGCGCAAGCACACGCACACGCACACACACTCACTTGGATATGTGGTTTACGTGACTCTCCATAGGCGTAATGGTTTTACTAATGTACCAACTGTATAATCTATCCTTAAATCCAAAGCTAACGATGAATGGCACAGCAGTCGACATGTTTGTTCGTTGTCCTCTAATGTATGGCGGCCGCGCCTAAAATAAAAATAAAATAAAAAAGTGTGGCCGCGCCGCGCGCAGCAGATACGTAGTACGTCACGTGTTACATGGGCAGGTTATAGGTAACGGAGGGAGGGGAATAACAGCGAGCTCATCAGTTGTTTCCTAAAAATAAACATTGTTCACGAGTCCCGCAGCTCGAGTCCGAGTCGAGTCTGAAGTCTTTCAAGGTCGAGTCTCAAGTCGAGTCTGAAGTCACTGTGTGTGCGACTTAAGTCGCACTCGAGTCCGAGTCTCAAACTCGAGTCCCCATCACTGCAACGAGGCCTAGTTACTTTGCATTAAAAGCAATTGAACCGTGTTCTAGAAATGAAAAACAGTCGATCAGCATGGAAGCCGTTCTTGGATGTGGTGCCAAGTTATCTCTTAATCATGCTTGTACTATACACTTTACAGCATATCGTGTATCATTTATGGTAAATTGTAAATGTTTTAGCTGAGTTCAAAAAATGCATTTCTTTTACTCTTGGCTGGAATGTGTTTTTTGGAATGTGTGGTGTTGTGGTTAAAGAATAAAGGTAATGGGAAGCAATAACACCACTCATGAATTTGACAATTGTGGTTGTTTTCCAGGTGAGCGAAGGCAATTCAAAAACAGTCATTCTAGCACTGATCGTAATCAAATGTTCAAAAACATTTCATTAACAAAACAGGGTTTTCTCACACACACACACACACACACAAAACTGCATAAGGAAGTTTAATTTTAGATAAGTTTTTATATATATGGTCATTTCATTTATTTATTTTTATATAGTGTTTTTATATTATCATATATAGTATATTACTGTAGTAAATTATAATTTAATCAAGTAAATATAAATAAAATAAAATAAATGTTTTTTTCCTGATTGTATCAATACTATATAGTATCATATAATAAATTATATTTTAATAAAATAGATAGGTATAAATTAAAGATACTAAAATAAATATAAAATAAATAAATATAAAATTATAAAACACTTTGTATATAATTATTTAAAAAGTTGATTATTTATTTGTTGTCAAATATAGTAGATTTAATTATTTTTGCTACTTTTTTACTTTTTAAAACTGGAATAAACACTACAGAACAATGCATATTGTCATGCAGAAACTGTCAAAATTAAAAGTTAAAAATGTTAAAATGACAAATAATAATGTATACAGCTTTGTGTAGAATTGTGAAGAATTGCAGACTTTTGCCATCTGAAAATGAATGACATCATCAGTCATGTCCTAGATCACATAATTTACACGTTCACAACTTTCAAAACTGTTTTTGTCAACTGAAAGTTTTATTTTATTTCATTTTATTTTTTATGGAAGACACTTCGTCATCTGAACAACCGATATGTTGTTAAACAACAGTACAATCCATTGAACGCACTGTAGTTCTTTCCCTCACAGCTTTGTTTTTATTCCTGTCAAAAATTGTATATGGTGCTACCCTGACTAAGGTCTGTTGCAGACCTGGTCTAGCTAAAGTCTACTGCCCTCTGAAAGAGAATTACATTATCAGTCACTTCAGTTGTCCCTAATAGCAAACCCTAATGTAATCACAGTCATACTGTGTAAGTCTTGTACATATGACGCACCAACAGTTGGATTTTGACTGTGTTTTGTGTGTTTCTGACAGGAGGTCATGACTGTGGAAGAGGAGAGCACCTCTTGTTACTGCCTGTTGGACACTCAGTGCTGCCACCTGTTGGTGGAGAGGCCGGGGTGTTACGCTTTAGTGGGAGAGGCCCTCACACAGGCGGCAGGGAAGAGACTTCGACTGGCTGCATTTGGAAACATGGAGCCCAACTTCCTCAACTACAGCATTCGAGTGTACTGCGTCGATGATATGCCCCATGCCTTTCAGGTGTGTAAAGACATGTTGTGTTTCGGATGCTGATGCACTAGTTAAGAAGCCACTGGTTTATTCAAACCAATTCATGCTGGTCCTAACCATTCTTTCCATAGGGTGCGTTTTTTGCTTTCACAGATGTAGGCTTTTTAAATGTCATGATACATATCCCCTTCACACTGCATATGGCATTAGATGGAAATCCACTGCTTATGGGATATTTGCATTCATGGGGCAGCGTGTTATGGGTAGCCGTCATGCCCTGTGGGTACTCTGGTTTTACGCTCCACTGAAAGTCAGCTGGACCAATCTCTCTCTCTCTCTCTCTCTCATGCACACACACATCTCCAGCTAACTGATAGAATAGCTTCTTAAATTACAAAGACACAGTTAGCCACTCTTGCTTCATGCGTTCACTACGTGACTGAATATTTTCTGAGCTAATTAAAAGTGATTCACATTCTGTTAGGCGTGACGTCTAGCTGAGTAGACACAGCTTCAGAGAAGTCTTTGTTCTGCGCACACACGGATCTTACAATTTCTTCACGTTATGAAAAAAGCATAATATGTCATTTATATTTAATCTTTCACATGGATCTTTTCTTCTCGGTTATGGAGATGTGGAGATGTCTTTGTGTTGCATTGAAGCCTCAAGACGTACTCAAACTAAATTAGTGGCTTTATTTTTCTCTCCAAACACACACAAAGTACTGATGTCTGGAGTGTTTTTGCACTCAAGCTAAATTAATAAACTTTAATACAGTATATGTTGGGATATTATTATGTCTTCATAAAGGTACCAGAATTGAGTCTGTCCTCAATAGGACAAATGGAGTGAAAGAACAGACGCTCGTTTGCGTCTTTGTACAGATATCAGAAGTTTCCCAGCGTAAGGAACAAAGGGATAGTTTATTTTTAGTGGCACCCCGGATCACGTCAGAGGATTGTTCGGAGTATTTTGTTTTGTAAACAAGGCACAGTGTCATGGAGAGTTCACAAAGAAACATTTGTTGAAAGATGAAGCGGTCCTAGATCAGACTGCAGCTGCATCACAAACCGTAAGTAAATGATTTCATAATGCACTGTCTGGAAAGGAATCTTTTATTTTGATTATGTTGTCGAAACACTCACTTGCAATAGTGTTTATACTGTTTCCTATGCAATGACATTAGCCAATCATAACAGTAGCCAAGTACCGGCAAGTCTTAAAGGACACGCCCCTTAAAACAGGTAATTTTAGACAGAGGGTCATAATGAAGGTTGAAAATAATAAATTTTCCACATTTATTTGTTTTTGTGCAAAAAAAAACCTTATTAGCATTTTAAGTAAACCTCAAGGAACATATTAAAATAATAAAAAAATCCATGCCATGACCCCTTTAATATTTTTATGGAAACCTTGATAGATTTATTTCCAGGATTGTTTGATTAATAGAAAGTTCAAAAGAACAACATTTATTTGAAATAGAAATATTTTGTAAGTGTAGAAGTCTTTACTGTTGCTTTTGATTAATTTAATGCATCTTTGCTGATTTTATTTAATTTTTTTTAAACATTCGAACGGTAGTGTATGTAGGGGAACCCCAGTGTATCTTGTAGAATGACCTGTATAATGTCTCAATAAAAATGCAGGCCTGAGGGTTAGGGGAAGCGAATAGACAATACCATTAGCTCAATATGAACACAATAGAAGTCAATGGAAAGTCTCCACCATGACAGAAAAACAACCGTGCGTGTGTGACAGATCTCGGTTCTGTGAAGTCTTCTTCCCAAATAGGACACACTCACGAGTGAATGGTCAAAGATTGTATTTCTCCACACCAAAGCACTCTTCCACTTTGTTTATCCAGCCGTTCACCCACCGTTTTTTCTTCTTTTGTACTCTTTGTTGTCAGCGTTGTTTGCATTTCGCAAAACAGCAAATGAATTCCTCCCTGGAAACTGAACGAATTCAGGCCAGGATCGATCAGCAGCCATCACAGCGAGAGACTGTTTTCCTGTCTTTTGTGACCGAGAGAGAAAGCAAGAGAGAGAGACCTAATGCTTTTAATGCTACTGTGCCATTGTCAACAATTCCCACAGAATAGATGCAAAGAGCACAAAATCACCCGTGCCTTTCATCAATGCCGATTCTATCCATCCAGTGTCTCTCGCTCCTGTTCTGCATGCTATTTTGTGTGCGTGTTGCATTTGTGCACAGGGGAAAGGTAGACGACGTTCATTGTATTCGACCAAGATGCTAATTGAAGGCATTGTACCTTTAGATTTATTAGTTGTTGTGTTGGCAGATTTTGTTTTGTTTTTTTATTTTTTATTTTAAGCCCAGGGTGTTATTGTAATTCCATTCTTGTAGATGAAAAATGCAATGCAGGCATTTCTTCGACCCGTTTGTTGGTCTAGGGGTTGGAAACGTCAGCCTCGCGTTGAGGTTTTTAATCACATTCCGCTTCATCTTCTCGGGTTACGAAGATTAAAGGTGCCACCATACCCAGGAAATAGCTGTTGTGTAGCATGGGAGGGCTGTTTTTTCAGCTGAATAATTTAAACATGAGCAATCAGTTGAGTTCTGTTCCTGGTGTAGGGTATTGTATGTGTCAGGATGTGTTTATGCATGAGTATTTATATCTTTATTTACTCTTCCTCGCAGGAGGTGGTATCCGTGGAACGAGGTCGAGGAGGGCGCCTCTTGGAGGAACCCAAGACCCTGCTCTTCAGAGCAAACTCTTTTAGCTTGCAGGTCTCCATCCAGGACATCCCCCAGTTCCTGTGGAGCATCAAACCTTTCACCGCCTGCCAGGTGCTGTCCTCATGAATATGGATGAGTTTTGTTAATATGCATATGAGGCTGAATATTAATGAGATGTCAAATTCCGGTGTTCATTTGACTGGTCGTATGAATATTAATACAGCTCTGTTTAAGGAAGTTTAGCCAGAGGCCGTGGTAGGAATCCGGTGTCTTTTTCCTGGAGATAAGGATGTTTTTTCCACATGTATGGTTTTACAGGATGTGTCAGTCAAATTTATGTTTTAAAGAATGATTTTTATGTACAAATTGCTCAAATGTGATATAATCCTCTTGTTTTTCAAATCACTCAACTCTAAGTATTATAACCTAAGTGCATAATACTTAGATAATCTTCAAAACAATTTTGGCTTGCCAAACAATCAAAAAAATCCCTTAAACTTGTGAAAATGAGACCAAAATCATATTTAATGCCATTCATAGAGCTTATTTTGACTTGGGCCATAACAACATCCTAGCAAACGCATAGCAATGCTCTGGAAACCATCCAGAATACGTTAGCATCATGATGTCAGGTTTACCATGGACAAGCAACACTCTCTATCTAGTTTTATTTGCTACACCAGCAGAGCTATATTTCAGTATTCGTATTATTTTGTCAAATTGTTTCTGTTTTTGGATGACACATTCTCAAGAGTGTTTTTCTCAATGCTGTTTACCCACCATTCCTTTCTTCGTAAAGCTTTATGACCGCAGGCACATTTTTATCCAAATCATACCCATAGCAAGCCCTGTTTTGTCACACTAGGCTGTGTTCTGGCAGGGCCGTCAGTGACATGACACTAAGTAAATTAGCTTCAGCGGCTCCAACAGCAGAATAACAATAAGGAGGAGAGGAGAAGAGGCACATATGCTTCCTATTGATTCCTGCTAGAAAATATTCACTGTTTTCTCCTTCTTCTTCTTCTTTTGGTGCAGGAATTCTCCTTCTCTCAGGTGTGGTGCAGTAGCCAGTCTCCTCTGCAGTGTGCCTTTTCTCTGGAGCGCTACAGTCCAGCAGCCAATCAGCTCTCCTGTAAGATCAGTGTTCGGCAGGTCAAAGGTCATGAGCAGATCCTACAGGTCTACACCACCATTGCTGAGGTATGGAAGATTAAATCTCACATATTAAAAACACACAAAATATTGAAATATTGACAAAGTGCAATAGAATGAGATACCTTATGATGTTTGGAATATTGATGGTCCATTTACAGTATTTTTAATATAGTGGACCTCTGAGATTTTAAGAGTGGGTGAAATCTAAAATCCGGTGGTGATTCTGATGCCAAAAAGCAAAAAAAAAAATTATAATTAGTGTTGTCAGTTGATTAAAAACAATAATAGCACATTTTTCTATTATTAATTGCAACTAATCACATATTAATATTATATATTCATATTGTCAATATTTTACTGTAATCAGAATTAATCACATATTGATATTATATATTCATATTGTTAATTTCCACATTAAATCTCCAAATTAATGTAGAAACAGCGTAAAGATTGTTTTAATTATGTGTTTTAATGGCATCTGCTAAGTAACCTATTATTAATGAAGGCCAGTATCACTTATATCAATACTGCTACTGATGCCTCTGTTATATGCATTTTCCCTCAATTTATGTGATTAATTATAGCCATTCAAATTACAGTATAATTGAAAACCATTATTTTTTTATATTTAATTTGCTTTGAAAAATGACAACTTTTAATTTAAATAAACTCAAAACAGTCTTTACATAAAATATAAATTGTAACTGCTGTAGGTTTCACTTTAAAATCAGCACTGTCTCTTTAAATCCTGATGCACATGACATAGATGTGCCTCCGGTTTTCTCCCAACTCGATGTTTAAGACTTTTTAACTCATTTAAGTCTGTGTTTACAAGGACCCTCACCAAAAATGGGCATTTTGACAATTTTGTGTGGTTTTATCAAAACTGAGATTTATACATCATCTGAATAAATAAGCTTTCTATTGGTTTATTAGGATAGGACAATATTTGGCTGAGATAAAACTTTATATGAAACTTTATTTTTCATTTGAAAATCTGAAATGTGAGATAAAAAATATTGAGAAAATTGCATTTAAAATAATCCCAATTAAGTTCTTAGCAATGCATATTGCTAATCAAAAATTAAGTTTTGATATGTTTATGGTAGGAAATTTTCAAAATATCTTAATGGAACATGATCTTTACTTGATATCCTAATGATTTTTGGCTTAAATGAAAAATCAATAATTTTGACCCATACAATGTATTGTTGGCTATTGCTACAAATATACCCGTGCTTCTTATGACTGGTTTTGTGGTCCAGGGTCACATATCACACAAAGGGTAATAAAATCAGACGAGGTTAGACATCTCGCAGAACACTAACTATGAGTAAAGATTGTACAAATTAAACAATAATAATGTTAGCACTGCTTTCATGCACTCACTTTACTTTCCGAAACAAACACCAGGTATTAGATCAAATTGAGGTTGTTCAAATAAATGAATATTTTTAGCCCAGAGTCGATTATTTAACAATAACTGGTTTTATCACCGCGTATCATGTCCTCCAGTTTTGAGTGCAGTGATTGAATAGCATTATATTGAACTGAAAAAAAATTATCAACACATCAATTTTGACAGCCCTAATTATAATACTAATATATTTTGAATCAGTCAAAAATGAAATAAATAAATATCACTAAGTCTGTGTTGATCCATCGATATTATTGGTGTTTTTGACACAAATGGTCATGGAAAACTGAATTTTTGAAAATGATTTTTTATTGAATCGAATTGTGCATTTCCTGATCATTTTATCCCAATGTGAACCCCTCTAATATGTCACTGTGATACTTTTTTCCTCCAGAGTGAAAAAGACACAGTGCCATTCTTCACACAATCAGACTGTACCATCACCTCCCAAACGGGGTCCAGGGCCTTCAAAATCCCCCTGTCCATTCGCCAGCGAATCTGCGCCACCTTCGACACAGCGAATACCAAGGGCAAAGACTGGCAGCTCTTAGCGCAGAAACTGCATATAGACAGGTGAGAAACACAGCAGACATGCTTTGTCCATAAGCAAGCATACAGAAGGATGACACACATGCTCAAATGCAAACATATGGACTCCCACGCGTCTAATTTGCTACATATTCTTCCAGCACATGGTCGGATTAACCTTCAGCAAAGCCACAGGCAGTAACTATGGGGCTGTAATGAGATCGAACTCATGCATCCTGCAAACGCCAGAGAACATACCTCTCATCTATGATAAAGTTTCACATAAATGCTGTTTATTTGAACTAATATTCATCAAAGAATGTTGAATAAATTGTTTCAAGGATTGCACAAAAACATTAAGCAGTACAAATATTTTCAACATTGAAAATAAAAAGAAATGTTTAATGAGCGTCAGAACAGCATTTTTTGTTGTAATAGTTTGGAAGTAAAATAATTTTCATTATTGAGATAACTCTCCCTTTTGATTTCATTCATGGGTAACATGAATGTGTTTGAACTTTCCCTCAGATCTCTTTGTTATTAAACTACTTTTTCTGCTCTTTCTCTTTATTCCGCTCAAAAACATCCTTGGTCTTCTGCTCAGCTAGCAATTTTTAACAACAGTATAATTTACTAGCTGTCTGTTTTTATTTATTCCCATTTCCCATGGTGATTTCAAAAACGCTTAACAAAAACTTGTACAAACAGACCCTCAGATCAAAATGTCCAAGAGGTCTTGAGTATAAAATCTGTTGCATGTTTATTCGCTTCACTGCAGCAGAGGATGAATAAAACTTTCTTTCGTGATATGTGGGTTTACTTTTGTAATATTTTCACCAGGGATAAAAGACAGAGTTGTTTTTGAAATGAGGCTGGGAGTGTCAGACAGAAGGATTTAGGGGAATTTTCTAGATGGTCAGAGCCCCAGGCAGTGTGTAATGAGAATGTCTCCTCCTTGTTAAGCGGATTTCTGCAATTACCTTCTGAATATGTGCAAGCTAGTCTAAACAGCGCAGAGGGCAATTACCCAGAGAGCTGCGGTGCAGGAGTTGTAGCGCAACACTGTCCCCTGCTGGAGTCCGAATACTCACAGAAAATAAAAAAAATTATATTGTTATATTGCTGCTGTATTTTGTTGATGGACTGGGTAATGGTGAGGTAAAATATCCTACTGAAAAACCAGCATGGCATGTTTTGTGACCTCAGCAGGCTGTTTAACTAGCGATATCCATCTAGACTATCATAACCAGCTTGGAAATGAACGATGGTTAATTTTCTAGCTGTTTTAACTTCACTGGCTGATGTGACTCTTTGTTTTCTAAAATAACTTCAATGCAAGGTCAGCACAAGGGCAACAGGAAGTGAGATAAAGCCCAGCTGCCTTAAAATGTGGAGGCAGAGGATGAGCTATGTCTGCGTCTTTTAGACACACACCTGCAGAACTGTGATTTCTGCTTCTGTGATTCAATTATTTCTCAAAGATGGGTTGATTTTCTTCCAGCAAAACTTCTTTAATATTCTTCTCGCTTTTATAAACTAATTTAACCATTTTGATATGTTGTTGGGGCATACAGGCATTACAGGATAACATAATTAAATTGAAATTATGCAGACTGAGAATCCTTGCAGTAGAGTGTGATAATTCAGTGTCTCTGCGGAATAATATGCATTTATATAACCAAACTTGTGGGTTAGCTCAATACGAGTTTAAAATAAAAACAGACTAAAATATAAACACTGTGCTCATTCACAGATTTAAAAACAGCTATTTTTATAGCATTTATGTCTCTAGGTTAATGTTTTTATATTTACATTTATAAATATTGTATTTGTAAATTTAGCATAGTTTTAAATATACTGTTCAATTGTTAATTTTAACGCGTTTTTAAAATATTTACTTTTGTTCATTCATACTTTTATCATTTTAACTTAAAATCTAAACTTGTATTAGTATGTGTAGAAATGAATATGAATTTAGAATAATAAATGTTGTAAATATTGATCAGTGTTGGTTCATGATACCTAATGCATTGTAACTGATGTTGGTTACATTTATTTCAAGGTGTCCTTGTTAAGTACTGAGTAATATTAATTAACTACATGTACTTACTATAGGGTTAGGATTAGGGTTACTTGCATGCAATTATGCATAATTTATTGTTATTATAATGTAAGTTCATGTAACAAGTACAACAACAACACCTTAACATAAAATGTTACCCTAATGTTAATAAAATGTAACCTTATTCTAATGTTTATAATCTTTTCTCTTGGGCTTCATGCGACATGAATATGTAATAGGTTGGATTTCATAGACCAGTAATAAGCTTAAAAACAAATAAAATACCAGTTAAAGTATACTTGAATTGTTTAACAAATACAATTTCATTCGCATTTCACTTAAATATTATAAAAATATATAAATATATAAAAAATAAAAAAGTCGCATTTGTCCCTGCTCTCTCTTTGCAGAGAGACCTTGTTTAGTCATTTTTTATTCAGTTAATGAAATTGTAATTTTGTTCTGGTAAGGCTGTGCTGTTAATCCAAGTTTGTCCTTCGTGTTTTTCTCCCATTCAGAAACCTGGGTTATTTTGCATGCCAGAAAAGCCCGTCCGCTGTCATTCTGAGTTTATGGGAAGCTCAGCATCAGGAACGAGGTGATCTGGACTCTCTGGCCAGCGCTCTAGAGGAAATCGGCAAAGTTCAGTCCAAACACATCACCAGCGCAGACACTCTGGACCGTATCAGCAAAACCATCCCCTCCAGCGACTCCACCATGAACCACAGCAGTGAGGAGCTTGATGCGAACCACACCTAAGAACAGCTGGATTGGAAATGAAGACTAAAACACTGTCCTTTTCGGAGATAAGAGGGTGCGACGAAGGGAGAGAGGAGGGGGCACTTTAAGAAGTTGCACAGAGTTGCTCCTCCCTCTCCTTGACTGATAAAAACAGGGTGTTAAAGATGGGTTGTGACCAAATAGACAAGCTTCAGTGATTCACAGAAACTCACACACACACACAGTATTCCTATTAAGTACCCTTAAACGCATCAGAACAAACTGACTTATACACTAAGCCTGTCTGATGAAAATTTGCAGCTAAAGATTGTGGGTATGCTTTCGCGATCATTTGTTTCCATAAAGGCAAACTGAGAAATTTCAACAGCCTAAATGTTGACCACAGACCGGGCTGCCTCGATGCTTCAGAGTGTTGAAGAATGTGTCGTCGTTTTTGTGGGACACTTTTAATTTGCATCTTTCTGTTTGAAAACCACAATGGTTGTCTGCATTTCTGAGTAACTTTCTGATTGCAAATAGATTAAAAAGAAAAAGAAAAAAACATCTGTACTATTGAATACTATTAAAGCCTGTTGGATAGCAACCAGTGTAAACTGAAAGATGTACTCAAAGATAACCAAAACAAAACATTGTTATACATTTACTTTTGCAGCCTATCGAAATATATAATTATTATTGTTGTTAGTTTATTGTCTGAAGGAGGGAATATAAATGAAAGCAGAAAATGATAATGCTTAATGAGAAAGTTTGATTCGAGGTAAGGAATATCATAAAAAATTTAAAGGGACAGTTCACCTAAAGACAATAGCTTAGAAATTCTTCAAAATCATATAAGTAGTTCTTGTCTTCTAAAGCCATATGACAGATTTATGTTAGAAAGACAGACGTTTTTATCAAAGAGCGCTCTATCACGAGTACAATTCATGCCAATGACCCGGCCGTAATATAACTGCATATTTAGCAAGAATGATAGAGAAGGATCACTCAAATCAGAAAGAATGTGAATGACAGCAATGGACATGAGCGGGAAGTTATAATAGTTCAAGGAATTTGTTTGTTTCTTCTACATACTGAATATTTTGAGCTGAAAGCATGATTTAAACAACTACTACAACACAGAGCGTTGTTTCTGATTTTAGTGAGCGCGGAGTGGAGCGGGAAATGGTGAACCCGGAGCGGAGTTATTAAATGCCCGGAGAGGAAAAAATTAAGGAAAACAGGGCTGGACAAGAATTAACTAATGATTGCATTTAACAAGGACAGGAAACAAACCAAATAAGGACACAAGAGGCAGGAACACATGACACACACACACACACACAGAGGACTGACATAACTCTCCCCTCCCCTCCCTCCCTCTCGAAAGGCTCGTCCCGAGCCTAAACAGTTCCATCAGGGAGGGGGGGTGGGCGCTCTGGAGGCCCCTCAGGACAGACATGGACCGGAACACAGCACGGGACCCTCCAGAGCAGAACAGACAGACGGAGGCCGAGATGGAGCAGGGAGCTCAGGAGGCCATGGCAGGTGGTCTTCGGGGCCTTGGCCTCGGACCCCTCGGCCCTGCTCCCTTTTACCCCCCCCCAAAAAAAAACAAATTCCCTGGGGAAGTTAGGGGGTACAGGAGCCCTCCGGGGGTAGACACACGGGAACAAGTTAAAAAGACCTTGGTCAAAGTCTGGTCAATACGGCAGCAGCCGGCTGGCACGACAACTACGGTGGCAGCCGACCGGCTTGACCACTCAACGGTGGGGACCGGTGGGCTGGAGTGAAGTGAAGTGAAGTGAAGTGAAGTGAAGTGAAGTGAAGTGAAGTGAAGTGACATACAGCCAAGTATGGTGACCCGTACTCGGAATTCGTGCTCTGCATTTAACCCATCCATAGTGCACACACACAGCAGTGAACACACACACACACACCGTGAGCACACACACCAGGAGCAGTGGGCAGCCATTTATGCTGCGGCGCCCGGGGAGCAGTTAGGGGTTCGGTGCCTTGCTCAAGGGCACCTCAGTCGTGGTATTGAGGGTGGAGAGAGCGCTGGACATTCACTCCCCCCACCTACAATCCCTGCCCGCCCGAGACTCGAACCCGCAACCTTTGGATTACGAGTCCGACTCTCTAACCATTAGGCCACGACTTCCCAACAAGTCGTGGCCTAATGGTACGACTTGTGGTACGAGGAAGCCACAGCCGGCGACGGGCCGAGTGACCGCGGACGGCGGGTTGGCCTTCCCCGCGAAACAGCGAACTAGAGGGGCCGCGGACGGCGGCGTGATACCCCGCGAACGGTGGGGTCCTTGAGCCGCAGACGGCGGCGTGATACCCCGCGAACGGTGGGGTCCTTGAGCCGCGGACGGCGGCGTGATACCCCGCGAACGGCGGCATGACTTGGGGAAGCTGCGGACGCTTGGTGGGCTTTCCACACGGACCGCGGCGTAACTCCCGCGAACGGCGGGCAAAACCAAGAACAAAAAAACACTAGAAAAACTGCACAAAACAAAACGAGGTGAAGGGACGACGCTCACTGTTTGGTCTGGTCTTCTGTCACGGTGCACACAGCAGGAAGGAACAAGGAACACAGAGACGAGGATGTAAACTCAAACAATAGACTTTACTGAAGACATGGCAGGACAAGGCAAACTCACAGACATCAAACACCAGACCCAATAACACTGAACAGACAGAACTATAAATTCACAGGATAATTAAGCAATACAGGGCTGGACAAGAATTAACTAATGATTGCATTTAACAAGGACAGGAAACAAACCAAATAAGAGGCAAACAAACAAAATACACAAGAGGCAGGAACACATGACACACACTCACAGAGGACTGACACACAGGCAATTCTAGTTGCATTTTTCATCAATTAATTTCTTAAATATTGACTATGTTCTGGCCCGCCATCTAGTGAGGGAATTTTTTGTTGGCCCGATGCCAAACTTACTTGCCAACCCCTGATTTAGGGTTTATGGCTCGAAATAAAAGTGTGACCAGTGCATTCATTAAAACTTGTTTTTATTCCTCAAAAGAAAGAAATGGGTATGAAAAAGAAGAGGGTGAGAAAATGATGACAGAATTGTCATTTTTGGGTGAACTGTCTCTTTAAATGTTACCAGCTGACTGCTGATTGGTCAGAATCCTACTCTATCAGCTGTCTCTCAAAATGACAAATGATGGACAGCTGTGTGTAAAATTCATTGCATAACCCAGTAAAAATCCATCAAACATATTTTGACAGGAACCTCTGGTGGTTTGATCTGAATGTAGAGCACACACTCATATCATCAGAGAGGAGTGATTTACATATGTGTGTTTTTTCCCCCGTTGTTTTATCTTTCCTCTAAATACATCCAGTTCCAGCTTGTGACCTCATATTGACCAGATGGAATCAATGATGACCACTGAAAAAGCATTTTAACACATCTCACCTGCTGGAAAACTACAGTACGCTGACAGGTGCACGCGCATACATGCATACTAATGCATAGATGTATAATCAACCTCTCGTCTGAACATAAAGCGTACAGTATCCGCTGCATCTCATCCCAGGTATCACACATCACTTGTGAAAGATGAGCTGTGCAAGAGTGTGTTGCTAATGCTAGATTATCACACAACTGTGAATATGTGATGAAATAGTCTGTTGCATCAGACTATAAAAAGAGATTGTGCTTTTTGATATATGAAATCATTAACACAAACTTATATATGCTGTGTCTGAGGTACATTAGGGAGGGAATGAAAGGGAAGGGAGGAAATGAGAATGAAATAAGGAAGAGAGATGGGAAAGGAAATTAAACATTTGAAGGGGGAAAAGTATGGTAGAAGACATGAGGAAATAAAAAGGATGAGAAGAGATTTGGAAGGGAACTTGTAAAAGAATAATAGAGCAAAACATAAGAGAAAGAGAGAGAAAGGGGGACCAAAAAGAGGAAATATTAAAGGGAAAGAGAAGAGGAAATGGGAAAGGGAAACAAGGAAATATGTAAGGTATAGGACATCGGGAAAATAAAAAGAAGAAATGGGTAATGGAGAGGAAATTGGAAAGGGAAAAAGGAGGACCAAGAGGAGAAAGGGGGAAAAGGAAGAGAAATGGGAAAATAAAAGTGAAGAGAAGATGAAGAAATGGATAAGGGGGGAGAAATGGGAAAGGAAAAATAAAGAGGGAAAGAGAAAAGGGAAGGGAAGAAAAAAGAGGAGAGGGGAAAAAAAGAGTAATAAATGAGAAAGGGAAGATAAGGAACAAGAAGAAGGAAAGGAAAGTGGAGAAGAAATGTGACCCTGGACCACAAAACCAGTCATAAGTTGCACGGGTATATTTATAGCAATAGCCAACAATCCATAAAATAGTTTAAAATAGGTCAAAATAGTTGATTTTTCTTTTATGCCAAAAATCATTAGGATATTAAATAAAGATCATGTTCCATGAAGATATTTTGTAAATTTCCTACTATAGATATATCAAAACTTAATTTTTGATTAGTAATATGCATTGCTAAGAATTTCATTTGGACAACTTTAAAGGCGATTTTCTCAATATTTTGATTTATTGCACCCTCAGATTATAGATTTTCAAATAGTTGTATCTCAGCCCAATATTCTCCTGTCCTGACAAACCATACATCACCTGAAAGCTGAATAAATATGCTTTTCATTGAAGTATGAATCTCAATTTAAAAAAATTGACCCTTATGACTGAATTTGTGATCCAGGGTCACAAATGAGAAAGGAAAGAATGGGATAGGATAGGAAGGATGAGGAACAAGCAAAGGAAAGGATGTGATGCCAGTTTTAATGACAGAAATTTACATCCATATCTGAGCGTGTGTAAACAGTACAGTTACAGGAAAGGCCCTGTTAAAAATGTTGTCCATGGAGCAGAGAGCCCTCAGGCATTTGACATGTAGAGTGTGTGTGAGAGAGAGAGAGAGAAACAGAAATGTTCTGATAGATTTATTTTATTCGGGTACATATGTGTGTGTGTGATGGTATTTATTGCCTTCTGAAAGACTATCCGTCCTGAAAAAGGAAGCAAAAAATTCAGTTATTTTGGGGAAAATCGTGCTAGTACCAGCTTAATTTGAATAAATGATATATTTACTGGCAGTGAAAAAAAATAATAAAATGTTTTCATTACTCCTTTATAATGTAATTTTATAATATATAAAGCATTTGTTCTGATATATAAAAAAGTGGTTTTATTGTTGAGATGAAATCAGTAAAGCATTTAATTGTGGACACTGAGTATCTGAATAGGCCTACTACATATTTCCAAAAAAAAAAGGAACGAATGTCACATTATGTAGAATGTAGGAGTATACAGTAGGTATGCTGATAATGGACACTTTACTATCCCATAATGCTATAGGAGCTGAGCAGCCTACACATTCAAACAATTATTAGTATTATTATTATTTTTTTTATGTAATTATTTAAGTACCTTAAACTGGGAGATGGGTGCCTCTTTTCAAAAATAAGTGCTATTAGTAGCAAGAAAATTGATCCTCCTGGAAAAATATCTAGAATACATCTCACATTGCTCTCTGTTGCCAATACGCAAAATTTGATTAAAATTGGATTTTTATTTTTATGAATAGTGTAATACGACAAAGATTCCATAGCATACTGTTTTTTGCAACTTTTCTCGGTTCGCGATTTGTTTTTTGAGCAATTTTAAATGATGGTAAACTGTATCCACATCAGTATTCCTAGTAATTCATTCATGGCCCGTGTACTGTGTGGCACTGCAGTAAGTGATTATTAACAGCAGAGGGCAGCAGATAACTTGCCCCCCCCCCCCCCCCCCCCCATCTCTCTTGTGCAGCACTCTGCTTACAGCAGTGGTTCTCAGCCTTCAGACTGTAAAGACTTTCATTGTCCACAACAGTGTTCAAAAGCACCATGACTTTGCCAGCTGTTCATGATTTACTGGATAAGGATTAAGGATACAGATTTAAACAAATGATTTTACTATACATTTCCACCTAATACTGATCAAAGTATGCTATAGACTTTTCATTAAGACCCTAAAGAATCATATCAACTTGTGGAAAATGGGCATCCGATGACCCCTTCAAGGTGCATGCAAGTTTGCTGAGCCCCCCTAGTGGACCACAGACCCCTGGTTGAGAACCACTAGTTTACAATCAGATTATTAGAGATTTTACTATTTTTACTTTTACTATTTTAATTCGTTTTTCAGTTTAAAGTTCTGCGTAAAATCTGTTCTGATTCAGAAAAGTATTATTTATTGATCTCTTTGATTTCTTTGTTTATATAAAACTGTTTAGTCCAGCACTTTACACTTGAAGTGCACTCACTCTGGTGTTTTGAAGCAAGAACACAATGCTGTTTACATTAAGGAAGGATACCATTCCAGATGTCACAGACCTCAGCCAGTGCCGACATCTCCAGCCTGGGCCTCTGACACTCACTAAACGTACACACTTCCCTGGAGCTTCACACTCCCACTCGAAGACTTAACCTAAACAATCCAGATCTCTGGATAACACAGTGTGTGTGTGAGGCTTTACACAAATATCTCAGTCACCAGTCACTTATAATTCCTACACCGTTGCCAGTCCCCTAAAGTATTTACACTTCAATTCAATATACTACTGGTCAAACCGATGGCTCCTGTAAAGTTTATATCTTCCTAGAAGAGGGAACTGCACATGTCCTGATGAAAAACTTCCCCTTTCCTTTGTGCTTCGAGGAGCTCAAATCAGATATGGATCAAGTCACAAGACACGACAGGGGAATAATTTACTCAAGGCCTTTCAGGAGGTTCTAGTTTGTGAAACCGCAAACATATCCACCGCACAGTACAAGTCAGTAATTACAAAACTAGCAACTCTGTTTTAAAGGACCGGTTTTATCACTTGAAGCCTGGCCTGAGGTTGAATGTACTGTATTATACAGGCGTTTTTTGTGCACTCTCATCGGTTTTTCTTCATTAAATGAAGGTTTTACTGTGCTCGTGGTGTTGTGTGAGTGGGCCGCTTTGCCCCTGCTGTTCACAGGGGCAAATGAGCCTGCGACTCGAATGAACACAGCATGTCCGCCAGATGTCAAACTCTACAGGGCAACCTCCACCCTGCTTTTTCTCACCGCCTAACTGCTGGGACAACTGTTCTCACTCAAATGGATAAAAGATGACTGTCTCTTTTCCTTTTTTCTTCTTCTCTCTCTCTCTTACTCACTCTCTCAGGGCCGGATGAAAGGCCTCCCAAACACCCACTCCATTTGCATGCCATTCAGTCCAGAACACACAGGGAGCCTGTGTGCCGGAGAGAAGAAGGAGGGAGAGGGAGAAAAGAGATAAATGAAGAAAGAGAGAGAGGGAGAGCAGTGCACCGAGCAAGAAAGGTCACAGCTAACTGTATAACTGTACAGCAATTTTGAGCACGAGAGATAACTAGATAACGCTCAAGTACGCTTTGTGTAGTGAAAGAAAGCGAGAGACAAAAAGAGGAGCAGGGTAAAGTGGAGTCATGTGAAGCTCATGAGGGCAGACCTTTCGAAAAAGGTCTGAATTGTTGCTCACTGCCTTGTTTTGCAGTTTACTTCCTTTGTAGCCTGGATACAAGCACACGCTCTCTCTTTCTTTCTGTTTTAGCTCTTTTGTTTTTGTAGGGAGGCGATCAGAGATTCTGATGCAGTTGTTTGTACAATGCACTCAGGGAAAGTCATGTAAAAATGCTGCAGTAAAAAATGTTTATTGGTAAGTTGTAATTTACCTTGGTGGGAAAGTATATTAGAATTAATGGAATGAGCATGTGGTTTTACAATAAAATATATATTTTTAATCATTTATATAATGTAAATATTAATTAATTAATAGGGAAGTCCTGCAGAAAACACTGTTTATTGTTTAGCTGTAAGCTGCCTTGGTGAAAAATAATATTTGATTTAATGGGACAATACACATTGTTTTAATGTAAAATACTGTATAAAAAGGCTAGTTTTTGGACCTAATTTCTTTTACAAATAATATTTTTTATCATTTTCAGTGAAAATCACATTTTTATAACACTATTTATTGTATATGGTTAATACTTTAAACACTTTAAAAGAAAAATGTTTCAACCCAACTTTGGGTCAAATATGGAGTAACCCAGCTGTTGGGTTCAATTTTTACATTAAATTTTTGAACCAGAAAAGTTGGGTTAGACCATATTTGACCCAACGTTGGATTGAAACAGCCCAGCATTTTTTGGTGTGTGTGTGTGTGTGTGTATTCATATATTTTTATAAAATTCTATGATAACTGTATGATTATTTGCTTTTTAATAATTTTGAATGTACATTTGAATATGCAGTTATATAGTCAATATACCATAATTTAAATGTAATACATAAAATCACATTTCATTGAAATAAACTCAAAATATGTATTTTATACATATTTATAAATATTATATAGTAAATATGTACTGTATATGTATGTATGAATGCGTATATATATATATATATATATATATATATACTGTATATATATAATGTTTTATGTTACACATAAATTTAGCAGAATTTTTGTAAAAAAACAAAACAAAAAAAAAACTGTAAAAGTCTCTGTCTCTGGTCCCTCAATCCTACAGTAAAATACAGTGTGTGATTGCTCTGTTTCTTCAGGGAGCAATGCAGGAAGTATTTACTGTTCCTTTCGTGATATCTAGATCCTCAACATTGCTTCCCAACCCCCTCCATCTCTCTTGTGCTCTCTCTCATGGCTGTCTTTTCCATTGCAGCCCTGCTGTGCACTCTTCCATGAGTTCATTGCTGAAGATGTGGAATATTGTCTGCAGCAGACTTAATGCTGAAATGTAACCCGGAGGAATGTCTTTATGAATCCTACTCCATCACGATGAACTTTATGAAAATGTGTTAACTTGGAACAATGAAATAATGGAACTTAAAATCGACGACCAATAGCTATGCTAGAACTACATATCACAGTTTGAGCAGGCAAGCTGCTTTTTTCTCTATTGGGAAAAATCCTACATACAAAAAGGTTCTATGATAATGCCTTGGTTATTAGGCATGGTAATGCAGTGATATTTGTTGATATGTCTTGAAGTAACATGCAAATGCCAGTCTGTATCAGTGGTGTACAGTGACATCCAAAAAACTGAAACCATTAGTTGTTCTTACATGTGTGTGTGTGTGTGTGTGTGTGTGAGAGAGAGAGAGAGTATGTGGGAGAGAGAGTATATATATAATTGTAATAAACTCAAAATATACTGTAACATTTATCATAACATTTTGTTGTAATTTTAAAAATGCTTAATTACATTACATTATACAATAACATGTCTGTATTTCATCCATCCATTGTAGAGAATTTAATAAGAATCATAATTTCACAGAACAGGAAAAAATATAAACAAAAATAAATGTCTAGAAAATGCGAAAATATAATTTATATATATACACTCACCTAAAGGATTATTAGGAACACCTGTTTAATTTCTCATTAATGCAATTATCTAATCAACCAATCACATGGCAGTTGCTTCAATGCATTTAGGGGTGTGGTCCTGGTCAAGACAATCTCCTGAACTCCAAACTGAATGTCAGAATGGGAAAGAAAGGTGATTTAAGCAATTTTGAGCGTGGCATGGTTGTTGGTGCCAGACGGGCCGGTCTGAGTATTTCACAATCTGCTCAGTTACTGGGATTTTCACGCACAACCATTTCTAGGGTTTACAAAGAATGGTGTGAAAAGGGAAAAACATCCAGTATGCGGCAGTCCTGTGGGCGAAAATGCCTTGTTGATGCTAGAGGTCAGAGGAGAATGGGCCGACTGATTCAAGCTGATAGAAGAGCAACTTTGACTGAAATAACCACTCGTTACAACCGAGGTATGCAGCAAAGCATTTGTGAAGCCACAACACGCACAACCTTGAGGCAGATGGGCTACAACAGCAGAAGACCCCACCGGGTACCACTCATCTCCACTACAAATAGGAAAAAGAGGCTACAATTTGCACGAGCTCACCAAAATTGGATGGTTGAAGACTGTAAAAATGTTGCCTGGTCTGATGAGTCTCGATTTCTGTTGAGACATTCAGATGGTAGAGTCAGAATTTGGCGTAAACAGAATGAGAACATGGATCCATCATGCCTTGTTACCACTGTGCAGGCTGGTGGTGGTGGTGTAATGGTGTGGGGGATGTTTTCTTGGCACACTTTAGGCCCCTTAGTGACAATTGGGCATCGTTTAAATGCCACGGCCTACCTGAGCATTATTTCTGACCATGTCCATCCCTTTATGACCACCATGTACCCATCCTCTGATGGCTACTTCCAGCAGGATAATGCACCATGTCACAAAGCTCGAATCATTTCAAATTGGTTTCTTGAACATGACAATGAGTGCACCAGATCTCAACCCAATAGAGCATCTTTGGGATGTGGTGGAACGGGAGCTTCGTGCCCTGGATGTGCATCCCACAAATCTCAATCAACTGCAAGATGCTATCCTATCAATATGGGCCAACATTTCTAAAGAATGCTTTCAGCACCTTGTTGAATCAATGCCACGTAGAATTAAGGCAGTTCTGAAGGCGAAAGGGGGTCAAACACAGTATTAGTATGGTGTTCCTAATAATCCTTTAGGTGAGTGTATATATATATATTTATTTTTTTATTTTTTTTATTTTTTATTTTTATATTGGACCTGGACATGTTTTCATGTGATTTATATCTGTCATAGGGCTTATAGATATAGAAATATACAGCAAAATGTGCAGTCACAACCGTATAAAATTAGCATCATCCAATCAGATTGTCGGTGTCACAACTGTCCATTTTACATTCCACCCTGTTATTATTTTTTGCTGCGGCTGAAATGTATTGTAAATCAGCGTTACAGGCCACATTAGATGGGCATCATTACTTCTGAGGGTGAAGTTTCAGGCACAGAGGTGAAACACAGACTGTCTTATATGGATAGTAACTACAGCAATCAGATTAGATTTGGCATGAGCACATCTACTAGTGTGAATAATTTCATCACGCGTGTCCATGGGTACAGTCCTACAAGGGACCTTGTTTGTTTGAGTGAATTAGAGTGTTTTTGGAGAGACAGATGTATACGCTTTGTGTTTGACCTCAGCACACACACACACTCCCCCAGCCGGCATCAAATCGCATGCTTTGAATTACTGTACATTTACGCCTGGTAAGAAGCCAAGGGCCAACTGCCTTAGACTGGATCAGACAACAGTCTGAATCAACTGTCTCTCTCTGTCTTATTTTTCTTCAATGTGTCTGTCAGAGCTTTTTTCATCTTTATTTGCTCACTGTCTCTGTCTGTCCTTCCCTCATTTATTACGTTCCTTTTTCCCCTCTTTCTTCAGCTCGTCAGGCCTGTTCTCTCTTTACATTGGCATTTAGTCCCCGGTCTGTTTTTCTTTATTCTTGCCTAATCCACTCTTTCATTTTTCCTGCTTTTATTTTCTTTGTGTCTATGTCTGAGTCATCTGTGTAAAACTGTGCTGATCTTCTTTTTTCTAAGAATATTTGCCTCTTTGGAATGTGAGCATTTGAAATCAGTTTCTTTTAAAGTGACAGTTCACCTAAAATTAAAATTAACTCATCATTTTCTCACCCTCATGTCGTTCTAAACCTTTATGACTTCATTTCATTTCTGGTACTCAAAAGAGGATATTATATTGATGTGTATAGTATATATGAATTCTTGAATGGACTGTCTAATGGATTTGGAACATCCTAAAGGTATAAGTCATTGATGACAGAATTATCATTAATGGGGGTATTGTCCTTTTAAGTGTCTTTCTGTATGTGTTTGTGAAAGAGAAAGAAAGAAAGAGAGAGCGGTAAATATTTAAGCTGTGTGTGTGCACCTGGTATTTATCACGTCCTGGGGACCAAATGTCCCCACAAGGATAGTAATACCAGTAAATCTTAATCTTGTGGGGACATTTTTTGGTCCCCATGAGGAAACAAGCTTATAAATCATACAGCATAAAGTTTTTTGAAAATCTAAAAATGCAGCATGTTTCCTGTGAGGGCTAAGTTTAGGTGTAGGGTTTGTGTAGGGCAATAGCACATACAGATTGTACAGTATAAAAACCATTACGCCTATGGGATGTCCCCATAAAACATGGAAACCCAACATGTGTGTGTGTGTGTGTGTGTGTGTGTGTGTGTGCATGCGTGCGTGTGTGTGTGTCGTCAGCATCAGGTGACTGATCAGGCCACATTTTTGTGTTTGAGAGATGAAAAACACAGAGTCTCCACCCATACATGTAATTCATGCCCAGATCAACAGCCAACCTAATGATGTCAAACACACACTCATAAACATCCTCTCTCCTGCTGTTTACTTCTCTTGTTTGGGGCCCTCCACCCTGGTTCTTGACATCATTTTGTTTTCTCTTTTCCTGTTACTCACCATAAACCCACCCACCTGTTCTATCTAACTAACTAACCAGGACTATGCAGCTGCACATTTTTTGTACCTTACAATAATAATATTGTACTCTTCGAAGAGCCATATAAATACTATGGTACATGTATGGAATGTATTCTCTATAGTTGTATATATCAAAGTACCATGATAATACCATGTTTTTTGAACATGCTACTATATGGCAGTATCTTGTTTTGAGAGAATTACTATGATAATACCATAGTATTACTTATATTGGTAAGATTTTTGGTCACACTTTATTTTAGGGTCCAATTCTCTCTATTAACAAACCATTAACTACAACTTTTGCTTCAATAAACTCTTAATTTGCTGCTTATTAATAGCTAGTTAGTAAGGCAGTTGTTAAGTTTAGGTATTAGGTAGGAGGATTAGGGATGTAGAATATGATCATGCAGAACTTACATTTCACTGCTGGTTATACTCTGTATAATTGTGTATGTGACGAATACAAATCTTGAAATCTTGAATATGTGCTTTATAAGTACTAAAAAACAGCAAATATGTTAATAATGGGCATGCTAATAAGCAACTAGTTAATAGTGAGAACTGGTCCCTATACTAAAGTGTTACCAGATTTTTAAATGTTTTTGGTAACACTTTAGAATAGGCAACACATATTCTCTAATAACTAAGACTTTTCGCTGAACAAACTCCTAATTTGCTAAATCTTACCCGAAACTTTTGGATGATAGTGTATACCTTGTTTATATTATGTAATATCTGAATTGCCTTGTTAATATTGATGATACCACGGTGCAAGGATGCATGGTATTACCATTTGATACCATCCTTGTACCACAGTACTACCTCAGTATGTTTTGTAAGGATATCTCTCATTCACCTCTCATCTTCCACTCCTCACCTTGCCTATCATTTTCACCCACCCACACAAGCTACCTAAATGTCTTCCAATCCTTAGGCATATTCTTTGTGTGTGTGTGTGTAACTTGAGGTCGACTGGGCATAGTGACCCATGTCTCATTAAAGACCTGGTCTCAGTCTTTAGCCTCTGGGGAAGGCAGACATTCACTAGCACACAAATACACACACACACACACACAAAAGGGAGAAAGAACAGAGGGAGGGTGGGAGGGAGCGCAGGGGTCAAGGCCAATGAGGAGGCCTTCGGCAGTGTTTATGAGTCTGTTGCCTGTGATTCAGGCCTGTGAGTCACACACACCACTGCGTACACACTCTAAACACACCACCTGCTTCAGTCTTGCACACATTGCATAATGAGCCAACTTTTTGAGTTAATTAGTTTAGAGAGTCACTAGTTCACTTTTAATGAATTTCAGTTCATTTATAAATCTCATTCTATGTTGCGAACAGTGGACATACTTTCGTGGGTAACATCTGTCTATATAGCTTTTCTGAGGCTTTAGACTCAGATTTGCAAACATTTAATCATGTCTACTAAATGAAAACTCTGACAAGCCATCTTTTAGGCAGGAGTCCTTCTGAAAGCTATATTACAGGCAGATATTCCACATCTGGAACTGCTAAGGATTCCCCGAATATCTGAAGAAATATTACTCAGTCTTTGCTGAATGAATAGCTTTTCTCATCACTAGCGACTGAGAGCACTGTAAATTAGACGCTTAAGCTATACCTAGTAATGTATGGATGTTGTTGCAGTAACAAAATATAATAAATTGCATTTATAGCACTTTTCATATAGGGTCCACAAAAAACAATTTTGTTTGATGGGTGTTTCTTCAAATGCGAGCACTTTTGGACTTGTGACCTTTAAGAATAAAACACATTTTCAAACTTTATTTCGTTTATTAAGTTTAAATTTAGTTTATTTAAAATGTAACAATATTGCATACTGTATATACAATGATGCATACCATCATGATGAACGGTCATGAGTAAATGTAATTTTCACCACATCTGAAATCATTGATTTTGTGGTTGAAATTACATTGTAAACACTTTTAGAATGAAATGGTCTCGCTAATGCTAGCATTTTACAAATATACACAATTAAAAAATATTTTTGCAATATTCTGTTCACAAATTTACCTTGATTTTACTGTTTTCTTCTTCATGTCACATGTACAGTTCAAACCTAACATATATTGACCTATATGAAGAGTGATATTGCCAAAAATAAGTAAATATTGAAATTGCTTGTGTATTTGACTTTTTTTATATTAAAATGGTAAAAATTAGGAATTTTTTTTTTTAAATCATTTGTTTGCAGATGCAGTTATGTTATCTAATGGAATAAAATCAATGCCATTTTAATTGTGGCTTAATTGTCCAGATAATTTTTGAGTCCATTGTAAATAAATAAAAGTAAACATTAAAACCATAAATAGGAAGAAAAAAAAACTGCCAACATCCAGTATACTAGACGGCAAGCAGAATATTCACAAAAGAATGGATTCTTTTCATATTCTTTAGCTCCTTACAAAATAGGAATTGTAGATGGCAAGCGATTGATACACTCTGCTATTTTGCTGTAGAGAGAGAGTGGAAGAACATTTGTATTTGTAAGGCCAAAAAAAGAAAGACAATAACACACAAAGACACGGATCATAAAAGACAGAGACAGAGAGAAAGTGATACGTGGAGCAGACTGTAGCGAGGGGTTCAGGAGAGCATTATCCTCCAGTCAACTGAATAGACAATGTGACACAGGAAAAAACGCCCTTATCACCGGCAGCCATACTAAATTACCGGATGTGCTCTTAGATAATACTTACCTTGTGAATTTTCATGACCCTGACTTCTCAGGTCTTCTTTGCTCTACCAAAAAGGAGTGTCACATTTGGATCTGGGAAAGCCCTTGAATGCTTTATTTGTGTTTTGAGATTGTTTTCCAATGCTATGGAGTTAGCATGACCTATTCTCAACTGTTTCAGGGGCTGCACATTCCACTTGTTGCAACCACAGAACTCCGGAAAAATTAAAGGAACATTCTGTCTGCCGTGATCATTTTCACAGTGAAAGTTTCAACTGAATTATTCAGTGAATAACAGAATCAAATTCAGACTTTTTACTTGTTTCTGGAAAGTTGGAAAGTTCGTTTACTTTTAAGAGCACATAAACGGACACTGAGAGCTTGTATAATGCAGATGACTCAATGAAATCCTTTGGGAGTCGTTGAGGTTTATTTTTAGGCCTGTGGCTGTGTCCGGCTTGTTTCTCAGTGAATTGTCGGTGTTGATGATTGTAGATGGGGGTAAATGAGGGGATGTGTGGACGTGAAGCCTTGCTGGAACATTCTGTAACAAAATGCAGAGGTGTTTCGAGATGTTTGACATGAAGAAAGTGTGCATATATGTCTGAACTGAACTGTGAATGGTCACACTTGTAGACAAATATGGTCACATGTTACATCTGTCACATGGGTAAATGTTGCAACAGGAATTCGTTTTATCCGACAGCGACTTCGTAGACACGAAACTATAAACATATCAGCTGCTTTCAGCGTTAGTTCACAGACAAGTTCAAGTCTGTGTCTTTTCTGTTTTAAACACTTGAGAAACAATGAGAAGGCGTCACTGGAGCAGCCTGTGACGCTCAGGAAGTTTTCCTTCCCTTTATTTTCACTCCTTTTTCCTCTTCGGCTTCAACCCCTTTCAGAGCCCCCATTTCCCCCTCATCGTGTCATTTCCCATCTGCTCTGAGAGAAAATGCAGGCTTGTAGTTTATCAGCAGGTCAAATGGCGTCATCTGATTAAAATGAACAGGATCATACGAATTAAAGGCCTAATAATAGTTTGTGTTGTGGTTGGTATAGCTGGCATAATGTAGGAAATGATGAGTGCGTTTTCATGCTGTTTCATTTCCACTCACGGTGGTGTAATGTGAACCTGTTGTTCCTCATACTATACGCTTTTGGTTGTTGATGTCTGGATAAATACATTCTTATGCAATAAACTCGGGTTTGACTATGTGGGTGTATCCGGTTTAGTAAAAGTAAAGGTGTGCTCAGGTGTTTGTGGGCTGTGCATAGTTTTGGTATTGTCATGCAACTTTCATATGAAGTCATTTCCTGCTTTTGAGAATATCCCATGAAATCCCCCCCCCCCCCCACACACATACAGTGCCCTCCAAAAGTATTGGAACAGTAAGGCCAATTCCTTTATTTTTGCTGTAGACTGAAAACATTTGGGTTTGACATCAAAAGATGAATATGAGATGAGAGATTAACATTTCAGCTTTTATTTACAGGTATTTTCATCTGGATCTGATACACAACTTAGAAGATAGCACCTTTTGTTTGAACCCACCCATTTTTCATGTTAACAAAAGTATTGGAACAGATAGAATTAACACAGATTAAAGTGAAAAAGACTTAATATTTAGTTGCAAATCCTTTGCTTTCAATAACTGCATCAAGTCTGTGACCCCCTGACATCACCAAACTTTTGCATTCTTCTTTTGTGATGCTTTTCCAGGTTTTCACCGCAGCCTCTTTCAGTTTTGGGGGGTTACTCCCTTCAGTCTCTTCTTTAGCAGGTAAAATGCATTCTCTACAGGGTTTAGGTGTGGAGATTGACTTGGCCAGTCTAAAACCTTCCACTTCTTGCCCCTGATGAACTCCTTTGTTGTTTTGACACTATGTTTTGGGTCATTATCTTGCTGCATGATGAAGGATCTCCCAATCAGTTTGGTTGCATCTTTCTGTAAATTGTCAGACAAAATATTTCTGTAGACTTCTGAGTTAATTTTGCTGCTGCCATCATGTTACATCATTAATGAAGATTAATGAGGCTGTCCCAGAAGAAGCGATGAAAGCCCAAGCCATTAGATAACTTGTGTAATATGTACTATAATGTACACCTGTGTACACTGTGTTTCAGATGAGCTTGCATGTTTGGGATCATAAGCAGATCCTTTCTTTCTCCAAACTTTAGCCTTTCCATCACTTTGGTCCATAAAATCAGTCCCTAAAACCTTGTCCCAGAATTTTTGAGGCTCGTCTCCTATTCTTCTTGCTAATGAGTGGTTTGCATCTTCTGGTGTAGCCTCTGTACTTTTGTTCATGAAGTCTTCTGCGAACAGTAGATTGTGATACCTTCACTCCTGCCCTCTGGAGGTTGTTGCTGATGTCACTAACAGTTGTTTTAGGGTCTTCCTTTACAGCTGTCACAATGTTTCTGTCATCAACTGCAGATGTTTTCCTTGATCTACCCGTTTGAGGTGTTACTTAGTACACCAGTGGTTTCTTTCTTCCTCAGGAGATTCTAAATGGTTGTACTTGCTATTGCCAGTGTTTGTGCAACGGTTTGATTGATTTTTCATCTTCTCTCAGCTTCACAATTGCTCGTTTTTCACCCATAGACACCTCTCTGGTTTTCATGTTGGTTACACGTCTAACTAACTATAAATGTAGTCTGCACGGATCTGAAACTGAGCGTAGACATTCAGTGCTATTTATTGTTTGAATAATCAATTAATAAGACACACCAGGGCAACAAAACACACCTGTCAGTCACATGTTCCAATACTTTTGGTAACATGAAAAATGGGTGGGTTCAAACAAAAGGTGCTATCTTCTAAATTGTGTATCAGATCCAGATGAAAATACCTGTAAATAAATGCTGAAATGTTAATCTCTCATCTCATATTCATCTTTTGATGTCAAACCCATATGTTTACAGTCTACAGCAAAAATAAAGGAATTGGCCTAACTGTTCCAATACTTTTGGAGGGCACTGTACATGAAATCAAACTCAGGAAGGGATGTGAAAGGAGACACTCATAATTTTCTTTGAGCGAGGAAGAGACAAACAATGCCGTGGCCTTCATACTGTCAGGTTTTACATAAACATATAATTTTAAAATAATTTATTATTTTTGTATCATATTGTTATGGTTGACTATGTTAAAACATTAAATAAAGAATAATAATAAAAAAAGGTTTAAATGTCTTTTGATTTGTCAATCTATTTATTAATTTATTGTTTTATTGTTATATTTAACTAAATTTTTAACATTTTCAAACTATTTTAAATATATAAAAAAAATTGATCATTTGTTTGTTTTTTTGTTTGAATCATTAAATTGATCATTTATTTCTTCTATTTATTTTTAAGTGGCACTCTGAGTACTTTTTATTTACATATTACATATAAACATGTTTTTATAATATTTATCATATTTTAATATAATGATATTACTTTCTTAAATTTATATAAATATAAATGTTAAATATAAAATGATGATTTTCAATTTCAATCAATGTGTCATATTAATGTATTTTATTTTATTTTATTTATTTTATTTTTCATTTATTTTATTTTATTTTATTTTATTTTATTTTATTTATTTATTTTTTTTTTTTTTTTTTGGGGGGGGGGGGGGGCAGTGAAGCCTAAACAGAAACATAGAGATAAAGAAAGCCCATGGAATCAGATTCAATATCTCTTATGAGCACTTTGTGGACCACAAATAGAGGCCTTTTTTTTATTGCACAGGTTAAACTTGGTTGCAGCCTCATTTTCAGGATTTTTTGGTGTATTCTCATTCTAAAATGTCATAAATAGTTTTTATTAATAAGTAGTTTCTATTCTACCGATGTCACAAGACTTTCTGGCTTTTTTGCCAATATCAATGTTCAAACATGTTGAGGATCCACTCTGAAATGGCATGAAACTGAGTATGCTGAATTGATTAAATCGAATATATTCAAATATAGCACATTAAAGGAAAATATCTGTTATTTTTTCATCACCTAGCTAATGTTGCTGTTATTTTTTTTCTGTGGGAACACAGAGTAAAGCTATTGTGAAGTGGTCACTATGAACATGTTATAAAGAGAGGATCAAAAGTATGTGAACATTTTTTTTTAAATAAAAAAACAGCATGTGTGTGTCCATATGTGTTGTAACTTAAACAGACTCTAACAAAGGCTCCCCAGGGAGTCGTGCTTACAATCTTCATACTAAATCAAAACTGTGTTTCCAAGTATTTGTCAGTGCCATGAGCTGAACATCCTGTTCACGTTTTCTCAAAAATGTATACACAGATATGATTTATAAAACACAAAAAACATACATGTTGATTCTGCTTCACATTTTCCCGCGAGCACGAGGACGTACAGATCATTGCGTTGAATTATGGGACACATCCTGCAGCCCAGACGAGAGCATCCTGCTGTCAACCACCACCATCCTGTATTTTGTCAAACAAAATCTGCTCGTTCCTCTCTGATTGCATACTTCTGTTCCCTCTTCACTAAAAAACCCTTTAGCGATGCAAAAGTTTGTGCAACATCTTCCAGCATTCCAAACAGTGTCCTTGGACTCACCCAAAACCCTTCCCCTTAAAAATAAATGAAGAGAGGAGGAGGCATGGAAAGAATCTCTGCTTAACTAAGTGATGGCAAAAATATGTGATAATTAGACCTGTCCCGCTGTAAATCCACCATCAGGCATGCTGAGTTCATCATCTGGCCTTCTCACGACCACTTTGAGCTCCCTAAACAATACAAATTTAAGAATAAAGACTTTTTGCTTTGTTTGTTTATGCATGTGGAAGTGAAAGAGAGAGTTTGAGGGAAATAGTGCAGACTTGGTTAATTATGCTAGTGTGAAAAGTAGCAGTCGGATGCCTGTAAGCAACACTGCCATGCAAGGTCGATCTTAATTCATCACAGTGTGTGAGAGTGGCATTCTCTGCGGCCGGCCACAGGCATTGCTCATAACGCTTTGCTGAGGGAGCCCTTCCCACAATGTGAACAATAATGTCTCTGCGGTGTTTTCCAATAGATTTCCACTCAAAACAGCAGAAGACATTCCCAACTCGTCATCACAGGCTTGCCACAACTCTCATATATTCTTCTTTTACACCCTAGAATTTATTTTTCGAGAATACAGAGTTTGTCATGGTGCCTTCCACTGTAAATTGATTTATTATTATGTATAACATTGTTTTTTATTAGTCTAAAATCCATGGTTTCCACCAAAACAGCAGCACAGATGCGTGGTGCTACACGTATTAAAACAACTAAAAAAGAAACAATATGTTTTCTTCCTGTAAAGTGTACAGTTTCTCTCTCTCTCTATTTCCTGATTTTTTATATGTTATGCCTCTTTTGACTAAACTCTCAGCATATAGCATGCATTGGAGATTCTCAGGTAAGGTGACACACATAAACATCTTCATATGTCTTAAAGAGATAGCATCATGTGTTTCTTTATGATTACGATTTTGTGAGCAGTCTCCTTTACTTTTACAGTTGAAACTGTCACTTTTTTCAGTACTACAAAAACTGACTAAATTGATTGTGAAAATAAGTAAAAAAGGAGGATGTGTTTTGCTCCATCTAATTTTAGATTTTATGGGGAAAAAATTATAAGAAATCTGGGCCATCACGTAATTCATTACAAGTCCAAAAGTCGTGAACTTAATGAAAATAAATATGTAACCACTACATGGTATGCAAAAAGTGCTCTTTAAACAGATCATAAAAAGCATGAAAGATCATTATACTGTATATATACTGTACTGTATATATATCCATATCCCAAACAACCTCTCAAACCCCGATCCCAAACCTGATTTCCCTTGCAAATCTGTGTGAATATGCATATAACATGGAAGGTTTTTCAACAATAGAAGATAAAAATGCCATTTCACCCGCCTGTTCTGCCTTCGGGAGAAAGATTGCAACATTGGATTTATTAAATTTACATAATTGTTTTACTCATAAGGTGTTTTCATCAGTGGATATAAAACACATCAGACAGGTTATTTTGCATAATAAACTTGATGGATAGTTATTGTTTAAGAGTGTAAAGGGTGATTCATTTCACCTACGAGATTACAATTAATATTTTATAACAGGACAAATATCTTTCTGAGCCTACATGCATTATATGTCTGTTGTAGTGAAATCACAAGCTGCACACAATGAGTCTGACAGCAATCTAAGCAAAAGACCACATCACATTTGTTCCACTATAATACTGAGCTTTCCAATAATAATCCATTTAAGACCCTTGGTTTGTGACCATTGTAAAGAAGGCCATTTATGCTTTTTATAAGCACGCCTTTACAGATAAAGCAGAGCAGATCATTCAGTCACGAGGGTCTGATTTCACAATACTTGTGCATTGCATCAGTGGCTTGGCATGATGGATTATATTGTGCCTTCTGTGCTGAAATCAGAATTCCCCTTGTTATCACCCCTTCAAAGTCTTTTTAAGGGAAATTGTTAATTTATAATGACAGTTTAAAGGTTATTCAGGTACAAGGGGCTGCAAACCATCCTGAATGCAACATTGTTTGCCTACACGGTGACAAACTTGGGGCTTTTTACTTTATTTTTGTGAGAGGAGGGAAAACAAAATAAGATTATGATGATTAAATTTGCCTAATTTGTATAATTGTCAGAGTAAGGTTTTATAAAGTGGTTAGGTATTTGTAACCTAGTCTAAATCTTTTTCACTCTGAGCCAGAAACTATATTTGTTGGTTTTCTTTTTTGTTAAAGCCTTTTGTTATTATTATAGTTTGAAATTTAACATTAAAATAAGATTACAAACGGCATAATTTGTATTAAAAGGCACCGAACTGTAGGAATGACCCAGTAGTAGTACTACAGCAACCTACAAATCACGGCTCTTTCATTAGTCGAGATTTCATCACTCTGATTGGCCAGTGAGACTGACGTCACGTGACGTCAAAGAACTCTGTCTAACTTTTTTAACTTGACAATAAGATCAGAGAAAGCGTCGCATTACACCATCCGCGTTTCCACGAGAAAGCAGCCGAAAATGATTCGGTTCTGACAGACCGTCACACATTGGATGTACTTTGTTTTGTCTCTGGGTTTTTTTTAAATAGTTTGTTCTGAAAACATTGTTTCCGAATCCAGTTGGAAAAGTAGGAAAACACGCCATCCTTTACAGGATGGATAAATCCACAACGATGAAAGTCATGGTAAGAAATCTCGCGGGGTTTGTTCGGGGTATTTTTGTGCATATTTTTCAGAGTATTGGATAATTTAGCTTTTCAACTGTGTTTGTCGCAAACATGGATATGAATGTGAATTCCTGGTGTGATCAGTCATAACGCTTTGAATGTTTCGAAGTCAGTGTCTATGATTATCGTTAACGTTAACTTACTTGATCAGACTTTTCGATGCATATCAAGTGTATTTTATGATAAACGTTTCGATCAACTTTTTAAATTTGATGTGAAAGGCTTGTATTGTCGCATAAATGAAAGTGTATAACGTTAGTGTTAATGAACATTGTCAAACTGAACTGGCCATACTGGCCGCTGAGATTTTATTGTGGTTTAAAGTTCAGAAAGCTAGAATATTTACAAATATAGGTTTTTATATTGAGTTTTGATTTCATGACTAATATCAGAAAACCTTTTAATGCACACTTTATGTAATACAAATCATGTGTAGTTTTGAAAGACATTTTCTGCCTTTCAATGCAATGCCAAAAAGTGCTGCTGTGTAGCTAGGCATAATGTGTGGTGTTTCAAGATTTATTTATTTTTTTATAATACATTTTTATTTTATTAAAACTACAGAGATTAAACGATATTACTTTTTTAGGTTAACCATATGTTGCTTTCAATACAGATTTCTAATTTTTGACACGATAATGAATAAAACAATAAAAATATGAATTATTAATTATATATATATATATATATATATATATATATATATATATATATATATATATATATATATATAATTATTTAATGTATTTATTTTTCAAATTAATTGCAATATGACAAATTTATTTTCAGTTATTTTAAATGTGTATTTATTAAGATGCATGTTATTCACTTAAGAATCAATGGCTATTATAATTAAATAATTACATTTGTGCGAATACTATTTTGTATGCTGTTTAAATAGTGGCATATTGGTTGGAAGAGTGGAAATGCTGGTTAATAACATCATCCAATTAACAATCATCTGCATGTAGAAAACCAGTTCCCAGACTTCTCTTCTCTTATGAACCTTGCCTTTTGAGAGTTTTCTAAGAGTAGTGCCAGTGTTAAGTTTATTCCACGTTGAAAGAGCCATTCACTGCCCTTCTGTTGGTTTTTCCAGCTCTGCTCTGCCAAAAGTGGCACTATAAAATGCTTTACTGACTGAATGCCGAGACTCACCTTTAAAACTTTCCCTTGAGTCCAGAGCCCCGCTCGGCTCACACTGTGTGTTTAACTTAAAATCACACCATTCCATAAAGTAGCGTCTTGAAAAACACAGGATGGTTGTTGCCTTAAACTTAAGTGTATTTTTTGTAAATGCATATATTATATAATTATATACTCATATAAAGAAGCAGTTTAACCAGTAGTTAATTAGTAAATTAGATAATGAAATCATCAAAGGGAATGTTGGCCATATTAACTAATCTTACTGTTACCTCAACAAACTCTCTTTCCCGTAAGTCCCAGGTGTTTGTTTATTGAAATGACAGGGCAGAGATTGTTTGCAACATGACTGTTTATGGACGCTGTAAACTTTGCTAAGTTATGGGTCTGCTCTGGCTGGCTGGTTACTAGATGAAGATAGCTCATCCTTGCCAGTCTGCATAGCTCAAACATTCCTGTGCCAGTGAGAGCGGATGGGGAGGGGGTGGACGGAGGCGTACGGCTCCCACTGTAAACTTCCTGTCAACACAGATGGCAGTGACAGGAATCAGATCTTTGTATACTTTTTCCACCCACAGTCACAAACATTTTGCACACAATTGAAACAGGAGTCCCTGCTCTTGAAGTCTTTCCATTTTCTTCCTTTTGTGCTTGGGATAACTTAGGATCACAAACAGATACACGTTGTTTCTTTTCACTTTGTGCACAGATTTCTCTCTCTTTCTCCCCCCTCGCCCTCCGACCTTTTTTTTTTGCCCTCTCACACTCCTTCGATGTTATCGGAGTGTGCTCTCCAGGGTGTCGGCATGGACAGGAAATGTGCACGGTATCTCTCCGAGCGGCTCTGAAATCCAAACAGGACATGTGCTACATACCTCGGGATCCACAAGAAAGACTCCAGAGCGCAGTAGACATCCCGCTGCTCGTTAGGAGCCTTTTAAAGCCACTTTCCACCGTCAGATGTTTATAGAATCCACATTTACAAGGAGACAGGAAGAGAGAAGATTGCGTGATGCAATTAAATGCAACGCTCATTATTCGAGTAATCAGAATGATGTGAATGTGTGGGAGCCTGTGTGTGTGTTTTAGAAATTGTACCGTATCTGGTTCTTAGTCTATGCTGTGGATTACCCACAATAAACATGGTCCAGAAGTGTTTATGCTAAGATGAGACGCACATTTATCCTGCTCTCAAGCTTTACGGCTATTATGCAAGGATGTTGTTATGTTGAGAAGTTTACATGAAATGCTTCAGGGAACTCTCCATTCAAAGTTTTATTTTTTTTTATTCTTTTTTATAATTAGTATGCATGGAGCTTTTAAAAACGCTTAAAATGTGTATATTATGTTTTTGTTTTATATTAAATTATATTAATTTTGTGATTTTAGGCTAAAATCATATGTCGATGATGCGAGTAGTAGATGTAATGATGCTGCTAATACATTATTTGTCATGCTGAGGGAAATTTGTTTAACATGAAAATTGACATGAAATGATTTACAGAGAGTTGGACTTGTAACCTGAAGGTCATGAGTTTGAGTCTCAGGTCCGGCAGGGATTGTAGGTGGGGGAGTGAATAACCAACACTCTCTCCACCCTCAATACCACGACTGAGGTGAGACCCTTGAGCAAGGCACTGAACCCCCAACTGCTCCCCGGGCGCCGCAGCATTGGCTGCCCACTGCTCCGGGTGTGTGTTCACTACTGTGTGTACACTTGGAGGGGTTAAATGCAGAGCACAAATTCTGAGTATGAGTCACCATACTTGGCCACACACCACTTCTCTTTCCCCCTTTTCCTTTCCCCTTTAGGGATGTTGACTTTCATGCAATTTGACATGTTATACTCTATCAAAAATGATTTTAAACAGCATTTTGCAAATTATTTAATAATTGTTATACTTGCAGCTTTTTAAAAAATATACTTTTTTTTGTTTGTTTAAAAAGTATTTTACCTATTTAAAAGAAAATAGCATAGGACCATTTAAAATGAATAAGTAAGGCAGACACTTGTTTAAAAATTGTGAAAAACTTGGTGGTTACATGAGCGAAGATGTAGACATTCATAAAAATGTTAACCTAAAACTTAATGTTAAATTTGGAGATCATACGTTTTCGTGATTCATTAAATCATGTGCCAAATTTGCAGCTTATTCATCCTCCTTGTGACAAATGTTAAAGCTTTGTGGCTTCAAAAAGTTCAAGTAGTGGGAGAAAAAAAAAAATTAGCTGCAGTTGAAACGAAAGCGTCTTGATGGCGTGTGGGTTTGTGGTTAGGCTTATTTCATTTGCCATTTAGCTCGTCCCAGGAAAGGTGAGGCATCTGTCAATGTTTCATTCATTTCTAAGGTGGCCACACCTTACAGGTCACTGCACCCAGATTCAGTGACTGAACGAGAGATGCGTTACATATATTACAATGTGCCTGCTATTCAGCTACCCTTCTATTCAACCCCCATTGACTCCAGTTAAAACGCTAATAGTGTGCATTTCTGTGTGGGTGTGTTCACACGTACCCCCTATCCAGTGTCTTCAAACAATAATTTCCAATCGGTTCGACTTAAAATCGAACAGTCATTCATTGGCCATCCTTCCTCCTCAAAAACAACAACCACTCGCTATTTTATTCTCATGTCTTCTCCTCCGATGAATCCACAGGTGAATCACAGATTGGGTAATTTGCCACTGTGGCAAATACGCTTGAATTAGGGTGTGTGCTTGCTTGTAGGAAATTAGATGAGGGTGTTATGGCTCACTTAAGCCAATGGATAATAGTGTCAGTCTGTAGCTTGGTCACACCTTGCAGATGTTTTCCATGTACATTTGCCGTGTGGATGTGCGAGTATTAATGTTAAACCTTATCTTGGTATTGATGTCAGGGGGCAAAGAGCAACTGTTTAGGTTTCTATAAATAGACAAAAGCACTAAATGACAACACTATATTGATATTCCTCAGGTGTTCTGATTAGAGGATTTTGCTATATAATTATGTAACCAATGTATTAGCTATAATTATTTATAATTTTTTTTTTTTTGCTTTTACTATTTTTATTTTTTAGTTAGTATGAATGCAGATTTTTAAAAATGTTAAAATATGCTTCAGTATATTTTGATCAATTTTATAATTTTTATGTACTGGCTTGTATTAAATGAGAGGCTATGCAATATTTTTTGCACACTGCCTAAACCACTTTTTATTTTATTTTTATTGTATTAATCTGTTTATTATTTTAAATTTTTCTTTATTCTTATTTTTTATTTTTTTGTTTATCTTAATTTTTATTTTATATAAATCATTAATTGTTTATTTTAATAGTGTAATTGAACACCTTACATCTCTAGAATTACTTAGGCTGACATTTGCAGATGCCTGAATTAATGTTCACTTTGAATAGGTCAAAGAATGCAAAAAAAAAAAAAAAAAAACAGCGTCCGGCACTGAAGCTCCTGCTTGTGTGAGTGATGGGAAAGGCATTCAGCACAAAGCCTCTGTCTGATGTGAGCTCAGTGAGCTGAGGCTAGCTAATGAGCGAGGCAACTCAGCATGGCATTGGCCTAGTGTCATGGGAATATGTTCTTCAAGCTTAAAAAGCCATCTTACACAATTATATACCACTCTACTGATCTTGTCTCAGAATAAACAGGTTGTTTATGCCAGGTTGTTTGTATTATTGCTGACGTAATTGACGCATGTTTTCCCTTGATAACAATATAGTAGTTTAAAGATTAACTACTTGACAAGAGCAAAGGTGATCTCCAATAAAGTCCTTTTGAAACTTGTTCGACCTGTTTTTGATGATCAATGGGGCTGTCAGACAAAGAGAAGAGTCACTGAGTCATCCAGGCTTTAAAGCTTTTCATTGGACGAGACTGATCTGTGACACATAGTCAAGCTATTTACCTGCTAAGGTTTCCATGGAAAGAGCTGCGAAGAAATGGAAATATTTAGGCCTAATGCTAATTAAATTTGGCAAGGCTGGGTAGAGGTTATTTTACTCTGGCTGTTGTCAGGATTTAACTTTTCTGTCTCGTTCTGTGGCATCTTATCTCATTTGTCCCACCTAATGAAGTTACACACTACTTGCCAAAAAAAGAAAATGCGTCACAATTTAGGTAAATCGAATATAACGTTATTAAATAAGTTCAGATGCTCTGCTTGTGGAGTCCAAACCAGTAATGCAAGACACGAAGCATGCTATCTAAGATATTCAAAAACATAAAAATTAGTTTGGGAAGAAAATAAGGAATAAACTGTTAGTCAGACATTTTAATGTGGATGGGCAAATTTTTTGTATTTTCTTAGACTTCAAGTTGGTGTGAACTTGTCTCTTTATCTCACTGGTTGTACCTCGTATATTGTGCAGAACCGCAGATGTGGTTTTACATTACAACCTTTTTTGCTTTCATTGTCTTTGTCTGTCTGTTTCTCTCACCCTCTCTTCCTCTTTCTAAAGGAAAGAGATTAGGACAGTCCTGTCTGCTCTCTATTCACTGCACTCTTTATTAAAAGAATACAGAAAAGCCACAGGAAATCTGAAATGTGGAAGGCTGTGCTGTCGTGGGGCTGTTAATATCCTCCCACGCACACTAAGGACAGCAGGCCGCCCGCCTGATCTCTCAGGCTGAGGGTTCCGTCAACCCCCCCCAATCACCTCCACGGGACTGAGAAATCACACTTGTTTGGATGGAGGTTTGAGAATGTGTAGCTCGAAAACATTATCGTGGTTTTGGGCTTGTGATATAATTGTAATATTTGCTAAACTTTGACGTTAACACTTTTAGGGCAATGTATTGCTTTGTTTGAAGGATTAGATGCTTGGTAAATCATTGTGCAGCTTGTTGTCACCAAAAAATTCATAGAGCTTGCTCCCATTAAAGACTGTGTGTGTGTTTTTCTGTGGCACAGCATGAAGCTGAACTCCAAATGAAGTCTCCACATTGTCTGACTGTTTCCTGTGTTCCCCGAGAGGAGCCATTTACAGATTTTCACACGCTCCTACCCAAGATGCTAGAGTGTGTATGTGTGATTGGACATGTTCTGTGGTTTAGGTAGAGTTCACGAGTTTCAGTATGTGTGTGACTTGCGTATTACATCAAAAGGGCAGCTGTGGTGTCAAAGTATGCAGTGTTTTGAAATAAATTTTGCATATGTTGCAGAGCTGTATGTGTTTGTGACCTCATTCCCGTAAAGTTATTACAAAGGTGAAACATCGCTACATTGAATCATCTGATTTACTTCAATTTCCCCCCTTGTAGGAGCAGTGCTATATATATTATATATATATATAGTGCTATTATATATGTATATATGCAAATTAATTACATTAAATGAATGCTGTGTGTGTGTGTACATTCCACCGCAAGCGCACGTGAGCACAGCTTTACAGAAACTCGCTGATATGATCACAGAGAGTGAGCAACAACACCCGGACTCTGTTTTAATCATTCTCTGGGACTTTAATAAAGCAAATCTCTCCCGTGAACTGCCAAAATACAGACAGCACATCACATGTCCCACCAGAGACAGTAATATACTGGATCACTGTTACACAACAATAAAGGATGCATATTACTTGGTTCCACGAGCAGCTTTAGGACTCTCTGATCACTGTTTGATTCATCTTACTCCGTCCTACTGGCAGAAACTTAAATCTGCAAAGCCTGTATTAAGAACTGTTAAAAGATGGACTAATGAAACAGAGCGGGACTTACAAGCCTGTTTCTCTCTCACTGATTGGAGTGTTTTTGAAGCCGCTGCCATCGATCTGGGCGAGCTCACAGAGGCTGTAACATCTTATATCAGTTTCTGTGAGGATATGTGCATTCCTACCAGGACTCATCTAATCTACAACAATGACAAACCATGGTTCACTGCAAAACTCAGAAAGCTCCGTCAGGCCAAAGAAGATGCTTACAGAAAGGGGGATAAAGTATTTTATAAACAGGCCAAATACACACTGGAAAAGGAGATCAAAGTGGCAAAGAGGAATTATTCTGACAAGCTATGGAAAAAATTATCTTCAGTGTGGAAAGGAATGAAGGACATCACCAGTTACAAGTCACCATCCCCCAGTGCTCTGGAGAATCAACACCTGGCAGACGACTTGTCTGACGACTTAACAAGTTTTATTGTCGGTTTGAAAAATCACCCCACACCCACCCTGAACACCTCTCCACACAACCATTAACACCTCCAGCAACCCTCCTCTCCCCCACACCTACAATTCAGATCAGTGAAGAAGATATGTGCCAGGTCTTCAGGAAGAACAAAAGAAGGAAAGCACCAGGCCCAGACGGTGTGTCACCAGCCTGCCTAAAAATATGTGCTGTCCAGCTGGCCCCCATCTTCACACAGATCTTCAACAGGTCACTGGAGTTGTGCGAAGTCCCCTCATGCTTCAAAAGCTCCACCATCATCCCCGTCCCAAAGAAACCCAAAATTACTGGACTTAATGACTACAGACCTGCGGCCCTAACGTCTGTAGCCATGAAATCATTTGAAAGACTTGTTTTGGCTTATCTGAAGGACATCACCGGACCCTTACTGGACCACCTGCAGTTTGCCTACAGAGCAAACAGGTCTGTGGATGATGCAGTCAACATGGGACTGCACTTCACCCTGCAGTATCTGGACAGACCAGGGACTTATGTGAGGATCCTGTTTGTGGACTTCAGCTCCGCTTTTAACACCATCATGGAAACCCTTCAGAATAAACTAACCCAGTTCTCCATCCCCATCAGTGGATCACCAGCTTCCTGACAGACAGACAGCAGTTAGTAAAGCTTAGTAAATTCACATTCAGCACTCGTACCATCAGCACTGGAGCTCCTCAGGGCTGTGTACTCTCCCCACTGCTCTTCTCCCTCTACACCAACGACTTCACCTCTAAAGACCCCTCTGTCAAGCTCCTCATCCAGGACGGTGACGAGTCTACTTACAGACAGGAGGTTAAGGAGCTGGCTGTCTGGTGCAGTCTTAACAACCTGGAGCTTAACACGTTCAAAACTGTGGAGATGATTGTCGACTTCAGGAGAGACCCCCCTGCTCTCCCCCCACTCACCATCATGAACAGCACTGTGACTGCAGTGGAGCCATTCAGATTGCTGGGCACCACCATCTCCCAGGACCTGAAGTGGGATATTCACATAGACTCCATTGTCAGAAAGGCGGGCAGAGGCTGTACTTTCTTCGCCAGCTGAGGAAGTTCAACCTGCCACAGGAGCTGCTGAAACAATTCTACTCTGCCATCATTGAATCCATCCTCTGCACTTCAATAACTGTCTGGTTCAGCTCAGCTACCAAATCTGACCTCAGAAGACTACGGAGAGTAGTCCGGACTGCTGAGCGAATCATTGGTACAACCCTCCCCACTCTCCAAGAGCTGTACTTATCCAGAGTGAGCAAAAGGGCTGGTAAAATCACTCTGGACCCCTCACACCCAGCACACTCCCTCTTTGAACTGTTACCGTCTGGTCGACGCTACAGAGCTCTGAGCACCAGAACGACCAGACACAGGAACAATTTCTTCCCTCAGGCAATCCATCTCATGAACACTCAACAATAAACGTGGAACACACAACTATAATACATTATCCATTCACTCACTCACTCACTTTCTAATTTGCACATACTTGACCTGTACATATTATACTATATTATATATTGTTTTTGCTGCTTTGTACATTACCTATTTGGATATTATTCTTTTATTATCTGTGTCCTGTCCTGTTGCTGTCTTTCTGTTGCACTGTGGAGCTTCTGTCACTACAACAAATTCCTTCTGTTTAAACATACTTGGCCAATAAAGCTCATTCTGATATATGTATGTATGTGTGTGTGTATATGTGTATATATGTATTTGTATTTATGTATTTATTTATTTATTTTTTACACTCATAAATATAATATATGATTTGGTTAAATAAATGTAATCTAGAATAAAAAATATTATTTTATTGTACACTATTACACTAATAAATATAACGATTAAATTTAATATATAATAAAATATTAAAAAAACTATTGTATATAATTTTTATTATATACTATATTATTACTACACTAATAAACAATATATAATTTAGTTTAATAAATATAATATAAGAAAAAAATATTTAAATGTCACGTCACGAAAGTCTGCTGAATGCTTCTGAAAATTCCACTTTACCACAGGAGTAAATCTATTTAAAAATAGAAATTGCATATATTGTTCATGCAGGTGGCATGTGTTTAAATCAAGTTTACAACATTCCTGTGCTTTGAATTAAAACAACAAAAATATAAAATAAACCAATCATTCTCCTCTTTTGATGAGCCTGTGTCCTTGTGCAGCATGTTTATCATGTGCATCCTGTAAGTATAATGCATAAAAGACTGGAATCTGCAGATAATTTGAGGCACATGATTCCATAAGGTTCCTGTTCCGGACTACTGGAAATAATGAAGAACGGTGTGTCGTCCCTTAACCGACAGCTCTGATAGAAATCATCTGTTACGTACAGGGGGAAAAAACTCCTGCCTGTCCGTCAATTCCAATCATCATACATAATGAAACGCACTTTACAGCATGTAGTACGGATGTAGCCCTAATTGAACATGTACACACACGCTGCAAACACCAGTGACTGACAGCCTTATCGTACTGTAACCCCAAACAATAAAACCTGTGAGACCCTATTGTCAACTAGCCAAGATTGTGCTAGTGTGTGTGTGTGTATGACAGAGATCTGCCTGTCCACATGTGAAAACAGGCACTTTTAAACAATGAAGATTTCATGTTCTCGGCTAATAGTTTAGAGCTGGCAGTGAGCATTGTAAACTCGAGTCGTTTAACTGTAGCAAAGGAAGCCAGCACACTTAACGCTTTCATTCAGGCCAAAGATTTCTTTGAACTGTTGTGTGCTTTCGTTGTTTATTGTATGCCGCCACTGGCATTAACTGGTTCATTCATGAGCTCTTGTGTGACCACCGCTCTTGGTTACGTTTACTTTGGTCAGCCATTCAAACAAAACTCATTCATTCTTTCTCTACCGTTCATTCATCACATATAGGGTTGTAACGATATACCGTATGAAGGTCTATCGCGGTTTGAACGTACACAATTATCATACCGTAAACATTTGCATATCTACGGTTTAAAAAAAAATATATATAATAATCTCACCCGCGCATATGCAATTTATTTCGGCTGCTTCACTCTGCTGAAATGACAGAGACAGAGATTGTATCTAATCTCCATCCCCCGCCGAAAAAAAGTGTAATTTTGCATTATGGGAATATTTTGGATATTAAAAAAAAAACACAAACGTGGGGTTGTCCTTGAGGATGAATCCAATTTGCAAAAAATGTGGACGCAAAGTGGCAATACATCCAACATGTTCGCTCATATTCACAGACACCATGATCCCTCCGTGCAGATAAAGGTATGTCGCATTTATAACCAGTTATAAGGCCGTATAATTTCCGTGATGCAGAGGGAATCCCGGTGCAGTCGTGAACATGGGATTTACAGAATAACATTAACGAGATTGTCACTTAAAACATGCAATCTGATGGATGGATAAATCAAAAGTAGATATGAGTGGTGCCGTTTTATCTACTACATACTGAAGTATGCATGCATGACACTAATGGTGTTTTCAGCGTCTATATAAACATGAACATCAGCAGATCTGCTCTGACAGAAAACCAGTTTTATTTGAGAGAAACCATTGTCAAATACACTAAACTCAAAGGTCTGCTACAACCCGTCAAAATAAAAGTTCAATTTAACTTGAAGTCCTGACAGAACTAAATGAGCATTGTACAATGTACTTAAGTTATGACAACAATAATGATATTCTTTATAATTAATTTATTTAAACATTTTTTTTAAGGAATATCATGTTTGTCCATGTTTTAACTTAGAATAGCCTACCTCTGTTGTGCAGCACTTTGCCAAAAATAAAAGTTGTTAAATTTTCATTTGATAACATTTTAAAACATTAATTAAAATTTTAAAGTGTGATATAGATATACATAAGGTTTACAGCTTTATTTTGTAATAGTTTACAAAATGTGTGTGTATATATATATATATATATATATATATATATATATATATATATATAGGAACCCCCATGTTTTGTGGTCATTATGTTTTGCTTTTAATTATGGGTAAGACTTCTGGTTCATGTCTATTTTCCAGCTCTATCATTTAAAACTTTCTTTCTGATATCTGGGATACTGCTATTTTGTTGAACTGCAACTTGCTTCCATATCATCTTCACCTGTCATTTACATTTATGCATTTAGCAGACGCTTTTATCCAAAGCGACTTACATTGCATTCAAGTTACAGTTTTTACATTTTATCAGCTCTTGCTTTACCTGGGAATCGAACCCATGACCTTGGCATTGCTAGCGCCATGCTCTACTATTTGAGCTATAGGAAAGCCTATAGGAAAGCCTTGCATATTCCTTGCATATTCCAAGTCATTCCTTGCATATTCAACAATTATTCACTCAGACAGAAGGAAAAGTGCGTCCCCTCTGTTCCGAACGCACCACGCTGGTGAGCTGCCAGAGCAAAGTAAAGTAAAGTCGTGACGTATTGTCAAGTATGGTGACCCATACTCGAAATTTACCATGGTTTAACCCATCCAAGTGCACACACACAGCAGTGAGTAGTGAACAAATGCACACACACACACACACACCGTGAACACACACCCGGAGCAGTGGGCAGCCATGCTGCGGCGCCCGGGGAGCAGTTGGGGGTTCGGTGCTCAAGGGCACCTCAGTCGTGGTATTGAGGGTGGAGAGAGCGCTGGACATTCCCTCCCCCCACCTACAATTCCTGCCGGCCGGGGGCTCGAACTCGCAACCTTTCGATTACGAGTCCGACTCTCTAACCATTAGGCCACGACTTCCCCAAAGTGAATGTGGGTTTGGAGGACTCCCATCTTGGAGGTTAAGGTTACCATGCTGGTCTACGTCCTGACCACCTATTACAGGCCAAACCCTACCGCAGGCTGTCTGGACGCTGTGTGTGTGTGTGTGTGTGTGTGTGTGTGTGAGCATTTCCTTCTCATTTTTTGTGGAGGATGTTGTGGAGATAACTGAAATGCACAAGTTCGATTTGAACCAAGCGCAGACCTTGTAGTCTTAACCAGATTTCGCTGCTGTTTCCTCCTGTATAAATGAATTGCCTGGGAAAGCAGGAAGCCAGTTTGCATTGAGTTTGTTCTGGTCTTATCTTAGTTCTTACCGGTCATGCCTACCGGGTGACCCTCGTCCCTCCGCTACTGACTGAGGCGCTTTTGTCATGGTTTACCAGCGGTTTATCAGGATAGTCTTGAAGCACTGATAATAGAGACAATAGTTCACTTTTAGCAGCGCTAGCTAATAAAAGCCAGACCACCGGTCCACAAAAGCATTTTTCAGTCGAGATTAGTTTTCTAAACAATGTTTGAGCTACAATAATTATTATTAGCATAAGATCTGTCTTTTCATGTAATTATTCAGACAGGATTAGATTGTAGTTTTTACTAAATTGTATATATTTGGGTGCTAATGTCTTCTGGATGTTTGCATCACTAAAAGTTAGTAAGCATGACTTTATGTATGTAAAGTTTATATATTTTGTAAGTACATGATCTGACATCTTTTATTAATTTTGAATTATTTTTAACAATGAAACTTTGTTAGGGCTCAAAAATAAGGCCAATGTAAGTGAGTTCTGGTCGGTTTATGAAACTGTGGCTTTCACAATAGGGTCAGCACTGTTTTGTTTTATTATTATTATTATTATTTAACTTATGACTGTATCTTAAGTACATACATTAGTAATGTTTTGCTATGCGTGCTATCATTTAAAAAAATATGTTATTGCTGTCTTCCTGAAAAATCAAAGTTAAAAAAATTTATAAAATGCTTATTTCCAGCTGTCTTTATAAAGATAACTAAAAGGTGCAATAGGTGATTGTCTTCAGAAACATTTTTTGTTTTTCTGGTTGAAAGTCTCTTCACATCCTGATAGCAATCATTAAGTTAAGTGGTCTAAATGTAATTATCTGTATTTATATATTCTGTGCAAGGTGTAGGACCAAGAAATGTTCGTCCAATCAAAATGCTCGGTCTGATTGGATGATGTCAACATGTGTATTTGCATACCTCTGCACACCCTGTTTGCGCAGACACGATAGGTCATCAGCGCGTTCACGTACGCTATGCAGTCAGAGCAAGAATGCCAGCCTAATCTTCCTTCCTCTTATTGTAGTAACTTTACTAACTGTGCTATGAAGTTTTCTCACCGGTGAATCACACATGATGTAGCCCAGCGGTTCCCAATTCCAGTCCTCGCACCCCCCCCGCTCTGCATATTTTGCATGTCTCGCTTAGTTAACACTGATTCAGATAACCAGCTCGTTAGAAGAGAGCTCCGGGCATGAACTTTGTTACAATTGACATGCTCCCTACACAGTGTTCATTGGTCCCTACTCCCTGAGCAGGGAAAATCTGTTGAAGTTTTTCACTTCGGAACATTCACTCACGGATTTACGCTGCACAGCGTCTTCACATACAGACGAAACTTACTAGAGAAGTGTGAAATAATATACCTCTGTAAATAAATACCATTTAAATTCACGTATCGCACACTTTAATGCCCTTTGTACGGAGCATATGCTTTGAACTGGAATCATGGCGGAATATCTGGTGATGACGTCCACTTCGCAGAGCACTTATGACTTGCGGTCGAACAGAACAAACATTGGACGTGATAAGATATACATATGAAATGTACAGAGCGGGGAGGGCGCGAGGACTGTAATTGGGAACCGTTGATGTAGCCTATTGTAGTAATTTAATGTTGTCTCTGGTATTCTGCTCTTTGAGCGTATGTGTGTTCAGGGGGCCTGGCTTTGGTCGGTGATTGCAGGGAGGGTGGGACGTTCGCTTTCAGTGCTATCAGGCTAAAGTTAGCATTATCTGAGATCACCTTTAAGACTGTTTCTGTGGCCCAGGGTCATATTTGGTCATACAAAGATGTCGTAAGCGGCAGTAGCAAGATAGTTTAACATTTCCGGGTGACCCGGGAGTTGCTGTCGACTTTATTTCAGTGTAGTGACGTATTTCCAGCAGAAACGGAATATTGAATAGAGGGCAGGGTTTTATTTCAGCGCTCCTCCTCTCTGTCTCTCACTCGTAGCAACCTAACGGTCGGAGGGGTGTGTTTAAGGATATTCTGCCCAAGCCGTCAAATTGACATCATCAAAAAAGGAACGCCATTCCAGAGCGGAAGTAAATGTTCAGATTTTGTTTAAAGATTACCAAAACAAACTATTTTTCTCAGCAGATTAACTTGCACAGATTAATTCTTCACATCAAGACAAGCAATGTGCGATAGTAAAGTAAATAAAGTCAATTTTGATTTCATACTGACTTTAACTTTTGATGAAGGGGGAAAAAAAAACTAAATGTGTTGTGGGGGAAAATGTTATGTATTAAATAATATTAAAATGAGAAATAAATATGAAATGTTAAAAAAATAAAATTGTAATTAAATTATAGTAAAGGAAAATCTAAAATATATACATTTAATATTCGTAAAACAATTACATTTATAATTTGTCAAGGTCAGTAAAAATGAAGACAGACCAGCAGTAAAATGAATTGTTTAGACATGCTTGAAAATTAGATTGTATTGAGGTACAAGCAACATGGAAGTCACTGTATTTAAATATTTTTTTTTTTTACTAAAATTTACTAAAGGTGTGGCTATAATTGCAGAAGCACATAAAAAAAACGCACATTTTTTCATTCCAGCAAGTCATGTCATGAAGTCTAATGTTTAATGTTCCTTGTTTGTTAATCGTTTCACTATGAGCTGTCAGCAAGAAAGCTGACAAGTTAGTTCTAGTGCTGCTTTGGCATCCAGTGATTCACCAGATCTGGAATGTGCAGACACAGGAAGTGATGTAACTGCCCCCACAGCCTCCCCATATGTGCCTCTCCAAAGAAAAAAAAACAAAAAAAAAAAAAACACCACCTGTCCTGGGATCACACGTGTCGCCATGGAGACGTGGAGTTTCCATAGCATACGCGCACAAACGCAGTCAGAAAAAAGTGCGACTGCTTTTTAACGAGTGCTTGGCATAGACGTCTGTCAGACAGGCTCCACTGTCATTGGTGGGTGATGTCATTGGTAAATCAGTGAACTTTGACCCAGATGGGTTTGCATGTGCCAAGGGGCTCCAGAACAGGTGTCGGACATTAATGCAGCTACTAATTTTTCAGGCTGCAGCAACTGATACGTGTTCTTTTAGTCCCGTCTGGGAAAATTCAGTCTTTGCGGTATGTATGTGTGTTTGGGTGTAAAAGAGCGAGTACTGTAGCTCATTAGTGGGACTTTTAATGTTCCACTCGTCTGAATGGTTTCAGTGTGTCCGTTCAGAGTCAGGAATCTCTCTTCTTTCACTCGTCGTTCCTCTCTGCCATGCCTTCTCATGCGCCTGCCCTACATTTTGCGCCATTTCTGGGCTTCTCACACTCCGTCTATTGTATCTGTCCCCCTTCTCCTTTTCTTTTCAAATTCCTCCAGCACTCCATAGCCGTCGCTCTCTGACCCCACCTTCTGACGGCTGCGTCTAAATGGTGCGATTGTGCGTGTGTGTGCATGTGAACGTCTGTGGAAAGTCTGACGTGAGCGCGGCGAGAGTGTGGCTCGACAGCGCTGCTCAATCCAGGAAACTCCCTTAGAACAACAAGGCATGGCTGACATCCAGAGAGCTCCACTGGAGCCAAAGTTTGTCTCAGACTTCCCTCCAACACACACACATACTCGCTCAAGAAACTCTCACACATGCATTTGGTTCGCCTGCACTCATTTCATTGTCTCGAGTGGTTTTACTGTCTGTGTGGACACTCGATGGCATCTCGATTCGCCTGGAGGCTGATAGTCTCAGTCCGTCTTCCAACAAGAAGACTATTGTACCCTCCTCCGAGTTCCAAACATTGCATCTCCAACCCCAAATTGAGTTTGTTCTGTTTTTGAGTTGATTTACTGTGGCCGTTGTGATATTTCAGCTATTAAAGAGGGATTAGCGTTCAAGTCTGCGGTTTGACAATGCGGTATTTGTTGAGAACCATGTTTTACTGGTTGTGTTACACACTGTAGCACGTATCGCCTTATTCTCTAATACCCCTGGTCCTCTGTGGTGTCTTAATGCAGCTGTTCGGCTCTATTTGATACTAGTTTACAAGTAGCATTCTGCTGTTCTCCTCTGCGGTATGTCTTCTCTGATTGCTCTTCTGTTTTGGAAACCCTGTTGCTATTCTACAAATATTAGTACATAATATTAAGGTCAACATTTGAAGTTTTGCTGTTGCAGTTTGTCACCAGCATTGTAGCTTAACTTATTGACTAAACCATGAAAGGCACATGGAATCAGAGGCTACTGAATAGCATACTACTTTTGCTATGTAGTTACGTGCAGCATGAAATTTTTTGCATAGAATGCTCTGAAGATTTGCAAAAAAATGTGTAGTAGAAGTATATACTGCATGGGATAGTCCCACAATGCAATGCACTCAACGTGATACACTATCATTAAAAATATATATTTTTTAATACAATGTGAACGTATTCAATTGATCAAAAGTAACCACAAATACATTTAGAAATATTATAAAAGATTTCTGTTTCAAATAAATGCTCTTGAACTTTCTATTCATTCAAGAATCCTGTAAAAGTATGATGGTTTCCAAAAAAGAAAGAAAGAAAAACAGCTGTTTTCAACATTGATATTGATAAGAAATGTTTCTTGAGCACCAAATAAGCATATAAGAATAATTTCTGAAGGATCATGTGGAGTAATTGCAAATTTGTAATATAGCTTTGCAATCACAAGAATAATTTACATTTTTTACAACTTTACTGTTTTTACTACGTTTATGATCAAATAAATACAGCCTTAATGAGCATAAGTTTAATTATCATTAATGTATTATCATTTTTATTGACTCATTATTTGAATGGTCTTTAATGTTTTAATTCAAAAAGGCTTTTAAAAATGCTATTTTTAAATGTTCCGTGTCATCATTTGAGACAATAATGAAGCATGCTATTACTAGAATCTGTATAGTTTCATTTACAGTTTTCACAAATAATATACAGTACTCAGTGCGTTTTGCAAACACAACTACAAAAATAGGTCATTCAGAAAACAACAGTGCTCGTTATTGGTAAACAATGGTTGGCCAATCATAACAGTTTACATATTAAAATATTTCAGTGTTTGGTGTCATGGGCATTTGTTTACTTTTGTGTGAATGTCCATCCAGCATCAAAGCAAATCCACTGTCCTAAAAAAAAATTGTACATCAAGCTGTGATTTTTACAAGTTTACCATCTTTAATTACTCTGATCAAATTTAGCAATTTTACATGACGTGTTACATTATATTTTACTACTGAGAAAAGTAGCACAACCCATACTCTCCAGATGGAGCCGTGAGGTTTCAGTTAAATGCAAAGTGTTCAAGATAAAAGAGATGTGTGGGAATGCGTGTGTGTATATCAGAGCACATCCACATAGTGAGTGTCTAACAGACATGTTCAAAGAAGGCCAATGTGTGTGGGAGATGGAGAGAAGTATAGCAAGGGTTGTTCTTTATATGTGTGTTGGTTGCTTTTCATTCTTTCTTTGTATGTGTGTGTGTGTGTGTGTGTGTGTGTGTGTGTGTGTGTGTGTGAGAGAGAGTCAAATGAGAGAAAAGCAGAGATATTTGGGGGTCGTTGTGAGCAGACAGATGTATGTGTGTGTGATGGAGTCAACAGCAGCTCTGTATGGACTGTGCATGCGGAGCAGGAGTCTTCTACTTCAGACGAGCACTTTACTCGGTCCCTGAGGCACCCCTTCTTTCTTCTCCCTCTTTTCAGCGTGTCACAATGAGAAGGCCTCATTTACGGTTAAACAACACACTTTAGAGCCACCACTTCAAATGACCCACATTCTCCCAGACACACAACACCACCGCCATACACCTCAGCTGCAACTCGACACCACCGGCTCCATCTAACGGCCTACATTTCCCATTATCCTCCGAGACAAAAAGACAGAGATACCGAACTGACTGGCCATTGACCAGCATTGGGAACATTTGTTTATAGTGCCGTATTTGATGTTGAAAAGAAGCGCTTTTGTAGCATTTCCCCCTTAAAGTCCACTTATAATGTTAGTCAAGGTTTCTTGCACCAAAACAGTCATTATTTAGTTTTACATGACCATTTTCCACAGACCGTGTTCCAATTCAACAGGCTGTTTTTGCTACTGTACCTTTAAAAGTTTAAAATGACCATGCAGTTTTGCTACAGGGCAGCATATATAATACGTTTATTAAGATATCTGTTGTACACGTGCAGTTTTAAATGTGCATTGTCATATGGACAGTGAGCCTTTAATGAACTGATTGAAATGAAACTCAAAGTACAAAAAAGTAGAATCAAGTGAGTCAAATTGATTCAGTAACCATCACTGGTGGAGTGAATTCCATGAAGGATTCAACAATCTGATTCAAACATGAGATTTTTGAATGGTTAATTAAACTAATGAATCATAAGAATTACGGTATCTCCAAATGACAGATGAATTACTGCCTTTTGTCAACTACAAATTTTATTGGACTTGTTCTGTTCTCCCTTTTATAAGTTGACTAAATATGTATAATTATATGATTAGTTGCTTTTTATTTGCATTTAGCATTGTTTCCCACTCTTGTCGGTGACCTTGTCAAAACTTACTTACTTCCCACCATTTGAGAAATAGTTTTTTTTAGACGTTTACTGCTATTTCCATGGATCCCGCAGCACATTTAGAGTTCTGTGTATGTGCGTTTTGTAGGCCATTTCATTCTGGTCCTGGAAAAGACTGTCTCCTGCTCTGTTAATTTGCTTTGCTCTGCAGATGTGCACATCAGATGGTTTGAATTAAATGCTAGATTGCTCACACAAGGTCAGCTATGAGAACTCCGAATACCGCTCTTTTTGCCTCTGGAACTGAGAAAGAAAGGCTAAATGTGTGTGAAAGAGCATGCCTGCAGCCGTGTGAAAGTATAAAACTGGTATTTCTCTTGAAGAAACCTCTTATCTGCTGTTCTTCACTGACTTTTTTTTGTCTTGTGTGCCTCCACAGCCCCATAAGTAAAGCTCAAATACCTATTCATTAGCAACAATGGCCATAAATTAATTTATAAATGAAATTCAGATGAAGCATTTAACATTTAAGTCATTTGCAGTCTTTATTCCTGTGATATTTGTAATAATATTAACAAGAAGATGAGTACAGGCATCTGCTGTCTGAAGTGCTTATGGCAGTGTCATTTATTATTGTTTTTTTTTTTTTTTTTTTTTGAGTAACTGAATGCATCAGTGTGTTTACAAAATGCATCAAATATGAGATAAATATATTAATGTAATGACCTAACCTAATCCTAATATTTCCTAAAATATTAATAATATTTTTATATTGAATATTTAAGTCAACATTTCTGTTTTACACATTTAACAAAGTAAAACCAAAATATTTCCAAGTACCCACTGGGATGCATGAATGCAAGTAATCATAAATGCATATTGAAAAATTTCTCTCTCGTTTTCTAGGTCCCTATTATCGTTGCTTTGATTCATGTGGGTCATGGAGCGGCAGAGCTTGGGTTTGCAGGAGACCTCCAGAACCGCACAGCAAGACTGCTGAACTGCATGGAGAACCAGGAATACCCTCACATGGGCTTCTGCTGCAAGAACTGTGAAGCTGGTAAGTAGCAGTGAAGATCCATCTCTGACGTTCCTGTCAAACCGTGAGAACTTCCCTTGTAAAGGCCAGTATTGTAAACACGCATGACTCAACTCGCTCAAAGCAAAGATTTTAAAGTAAATTAAAGCATACACTGGTTTTCAAGATGTTTAAAAAGGCTTTCTAGGCTATGTTGATTAGGCGACATCTGTCAGTGTTGCTATTAAGAGTATTATTCTCTGATGAAAATTCGAACAGAAACAAAATGGTTATTTTATAGAGCAGTCTTCGTTAGCTCAGCATTCTTATTTGTAAAACTCTGGTTCAACAGAGAGCTGTGTCTGTTGAGAGGTATTGTGAAGTTTGTGTTGAAGGAGGTGTTTGGAGATCCAGAATGACAGGAATGGAGGCCTGTGTTTCGCTCTCTGCAAACATAAAGCACACATGAAGCAGCTTAAATCACCAAACCGCCTGATGGGAATTAAACACAAAATATACAATTTGGAAAAATAGTATTGGGAATTACAGTGAGAATGTGGAATGTAATAAAACTGTTCATTTTTGTATAGTTTTTCTAATAAGCCCATGATAATCACAGGATGGTTTCTCATTACCATTGTTAAAACCATATAAAACAAGATATAATGAGAGAATTAAATATATAATATCGTTAATATAAAACGAGCATTTTTTTAATGAGAAATAATGGCATAACAACCCTTCACTTTAAATTAAAGTTTAAATGGTTACTTAAAATGTTTTCATATGAGAAATGCTTGAGATCTAATGTCTGTCACATTGTTTTTTCCATTCACAGGCACTTATGTGAAACAAAAGTGTAGCAGTGACCAGGTGAAGGGCATTTGCGCTCCATGTGAGGTGGGCACGTATGCCGAACACCCCACAGGCATGGATCAGTGTCTGCAGTGCAGCCAGTGCCACAGAGGTAACAATCTCCTCTTTCCTCTCCAAACCAGCCATTTCACAATACATCTAATTATGAGTTAATATAAATGTAAAAGGCAAGGCCAGATCGTTCTCTTATAGTTGTTTAAAGTAAGTGTTTATGAGTCAGGCCTGTGACTGGCACTTGGAGGTACAGAAATCTCAACCTTCTGCTTTTGTAATTGATTGTTGAGTTTTCCAGTAGACAGCCATCTGTAGTCTGCAGTGACTCTCTAGAGAAGCAGAGCACTCAGGAATGTAGCATTTATACATCTCGAATGAATAATGGAACACACATGGTCCTTGGCATGCTGGGAAGGCAGCAACACAACCCATTGCTGGTGACTACTGGACAAACAATTAACTTCTGAATCTGCTGTCGGAAAACATAAATTAGAAAAAAAAAAAAATCTCAGAGATGACCGCTGTACTGGCATCAGAATTATTTGCTTTTGGAAATTCAGAATCGCCTTTTGTACAGGATAGAAAAATGTGCGGCATACTGTGAGACGGAACATCTAAAGCACATTGAACCCATTGCAGAAAGCTCTGCTGTGACGGCCCATTCTTCTGCAAAGCTATTTAGTCTGTCTCTGGTTCCTATGAAGTCAAAGCCATCCATTAAAGTGCTGTTTATTTTGATTGGACAGCCACATTTACTGTTTATTAAATCATTTGATTTACCTAAATATGTTTTCCCACAAGACCCTACTGCTTGTTCAGATCCAAACTCTGTTGTAAACACTACATATTCGTATAAACAAAATCTCGCTCACCCGTTTAGATAATGAACCTCCCATAGGATTCTCAAGAGGACAGGGACATATGCAGGCCCCATGAATAGAGCCGAGTCTAGTGTTTCCTGTGCTGGACACCTCACTCCTGGGAATCTGATCTCCTAATGTTACACGTCCTGGGTGTGGCCCCACTCCTGTGTTCTTTCACTAACCATTTGTGTGTGTATGAATGACTGATCTATCCTCTAGTTTATGTGCACCTTTGTGTCTCTTGTCCAGGTTTGTGTGCATGCGTGTGTTTTAGGATGATGCAGGGCGTGCCTGTATCATGTGGCGTCTTGTTCGCCTGTCGGTATCAATTTTTCACAATTAATCACTCCCAGGTTAGCCCTTCTGCTTGCCGAGTCATGAGGGTGTGTTGATTAAGACTTTCCATGCAGTTTAGCTGTTCTCCTGAGGCAGATATTAGTTGTACTGAATGCCAAGTGAATCTGATTCTGGACTTAAACTGGATCTGTGTTGACTGAACATTTGTCCAATCATTCATTTAAACACAAATCTTTTTTTATCTAATTTTGGACTGAATCTAGATAGGGATCTGGATTTATCCTAAATGTAAACATCTTATGTTATCTTGCAGAGGTGCATTTCAGATGCCGTCTTAGAAATTAGTTTGAACAATAATGCTATAAATCTTTTTTTTTTTTTATTTAAATTTGAATTTAATCTGGATCAGGGTCTGGATTTATCCAAAATGTAAACCTCTTATTTTACCCTGGAGATGTGCATTTTAGCTGGCTTAGAGATTAGTTTTAACAATAATACTGTGAATTTTGTTTTTATCTAAATTTGGATTGAATCTGGATCAGGATCTGGATTTATCTAAAATGTATATACAGTAATTAATTTTACCTTGTAGAGGTGCACTTTTACTGTCTTCTGAGGCAGATATTAGTTTTAAAAATGCATACATTTGTATTAATCTAAATTTGTATTAAATCTGTAAATGGGTCAGGATTTATCTGATATTAACCCTTCATTTCATAATTTCTCTGAGACAGGTGCTAGTTGTAATGATAATATATATATAGGGTCTGGTTTAAATCTAGCTCTGGATTGTTCTCTTAGCATATGGGTTGAGTCTGGATTGATGCAATCATTCAGGTCACCCCTCTGATGTGTGTTAAGACTTTCTATTCCAGCTGTTCTCAGAGACAGATGTTAGTAGTAACAGAGAGACTCTAAATCATTCTCTCTGAATCTGAATCAAACCTGGATTGATCCAACATTCATTGCATTGAACTGTTTGCTGAGGCAAAAACCATTAGGTCCATTGCTTCCCTCCCATTTGTTCTGATTTCTTCATCCTTTCCTCCCTCACCTTTTTGCTTCTCTTCCTCCTTTTACAGATCAGATCATGGTTGCAGAATGCACCGAAACAAGCAACACCAAGTGTGAATGCAAACCCGGTACCTTCTGCCTGCCGGACGAGCCCTGTGAAGTTTGCAAGAAATGCACCAAGTGAGTTCCTCCTTTCCTCTGGAACGTGCTCTTCCCATTTGACCTCTGATCTGCAGCACAACACCCAGATGAAAGCAGACAGCTCTGACACTCCCAACTTCTATTCTCTTAACCTTTCAGCCCAAGCCTCTGCTTTAGATCACCACATCCAATGAGTCAGATCCCTTTCCTACTGATTCACTCTCTCCACCTTTAACCCCTGAGGCTATTACTGTGCTATTCATAATGACAATCATTTAAAGATACCTATTTTAGGCCTTTGGCGTCACACCTTTTCTAAAAGGCATATTTTTGACTGTGGTTTTGCAGGTGCAAAGCTGATGAGGAAGAAGTGAGCCGTTGCACTGCGACATCCAATACGAAGTGCAGGAAGCGAAATTCTCCTCCGACAGAAGGTCCAACGGATGAGCCTTTGGCATCAGATAACAATGTTACTACAGGTAAGGCAAGCATATGCATAAGAAAATCCAAAATTAACTTGAAATGAAAGTGACTCAGCCTTGACATTAATTACACTGCATCATGTAATCAAGAACAGAAGGAAATATTTCATTTAATCTTCTTTTCTTTTCCAGCGGTTGTTATATCAGTTTTATTTCTGCTGATCATATCAGTTGCAGTTGGCATGATTTTCTTCTATAAGAGACGTCAACGTCAACTAAGCGGTATTTTAAAAATCCTTTTATTGAATAACACTGCAGGGGTGTCAAACTCAGTTCCTGGAGGGCCGCAGCCCTGCAGAGTTTAGTTCCAAACCTGCTCCAACACACAAACCATGTAGTTCTCAAATAAGCCTGAAGGATCTGATAAGCTGGATCAGGTGTGTTTAATTAGGGTTGCATCTAAACTCTGCAGGGCTCCAACTGAGTTTGACACCCCTGTTGTATATCAGTCGATGCATTCACATTATTATGGCATAGATCTGTAGAGTGGAAAATCAAATGTACTTCTATTGAAATTACTTTAAATACATATTTTTATGGACATATTTGTTATCAACTTTATTTCAGACACTCCTGGTGATTTGAATGATGTGAAGATTCCTATTGTAAGTGTTGGTTGGCGTTTTATGCATTATTTTGATTTATTAGATGAATTAGATTAATATTATTCTGATGCTGCAAATAAACTTTACATTTAAAAAATATTAAATAAATAAATCGTTTTATAAATAATTACAAATACTTTATAAATATTAATTTAACTATATAATTAAAAAATACATTTTTAATCAATTTACTTCAACTTAAATGTTTAATCAATTGTTGCTGTTCTTGACGTAATTTAGGATGAGCATCCAAGATCAGAAGAGGAAAAAGAGAACAGCCGCAATGCTGGATTAGAGATTGAAGTGGGCCAGCGCCCAGAGTCCCACCCCTTGTTGACGCAAGAAACACAGGAAACAGGCACCAAGAGCGTACCAGTGGAGGATGAGGACCGGGGATTGGGCGACAGCTTGCCAAACACTACCAGCTCTTCCCAAACCAGTCTATCTGCCCTCCCTCCTGCAGTCTACAACGAGGAATCGCCACAATCAAGTCCCCCAGCCCCGAGACAGACGGAGACAGTTACAGAGCCATGGGCACGGGTTAGTAAAATTTGGGATCATTAACCATCAAAATGCAGTGAAATGACAAGATGTGTGGAAAGATCCTAGTTCCCAAGCAGAAGTCTTTATTTTTAAAAATTAAGTAAACTCACAACATTGCTAAACCTGATTTTTTTATTATTGTTATTTTATAGGATGATTGTCCTCCCAGAAGACTTGTTCCTTTACTTGGTAAGATATTATTCTCTCAGACACAGTATTTTGAGAATACATAACTACATGACAACAACATTTCTTGGTTTATATTGAGTAAATGTGACTTTCAAGGTTCAATGACCAGGTCAGATGGTAATTCAGACATCAGTGTTTTGGTTTGTGAGTTTAGACTCATTTGCAAAAAGATGAATTAGCAGAGTGCAATAGAAAGATGTGTTCTCTATTTATTTTCTCTCTGTTTTTCTTAAGAGTGCAAATGTTCTAGAAAAAAAACAAAAAACATAATGGAACCGAAAGAAAATTAAAAAAAGATAAAAATAAGATACGCTACCATTCAAATGTTTTGGGTTGGTTAGATTTTTTTTTTTTTTTTATGAAATAAGTCTCTTATGCTCACCAGGGCTGCATTTATTTGATCAGAAATACAGTAAAAACAGTAATATTGTGAAATATTATTACAATTTCAAATAGCAGGTTTCTGTTTTAAAATGTAATTTATACCTGTATTGTTAAAGCTGAATTTTCATCAGCCATTACGCCAGTCTTCAGGGTCACATGATCTGTCAAAAATCATCTAACATGCTGATTTGTTGCTCAAAAAACAATAATATCAGTGTTGAAAACAGTTGTGCTGCTTAATTGTTGTAGAAACTGTGATATGGGTTTCAGGATTCTTTAAATAGGTTAAAAAAAACAGCATTTATTTGAAATATAAAACTTTAAATGTCATGAGTGTGACTTTTGATGAATTTATGCATTCTAGTTAAATAAAAGATTAATTACTTGGAAAAAAATACTGACCCCCAAACTTTTGAAAATAAATATAAAACTAATTATGTATTTGAATGAATCCTAACCCTAATTGCAAGTACAGAACGCACACTTTTCATTAATATAATTGGTTCTTTTCAAGTTCATATTCCTAAAGGGCCATGAGAACATGTCTAATGTATTGCTCTGATTTAATAGGTGAGGAGGAGTCTCTAAGCAAGAGTTTCGACCTGTTTGACACCCTGGATGTGCGGTACCACAACAAGTTTTTCCGCAGCATCGGCGTGAGCGACAACGCCATCAAGGTGGCCGAAACGCAGCACCCTGTAGACAAAGTCTACGACCTACTGCGGGTTTGGATGCAAAAAGAGGGCCTGCGGGCAAACATCAACACATTACTACAGGCTCTGCTAGACCTGGACCAGCGGTATTCAGCAGAACACATCGCCTCCAAAGCTGTTGAACGAGGCTACTACAAATATGAGTGATATCTCTTCAAGACTGAAGGATATTTGTTGAGTAAAAGAACTAAATAATGGAGAGGTGTACATTCGTTTTGATTTCTCCCCAGTGGGTCTCATGGCATGAACTTGATGTTCTGTTATGGAGACATTGGAGAATCACCTCTCTGTAGCGCCCATGTTGGGTTTAGAAGCCAACACTGGACCTTTTTTGAGGATTTACACTGGCTAGCAGCAGAGGGCGATGTGTTCCCTCTCAACAGTGCATTGTAGTGTTATTCGATGCACTGGCCTCAGGCTTTTAAACTACAGGTTGGTCCTAAGCCTACGTATAGATGTCATTAAACCTTTGGTTATGCCAAATGTTCAAACTAAAAAAGTGTATTTAGTGTATTTAGTACTGACAGGCACAAACTGAAGATGTTCACAAGCTTCACACTACATCGTATTTCTGCAGTGAATCACTTCTGTTCTTGGCTACAAACCTTCTTAAACTTGGTTACAAATGAACAAATATGCTTCAAGAGGAGTTTAGAACTTGGTTCAGGTTGAGTTTTGGAGTTTCAGACGTATGTCAGCAGTTTAGGGTTTCATTTGAAGTTCAGAATATTTCTTTTGCAAGTCTGTGAAAGGTGATTTCAATTTTAAATTTTTTCCCCTCAAATGACCCTACTTCGTCTGTTTTGTGCGTGGACGAGATATTTTTCAACCTTCTCAACCTTTCTTGCCTGTTCCGTTTTCCTTTTTTATATTTAAATAAGTGATGTATTTATTTGTTTTGTGTAATTATGTATTATTTATACCTGTTATCAATATTCACCTACAGTAAGTGTTCCTGAAGCATTTATCGCGCCTTTCAGGCGGCGTGACTGAGATGTTCACCAGACAAATCCTTCTGGTCCTTTCACAAGCAGATTTATCTTCATTACAGTTTTCTGTAGCTAAGGCATTTCTTCATTTACCCCGAGTGTGTCGCTTACTACAGACACATCATTTCTTGTTATATGAATCTCAAAACGTGTCCTTCGCTGTGGATTTTATGTTCCTAGCTAATGGTGTTGTCGTTTATGTTCTGAAAAGATAAAGAAAAGCTTGAAAGAGTACCACGGTCAGTATCTCTTGGACGCTTGTATCTGCTTCCACAGGTTGAATTAATATTGAGGATAAGGAGACATTTCTGTTCTTAGTTTTATATGCGGTAGTGCACAGGTACGTGTTTTAGATAGTTAAAAGATGAAGGAAATTTATGTTCATCCACAAACTACTTAGTTTAATTGACTTTTGTCTAGTTTGTAAATAGTTGTTAAGAATTCTATTAAACGAAACTAATAGATATATATTTATGGAATCCCTAAGAGCACAACGTAATGAAGTACTGCCTAAAAACCAAACCGAAGGAACAAATTGAAATTAAAATGAACAAGGGGAATATATATTATCTAAAGGGCTTATTAATTCATTTACGTAACAGTAAATGAGCTGTGACGTCTGACTCGGCTGTATAGCTATGTAGCTGTATTGGTGTATGAAATATTATATTTTCAGAACAGATCTCGGATCAGCTTTACCTTGACTTGTTTCAGTTGAAGCTGAAATTAGATCAGAATAAAATGGCTCCCCCTCCCTTCCCCGTGTAATTATGAAATTGTAGAGCTGTCGTACAGTGCAGGCACTGCCACCTATTGACATAGAGTTGAATAGCAAGAGAAAAAACCTGCATCAATTTCAAGGGACCTTTTTCCAGATCTTCACAGGCTTTTCTACACATCTTCCATCTTTTTGCACTGAATTTAACATTGAGTGTCTCTTCAGATGTAGGTGCAGGAGTTTTTACCTCTGAGCAGTTCAGTGCCATCTGTTTCTGTGTTTTTATCATTTTCTGTTTCGTTTTATATTGACGTTGTTTCTGCCTTGACGCCTAACAAAGACACACGCCTCGGTGCTCGCTCTTGCTTCATTTTCTCAATATCTCTCTATGAGCAGAAGTTTTGTATCTCTTTTTCCCCTTAGACAATTGTTTGCTCGTTTGTGAATGTAAAATGTTTGCTGTTGCAAAGTTGTTTGTAGAATGTTTTTGTTTTAAAAAAATAAAAACCCAAAACGTTTCCCTGCAAGTTCATCCTTCAGAAGTCCAAGAAAGAAAAGTGCATACACACACACACACATACAGTGCCCTTCATAAGTATTGGAACAGTAAAGACAAAATTGCTCTGTTGGCTGTGGAGTCAAGACATTTACAAATATGATTAAAAGATGAATATGAGACAAAACTACAGAATGTCACATTTTATTATTGGGTGATTCAACATATAGATGTTTTACCACCTAAGAAGTTCAGCACTTTTAGAGTTTCATCCCTCTATCTGATGTGAGCATAAGTATTGGAACAGTTGCCTCACAGGTCTTTCTAAGTGATCAGCTGTGTCCTGTTGCATTAATTCTGCAGATATTAAAAGCAGGGAATGTGTCGTATCAGTTATATCCATTACTTCTGTATTCTGAATCTTGCATTCGATGATGACACACACAAATCAGGATGGAGCTGACTTTGAGAGAAAAGGATGCAATTAGGATGCTAAAAGAAAAGAAGAGTCAGTTAGAGCTCTAGCAAAAACAAAGGGCATGGATAAATCAAGAGTTTGGAAACCACCAGCGACACTAGCAATCAACAACGATCTGATGATACAACAATGACCTGATCGGCTGAGAAAACAACAGTAGGTGATGACAGACAAATCATAAAAGCTGTGAAAATGAATCCTAAAAGACGTGTCTAAAATCACCAACAACTTCCAGAAAGCTGGGGTGATGCTCTAACAATTTACTGTCCACAGGAGACTTTGACACAGAATTACAGAAGCTACACAGCAAGATGCAAACCTCTGACCAGCACCAAAAATAGAAAGGCAAGATTAGAGTTTGCAAAAAAGCACAAAGGTGAGCCAGAAGAGTTTTGGAACTGTGTTTATGGACCGATGAGACAAAGATGAACCTTTATCTAAGTGATAGGAAAGCAAAAATGTGGAGAAAAAAAGGGAACTGCAATGATCCCAAGCATACAGTCTCATCTGTAAAGCATGGTGGAGGTGGAGTCGTGGCATGGGCATGCATGGCTGCCTCTGGAACAGGCCCTCTCAACTTTACTGATGACTTAATGTATGATGACAGTAGCAGAATGAATTTGGAAGGGTACAAAACCATCTTGCCTACCAATATTCAAGAAAATGCCACCAGATTCATTGGGAAGTGCTTCATATTGCATCAGGACAATGACCCAAAACACCCTGCCAGTTCAGTCAATGAATTTATAAGGGCAAAGAAACAGAAGGTCTTAGATTGCCCAAGTCAATCTCCAGATTTAAATCCGATTGAACATGAATTTCAGCAGCTGAAGAGGAGAGTAAAGGCAGAAACTCCCCAAAACAAGCAACAATTGGAATTGGCTGCATTAAAGGCTGGGAAAAGTATTTCAAAGGATGAGACCAAGAGTCTGGTGATGTCTATGGGTCACAGACTCACTGCTGTGATTGTGCGCAAGGGATCTGCAACTAAATAATAGCTTTTAATCTTTTATATCTGCCTTATGTTCATCTGTCCCAATACTTATGCCCACATCAATGAGTGGGATGAACTCTAAAAGTGCTGTTCTTTTTATTTGGTAAAACATGTATGTGTTACATAAACGGCTAATAATGAAATGTGACATTCTGTAGTTTTGTCTCATATTCATCTTTTAATCATATTTGCAAATGTCTTGACTCCACAGCCAACAGAGCAATTTTGTCTTCACTGTTCCAATACTTATGGAGGGCACTGTATATATAAAAAAAAAATTCTCAATTTATGTATGGTGTATTGTATTTTAAATATCAATTATATAATAATTATCATTATTAATACTATTATTACCAAATAATAACCAAAATTATAATATAATTATAACCAAAGAACCACTTTTAGTGCTATTCAGCAGCATGTTGTAAAGTGTATTGATTTGTTATCATTTATTGATAATGTCATTGTTTATTATTGTAATTTAATACTTTATAATATATTTAACAGTACACCCCCCCCCCCCTTATAAATGGTGCTTCAAGATGAGTTTAGAACTTGGTTCAGGTTGAGTTTTGGAGTTTCAGACGTATGTCAGCAGTTTAGGGTTTCATTTGAAAATTATTTTAAATAATTTTGCAATCAACTTGAATCTTTAAATCTTTTTAAAAAACATTATTCATTTATTTTATTATATTTTATAGCCTAATACTAGAGACTTTACTCTGAAATTAACTGACAACACTTAATTCAGTGCCACATACTGAGATAAAGAAAACTTTAGTGTTTCATAAAAGAGAATGGTATGCAGTGACATATTAAGACTTTTCATATGAAGCATCAAAAAGCCATTTTTACAAAGTCACAGTGACAAAGATATGCAGAGATGAAAGTATCTTGACTACTTAGTTATTTTTGTGTATTGCAATAGAAAAATATGCAAACAATCTTTTAAAATAAGATATTTCAATTACACAATGACAACCATTGTAAAGATGCTGATAGTATGATGAGTTGAGGTATCAAGGTGCCAAATGTGTGTTCTGCCAACCAATCTGTATGTAATCTTAGGTTGTCTGAATAGTGAAATCTTGCCTATAGCAACATGATATAAATCCGAGTTGTCAGGCTGTATGGAGAGTGTGTCGTCCGCACTCAGCTGGGCATCTCCAAACGTCTCTGCAGGCTCCTGCTGACTCTAAGAACTTCCAGTAGACTTTGGGCCTATCCATGGAGACAGAATCTACATTCCCTGAGGCAAGAGGCTGCACACACTCCTGAATATGAGACATAAAAGCACAGCCAAACAATCATCAAATAATCTTTAATGCTGCTCTCCACAAACTGGCATTAAAAGAAACTGGTTCTCATTCACTAATAATTTAGTAGATTAATTGCGTATTAATACGTACAGAACGTGTATACGTATATGAATTTGTACTTCGTTCTATTTTAATAAATTTGGAATGCTCTAAATTAGCGACCGCGTGCCTTAAGTTAATAATCTACACAAAACGCACCCAAATAATCAGCTCCATATAAGGACTTTCCGTGCAACTCTCGTCATGCTAAAGCCGCGTTCTCACTTTGCACTTTGAGAGCACGCGCAGCAAGCAAGACCCTCCAGCAATCTCTTCAAAAATAATCATGTATTATACATACCTCTCATTAGCCAGACACATATCTGCGTTTTTATGCAGAGGAACATCCCAACTCGAGCTGTAACACACCTTTTCTTACCATTTTTATACATTTAAGATAAATTATCTGAGATGTAATCTTAATTTGTTTATAACGCTACCCAGAGTACGCAGTATGTGTGGTTTCAGTTCCTACATTTTTTTTCGTAAATTTGTACTGCATTTTAATACGAAATTTATTGGTGAATCATGATTTTTTTTCGTATAAAGGCAGATTTCATGCAGAAATTCTAATTAAATAATAAATGAGACACATTGTTCTACAAATAATCTATACAGCTAGAAAATATTTACCACAGTCTAGGAAGGGTGCACACATGGTCTTTGGTCTTTCTCGGAGCCGAACTAAAACTAATGATGTACTGTAACTGGTCTTGTTCTTGGTCTGTTTTTTTTTTTTAGAAACTCAAAAACTGAAAGCGCCTCAAAACCATCTCAGTTTCTTTCAATGGTGACTCGCTCCCATCCTTATCGTGGAGATAATAACTGAGCTCCAAAAACAAAAACATCCTTCAAAGCTCTGAAAACTGCTGCCTGCAGTTGTGGAATCCACATCATCAGCAAAAAATAAAAACCGTGGCGATATTTGAGATTGTTTAAAGCTCCTGAAGGATTTTTGTCATTAAGTCGATGAGTTTAAGCTATTACCACAATCTCATTCTGTTGACATCCACTCGCCCAGTATGCCTGTGAGAGGCCGGTCAGATCCAGACGTGCTGTCTGTGTGTGGAGGGTCGATAACACTTAGTATCATGGTACTGGAGGTCTTTTTGGGTCTGATGGCGCTGAGAAGGTTCATGGGGGGGAACATGTTAGATGTAGGCCTTTCTGGTTCAGCCTCCCATGCTGGTTTGCTCCACGACCTGATCCCTCCCTGTCTGCATGTTGTCTCCAGGCCTCGTCTGGGTTCCACTGATTCCACTGCTGAGATGCCCACTCGTTTGTGACTCCTCCAGGACCAACAGGAGCACGAGCTACAGCAGCAACCTCTTGCACCAGAGCATCCTCGAGTGAGCAGAGCCAGCAGATCTTTTTTGAAGGTGGTGTTGAGGGCAGCATAAACCAGCGGGTTACACACAGAGTTGCTGAATCCCAGGATCTGAACCACGCTGACTAGGAGAAACTCGGAGTCAAGATCAAGGTCCAGCTGACCTGTGTTCAGAGAACAGACATGCAAGGTACAGTTATCAAAGGAAATTTCTCTACAAATCAAGAAAAAAACTTTCATAAAATGCTTCAGGATTGGCTTTTAAGAGCTAGTTTTTGTGTTAAAAACACAAGATAGGTAATGGACTAAAAAATGCCAGGTCTAGAGTATATATTAGCTATATTAGAATCCATACTAATGCAAAATATCATTCTGTTTATTATAACAACGTGCTGCAGTTACGTCCTCTGCCACTTTAACTGGTCAAGCTGAATTCTGAATTGGCTGGCAATTTTTTATCATGCATCAGCAGGAAAAAGTAATTCTAAAGTCATTCCAACAATATCCTTCCTCATTGTGAACTTTCATACTCTTATAGAATTATAACGATTATTAAAGTATTGTTGTTGTCCTTGGTGTAAACAGCATTTTATGTTTTGTATTTTTGCTCCATCAACGCAAACAGTTCCAAAGAAAGCCACAGCAGAACCAATGTGTCTCTGAAAAAAATACTAGTGTTTTGTTCTTGAATGTTTTGAACAAATCGGTTGAATGACTCATTCAATGACTTGCTTCATCTGTGGTTTTGAACAAATCATTCAAATGATTCATATGATTCAATCCCTCACAAAGAAGTCACTTGTTTACTTCCTATGTGCTTTCATTTTTCACTAAATAGCTTTTTAAAAGAAAAAAGGAGAAAACTAAAAAGGAATGAACTCTTCTGTCAGTGTCAAGATTAGCTGAACAGTATTCAGTGTAGAAAGTGAGTCTATGGAGATGCAAGCATGTTAGTGTCACATGTGCTTTTTCATTGTTTCCTTCGTTTCCAAACCGGAGAGGCTCCAGTGTGTCTGCTCATGGATGTCAGTTCGCTGGAAATAGAAGAATTGGTTATGCTGTCTTCTGAAAGGCTTTTGTTGCAGCTGAGAAGCACGTGAACATGGAAAGAACAGAAGAAGCGTACATGTTGTGCACATGACAATGAAGTGGACAGAATACTGGGCAGAGAAAAATAAATATTATAATAAATCAGTGTATTAAAATGTGTATAGAAAGACTGAAACCGAAAAGTGCTGATGGAAAAATGTGCTGAAAAATAGAATGGGAAACAGTCTTGCTCTTAAGTGGAACTAAATAGCTTCTATAGGTCAGGGAGGTTGGGTCAGAGATATATAAATAAATAAGATGACTTTTTTGATTTGCTGTGAATTTTCCTAATCATAAGCATTTCATAGAGTTCTGATATTCTGTATTTGCTTATGAAGTATATTTGGTTTAAAAAAATTTTTTGTCATAAATTCTATTAATTAAGGATGTATATGAATGATTAATTATTAATTATAAATAATTATGCATTTCATGCACATAAATGCTACACCTGTATTAATGAGCACACAATATGTGTATAGAAACTATAGTGCTACACCAAACTCACAATAGTTGCCATAGTGATAACTGTAAGAGGAATAATAGAACAAACGATTGCATGTCGAAGGTTCACAAGAACAAGGTGTTGACCTCTATGAAAGGTTGAGGAGGAGGAAAGTGGAAAAGAAGGTGAGAATCTGAAGTGAGAATTTATTTACTACAGTCTAACAGGAAGGATAGGCTGACAGACATGTGTAAAAGGTTTTTTTTTTTTTTATTTCTTGTGAGGGGAAGAAAAAAAAAACAGGGAGATTGACAACAGTAAGCAAGAGGGAAGAGCACAAGGAGTTTTGTGGCACCGTAGTCAAGCAGGAGGGAGACCAGATGGAAAGGCGCCCAGCAGGCAGCAAAGAGCAGCACCACGGTGGCCATCATTCTTACCGCACGCTTCTTCCTCCTGAGAATGGAAGGCATTTGTATTGTTACAGGCATGTCAATAACAGCACAATACAGGTGTGTCAATCAAACACTGTTTCATTTGTACCAGTCTAACAAGACCATGTGATCCGAGAGCAACAATGCAGACGTTATGCAATACGGGCAATCAAAGCATCTGCTAAATAGACCTTTCAAAAGCATAGTGTGACAAACAAAAAAGTGTTTTTTGTCAAAATCATAAGGATTCTCATCACATGGCTATCCATGCTGTGCTATTAGCCAAGGGGTCATCAACCTGGCTCCTTGGTAAATAGAGATGGAGCAAGGACACCCTGTTATATATTGTATAGAACTGAATGTTGCATTTTAAGCTCGACCTAGAATTTTGTACCATATTAATGTATTTACATACTTCCCTTACGGAAATTAACCATGGTTTTAGGAAAAGTGTAGTAACCATGTTTTTTTTTTGGTGTATTGATTACCATTTGTATAACCACAGTTTTACTACAAATGCCATGGTTAAACTATGGTTAGTGTAGCAAACCCATGGTTAATTTGTGGTTACCATGATTGAACTATAGTAACCATGGTTCTTTTGGTTTTATTTGAAGTAAAACCATGGTTAACTTTTATAAGGGTTTGCAATGATGCTTACATTGCAAAACCTTTAAAAATAATCCTTAAAGGGATAATTTGTCCAGAAATGAATTTTCTGTAATCATTAATTCACCCGCATACCATAACAAATGTTTATGGCTTCATTCTGTGGAACATAAATGAAAATATTTTGAGAAATGTCTCAGTTGTTCTCTTTACAAAATGGAAGCCAATGGTCAATGGTCACCAAAATTTTGTCTTTGGTGTTACACTGAAGTCGTCCAGATTTGGAATGTCATGAGGGTGAGTAAATGATGACAGCATTTGTATTTTTGTGTGAACTATCTATTTAATGATGTACAGATTACAGTGGCCCAGTAGTACATAACACAATGGAAACAAGCCGCAATACAACGAAATTAACATAGCATGAAGGAAACAAGCCGCAACACAATGAAATTAGCACAGCATGATAGAAACAAGCCGCAACACAACAAAATCTCCACAAAATGACAGAAACAAGCTGCAGCACAATGGAGCGAAATTAGCACAACACAACAAAATTAGTCATGCATTGTGGAGATTTCGTTATGTTGTGCACTACTGAGCCACCGTAACATTGAGTCATATAGCGTACTTGTATACAACATTATTTTTATATTACATAATTTTACTTAATAGGCTTGTTCACCTAAAAATTTTAATTCTTCATTAGTTTCTCACACTTTTGTTGATCCAAACCTGACTGTTCTTCTGTGGAACACAAAAGACAATATAAAAAAAAAAAAAAGAGAGAACTTATATTTGACAATTTTATTTTTTTTATTTTAACACCAAAACTGATAACTACTGTATATTAATGCACCAGTGCACGATAACATTTTGTTCATTAAAAGTGTGTGCCACAGTTTTGCTGTCTGCTGCTGTAAAGGGGTCATGAACTGAGAAACCAAAATTCCCTTGATCTTGTCATTGTACTATAAAAACATCCTGTAAGTTTCAGAACTCAAAACTTTGTCGTTAGTCTAAAAACAGCTTATATTGAAGGCAGTCTGCCAAATCGACAGCTTTGGGCATGTTCTACTCTATGAAGTAATAGTATGGATAAGCACTGCCTCCGCAGAAGAAGATCAACATTACTGCCTGTGTTTACAAACAAGGAACGATTCGACACAGGATTTTCTAAAAGATTGAAACTAAAAGACGATGCATTTACATTTAGTCATTTAGCAGACGCTTTTATCCAAAGCGACTTACAAATGAGGACAACAGATGCAATCAAAACCAACAAAAGAGCAGCAACATGCAAATGCTATGACAAGTCTCGGTTAGCCTAATGTAGTACACGCAGCAAGGTTGTTGTTTTTTTTTAAGAAAATTAGTAGATAGAATATAGAAAAAAAGAAACCTAGTTTTTTTTTTTTTTTTTTTAAGAAACAAGTAGAATAGAAAAAAGAAAGCTAGTGTTAGTTTTTCAAGAAACTTGAGGGTCAAGTGAGTGTTTTTTTATTTTTTATTATTAAAAGAAGACAGATGGATAAAATACAATTAGAATAGAGAGTACTAGAGTTAGAGGGTTAAATAAATATGGAAGAGATGTGTTTTTGATGCGTTTCTTGAAGATGGCTAAGGATTCAGCTGCTCGGATTGAGTTGAGTTCGTTCACTTGCAGAATACAAGCTTCTAGAGGACACATAGGTCTGAAGTACTAAATTTAGGTAAAGGGGTTCAGAGCCAGAGGTGGTTTTGTAGGCAAACATTAATGCCTTGAATTTTATGCAAGCAGCTATTGGTAGCCAGTGCAAATTGATGAACAGAGGTGTGACATGCGTTTTTTTCGGCTCATTAAAAATTAATCTTGCAGCGGCATTTTGGATTAATTGTAGAGGTTTGATGGAATTGGCTGGAAGACCTTCCAAGAGAGCATTGCAATAGTCAAGTCTGGACAGAACAAGAGCTTGAACAAGGAGTTGTGTTGCATGTTCCAAAAGAAAGGGCCTGATCTTCCTAAAAATTTATAAGCAAATCTACAGGACCGGGCAGTTTTAGCAATGTGGTCTGAGAAATTCAGCTCATCATCAATCACAACTCCAAGGTTTCTGGCTGTTTTTGAAGGAGTTATGCATGATGAGCCTAAATGGAAGGTGAAATTGTGATGAAGTGATGAGATTGCTGAAACTACAATCAGTTCTGTCTTAGCTAGGTTGAGTTGAAGGTGATGGTCCTTCATCCAGCAAGAAATGCCTGTTAGACATGCTGAGATGCGAGCAGTTATCGTCGGATCATCAGGATGGAATGAGAGGTAGAGTTGAGTGTCATCAGCATAGCAGTGATATGAAAAGCCATGTTTCTGAATGACAGAACCTAGTGATGACATGTAGACAGAGAAGAGAAGTGGTCCAAGAACTGAGCCCTGAGGCACCCCAGTAGCTAGATGTTGCGACTTGGATACCTCACCTCTCCAAGATACCTTGAAGGACCTATCTGAGAGGTAAGACTCAAACCACTGGTGTGCGGTTCCTGAGATGCCCTTTCTCAATAGGGTTGACAGGAGGATCTGGTGGTTGACCGTATCAAAAGCAGCGGACAGATCCAGCAAGATAAGTAATGAATACTTGGAAGCCGCTCTTGCAAGTCTTAGGGCTTCAACAAATGAGAGCAAGGCAGTTTCGGTCGAATGTCTAACCAATCTGAAGCCAGATTGGTTGCTGTCCAGGAGTTTGTTCTGTGTGAGAAAGGGAGAGACTTGGTTCAAGTGTTTTTTTTTAATGAAAGGTAGAAGGGAAACCAGTCTATAGTTCTGTAAAAGAGTTGGGTTAAGAGTGGGTTTCTTAAGAAGTGGGGTTATACGAGCTTGTTTAAATGCTGAGGGGAAAATTCCAGTGTGAAAGGATGTGTTTACGATGTGAGTGCCGGTACAACTGCAGGAGAAATGGCTTGAACGAGATGAGATGGAATAGGATCAAGTGGACAAGTAGAAGGATGGCTGGAAAGGATGAGTTTAGAGACTTCTGCCTCAGAGAGTGGAAAGAAGGATGTGAACGAGAGTATGTTTGCTGGTAAGACGTGTGGCAAAGTTGTCAGCTGTTAGAGTTGATGAAGGAGGGGGAGGAGAAGGAGGACAAAGGAGGGAGGAAAATGTTTTAAAGCGCATGCAAGGGTTAGGCGAATTGTTAATTTTATCATGATAGTACTCCTTTTAGCAGTGGAGACATTAGCAGAGAAGTCAGAGAGAAGTGATCGATATAAATTAAGGTCAGTAGGATTTTGTGATTTGCGCCATACCCTTTCTGCAGCCCTGAGCTTAGAATGATGTTTGTGGAGAAAGTCAGATGGCCAAGGGGCAGAAGGGGTGGTATGGGCTGGCCTGGAAGATAAGGGGCAGAAAGTATCTAAACAAGACGTCAGAGTGGAACAGAAAATATCAGTAGCACTGTAGCACTGCATCAAGAGATGATAACTGTTTAGGGGGAGGAAGCAAAGATGAAACCATAGCAGATAGTCGGGAGGGTGAGAGTGAGCATAAGTTATGTCGAAAAGTAACATGTGGAGAGGTATGTGTTGTGTCAGGAATCATGTTGAGGTTAAGAGTGAGGAGGAAGTGATCCGAGGTGTGAAGTGGAGTAACCAGCACATGATCAGTGGAGCAGTGTCGTGTGTAAATAAGGTCCAGTTGGTTGCCTGATTTGTGAGTAGCCGTAGTTAACACTCTCTTGAGATCAAAAGAAGTAAGTAGAGTGTGGAAGTCTGCAGCCCGAGGTTTATCTAGGTGGATATTGAAGTCTCCAAGTTTAACTAAGGGAGTACCATCCTTAGGAAAATATTAGATATTGCCAACTATATTGGATCCGACAGTATTGTCGAAACACATGTGTGAGTAACTGTTTTCATTACGGGGTCACTATTGCTTTGTATCTTCTTACAGATCGTTTGATATGTATTGAGTTATTTATGCATTTTAAACCTAAATCACAGCAGCATCCATCCGATGAATTGGGTTAAAAACAGGACAGAAAATAGCTTATTACTTCTAAATTATGATGTGTTTTTTTTATGTACAAATTTTGATAACATTATAAGTGGACCTCAGAGAACAATACAAAATAAAAAAAACAAATGCAGTTCATGACCCCTTTAAATGCTCAAGCTCCTTAAAGTCAGGTGGATTTTTGGGTGAAGTATCCCTTTAATACATTTTGCCTCTTGCTGTAATTGTAACTTTGGTTGACGTTAAGTTAATATTAATGTTTTGTTTAATGCATTATTTTATTTTTGCGACAATAATGATATAAACAATTAAATAGTAAGTGAACCCCCTGTTGTAGACTAACCTGGTAATCTTGTTAATTTCAGATCCTGGGAGCGTTTCAAACATGACGTTGTGTACTTTGTGCTTGCCCCAGAGCTCCCGCATGATCTTCCAGTAGAGGATGGCCATGGTCGTCAGGGGGGCCAGAAACACCAGGACGGACAGACAAGTAGTGTAGGTTCTCCTCTGCTTCTGGCTTGGCCATACTTCCAAACAACAGGTGTGGTGGACATCAAACAGAAAGTCATATTTCACCTGGGTAGTTAAATAAGAGGCAATTTATTATGTGAATCCTTCATTATTTTCTATTTCGAAAAAGACAGATGGAGGGAATGCTAGAGCCAGCTAAATATTCAATCTAATGAATTTGTTTATCAAATAATATTGTATAACGCTGCTCATAATGATGTTTTTTAATTCACAAATAAATTATAACGGTCTGATTTACTGACTGACAGGCATTGCTAATGGTTAAAGACAGATTTGTATCCTTCTTATGAAGTTTATCTGCTGAATGCCTGAAACAGCATAACATCAATGATAATTTCATTGAAGTGATGCATACAAAATATGTTCGAGGAAAAAAATGTGTAAAAGCTGCACATGCAAGGACAATAAACATAAAGCAAAAACACAAACATGATAAGTGAAAGGCATTATTATCTCAATGAATACATAATGGGCATTGCATTTGAAGCCCTCAATGGTCTCCTCTAGCATAGCAACATCTAATTTGATTCTAATAGTGTTGATGCATCTGTTATCTGTAGCTGCAGTAAATGAAAATTGCATGTCAAAGAGTCAAGACATGTTCTGCTTATATTTAAACCAAAAAAAGACTGGATGGAATGATCAGAGATATTCAAGATGTTAAGGCCAGTCTGGAATTCACACAAAATAAAGTGGACGGATTAATGACTGGATACAAGGATGTTGAGGTAAAGATAAGGCAGTTTGAAAAGGATGTAATCAAATCAAAGGAGGAATCGGATTCCTTGTCAAACTGGATTGTGTTGAAAATCAGATGAGAAGGACAAATATTATTGTGGATGGTATCGCTGATGAAAAAGACGAAAACTGGATGAATTATGAAGTAAAAGTTCGGGAAATTCTCTCAAGTAAATTAGGACTAGATGACTCAGAAATGGAAATTGAATTGGGGGGGGGTAAACCCAGAAAAATTGTTAAACTTTTACGCTTTAAAGACCAACAGTCTATCATGTCTTCAGCCAAGAAGCTAAAATCAAATATTGTCCAAATATTTTTATTAATGAAAACTTTTCTGAGGCTCTTCAGTTGAGAAGAAAGGAACTACTGCCTAAATTAAGAGCTGCACGTGATAGAGGTGAAAGAGCCATCCTGAAATATGACAAGTTAATCATCTTGCCCAGAACTGGAAATATTCGAACACAAACTCATGTGATTACAAATTTAATGATTTGTAACTATTATCCTTCTACAATTTACTCATTGTTTACGGTTTTGTTATGATGCAGGACAATTCTACATCATCTCATTATTAGGGCTGCACAATTAATCGAATTTCTAATCAAAATTATAATTACGGATGCCACAATTACGTATTTGTTTAAAGCAGCAATTAATTGTTCAGAATCCACTTATGTTACTCTGTGTGCTTGTTGTTTTCTTTTCTTTCTACAAGTTATCTTAAGGGTTTTTGCATTGTTTTAATTTTAGTTTTAGTATAGCATTATAATACCATGCATGTTTTTACTTTTTTATTTAAAGAAGAAACCAATTCAATATACAGTACCGTTAACATTTGAGGCTTAATACTATAGAAGTTTTTCAGCTAGTGTTTTCAGCTTGTTTATTTTCATCTAAAAATATGGCATGCGGTTGCTTCAAACAATGATATAACAACATTCAATGTAAATTGTGATGATTGAAATTAATAATAGCAATTACAATTTCAAGGGAATAATCGACAATTATGATTTTTGTCATAATCGTGCAGCCCTATCTTTTATCGAAGCTGTCAAAGAAAGGATTGATTTTTGCACATTTAAATATATGTAGCCTAAGGAATAAAACACATCAGGTGGCGAGGATATGTAATTCAGATAACATTCAAGTTTTAGCACTGTCTGAGACACATCTATGAGTAATCTTGAGCTTATGATTAATGGTTATAAATTGCATAGGAAAGATCGGGATAAATATGGAGGCGGAGTAGCTTTTTATATGGAACATTTTGGAGTTATTTTAAGGAAAGACCTAATGAATAGTTACATCTCTGTTTCACACTGCAAACCAATTTTAGTTGGTTGTTGATATCGGCCTCCCAGTGCTAATGTGCAGTATTTGGACATCCTATGTGAAAATATGGATAGGGTAACAGAAGAAAATAAGGACATATTTTTACTTGATTTCAATATTGATTGGCTTTTAAAAAACTGCTCATTGACAAAAAGGTTCAGATCAATGGCTGACGTTTGTAATCTTACAGAGTTAATTACTCAACCAACAAGAATTAGTATGAAGGTTAACAATGTTAGTACTTCTAGCTGCATTGACCTCATATTTACCAACAATCAGGAATTGTGTTCTAAGGCAGTATCAGTCGCAGTTGGCTGTAGTGACCATAATTTGATTGCAATAACCAAAAAGAAAATGAGGGACAGTTTATCATTAAACCCTTAGATATAGCTAATTATTTTAACACTTTTTTTATTAATAAAGTGAATAGTTTAAGATCTAACATGTATATTAATGACTCACGATTAGTGTGTATCCCTATTGTTGGGGGCTCGGTGCCTTGCTCAAGGGTCTCACGTCAGTCGTGGTATTGAGGGTGGAGAGAGTGTTGGTTATTCACTCCCCCCACCTACAATCCCTGCCGGACCTGAGACTCGAACCCACAGCCTTCAGGTTACAAGTCCAACTCTCTATCCATTAGGCCACGACTGCCCATATAATGACTGTGTATAATGATATTCTAGGGAATTGTTGAGCTAATGGGGATCCAAATAAACAATAAACAACAATAAACCATCAGCTGCTTTTTTTCTATTTCTTTCATGTAATCTTTTGATTTAATAATTACAAAGCATTTCATAAACTTAATGAAAACTAGGGCATTTCTTTCTTTCCTCAGATAGATGTAGCTGATATTAGTATCTGAGCTGAATACTGATGTTTATGACCTATTTCATTGTGTTCCTTATCTTTGACTGTTAATGACTTGAGTTTTGTCTGTTAAATAATATGTCCCTGCACCAGAGTGTGAGCAATCTCTAAATTGCTTGTTTAATCTAAAAATAGTGGTCTGTATAATGGATAGGGATTGTTCTGGAAATGTCAGAATGTGAATGTAGTATTTTTTCTTAAGGTTGCATGTTTACCTCCACTTTCTGAACAAACCCCATAGGAGCCGCGATTGCCAGGGCAACCAACCACACGGCCACTGTAAAATGAGGGACAAGACATAATATTTGTAGTTTTGTAGAATTTCAAAAGAACACAAAAGAATGTATTTTGAAAATGGTCACTGTTTTTGTCCATAAGTCAATGGGGTTCAAATTTGGTTGCCACGTTTATATAGACAAAATATTCTTTAAAATATCTTTGTGAAAGATTGTCAGGGCAACCAACCATATTGGCACTGTAAAATAAGGCAAAAACACAATATTTGTTGTTTTCTACAGTGTCACTATTGTCTAGCTCAGTTTTTTCAGGAGTCAACAAACTAAATTCACTATATCTGATGACATTAATTATCATTCTGCTTTCTAAAAACTGATCAGAAATCATGAAATTAATTGTGTATTTTTATTATTATTACTACCATTTGATTGATTGATTTTTTGTAATTATTCTTTTGATGAGACTCGTTTTAACAGTAAAAAAATCTGTGGAAAAAACCCTGCATATATTTTTTTGTGGGGGAAAATACAATAAATAGTTTTAGTTTACTATAAAGTTGAAATAATATTTGAAATAATATTTTAATTTCCTTACTGTACAGTAACATCATAGAAGTGAATTAACAAATTCAGTTATTTAATAATCTCTCTTTCCATAACTCACCCAGCATCTTGAACGCATGACAAAGAAAGTAGCTGTTGCGGACATGCAGAGGATAAAGGATTCCTTGGAAACGCTCTACAGCAATACAAGTCATGGTGAGCATGCTGGTTGCGATGGCTGTCACTTGTAGGAATGGTATCAACTTGCACAGGAAATCACCTGTGAGTCAAAAAATTAATGGGACACAGTGAGTGAATTACAGAACAGGCAAATGATTAAAGACTGTAAAGTATTGAATAACAAACTGGCTGACCTGTTTTCATATACAGTATACACAGTACATAGGTTTAAGTGTTGACACGTAACACTATAAGAAGAAGTACTGACGAGGCTTGCAGGACAATTTCCAACTAATAGAAGGAAATGTGTGGGTAGTGATTGTATGGTCTTTATGAACATTGATGAAGACAGAGGTGTGGAGTAGGACCACAGGCTTCATTTTCTGACACAATGTTCCACATAATAACAATGCAGGAGATCAGATTGGGTTTGTGTTGCTATGGATTTAAGGAGCAATCTTCTCCCAGCAGTTCTGCAGAGTCTTCTATAACCCACTAATTCTTATTTTCCAGCTCACTGATCCTACATAATTCCAAACGCACACTGGCATAATCCACCTGTTGTGTGCTGGACATGACTGTCCTTCATTATACAGTGTCATCAGATGAAACATCATTGATTCTTGGAAACGATAGAATCTAAAACACAACATGGCGCATACTAATGGAATAGGCAATGCAAACTATGCCTGATTTGTAAGTAAAAAAACATTTTTTTTAAATGCAGACAGCTTGATGTACTACTGATAATCGAGGTTATATATATACACCATCTGACTGCAAATGCATCTTCTTTTCTTTCTTTTTTTTACATTGACAGCCATTCAACAGTAGCCATGTATTCTGATTAAATAAAATAACCAGAACTGAGTGGCCACGGTATACTTCATGATGCATCAAACACTAGAAATCTAAAATTTTGATGGATCAAACTGTCATTTAAATATATTTTACACAATGTTTGCATTATATCCCATTACCCTATACTAGAAAAGCTTGGATCAGTATTTATTTTAATAAATATTTTCATTCAGCATTAAATTAGTCAAAAATGTCAATACAAATGTTAGACTGTTAAATTTCTATTAATCAAAGAATCCTAGAAAAAAATGATTTCACGGTTTCTGCAACAATATTAAACTGTTTTTTTCAATATTGATAATAAAAGTACATTTTTCCTCAGCACGAAATCAGCATATTAGAATGATTTCTGAAGGATTGTTTGACACTGAAAACTGGAATAATCCTTGCTGCAAATTCAATTTTGCCATCCCAGGAATAAATTACATTGCAGATTACAGTAATGTAACAGATTGCATTACAGATTAATAAAATATAGAAAACTGTTTTTTTAAACTGTATCAATAATTCACAATATTACTGTTTTTACTATATTTGTGATCAAATGAATGCACCTTTGGTGAGCATAAAAGACTACTTTCAAAAAACATGAAAAATAATCATTAAACATTGCTTCTACAGCAACCCAAGCACGCAAAGACAAGCATGTTATTTGCATAAACACTGTTATTGTAGAAATATGGACTGCTGCGGCTAATAGGATTCTAAGAACTTCTGGTCAGGTAAAGTGCTCATTTACAATTCAACTGCATGTTCCACTGGGGACAAGATCTCTTTTAATCAATGGTGACCTTCTATCTAGCCTTGGAGCTCTAATTTAAGTGTTGCATGTAACGAAGTTGTCAAAAAACAATATCACACAAACACAGATAAATGCAATAATAATATGCTACTTGCAGATGTTTAAGCACAACGGTGTCCTTCTGGTCTCAGCGAGTCTGTGTCTGGTCATGACAACTTGTTTATTTATGTACTTACGCCTTGTATATTTATCGCATCAGAATGACAGCTCCATTGTAGAATGACCGTGAATATTAATCAACCATCAGCAAGATTTCAGCTGAAGAAAAAGCAACCAAGGCCAAACAAAACTTATGTACAGGTCCACTGAAATGTTTGATAGCAGGATAATAAGTAATGTATGTACCAGTTTTTTTTAAGTTTTTAGCAATGATAGAACTGCATGTCTGTTATGTCTGTTATAATGACAAAATTTGTCCAATTAAAGTGACAGTTCATGCAAGAAATAATTTATTCACTGTCAAACCTGTATCCAAACTGACAATGAAAGACAATGGGGTCCAAAACAACACTGGACAATTTGACACCCATTGTATAATAATAAAAAAATAAAAAAAAACACTGAGGCATTTTCCACAGAACAAAAATCCAAAAAAAAAAAATCAAACAGGTTTGGGAGAACATGAGGATGATTCTTACGGATGGAAAATAAATGAATTCTGATGTTCTTTTGCGATGCCAGACAGTTTTAAACACATTTTATGTCTTTTTAAAAAACCTCGGTGCTCATATCTGTGCTTCAAGGATGCTATAAAACCCTCACATTTCGATTCAGTAACATGGGTCCAAGAAACTCCATTATTATGGATAGACTTCAAAAATCCAGTTTCAGGCCTAAGTGCAGTTTTGCACACGATTTATCGACTGGCATGAATTCATGTTACAAGTTAATCTTTTAATCTGTGCACATTTACTGAAGTGTGGCACAAACTGCTGTTGAACTGTAGTTTTTGAAAGATGGGAAAAATGGTGTAGAAAGCACAGAAAACCTTTACCATTTGAACAACAGTATACCATCTATGAGCACTGAAATGTGAGATGAATGCACTAGAGGTCAAGTGCCCTGTTTCATTTGTCAGTGACTTTGATCATGCATGAAGTATTTATCCTTAAACCTTTTCTTTCCCAAAGCTGTCACATAATAGAGTTGAAGTTGAGCTATATGCAACAGGATACCTTGGGTGTCCAAATGGGTATAGACACTTATGATGCATAAAAATAACAGAAAGTAAAATTTCTGTCAAGTGTGAATATAATTAAGCCTACCTGCCAACCAGTTGGTGAAGAAGTGCTGCAGCAGTGTGGCAGGAACACACACTATGGATATCAAGAGGTCACTAAGTGCCAGAGAGCAAATGAAAAAGGTGCTGGGAGACTGTAGAGCCTTCCTGCGACATAAGAGAACCAGCACCGCCCCGTTTCCCACCACTGCAAGCCCAAAGATGAGCACGTAGAGCAGACCAAAAACTGGAAGCAGGGTGCTAGGGAGTCTGGGCACGGCCACCAGAGGAGGAATGGAGAATTCCTGGATGAACTGCCAGCGAGAGAGGTTGGAAGCCTTCAGCATGAGGTCCAGAAGATGGGCAGTCAGGTTCATACTGATAGTCTTTTAGGGTTTTATCTGTTTGAATAACACCAATACATGCTTGATGATTTGGTTTTAGCAGCAATTGTGGTCTAGCGACTTGTTTCAACAATCTGTGGAATCCGATCTTCACAATTTACATTAATGAATGGTTATGTGTGCTGTATTGATCTGTCTCTCTTTGTAAATGATGGCTTACAGGCATTTTACATGGTTGTTCCTTGTTGTTGATGAAAACATTCATGCCTTTATCTCATTCCTATTAAGGACATGCTTTGCAGGCATTGATTTTAAGCCACTTAAGACAGTCTATAGTGTTTATTGACAGGCTGCTCAGCTTGACAAAAACCTCTTCAGTCAAAAATTGTGTGATACTAGCATTATAATGACCCCCCCACTGTCCAATCTCAGTATGCCAGTAGAATGCCCTTTAGCTGTTCCAGCTCCTTCTTGCTAATACATAATATCACATTGTCTGATAGAACAATCCTTAGGTATCTTCACAGTCCAGGTAACTGTATTGCTTCCATTCTGGACTGAGTTCAGTCCATCGTTGCCTTGGAATCTTGCAATATGCTGACAATTGAAGACACATATAGTTCTGTTCAGATGATTTGAATATCCTTGTTCTGAGAACACAGTCCAAACTTTTGGGTAAAATCTGTCAATCTATAGTTTACTCAAACTAAGCAAGATCCAAAAAAAAGATGATAGTGAAATTGTAGCTTTGAGTACTCTTTTTACTCAAACAATTGAGGAAAAATGCATATTTGTGTACCTTATTTACTCAGATCTTTGTTTACTAAGGTACCGTTCTTGAGACGTCCCCTTGTCTTGCACCGTTCGCCCATATTAATATTTTCTTAAAATTATATTATATAGCCAAACAGTAAACAGTAAATTTGATTTTCATCAGAGAAAATTATTGTTTGCATATTTTTTTCTGCCATATAATCGTTAATTAAAAGCAAAAATATTAATGTTAACTTAAAAGTGATATTGTCAAAGGTTACGACTGCAGGTAAAACACTAAACCAACAGATTCGACAGCAATACCTGCATCGAATATTAAACAAACACACACACACATGAAATCGAATAATTCTCGCATCTAGACAGACGACTCGAGATCATGTTATAAAGTAATCTAATAAATAGTCCAAATGTTCCCATTCTCTGTTTAAAGAGAGATGTTTCACACAAATTAGCAAAACCACCGCTCTGTGATCTGATCCGGAGGCTCGTTATTCCTTCAAAGTTTCTCCGACGCTCGTTTGAACTTCTCTCTCGGTTTTCTTATTGAACGACTCAATGATACACTTTGGAAACCATCTTCTGCTCCTCGGCATATCTAGCGCGTTTTATCTGTATATTTATTTTCTTACCTTTATTCAGTCATGCTTTACTCTTGCAAGACAGCAACCAAACTGACAGTCCACCATTCAACTAACTGAACATACTAGGGATAATCAGGTGACAGAGCAGTAGGCTACAGAAACACTCCCCTGAGCTGTGACGTTTCATCTGCTAATACTTTTCCTTCATCTATCTATCTATCTATCTATCTATCTATCTATCTATCTATCTATCTATCTTAGATCGACAACATAAGAGAAACAATGTAATATTGTACACTCATTTACAATTATTACATTTATGTAATTATGTAGCTACATAGCTTAAGTTACAAGAAACATACATAAAAAAGCTGCCATACATTTTTTTTACAATTATAACATTTCATGTTTAATATTTAGTGACACCTAACAATACCTCGATTTGATCTCTAAAAGTAACATAAGAGAAAATGCGACCAGCTGTGGGTCGTTACAGTTACATAATTTATGTAATTACAATTTTTATTTCAAGAATACTATGATTGGCCTATGATCTGGTTAGAGTAACAGATGTTAATCATACTTGAGCCTCAAAGCATGATTTTCAACTCTTTTTAACTTGCCGTAATAGTAGAAGTGGTTATTTTCATCTTCAGCATTAACTTGATCCATATTTTGTTGGGTAATTTGTTTAGAACTCTGATATTTACTAAGAGTTGATGATTGCAGTGCGTTCTGCAATATGAAAGTTTTATCTTGCTTATGTTTCATAGTTGAAGGCTCTTGTGGTTTTGATGTAGTAATTTGTGTGACGTAATTTTTATTCATTTTCATCTTCTCCTGGCATTTCTTCATCCCAGAGGTGGTACGATGAATTAGTCCAAAGCGACCATCTTCATCTGTAGGCTGTGATCCTTCTGTTTCTTTGCTTGGTGGTGTTTTATCTTCTGGTGTCAGTCTCTCATTTTCTTTTGTACATTCTCTTTCAGGAAGTTCTGTTGTAATTTCTATCTCATGTTTAGTAACTATGTTCTTTAGTTCATGTCTTCCTAAAGGGTTGGATGTAACTAATTCATTAGTATCTGTTGCAAGATGTTCTGAACTTAAACCATTGTCTTTCTTCATGCGTGGTATCTGTTCTCTCCACATGTGTTTTATCTTCTGGTGTTTTCAACTCAATTTCTGTTGTACATTCAGTTTCAAGAGTCTCTGTTGTCATTAATGTCTCTTGTCTGGTTGAAATGAAATCTTCTGCATATTCTGTGGACATGGTTGGTGTTGCTGGTTCATTTGTACCTTTTGACTCAGTATTTTCTGAAATGAAATCAGCAGGCTCTGACTGTTTTTCTTCATATGTTTTAGCTGTTGTCTTCACAGGTGTTTCATCTTCTGGTGTTTGTAGCTCTATTTTTGTTGTACATTCAGTTTCAAGAGTCTCTGTTGTCATTAATGTCTCTTCTCTGTTCATTGTAAAATCTTCTGCAGATTTTGTGGATGTGGTTGGTGTAAGTGTTTCATTTGTGACTTTTGTCTCAATATTGTTTAAAATGAAATCAACAGGTTCTGACAGTCTTTCTGCAATTTTCTGTTTTATATCAGATACTCTGTTTCTTTTTTCTGATGTTGCTTTTGCCATCATTTATCTAATTCCACTGAAGCTTGTCTGCTGTTTTTGACCAAATTTTGTGGTTTCCTGAATTGCTTCCACTGTTGGCCTGGTTTTTTTGCCCCCTGAAGATATTTTCTTCTCACTTCCTTCATTTTATGCTGATGGTCTTTCCAGTTCTGTTGTACAGTCTGTTTCAGTCAGCACTGTTGTAATTCCCATCTGTTGTTTTGTAAATGAAACAGTATTTGCATATTTTCTGGAGGTGGCTGGATTTTCTAATTTACTTGTATGTTCTGTACTCAACAGAAGCTCTTTAGTGCTTTCTGTCTCGAAGCTCTTTGTTACGCTTGATTCTTTTGTTTTATCTTCTGCATTATGTGGTTTTAAAACCGTTTGACTAAATGACATGGTTGAAGTCATCTTGTCATTACCTGCTTTTGATTCGACATCTGTTATGACAGTCATTGCCCTTTCCATATGCTTCTTCTTTGCCTAAACGTTCTCAGTGGAACTTGGTTTCTTTGTATTGAGTCATTTGCAGATGAGGCGTTTGTTTGTATCTTATCTGTCGCTAACGTCTTAGTCTCTGCTGTAACTATGCTGTCCTTTGCTGTCCGTTGGAAAACTCCCATTCCTTATAACACCAGTATTTTTTTTCCATGTAGACGACAGCATCATTACTAGAATTGGATGCAAATTTCATAGCGCTTTCCGCTAAGTCATTTATTTCGATTTCTACTCCTTGGTGCGGTTTTGAATATCTTGTAACCTGGTGTATAGGACAGATGGTTGAACCTTTTTGATTTATAAATATTCTCAACCGTGTGGCAGATGGGAAAATATTCCTTAGCATCTTAGCTAAATCTGACACCTGTTTCCATAAACTTCTTTCAGCGGTGTCATCAATAGCATTCCCTGGAAATCCATCTGTGAATTGACCAGAATGATGGTCAATAGTGCAGTAAGAAGGTTTTGTTTGCTTGTCCAGTTTTGTCACTGTTTTTCTTTTAACATGAAATACACCAATTATAAGACATGTTTTTGAAGTGATGCCTTGTTTAGATGAATGCATCTTCCTTCTTAGCAAGCTCCTAATAAGCTGTCAAGAAAATACAGTGAGAGTTTGGGTCTTTTTTTCAATGGTATTAGTGCAGCACTATATATATATAAAAAAAAAACTTCCATAAACACAAAACAAATACTGATTTCAATCTCTTGTTAATAGATGGTGTGTAATTACTGGGATTTTATGTTTTTTTTCTGTACTGTCAATGTGATCTCAATTTAATTCTCATTATGTTTAAAATAATGTAATATAGCATGTACTATAATCAGTAATTCAGCTAAATGTTGAATCTTTCCTAATGACTGTTTTCTTGCAGACAGCAAAAAATAAAAAATAAAGCAAAATAACAATAAATCTTTCAAAATGTATCCAAAATTGAAAATATTTAATCTTCTCGTTGCATCAATTAAATATTATACTAAATTACTATTTTAAATCTTGTAAAGTATCATAGCTTACCTTTGGTGGTATTAATGCAGTCTGTATTTTCTCTTTATGATATCCTCTATAAAGCCAAGTGCATGGCGTATGATTGATCCTGCGCACTTCTGCAATATATACACACTTTACTATAAAGCATCTGCACATGTAGCCATGTTTTCTAAGAACAGACTGAAGTAGAGCCAAGTCCTGGAACAGTATTTCTTGACATGGAGTACTATCTGGAGTCCTTAATATTTTCTACCGTAAGGTGAGACAACCACCATAACCTCATCACGTCATAGGCTCCAGCAACATTTCTTTTGCTGCTTCAGGACGTTTGACAGGAATGTCACACTGTGCCCTTATCTTTGTTTTATCTGAGTCTCTGGGTTTTACTATATACATATGATAAGACATAAGACATTCACCTCGATGCAGCTGGTGGCTATAATGTTACCCATATCAACACATACATCAGAATTTCAGTTCCAGCTTATTTTAAATTGTAAATTTATTGTAGATCATGCAAACTAAGCATAGAATTAGAACCCGATGAGACACACACCCATAATTAATTCTAATTAACTAAAAGGAGTGTCATTATCAATATAACGTCTGTATAATGCTGTATAAGTTATGCAACCCATTTTCATTTTTTAATTAAAACTATGTGTGATTGAAGAAGGAATGATTTAAAGAGAACAAGAAAACAATCTTACGCAACTTTATTGTGTTTTAAGGATGTTTAAATATATTTATTTACAAGACAATAAACACTGATTTATAGCATTGACTTATAAACAAGGTTTTTTTATGTACCAAAATGGCTTTCTTATATACAAGCGATTGGTCAAATAAATAATATACTGTAAATAAATACAGAATTGAACAGAGAAAGTTTAGTTTCAGAATTTCATCTGAAATCAAGTTTCTTTTGGTAAAACTGTCCTTTACATTTTTTGTAATATGTGATATATATGTGATGTATTTTTATCCATTGTCATGTTCTTTGATGTTTCATGTCAAAGTGGTTCATTGTACGTTTTATTTTGCCGTTAAAGTAGTAAAAATGATCATTTTCCTCGGCACTGAGTTCACTGTTGTGTGGCTTTTGTGTAGTATATTTACTGTGATTAACGATTTCATTTAGTTGAAGAGGGCTCTGTTTTTGGAGTTCTAATTTGGCATTATGTGGTTTGTTGCTAGCAGAGAAATACGAGCGCGTTGAAGAAGTGGTGTAGTTTTCCTTGTTTAATATCATCCTCTCAAGGCATCTCTTCAAACCGGTGCTAGTACGGTGAATGAGCACAGAGCACAGGCCTGCAATCATATCTGAAGTTACTGGGGGTTTGCTGCTTGTTGTGACTTTGGAAAAGTCACGCTCTGTTCCTTTGACTTGCATTGTTGTTGTCGTCGTTACACATGGCATTGTGGTGTCTAGGTAGTCCTCCATCTTTTCCCCTATGGAAAAGCTGTCTGGAATTTCATCTAAGCCATTCAGGTTTAAAGGTCCTTTGATTTGATGATTGAAGAAGGTTTGCATGGGGTTGGCCAAAAAGATTTTAGAAAGAATTCCAACAAGTTGCTTCACCGTCAGCCATTTCCACTTACATTTCTCCTGACTGTTTTGAACAAGAGCTCCTTCAAAACTAAGCCCCTTCGCATTTGTGTGGTGATACGTGATGCAACGAATGTAGCCTGTGTTGTGCCAGTTTCCGTCTTGGTGAATGTATTTCGCATTGAGATGAAACACACCACTTAAAATATGTGTTGTTATTGTGGACGGTCTTGAGGTCACTTGAGGAGGAAGTGAATGCAACTTTCCTCTGAGCAGATTTTCAACAACCTGTCAGGAACAAAAAGAGCAATGGCAAAAATAATAAGTGTGAATTAAAAAAACGAAATCTAGAGTGTATTAATTATGAAATTAATAATTCATTCATTATTAAATATTCAGTAAGCAAGGATATCGAAGGTTTCTTTTTGATCACTTGATCCTGCTTTGAATTTTACTTTAAATATGCAAATTGGATTTTTTTTATGTCAACTTCATGCTTTAATCTGTCAAATGACAGATAATTAAATAGATTATAGAGAACCATTTTTTACGAAATAATTATATGCTTAAAAGCATTGTTCAACCAAATCTCACTCACGTGGAACACAAATAGAGTTGTAAAGTCATGAAGGTGAATAATGTATTTTAATCGTATGTTCACAGATATTCATAACTCCAGAAAGGTGTAGTCAGAAAAGACTTTATGCTATTTTTTATTATTCAAGAGACATGATCAAAGGATAAAACGCAAGATCTTACCGATGGTGATATATACCAAGTTGTGATATTCTTCAAGAGATCATGCACTGACAAATCAGGGACTCCCATATGTCTTATTTTATATGCCCAAAAAACTGGCACATGTTTTAAAGTTGGAAAAATAGCGATGTAAATACATTTATCTTCATTACATCTACAACAGAAGTCCACAGAAGCTTTTTTAAGAAGCAGTTGAAGGTTGGTCCATCCCTTGTAAAAGTGTCCTTCACAACGGTTCCACTTTTTGTTGTGGTGATCTGGCGGAAATATCCCAGCCCACACATACAAGCACATCGAGGCGAAGCTGAGGTGCCATTGTAGCTTCATCGTGGCTCTTTTTCAACAGCTGTGTGGAGGCAGTTGAGCTTATGCGACAAGCTCTTATCTTTGTTTGCTTTCTTCATGCACACATGACTCGCTGTGTTCTGCCATAGGAAAGTAGTCATCTTAAAACTCATTAATGACCAAAGCTTAACAATTCAAAGTGTTTTTTGTTTTGTTTTTTGTAATAAAAAAAGGTTGTCTGAAAGTGCCTACAATGGCCATGTGAGCATCACAACTGAACCATGGAGCAATGGAAGAAGGTTGCTTTACCTGGTCCGATGAATCATGTGTTTTTTTAGATCAGGTAGATGGGCAGGTGCGTAGGTGGTGTTTCTTGGGACAGGGATGGCAGCAGGATGCACTATGGGTAGAAGGCAGGCCAGTGGAGGCAGTACTATGTTCTGGGCAATGTTCTGCTGGGAAATATTAGATCCATTACAAAAAGTTTGGGGTGTTGCCTTGGCCCCCAAATTCCCTAGAATGCAACTTGGAGGACTTACAGTGTCTTCTGCAGTGGTTTTAAAGGGGTCATCAGATGCAAAATTCACTTTTCAAGTTGTTTGAACATAAATGTGTGTTGGTAGTATGTGTAAACATCCATCCTATAATGACAAAAATCTGTACAGGCCCCCACCCCACAATAGTTGATTGACAAGACCTTAGACCCACCCTGAGTGAGCTGAGAGCTGTCCGCCTCCGGTGCAGGGGAAGACAAGATGTCTCCGACTGAGCGATTGAGGTGTTTTTTTGTTGGATGTAATTATTAATAAAGCAGTCATAATTTACTCCCGACATCTGAGCGCCTGAAGACGCAGAGGATTAACGTTAATTTTGCTTTGAAGTGAATGCACCGATCCCCAATCTGCCTAAATGTGTCTATGTTCATGCGAAACATTTGTGATCCAGCTTCATCTACAGAAGAAGTGAGTATAACGTTTTTTTATGAATCTTTGCAAATCGCCTTTCCTAATAATGTGCTAGTTAGCCAGTTTTGTGGCTAAAGTAAGCAGTACTGCTCGTCACTCCACGGAAGAAAGGGGCGGGGTCAGCAGAGTCATGAACATTTAAAGGGACATGGACTAAAAAACGGCTTGATTTTGACAGGGTAAAGAAGGTGTTTTTTACACTACCCTTGAGAAATTTTAACCAAAGTATGTTATAGACTTTTCATTAAGACCCTAAAGAATCATATAAATTTGTGGAAAATGGGCATCCGATGACCCCTTTTAAGGTCATGAATTTAGGAATAAAAATTTCCATGATCTAATGACATACACAAGGTCATTGTGCTATAAAAACATTATGTAGGTAACTCAAAACTTTCTCATTAGTCTAAAAAACAGCTTATATTGAAGCCAGTCTGGCAAAATGCAAATGCTTTCTCGCAAAGTCAAAAACCACCTCAAAATTGACATTTTTCCAAAATTTGGCATTTCCATAATTCGTTTCTGATGCGATACTGCAAAATGCATAAATACAGGGTGATGGCAACATAGCTACTGCCTGTTTAGCCCAGCCGACCGATTCACACATGTAGGTAAATGACGAGAGAGGTAAACGTAGGTCTACACAGAAACCAAAGATTGCTCCGAAGACAACAAGAAGACACTGTACAATGCCAAGTTATGGAAAAACACAGTCTTTGCATTTACTTCCTTCTGATCCCAACATTAGGAAAGAGTGGATGAACTTTTATTTTTAATGAAGTGCCAGATCGCCGTCAGCAAGAACTTGTTTCTGCGTTCACTTCATTTTACCACTGATTCATTTACAAATAAGGCACAATTCGACACAGGATTTTCAGAAAGACTGAAACTAAAAGACGATGCTGTGCCAGCTATTGGCGAGTGTGAGTAACTGTTTTTATTCCATGGTCACTATTTCTTTGTCTGTTATTACAGATCGTTTGATATGTACTGAGTATTTATGCATTTTTAAACACAGCAGCATCCATCTATGAAAAACTGCAAAACTGTTATCCATTCATACTAGTGTGCATCTACTGTACTTCCGAGTCTACAATCTGCCACACCTATTTAAATAGAGCTTTCAGATGAAAAGGGTCAAAATAGGACAGAAAATAGCCTATTACCTCTAAATTATGGTGTAAATATTATAAGTGGACCTCAGAGTGGACCTTGATAACATTATAAGTGGACCTCAGAGAACAGTAGAAAATAATAAAAAGGCCGTTAACAACATCTTTAATGTTGTGGCTGATCAGTGTATATGAATGACCTTTATTCCAGGTTTAATTTGGAATGTAGCATTTGCTAGATTGCAACAAATCACTATTGACAGCATCAATGGCTTGCGTAGATTACCACAAAAGATAATGTAAAAAAGAGAAATTATTACTCTACAGCAGTGCTCCGTCTCTAGTAGAGCACAGTACTAATAATGATAAGGTCATAGGTTAGATTCTGACAGAATGCATTGATGGATAAAATGCATACATTGAACTGTAGGTCACTTAGGATAAAGGTAAAAAATGTGCTGTGAGTCTAGCGGCATTGTTATGTCTTTTTTCTTTCAGAAATGAAAGTTCCTTCCAAGAATGTGACAGTATAAAGTGTGCATTGGCATTTGCATGTGATTATGAATGTGTGCAGACGTTCTGTATTCAAAGTCTCCCTGGGCTCTGATGCACTTGATATCTGACCTGAAACCAGCACAGAAAGCGCACCTGAAACTCTGCACCCGCGGAGGTAGGAATTATGTTATTCTGCTATATTTGGCACACATGTGTATAGACCAAATAAATGTATAGTATTTTAGTGTTCTTCACACTTGTGCTGATAGAACCATGCAAATATTTAAAGTGTTAGTGACCCTGAGCAGAAAAAAAATTCAATTAAAATTTGATTCAGAGCCACAGCTTTTAATAATGACTATACGAACACCATGTTTGATCAGAGAGGTATTGTTGTCTTTCAGTTTGTGACCAAAGACGACGACAGCACAAAAGAAAGAACGCCCTTTCGTTTTAGAGGTACCCTTTGCTTTGCAATCAAAGTTAAATATCACTTATAAGAAGATCAGAGAGGAAAGTGGGTAGTGTGAGGACAAATAACAAAGAGAACCCGATAGAAATAATCAAAGCATACACTTGGGTTAGCCAGGAGGATGTCAAAGAATGGAAGCCAATCTATCTCACAGATGGAGGTCAGCCCTTCATCAGCTGTGGTCACAGATGGGGTCCATCCTATGACATACTTGTTTTCGCTCCTTACAGTTATGGTTGTGTAACATGAAGTCCAAAGCCACTGCTGAGTCAGCGTTGACTTTTAGGTCTTATATAATGGTTATTATATCATGTTTTTAGAACCTTAACTTCTAAATCTACACTCACCTAAAGGATTATTAGGAACACCTGTTCAATTTCTCATTAATGCAATTATCTAATCAACCAATCACATGGCAGTTGCGTCAATGCATTTAGGGGTGTGGTCCTGGTCAAGACAATGGCCGTTTCTCAATACAAAGTTCGCAGAGTCTGGACTTCTGTCCTTTCGAGTTTGGACTTGCCAAGTTCGACTCAGAAGAACGAACTCTCGAGGACGGGAGGACGAACTGAATTCTGGGTTATGGCCCGTATCAAGTCCGCACAAGTCACCTCTCGATGCATCCTCGGTAAAAGGGGCGGATCAAGAACACATCCGGGGATTTGAACTGGACTTGGCTAGATGTGAACTTTGAATTGGAACAGTACTTCGGCAGCGACTGATGACGTTTCACAAGTCCACAAGAACACAAGTACAGACAAGTACGCATATTGAGAAACGGCCAATGTCCTGAACTCCAAACTGAATGTCAGAATGGGAAAGAAAGGTGATTTAAGCAATTTTGAGCGTGGCATGGTTGTTGGTGCCAGACGGGCCGGTCTGAGTATTTCACAATCTGCTCAGTTACTGGGATTTTCACGCACAACCATTTCTAGGGTTTACAAAGAATGGTGTGAAAAGGGAAAAACATCCAGTATGCGGCAGTCCTGTGGGCGAAAATGCCTTGTTGATGCTAGAGGTCAGAGGAGAATGGGCCGACTGATTCAAGCTGATAGAAGAGCAACTTTGACTGAAATAACCACTCGTTACAACCGAGGTATGCAGCAAAGCATTTGTGAAGCCACAACACGCACAACCTTGAGGCAGATGGGCTACAACAGCAGAAGACCCCACCGGGTACCACTCATCTCCACTACAAATAGGAAAAAGAGGCTACAATTTGCACGACCTCACCAAAATTGGACGGTTGAAGACTGGAAAAATGTTGCCTGGTCTGATGAGTCTCGATTTCTGTTGAGACATTCAGATGGTAGAGTCAGAATTTGGCGTAAACAGAATGAGAACATGGATCCATCATGACTTGTTACCACTGTGCAGGCTGGTGGTGGTGGTGTAATGGTGTGGGGGATGTTTTCTTGGCACACTTTAGGCCCTTTAGTGCCAATTGGGCATCGTTTAAATGCCGCGGCCTACCTGAGCATTGCTTCTGACCATGTCCATCCCTTTATGACCACCATGTACCCATCCTCTGATGGCTACTTCCAGCAGGATAATGCACCATGTCACAAAGCTCGAATCATTTAAAATTGGTTTCTTGAACATGACAATGAGTTCACTGTACTAAAATGGCCCCCACAGTCACCAGATCTCAACCCAATAGAGCATCTTTGGGATGTGGTGGAACGGGAGCTTCGTGCCCTGGATGTGCATCCCACAAATCTCCATCAACTGCAAGATGCTATCCTATCAATATGGGCCAACATTTCTAAAGAATGCTTTCAGCACCTTGTTGAATCAATGCCACGTAGAATTAAGGCAGTTCTGAAGGCGAAAGGGGGTCAAACACAGTATTAGTATGGTGTTCCTAATAATCCTTTAGGTGAGTGTATCTAACCATATTGTACAATTAATTCATTCAGTTTTTCTATCTATTGTTCTATCTAGCTTCATTTTATCTACATAGCTGTTGCTCTATCTGTTGTTGTTTTTGTTGTTTTCTTTGTTGGGTCTTCAGGTTTAAAGCTTTTTTCAGTACAGAATGCTTTATCAAGTTAACATTCAAAGTTGTCTTAACAGACTTTTCTATTTAAAAATGACAGTATTTTTTTAATTTTAATTCGTTTTGTTCTACTTCCTTACATTTAAATTTGAACCGCAATCCTGTATACCACCTCAATTCAAATCCAGGAATTGAATTGAAATTTAAAAGGCATTCTCAGTTCAGTTTTAAAACCCTGGTTACTTACGCTGTACAACTGATGCTGTTATATTTGATGTTTGCAATACACATTTTGTATTTTATATCATTAGGAAAATTGCAGACAATGGGCAATGACAACGCTAAAATGAATGTGATAAACAGGAGCAGCAGGAATGTGCGAGCCTTTATAAGCCAAGAGAAGCTGGACGTTGAAGCCTTCATTACAAAATACAATGGGCAAAGCATGGACACCCTGCTGCCACATTCTGCAATAAAGAAGTTCTGCTTTCGACCCGATGTCCCAAGCTACCGTATTCTAATTTCTGAAAACGGTGAGCTTCCTTGGGAAAAGAACCAGTATATTTCACTGTTCATTGAAGATGAGGACGATAAGGAAATCTGTATAAAGCACGTCTGTCTCTGCATGCCTTTACCTTATGTAGCTTCAATTTTAATATATGATATATGATGAGTTAGACACACTCTCTGTTTGTTTGCTTCACTATATGACAGTCATCCTCTTTTGTTGGATTTCACCATTAAGTTTAATATCTCTTCGGTAAATACATCCATAGCAGTTGCTTTTCAGATCGAGTCAATAAATATAGCTGAACAATGTAGATCTTTGTGCATCTTGTATTTTTAAAAGCAGCAAGAACATTACATGACCGTGAAAATACACCGCGTGACTTCTGGCAGACTAACAATTTCTCTAATTCAAAAAGAGAGAAAATGGCATTCGCTCACGTGGGTTGATTTCATGCAAATGTAAGTAAGTGACTGGCAGATGAAGGCCACCCAGTACTTTTACAGACACTGTACTTTTATTATGACCTGTAAATTACAGTCATCTCCATCTTAAATTCTTTAGGTCAATTCCTGGATAATGCCAGCCATTTAGTTCATGTCTCCTGTCCAGTGTGGAGAAACGTGCCATTTAGATAAAGGTTGAGTAAGATAGTCAACTCTTACTAGCATTTTAAAAGACGTATCATGTTGTATTTGCATTGTATCTGCTCTCACGACAGCTTATGTGAAAGAACATCAAGCGTAACATCATAAAAATTCTGAAGAAATGCTTCATCATCACAGAGTTTGTGGTGCTCTAATGTCTGTATGACACAGCAAAAAAGAAAAATTTGAAATGTATTCTGTATTTAGAACTTCAGTGGTATTTGCCATTTATTATTTATAATGGTTTGGTACCTAAAGCAGTGGCCAAAGGAACAGCAGTATTCAAGTCAGAGAAATTACTGTAATATTTTAAGTTTTTAATAATTTGTTTTTTTTTCGTAAATATCAAAATCCTTGTGGGTGCAAAAAAGCCTATGCTATGCGTATAAGCCAGAAATCCAGAAATTGGATAATTTTGTATAAAACAGTTTATAGAACTTGTAGACACCATTATTATTATGTAGACACTTAAGCACAACGACATGTCTTTTAAACTTTCAAGGAGAATGAGTTAACAGCATGACCATGACTTGCATAACATCTCTCAAAAATCTGGGGTTGGACTTAAAAGAAAGTCAAAGAGAGAAACAGAGGAGATATTATGCACATTGAATGACTTGAACATAAATAGAAAGGTAAGAAGTTTGTAATTAAAGAATTGAAATAATAAGCTTTTGCCATTACACTATTAGACTATTAGCTTTATTAGACATCCCAGGTATTGGCTGAAGAATTGAAAGCTACTGAAGATGAAAGCCTTAAATATAAAGAACTAGTTAAAAAAGATACATTTTATCCAGTCATTTTCTTTGTGTCTTGTTTTAGATGCGTTTCCCTGTGTTCTTCTACGTGCTAAGTGTGTGGCTCGGGTTTTTGTGTGTGATGTTCGTGTGTGGAGTGGGATCTGGAGAGGAGGATTTGCCTGGGATGGATCTTTTTTGCAATTTAACTGGCACCCGGTCCTCAAGGTGACAAGTCTCATGATGCTGTATGGAAATGGTGAGAGGAAACACTTCTGTTTCTGTCTCGCATGTATAAACACCTTTTCTCTCTTCTTTTTAACTCTTCTCTTTCCTTCTCCTGTTTACAGTCTTGCTCCATTACAAATATTCTTATAGGAAAGAATCCGAAATTATTGTATGTGTATGTATGTGTGTGTGTATAGATGAATAGAAAGATTAAAAGAACAGCATCTATTTAAAATATAATTTTTTAACATTATAAGTCTTTACTGTCACTTTTGACCAATTTAATGTGCCTGCTTTATTTTTATTTAAAAAATAAAATAAAAAGTAAATAAGAAAACAAATCTTACTGACCTGAAATTTTATTTACCTCGAAAAGAAAAAAATCCAGAAAAAAAGTAATTCCAGGCATATTACCTTAATACATGCCAAAAAACATGGTACAGTCAGTGTTTAAACCATGTCCAAAAACACATATATGTTTTTACAGTTTTAAATGTTTTTTTCTCAGTCCTTCTCCAAATGTGTCCGTTTCTCTTTCTCAGCCATAGTCCTATACCGTGTTCCTCTCACCTGGAGCCGGTGGTGGTGTAAGTGGGCCCATGCAGGACTGTTGTTTGTGGCCATTGTGCTGTCTGTGCTAGGATTGTGTGCGGCCTTTGATTTTCACACTGCCAACAACATCCCTCATCTGTATTCATTACACAGCTGTACTGGGATCTCCACAGTGGCCCTATTCACTTTGCAGGTACAGTATACAATACATGGTCAAGCCTGATTTATGACACAGTATTCATTGCTTCATGCTTGATAAAGCTCCATGAGTATGTTCTACTCCGTCAAATTTGAAAGAAATTATGCTTGGCATGGTCTCCTGTGCCTTTCTCCTCTGATTGAATAGTTTGTGGGTCTTTGTTTTTTCTTGTTGCCCTGGACCCCTTTGGCTTTTAGAGCCCGTCTGAAACCTCTTCACATCTGGATGGGCATTGCCATCTTCATCCTGAGTCTCATCACCAGCTTGTCTGGGATCAATGAAAAACTACTGCTGACACTGTGAGTGACAATCGTATTATCACAACCCTGTAGCTGCAAGAAATGGCTGTGATTTATCTTATTCAGAGACATAATATTATGTTTTCTCTTTGAATTAGTTGTGTAGGGGGCTCTTATTATGGTGAAAACATCCTCTAATGGTCTGTTTTTATAACGGCTGAAATGTTTGTAGCAGTTTCAGTGTTTCCAACCGATTGTGTCTCAGTAGAAATGGGAGAAATGGAAGCAATACCAAACCATATACGGCACTGCCTGCTGAAGCTCTGTTTGCAAACTCATTAGGCATTGCAGTTGTTATTTTCGGATTGTTAGTGCTGAAACTTCTGTCCAGTCAGAAATGGAAGAATCCAGAGTCTGAGAATGAAACTGACAGAGTGAGTGATGACCCCCACTTTAAAATGCCAAAAATTAATTGTAAGAATAAACACTACTGTCGTTGTTGTTTTTTTTTTTTTTTACTTAATACTTTAATTAAGCAAGTATGCATTAAATTGATCAAAATTGACAGTAAATACATTTATAATTTAAAAAGATTTAAAAAGGTTTCTATTTCAAATAAATGCTGTTTTACTTTTTATTAAAATTAGAACCAAATCAGCATATTAGAATAATTTCTGAAGGATCATGTGAAGGATCACTTCAGCTTTGCAATCACATTTTAAAATATATTAACATTTCAACATTTCAAATTTTGTAACAATATTTTACAATATTACTGTTTTTAATTTATTTTTTGGTCAAATAAATGCAGCCTTGATGAGCATAAGATACTTTTTTTAAACATTTGCATAGTAGTGTATATTTATTGTCTACATTTTTATTGTTAATTTTGTAAAGGTTTGCTTTTGTAACATTAAAAATGACCATTTAGTGCTGAATAGTGAGACAATGGCTGAATTTATGTGTTCTTTTAATGTGATTTGTAGCCTTTGCTGACAGATGCCAGATGAAGACTGGAGTAAACAAGAAGAAACATGTATATATCTTACTTTTTGACTACTCTGTGGCAGCTGACTGGTTTTATGCTTGCTTCATTTATACATCCAAAACAAATTGAGTGCCCAGTTGATTGCCCTCTTGTGGTTAGTAAGAAAATTGCAAGAAAATAAATCAATAAATTGATCTTAAATTTACTATGTATTGCCGTCCACGTTCATTTTTTTTAGATTTTACATTGTAATGGTGTTGCATATAATCGTGCTTTGTAGTTGTGAAGAAAAGTGGAGATGCCGGGGATTGAACCCGGGGCCTCATACATGCAAAGCATGCGCTCTACCACTGAGCTACATCCCCTTAGAAGCTCCGAGAATTTAGGTGGCTATGAGAACTTTATAGAATATATATTAGCATATTACTTCAGCAAAATATTTTTTCTTATAGCTATTTTTTTTAACTACACATCCTTAACTATACTCTAATAATTCGTAAAAATATATAAATAAATAGTAGGCCTATAGGAACAATATTAGTAATTACATTAACGTGTCTGAACTTTAAGGCTGATTTAAAGATTTGTGTATAGTTAATATATTGGATTTAGTTTTTTTCATTTTAAACGAGTGTAAATATGTTACGTGCACTCATCGTTGTGGCGGCACCGTCTTTCCTTATTCATCGCTTACGGTGCTGATTGGTTTAAAATTCCACCAAAACTAATGGAGGCCAATTAAATTAATTTACGTTGAACTCGTCGTTGCATTCATCGGTGTTATGTGACTGGAAACTCGCAGGTGAATGTGTGTGTACACACAGATGACGAAGCACACACAAGCGCTCTGAAATGGGATGTTTCATAGGCTAAAGACTACAACAAACGCCGTCGGATAACGGAATTTAAATCGGATTTCTATATAATATCAAAAGCATGTCCGCTTTTGTGGTGAGTGAAAGGTTAAACGTGAAATGCTGTGAGTTTTGTGTTAGCTTGCTAAAGTTGTTAGCATGATTAAGTGCGCAAAAGCTGCTTGCAGCTTTAAAGTCTCTGGACCAACGTGATTCAGTGCAGTAGTCAAGAGTTGCATAATCAACGCGATATCATTAATATGATTTTATAACGACCTATTATTTTATTCATTGAGCTAGTTGCAGGCCTTGTGAAATACATGCAAATACAATTGTTAGTGATACTTTAGGTCCATTTAAACAAATGTAATTCATCTTCAAGATTGCAAACGAGAACTTGAGATAATAACGGTGGTAATAATTTCTTATAATGTTAAACGTAACGCTATGGGCCAAGTTTCAGTTTCATTGGTTTTCAGCGGCAATGCTTATGTTTACTACAGGGGGCTCGTAAAGATTTAAGAAATGTATCTTAAAACAAAATGTAAATGGGTGAAGCAACTGTAATTCAAATTATAATGTGTAAACACGTTTTGCATGTTGATTGGAACTAAATAAACTAAGTTACATAATTAGGGCTATTTATAAAGTTTGTGTGTTAAATAGAGGGGGTAACATCTCATGCTGCCTTGTCAGATTTGGTGACCCTGATGACTTTAACCTTCATCTGTTAACTTCAGGCCAAAATGCTTTTTAGGATATAAAATAGAGGAGTTTAGACAGTACCAGAGTGTTTCTGGGTAACATTACAGCCATAGCGTTTATAATAAGAGGAGTAACAGATTTCGATAACCTTTAATGCTGCCTTGTCGGACTGGGTGACCCTGATGTGTTGTGTAAATGCAACTCTTCACATCAGACCAAAATGCATGCTAGGATATAAATTAGAGGGTGTTAGAAATCAGCAGAGTGAATCTGGGCAATGTTAAAGCCATTCTGTGTGAAATAAAGGGGGGTAACAGGTTTTGGTAAGGTGTAACCCTGCCTTGTCATATTTGGTGACCCTGCTGTACATCTGCATCTGTTCACATCAGAGCAAAATTCATTCTAGGATTAAAAATAGAGGGGGTTAGACATCACCACAGTGAATTTGGGTAACATATTTCGATGAACTTTAATACTGCCTTGTTAGATTTGATGACCCTGCTGTACATCTGTAGCAGAATTCCTGGGCAGCTTGTCTGAAAGGATTATTTTTTGAAGTAATTTAACCAGTTTTACATCACCACTTGCTCGATGCATCTGTTTTTCTGCAGCCTCAACAGATTCTCCCTTCACTCTCACAGTAATGTGCATGAGCACCAGATGTGCTCTCACAAGAACATTTAATGAACAGCAACCTCTAGTCACAGATTTGTCCCAGTTAAAATAAAATAAAAATACTTTATGTATTCAGAAACAAAAAATTATCTGTGTATTTCAAGTCAAGTCAGCACCAGTCCTAAACAGCTGTTAGCAAGGAAGTGCTTCACATTGAAATAAGGCTACTTAATTATTATAATCTCATTCACTAGCTGTCTGCATTTATTTTTCTAGGCCCATCCCTCGGTTTGTGTCAGAGGAACAGAACACACATACACACCTGTGCTGTGTCAAGATGAGAAGTGTTTAGGGCAGGAAAAAGGAGTGCACATGCACTGCCCGCTCTGTTCTGTGGCCGAGGCTTACCAAGATCCCGTCATCCTGCGAGCTCACTTCCGCATCAAACACGTGGACAAAGGCATTGACTTTGCAGGTGAGGCACAGTGAGACTAAAGACTCACATGTGATTCATGTCCTTTGGAGACATTTGGTCAATCTCATTTTTTATGGACAGGCTTGAAGGTGCTGCGCTGCTGTATCCATTGTGAGATTGTGGGCACTATTAAAGGAGAAAAACGGTTTAAAGGTGCACACTGGCACTGTTACCGCTGTAGAAATGGTTTCAACAGGAGGGACGAGGCCATCAAACACTATAAAACACACTTCCGAAATCCCCACACCACATTCCAGATCCAAGTCACACAGGTAAAGGTGGATAACCCTGATTTAAATCTGTTTTGCACTTTAGATATGGCATTTTTTGATCATGATTGCACGTGTGCTGTCCTAGAATGTGAACTGCCGACAGTATTATGGCGAGAGCTCAGAGGCTCATGCTAAAGCCTATGAAGGGCTGGCGGTTAGTCTTGGAGATGGCACTAGCATTGGATCCATCTTAACTCAGCCCATCCTGACCACTGGCACTGAAACCCTACTGACTGTGGAGCCAAAGGTAGACAAAATCACAAAGCTTTATTTTGGGCATGAACCGTTTTGGTGTTTGCCTTGAAGTTTTGTTGTTCACCTCTCCTTTCTGTGTTTGAAGGAAGACGGTGAGAGAAATGGAATCCCATTGGGTGCTGAGGAAGAGGTGGGGTCTTCCCGGAATTCATCTGATGGGACTCAGACTCTTGTTCTTATGGACCCTGATGGACAGGGAAACAGTGTGATCTATGACACAGCTACTGGTATCCTCACTGAACAGGTGAACATTATTAACGGGAATTATTGAACATATCACTATTTCATGGCACTTCATGATTAATGTTTTGTGAAACTTCAAAATTACAAACAATATATAAAGTGCCTTATTATTAATGCAGATCTGCTATTACTAGTAATCCTTACATACACAACTGTTAAACGTAAGCGACAACATAAAAAATGATTAGCAACCCCCAAATTTGTAACAGTAGTGTACGTTATTCTTGTACTTTATTCAGTCTTCTGGTTTTGTAGATCTCCTGTAAGAGCTGTCAAAAAAATGTGTTGCTTTAATTTCAGGAGGCAGAAAGTTTGGAACAGACCCTGCTACATAAACGACTCCTGGAGCTCCACCAGCAGATCGATACACTACGTCAGGAGAAGGAGAGTATGGAGAAGACACTACGAGCTGAGATTAAACAGCTCAAAGAACAGGTATACCTGCTTAATCGCTCTCTCTCTCTCTCTCTCTCTCTAAAATCTGCATTAATAACAGCATTAGTCTGCTATCAACGGCTCAAGCCTCTGTTACTCACTCTAAATTGATGTTTTGGAATTGGCAACAGAGGCGTGTGATGATTTGCGCAAGAAATTAGTCCTACACGCAAGTGCTTTAAGGACTAAAACCTGATAAATGTCTTGAAATACATCCCGAACAATTTCTAGAGGTGTGGTAACCATAGTATTAATGGAATAATTGACTCTTTTTTTGGAAAATAATGCACACCCAAGGGTGTACATTATTCATATACATTATAAGTAATTTCTAACTTCTGTTGATGTAAAATTCAATGTTTTGTTTAATTTTTTTATGTAGCTCATTTGTGGTATGTTGTTGTCATTCACCATACAATCATTTTAAATTGCCCTGTTGTATAAACACATGGGACAGATGTTGACAGTAAATACACTTACTTTTTGATTGATGGTTAGCCAAGCAACCAATACCACGCATATTTCATCTATCATACTGGAGTGACAGTTCGAAAGTGAAAGTTTCATGTTCATCAAAAAAAAAAGTTGTATTTTGGTTTCCTCAAAAATATGACCTGTTTAAAACATTGATGATAATAAGAAATGTTAAGCAGCTAATCAGCATAATAGAATGATTTCTGAAGGATCACATGACACTGAAGACTGGAGTAATTATGCTGAAAATTCTACTTTGCCATCACAGGAATAAATTACCTTTTAAATTACATTTGAAAATATATTTTTTCAAATAGAAAGCAGTTGTTTTAAGTTGTAGTAATATTTCATAATATTAAAATTTTTACTGTATATGTTAATCAAATAAATACAGCCTTGATGAGAGACTTCCTTCAAAACAGTCTTACCAACTTTTTAATGGTAGTGTATCTTCCATCTAGAAAGTAGTTTCACCTCCAAATGACAATGTGAACAACACACACACACGTGTATATATATATATATATATATATATATATTAGGGATGCCACAATTCTCAATATAATATTGAACCGTTCGGTACGACATCCACGGTTCAATACGCGCTTGTGAATTGCGGTTTTTTCGGTTTTACGTTTAAATAATTTATGTGCGTTTTATTTCTCTCCGAATTGACTGTTTGTGTGTGCCTGTAAGTCTATGAGCTGAGATGAGGAAACTCCTTCCCTCGAGTGAATATTCAATCACTACGCTCTAAAGTTAGGGGGCGCTTAACCATCATTCCACACTTTAACATGGCGAGCGGCGGTGAAGTGAGGCAACAGTACGAGGAAGCGCCGGCGTCTTTCAAATCCGCGATGTGGATACATTTCGGTTTTGCCGTTGAGTATAATCAAATAATACATAAATACCTAAGACATGTCACTCGTATTGTTTTAAATGGGGAAAAATGCAACGCTTGGCCGCTCAATCGCAGGAAGCCCCGCCTTCTGAATGAAAGAACCAATCGTTAATCAGTAAAGTCAGCGCGTCACTGCAGCTGCCGTTAGAAGTCCCGGTTGCTATAGAAACAGTCAGCGCTCTGAGACTCGCGCTCAGGACTGCGCATGCGCACTGGCTGATCTAGCCTGAGAAATAAGCTTTTTATAACGCTATTTGAGCAAAAGAAACAACAAATTTATGTGTTCCCCAGTTTGTACATGGGCTACCAGCAGCTCTAAGATTTCAGCGTTAATTTTTTATTTATTATACAATACACTAGGAACTAGTGTAGGCTACTGTTCTTGGCTTTTAAGTAAAATAAAGGAGCATTGCAATAAATCGTTTTTATTTTTTTCTCCTTAACCTCTTACTGTTCCTATTGCCTAAGCATAGAATAACAAAAAAAAACACTTATGTGTCAAGCCATCAGAACCGAACCGAAACAAAAACCGAGGTATGTATTGAACCGTAGGCTAACTGTATTGTTGCATCCCTAATATATATATATATATATATATATATATATATGTATATGTATATGTATATATATATATATAATTTTAATATTGTCCTGTGAGTTGTAACTGCAGATCATAGACATTCATGTGTACAGTTGCTAGAATTAACTTTTTCTTTGCATCCATTCTATTTTATTATTAGGTGGCAAGCCTGGTTCAGTCTAACGTGAGGATGTTTGAGGAACTGCAAGCTTATCAATGTCCAGATCACAGCCAGCAGAAGGTGGCCAAGCTTGTAAGTGTTCTGAATGTACAGGCTTGGGTGAATAAAAATGGACATGATTCCAGAGTGAAACTGTCATATTTTCTTTGTTTTTTTATATTGTCAGCTGGAAAACCTTGAAGCTCAGCACAAAGACCTCCTGCAGGCCCAGCTGGCCTCACTCAGAAGGGAGATCCTGTCAGGGGCAGATAACATGCCTATCAATGGCCACAAGGGGGCTCTGGAGCTCAGTGGAGATTCAGAGGAGTCACAAACTGAAGCCATCAGTGGCACTTTAACAGGACTGGAGGATATGGATGTGCAACTACAAACTGAGCAACATGAGGCACTAAAATCCACAGAGCTTGAACTAGTACCAACCAATACAATTCCCTGTTTGGAGAGCCCCGGCTTGGACTTAGATTTGCCAAACACTGGCTTGACTACAGCTAATGTTTTAGAGGATAAACGGGAAGTGTCGTTGTCCCTTGTGTCATCGAAGAAGCGCAGATCAGCGGATTACTCAGAAGAGACGACTGAAAGCAAAGTACAGAGAGTCAGCTGAAAATGACTTATTAAAAACACACTTGTCTCCATTCCTTGTTCTTAAAAAAATGCTTTTACCTTTGCCACACATTTCCTGGGGGGGAAAAATAAATAAAATACAGAATGATCTTTATTCTGTAATTTGGCAAAATATACATACAAATTTCCATGTTCAAATATTTTTAACCTTTTCCATGCTTATTTATATGTTTAATTGCTGGTTTTGTCAATGCTTTCTGATGTACTTCAATGCTCTTGTTACTCAAACAATGTGCAGGACTTATTTCTGATGTTCTTTTGAGCATAAACACAACCATGTAACTTATAATAAAGCCATAAAGTAAAAATTTTGTGACGAACTATTATGAGATGATGGAAAAACGTTGGGTTGTCAAGTTTTGAAGGTTTATTGCCATAATAGTTGTCCTGTTTGGGCTTTTTTGTTTAAAATCTATTTATATATATATATATATATATATATATATTAGTGCTGTCAAACGATTAATAAAAGTTTTTGTTTGCCTAATATATGTTTGTGTACTGTGTATATTTATTATGTATATAAATACACACACTTGCACATATATATTTAAGAAACATGTTTATATATTAAATATATTTATATATGATATACAATATACATGTAAATATATATATATATACGGTATTGTGTTTTTAATGTATTTACATGTATATATTTTTATTCATATAATTTATACATATATTTAATATATAAACAACATATTTTTCTTAAATATATATGTGCAAGTGTGTGTATTTATATATACATAATAGAAACACGCATATTATGTAAACAAAAGCTTTTAGCGCCTTCTAGAGGAAGACGCCCGCTTCTCCAGACCAGATGGTGGCAGTAAGTAATGCTACTTTGTGTTTATTAAGCAACAAAGCTGGGGAGGAAGGACGCGGGCAATTCACTAGTGCACTGTTGTGAGTATTATGTTAAAGTTTACCGTTTTATTTCAAGCTTAAATGACATGTCTGTGTAAAATATAAACAGGAACGGAACAGGAAGTGTCATTATCGAGTTCAGTGTATCATTTATGTGGTAGCTATGCAGTTAAATACGCACGTACGCGTCAAGCTTGGTTGTTTCTGTGCAACATTTATAAGAATATTTTACCATAAAATAGGTCATATACTAGTGTTTTCCGTCGACCTTACAGGATCGGTAAGCTCTGACAGAAATGCATGATTGTTTTGTGATTGCTATTATTTCCTGTGTTTTATAGTGTTTAGGTGACGCATATGTCCCAGTCAGCGCAGCCCGGCGCCATGCCCTCAGCCCCGGATTCCCCGTCTCTGAGCGTGACCGTCAGCGGGAATGTGCAGAAATACAGCATCAAGAAGAAAAAGGTCCTAAATGCGGAGGAGACTGAGCTGTTCGAGCTCACTCAGGCTGCTGGGATAGTCATTGATCAAGAGGTTTTCAAGTGAGTCCCACAAAATCAAATATGTCAGTACCGACTAAAAAATGTACTAAATATCACTATTATTTCAGTTGATTAATCACAGTACATTATTTTCTATTAAAAGTTGTATGTTGTTGAAATATGCAAATGAGTTATTATATGATGATAAATCTATATATTTGCAAACCTTCAGGATGTTGTTAGGAATAAAACTGAAAGGGTTGGTGTATTCTGGCTCAGTGCATGAGAAAAACACATTCTGAGAAAACCTCTTGTAATTAGCTCAAATATCTAAAAAATAGCTCAAAATCTCACAATTGACCAGTGCAAGAATTGAGAGTTGATTTGTCTTGAAGGAAACTTTGAGTCAGACCTTTTAAAGGGATAGTTAACCCAAAAATTTAAATGTTGTCATTAATTCCAAACCCTCTTGTTGTTCCAAACCCGTAAGTCCTTTGTTTTTCTTCGGAACACAAATTACGTGGCTAATAAAAAATATAGCAGTCTGTGAAAGAGAGTGAAAGACGCTTTGTAGGACGAAGCATCTACCACACATTCTATCAATCGATGCAAGTTTTATGTGCAAAAAATAAAAGCCTAACTTTTCTTTAAGCCAAGTTGCTGCTGTTTTTCCTTTCAATTTCCGCCTTTCATTAACTGCTGGTTCTGACGGCACTCACCTAGATCACATTTACAGAATGGTAAAGAGGCAATGCCGGGGAAGTGCAAGTTTAATCCAGCATGCCTGGAAAAGGAGGCATATAAAAATTGGCTTCTTGAAGATCCAAAAAGTGTTCATCGTGCACAGTGTAAATTATGCAAAAAAAAATCTCGAGATTTCAAACATGGGCAAGTCGGAGCTGAAGAGTCACATGCAAGGGGAGCATCATGTCAATGCAGCTGCCCGCACTGGATCAACATCCATCAGAGAATATTTCACCCCCACAGTCTCAAAGCAACAGGTAAGCATTTCATTGTTGTTAGTGGTTTGTGTGTGTTTGTTTATTTGTATCCAAAACGATGTGAACCGAGCGCTAAACATGCTCATTCAGTGTATGGTTCATTCATACTCAAAGCCACAGGGCGCTCTCGTGCTCCAAAACAGATTCATAAAAGAAATTAACTTGTGACCCGCCATGAAATTCCTAATATAGACAAAGGCATCTAGCCATAGCTGTAACTAAGCTGAATAAAAAGCAGAAACATTTTGACTGATAATTACACAATTGCCACAATATGGTTTGTGTGTGTTTTTCAAGTCTTCAAGAATTAAGTATATTAAATCAAATCATCATCAGTATATTAATACAGTGCTAATTGACATATGTTATAGAACAGAAACCATAAAATATACTTTTGTCTTATTCTGTGATTAAAAATGGAATGGAGTCACTCAATTTTCAACAACAACCTGTATCTCTTCAGGGAAAACAGATCAAGGAAAGCAAATGCCTAGGCTAGAGCACCTCCTAGTGGGCATTGTATAGAAAAATAACTTTTCCTTTTTTGTACAATTTTAAAACCATTCATTTCACATATATATATATATGTATATATATATATATATATATATATATATGTATATATATATATATATATATATATGTATATATATATATATATATATATATATGTATATATATATATATATGTATATATATGTATATATATATATATATGTATATATATGTATATATATATATATATAACTTGTGTAATTTAATATATATTATGTAATAAGTTGTATATTGTGTTTTGGAGGACTTTTAATTGTAACTTGAATGAAATCAAAAATCCTTACAACATACAAAAATAGTTTTAGTCCAAACAAGTCACTAGAATGCAATAAAATAATTACTTGAACTCTTACAACCAATACTGCATGCTTGCTAGACAGCCATGACTGAATATATTTGCCATAATTTAATTTGTACATGTTCTTTTTCAGAACCCTCAAACTAGTACAACATCAGGATTCTTGGGTACGAAACAATGATACTTGGAGGGCTGAAATTCTTTGGACTCTAAAGAATGTTACATCCCACTATTCCAACAAGAGCGCTGAGGACAATTCCACATTATTCCAGCTAATGTTTCCAGAGAAAAATAATTTGCTTGTGGTGAAAAGAAGACATCCTACATACATGGTTAATTATAGCATTGCTCCTTATGTGAAGCTGCAACTGCTGTAAAAAGTGAAAACGGATTCAGAATATGTCCTGCTATTTGATGAATCTCTTAACAAGGAACTTCAGCTAAAGCAGATGGATGTGCACATTAGATTTTTGGATGCAGTTGCAAACAAGGTCTCCACACACTACTTGGATTCTGCATGTATGGGGCATGGTAAGGCAGAGAACTGTCTGGAACATTTCAAGCACTTGACAGAAGAACTTGATTTGAGTAATCTTCAGATTTCGATGGATGGGCCTAATGTAAACCACAAATTCTACAGGGATTTTCAAATCACTGTGTTGGCTGAATGTACAGACAAACAACTGATTGATATTGGTACATGTTCCTTACATAGTGTGCACAATGCATTTCGAAATGCCTTCCTTGAAACAAATTGGCACATTGACAACCAGTTGCTGGCATTTTATCGCCTGTTTCGCGATACACCTGCACGACGGGATGATTGTTACAATAACTGGTTCCTCATTGTTTCCGAAAAAGTTCTGCTCTCACAGATGGGTGGAAAATGTTGAAGTTGCTTCGAGAGCACTAGAGGTGTTGCCTCATCTAAGAACATACGTGAAAACCGTCGAAGCAGACAAGAACTTAAACACTCCAAAGTGTAAAACATTCACAGTAGTGAAAGAAGCATGTGTGGATCTGTTATTCCCTGCAAAGCTGCATTTCTTTGTCTATTTAGCAAAGCATGTACAAGGCTGCCTACAAAAGTATCAGACAGATAGCCCCATGATCCCATTTATGACCTCAGACTGGGCAGACATGATCTCTGCTGTAATGAGTAGAGTACTTAAAACTAATGTAACAGAGACAATGACAGACCCGCTGAAGATGTCCAAGTATGAAATGAAAGATGAGGATGCATTAGGTCTGGCTAAAATAGACCTTGGATTTTCCACAGACGGAGCTCTCAAACAAATGGCGGGGAAAGTGAGTGAAAAAAGAATTTTGGAATTCAGAAGAGATGCAAGGCGGTGTCTCCTTCAACTCTTAAAGAGACTCTTGGACAAAACCCCCATTCGCTCTAGTTTTGTGAGACAGACTACCTGCCTTAACCCCAAGGCCATCGCCCAGGATCCTGATGGATGTGAACGAAGGTTCAAAAGACTTCTAAACCATTTAGTTGAGCTAAAAAGGTTTCCAGAAAGCAAGTGTGATGATGCTCAAATGCAGTACAAGACCTTCATTAAAGATGAAGTGGCTAGAAACCTGTCAAAGTACAGGGACTATGAGATCCAGTCACACTCACTTGACCATTTCTTCTCAGAAACCTTACTGGGAAAACCTGATCTCAAATACCTATGGCAGGTAGTAAAAATTGTGCTGCTTTTGTCACATGGTCAGGCTGCTGTGGAGCGAGGATTTTCTGTGAATGCAGCCATGAGCACTGAAAATAAAAAGGAAATCAGCTATGTATCACAGAGACTTTTTTATGATTATGTTTCAAGTGCTGGAGGAGTTAAGAAAGTTCAGATCAATCCCAGAATGATTGCCAGCTGTCATTTATACATCTTAATCTATGGGAACCGGAGCTTCCAACGGTAGCTGCAGTGACGCAAAGACTTCACCAATCAGCGATTGGCTCCTTCATTTAGAAGGCGGGACATATTCTGCAATATTGCACATTGCAGTTTCCCTCATTCATAAGTAATAGGAGTGAACCATCTTTTAATATGTATAGTCATTGGTCTGGCTCATAATAAGGCAGGTTAACAACTTTCTGACTTATTTGACCAGTTTGCGGAAATAATTTCAATTTTCCTTTAGTACTTTTAAACTTTGATTTGGTGAGGTGTGGACAAAGCAGGGTTGTTATATAAAAAAAAAAAAAAAGATTTTATTATAGTTAACTTTTTTTTTTTTCTTTTTTAAGTAAAATTTATTTTATTTCCAAGGAAACATTGCTCATTTTCCACATCAAAACTATATAGACATTAAAAACACACAAATACGCACAACAAATTAAAACTTTGACTAAAATGAAAACAAAATATAAAAATACTTAATTCAACATATTAATAAAAAACTACAACTGTACTGAACCACCTACAATTAGAGTAATAAACCATATGACTTTGTGTGGTTTGTTTTCTTATTAATATCAATACTTTTTTTTTTTTTTGAATACTGCTGACTTTAATCCCATTACTGTTGCCACTTTCAGAAAAGCAATAAAATCACAGTAAAATCACTGTAGCACAACTTCCCTCACTGAGTTAGCAGATTTTATCTGTTAATGTTTCATGATTCTAAATGGCCCATCTCTGTACTGCTACAGGATCATATTGGACCTGTTAAAGATGAACGTTGCTCCTCTGGCAGTCTTTCAGACCCTAAAGGCCATGTGTGCAGGGCAGAAGGTGTCTGAAACATCCACTGGTGACACATCCACAGTGTCCCACTCCGCCACTGCGCATTCAGAGTCTAGAGGTGAGTGTCACACATGTAAAAGACCAATTGCATGATTTGAGTTGGAAAATAGGTGATGTCCAATACAAAGCAACATCTATGCTGTACTGATGGTACTTTCGAACTCCGACTGTCCTTTTTGGTAATCTGTGTGTGACTTCCTATAGAAGAGGAGAGTGTGGTCTCAGGAAAGAGCGCTAAAACTGCAGCCCCTCCCTCTGCATCTGTGTCCCGCCCACCTAGGGGAGGGGCTAAAATAGTGGTCTACAGTGCGGGTGACACGAGCGCTCCTGTTTCTCAAGGTTTTTCTTCTCTTTCTCTTTTAGCTTGGTTCTCTCATCCTTTTTTTAATCCCGATGCTTGCGAGTTCAAGGTTTTCTCTTCACTCCCATGAACTATTGCAGCACATTTCTCATGCTGACATTACTAATTCCTGCCTCAGCTTCATAGTATCGTATATCTGTTCTCATTCTCATGCCTCGCCGATTATGCCTGTGATTTGCGGGCTCAGTGCCCCGAATATGGGGGTGAAATGCCCCAGATCTGTTCCTTCATGTGTCTCATGGACTCTGACTCTCATCCAGCTATAGAGTCCTCTGCTTCTCATGGTAAATGAATGTCTGTTAATGGCGTGTGTCGAATGTGACACTGTAATGCACTAGTAAACCAGTTTCCTGCGAAATTGCCTGCCATCAACATTGAAAAGCATGCATGTGACTGTTAACTTCATAAACGGATAGTGTTTGCCACTTCATCATTGATTTTTACACTGAAGACAACTGATTTGTTATAAATCATTTTGGTGTCACCTAATCAACAATTTCCCTCAGATGTGACCTTCTCCATCATTTTGAGTTATTTTAACTCAAATAATTATAATTATATTATATATAATTATATTTATACTTCAATCTGGTCAAAATATAATTTAAATGGTGTCTGTCTGTTATAATTTTGAATTACAAAATGAGAAATGTTATTCATACATCAAATAAATAAAATAATGATTTTCTAATATTATATTTTATTGATATGCTCCTCTTTAATCATTTTCATACCTAATAAGCTGTGAACACTGAATGACTGAATGATTCGTCTTATAGCTGTTTGGCTCTCAACTCTTTAATGAAGACTTTTTCCAATCCCTGTGTGAAAAACAAATACTTCGGGAACCAGGTCAACAGAAGTAATTGTCCGGCACTGTTGCACTAATTAACTAGTAGTTAAAGCAGAATAGATCATCGGTTCATGCGCGTATGCTGCTATTTGAACTGAAGCATCATCATTGATTTGCCACACCACATTAAAACATGTCAGACAGACATTTATTTTTGAATTTCTCAATAAAAAAAAAAATTACAAACAATTTGTTACAACTTTTAACTCAAAATGATAGAGCTCATCACATATGTATGTGTTATGTTTATGGACGTTTCTTCTGTGTCTATTTGTGCTTTAGTACGCAGTAAAACAAGTTCAGGGCAAGGGGAGAAATCGGCAAGAGATGGCTCTAGCCAGCGAGTGCCACGGCAGGTCAGCGCCACCAGGGGTCAGAAGAGCGCCAAGAGCTCAGGCAGCAGCAGCTCGTCTTCTCAGCTCACCTCCAACTGAAGTTCTTCATGAATTAAACAACACATACCAAACTTGCTCAAATTAAACTCTGTTTTTCTGTTGATGAAGGTTCCTGTAGGATTGGAAGAAACTTTTTCACTGTAAACAAAAATGGCTTAAAATAGTAATTTTAGGGATCTCCTTAGAGATATCTACAGTGTTTAACTGAAGACGTCTTTTTATCAAATTTGCATCTTGCCTAGAGAGACTGAAGTATGCCATATTTTCCACGGTTTAGTTTACACGTTCACACCAAAACCATTTGAGAAAAACACAGATAATCTTTTGCTATCTTTAAACCATGCTGCTGTGAACCACATCTGTTTTAAACTGTTTATGTGCAAGACTCAAAATTCAAATGTCTTGGTAAGCTTCGATGTCTTGATGGACATTATTTTTTTTGTTATTTCCTTTTATTTTATCCTTTTTTTTTTCAAGTGTATCTCCAATTTTGAGTAAAGAATATTCCTCTTTAAAAGCAATTATTGTATTTTGCACTTTAGTTCTTTACATGATGAAGCACAGTTTGTATAGTATGCATAAATCATGTGTAAAGCAAAATATGAGTGTATTTGTTTCTGATGAAAAGTCTCAGTTAATGTTTCTGGTTTGCTTTCTTGATGAGAGCTTTAAGCAGAAGCATTTTATTATGCGATTACTTTGACTGTGGAATTATGACTGCTCTCTTCATTCATTTTGACCGGCATGAACTCTTTATCAGCATACTTCATGTTGAATGAGATGGAATTTGCTGCACCGTCTTCCTCTATAGAAGCTGTACTGTGTAAGACAGGGCCAGGGTCAATGGAAGCACTTGTGTGTTTGTACACTGCACATTCTTTAGCCTACTGTATGGTCACACTTGGTGACTGTAGGCCAAGGTAAGACCTCTTGCTATTGAGATGTGCACAATGGATAAAGACTTCAGTGATGAGCTGCAGCTAAATGAAAATAATGTTTTGGAAAAATAATGAAATAACTTGAGAATGGCATGTTTTAAAGAATGGTAAACACTCCAGAGTTCAAATCATGTCCATTCAGATTGGGTCTCTAGGAGCAATTTTTTTTTTGTCATAATGTGAAAGCAGTCCTAAAGGATCATATACAGAAAGACTCATTAAAGAAAGAAAGAAAAAAAAGGATTTTGTTTGACCGGTTAAACGGGTTCAAACTATCCAAACTTTTCTTAAACCATACCACATACTCCTACTCCTCAAAATGTTGGGGTTTAAAAAAAAAAGAAATTAACATATTCAGCAAGGTCTGTTAAAATAATTAAAAGTGACAATAAACATTGTTGCAAAAAAAAAAAATATTTCAAATAAATGCTTTTCTTTTGAAATTCTATTCATTAAAGTATTTGGGAAAAAAATGTCTGTTTTCAACAGTGATATTAATAAGAAATTTCTTAAAGGGATAGTTTACCTTCAGTTGGTCCCCATTGCCTTGCATAGTGTTTTTTTCCCATACTATGGAATTCAGTGGGGACCAGCAACTGAAGGCAAACTATCCCTTTAAAGCTCCAAATCAGCATATTACACTGAAAAACTCGAGAGTACATTTTACAAGAAAATACTGTTTCAGTCTCGATAGTTCAGAATTTCATGTTTAATTCAGTGTGTTAGATGCCATTGCTAAATTTAACAAATAATTACAAAGGAAAATTCACACCAATTATGTTTATTTTCCCCCTTAGCATATAATGTTGCCATCTCAGGTATATATTACATTTTAAAATGTATTAAAATATAAACCTTTTGCTTAAATGTAGAAATGTATGTCCATGGGATTTTTTCTTTATTGGGATATGACAGAATTCTGATTTTCAATCTTTTAGAATTTTTGGCTTAAGTAAATAAAACATTATAAACCCTTAAGTCAACCTCAACATAAAGCAAGATAACAGTTTAAAGAAGTTTCAATCTGTGAAACAAACTGCTATGTGCATACAGAAGCCTATATGGCCCAAATTCACTTGCATGAACAAAAGTGGCTTATGCTCTACTTTTCATTGCTAAATGGCAGATGGACAGTCTTTTCTCCTTCAAGGTCAGTGGTTTAAAGCGAATTCCTTCAGATATTCCTGCACAAATATGGCCATAAAGACACGTCTCATTGCACATGTAAGTCTTTCAAAAGTTTTTTTTTTTTTTTTTTGGTCACGGAGAAAAAAGATTTCTGCACCTGAATGATCAGTAGGGCTTTCCTTTGTCATTTTAATGAAAGACAGTTGGGTTTGTTGACTAGGCCTATATGGTTACCATTTTTGGGGGCAAAGTGTGTTTTTTTTTTATGTGTATATTTTTAAGTCTTCTCACACACCAATCTGCCACTGGTCGCTCAGATGTTGTTGTGTATTGATCTCAGTATGTATTGATCTCTCTGTATGTATATGCAGCAAGCAGACCATGACCGGATGGTTAGAAAGGTTGCGAGGGGTTTTATGGTAGCTATACCAATCCAACAATAGTATCGCCTGATTTTTGAAGAGTCTATGGTCCATAAGTAAAGAACAGAGCAGTGCTCGTGTGGGGAATAGAAAAGAAAAGCTTTTGTTTGCCCGACTGAGAGGGATGAGGACAAAGACATACACTTGTGGAGAAAACGAGAAAGAAAAAGAGCTTGAGCTAAAGAAAATAGGTGAAGGAAGCGAGAGAGGTTCAAACCTCGAGAGAGAGAGAGAGAGAGAGAGAGAGAGAGAGAGAGAGCGCGAGAGTGAAAGAGGTGAGCTGGAGGTTTTAATGTGGCCGTTTGTCGTGTTTATGTGGCTGTGGCGCTGCTCTCCTGCTCTCTGTATTGATGGCAGTGCAGCCAGGCTGTAATTGATGGCGGCATATTGCTGTACTCCGGCAAGTGTAATGGGCCGAGACACAGAAGCAGAGAGCACAGCAGGAACCCTCTTTAACCCTTTACGTGCTCACACACTCAAACCCTGAAATATGTGTGTGTGTTTGTGTCTCTGTAGGGAAGACGACGGTTACCACATTTATACTACAGGTAGATTAACTCCTCTCCATATTTTGTAACCCCGCGTTTGCTTTAAAGCATTAATCATCCATTCAAAACACCTTGTGCATTGTGCAAGTTTTGAAGTTGCACACAAAAGACACAGTTCTTCCCTTCCGTAGATCTCTGTTGCTGCCATAAAACAAAATGCTTATATTGTTACATTTAGTTTGCTAGTCTGCTTTGTTTAAATGTTGGTGGAACTGGTGAAAACAGCTGGTCATGTGATCTCTGTGAAGGGAGAACCAACTTTTATTAGGGTACTGATAAATGAATCGTTTGAAATGTGTGCATATCATTAGTTATTGGGGGGTAAAACTTTTGGAACGTGTGTCTCTAAAGAAATATTTTGGGTTAAATATGAATGAACTGTAACTTCTACACCTGCTAAAATTAAATCAATAAAAGTAAAAAAAATAATTTATCTCAGATTTTATCAAATATTTTATTTCTTTATACAAATGTCTTGTCGAAGCTACCAGTAGACAGAAAAAAATATATAAATTATAAGTAAAATTATAATTTAGGTATTGCATTTTTTTTCTTTTTTGATTGTACAGGGAAGAATTGGAGGCTTTTTAGCTGTTCATGAGTTAGACGGTTTGTACTTTTCTTGTGCCTTTTTTTTTCTCTAACCTGGAATATTTCTTCAAGACATACTTGATGACTGAACCGCATTAGCTTGATTTTATTTTTAGTAAGCGACATGAGTGAAAGGTGTTTATTTATGTTTTATTTATTTATTTTTATTTATTTATTTATTTTCATAGCTTGCCACAGCACTCTGCAAACTGACAAAAAGGTGAAGTCTTGTTTGGGTGGTTGCCTGCCTTCCCAAGTCAGCAATAGGGGGCAGTGTGTCTCTACTGGCACTTTAGTGCTCAGCTGCTGAGATTGCTGGTACCTCATTTCCCCCTCCAGATATGCCCTGCCTGTGGCATCACGCTTCTATGTGTGAACATCTTTTGCAGCATGGAGGGGAAGGGTCCGTCAGCCAGCACGCTCCCACTGCTGTGAACATATTTGTTTGCTTGACTGTTTGTTTCTATTTCTGAGTTTGACTTAACCTTAGTCATTAGCAGGGCAGATTTATGGTAATTTTCATTGTTTATTCGCATGTTTATTCATGGACCTGTATGCTTCCATAGTGATAATTTATTCAGAGACAAGATTTCTTAACATATATAATATCATAAGTCAAGGCTTATAAGTTAACATTGATAATACTAGAAAGCCATTGAACAAAACTGTTAAACCACTAGCTAATCATAAAACATATATTTATACATAAACATATATTCTCACATTTGTCGATATCCAAGTGTGAACAAGAAACAAAGAACCGTAGACCTGTATGTCTGTAGACTCACACAGTAAATGAAAAACAAGTCCTTCCTTTTCAATATCCAGCTGACATCCTCATCAAACAAATGTATTTACTGTACAAGACTCCATCTCAGTCTGAATACTATGAAACAATATTGTGCTCGCTGTTTCTCAGAGCACACAAACTAATCAAAAGTACTCCATGTGTTCGCCAGATAATGACTAGTGAATAGATCTCCTCATGTTATTTACATAGTACATGAAAACATGCTCTTTCCAGCTCTATTTGCAGCAGATCATAGTTTTGTTTGATAATGATTCGAGATTTTAGAAGTCAGTGTGTGCAAAAAGGGATAGATTGAGCCCATCATTGCATTTGTTGACGAAATCACTTAACTCATGAACACCGCATATAATCATATATGATATTCCTACCAACATCACAACGGTGTTCAAGAATTTAATATTATTATTATTTATTATTTAGTCATTTAGCAGACGCTTTTATCCAAAGCGACTTACAAATGAGGACAACAGAAGCAATCAATTGTAGTATTAAAACAACTAAAAACAGATCCAAAACTAAAAGCTAAAACTTTATAAATACTGCCTATACACATTTTAAAAATAAAGAAATTAAATAAAATTGACAAATGCATACAACAAAATTTAAAAACTTAACATTTAAATGAAAATAAATAAATAAAGCTAAAAACAATTCTAAATATTACAGAACAAAAGGTATGAGTATAATAATGATTCTAACATAACACTAAGCCAAACACCAAAAAAACAACAACTATATATGTACAACCACACATACATACATACACACACATATATATATATATAATTTATAAATGTGTATGTATATATATTTAGAATTTCATTTCCATTTAGTTTGTTAAAGTATTAAAATAACTCAAATTAAACTAAAACTTAATAAAAGACCTATACAGACATAATAAATTCAGACATTATTTAACTAAAATTAAAATAGATAGCAAACACAAATCACGACAGTATAGTTTATCAGTAATCCTAAGAAATAACACTGCCAAACACATGCTAAAAACAGCAACTTAATTACACATAGTAAGAAATGGTTATAAAAACTGAAACAGAAGTGAAACAAGTAATAGAAAAGAGGAGAAATAAAAAGTGATACTTATATCCTTTGCCGGTGTCCCAGCCCGGTGGAGTCGATGGTCTTTACACTCTTCGGTCTTCACATGATGAGGCCTTCACACGACCGCTGCCGCAGTATACTAAGCTTTTTTATACCCATCTAACAAAATACTAATTGAATTTAGCTGGACACACTTTCCTTATTTTTTCACAACAAATGGCCAAGCAAGCGCAGACACTGACAAGATACGAGAGACAGAACCAGACCAAACGTGATATCGAACTTATAACTTCTGTATTAGAAGTTAAAATAGTAACTTACATTTTAGACACAATATTGCCAGTAACATGGTATATTTTTTTGCCATGTCAACAATTTTTTTTCCAAACAAAGCCTAAGTAGAACTGTTGCATCATCAGTTTTTAGCAAAATGGTTCAGTCGAGTGAATGATTTAATGATTATTCAGCTGTATCCGAATATCCATACTTCACTGTACAGTAGGTGAAAACAAGTATGCATGTCCGAATTCACAGTATGCATAAATCAGTAAGCAAAAAGTACTGTAAGGACACTTGAAGCCACTGGAGAGGATTTGGAAATGGCAGTAAAGCAATGCAGCTGATGCTGGGGTGGTCACATGACAACAACAACATGATGAATGTACTAAGTCCAGATTGCATTCATACTACTCATATTCATACTGTATAGAACATATTTTATAATGGTAATGAAGTATGCGATTCGGATGGAATTGTGTCTAATAGCACACCATACTTACTATTTCCGCATTTAAATATATGGTAGAAATAGTAAGAATATTATGCCAATATACTATATAGATTTAAGTGAATAATTCAATGATCTACTCATAAGTTTAATTCCTAACTGAGTCAGTGGTTTTTAACAAATCAGTTTAGTGAATGATTCACTCGATTCAGAAAAGCTCACTGAAAAATCCTTAAACAGAAGGTAACATTGAGAGCAAACAATTAGAAACCAACCTCCCATTTTAAATCTTAATACTGATCTGTTTTGTCTCTTGATGTGTTTTCCCGCTCCGTCCCTCTGCATCCACCTTCTGGCATTTCCCCAGGTGTTGAGGCCGAGAGAGGAAGTGCTATTTTTACTAGTCTGATCTCACACCTCTCTCTCGCTCCCTCCCCTCCCCCTCGGTGTGAGGAATATGAGGCACGGATGGGTCTGACGAGAGAGGCCTGAATTTTGCATGCACACACACCCTCTGTCAGCTTTTGATTCAAACCTATGAAGGTATTCAGGTGTCTCGCAGCTCCTGTGAGAAACATGTTATCAACTGTTGACTTTTTTTTTTTTTTTGTCTGAGACACTTTTCCTGTCGTTTAATCATAATTTTCTCCGTTTCTTTTTGTTGTAATAGCCTGTGTAGACTTTAGCATACTAGTGCTTGCTTTCTCTCTCTCCTGCTGTATGTGCCCTTCCACCCCCCCTCTCCATTACTGTGCGTCTGTAGATGCAGTTTCTGCACACGCTCTCTGGCGTGCTTATCGGAATGCGAGTGCTGATTGTTGGCCTGTCTCTCAGTTTGACTGACAGCTCCGGCTTTGCAGCAGAACGCCTGATTTTGTCAATGTTTGTCTGCGAGGCCTTATCTCCAAAACCTTATATTAACTGCCTCGACAGTTAGTGTAGCCAGTCTCCCTCCATCTCGCTTTCCCTCCTCTTATTTCATCCTCCCTTTTCCTCCTTTCTCCATCAACGTCCTCCCTTCTTCAGTTTTTCGGGATTGACACCGTATCAGCTGTTGTTTATTTAAAAGTCTCCAGAAATGTGATTGTGATGTTTAACATCATGGGTATCATATGATTCAGTCTCATTTTTAAGATGTTATGATGGCTGAATAGAGAAGTGTATAAATCAGTGTTTCCATTGTCTGCATGAAGAGGAGATCCAGAGGTTAGCAGATCAATGAGTGGACAGACACAATCTTACAGTTATTGAGATTAAACAATTAATGGCATTCAATTAACACAACTCTCTCTCTTACACACATACATCTGTCGGTGGTTAATGAATATTGTAATGGAGATCTACTGGTTAAGGAAATTTGTCAACAATATGGAGTGTCTAGTCAGGACACGGAAGTCAGGGATAGTCGTTGAATGGTTTTAATAAATATACTTCAAAAATACAGATGCACAGGCACTATTTCTCATACACTTTACAATGAAGGTGTGTTTGGTGGTCACTGACGCACACGAACACTATGCGAAGATTAGCTTAACTGAAACTGAAACTGACAGCCGTTCTCTACAAGCCAGGGCATGTCGCAACATGTCAGAAAAGGGGCGTGGTCTGAACGAACACTCGCTGTACATGCTCTGTCCATGTTCACATCACTTGAGCCTTTTGCACAGCCGCCCCATAATTCACGGTGTGAATTATCTCCTGGAAAGGCTCAACTATCCACAGGAGCTGTTGTCGAGGCATTCTCCGGGATGGCCGGCAGCTCAATGAGCTTGGCCACTGGTCTGGTGTAGGTCCTCTCGTCTACCTGCACCTCAGCAGTCCTCACTTTACTATCGACACTCCTAATGATCTTCGTGACTCGTCCCACGGGCCACAATGCACGAGGTAACCTTTGGTCAATTACCATCACCACTGTACCCACAGTGAGGTTCTCTGTGTCCTTTACCCATTTCTGCCTTGATTGCAAGAAAGGCAAGTAGTTCCGTATGAAATGGGTCCAAAACTGGTCAGCTAACACCTGACTGTGCCGCCATCTTCTCCGACTGAGAATCTCAGACTCAGGGTACACCACTTGAGGAAGCGAAGAGTCGGGCCGCCCCATGAGGAGGTAGTTGGGGGTTACGGGATCCACATCAGCTACATCTGTCGACACATATCCCAATGGCTTGGAGTTAAGGATTCCCTCTACCTCAATTAGAACTGTCTGCAAGACTTCTTCGGTCACTGTCTGTGCTCCCAGAGTAACATAGAGTGCAGCCTTAATAGATCTGACTTCCCGCTCCCAGGCTCCACCAAAGTGAGGTGCATTTGGTGGGTTGAACTGGAAACGGATCTGGTGCTTAGCCAACTTGGTCTGCAGCTCTTCACACATGGCCTCAAAACTTGCCTTGAGCTCGTGCTCCCCTCCGCGGAAGTTGGTCCCACAGTCAGAGAGAAGCTCGAAGGGTGTTCCCCGTCTAGCCACGAACCTTCTGAGTGACATAAGGAACGAGTCGGTATCCATTTTGGGCAGCACATCTAAGTGAACGCACCTGGTGGTCATACACTTAAAAACTATTCCCCATCTCTTTTCCGTACTCCGACCACGCTTGACCTGGAACGGGCCAAAGCAATCTACTCCTGTTGAATAAAATGGAGGCTTCAGGAGGCGGAGACGACAAAGGGGCAGATCTGCCATCTTAGGAATAGCAGGCTTTGCTCTCCATTTCTGGCACTCCGGGCAGGATCTCTGATGACGACGTACAGCTTCTCGGCCTTGGAGGATCCAAAACTTGCGCCGGAGCTCTGCAAAGACCCTCTCCGATCCAGAATGGAGTAACTTGTTGTCATACTGTCGTATGATAAGTTTGGTAATATGGTGCTTAGGTTCAAGCACAATTGGGTGTACGACATATTCTTCCAGACCAGTAGAACGGCGCAACCTACCACCTACTCGGATAAGGCCCTTAGAGACATCGTACTCTGGAGCAAGTGACAAGAGCCGACTGCTGGATGGAAGTGCTTTCCCTGTTTGTAGGCACTTGACTTCGTCTGGAAAGCTATCATATTGTGCTCTCTGAAGGATTCTGAGTTCTGCTTCTGCGTAGTCATCTGCACTGAGGGCGCTTGACTGGGAGGCCGCCCCATGTAGTGACCTACTCGTTGCCTCGAGGAGATCTTCAAAGGTAGAGTGGTCTTCAGCGGCGGGGATCTCTGGTGCAGTAATGGCTGACATAATGCCACAGAACGTAGACCTCTTCATCTCTGACTCATCTGGGACCTCCACGAAAGAAGTTGTGGCTGACCAACTCTCACGTGGTAGCCGAAGGAAAGCAGGACCTTGACTGAATTGGTTTGGCTTGGCTAGGTTGGATAGTGTCATCCCTCTGGTGATAGCATCCGCGGGGTTATTCTGTGTGTCCACATACCTCCATGACTGGTGATTCGTCAGCTCCTGAATCTCAGATACACGAGTCCCTACAAACACCTTGTATCTGCAGGACTCCGACTGTATCCAGGCAAGTACTGTGGTGGAGTCAGACCACAGCACTGTGTCCCTCAACTTAAGGGTGAGCTCTCGCTGGATCATCTGGGCAAGCTGAGCTCCTGTAAGGGCGGCACAGAGCTCAAGGCGTGGCATTGACTGTTGTTTCTTCGGTGCCACTCTTGAACGTGCCAGCACAAAGGCTACATGGACTTGGCCATGTGGATCTTCACCGCGTAGGTAAGCAACTGACCCATAGGCGGACTCTGATGCATCACAGAATACATGAAGCTCGAGGGTGATGGCACTTACATCCACGTCTAGTGGGAAGTAGCTCCGGGAGAGACTAACAGCTGCAATGCCTGTAATGGAGTGTGTCCTCCATGAAGTGCCAACTGAGGCCTAGCGCCATTTCTTGAGCTTCACCATGTGTCTGAGAAACCCATCTTTCGCTGCTGTCAGACTTGGCCTCATTAGGCAAGTTGCGAATCACCTCTGGCTGGTTACTGGCCCACTGACGAATATCGAAACCACCTGCAGCTAGAAGGGTTCTAAGCTTCGTCACAAGGTTACTGGCTTCTACTATGGTGGGTAGACTTTGCAGGCAGTTGTCTACGTAGAAGCACTGTTCTACACTGTGGCGGACATCTTCTCCTGGTTGACTTGACTCACTGATGTGTTTCTGAAGAGCAAAGATCGCGCAGCAGGGACTGCACGTCGTCCCGAACGACAGAACCTCCCACTGGTACACTGATGGTTGTTTGTCCGTTTTTAGATCCCTCCAAAGGAACCTCAGCAAGGGCTTGTCTCTGTCCAGCAGGCGGACCTGGTGAAACATCCCTTTAATGTCTCCACTTACTGCAACTCGATGCTCCCTGAAGCGCAGGAGGACTCCAAGGAGTGAGGCTCCTAAGGCTGGACCAGGAAGGAGGTAGTTATTCAAACTTTGTCTGCCAAGCTGGAAGCTGCAGTTGAAAACAATCCGTTCCTTGCCATTGTGTCTGACCATGTGGTGGGGCAGGAACCACGACTCCTCGGATGAGTCCACCTCGCCGGAGTCAATCTTGGTGGCGTACCCAGCAATCTCCAGTTTCTTGATCTCCTCCTGGTAGGTAGATGTCCGCAGTGGGTTTTGTGCTAACCTCTTCTCTGTGTTTCGCAGGTTCTTCATCACAACTTCCTTTGAAACTTTCAGCTTGGGCATGTTTGGGACTCGTAGAAGGGGTGTAGCGTACCGATGCACTCCGTTTACTTCTACACGGATGGTCTCAGCCTCTAATAGGTCCACTGAGTACTTGTCCTGTCTGGATCTGGTCACCAACTTCTCACTTTTGAAAGGCAGTGTATCTAATTGCCACAACCGTTCAACTTGACTGAACAGCTCAGCAGAAGGGGAGGAAACTGTGAACAAACACTGTGTGGTGGGAAGCTGTTGCTGCAGGTATTTCTCTGGACCTTGGAGTGTCCAACCGAGCTTAGTCTTGACTGCTGCAGGACCACCAGGGGGACCAAGATGCACTGGCTCAATCGGAACGATCAGATCAGCATTATCCGATCCAATCAGGAGGGTTGGCTGAGCTCCATCGATGGGTGGGATTACCAGACCTCGTAGATGACGATATCTTCTCTGGAGCTGGGTAATTGGGTAGCTGTACTGAGAGAGGCCTAGGTGTTCACCTGTGAATGCGCCTTGAATGGAGAACCTCTTTGTTGGTTGGGAAGCTGGAGTGATCGTAAAGGACACACGTGAGCCTGACAGTATCTTGATGTCTTGGCGGATAGTACGGAGTGTGAGGTCTTCTACTTGACCCTGTACTCCTAGGTGGCGTGCTGCAGACGAAAGCAGGATGGTTCTCTCAGAGCCATCATCCAGCACTGCATACGTGTCAAGCACTTTATCCTGGTATTGCAAATTGACTCTGACAATCTTTAACAGCACCTGGCTATATCTATTTGGCTGATCCAGGTAGTGAGTTTCTGCTGTCGATGTGATGGTGGGCTCGTTCCCACTCCTCTGGTTGACCTCGTGAAGGACAGAGAGGTGTTTCGACTTACAAAGGCGACACGGCTTCTTGAGGTCACAAGCAGAGGCTAGGTGAAACCGTCCGCATCTCCAGCACCTCCTCTTAACTTTAATCCAATCCACCATCTCTGCTTTGGTAAGTTTAGCGAAGCTCCCACATTGGCTGAGGTAGTGTTCTGCCTCACAGTAAGGGCAGTATATCTTACCCTTCCCTTGGGTTCGCATAGAATGAGCTGCTTGAGAGGGCGTGTCTGATGGATGGTTACTGGAACTGTCTGTCCCATGCATAACCGTAGTAATCTTAACCTTGGACTTCTGCTGCTTAAATTCTCTTTTATCCTTTTCACTGTGAGCTTGAAGTGAGGGCTCAATGTCCAGGCATCTGACTTCTTCCTTCAGCCACTCTGAAAAGTCCGTGAGCGTTAGCTTCAGTTTATCCGGGTCCTTCCTAAACTGTTGACGACGAAATCTCTCTTGCTGGTGCTTGGGGAGCCTGCTTAGAAGGCGCTTCACATTGGAGCCGCAGTGGAGTTCCTCATGGCCTTCACCTCGGAGAGCTTTCAGCATCCCGACAAGCGACTGCACTCTGATGGAGAACTCATCAAGAGCCCTATCATCTCGGATGGGGGGTAGGCGTTCCATGTCCTCTATCTCCTTCAGCACAAACTGATATGGACGTCCGTAGCGTTCATCCAGTGCTTTCAGAGCTTCAGAGTAGGGCATACTAGACTCTGCATGAGCTAGCACTAGGCGATGTGCATGTGGCACCTTGACATGCTTCAGCAAGATGGCATACTTGTAATGCTCGGACTGAGAAGGATGAAGGAGTGTGCTAAGGGAAAGACGTAGCTCCACATATTGAGCTCTATCCTCCTTGGTAAAATCAGGAAATGTTGGGCCTTCTATATTGGGGGGTGTATGCTGATACCCGGCGGATGGATAATGGGCCAGCATGGCTGGGTTCCCTTGGTAGAAAGGTTGGGGTACATAAGGAGGTTGATGTATTGACTGGTGCATGGGTAGAGGCATCATCTGATCGAAATCTGGATTTACATGTAGCCATCTGGGAGGAGCCACATGTGAGAGATGTGCAGTATGAAGCTCAGGTGGCACCAGATGTGTATTTCCCAACTGAGGTTCCCTACCTTTCTCGTGTTGGCTGCCAAGTGCAGCTGCATTGGGCTTACAATTACCCGATATAGGGTAGGACGAGAGTGAGCTATATGATGTGGCATTTCTTAACAAGCCTACTGATGGCTGTAGACCCTGGGTTGACTCTCTGGGATGGCTGAGCTGAAGGTGAGCTGATGGATCATGATCAGATTCCTGCTTGATAGCTTGAACGTCATAGCATGGAACGAGCGTATTCTGAGGGGGTTGAGTGACTCGGCTGAGAGACGGAGGAAGTGTCATTTGTTCTAGCTGAGGGGTTAGATCTGCAGCTACGCTTGGGTTATCCTCAGTTCTGTGGTGGTGAGGAACAAGGGCTGGCGAAGGCTGTGGTTCACCTCCTCTGTCTGGGTAGAGTTGGCGTACTGGGGTCTGATGCCGTGATGACCTCCTTGACGACTGAGCTGAGGTCCGAGGGGAATGATGCTGCAGGAGAAACTCCAAAAGCTCTGTTTGTTTCTTAGCCGTTTCACTCTGTTGCCGCGCTGTCTCCAAAGCTTGATGAACAATGGCTTCATTTGCATGATGCATTGGTGACATTGTGGATATGCTTCTAGCAGGACTGCGTAGCGCCCTCTCCTCTTCGTGCCTGTGCATCTGCGCTAAGCTATGCTGATCTGGATATTCGACTAAAAAATCATCCAGATATCTTGGGCGTTGCACTGAGCGTTTGGGGCGCACCGGTGAAACAGGGAGGCTGAGTCCTTCTTTACTGGTTGCCATATCATGACACTATCCGGCTCGAAGGACCATAAATTGTAATGGAGATCTACTGGTTAAGGAAATTTGTCAACAATATGGAGTGTCTAGTCAGGACACGGAAGTCAGGGATAGTCGTTGAATGGTTTTAATAAATATACTTCAAAAATACAGATGCACAGGCACTATTTCTCATACACTTTACAGTGAAGGTGTGTTTGGTGGTCACTGACGCACACGAACACTATGCGAAGATTAGCTTAACTGAAACTGAAACTGACAGCCGTTCTCTACAAGCCAGGGCATGTCGCAACATGTCAGAAAAGGGGCGTGGTCTGAACGAACACTCGCTGTACATGCTCTGTCCATGTTCACATCACTTGAGCCTTTTGCACAAATATCGTGGGTTTTTTTTTAAACCACAGACTTTTGGTTTATATAAATGTATATCATTTATGTCCTTTCTTAGTCAATTTACTTTAACAGATACACAGAATTATTTTTTTTTATGTTTTGAGAGAAGTTTTTTATGCTTACCAAGGATGTATTTTATTTGATAAAAAAAAAAACAGAAACAGTAATATTATGAAATATGATGACAATTTAAAATAATTGTTTTCTATTTTAAGACATCTTAAAATGTAACTTATTCTGGTTTTGGCAAAGCTGAATCTTTAGCAGCCATTACCCCAATCTTCAGTGTCACATGGTCCTTCAGAAATCATTTAATAACTGTGACCTAGTATATTTATAGACTGTACATATTTTTATTCCAAACTTTGTTTCAGTAGGACGTATGTCAGCACAGTAAAGAAAATTGTGCCTCTCAAGCCTCTTTTCCAGGTTTTTCATCATCTTTACACATTTTAAATTTGTGAGTGACAAATTAATAAAAAGTGAATATGTAGTTTTTCAATTAATAGAAGGTCATAAGCTGCATGCATAAAAGTTATAAAATAATGATTAAAATGCTGTTTAAAATAGTTGTTGTATTCAAATAATTCATGTAAACTACCCACATATACAGTGTCAGAATCATCACAAATTAAAAGGACACACTGAAGTCTTTGTAGAAACATCCTTTCGAGAAGTGTCACAAAAGACAGCAGTTTCATTACTACCGCAAAGCTATGACTGAGTAAACTGCATTTAGACTGTGCATTTAGTGATTTAAAGATTTCGTCTCTTTTTTCTTAATGATAAAATAATTTAAATTAAAATTCAACTATTCCACATCCATTTAGTTCTTTAGCCGTGTAATAAGCAGGATAATGAGCAGTTAGCTGGTCATTATTGCAAAATACCCCTTCAGGGTGATACAAGACCCCTCTATTTTGCAAGTGGACAGCAATAATACAACTCCTCTGACATTGTATTTGTCCTCAGCAGCCCTCAATGTTCATCAAGGCTTCTTCTGTTAAACTATTTTGTCTTAGTTTAACAACTGTCTACAGGAAGAGGGTTTTGTAGAACAAAGATAACTAACAGTCTGTATTCAAGTCCAGTTGTTGCATTCAAATGCTTTCAAAACCATCCGTCAAGGACATGAAAGACTAGGCAACTTTGTACTATGTTTCTCAGCGATTATCTTTGTTGAAAAGATTTTCTAGTTAAATGCATGAATTTTGTTTGATGTGGTGACTGATGTAGCAAAGATGTCATTGTCTTTATTCAATTTCACAGAAGTCTGTGTTCCAATTTCATATCTTTTATAAAGAATGTGGGTAAAAGTTCCTAGGATTCAGACCCATGACCTTGGCATTTCCAGACCTTTCTGTGTGCCTGTCTACCTTGTCTGTATGTTTTATTTTTTTAAATGAACACATTCTGTTACTCTGTATTCAATATGCTATTAAAATAACAGAATAGAATAAATAAATAGTACAGTATCAGGGTTCATGAGCTGTTAATTATAGGTAACTTATAAACAAGTTGGAAAAGTGGGAATTTAATCACTCGGTAATTAAAAAAAATTCAAAGGTGTTTGGAGACCCTGCATTTAAAGACTTGAATTCATTAACCAGGTGAGAGTGCAAGTCTATCTTTGTCCTATTTTTATATTTTTAGGCCATGTTTCGGATTTTAAGTCTGTATGCGCTTTATTTTATCCAATTAAGCTTGTGTATTCATTAACTCTGAGCTTATGGAACGCTGATTATGCATGTAGTGCAGTCTATGCAGGCTGAGGTGTAAATCTAATGCATTGCATGGGATAAATTAAAAGGGAAATACATGGTTTTGAAAATATATTTTACTGTATATCTATTGAGATCATTTACAGAATTCAGGGCTTGCTTTAACATTATTTCAAAAGGTTACTTCTAAACAAATCATAGTTGCTACCTCAAACCAGGGATGTACATGTCACAGGGGTATTCAGATTAGTGGCCAACACATATCCAATTCTTAAAATAATATCCACAATCTCAAATATGTGGTTGCAGCTTGGTAAAGAACCAGTAGTTTATTGCTGTTAAACCTAAAGTGCTACATTATTTCAAACCCATCTGCACACTTCTTCATATTCATATATAATTTGAACAGAAAACAGAGTGAATTCTGGTTGTTTTGGTTTTGGCGTTCCTTAATAAAATGTTACATTTAAAAACAATTGGTAAATGGAATTTTGCTTTCAAAATATGTTTTGTGGCAATCCTCTCAATGTTTTTGGGGTTGAATTAATGGAGGTCAAAGGTCAGTGCAAAATTACTAAAAACTAAAATCACATTAATATTTTTGTTCTTTGTTCCAAGATTATATTTTTCCTCATAACAAATTTGAAATATTGAGGTTGTTAAGTGTAAACATAATGAAATTCTGATAAGCCGTTTTAGGAACTCTTTGATCCATGTGGCGTTTTGATTATGTTTATTATTATATCACTCTGTCAAAAACTGTCAGAAAAATCAAACCATTATTTTTAAAAAGGGAATGTCACAACATAACGGTGTTGAACAGAAAGTTCTGGGGAGGATTTTCTAAGGAAAAAAAACTACTTGGTGAAAACATGCTTATACATGAAATATATATATATATATTCTATTGGCTATAACCCATTAAAATGCCATGGTTATGAATTGGGGCATGTAAATTACCTGATATTCTTATGAAAAAACAAACATTTAAAAATAAGATTATGGTTTTATTTTTTAAATTGATGTTGAATTACACTAATTTATCAAATAAAATATGAAAAGTTTCCTGTCAGTTCTAATTGTGGAAACACAAACGGCACAGAATAACACATATCATATCACAATCCTCATTGTTTTCCTGCACTGTTCTGTAGTGTATGCATGCGTTTGTGTAATCAGTCAATCCCTGTGGATATACGAAGGAAAAAAGAACCCTACAGTGTTTGTACGTTTGAGAACGTGTGTGTGATGGCGAGAGGCACTGTGTCAGTAGAGATATGCTAACATGCCTGCTTCATTGTGCTGGTGTTGCTGTTCTTTGAGTCTGAATGAATAGAGCTCGTGTCTTTGCAGCGAGAAACACGCCAGTCAGCCCTGTCTCCCTGACCTATACCGTCCCTCACTAAACCTCTCACACTTCTCTGCATTCTCGCACACAAAACCAGCCAATAATAAGGAAGCACTGATCCCTCGACCTCTCCTTCTAACCAGTCACTACGTTTTCTCAAATCTTTCTTCCAAACTGAATATGCAGTGGAGTCAGACTATGTTCCAGTCTGGATTTAACCACCTCAGCAAAGCACAGGCGCTACCAAACATAAAAGTGTTGGTTTACCATGCGATGTTTTGCTTGAGGTGCTTCCATCCATGACCCCCATACTGACCTCAAATCAACACACTGAAGGCCACTCCTGAATCAAGGCATGCACTTGCTGTGGCCTTGAGACTCCTGTAGATCACAGGGCGATGGCCTCCTCTTGGCGGTTGGTGAATGCATTTCTATAGGCTGCCCTCATTACCGTCACCCCAAGTTTATTGTATCAGTGACCCTGTGCTTATTTTTTATGGATCTTAGAAGATGACATGTTTTCTAATTTACTTAAAGTTTACAGAAGGCTCTGTGAACCAAAATTTGTCCTCCTCTTTTTAGTAGCCTACCTTATTTCCCCTGCTTATGCTTCTGTTTGCTTCCATTTCAATGCAACAAATTTGTCATATTTATACATTTATAAATAATAGAATATTATATATTTTTTTTACTTATTTTAAATAGTTTCCTATGCATAAATAATAATCATCAGATCTTTATCCTCATGTAATCTTCTCAATTAATCAGATGATTCTATTGAAGCCAATTCCCAGCATGGAATAAAAAAATTAAAAAAATACTAATAGTTGTAATTTTTTTCCTCACAATTTGGATTTTTTTTCTTGCAATTCTGAGAAAAAATCAAATTGAATTCTGACTTAATTCTCGCAGTTTTCATGATTCTGGCTTTTTTTTCTGCCAGAGAATAAAATCTAAAGGTAATTGGTAATTGTCACTTTTCATAGTTTCATAACATCTCGCAGTTCTGAAATTTTCTTCAGAATTTTGAGACAAGAATTTACAATTACCTTCATCTGTGGGAGAAACAAGCTTCCATACTCACCTGGCAAAACTGATTAGAATGGTTTGTTCATGAATCAAACTGATCCGTTTCCTGTTTTTTCTCCTCATCTCTGTATTCCTCTCGCCTCTCCTTTCACCCCTTTCCCTCCGCTGCATCTTTTTCCCTCCATGGTCTTCCCTCCCTCTTTTTTGCGCTCTCGTTCCATGGCTTGGTAGTGATTGACACTTACAAATTACCCCGCGGTGGAGGCATTGTGTGTGACCCTTCTCTCTCTCATCTCCAGCGAGCCTGCCGTTTTGTCATCTAATTACTGTGAATCCCCGGCCTGTTCCCCGCTGCTGAATTTTTAATGGGCCTGCCTGCCTGCCAGCCCGGCTGTCCACTCCCCAAATTCAAACACCCCTAACCCCCTCCTCTCCTCCCTCTTCATCCTTCTCTCTCCCCACCTGACAGCCTGGTGCGCTTTCTCTCTCTGAACTTGTGTGTCCTCATTCAGTCTCCTCTATCAGTCTTTCTCGATGTTATCAAGGTGTGTCCTCTCAGCCCTGGTCATCCTCTCAGCACGTCCTGACAAATCTGCCAACTTCCTGTTTCCTCTCTCTTTTTAGCTGTGCTGACTTGTTCTGTCCATCCATCCATCTGGAAGTCTAACTCCATATTGTCGTTCTAGCAATCAATCTGTCTGTCCATCCATCTATCCATCCATCTGTTCATCCATCCTTCTATCTATCATCTATCCATCTATCTATATATATTTTGTTCTAACATCCAGCTATCTATATATTTATTGTTCTATATGTCTGTTGTTCTATCAATCTATAATTTAATTTGATTGTCTGTCTGTCTGTCTGTCTGTCTGTCTATCTATGTTTCTGTCCATCTATCTATTCATCCATACATCATTTTGGAAGTCTATACTCCAACGTTCTGTCGTTCTAGCATTCTTTCTTTCAACCTATCCATCCATCCTTCTATCTATCATCTATCTATCCATCAATACATCCATCTATCTATCCATCTTTCAGTCTATCATCCACATATCAATCTATTATATAGATAGATATATAGATAGATATATATATAGTTCTATATGTCTGTTGCTCTATCCATATATCATTTAATTTATTCTATCTATCTATCTATCTATCTATCTATCTATCTATCTATCTATCTATCTATCTATCTATCTATCTATCTATCTATCTATCTATCTATCTATCTATCTATCTATCTATCTATCTATCTATCTATCTATCTATCTATCTTACAGTTTGTTCTCTCACAAAAAGCATACTATTGCATCAGATCAGAAAGGCAACAGCATCAGACAGGCCTAATAAATTCAATCCGAAACGGTAAACTGTATCTTACTGGAGCAGCAGGCAGCTCGTCTGTGATCTACAGCCCCAGAGTGGCTGTAGTTCTGCAGCAGAGGTGTGAGATGAAGAAGATGAAGCGTAGTGCTCTGATTCGGTCCAGGACTTCCCAAGACCCCTTTTTTCCACTCTAGAGACACCCACGCTCAGCATAAAGCACAGAAACTAGGACCCTGTATGAGAAGCCAGCAGGAAGGGAAAAAAGCAAGGAAAAAAATCAGAGCTCCCACAATCCCTGGCAGTGTGTCACTGGGTGCCTCGGGTGTAGCCGGCAGGAAGTCCCCTGTCGCTGGCACTAGAGTAGCTAGAAATCATCAGACCTTATCGGCCTGATGTTAGAGAGAGAGAGCGAGAGAGAGAAAGAGACAGAAGAGGGGAAAAAAGGATGGGAGAGGAAAAGTGATCGAGAGACTGAACATAAAGAAAGATTAATGCGAGGAGGTTGGAAGGTAGTAAAGGGGAAGGGTTAGCAAAAAGGAAAGAAAAAAAGAAAACAAAATTGTGACGCATATTAATGGTCCCATGGTACAGTAAATGAGTTGAATATTAGCTATACACGGTCCAGAATTTACTGGCAAATGCATTGAGGAAATTGTTTTAAAATCTGGAAACACTAATAACTGAGGTTAATTTTTGCAAAGTTGCTGAAAGTACACCATATGAATACTATCGCTGTGTCTGAAATCAAATACTTCCCTATAGTAGCCTATATGAAAATGATAAACTATATGAAAAAAGAAGAGTATGGCAAAAGAGAAGTATGTCTGAATTCTAATTATTCGAAAAACAGGTGAAAAGTATCCGGATAACCTACTACTTCTGGTGAAATTCTGAAGTGCATATACATAACTGATGCTGGTAGGTCATGTGACAGTAACAACATGGCAGGTTTTATTCATACTACTGTATTCATATAGAACATACTTTTTTAACGTCATGAAATAAGTTCAAATTCCAATCAGTATATGATTTCAGAAGCACCATATGAATTCAGATATGCTGTCTTTCAAAATCAGTTTTTCACCTACTGTAGGGTGAAGTCAGCTAAAATGGGCCACATTTTGGTAAATAACTTATAATACCATCATGAGATCTAATGATATTCTTATAAATTAGCATGGGTCTCTTAAAAATATTTTATATTTTTTAAATGGGGAAAAAGTATAAAAGTTTTAAAATTCATTTAAGTATCAGCAGGTACCTTCTTGAGCCACGGCAAAACGTTCAAGTAAAATGGGCCAATATAAAAAGAGAACAACACGGGTAATTTCAGCTTAAATTATTTTATTTTTAACATTAAATTGACACTATTGTCTTTAGTGAGCCATAGCAACACCATAAATGTATTTCATTAAATAGAAAGTTGAATGAATATTATATTATTACAGCAATAATACTACACAACAATATTATTATTATATTATTGTTGTATAGGTGTGTGTTTCTGTGCATTGGTGTCTTTTATGTGCATGTGTGCGTGGTTGCTTGTTTTGTTTCTTTTAAAAGTCTTAAAAGTTTCTATGGATGCATATCTACAGTAGGCCTATAAACCCATTTTCACCCTTAATGTAAAAGTGTGTGTGTGTGTGTGTGTGTGTGTGTATGCAGCCCATTTTACTGACATCTTCCTTTCTTTCCCTTTCTCTTCTCGTCTCTCTGTTTCCTTTCTTTGCTTGACCTCCTGCCATACTGTCTGCAATGCAATTTTTTAAAAGACTGTTCAGATTTTGTATGGATACATTTCTAGGCCTTTAAACCTATTTTCACCCTCAATTTCTGCGTAAAAGTGTGTGTGTGAGTGAGTGTGTGTGTGTGTGTGCAGCCCATTTAAGATGAAAATTGCGGCCCACTTTAGCGTAACCAGCCATTTCTACCTAAAATAAACTTTTTCACAAAAATCTTCTCTTTTTTTTTTTTTTTTTTGAAAAAGCATGTCAAATTTTTATAAACTTTTGCTTTGTTGGTAAGCTTACTTATAATTGCTTTAGTACCCTTATTAGTGATGAATGAAATTTTCTGTCAGGCTCAATTACCTTACAATTTCTCTGACAAGCTTCATGTAACACTCTGCCCTGCCTGCCTTAAACTCAGACCAATAAAAAGTATTGTTACATATCAACAAGTGTTGAAGCAACAATGCAAGATCAGTTATTGTGATTTTCTGTAAAAGTTTAAAGTGATATGATGCTACAACCTTATTTGGCCCATTTTACCTGGTGGCCCATTTTAGCTGACTTCACCCTATAGAGGGAAGTAGGCCTATATTCAGACAGGAAGTGTGACAGTGATGTCAGCAAGTGGTGTACCAAATGTTTTTCTATTGCAATGTGTGCTATTGAACCTATTTCTAACAGTTTATGGATGTATTATTAATCAGACATTTAAATGAATGGCAATTTAATATTTCAATAAACTTTTGTTACATGCAGTGTAAGAAAATATGAAGTGACGAAAAAGGAACAGATGAAAAAAAAAATTTGTGAGAAAATGCAATTATTGCTTTCCCGTTCAAGACGGTATTCAAGCCGTTACAATCACTGATATCAATATTTCTATTCTAGCTATAGCTGCAAATATAGCCTAACCTGTAGTGGCGCTTACGTACATAATAAACACATCCTATCTTAACAGACAGCGGCATTAGCGTTCCTTTTTGTGCAGCATTTGGGGGAAGACAACAACTGGATCTAACTTTCGGATGACATGCAGCATATTTACGTCTATGTGAGTTACCAAAACAACACATGAAAGGATGCGATAGATAACTAGCTCTGTGTGGTTCCGTTCACAAAGCACAGGTTTACTGAAAAACGGGCGCGAGTCTTGAAAATTTAAGGGTGTCGGTTGTCATTATCATTACTGATCTGTGTGTGAACGGTAACCATTTTTAACAGAAGTGACAAAGTGTTCTATATTCTCCTTAGTTTGGTTTTAATAAACTCTAATCTCTAAGTCTGAGCAACAGGAGAATGACAAAGGAATAGGGAGGAGAAATAAACGAACAAATAGACTAAAGAGAGAGAGAAGAATAAAGAATTGCTGTGGTCTGGGTCACTCGTTATGGTGTCCAATATTTCTGATTAAATTGTTATATATAAAGCCCTTCCTACATAATGTTCAATGTGTATTTGAGAGATATGCGAGAGAATGCGACAGTGACTTGGAGTCTGTTTACCCTATTTATCAGGTCTGTGGTGGGCAATAACATCATAATGCTTTGTTTGACCGCTCTATGGCCTCCTGAAAAATAAATAACTCGGTACTGCCAGGGGTGTTAGATTGAGTTCAGGTTTAACGGGGCACCCTGCCCCACGGCCCCCTGGGAAAAGGGATGGGGCGTGGCCACCGGGCGCAGAATGAGCTCATTACTGTGTCATGGGTGAGGAGAAATATTGGCCTCGTAAATGACTGAATGAGAGTGAGAGAGTAGGATGATGGAGAGGTATCGGACATGGAGCGATAGAGAGAGAAAAGGAAAGGAGGGAGGAGGGAAGGAGAGGGGAAACAAATGACTTAGCCTGGAGAGATAGCAGTCAATCAATCATCTTTAAACAAAAGCAGTGCTGCCCCAGAGAGCATTTAAGAAGTGCTTATTTAATTAAAAGTCCTTCTCTCCATATTTATGGCCATCCACCTTCAAATCTTAACCTTTTGGGCCGGGACAGGCCCTGACGAGTGAAAGGGGGGTTGCAGAGGGGTCCTTTAACTGCCTATTCACAATAGATGTGGATGTTTTGTCAGCTCTGTTATAGACTAGTGTGTAAATGGGTGTTGAGATGGCTGTCCAGGGACTATTGTTACTCGATTAAATTTTGCTTTGGTTTGTTTTTAGTTTATGCATTTATGAATTCTCTTTAGCGGTTTAAAATAGTTGTATTTTGACAGAGCATGCACCTAATAAATTAGAAACTGAAAAAAGAAAAAAGTATTGGCAACTTTTTGCCAATTAAATATTTGTGCGTTTATATTTTGTGTGTTTAAAAACATCAACACACTGCCTAGGCAATGGCAGGTTTATTCATTAACTAAAACTAAAACCATTAAAAAGCTTCCATAAAAAAAATAAATAATAATAATTAAATATTAACTGAAATAAAATGTAATATCAAAAAAGATTTTATTTTAGCTGGTTGTCAAGGCAGCATTTCTGATTTTTAATTACTTTAAATTGAAGTACCAAAATAACCAAAACTGAAGTAAAACAAAAATAATACTAAAAAACTATATATACATAATAACGGGCTGACAAACTCCTCAGTTTAATAATATATTCATGAGTTTGCTATTCAGTGTTAATGGCAAACAAACTTCTTGTCTTCAAAGGTGGCTCAACTTGAGACCAGACTTGCGCACTGAGGTCAATGGGTAGTGAAGTGACATGTGACCAAGTATGGTGACCCATACTCGGAATTTGCATTCTGCATTTAACCCATTCAAGTGCACACACACACTAGTGAAGACGTTATACACACACACCCAGAGCAGTGGGTAGCCATTTATGCTGCAGCGCCCAGGGAACAGTTGGGGGAGTTGCTCAAAGGCAACATATTACAAGTATTTCAGATAACTAACAACTGTAAAGCCACGACAGCTCTGTATTGATGTACAAAAGTAAAACCCATTTATTTTCATATATTGTTCTTTTGGTTCAAATATGTGATGCAAGGTAACCACATGGTTTGAATTACTTCATAACAGTCACTGTACTGTACAAAGGATCAGTATTGTAGAAACATGCATTTTCTATAAAGCTACGTTGAAATGATGCATGATGTGGAAAGTGATGATATGAAGTATATAATGAAATCATTCAGTTTTTTTTTTTTGGGAACATCTTTGATAGAGCCAATTGGATAAAATGAGCAAATAAGGGGCGGTTTCAGTTCTAAATGTTAAACAACCATGATTTCATATATTAAGCAGTAACTTCACCATATGCAAGTAAAGAAACCGTTTTATGTACCAAATTGTTAGTCTTCTCAGCATAGTCTGAAGCTTAACTTACAGTTCAGTTACTTATGGCAACAAGTAGTATCCTTACACCTTCACAAATGCAAGACCATACCATGTAAAAGCTTGCAATATTGCAAGAACAGACACATTTGCTTTAAACAAATAAACAGGAAAATCTGATAAAGAACACTATCACATTAACAGGAAGTTTTGCAATAAAAAAAAAGTCCAATGCCACAGATACCAAGAATTTGACAAAGCAACAATTTCACTGTTGAGTAACTTGTAAAGTTCTGCGCAAAGCTCAAAGCTATTTAACAAAGTGCAATTGTATATAAATAGAACAAGATGGTAGCGTTACCTCACTTGCCATATCAAACTCTGTTCTTTAAGAGAGAGTTATTACCAAACATATAACAGTATATCAATGCTACTAAAACAACACTGATCAATACACAATGCACATGTTTTGTTTTCAGATATCTTTGTGTGAATTCTGAGTGAATAATATGTAAATTTGTTTATATTTTGTGCTATCATTCTCATTTAATATTAAATTGGATCATATCATATGTACTATATATTGGCACTATAGTAGCAGGGATTCGGTTGCCTACAACAATAGTTAATTATACAGTTTAGCAATGATTATACATACAGGTGAAAAACTTCATTTTTTTGTAACTTATTTCAAAAAGTGAAACTTTCATATATGTTTTACATTCATAACATGTCAAGTAAGACATTTCAAAAGTTTTTTGTTTTAATTTTGATGATTAGAGCTTACAGCTCATGAAAGTCAAGTATCTCAATATATTAGAATATTTATATTTGAGTTTCATTAAACGACCATCTCTACAGTATAAATTCAGAGTATCTCTTGTTCTTTGAAACCACGATAATGGGGAAGACTGCTGACTTGGCAATGATCCAGAAGACAATCATTGATGCCCTCCACAAAGAGGGTAAGTCACAGAAGGTCATGGTTTAAAAAGAGTTGTGAACTGAAATTTACATAAAAGTGTTGAGTCTTTGAATATTGTTGTGGACAATCGATGAAATAGGAAGAGAACCTTCCTTCAGGGTGAAAGAAGATGCCTGCACTTAAAGTTGAGGTTCATTTTGTGATTAAAAACTGGCTGAATATACATCTGACCACAGAATGCCATGACTGACCTATCATCAAGTATTCAAGAGAGTTATATTATAAGATGTGGTATTGCATTTTCAGCCTGGAATTAGTAAATTGCTCTAGTTGGTTGCTGAGAAGACGCTAAACAGAACTTTAATTCCCACTGATCCCAGGACAAGCCAAACTCCACTCTACTGTCATTACCGGCGAATCAGCCAAAGTGAACTTGGCCCAGTACAAAAGAGCAGCTTCACCTGGCATCAAAGTGCAGCGCCGGGCATCAAACCTCTTTTGAAGCTGGAGGTTTCGGTGACTTTGCTCTCTGTCTCACACCATATGTTTGCACCTTCTGTACCCTCTCAATACACCCTGCGTACCATCTGCACATGTCCCCCTTGTGTCAGCCTACGTGTGTATGTGTGTGCGTTTGCTTTCAACTTAATATATCTTAGCACAACTCTATACAAACTGTTTTCATATACATGTACACAGGTGTGTAGACAGCTAGACTAATAGGTGGTACTTATACTATTTAATGATGAGTAGCATCCTCGTAATAATGCAAATAAATTAGTTATTCAGTCTGTCGCGTTTCGCCTTGAACAATTAACGTCACATAAAATTACTTTGAAAACAGTGATTCCCATAAAGGACACTTAGGTCACACTTAGAAATGTATGAATTTCTTTGCATTTGATGCAAAATATAAAACTAAGTTTCATCCGATGCTAGACCTTACCTCAGAACTTTTCTTTGGCATTTTTTTCAATTACTTTCAAGTAACTGGTGTCAAGGTGATTTTTATTGGATGTATAAAGTCAGTTCCCCTAAAGATCACAGAAGTGTCAAAGCAGAGTTTATCATTAACATGTTCCGCTAATGTCTGAGAACCAAAATGCTGTTCATTTTGAACAGTATGCCTATTGTTTTATGTTGTAAAACAATTTATTCTGCTTTAAAGGTGTGCTGTTACTATGATTATTTATTATTTTTTTAATTTACAGTGATTGATCAAAAATAGCAATTTTGTGAAATAATATTACTAGTGCTGTCAAACGATTGATCGCGATCCAAAATAAAAGTTTTTGTTTACATAATATGTGTATGTGAGCTGTGTATATTTATTATGTATATATAAATACACACACCTGCATGTATATATTTCAGAAAATTAGGTTGTTTATGTATTAAATGTATATATTTATATTCATATAATTTATATTATAAATAAATATATGTAAATATTTTCAAAATACATACTGTATGTGTGTGTATTTATGTATACATAATAAATATGCACAGAACACACACATATATTATGCAAACAAAAACATTTATTTTGTATGCAATTAATCGCGATTAATCGTTTGACAGCACTAATTATTACAAGAACTGTCTTCTGTTTTACTATATATTAAAATGTATTTTATGGTGTGTGAGAATATATTCTCAGTATTGACTGACGAATCGCACGTTACCTTCAGCCCTTTATTTGTTCATTTTCTCTTTTAACAGAGTAGCTCCTTTGAACTGACAGGTCTTTAAATTATCTCTACATCCCAAACAGGGTCATTTTAGGTTGTGCGCATCTGAATATTTGACTTGCCATGAGAAAAGAAAATTATGCAACAAACAAGCGAGAAAAGGAACATGATATCCCAGGGTTTGAATTCGACAGCCAGGAAATTAAGTGGTACATCTAACACATTTCCAGAGTCCTAAAAAATGAACAGCTGCCTAACTCTAAGAGTGCAGTAATTGGGTGAGCCTCTTTGACGTGTTCCCACCTAGCACCGGGCTGTTAAGCCACCACATTCTTTATGAATCATATTTACTATGACAATATTCGCAGCCTTGCTCGCTCGGTGCTAATGCATTCAGCTCACTCCTCTCTCCTAACTAGCACCGGATTCACACACGCACAAAATACACAGACGCACACACACAATCAGAAACCACAAAAAATACACTTACATGAATAGAAAAGTATACACAACGTATATCGAGCAACACAGAATAAACAGATTGTATCATCTGTCAACACGTTAGAGGTGCGTGCAGGCCACGTGTTACAAAGTGGGAATGTTCTCTCGAAACCTAGTGAGCAATTCACAGCGAATTTTATCACCCTTGCAGATGCGAGTCTCCTCACATTGTGGTATTGAGATGGCTGCTCTGTAAACTGTTAAAGCTAGCAGAGACGACTTGCCATTATAGATTTACCTTATTTGTCAGTAGCCTTCTCACATTACAACTAAGATGGGTGTTGCTGTTTTTTGCATTATTTTGTAGTTTTATTGTAAGATCTGGGTTTATTCTAGATCTTTATTTTCCTGCAATTTAGGTTTGTTCATTCTGTAATGCATAAACTTGTAGGCGTTACAAGGACAAGCTGCCATCAGTCTGGTATTAGTTAATGTGCTGCTAGAGAAAGAGTCGAGGGAGTAGGTGGAGAGCAAACGAGAGAGTGACAGCTAAAGTAAGCTACGAATCCAGGCAGTTTCCACTTTTGTAATAAACTTTTTGCAATAGACGGGCCAATATTTCATGGGTGGAAGCACTCAAAGACAGCGAGAGAGAGATGATGGGAAATGTTGCTGTAAAAATGAGATGTTTCTCCCATATTATATGGATATCCTTACTACTTCTCCTCCCACAAGCAATGCATTTCAACAGCATGCAGTAATCACATTTAAAATTCTTTAAAAAATGTGAGGGAACTAAAAATAAACTAGATTTTGACTGGTTTTTGGTGATGGAAAATGTGCAACAATAACGCTATTTTGTTGTGGGTGGTTGCTAAGTGATTGCTAAAGTTTTGCTTGGTTAGTTGGTAAGTTTTTGGCTACTGGTTTAAACCACTGGTTATGCAGTTCTGTTTTGTGAAGGTGAAGTGTTATGTTAACTAAATGGTAACTCTTTAGTATAAGAGCCAGTTCTCACTATTAAGTTGCTTATTAGCATGCCTATTAATAATGAATAACATATTGGCTGTTTATTGGTACTTATAAAGCAGATATTCTGCATGACCATATTCTACATCCCTAATCATACCCAAAGCCTAAACTTAACAACTACCTAGGAGTTTATTGAGGCAAATGTTGTAGTTAATGGTTTGTTAATAGTGAGAATTAGACCTTAAAATAAAGTGTGACCAACTATATTTCAGTAATATAAGCTGAAATAAAATATAAATATTAGACGAAAAGCTCCAACTCAAGTAAAGCTAGATAGAAATATTTTAAATCATTATTAATATTATTATTATTATTATAATTATTGATAAAACGACAAACACGCATAACAAAATTAAACTGAAATTAGCATGACGAGTGTAAATGTATAACAAAAAAATTGCATTCAAAATATTAATAAATTGTATAATAGTACACAACTAAAGAAAATTCAGGGGGGGGGGAATCATATACATTTTAAATTTTTAAAATTGAAATTTTTAATTTTTAATTATCACTCATTTTTTAATACACTTATAATATACACTACCGTTGAAAAGTTTGGTTTTAAAGATTTTTTTCTTGGTTTCCATTAAATAAAAAAAAATATATATATCTTTAGCACAACCGTTTTCACTTGTTGAAATAAGAAATAATTATTTGCAAGTAATTATAATTAGATTTTAAAATAGAAATCAGTTATTTTGAGTTGTATTAATATTTCTCAGTATTATTGTTTTACTGTATTTTTGATCAAATAAATGCAGGTGCGCATAAGACGTCTTTCAAAAAAATAAAACATTTAATTAAAAAAAAAAAAAACAACTGAAAATATAAAAATAAAATATCACTCAAAATAGTAATAAGTATTGTATAGTATTATATATGCAAAACTAAATAACACTAAAGGTGTGGAAATTACACACCTCAGCTTTAGGTGTTTCACAAATTTGTCTTTCTGACTCTCTCTCTCTCTCTCTCTCTCTCTCTTTTTCTCCCCCTTTCTATATATGAGTGATGTTGCCATCAGTGAGATGACTATCTTCATCTGTCATTTTACATTTTTCAGATCTGCAAATACAGTTTGTGTGGATTGTGTCGAGTGGCATGTGATTATTTCAAATATACATACTCAGCATGTTTGTGTTTGTGTGTTTCATATACATTATTCTCTGTTTGTGAATTCTCCTCTCTCTGTTTGGTCTTCACGCTGTACAATCTATAGCAGATCAGTGCCAAATATTTACTTTAGCAGGTGAACTCAAATGGTTTCCGAGGGTCTGCTTGTGCCACACATTTTAACACTACTTTCTGACAACAGTACAGTGAATGCTTATGGATGCAGATGAAAAACACATAATATATAAGTGAGCTACATGAATTTTGACAACAAAATTAATCAAAATGCTTGCAGATTCTTTTTCGAAATTGTTAAGAAGCACATTTGAGTACGTGACTATAGGTGCATGTGTGTAGAAGTAGAAGTGTGTGTGAGTATGCAAGACTCTGGGTATCACTAGAGAGCGTGAAGACAATAATGCAAACTGACACTTCAGAAATGAGAGGGTGGTTGCCTGGCGACCGTCACTGGGGTGGTTGTTCCCGCGGGAATGGGGTGAGATGCAGTCTAAATGATGTTTGATTAGAACTTAGATCAGTTAGGTGGGCACAGACATGTCTGACGACAGGAAGAGGGGGTGTGCTATCCCAGAGGTCTGTGTGAGTATGGAAAACATACCGTGTGAGAGAGAACATGCACATTTTCAAGGTTCACTTCTTGTATATATTATGGTACATTGCAACATTAGAATGAAAGACGACTTCTGTGAGAATCAAGGTTTCAGAGAGATCCTGGTTTTACCTTATTGCACCTGTGTCAGTTCATTTTTTGCCTTTCTCTCCCTGTAGATGGAGCTGCAGTGGAATAAACATAGCAGTACAGATCTGACCTTTGACCTCTCCAGTGGACCTTAAACTCTTCATAAGCTTGCATGGGCATCATTTAGATCATTTTTGAGGTATGTATGTGGGCCACCCGTTGCATTTGTTTAGCTGTTTATATAGAGTTTTCAAATCAGTATGTTGTCCAAAAGTCAGAGATGACCAATGAATATGTTTGTAATTTAGTAAACTTTTTTCTTTACAAATTACAATAATGGGATCGGTAAGTTTGTTTTTGAAAGAGACTCTTAAGCTCACTGAGGCTGCATTTATTGAAAACAGTATTATTGTGAAATATGTTTTACAGATTAAAAATGCAAATATTAATATTAATTTTTATATTTAAAAAATTTACTTCAGTGATGTTAAAGCTGAATTTTTAGCATCATTACTCCAGTTTTCAGTCACACGATCCTTCAGAAATCATTCTGATATGCTGATTTAGTGCTCAAATAACTTATTATTTCTTATTATGAAAATGTTATGCTGCTTGATATTTTTTATGGAAACCTCGAAAAAAAATTTACTGATCTTTTAAACATTTGAACTTATTAGTGCAACAATTTGAGTGAAAAATTAAGTTGAAAAATAAATGTATGTGAATTTGCTACATCTGAATATTTGGTTTGCCCTCCATTATTTTTAATGGCAACAAAATTGAAGCTGCATGAGCTCCACAAATTTGTATAAACCCTAATGATTATGTTCTCCAGCATGACTTGAGATGATTCAAAAATCTTGAATCAGAAGCAGAAGCAAGAACATCTGAACAAAAGTTTACATGGTCAGTGTCATAAATTTGCTTATTTGCTTAGTGAAATAGCCTACTCTTTATTAAAAATTCTACATTACATTTCGAATTCCAGATTTTCAATACGGTCTCAGACTTTTGAAATCCATTGTGTGTTGTATTCTTGAGTACCAATAGTAAATATCTGAATAGGATATATAAATATATGAAGTTATGGAATAATGCAAGGTTGAGCTCTTTTAGAAGTTGCAGAAAAAAAATATTTGTAGCATATTTGCTAAAATTGTAGTGGAATAACAGCATGAGAGCAGAAAAGGGAGAAAATTTGAAAAATGCTTGCAAATGCTTAAAAGAAATGGTGAGAACTTAGAAGGCTATAAAACAGAAATGAAAAAAAGTAGGCTGAAGATGTACTTAAGACCAGAAGCTTTGCATTTTTAAGTTTGTGCTTTCTGGAGAATAAGGGAAATAGAGTGACGAAGAGAGAAGGAGAGGTGAGAACAACAGGTCATGAGGTGATTGTTTTAGTGCTGAGTAAATATGTGTGAGGAAGAATATTTTCTCCCACTAAAATTCCTTATTTACTGTTTAAGATTCATCTGTGATAAGATAAATGAAAGACTTTATCTTCATTGATCTGTTCAAAAAACATGAACATGACTTACCTCCCTCTGTATTAATAATACACACACAAACACACGCAGAGATGCACTCACTCACTTAGACACACTTGTACGCCCGAGCACACGCACACTGGCAGCAGCAGCAGAATTGAATGCAATAGGGAAGTGAAAAATGATTAACCCGGGGTCAGCTCTCAGCCTCAATCTCACCAGCGCTCAAAGAGCAGCGCAGACTGATTTAAACTCGTCATGTTCCGCCGCACACATTTGCATATATTTATTAAATTCAGCTTGCACCCAGGAATAAAATAAAGCAGACCAGAGAGAGAAGGGGGAGTGGGGGGACAGGCAGAAGGGAGAATATTTAAACGAGGAGTGTTACGGATAGATCTGCCTTTTCATTCATTGTGGAGCTCATCTGAAGGTAGTAGAAAGGGGGAAGACATGATTTTGGACTTCTGCAAGTGTACTTATAGAGAGAGGGGTGGCGCAGTGCTGGCCAAATCTGATCCTGAGTGAACAAGGGGTGAAGTGGATTTTCAGGTCTTTGGCTTTTGACAAATGATTTGTTATCAGTCTGAAATATACATAATATTTTTTATATGCTTTATAGATTCTAAATGAATAATGTAAAAAAAAATGTCAAGCAAGTAAAATAATTGCACATACAATCGTTTAAAAAAATTGTATGTGCAATTGTACACAACGCTAACATTTTGTGTACGTTTATATGAAAATGTGCAAACAATTCTACAAAAGAATTGCATGCACAAGTATATGCAAAAAATGCAATGCGGTTGCACGCAATTGTAGCATGTTCACTCACATTTAAATAGTATGTAAAAATGTATGCAAAATTCTACACACAATTATAGATTAAGTGTTTTTGTACATTTATATGCAAAATGCACTAAAATTTGTTCACAGGAATTGAACAATTGTATTATATATATACTGTGTGTGTGTGTGTGTGTGTGTGTGTACCTACTTAACCATATTTTGGGGACAAGTTTGTACCCAAAAGTGAGATAAACCTGACAAAATCTCCAAAAACCTCCCTTTGGGGACGTCCTCATTTGTAAAACGGGTTTAAAAATAAACTAAACTAAGATTTTTTGAAATTGTAAAAATGCAGAAAGTTTGTACAGTATAAAAACCATTACGCCTATGGGATGTCCCCATTTAGATAGCTAAGTAAACGTGTGTGTGTGTGTGTGTATATATATATATATATATATGTATACACTGCCGCCCAAAAGTTTGGGATCAGTAAGATTCTGCTCATCAAGGCTGTATTTATTCAATAAAAAAAACAATTTATAATATTGGTTTCCTATTTTAATATACTTTAAATAGAATTTATTTTTGTGATGCAGTGCTGAATTTTCAGCATCATTACTTCTGTCTTCAGTGTCACATGATCCTTCTGAAATCACTCTAATGTGCTGATTTATTATGAGTGTTGAAACTGTTGTGCTGAATAGCATTGTATATTGTAAAACAAAATAATTTTTTTTTAAAAATGCTGTTCTTTTTAACTTTTTATTAATCAAAGAATCCTAAAAAAAATATCACAGGTTCTCAAAAAAATATGAAGCAGCACAACGCTTTCCAACATTGATTATAAATCAGCATATTAGAATGATTTCTGAAGGATCTTGTGACACTGAAGACTGGAGTAATGATGCTGAAAATTCAGTGCTGCATCACAGGAATAAATTATATTTTAAAGTATATTAAAAGATAAAACTGTTATTTTAAATTGCAATAATATTTCACAAAATAACATTTTTTTCATTATTTTTGATCAAATAGATACAGCCTTGATGAGCAGAAGAAACTTATTTAAAAAAACATTAAAAATCTTAATGATCCCAAACTTTTGAGCAGTATATACAGTGGTGTGAAAAAGTGTTGGCCCCCTTCCTGATTTTTAATTTTTTTGCATATTTGTCACACTTTAATGTTTCAGATCATCAAACAAATTTAAATATTAATCAAAAATAACACAAGTAAACACAACATGCAGTTTTTAAATGAAGTTTTTTATTATGAAGGGAAAACAAAATCCAAACCCACATGGCCCTGTGTGAAAAAGTGCTTGCCCCCTAAACCTAATAACTGGTTGGGCCACCCTTAGCAGCAACAACTGCAATCAAACTTTTGCGATAACTTGCAATGAGTCTGTTACAGCGCTATGGAGGAATTTTGGCCCACTCATCTTGGCAGAATTGTTGTAATTCAGCCACATTGGAGGGTTTTCGAGCATGAACCGCCTTTTTAAGGTCATGCCACAGCATCTCAATAGGATTCAGGTCAGGACTTTGACTAGGCCACTTCAAAGTCTTAATTTTGTTTTTCTTCAGCCATTCAGAGGTGGATTTGCTGGTGTGTTTTGGATCATTGTCCTGCTGCAGAACCCAAGTTCACTTCAGCTTGAGGTCACGAACAGATGGCCGGACATTGTCCTTCAGGATTTTTTTGGTAGACAGCTGAATTCATGGTTCCATTTATCACAGCAAGTCTTCCAGGTCCTGAAGCAGCAAAACAGCCCCAGACCATCACACTACCACCATATTTTACTGTTGGTATGATGTTCTTTTTCTGAAATGCTGTTACTTTTACGCCAGATGTAATGGGACACACACCTTCTAAAACGTTCAACTTTTGTCTCGTCAGTCCACAGAGTATTTTCCCAAAAGTCTTGGGGATCATCAAGATGTTTTCTGGCAAAACTGAGACGAGCCTTTGTTCTTTTTGCTCAGCAGCGGTTTTCGTCTTGGAACTCTGCCATGCAGGCCATTTTTGCCCAGTCTCTTTCTTATGGTGGAGTCATGAACACTGACCTTAACTGAGGCAAGTGAGGCCTGCAGTTCTTTAGATGTTGTTGTGGGGTCTTTTGTGACCTCTTGGATGAGTCGTCACTGTGCTCTTGGGGTAATTTTGGTCGGCCGGCCACTCCTGGGAAGGTTCACCACTGTTCCATGTTTTCACCATTTGTGGATAATGGCTCTCACTGTGGTTCGCTGGAGTCCCAAAGCTTTAGAAATGGCTTTATAACCTTTTCCAGACTAAAGCCTCTTTCACACAGAGATTCCGGAATATACACGGGTAATGTGTTCCGGCAATTGTTCCCGGATCGTTAGATTTTGGTTCATTCACACTGTCAGTGATTTTCCGGAATCTGTGCGTGCGTTCACACACAACCCGTAAAGATCCCGTAAAGACACGTGACATTTCATGTGACGTGTATAATGCGCCGCGCACCATTTCACTAAACTGGCGAACGAAAAAAAATAAAAAATCTAAACTGGCGAACGATTTCAGCTTCAGCGCGGATAGTGAGTAGCTTCGATCGCTGCTTCATTCCAGTTTACACATTTTTCATTATGTGAACTTTGATCTGCCTTCAAAACACCCGGTAAAAGAGTCGCATGATAACGCGCGTCATCAGCCTTTACGGCATTGATCCGGCATTGTTCACACAGAGCTCGTTCCGGGACTGAACCCGGCAATGTTACTAGGTCCCCAACGTAGGGACGTGGTTGTGTTCACACAGAAGGCACTCCGGCAATTTTCCGGCAATTTTCCGGGACCAACGTGTAGTGTGAAAGGGGCTTTTGTCAGGCAGGTCATATTTAAGTGATTTCTTGATTGCGATCAGGTGTGGCAGTAATCAGGCCTGGGTGTGGCTAGAGAAACTGAACTCAGGTGTGATAAACCAGTTATGTTTTAACATAACAAACACTTTTTCACACAGGGCCATGTGGCTTTTCATTTTGTTTTCCCTTCATAAAAAAAAAACCTTCATTTAAAAACTGCATGTTGTGTTTACTTATGTTATCTTTGATTAATATTTACATTTGTTTGATGATCTGAAACATTAAAGTGTGACAAACATGCAAAAAAAATAAAAATCAGGAAGGGGGGCAACACTTTTTCACACCACTGTATATATGTGCGTGTGTGTGTGTGTGTTTACACACACACAAACACATACACACACAATGTATATACAAAAATTGTACTCAAAAATTGTTCATAGAGTTATATGCTAAAGTTGTATAACCGGAATTTAATGTACAATTTCAAGATCAGATTTTACTTGGCATGGGTATTTAGTATTAACTTGCTTTTGTGGGCTGTCAGAAATACTGCAGTCAAGTTTAACAAATTTGCCATCTGCACTTTATGTAGGTTTTGTGTTTTAAGAGTGAATAAACTGGAATTATGGCCACAGTAATGTTTCACTTTGAGATCCATATAAGTCTGTCGTATAGGGTTTCCTGGCAGCGTTAGTCGACAGAATGTTTACACTGTTTTCATTTTCATTTTAAAGAGGGATTTTATATGGCATCTGTCCACTGGGATTAAGATGAGGGCTTTAGGTGAACATATTCAGTTCAAACAATTACAGCTGTCGAGTTGGCATTTACCCCTTTAACTCCAAACGTTGGGAGCAGTAGTCGCTCGTAGCGGTGCAAAATGCCTCAGAGACTCTATACCTAGACTGTGCTTAATGTGTATGATATAAACACATACATAAGTTCATATGTTGTCACATAAATTGTCGCTAGAGCTGTTAGGGTGTAAATTTCATCGTGATGGTGTTTATAAGTGCGTGTGATTGTGGGTGTGAGAGCATTACAGCGTTCTCTCAAGGTGGCCGTACTACCCCAGAAGCGCGTGACCCCTGTGTGCCTCCGGAATAATCCTTTTCTCCACCTCCACATCCACAGCCTTAAATATACAAGCGTCGGGAGACAGAGGACAAACAAAAACAACAAACAGACAGCAAATCGGAGGGAGAGAGAGTGAGAATAAGACCAGGAGGCCGAGACGGGAGAGAGAGAGAGAGAGAGAAGCCTAAGCTTATACAAACGCTGCCAATGCCATACTCCAGTGCTCTCCTGGGCGTCGTGCCAAACTCCGGTCTCTGGGGAAACCGTCCCCGTCAGCGATAGGTGGCAGGATGGATGCCAGCATGGCAGAGACGGTGTTAGGGCTGTTGGCAGCTACCAGACTGGGTACATTGTACGTGTGTGTGTGTGTGTGTGTGTGTGTGTGTGTGTTAGGCTCTAAGACACGCTATGTCTGCCAGGGCATGTGGATGGTGCCAGGGCTGGCTGTTGTGCAGATGTGCCCAGTGTAGGCTTACCAGACCTGGGCATCCCCACTCAGCTCAGCCTTCCCCTGCCGCTCCACTCACAAGTACTCCAGCCATACTCAGCTACAGCGCCCCCTGTGGCCATCCCCATGTCTAACAACTCTGTCTTTCCACGTCAGCTATAGAGAGAGCCATTCCAGTTTGGGTTTCTTTCTGTCTTGAGGTTACTGCCCTTTCTGTTACGCTTTCCAATTTTTGAACTGTGTGGAGGGAAGCATCCACATTTAACACTGAGCTCAAAGTTCAATTCATTTCAACTTTAACCCTATTTGATTCTGACATTTCGAAACAGAGTCAAAGCAGACAACTTTGCAACTGTCATTATGATTTTTACTCTTGATTTTGCCTCATTTTTAGATCAGTGATTCTCAACTAGTTTTTGTTAGGTGTCCAGATTGAAGGATGTGTTAAATTGCAAATAAACAGTATTGGGGAGTAAAGTTACATGTAATGTAATTATGTAATTTAATTACAAAATAAATGTAACTGTAATCACTGAGAAAAAAACTTAAATTACAGTTACTTATGAAAATGTTCACGATTACAAAGGGGGTTACATCTCAATATTTTCACACACATACATATTCGATTGATTTCTTTCCCAAATTGCATTGACTGCTCTTAAATATGAGACACCAATGTTTCAGGAGTTTACAACACAAAATAGGACACATGCTTATTTGATAACTATGGCATGTGTGTGTGTATACACACTTTTAAATGTTAGTGTATCATTGTTGATTCAAGTCTTGCAAGTTTCCCTATATTTAATATAGTCTGTCATATTTTTACCTATTGTGTAGCTTTGTTCATGCTTTCAAGAGTGAATTTAACTAATTTAACTAACTTCCGCCAAGCGACAGAAAAATATATACTAAAATAAGTTTTTATTTTTTTTCTCTGTCCTAACTTTATATGGTCATATGATTGTTAGCAATATTTTATTTTCATTTAAGTGGTGTTTTTCATCTAGCGTCCGTGACCCTTTCAACCCGCACAATTTACCACCCAACCACATGAAACCACTGAACAAATCAAAACATATTTAAAAAAGCCCTTCTTATAATTTAAATTCATCAAGAAAATAAAAGTTGTTTTTGATTTCTGTAACGTATCAAAGGCATTGGCAGGACTTTCATCTGCTGTAACCTTACTCTGACACTATCTGCACGGCCTTTCATGTGGAGGTCAAAGCGGAGCGTGGCGTTTGCTTTAAGAGGTGCATTGAAGCCCTGACGTGAGTCATGCGAAAGTGCTCCTCTGGCTCTGTGCCATTCCTCTTCTCCATCTGCACCTTCTCTCTGTATTATGTGCTTGTACAAGACCAGCTCACTCCTTTACCTCATATCATCCTCTCATTTCATCCCCTCCTTCTCTCACTCAGCCCCTCTTTCTCCCTCTTTCTCCACCTCCACCCTTTTCACCCAGTCTCTGGTACCCAGCCATATGTGTCAGCTGTGCCAGTACCCCTCCCCTCCCCTTCATCTCCCCTTCATCCTCCTCCTCTCAGCCCCCGGGCCCCGGATCCCCCGCGTGCGCCACCCCCCTCCTCTGTTCCCCCTGTGAGGCGCCGGCTTTGTAGGCTAATTAGCAGTGAAATTGGTGAATTGCAGGCTCGGGCACACATGCACAGACACTTCAGCTGCAGCAAGCGCCACTTTAGGCACTGAAAGGACCCTGGAATACTGAACACAAAGAGAGAGAGGGAGAGAGAGAGAGAGAGAGGTGGAAGAGGGGTGTGGAGAAAGAGAGAGAAAGAAAAGAGAGGTGTGAGAAGAGCGAAAGAGTTTCTCCATATGACTAGACTGGTTTGGATTCATTCTCTCTTTCATATCCCAAGCTGCTTTAAGGTTTATCTCTCACACCACATGCATTTCATGTAGTTCATTTGTCATTTCCTGTCTGTCAACCTGTTTTTGTTAGTTTTTAGGTCTTTGTGAGGGTTTGTCGTCATACACAATCTGTTGGTTCAGTATTTAATATAGCTTTGGGAAAGATGGCGTAAACCATGCAACAGTAGAAATGGTACAGCTTTTGCTATAAACAATACAATACAAATTCCAAATTAAAGGTGGAAATTAATTTTTCCAAATAAAACAATAAAATGTTTGATTATCAACACTGAAAATAATTTAGTAAGATAAACCAAAAAAGGGAATTAATTTAAATGGTTATTACAATTTTAAATAAAATCTTTTTGAACTTTAGCATCATCATGAAAGATTTGGTCGTACCATTTACTGCAAACATTATGTTAAAAATCTGGTTTAATTTTCTTTAAGTGGCCTAGATACATTCTCTGACACAATGATGTTGCCTACATGATGCTTATATATACAAATAGGCAGCATGATGTAATATATATATTTAGTCATTTAGCAGACGCTTTAATTTAAGAGGCTATATATGTGTATATATATTTTAAATTTTTTGACCTTTTGAAGCACAGCCAGTGATTAGCAGGCTTTTATATTATTTGTTATTTTAAATTAATAATAAATTTAAAATAAATATATTTTATTTATCTTCATTACTAGGACAGTTGCACAAGACACAGTAAGTCTCAAGGAAGACCCAAGTGTTGGCACTGATAGCCTTGAGGTCAGTGCCATTACACTGTGGGTGTCCCGAGTTTGAATCCTGGCTTGAAGACCTTTCCTGATCGCGCCCCCCTCTCTCTCTCACAATTTGCATCCTGTCAACTCTAAACTATCCTGTCAAAATAAATGGCAAAAGTAAAATCCTTAAAAAATAAACATGAATACCAAAGTCGTATTTATAATGCCACATTATACAATGTGCATTACCGGCCAGGCCAGAAAGAAACAGAAATGTTTAATTCTGGAATGCTCTGGGTGATTTTTTTTTTTTTTTTTTTTTTGCCCATCTACAGCAAGTGTGTGAGTGACTGGAGTAATGGCAGACTGAAGGACGGACGTCGTCCCTCTCTAATGATGGCTGAGAGAAGACACCCATTCCATCAGCCCCCTCTCATCTCCTCTTCCCCAAATCTCATCTGATCTGATATTAACAGGCAGTATTAAAATCATGCAACGCCTTAACAGACTCATTTAAAATTAATAACTGGTAATTATAGAGGACGCTGGTTCACAGTAGCTTGGGAGGGGGAAGGGACTAAAAGATGGAGACAAGGAATAGAGGACAGTGAATCTGGTCATAGCTCTAGTGTCAATACTGAGCACGTATATCGTATCACTTCTCAACTTAGACCGACTGACATCCCTCCTACATTATTTATTTACTTGTTTTGAAGATTTTTGTGTCTTGTATTTTAAAAAGTCTTCAATGGATAGTTCACTTAAAATGTTTAATTCTATCATCATTTACTCACCCCTCATTTCAATATCAAGAAGATATTTTAAAGAATTCTGGTGACCAAACAGTTGACGCTAGACATTGATTTCCATAGTATTTTATTTCCATGCTGTGGAAGTCAATGGCTACTGTCAACTGTAACCAGACATTCTTCAAAATATCAAAAAATGCTCAGCAGAAGAAAGAAATTCATACAGTTTTGGAACAACATGAGGGTGAGTAAATTTTAATTTTTGGGTAAACTCTGTCCTTTTAAGTAGACTTTATCAGTTTATTAAATTCCGGTTGTAATCCGTATACATGTGTTGATTTTTCAGCTTGCGAAAGACTAAGTCTTTGTTTCATATTCTCAATGTGTTTGGAAATGTAATATACCATATACTAGTATGCACTACATTATGCATGCTATCTAAAATAGTACATGAAACAATATAAGCAATAATGTGTTTTAAACCGTAGTATGCAATGTCAATTTGCCACATGACCATAACATGTTGCATGTTTAATGAATTTAGTGAGTTAAATATTATTTTTAATTTAATGCAAAAATGTCTTAACTAGTTTGATCCAGATGAACAAAGAAAGTGGTTAATTTCAAGGTTATCATTTCTGGTTCTTTGTTCACACTTGGGCAGGAAGGTCAGGTCGACCACAATGCATTGTGGGATATTCCTGTATCAAATGTTATAGGTCATCCATGCATAAAAAAAATATTGCTTAATGTGCACAGTATACATTTTCAAGTATGGCAATATGCCATTCTGAACATACCCAAAGGGTCTCTGTCTTCTGCAATCCCACATTTCCTCTGGGACTCTGTGTACATAAATGTTCTGTCATTATCACAGAGGTTAATAAACCCTGGCTGGAGAATAACCCTCTGTGATCAATACTCACACACACACATACACTTTGCTAAGGCAGTGGCTACTTTGGCTACCGCTTTCTATAATGGAAAATATTCCATTCCACTCAGTTCCATTATCCAGACATTATCATGAAAGAGGGAGAAAAGAGGTGCTGGTGTATCTAGTAAACAGATCAGATGACTTATGCGAGGTGACAACATATGTACATTTTTATGGTTAGATACAAAATATACCTCAGATTTCACATTGTTTTCCACTTCTCCAGAAATTCAGCCATCTCTTTTTTTGGACTTTGTGTTTTGCAAGGGCTGAATAAACCACAATCCAGTCCAGTGTTTTCTCCCCTCTCTCTCTTTTTCTCCTTATTACAGAAGAGAGGGGCTGAGGGAGAAGAAAGAGGGGGATGAGATGACAGGGTGCGGAGGTGTGAGCGTGCCCGTCCCAACCTGTCTGTGCAAGACCTCTGTTGGCAGAGTGAGATTTGTAATTGTAATTTTAAACATAATTGCAATTAAACAACCGAAACCTGGCATACAAAAAAAATGTCAGCCTGTGCAAAGGTACTTCAGCAATCATAGAATGAAGATTTAAAGCAAAGTGCAAATTTTTAGTCAACATGAATAGCTGTTCACAACCTATTTAACTGAGATATGATGCACACTATACCATTCAAAGGTTTGGTAAGATTTTTAATGCTATTGAGAGTCACCAAGGCTAAAAATACAGAGAGAGACAACAGTAATATTATTACGATTTAAAATAACTGTTTTATATTTTAATATATATTTTAAAATGTAATTTATTCCATTGAAGAGAAAGCTGAATTTACAGCAGTCTTCAGTGTCACATGATCTTTCAAAAATCATTCTAATATGAAGAAACATTTCTTATTATTATCAATTCAAAAACAGTTTTGCTGCCTAAACCATGATACATTTTTCTCAGGATTCTTTGATGAATATAAAGTTGAAACGCAGAATTTATTTGAACAGAAATCTTTTATAACATTTTAAATGTCGTTACTGTCACTTTTGATCATTTAGATGTTCTTGCTGACTAAAAGTATTCATTTCTTTTAAAAAACTTTTTAAACTTTTGAACTTTTGAAGTGATTTAGAATATTCAACGAGATAAAAACTAGGCTGTGACTTCATTTCTGCAATGTGACATATTTCAGAGCGAAATAGAATATTTAATGAGACAATATATGCAATGAGACTTGATTTTATCATTTGCGATTGACCAGTGGGAATGTTTGGGAAACCTTTTTTATCATATTGTAATTATTATTGCAGTTCTGTTCACTTTGATAAATCCAAAGAGGCTATCAAAGGGTTTTAGCTGGGCCTTATTTTTTTAATGTTTAGGTGTATTAAAAAAGGAGAGGGTTGACTGAGCTTTGCGTGTGTGTGCGTGTGACTGCACCTTGTTAGCACATCTCTTAGCAGGTGTTTCAAGTCTAGACATTAAAGTCATTTGACCACATTTTGAGTAAACAGGTGCAAGAAAACATTTAAACACTTGGTAGAATGGAAATTACTCCTTAAACATTTCTTAGGATTTCTCCTTCCTTCTCACTCACACACACACACACACACACACATAGACAGGCTTGACCGTGATATGAAGCCATACCTTCGGACACATATACCACACTGCACCAAACACATATCACACAGATGCGCACATTGAATAAAACATAAAAACAGGTCACAGAACAGATATGCAGCCAGCAAGCAGTCAGTCATTAATGAGCACTATCAAGGCCAAGAGCAGAGCAGCACTCTCTTAAAACAGCCAAACAAACACCTCGCTCTCTCTCATACACTTTCTCTCGCTCTATCGTGATTATACACGGTGCTGGTGAGGCCCAGTCTAGCACCTCTGTCTTATCAAAGTCCAGAGAAGGAAAAGGAGAGGAGAAAAGGAAAGTGTATGTGTATGCTTTGCCTGTAGGCTTTCTTTAATTAGCTTAGCACTTTTTTCCACTTTCTCTTCAACCTTCTCTCTCTTTCTCTCCATCTCTGATTTCTACATTTACATAGTATTTCTTTCTACTTTTACCTCATATATGTTCATGGCCATTGTGTAATTTTTACACTACTAGTGGTAGCAATCTAATGATTGTTTCCGAACAGGATCATCTTGTTGTATTGTGTTAGTTTAGCCAAATCATCTCCTGAAGTCTATTGCAGATATAGATATTCATACATGCAGATAACTAGGTTTGCAGACACACAGGCAACCTGCTCTCAAGTGTTTACAGACTTACTTTGACCATAGTTATATGGCGGACAGCTTATGTATAACGGCCCATAGAAACAGCCGCTAATAGGCATCTACCTATACATATCTATTACAGCCATGACTCCCATAGATATCTCCTGCTCAATCATTGTATCCTTATGCAGGAATTTCTTAGAAACTAAATATTCACATTTGTGTGTTTACACTATATTTAAAATTTGGTGTCAGTAATATTTTTATTCAGCAAGGATGCATTAAAATGATCAAAAGTGAGATTAAAGACATTTAAATCTTATATTTCAAACAAATGTTCTTTTTAACTATTTCTATTGATTAGATTAGATTAGATTAGATTCAACTTTATTGTCATTGCACATGTAAGGTACAGGGCAACGAAATGCAGTTAGGATCTAACCAGAAGTGCAATAAGCAGAGGTACAGGATATACAGTGTCTACAATAGTTACATATGTACAGAATATACAGATAAGGCAGTAGTACTATGGACATAATTTACAAATTTTTAAATACTATCAGTATGATATACAGATGGGTGATATGAACATACTATACAGATGGATTGTACAGTAAATGTATGTACACTATGAGCAAAAACTATGAATATAATTACAAATGGATATGAATAAGCTATACATTAAGATATATAAACACTAGTGCAATGAACATTGAAAGTGCATAGAAATAAAATTTCCAGTGCATAGTACTCAGTGTGTGGATGTTTTTTGTTTTTGTTTTTTAACCGATTTTAATGATGGGGAGGGGTGAAGAGTTTGTGGTGGTGTGTGAGGGGGGTGAAGAGTTTGTGGTGGTGTGTGAGGGGGGTATCATTGGGCAGAGTTTAGTAGGGAAACAGCTGTAGGGAAAAAGCTGTTCCTGAGTCTGCTTGTCCTTGTTCGGAGGCTCCTGAAGCGCCTCCCAGAGGGCAGTAAGTTAAGCAGTCTATGGTCAGGGTGAGAGGAGTCCTTAAGAATGCCGCGAGCTCGACGTAAACAGCGTTTTCTCTGGACGTCCTCAATGGCAGGAAGTGGTGTCCCTGTGATGCGTTGGGCGGTTTTCACCACCCTCTGCAGTGCCTTGCGGTCAGCAACTGTGCAGTTCCCATACCAGACTGTGATGCAGTTGGTCAGGATGCTTTCAATTGCACACTGGTAGAAGTTCCGCTGGATGATTGGAGACAGGTGGTTCTTCTTCAGTGTCCTAAGGAAGAAGAGGCGTTGGTGAGCCTTCTTGACTAGGCTGGATGTGTTGGTGGTCCAGGTCAGGTCCTCCGAGATGTGGGTTCCCAGGAACTTGAAGCTGGAGACACGTTCAACAACCATCCCGTTAATGTGGATGGGGTCATGCGTTCCACTTTTCTTCTTCCTGAAGTCCACAATAAGTTCCTTTGTCTTGCTGGTGTTGAGGAGCAGGTTATTGTCAGCGCACCATGCAGCCAGGTGCTGTACCTCCTCCCTGTAGGCAGTCTCATCGTTGTCTCTGATGAGGCCAATCACTGTGGTGTCGTCAGCAAACTTGATGATGGAGTTGGATCCATGCACAGGCCTGCAGTCATGGGTGTAGAGGGAGTAGAGGAATGGGCTCAGCACACAGCCCTGTGGTACGCCGGTGTTGAGTGTGATGGTGGTGGAGCAGGTGTGGCCCGACCTAACATGCTGAGGTCTGTTGGTCAGAAAGTCCATAATCCAGCTACAGAGGGAGGTGCTAACACCCAAGTCTCCAAGTTTAGTGATCAGCTTGGAGGGAATGACAGTGTTGAATGCAACGGTGTTGATCAAGTTTCCACAAAAATATTAAGCAGCACAACTGTTTTCAACATTTGATGATAATTATAAATGTTTCTTGAGCACCAAATCAGCATATTAAAGTGATTTCTTAAGACTGGTAATATACCAGAGACCGTAATATACTGGATTGCTGTTACACAGCAATAAAGGACGCATATCACTCTGTTCCATGGGCAGCTTTAGGGCTCTCTGATCACTGTTTGGTTCATCTTATTCCGACCTACAGGCAGAAACTGAAATCAGTTAAACCTGTATTAAGGACTGTAAAGAGATGGATTAATGAGACAGAGTGGGTTTTACAAGCCTGTCTCGACCTTACTGATTCGAGTGTTTTTGAAGCTGCTGCAAACGATCTGGATGAACTCACAGAGACTGTAACATCTTATATCAGTTTCTGTGAGGATATGTACATTCCTACCAGGACTCATCTAACTTATAACAATGACAAACCATGGTTCACTGCAAAACTCAGACAGCTCCGTCAGGCCAAAGAAGATGCTTACAGGAATGGGGACAGAGTCTTGTATAAACAGGCCAAATACACTGGAAAAGGAGATCAGAGTGGCAAAGAGGAATTATTCTGATAAGCTAAGGATCCAATTCTCTTCCAGTGACACGGCTTCAGTGTGGAAAGGTCTGAAAGACATCACCAATTACAAGACACCATCCCCCAGCACTGTGGAGAATCAACAACTAGCAGATGATCTGAATGAGTTCTACTGCAGGTTTGAAAAAACACCATTCACATCTCATGCAACCCCCCTCTCCCACACACCTGAACTGCAGATAAGAGAAGATGATGTGCGCCAGGTCTTCAAAAAGAACACACCAGGCCCAGACGGTGTGACACCAGCCTGTCTGAAATCCTGTGCTGACCAGCTGGCCCCCATCTTCACACAGATCTTCAACAGATCACTGGAGCTGTGTGAAGTCCCCTCATGCTTCAAACGTTCCACCATCATCCCCATCCCAAAGAAACCCAAGATAACAGGACTTAACGACTACAGACCTGTGGCTCTAACATCTGTGGTCATGAAGTCATTTGAAAGACTGGTTTTGGCTTATCTGAAGGACATCACTGGACCCTTACTGGACCCCCTGCAGTTTGCCTACAGAGCAAACAGGTCTCTGGATGATGCAGTCAACATGGGACTGCATTACACACTGCAACACCTGGACAGACCAGGGACTTATGTGAGGATCCTGTTTGTGGACTTCAGCTCGGCCTTTAACACTATCATTCCAAACCTCCTCCTGCCCAAACTAACTCAGCTCTCCATGCCCACCTCCGTCTGTCAGTGGATCAACAGCTTCCTGACAGACAGGCAGCAGATAGTGAGGCTGGGAAAATACACATCCAGCACCCGTACGATCTGCACTGGAGCTCCTCAGGGCTGTGTTCTCGCCCCACTGCTCTTCTCCCTCTACACCAACGACTGCACAGCTAAAGACCCCTCTGTCAAGCTCCTGAAGTTTGCAGATGACACCACACTGATCGGCCTCATCCAGGACGGTGACAAGTCTGCTTACAGACAGGAGGTTAAGGAGCTAGCTGTCTGGTGCAGTCTTAACAACCTGGAGCTCAACACGCTCAAAACAGTGGAGATGATCGTGGACTTCAGGAGAAACCCCCCTGCACTCCCCCCACTCACCATCATGAACAGCACTGTGACTGCAGTGGAGTCATTCAGATGCCTGGGTAGCACCATCTCTCATGACCTGAAGTGGGACATTCACATTGACTCTATTGTGAAAAAGGCCCAGCAGAGGTTGTACTTCCTTCGCTAGCTGAGGAAGTTCAACCTGCCACAGGAGCTGCCGAAACAGTTCTACTCTGCTATCATTGAATCCGTCCTCTGCACTTCTATAACTGTCTGGTTCAGCTGAACTACCAAATCTGACCTTAGAAGACTACGGAGAGTAGTCTGGACTGCTGAGCGAATCATTCGTACAACCCTCCCCAGTCTCCAAGAACTGTACTCATCCAGAGTGAGCAAAAGGGCTGGTAAAATCACTCTGGACCCCTCACATCCAGCACACTCCGTCTTTGAGTTTGAACTGTCTTGTCTGGTCGACGCTACAGAGCTCTGAGCACCAGAACAGCCAGACACAGGAACAGCTTCTTCCCTCAGGCAATCCATCTCAATGACATTTGAACTCTTAACAATAAACATGAAACACACAACACTATCATACTTTTTATTTTTTATTTAACACACATACTTATTACATTTCAAATTTGCACCTAACATACCTGTACATACTGAATTGTCTATTTTGTATATTGTGTTTGTGCTATTTTGCATATTGTCCATTTTGTATATTGTATATTGTAAATTTTTTTTTTTTTATTATCTGTGTCCTGTCGCTGTCCTTATGTCGCACTGTGGAGCTACTGTCACTAAAACAAATTCCTCGTATGTGCAAACATACCTGGCAATAAAGCTAATTCTGATTCTGATTTTGATTCTGATTCTGATGTGTTTCATAAACATATAATCCTTTCTGGATCACAATCCGCCATCTAAATGATAAATTTAATCTAGCTGCTGTGAGAAAATGCTAAACGATCTGCCACCTGCAAGATCCTCGCATGCGATAGCCTACTAGCCCGGACAACTTTATGTTTACAGCTGTGAAGTAATGACGCAGTGCCATGCTCGAATCTCCCGCAAAAACCTACCCGTACCACTCAAATTAGAAAATATTATTATAAGCTAACCATTGTGAATCAGGCTAAAGTAAGGCGATAGTTTTGAGCACTGGCTGGTTATGTACTTCCTCAAATATTGATTTTGGATCATTTCTAACCAATAAAAGTTACGGACTGCAGCTTTAAGTGAATAATAATGCATACAGTAATTAGGATTTATCTCTAGTGCCCCTGGAGGTTTATTACCGCCACAGTAACATATGAATAGTCTGCTTGCAATGAGTGGGTCAAGCATTTCCATTTGCATACTTGTCTAAAGTGTCTTTCTAGTGGTACACAAGCAAGAATGAGTGCAAAGATGGATCTTAGCAGCGAAAATTACATATGCCTGTGAATATTTCCAAAACCTATAACATACATCACAACACTCTGATAAATCACTCTCCTGTTATGACTTATATGTCAGTGAATATTAGAGACAGGATATTTTGCCCATAAGGCACAACACAGGAACAGAGGCTTTCATTCTGTCATGCACAAGTGGCAAGTGTTTACAGTATATGTGTTAGTAGCACATTTGTGCTTTGTGGCTAACTCATTGTGGTCATTGCGCGAGTGTGTGTGTATGAATAGGTCTGTGGGGAGGCAGACAGATTGAGCCTTAGCAGCCATCGCTGTCATCTCAAACAGCTGTCCTCTTCCCATCGAGCTATTCACACAGACATGTTTGCATTGTGCTGTACAACCTTTCCCAGAGGACTCACACTGAGAAAGAGAGAGCGAAATAGAAACGCCCCCTTGTGTCATTCATTTTTTTCCAATCTCTCCCTCCATCCGTTACCCCCCCCCCCCCCCCCCCCCCCCCTTTCACCGTGTTGTTACGTGCTGATGTGTCTTATCATACAGCTCAGAGATATGTCTCAGGCACGCACACATGTGCAAACAAATACACACACTTATCATAACTCTCAGAGATATGTCCACTTTATCTCCCTTTTCCAGAGGCCAGTGGGAAGCTTTCATGCATATTAAACAAACACTTTTTTTCCTCCTCCTTTTTTTTTTTAAATTAATACAGGCAAATGAGGAATTTCTGCTTAACAATCACACGATAAGCACATATGCTGAAATGCACACATGCTGGGGTCAACATTTGAAAAGGACTGTATAATTTGGTATAGTGTTATTTTTTAAACTTCAAATTTTATGCAGGTAAAATAATGGGTGTTACATGTAATTTCAACACTTCAGCTGTGTGTTTCTATTTCCAACTGAACATTAACGCCCAGCGTTTCCCAGTGTTGTCAGTAAAGTTCAAGTCAAGTTCCACATGAAGATTTTGTGTCACATGACTCCACACCCATTCTCATCAAGAATACTTGATTTCTTTAGTTTTCTTAGATTCCTACATATCCACATCTAATTTACATTTGTTTCCTTCTATGGGGATAATGTGTGCCGTGGGCCTGCTGTGTTATAGATGATTATGTGGTATTTTGTTTTAGTCTGTCAACTTCTGTTTAGTTTGTTTTGTTTTTTTCTGTTTGTTTTTGTTTTGTTTTGTTCTGTTTTTCTGTTTATTTTTTTGTTGTTTATTTTTAGCTGTTTTTTCTTTTGTTCTTTTCTGGGGGGTTTTTGTTTGTTTTTTTGTAGTATCGTTTGTTAAATATTTCTAATGTTTAAAGACAACTCGTTTGGTTTAACAAGCACGATGTACCTTTTCATTTTTAGCTTTGAGAACAGGCTGTGTGCTTTCAAACGCCACACAGAGGGGGAAAAAAATCCAAATACAATATATAAATTGAAATCCAACACAACTTCTGTATACCACCATATACCATCAATTCGTCTAACAGGATAAAGATGTTTGCAGTAACATTTTAAATTGAAGTCTATGGGGCAGGTCTACAGCACCATGAATAATGTTTATAATATATAGCCATCTGTGAATGTATCTGTGAACTTGTCATGACCATTTAACTCTGGTAAACCTGCTTTTTTTGTGTGCATGGAATTCATGGAAAGACACCAACAACTTATGTGGCATATGTGTGGTGTCCTTAAGTATTTATACCAACCATGAGACTAGGCTGATTAATACAGGGAGTAAATAATAATCAGACATTCATCCATTTAAAAAAGAAGTAAAAAGATTTAGCTTTTAAACCATCTGGTCAGCATACCCCAAATACCCTTATTGTAAGTGCATCCTTGCAGTGCATTATAGTATGCATATTTATTTGTTTGAAGAAACTGATGGACGAATTGAAAGTATTTTCAGTGACAATCAAGAGCATGCCACAAGATGCTGCCAATAGAGCTTATGTTCTCTATATTCAACCTGGAATTTGTTTTTGAAAAAAATAGACATTCATAGGGACAATCGCTGATAGCTAGGGTGAATGGGCTTTGAATTATGTTTATGCTGTCGTGCAGAAAAAGTATCTCTGATTTGATTTCAATCATTGAACACAATGCTTTTGAAATAATAATAACAAATCTGAAAAGGTTTGTCTTTTGTATTAAGCATTTCATATTTCTATGACTTGTCCAGATCTCCTCAAACATTGGTGGAACTAAATATGATGTGGATTAGTCTTTGCAGAAGGTGACTTCCACAAGTTGTTTGACTTCAGTTTTGTGCACTAATGAGATTTCTGAAAAAGTTTTGTGATGGTTTTGGTTTTTACAGTTCTTACAGATTCATCATAGAGCACCAATTCTAGCATTTTGTGATTTTCCACGCACCTGATATCTAAATAAACACAAATCCAAACCCATTCTGTGTCCAGCATGAGTCACAACCAAAAGCAGAGACAGACTGGTGACCCAATGAGAAGCAGGTGGGCTGGGTATAGACAGATCCCCCTCCCCACTTGTCATCGGTCCACTATGGGTCAGCCAGACAACGAAGCTTGAGTTCAGAGATAAGGCTTCCTCAGAATATTGTTCCGATGGCCAGCGATCTACATGTCAGGGGTGACGTGTGTGTGTGTGTGTTGTAGACTGTTGAACAGCGGCTCTGATAGGCATCTCTAGACCCCCTCTTAGCTCACATGTATCAACCCGGTACAGAGCACCTCAGCTAAGCAGATAGAAGCTCCTCTGGGTGGTGTGGGAAACCACAGGACCTGGGATTAGGAGGCTTAGCCTGTTTCCCGATAACATTATGGGGGTCAGAAGGGTTAGGGGTGCGGACGTCCATGGAAAGTGGTGTTTAGAATGGAGGTGCAGTGTGAGCAGGATGGGATTTAGGGGTATTTGCAATGCAACTTAGCCTGGAAATTATTGTTCAGTAAAAACCTCTAAAGACATTGAGCTTCTTTCAAATTTTTGGATGATCTATAAATCTCTGTGTGGAGTCCTTTGGGGTTTTAAATCACTTCCTAAAATGAGAGATGAGTTATTTAGCTTTGTTTACTTTGAATTTTTAATATCACAATATTATGGATGACTGTAATTCTGGATCATTTGTAATTCAGTTTTAAGTGTTTTGACAGTGTGTTTCGCATTGCAAACTATCATTTTCTTAATCAGTAGTTCTGTCTTTTTTTTTGTAAACATACTAATAAACTTAGAAGAAAGAAAACTGCCAAAGATATGAAGTCTTGTTTTTAGAAAATATATCTTAAATTAAGTTCTTGTTTTAACCCTTATGTTGTGACCTGCAGAAGATTTTATTTTTCCTGGAAATTCTATATTTTATAGCATTGGACTAAAACTTACTGACTTAGCTCACACAGGGTATCTAAGTGAAGTGACATACTGCCAAGTATGGTGACCCATACTCGGAATTAGTGCTCTGCATTCATCCAACGTGCACACACACACCCGGAGCAGTGGGCAACCATTTATGCAGTTGGGGGTTCGGTGCCTTGCTCAAGGGCACCTCAGTCGTGGTATTGAGGGTGGAGAGAGCGCTGGACATTCACTCCCCCCACCTACAATCCCGGCCCGACACTCGAACCCACGACCTTTGGATTACGAGTCCGACTCTCTAACCATTAGGCCACGACTTCCCCTGATAACAAAAAAAAAGAGAGATAATTTTTTTACTTTTTGGGGGATTTTTTTTCCTCATCAAGTTATACTTGAGGTGTTCCTGGTTAAAAATATCACTAATTGAAAGAAAACAGCATAAATTAAGATTGACAAAATTACAGTGAAGATTATGCTTAAAATTAGAAGAAAAAAAATAATTAAAGATACATTTATATAAAGAGTGATATGTTTTAAATATTTATAGAAAATAGTATAGGCATAAAGAATGTTTTTCAGCACCATAGAATAACTTCCTTTCTATAGAAAAAATCTAACTTTTTTCACCTCATGTTTATAACCTGGAAACTTTTAAAATGTATAACAATCAAAACTTGATGTGACCTTGAAAATAAAAAGCTTCATGTAACTTAACCAGCGAAAATCACAAGAATAGCATTATACAGATGTTATAATAGATTTCTGAGGCACAGGCATTGATACATCAAAAAAATCGCACTCTTTTATATGAAGAAAAATAGAGATTTGCTCATTACAGGCACATTAGCAGTGTTGTTCTCTCTGAGCGCCCCCCACCCACCCAATTCCATCTAGCAATAATAATTCTTCAACCTCTCTCTTTCTCTGGCAGCCGTATTTTTTCACACTCCTTCTCTTGGCGCTCGCCCTCCCCTCCTCTCTCCCGTCCGCCGCTTCTCCCTTATCTCCTCTCCGCCGTCCTCAGTAATTATTATTATGTGCTGCAGAGATAATTTGAAAGCTGTGAGGGGAGAGAGAGAGGGGAAAAAAGACGGATGAAAGAAACAGTGACTGTGGCTTCTTGGACTGTGGCTTCTTATCTGACCTTGGGCAGAGCCACCCATTGTTAGGCAAATCTCACAAGCGAGAGAGGGAGAGTGCAAGGCGAAGGGAGGAGGGAGTGTTTTATGGGCCGATAGCAGAACGAGAGGAATGGCTAGAGAGAGAAGAAGGAGGCGGAACACAGACTGAAGAAGGGTGAAGCCATTCAGAGGAAGGGAGGGAACGAGAGAATGGAGGGGACTTAATTTTACAGCAGTATATTGGCAGAGATGCTCGCAACCTCTCGTCAATAAAAGTCCGCATTCAGAGAGGGGAGAGAGATGCCTCCGTTTGTGGAATTCATCGTGCCTTCAAAGCTCAGCCACAATCATCACTCTTGCTAAATGTGTTGTGTTCGGGACACCTGGCCCCTCTCCACACTGTACAGACTCTTTGGAAAGTCTCGCGTCTCACATGGGTGCTCAGGTGTTCTGCCTCTGTGAAGACGAACAATTCAGCTTGTGCGTGTGAGATTACGACAGCCGTGAAAAACCTTTCTCAATCTATAAGCCTTCTGTTACCCCGAGTTCTCTTTTGCACTGATATCAATGATTGCTTAGCTTGTACAATAGCCAAAAACACCCTACCCAGGTGTAATTTCAGTCATCAGGCTTTCAACACGCTTTACTGGAGAAGGTGGCAGGGGGAAGGAAATTAAAAAGCGTACGAGTGGGTTTCTTTGCTCTCCTTTACCAATTTGTAACTTCTTTTCTGGGGTTATTTTCAGTGAGCAGCTAACAACTCCTGGGGAGGAACAGTGGGGTGTTAATATGACTTGTCGTTCACACGTTCCTTTACTGCTTTCCTCGGGCCTTCCTAAATATCCACAGCTCCGTGGTACATGAAAACTGACCTGGTTTCTTTTGGGCAAACAGATGTTGCTAATTAAGGTTTCTTGGAGGACGATGCAGGATGCTGTTTTCTGGGCTTTGTTTGGGTAAGTAGATTAGTGCTGTAAAAACCAAACACATGCATAACAGATCATTTTGAGAATTTAAGGTAAATCTTTACAACTTTTATTGCAAGTACACATGGGGTTGTCTAACTAAACATCTGCTGACAAGATAAAGGAGAAATATACAGGAATGAGCTGATGTCCAGTGTTCAAGCACATGCAACATTATAGGTTTAGTCATTTACTGAATTATGTTTGGTTTTAGCTGCTATGCTTAAAGTGTAATGTTTTTACACCACAATAATAAAGCTTTTAAAGCTATATCCTCAGCAAAGTAAAGCTACTCCAGCTCCACTAAAAAAATAAATAAAAGAAAATGTTGTTAAAGTTGATTTAATGTTGCTCTAACATACATTTGGTGCCAATATATGGATTAATTGCTTTACAGAAATGTCATCTACTAAATCACAAATACTCATTAGACAACTAAATTAACTTGGCTATCAACAAGTTTTGATGGAATATGCCTTGAAATGAATTAAATTTGAATTACATTTAAATACATTCATTTAATTTATTTTAATAAATTAATTTACCTTTTTTTAAATAAAAGTACATTTTTCAAACCTGACTAACAAAATTGTTTTGAAGAACCTTCATGCAGCACAAAAATTTATAGTAACCACATCAGTTAAGGTTCAGTCAGGGCAGGAAAGCACTATAAAGGTGACCCACATTACTTTTTTTTTGCTATATTCCAAGGCCACTTAATTGTTAATTGCAATCAATAATGTGAAAAACAAATAATAACTCAATGATACACTCTGTGTCTCAAATCAAATATGTTGCCTGTGGCTCTTATTTGACATATGTTTGGTTACAAGCAACTTCCAAACTTGTCCATAAGCACCATATTTTTTGTGTCCCACGGAAAATATAACAACTAAGGATTTGGAGAGACAGGAGTTGTCGTAAATGATGACGACAACTTGTTTTTTAACAAATTTGTAAATATGTTTTGCAGAGAACCTGTGCTACAATGTAAATTTCTCATTTCACTGGCGCCCTCTCACATTTAGTCAAAAATGCATTGATTAGCTACTATTCAACCAAGATATTAACATAACAGGTGGTTAATATTCAATATTTAAAGTGTCAGCACACACACAAAAAGTGTGAAAATCCAAGAGTATACACAACTCCATAGGTTAATGTTATTCATGTAGGGTCAAAAAAATTTGCAGTTCCTCCAAAAAATAAAAGACGTAATTAGCCGAAGGAAATCTTGAGGGGAATATGTGACCTTCTGCATGTGCTAGAGAGTGTGAGTGAGCTGTATGTTTTTAAATGCAAGCGAATGTGTTTGTATCAGTGTTCAATTTCACTCGGATGTGTGCGAGACCCTGGCTGCTGCCCCAGCACAGTTTCTTGCTCTCTCTCTCTCTCTACGAGCTGAAGTAATAAATCCCCATCAGCATTGTCCGCGGGCTGCTCAGCGCTGACGTGTGGCCTTTCCCCTTAATTACGTTCTATTCTGCAGGAACAACACTGCGTCCTTCTACCAGATTTAAAACTGCCCATTCCAATAATTAATGGCCCCTTGTGTCCTTCACAAGGTGCAATAAGTACAGTGTGTGTGTGTGTGTGTGTGAGGTGATTGTGAAGAAAAGAAGTGTGTGTGCATGTGTTTATATGTTCATGTGCTGATGTTAGCTAATATATGCTGAAGTGACAGGTGTTGTCTGGAAACTTAAACTGTGAAATATGGTTTCACATGAGGCCAGTAGTCTTGCTTACTCTGTCCAAATCTCTAATGTCTTGCAGTGCTAACGAATGAAGGCTGGAAGAAAGGCCCTGACAGAGGTTCATTCATGAGAGGCAGGGCTAGTGTTCACAGTGAAGATGTATTGAGCGCCGCCTGCATTGTAAAATGGAGATACAAAGCGGGAAGTGAACATGCAGTCAGTAAAAACTGACATTCATAGACTCTGGATGGCCTTTCCTTGGGTTTTCCATTCAGACCACCTTTGTTCACCAATGCCTCTGCACATACACGTCATCCCTTCCTACACACACACACACACACGCATCTGTTTGTACCACTGGCTCAGTTGACAAGATAAGATGTGACCAAAGAAGAAGAACGCTTTTGAACATCTAAGTACTTAATAAGTGTTTTAAGTGGAGTCAGTATCATATCTTTTAAAAAAGACATTTGCTTTAGTTAGATTGAATTATTCCAGGTTCAGTACAAGATAAAAGAATAGTTTACATTTACTCACCCTCATGCCACAAGTAACCGGCACAACACCAGTACATCGATTAACATCTTATAAAGTGAAAAGCTGTGTGTTTATAAGAAACATATCATTAAGGTGTTCTAACTTTAAACTGTTGTTTCTGGCCAAAATACAAGTCCGTAGTCCAAAATAACGCTTCCTGACCTTCATTTGTTTTGAACCTTACAAATCCAATGCATATACACATTCTTAATGTAAGTATAAGATATGATAGACAGGTTTTTCTAAATCTTTAATAACTTTATATATATATATATATATATATATACACACAAACACACACACATATTTTCCATCTACCTCATGGTCTCTTTCTTTGTTCATATTTAAAGTGCTTGTGGCCTTTCAGCCTGGCGTCCAGAGCTCAAACAAACAGAGGAGCCCTGGGCACAATGACAAGACAGCCATCCGAAGGCCACTAAAAGGGGGATGCCCTCTCATTGAGCCATTATTGAGATGTACTGATGAAGTGGAGCTGATCTGATGAGGATAGTTTGTTCTCCTCTTTACTTTCAACCCAAAGGAGAAGAACCTCTGACCACAGACACCAAGCCAGGTGCAAATATCTTCTTTTGTCTAGCATGTTGTTCTCTATATATTAATGTAAGCATTGTCAGAGTTGGATGATGTGCTTTCCCACACTTGTAGCTCATTCACACTAATCTTCCCCCTCCTATCTCTGGTCTTGATCCTGTCCTATCTATTGTACTGAACCAATAGCCTGGTACTGAAACCTTTTATTTGGGTTACCATGTATGGCGTTCTTTTGTTGCACAAAATTTATAGATTATAGACGTTTTTAGGCTGATTTGCACAAAATGATTTAAAATAGTGAGATGAAATTCCTTGCGTGTATATATATATATATATATATATATATATATATATATATATATATATAAAGAAGCAGTTTTACACATTTTTATACATATTTATACATTATAGATAGAGGAAAATATAAAATATACACGTGCACACACACATGTTTGTGTGTGTATGTGTATGTGTGTGTGTGTGTGTATATATAAATATATATATATATAATCAGCTGGTGGGTAATTGTTTTTCTTGTATATTGTGTATTGATTTGCTTGAACTACATTATCATCTCCTGGTTGTCAATTTCTCACTGCCACTCTCTCGGTCTCTCTGTCTCACTCACATTGCACAAATACAAATATGCGCACAGGCACACCTACACACCCATAACCTATATTATCTTTAATTTTTCTAATTGTACAGGATAGGGACTTTATTGCAGCTGCCAGCGTGCTTGTGTGACTGCAGTAAATGGTGCGCCCAAACAGCTCTTGGTAGTAATTACCTAAATGGGCTCATTCAAAAGCTCTTCATTGTAGAATCAGTTAATTAATTAGCTGTTTCACTGACAGGATAATGGTGAAAGCATGCTAAATAGATTAGTCTGGAACTTGATTTATTGTTGAATGCCACCCCCCTTTTTTCTGTTTATCTCTCTTGCTCAATCTCTCACTTTCTCTTGCTGACTCCCTTGTCTCGAACACCCACACAGGCAAAAATGCTCAGTGAACAATCCAGACGTGAATGTCCACTGCATGTGATATTTGGTCATTTACAGTGTACTTCAAATATTATTTACTCCCATAGTTTGGTTTGTCCACTTGGTAACTGATATCTCCAGGACCAATCAAAAAGAGCTTAGTCGGAGTCATGACACTGTGGTCAGCATATTCGTATTGGCGATGTGAGTTTGAATCAGGCTTGCAACATTTTTTTTTAACCCCTTTTCCCTTCTCTCGACTCTCCTCTGTATAAAAAATTAAAAAAGCAAGTCGTTTTGATGCTCTTAGTACTATCCTTACCACAACCGTGTAAAAAGTAATCCTAGAAATCATGCTGAGATGTTTAATACACTCAGCAAATCTTGCACACAGTTGGCATAGTTTTATGTTTTAATTGTAGTTTCTTCATTAGCTTCAAATCTCCAGTTCACAATTTTTGCTTGTTGTTTGTTGTTTTATTATTTTTTGGATCATTTAAGACCGCTTCTGGCATACTATTATGGATTTTATGTGAGCAAATAATGTTTATAATTATTTACACACATATGATGCTCTCGGTAATGACAAACAGCTATGACTTTGTTGGTATCTGTCACAATGTAAGTAATTACGTTTTAATGCATCATGAAATTCTGGTTGCTATACAGCAGGGTCCAAAAGTCTGAGACCAATAGTACAAATACTTCTGTTTTGCATTTCAAATAATATTACTAGCATAACAATTGAAGTTAATGAAAAATAAACATGAATTTCAGAAAGTTTAGTTTTTGGTTTGTCTTCTTGATTTAATGACAGCATGCATGAACTCTACAAGATGTAAAAGTGTAAAACCTGATGATTAATTAACAATTATTAAGAACATCTAACCATCTGTACATGATCAGTGTCACAATTTACTTTATTATAGTGATGTAGAAATACCTTCAGAGTTCATTGCACAGTGTATTTTTCAAAATCATAAAACTTCCAGATTTACATAAGATCCTGAATCCCAGATTTTCAGTGTTGTCTGAAATCCATGAATAAATGGGGAAATGGATACATACCAAATCTACCCTAATCAGTGCCACATGTGGTGTCATTCCAGCATTATTCAAGCAGTTGCAGAAAATAGAATTCTCACTAATAACAATTCTAATCATATATAAAGAAACTTTGATGGGCAAACATGACATCATAGAACCCAAATACTTCAAAGCTGTTGGAGGCAAAGAAAGAGAGAGCGAAAGAGAAAGAGAGTGGGTGGGGGGAGCTCGGGAGAAATAGAGTTTGAGAGGGAGAAAGAGAGTTGGAAAATCTCTTGATTAATCAACAAAGAGAGAGGGAGCTCTCCTACCGAAGCCAATCAAAGTGAGAGCGGCTCAGGGTTTAGCGTGCCGTGCCAAATCCTCTTGTTGCTCCTGCGGGGTCCGGAGAGCAGGGAGGGGTGTCTCCTTTTGTCTGCACAAAGCCAACCTAACGTGCTTTCACAGCAACAAGGGATGGGAGGGCTGTTTTGGGGCCTCGAAAACAGCCAACAAGAGGTGTGAATGAGATGCCATTCTCCTCCGCAGGCTTTTACACTAATTCCCGTCCGTTGGTCCACTCTCTCCTTTCTTCCCCACGTCTACGGCACAACAAAACAACAAACAGAGAGAAGCAGTGAAAACAAGGGATCCTGAGGGCTTAGTGAGCTTGTAATCCTTTAGCACTTCTGACCTGGTGTCAACGTGTAAGTCCCTGACCTCCCCATTCAGGGTCTATGATGTATGTCTATAGTCTATCACCCGCCTTCCCTAAAACTCGGCCTCTTCAACACCGTGCTCCTTTAAGAAGCTCTGGCCAGGAATCCAGGCTTTGAAACACCTCATGGGCACTGAAAGGGGTTTGTAAGCAGCCTAAGTAGGAGAGGTTTGATCGTGTTTCTTTTCTCCTACCATTTAATTCATGTTTAGAGGCCATCTCGTTAATACGATCTTCCCTCGATTTACTTTTTTTTTTTTTTTTTTTGTGCCCGCTCCCCTCCGTCGCGGTGGACTTCAAAGACCTCCGCCATATGAAGGAGAAAGTCATTTCTTTTGCACGTCTCTCCGTCTTCTCCTTTTTTGCGGGTGGCTTTCTTTCACTCCCTGCGTTCTTTGGCCTCCTAAGCAGATGAGGAGAAATCATCTCACTTTCTCCGAGCGCTTTGCATTTGAAAAAACGAATAATTAGCCGAATGGGGGGTTGGGTACACGTTGGGTGGGGGGGTGATTAGTTGAATGGAGAGTTTGGACCCCCATGCTAGCTACGCTCTTAGCGCTAGTCAAAACTACCTGCTCTTGGATGTGGATTCCAGGAATATTTGATCAGAGATGATTGTTCTGTCTATAGAGTAACGAGCGGAGTACGTACAAAAATTTAAGTTTCGTCCAAAAATTTAAATTCTGTCATTTATTCACTCTCGTGCCATTTTTGGTGAATTGGTGGCAAATTCATACCTCATTTGTAAGGAAGAGTATGATTTTCAGAACAACGTAAGCCTGAAGCTCCACCCCTGCTTTACGAATTCATACTAATTCGGCAAAACTTTAAATAGTTTTGAATTGCTATGAGAGTGTGTTGATTTTTTTAATTAATGAAATTACTGACAAAAAAATTATTTTTATTTTTATCAACAATAATTAAGACAAGATGAGCTTCATGACGGTAATTAATCATATTCTTGATTAAAGTATGACAAAGAAAAAACAAAAACAAAGCACTAACAATGTTTTTTGAAGAAAAAAAGATTTTCACATGAAGATCTTCACATTTTTGGTAAATGTTGATACATGTTTAAATTAGCATATCAAATATCTGAATTAGTTTTGTACTTTGTTGTTAACTTTTCTTTTTTTATTATTTAAGCCTAAAATATAAAGAGGAAAAAACTAAAATGTTATTTTTATCAACAGCAATTTGATGTTTTTTATTAAAACATGTTGGTTGAAATATTATGAGGAAATAAATAACATTGTAAGATATTAACAGTACATGTATAATGTTACAAATGAAACATGTTTAAATTACTATAAAATGTTTGGGGGTTTTTTATTTCAATTTTGCACTTTCTCGTCAACTAAAATTATATTTTTGCCAACTAAAGTTAGAAACTCTGCACCATATTTGATTTCAAAACCAAAAATTTAATTCTACTTCTATTTGTTTGGCTTCAGAAGACTTGAAGTATAGTGTACAAGTTGTATGGACCACTTATACAATTCTTTAAGAGCTTAAAAGCCTTGATCACTTTTATCATTTTAGAGAAAATAAAATGTAACCACATACTTGTTTGTAAAGACATGAGGGTGAATAAATAATGACTACATTTTTATTTTTAGTGAGCTATACCTTTAACACAGAGATGTACGATGGCATAAATGTTGCATCTGGTCAAAGGGGGTGGTCAATTCATTCAGATTGTCCTCCTTTTATAGAGAATGACTAATAAATGTTAGTAAAGGCCGGTTTGATAATGTTCGGTGTGGTGATTGAAGCAGGTGTTTTCTAAGAGAAGCACAATACTGAAACTGACAGACACAGAATGAGTGTCAGAGGTTTATGGTGAACATCGGTTGTCTTGGCCCCCCTGGTCCCCACGCACCGAGAGAGGGCTGTGTAAGCTAGAGATATGCAGAGCAGTGTGTGTGTGTGTGTGAGCGTGCCTCCCTCCGCTGAGTCCTCAGGCAGAGATGGACTTGATAACAGGCTTCAGCATTATCACAGCAGAGCAGGCGATTAAACACACTCACCCTCTCTCTCTCTCACACACACACACACACACACAGCTCACCTTGCCTTGTTCATGCACACATACTCACACTCACATGCATGACACACACACATATACAAGATTTAAAAAAAAATTGTGTACTTGTCACATTTTGGATGTATTTACAAAAAGATTTAAAATTTGCACTCCATCATATGCTTGCATACTTACACAGGATTTTTTTCTCTCAAATATTTGTCATTCACCTTTAAATCGTCATTCAACGAGCAGTGTAACCAAGTCTAACCAAAATACAGTGTGATTTTTTTCTTCTATATAAAGCATCCCATGATTCTCTTGATGTTCTGTTATTGACCTTTGGGTCACATACTAACAGTCATAGCATGATATACAGAAAATATAACGTATGTTTTCTGTATGATGGTGTCTGACAAGAAAATGCTGTAATATGGAAATGAATCAAACATTCATATATTTGGCAGTGCAACTTATAAACAGCAAATGGCACACTGGAATATTGTGTGTGTGTGTGTGTGTATAAACAACATTATACATAACTGTTTAAATGTATGTTTATATATGTATGTTTAATATCTATTTAACTTTTTCTTAATGTTTTTTTTTTTAAATATATATTTTTCTTAAACATTTAACTACTTAAAATACATTTTTAGAGTGAGTTTTAAAATGTAATTAGATAGATAGATAGATAGATAGATAGATAGATAGATAGATAGATAGATAGATAGATAGATAGATAGATAGATAGATAGATAGATAGATAGATAGATAGATAGATAGATAGATAGATAGATAGATAATGGAGTAAAACATGAGCGAAGATCTTCCATTATTCTGTTGCTTCATTCGCTTTCAAATTGCGGTGGCATTTTGACTCAGCATCTCCATATTTGTGGATCTACACAACTTGTTGATATAGTCTGTGTGATCTTGGACTGTGTTGATTCTGTCTAATTTGGCCTTGATTAGCGCTTGGAATGGAGTGTTTTTGACAGCTCACTAATGTTGATTCAGTCTGAGGTCCATTAGCATGTGCTGTTGATTTGATTTCTCTGCTGTTGGTTTTTTAGCGCTGAGCTGCTGTCAGCCATCTCCGCTGGTCTGTTAGCCGTTCACATCAGGATCTGTTCCACCAAGGGACTGCTGTTTGTACACTTCCAAAGATATTGATCCTCTGCAGAAGGGAAAACATTAGCACTAGCATGGGCTAGCACTGGGGCGCTCTAGGTAAATAGCTTTGTCAGGTCTGAAGAATCCAGTCCCGTCAAGGAAATGAATTGCTGCTGTATTTGCCGAGCGTTCGCTGGAGGTGATCTCCAGCTAGGCAGCTTCACGGCAGGCTGATCGACGGGGTGTCAGAGTGGCTTCACGCTGCGCTCTGGTGTGCTCACAGCATAGACACAGTGCTGTGATTATAGTGCACTGTAGTATTTGGTGTGTGAATGTCTTCAACCATGGGGCTTGTGGACCTTTACAAAAAATACTAAATTATCTTAAAACACACTCTGTTTAGACTCACACTAATTTTATTCATCCACCACACAACAATGGGGAAAAAAAGCATTAAAGGAGAATTTAGTCATTTGTGTATGTTCTTTTTTTAAAAACTTCTTGAAAATATGATAAAATTCTGCAAATGAAAATCAGTCTGTAAAATAATTCCAGACTCCTTTTTCTTGTTTAGACTTATTTCATAGCTAGGATTCAATGTATCCTTATTACACACAATGAAATATTTTTTTGCATAATCTTAACAAAATTGTGGGTTGATTGCAAATTGCGTACGATAATTAACAATAAATATTTTTTTCACACATCATATGCCTCATATATCATCTCCAGCGTGCAGTAACACTTTTTGATGGTGCACTTTAGACATTTACAATAAGTAACTGTGCAACTACGTCATGACTGTCTGCTAAATATTTGCTAAGACTTTATTTTGATGGTCACCCAACCATCACAATTATCAGTTGTGATGGAAATGCCAATTGAAGAAACAGATAAATAATTTTCACATGATAATTTTGTACAAATTTTGTTATTTCGTGCTTTATTTTCATATTTCAAAATTGAATTTCTGAATTTGAGACAAGGGTAAACAATCAAATCTATTAATAAAATGCTATTTAAAAAGTAGAAGAAATGAAAATGATGGCGTGAATTTTTCCAAACAAAAACTAAGAAAAAAAAGTATGTATTACGGCTGGGACATAAAAGTGGCGTAATTGAAGAAACACCCATTCCTTTTTCTTTTCTTTTTTTAAAATGAAACACCCATTTCTAAATTTTTCTTAAAATCTCTCCTGCTTTTTCAGCCAAAAATAGTATTTTTTTCACCTCATCTTAGGTATCAAAACCAAAGAAACATCATGCAGAAATGTGACAAACCAGCATCTTGCTTTCTTCTAGTTTGAATTCACCCAAGGAGTAGCAAACTGTGCTGTATATTTCTACATTGTTCCAAACAAACAAATAAGTCTTCTTCATTCACGGATGATGCTTTTTGGTGTGATATAATACCTAAAAAAAGGATCAATGGATTAATTAAAGTTGTCAGATTAACTCCCTCTTTATGTCATGAGTTTGCCATTTAAAGGGAAGTGCCAGTAGGGGGGGTTGGCATTAACCAGGCACCTAAAGGGCATGTCATTAATCACCATCCTATGTAGGTGGGCACATGGCCCAACCACCGAATCCTCATGTAACGCAGCAGAGAATGTAGACCGTGTCAAAGGTGATTTAAAAAGTTTTCTATTATTAAAATGTGCCTGAAAAATGGAGAATGAATCCCGTTGGCGGTGGCGTTACTGTCCTTGCGAACTGACCTGAGGGCATATGGTGAGAAATAAAGCAGGTGGCTTGTTTTTTTATATGACTATGCATAATACCAAAGGCTAGAAAATGGCTGAACTTGAGCTCTCATTTTCCTCACCTTCCATACACCCAGAGTTTTCAAGGATTCGTATTAACAAAAGTACAGACATTTGCACACAAATGCACTGACTCAAACATTTCAAACATGCACTAAGAAAGATCCCCCCCTCACACTCACACACACTTTCTGAGATATATACACACATTTCTGCATGGATTGAGAAGGACACGCACACGCTCACGCACAGAAAACCTTGCGGGCAGCATATGAATATTTAACAGTAGCTTCTCTCCGAGCGTGGAGCCTGCCAGTCATTGTTAAATAGGACTTAATCTTTTCAATTTCTGGGTGCAAATATTCACACTGGCTGCTGTTTGTCTGCCCCATTAATGAGCCTCTCCCCCATAATCCTCGGCTGCTAATTCAAGTGGCTGCTGGGGCAGCCAGCCAGGGGAGAGCAGGGCACAACCGTACATACAGAACTCAGATTATTCCTCCCCTCACAAGCTCTTTCGTCCTCCCTCTCTGTATCGGACTCACTGTCGTCCTTTTCACACATACCTCAAACATTTATTTCCCTCCTTTTTGGATTCAGTTTCTTTCTCACTCTTGTTTTCTTCCTCATTTCCATCCTTCGTTCCTTCCATCAATCTGCCATCATTTCTCATGCCCTTCATTTTGTTCTCTTATCTATCCTCATTCTCCTTCCTTCTCTCTAAAATTTGCCTGCAAATATATATGTGTGTGTGTTTTTGTGACACTGTGATTGTCTATATACACACACATAACGTGTGTGTGTGTATAAATAAATAAATAAATATATATACAAATATATTTATATACACAAATATATTTATATACATATTGTGACGAGGTGGAAGAATCACGTGACAAGGAGAGCTCAAATAAATACCCCGGAGGGTGAATTTATTAATAAAGTGGGTGCTGAGTGGAGTGTGGCTCGCTGAAGTGGTGCGGTGCTCTCCGTGTGTGGTTTTCCCTTGGGCGGTGCGTCGGTGCTGTGCTCGTGGCAGGGCTGGATCGGTCACATGCTGGTATCTGAAAATACGCAAGAGAGATAGCACAATAAATCCTCAGCTTCTTGGAGACCAGTCTCCCCGTGTGACAGTCTCCAGCGGCTTATACGGCCGCGGGCAAATGGGCCACAGGTGTGGCCGATCCAGCCGTGATGAGCGAGTGCAGGTTTCTCGCTTCTTTCTCCAGGGCAACGCTGATGAGTGCTCGGGACGCTCGTCACACTCCCCCCCCCTAAGCGTTGTCCTGGTCCTGGAGGAAACAAAAGGCAGTAATAAGGGGGAAACTGGGGGTGGGTGGGGAGTGACCCCTGACAGACCTGCGAAAGCTGACCAGATCCGAGAGAGTCCATCCGCGTTGGCGTTGGAGGCCCCGGCGGACGACGAAACAGAAGTCCTGGAGCGCGAGGAACCACCGCGTCACCCTGGCATTGGTGTCCTTGGCCCTGGCCATCCACTGAAGGGGCGTGTGGTCCGTGAGGAGGGTGAACTTATGGCCCAACAGGTAATAACGCAGCTCCAGGACTGCCCACTTTATGGCCAGAGCCTCTTTCTCAACCGTGGCGTAGTTCTTCTCGGCTTTTGTCAGCTTCCTGCTAATATATAAGACAGCATGTTCCTCACCCTCCTGGACTTGGGACAGGATGGCTCCCAAGCCTGTCTCGGACGCGTCCGTCTGCAGCAGGACGGCGTGTAGGACCAGCTCTTCCGTCAGGGCCCGCTTGATCCGCTGGAAAGCCTCCTCTGCCTCAGCACTCCAGGCAACGCGCTCAGGCTGCCCCTTCCTGGTCAGGTCTGTCAGAGGGGCGGCTAGAGAGGAGAAGTCAGGGATGAAGCAGCGATAACCCGCCAACCCTAAGAACGTCCATACCTGAGTCTTCGTGCCAGGTCTTGGGGACGGCTTCCACCTTCCTCTCCTGCGGCTTGAAGCCCAGGTACTTTGCCTCAATGAGGGCCAGGTGACACTTGCGAGGGTTGGCGGTGAGTCCAGCCCTTTGAAGATCCGTAAGCACCCTCCACAGACGGTCCCAGGTGGTCTTCCCAACAGTCCGAGTGGATGATGACATCATCCAAGTACGCCGCTGCGTACTGTTGGTGCGGCCGAAGGATGATGTCCATTAGCCGTTGGAACGTGGCCGGCGCCCCGTGCAGGCCGAAGGGAAGGGTCCGATACTGCCAATGGCCACTTGGGGTCGAAAAGGCGGTTTTCGGTTTAGCATTTTCGGAGAGTGGTACCTGCCAGTAGCCCTTCGTCAGGTCCAGGGTGGAAATGTACCGGGCCCTTCCCAGGCGATCCAGGAGTTCATACACCCGGGGCATTGGGTACTCTTCAAATGCAGAGACTTCGTTGAGGCATCGAAAGTCATTGCAGAAGCGGAGGGTGCCATCCGGTTTCGGGACCAGAACGATTGGGCTGGACCATGGGCTGCGCGATGGTTCGATCACCCCTAACTTCAACATCTGCTGAATTTCTTCCTCAATAGCCTGCCGATGAGCCTCCGGGATTCGGTAGGGCTGCTGCTTTACCACGACTCCTGGTGGCGTCTTGATGTCATGCTGTACAAGGTGGGTTTGCCCGGGGACTGTAGAGAACACATCCGAGAACTGACCGACCAGGTGTTGCAGCTCAGCCTTCTGCGCCGCCAACAGTCCGGGATTGGTGTCTACCAGTACGGGCTCTACGGAGGCAAGGGAAACGGTCTGCTCCCTGGTCCCCACCCATCTCTTCAGCAGATTTACGTGATATAGCTGCTCGGGGCTCCGTCTCCCAGGTTGCCGTACACGGTATGTCACCGGCCCCACGTTCTCTACCACCGTGTACGGCCATTGCCAGGTGGCCAGAAATTTACAGGCTGCGGTGGGGACCAACACCATAACTCGGTTGCCCGTCTGGAATTCCCGAGGCTGAGCTGCACGGTTATAATGGCACTGTTGAGCCTGCTGGGCTTTTGCCAGGTGTTCCCGGACTAATGGCATGACACGGTCGATCCGCTGCCTCATTTCGGCGACATGCTCGACCAGGGACCGGTGTGGGGTGGGTTGTTGGTGTTCCCAGGCCTGGATGGATTTTTTCTCAGCAAAGCAGAAGTACTCACCAACACAAATTTAGACAGATTTGTGAACAATATTTGAGAGAAATAGGCCTTTAGAGTACATAGAGTAAAGCCTGTGGACGCTTGGGGGGACCTCCCGAATGCCAAACAGGACGTAGGGCAGCATCTGGTCCCAGTCCCGTTTATCTTCTGCTGCCACCCATCGTAGCATCTGCTTAAGGGTCTGGTTAAAGTGTTCGACGAGTCCGTCCGTTTGGGGGTGATAAACGGTCGTCCGCAGCTGCTTTACCCGGAGCAGGCGGCAGAGGTCAGCCATTAGCTGGGACATGAACGGTGTTCCCTGGTCGGTCAGGATCTCCGTCGGTATGCCGACTCGGCTGAACAGCAGGAAGAGCTCGTGTTCAATGTTCTTTGCTGTGGCTTTCCTGAGGGGGGGCGGCTTCGGGGTACCGGGTGGCGTAGTCGACTATGACGAGGATGTGTTCGTGTCCCCGGGCTGAGCACGACCAAACGATCCCCCTCCCGTAACCTGTTAGTAGACATCATAGAAGAGGTTAGTGCTATGGGAAGGGGACTCACCATCTCTCCCACTGTCGGGGGCCAGGAGAACGGGGCGGCGGCTGGTCCTCGTCGATGGGCGCCGACTACGGCAACCCCCTCTAGGACTGGCAGGCTGTGTGGCGGCGGTTAATAGGGCTTCGAATCCTGGCCAGTCTCGGCCCAATAACACGGGCACCGGCAGACCTTTAACAAGCCCCACCTCTACGGGCCAGGACCCCGGGGCTGCAGTGATGAGGACGCGTCGAGCGGGTACCTGTCGTGTGTCCCCGTGCACAGATGATTGGAAGTGTTTTTTTGTATTCACTGCGGGGAGGCAGGATCTCTGCCTGGATGAGGCTCACTGAGCTCCCGGAGTCAAGCACTGCTTTAAACGGCTGCCCGTAAACTTTAATCTTGGCTTCCGGTGCTTCCCTCGGCAGCTCCTGGTGCATCATACAACCTGCCATCCAAGCCCGAGCCTTGGGAGAAGAGGGCGCTGTTGGCATGGACTCATCCTGGAGCTCGGGGGCCGCCGTTCTGTCTATAGGCCGCGAGGTGTCCTCCGGCGCGCGCTGCTCTGGAGCCACCCTCCAGGAAAAAGGCGGTACTCGCTCCCCAGCCTCCCGTCGGTAGGCCGCCTCGGCCAGCTCGATCGCCTCAACTAGTTCCAACGTGGTGGTGGGATTACACATGCCGACGGCCTGGTGCGGGGCAAGGCACGGAGGAGGCGATCGATGACCACGCGTTCCATTACTTGGGCAGCCGTGGGCGCTCCATCCATTAACCAGTGTTGAGCAAGGCGAGTCAGTTCCGCGGCTTGAGCACGTGCGGGACGTCAAGGCTGGTATGCCCAGTCATGGAAATACTGGGCCGCGCACACTGGAGACAGCCCCACGTGGGCTAAAATTTCTCTCTTCACGTCCTCATATTTTTCCGTCATCGCCGTTGGGAGACTGAAGATGCCAGTGAGAAGTGCGCGGGCCCAGTCATCTGGGTCCCATCTCTCCGTGGTGGCAGTGTTCTCGAACATCTGCAGGTACACCTCGACGTCATTGTGGGCGGTCATTTTGGGTAAGAGCTGGGCGGCTTGAATCTGCGTGTCCGGTAACAGAACGTGTTGGCGGGCGGCCGTGCGGAGGGCTGCGATCTCCTGATCAGCCTGGCTCTGGCGTGTGGCGAGATGGTCCACAATTTGGTGCTGGCGCAGGCTGACCTCCATTAGCTGACGGAGAAGCTCTTCCATCGTGAGGGGAGGAGTAACCGCCGGTCTGGAGTGTACTGAGGTCACTTGGCGGCCAAATCTTCCACTTAATATGCCCGCATTCTCCACCACTGTGACGGGGTGGAAGAATCACGCGACAAGGAGAGCTTAAATAAATACCCCGGAGGGTGGATTTATTAATAAAGTGGGTGCTGAGTGGAGTGTGGCTCACTGAAGTGGTGCGGTGCTCTCCGTGCGTGGTTTTCCCTTGGGCGGTGCGTCGGTGCTGTGCTCGTGGCAGGGCTGGATCGGTCACGCTGGTATCTGAAAATACGCAAGAGAGATAGCACATTAAATCCTCAGCTTCTTGGAGACCAGTCTCCCCGTGTGACAGTCTCCCGCGGCTTATACGGCCGCGGGCAAATGGGCCACAGGTGTGGCCGATCCAGCCGTGATGAGCGAGTGCAGGTGTCTCGCTTCTTTCTCCAGGGCAACACTGATGAGTGCTCGGGACGCTCGTCACAATATAAATAAATAACTAAATAAACATACACACACACACATAAATATATACACATACATATATATACATACACATATATATACATATACATATACATATATATATACATACATGTATATATACACATATACATATACATATATATACATATACATATATATATACATATACATATATATACATATACATATATACACATATACATATATACACATATATATATATATATATATATATATATATATATATATATATATATATATATATATATATATATATATATACACATATATATATATACATATGAAAAATGAGGGCAAAAAATTTATATATGTATGTATATGACTTTTTCTATGTACACAAAAGGCCCATTTCTCTCAAATATTGTTCACAAATCTGTCTAAATTTGTGTTGGTGAGTACTTCTGCTTTGCCGAGAAAAAATCCATCCACCTCACAGGTGTGGCATGTCAAGATGCTGATTATTGCACAGGTGTGCCTTAGGCTGGCCACAATAAAAGGCCACTCTAAAATGTGCAGTTTCACTGTATTGGGGGGGAGGGGGTCCGAAAACCAGTCAGTATCTGGTGTGACCACCATTTGCCTCACGCAGTGCAACACATCTCCTTCGCATAGAGTTGATCAGGTTGTCCACTCCTCTTCAATGGCTGTGCGAAGTTGCTGGATATTGGCAGGAACTGGAACACGCTGTCATATATGCCGATCCAGAGCATCCCAAACATGCTCAATGGGTGACATGTCCGGTGAGTATGCTGGCCATGCAAGAACTGGGATGTTTTCAGCTTCCAGGAATTGTGTACAGATCCTTGCAACATGGGGCCGTGCATTATCATGCTGCAACCTGAGGTGATGGTCGTGGATGAATGGCACAACAATAGGCCTCAGGATCTCATCATGGTATCTCTGTGTATTCAAAATGCCATCAATAAAATGCACCTGTGTTCGTTGTCCATAACATACGCCTGCCCATACCATAACCCCACCACCACGGGCCACTCGATCCACAACGTTGACATCAGCAAACCGCTCACCCACACGACGCCATACACGCTGTCTGCCATCTGCCCTGTATAGTGAAAACCGGGATTTATCCGTGAAGAGAACACCTCTCTAAAGTGCCAGACGCCATCGAATGTGAGCATTTGCCCACTCAAGTCGGTTACGATGACGAACTACAGTCAGGTCAAGACCCCGATGAGGGCGATGAGCTTCGCTGAGACGGTTTCTGACAGTTTGTGCAGAAATTCTTTGGTTATGCAAACCGATTGTTGCAGCAGCTGTCCAGGTGGCTGGTCTCAGATGATCTTGGAGTTGAAGATGCTGGATGTGGAGGTCCTGGGCTAATGTGGTTACACGTGGTCTACGGTTGTGAGGTCAATTGGATGTACTGCCAAATTCTCTGAAACGCCTCTGGAGACGACTTATGGTAGAGAAATGAACATTCAATCCATGGGAAACAGCTCAGGTGGACATTCCTGCAGTCAGCATGCCAACTGCACGCTCCCTCAAAACTTGCGACATATGTGGCATTGTGGTATGTGATAAAACTGCACATTTTAGAGTGGCCTTTTATTGTGGCCAGCCTAAGGCACACCTGTGCAATAATCATGCTGTCTAATCAGCATCTTGATATGCCACACCTGTGAGGTGGATGGATTATCTCAGCAAAGGAGAAGTGCTCACTAACACAGATTTAGACAGATTTGTGAACAATATTAGAGAGAAATAAGCCTTTTGTGTACATAGAAAAAGTCTTAGATCTTTGAGTTCAGCTCATGAAAAATCGGGGCAAAAACAACAGTGTTGCGTTTATAATTTTGTTCAGTGTATATAACATATAATAAAAACCATAAGATGAAGCATGTAATACTGAATCATTTAAAATAGAGGTCTGTGGGTGGCAAACTTCAGGGGTCCACCAATTATAGCTTGATTTCCAATCAATTTTGTGAGAAAAAAAAGTGTTTGTTAAAAATATCATATTCAACAAACTTCAACCCAAAGAAGCTGAAGTTTAGCTTAGTAGCTCATTGTTCCTCCCACATAATTTTAATTGCTTTTCATTTTAACTCATATCTCACAGAACAGATCTTAGCAGGTGTCATTTTCTTCTTGTCGTTATTTTGATTTGCAGTTGTTGTTGATTTTTCCCATCATCTCACTCCTCTTATTCCCACTCTGTATGTCATCCTGCCATCCTCTTCCTCTGTCTCTCGCCCTACTCCTCTCCATCATGCTAAGCAGTCAGAGCCATTTAACTAAATGCACCTTCATTCAGTCCATTAGTGTGTTATGGGGGTGCGTTGGAGCTCTGGCCGTGGTGTCTGACCCCCCCCAACCTGCTCTGATTAATGGAGTATATGAGGGCAGAGGCAGAGCGCCCCCCCTCCTCTCCACTCATTACCTCATTAAGATGGACCAAAGGCTGCAGGTAATCTCTCTCATCATGCCTCAGTGACAGGGTCTGTACCTTATACACTCACACAAACAAACACACACACACACATCCTGCAGGCATGCAATTCAAATACTTTTATAAACACACACACACACTGCTTTCATACAACTGGAACTATGCTTTACAATCATATTCATTTCGATAACACTATTGTTCAAGCATTTGATATCAGTAAGATTTAAAAAAAAACTAATTCAGCAAGGATGCTTTAATTTGATCGGAAGTAACATTAAAGACATTCATAATCAATCAATCAAAGGTGCATAAGTGCTTCTTTTAAACTTTCTATTCATCAGAATTCTGAAAAAAAAGCATTATGGTTTCCATAAAAACATTAAGCAGCACAGCTGTATTCAACATTTATAAGAAATGTTTCTTGAGCACCAAATAAGCATATTAGAATGATTTCTGAAGGACACTGAAGTAACAGATACTGAAAACACAAGATTAAATTACAGTTTAAAATATATTACAATACATTCAAAGGAAACATTTTAAAACTGTAATAAGTTTTCACAATATTACAGTTTTTCTGCATTTTTTGATCAAATACAAAGCAAAACCGGTTCTTCTCCTTATATATTATTGCACAGAAAAAAGCAAGTAATATGGCTTTCATATGACATGAAGATGAATACATGATAACAGACTTTTTATATTTGGGTGAACTATTTCTGTTAAATACGTCTTGCATTGTAAGCCTGGCTTATAATAATTTACAGTATATTAATGTTTTTGCATACTTTATTATGCTTACATTGCAAAGTCATTAAATTAATCATTATTAATGTGCATTCTGAAGCTGAAACATATAGATGAACTCTTAACTTTAGCTTCTTAAATGTAGCATTGTTTTCATTATTTATAATGCATATTTTTTAAAAAATTAATTGGTGGATCCTCTGTGTTAAAACATTTCCCTCATTTTAAACCGTCAACCATGGTCATAGCAGTAACTGACAGCTCAGCTGCGTTTTTGACCAGCTGGTTTGCACCAAACTCAAACTGTCTGGTGGCTGTTAATAAGTTTCTTGGTGATTCAGTGGCTGTAAGAGAGTTGGAAATGTGAATGTCTGTGTGTATTTATACTCATCAGGACAGGGGTCTCGCATTGGTGTTTCTGAGGGTAGTTTGGGTGTTAATGGAGAGAGCTTTGATTAGAACAGATAAGTGAGATGGACAGGGCTGTCGATAAAAGGCCCTGTGAGAATGCAAGTGTGTATGTGTGTCTATACCTACTCCACTCAGACAGATCAGCTCTTTAGAGAAGTCTTACTCCACAGATACACAGCCTCATATGCATTCGCATGTTTGTCTATGTGAAAATTAGCACGCATGTGCATGCCTGTAAAAGCCGGCCCCCCTTCACCACCCCACCCTGTGGTGTCCGGCTGTGTGACGGCTCCCCTGACAGGCAGCAGTAATGCCCTCTCTGATCTCTGTGAAATTGCCGGGCTGCTTTCAGCAGCTGAGGACTCGCTAGAGACAAACTGCCTTTTAATTCCCAGCGCCAGAGGTGAGAGAGAGGGAGGCCCCTGGGACAGCTACCAATCAACCATCCATCACACTGACCGACCCCCACAACCGCATCCCGGCTCGCAGCCCCCTCCAGGCCTACACCAGCCATGCTGCCTCAGCCCTGGGGAGTCATGTACCCCTTTGGTGGATGGATATGGGAGGGGGGTTCGCAAATCGGAATGCTTGAGATGCCTGTTCACCTCTTCTCCCTTCTCCTACCTTTCAAGACTAATGGCACTTTGGGCCGAGAGTGTGTCTGTCTGCATGCCTGCCTGCGTGTGCGGTGGACTGGGTGGATTGTGGTGCGGCGTAGAAAACATGCTGAGATGGCTTGGCCCCTCCAGGCTAGTTCTGGCAGTGAGAATGAAGGTCTGTGCAGGGGAAGTGGAGGTGTGCCACTCACTGCAATGTCTCCAGGGAGACCTGTTTTGAGTGGAGCTCATTTCAAAGTGTACGTTCGTGCCTCTCATGTCCTTTTGTCTATTTACATCTATGCCTTTCCTTCTTTGTATCTTTTGCTTTGCATAAGTTTTAATACTTTTAATATTTAGTATTTCATTTTGTTAAGAATATTTTTTATATAATAAATATATATTTTATACATTAAAATAAAACAATTAATATAATTTAGAACATTGTGTATTTTCAGAATACACTTTTAAAAAATAAAATGTTCCACAAGGCAGTGTCAGAAGAACCATTTCAGTGCTTAATCTAAAGAATTAACAACCATTTGTGGAATGGAAAGATTCTGTGGTTGTTAAAAGTTCTTATGGAAGCATTGATGCCAATAAAGAACCTTTATTTTAAGAGTGTATTGATATTTATCAAATACATTCTGAGAACTGTGTGTGTTTATGTTCCCTCTCTTTCTTCTGTGTGTTTTCATTCATGTTAATGGTTTGTGTGTTTATGTGGAAGTGTCCACTAAATAAAGCATGCACAAATTTGGCCCTCTAAACACTTCTGTCTGTAAATTACACAAAAAACACTGAAGCGTTTTATCTACTATGCATGTATTCATGTCCTATTTATGCAAAACTCGAGAGATCACACTTGTATGATATCTTTGATAGACACCCAAAGCCTTTGAGACCAATATAATGAGGACATTTGCCTTTAAATGAATCACATATGCTCTGCTCTTTCGGTTTATGGAGCTTTGCAAAGCTTATTGCATTTAAGTGTAAATGCATTAAATATTTCATTTGTTCTTCTTTTATACATAATGTTATATGCCAGTGTAGATTTTTGTAAATTGTAGATTTGATGCTAATCATCAAAATACTGATAATTTAATGTAATTATTTTGACACTGAATTGAACAGTAATGAAACAGGCTTTTTATGTCGAGTTTTCTGACTCTGCCTCTTAAATTTTAATCAGTTAGGTGAATTTAAAGTTGAACATGATTAAGAAAATGAGACAGAAGTAAATACAAGAATCACTATCCACTCATTGAATAATCCACAATAACTATATTTATTTAACTTGAGGTCTGGTGTTGAATGATTTAGGTCTTAGTGTATCTTAAAGTGGATTAAGTGAATGGCTTATCAGATGTTTAGGAGAGGGGCTAATATTTTAATATATAATAATTTTTCATAATTACAGTCTACTTGTGTATATATTTTTTTTCTTTTATGAGAACAATATGCATCAACTGGAAGTAAAATCAAAAAGTCGGTGAGGGTGGGGGGTTGTGGAGTAAAAGTACATATTGTTTTTTTTCCCGCGTTCTCTATTCATACATAAATGTACACATTATGTGTGGACAGCTTTTCCAAATGTTGCAGTAATTCTCACAATGAGTATTCCATTGATGCAAACCAACAGAAGACCCATTCCCAGAGGTAACTATAGAAACAGTGAGCCATTTATACACTTTTCATTACAATCGGATTTAGGTGGTACATCAATAAACTCATTGCACTTCATTTAGGCTGATTATACATTTACATATATAGTAGGCTATTTAAAAAAAAAAAAAAAAAGGAACACATTGCTCTGAAAATTAGCCTCCATTTAATTAAGCAAAAATTTATTTTAAGAAAAATGCTTTTTAAATATCGAAATTGGTTTCTAATATCCATCCCTCCTGGAAGTCATTGAATAATTCACACACTGACTTGGATGTATTAGTCACTGCGAGCGAGCACAAATCCCTCCCGTAGTTTTCAGCACCCTGGACAGTTCCTGCGTCTGCGCAGGTGCCTCTGTACGTTCCACTAACGTTTGTTTGCATTGCAGTCTTGGACCCTTTCTCTAGTGCGTCATAGCACTTTAGCCTATTGATTCGACGTAGAAGAATGGGCTCTCAATAACAGTTTCCAGTCCCAAATGTTAGCTTTCCCATGCATCAAATGATAACACATTTGTTCATATATGATGCAAGTGGGAAGGTTCTGTGTTATTTAAAAGCCGCTTTTAATGAGTTGTTCACAGAGTTTTGGGTGCATATGTGTGTACGCACAAGCTGTGGGCAGACTCGCTATTTAACCAAAAAGACTCGACAAGGTTAGGCCAGCCTGTTAATGGCTCTTCTGTCAGGGCGATTGTAAACAGATGGCACCTTTAATTTTAGCATTTAGCTATTTAAAAATATGCAAATGACTGGCAGTAGCCCAGGCGTGCATTTCACTCATATTTGCTTATTCGCGGAGGGTAACGTCAGGGGGAAAACTGAGGATTTCTTAAATAGGAAGTCAACAAAACAATACTTAGTGAGAAAATAAATAGCGTGCATCGCGAAGGGATTAGAAATGTAAGCGAAGCCAAACTCGCTGCCTGCCAAGAACAGCGGGGGTCCCGAAACTCGCCCTTGGCTCTCCTTTTTTCCAGCATGCAGCCCACCGGCATCCCCTGACTCCAAATATTACCAAACACTATTTAGTCACTGCTTAAATCCTGCATGTTGTAAAGGGATTATTAATTTCATGAGAGAGATAGATAGAGAGATAGATAGAGAAATAGAGATAGATAGATAGATAGATAGATAGATAGATAGATAGATAGATAGATAGATAGATAGATAGATAGATAGATAGATAGATAGATAGATAGATAGATAGATAGATAGATCATTTTACCTTATGTATTTTAAGTGAAACACAATTCTAAAAAGTTTACAATCATAATAATAATGGAAATATAAAATTTATTATTATAGTTTTGTTGTTTTCAATCGTGTCAGACATATTTTATTTAACAATTGGCAGAGCATTGGTTAGTGTTTACGTTCGCGTTCTAATCCGATACACTAACACTATAAACTACGTGCTATTGTTTACATGGAGAGAGGGAAGCAGGTAGACAGACCACGGGTGGCCTGATCCGGATTTATTCCAGTGATCAGACATACCTGTGGCTTTCAGAACCCGTGAAAACACAGCTCTTTGACAATGTGCCGCAATGATATTACCGCATAACATGTAACGCTAATGCATAAGGAAATGTGGCCAACCCTTTCATTGGCTAACAATAATAATGAAAAAAATCGCACGCTGATATTAGTTGTTTTCCTTTTAATTGAATTAAATTATATCTTGTGACTTCCGTGTTGACAGGCTACACAAAGCAGAATACCTGTAAAAATGTAAATTAGGTTTAAATTTTAACAGTATATAGGCTAATATTTAAAGTAATTTCCGCTTAATGTTAAAAAGCTGTTTAAGATTGTGAATTCAGTCTCTAATTCTCTCGAATAAATTAGAGTGCATGTAATGTTTGCATTTCCACAGCTAACAAAATGATTACCTGGGTAAATATTTAAAATCCCTTCGATTTGTGGCTACTTTGTCAAACCGCTGGGCGATCCGGTACTCTCTATTGATGCGAGCCAGTATCTTAATCCAGTGCATTTCCCTGTAAATAGCTTTATGCATGAGAAAAGAACGGGATCCCCCACCGCGCGCACAGATCACTCCTTCAGAATTAAGACGCAGCGATGGCTATTTGGATTTTCTACTTATTTTCTTTAGACATCATGCAAAAGACGTGCAAACTTTACGTCTATAAGTTTGTCTCTATTTATCGACCATTCTACCAATTAATTACCTTATGGTTGCCACTAGATTTAAGTTTCAAATGCTGTATTAATTACACAGAAATAAATGGAGTCAAATAATCTCAAAAGTCTATGAAGAAATCGAACAGCGTCTTTCAGTCCAAATGTGCTGTCCAGAATCCAAATGAGGCCAAAAACGCAAGCCTTCTAAGTACACAGCACATTTTCTGATTTTACTGGTCGAGTCCAAATTCGGTAGGGACAAAAAAATAGCACGTCGAAAAAATAATTAGCTTTACCACCCTCAGCCTTTATAGACGTTTTACCAAACCCAAGGTAGAACTTTGGAAGCAATCTGAGAGTACCAATATTTAAACCCGTTGCCATGGCAACTTGTCAGCGATTGGCCACCGCGGCGTTAGTACAAGAAAAACGTCATCAAATCTGAATACGGATGCGAGAGGCTCCCGCGAACTGGAACAGAGTGATGCAAAAAGTGTCGGTGAGGTGAGTGGACACATGCAGGTGGATCAAGCGCCCATAACCAAACTAGGAGGAAAACTTGGAGCAGCTTTTTTTGTTAGCAAACTCTCTGCAACGAATAGATTTATTTTCTGATTCTGTGGATTTCTGGATGCCGACAGGTATAATGCATAACAATCACGTCCGGAGTTTTTACCTCTAGGCGTGGTGGAGACACGTTCTCAAGACGGAACATTTGCTCTGTTGTTGCCTCCCTCTTCAAGAAGCCAAGACGTTGCTACGCACCGATTCGTGCGGCCCCAATCCGAGGCGCGGTGCCCGTTTGGGAAGGTCGGCTCTCGGTCCCCTCCAGGGCGGAATGATGGTACACTGCGCGGGGTGCGAGAGGCCCATTCTCGATCGGTTCCTCTTGAACGTTCTCGACCGCGCATGGCACGCCAAGTGTGTCCAGTGCTGCGAGTGTAACTGCAACCTGACCGAAAAATGTTTCTCCAGGGATGGAAAGCTCTATTGCAAAATTGACTTTTTCAGGTAAGATCTGAAGCTGCTTGCATTCGGGCTGCCTCACCTCATCAAACTTCTGGACTAATCCTCATTTGAAGAATGTGTCATGTAGGATTTACTACCTTTGTTTTCCTCTTATGCGGATGAGGTTCATTTTGTGGATTAACCTGCCTAAAATGTGTAATGTACTGTTAAACCTTTGATCCTCCGTCGTTCATTAATAGCTGTTTGATTGATGAGCCATTCATTGCTTATTGTATTCACACGCTTTCGGCGTGAGAATTCCTCTTGAAGACCTTTGTTCACATGATTGTGGGAAAACTATCTGTTCGTGAAGTAATTGTTTATTTTACCCGAAAACACGTTATTATTTTGCGAATTATTATTATGCATTTGAACCCTGGTAGGCCATATATTGGAAAACTAATATTTATATAAAAATATATATATAAAAAAAAAAACTGACTGCTGTGTTTTTTCACATTTATCCAGAAATATAAACGAAAATTCCAGCGAACAGGATTTCTTTTTAATATGCAGGAAATATATCATTGAAATTCGTTAACTTCTAAACTGATAGATAAAATAGCAAAGATAATTTAAAGGTTTTAAAATTCAGAAACGATTTAATAAAATGAGCGTTTAAAAATAATTGTATTAGTCTAGGTGAAATACTCTAAACAGCAGCCTAGCTAAACTCCTAAACATAAATTAATTTAAATAAAAAATGCATCAATAAAATATGCACTAAATTCTTAAAAGATTAGAACCCAAACAACACAGTTTCAAAACGCCTGTGTTGCGTAGGCCCTACCTGTAATGATATTGTTGTAGTCTCAGAACAGGCCGCTTATTTACTTATATTAGTCCTTAATATCGCTAAATGTGTTCTGTCAGGTTTTCTTCTACTTTACATTTCTCTGAGCTATTTAATGTCATCCAGTGTTTAAGCTTTCATATGTGCCATTGTTATCCCAAACGGCCTTGACCATCACGTTCTATGGGGCCCATCCAGCTCTGCGCTTGAATGTAGAGCCATTAGTGGGGCGAAATAGTAATCACCCGTAATGCGTCCATTTGTTGTGTAAGTAGTGTTATGGCCTTTCACTGGGAGATGCATTTGAAAAGCGCGAGAGCGACTCGATACCATAACAAATGGGGGAAGATTTAGTACATTAGTGTTAAAATAAACCCGAGGGGAGAAAGAGAAGGGAGTAGTGCGCTTGACTTGCCTCACAACCAAGACTGGCCTGGCCTGTAATTGGCGGATTATCTCTCAGTTCACAGAGGATGAATGGATAAATGTAAGAAACTCAGGTTTTGTATTTGCAGAAATACAAAAATGTAGTTCCATTTTTATTTTAACGACGACTCAAACTAATCAAGATATTAATATTATAGGTGAACAGACTTGCGTTTGTGTTTAACACCTAAAATTAGGTTTTGGTATCTTGCCCAATCCCACAATATCAATGACTTTTTTTTTCTACTGCCAAATTCCTTCAGAATTATGGCATGGTTTATTAAAATGATAATGCCCGTTATAAATATTAAATATAATTTTTCCATTTAAATGATTTAAAATTATTTGGTTAAATTATAGCCTACATTATTATTTTATAATAATAATATAATTTTCAAATCACTGTCAGCTGACACAGTGAGTGAAAATCGGGTGTGCGTGCTCCACCGGTATTGCAGTTATTTTAGTGACATTTTATGATAATATTCCAGATAATGAATTGCCAATTTACTTATTGCATATTATACAAAATACACAATACACAGCATGTACATGCACTTGGAATGGAAAATAAATTGCCGAATGCATTTCGGTATTCAGTATGGTCCTTTACAGTCCCCGTTTGAGTGTCTGTAAAATCAACAATTATTGGCACAATATGTAGTCTAGCAACTGGATTGCAATATCATCAATATCCATGACGCCACCTTTGTGTTGACCATTAGGCTTAATATGCTGCGGTTTTGTTTTTATATATATAGCCTATATAAAATATTGTTCTGTATTTCATCTCTGTGTCCCTCTGCAGGCGTTTTGGTACGAAATGCGCGGGCTGCTTGCAGGGCATTTCGCCCAGCGACCTCGTGAGAAGAGCGCGCAGCAAGGTGTTCCATCTGAACTGTTTCACGTGCATGGTGTGCAACAAACAGCTGTCCACGGGCGAGGAGCTCTACGTCATCGACGAAAACAAATTTGTGTGTAAAGAGGACTACACGAGCGCGAGCGCTATCAAAGAGGTCAATTTAAACTCGGGTGAGCACGACGACTGGAGCTGTGCGTTTAAGAATTGTGTGTGTGTGTGAGAGAGAGAGAGAGAGAGAGAGCGAGAGAGAGAGAGAGAGAGAGAGAGAGAGAGAGAGAGAGAGAGAACGATGGTTTCCATCTCTCTGAAAGAGTCTGACTCAGTTGTGTGAATTATGGGGCAATGACTTGGCGCTCATTTTTTACCTGAATCTTTTAAGTTATTTCAAAATGACACTGAAACGGCAATTCATATAAAATAACTTGATTAACATGATTCCAGTTTCGAAATTAATTTAGATTTTTTTTGCGGGATAATTAAAAGTAAGAACATCAAAAGTCTATGAAAAATAAGTTTGGCTGAAGTATTTGTCATTTGTTTCTATTGTTAGCCTATTTATTAAAAAAAAAGCAGTGAAGCAATTATTTTTATTGATTAATAGTTAGCCTATATCGATGTCAATATGGAATAACCAGCATGCAGGAAGCCATTTTACTGTCACGTGATATGAAATCTATAAAATAGAGAGAACACCTTTAGACCCTCTTAACTGAGTCAAGGTCATTACATTAATTTTGGTCTTTTAAATGAAATGCTTAAAACTCGAAATTAATAAAGGAGGAAACAAATATTTGAAAATAACGATTAAGTGTCCCAGAACAACATTTTTACTTGATAGTTACACCATATGACATTATTCATTAAGTAACATTTTTTTGTATATATTTTTGTACAAAACTGTAGGCCTATATGGTTTTTTTAAAACTAACACGAATACAGACAACTGTTTTTTTTTTTTACTTGGTATGTTTTAAACTAGCCTAGATATTGATATTTCTTAAAAATGAATGTAGCCTATTCCTCTTATTAACATTCAGGAAAGCGCATTCGTTTTTCATTTAAATCAATACACATTAAAATTTTTTAAAACATTTTAATTGGTGTGTTTGTTTGTCGTCTACTCATTATATATTGTTTAACGTGCTCTAAGTATCTTTCTAAGATGTAAATGCACATTAACAGAGCCTGTGTGTTGTATTCAAATGTAAAATCCATTGAAAGAAAACAACTAGCCCGATTCAGAGGTGTGTTGGTTCACTATTTACGCGTGTCCCCGTGACTGTGATGCTCACGAATGTTCAGAATCACGGACAGGCTGTTTGTTTCCCAACACAGATGACATCATTATCGCCTCCACTTGTGGGTCAGTGCTAGTCCAATTAATTGAACAGCGAATGAGTGCTTCGTCCAGTCGCTTTAAAAGGGACGAACAACACTCAAATTCATTAATGCTGCAAATGGTCTTTTGAAATTTGTGGGGTGCTATTTTTTTACAGTAATCTTGCTTTGAATGACTTGTATAAATGCATATTTAAAAAAAAAAAAAAAAAAAAAAAAAAAAATCCAGCCAAGGCCACTATAAGGATAAATCTCGCCGGTTTTTAATTGATCTTCAAAAACTCGCTCGCAAAAAAATTAAGCTCGCATTTTTTCTTTTTAACTTAATTTAGAATTCTAGTATAAAAGTGAACGTTTAAAATGATGCAATGATAGTCCATGTTCGTGAATATGATTCAGTCAATCAATTTTTCATTGCAAGCTGATGACTCTTTTGGTTTAGTGTTGTCCATCTATGGAGAAGTGTCCATAACTCATTCTCATCAGCCCATGCGTTCTTGTCAGATAAACGTCTGTAGTCGTCTATCCCAGCTTCTCAGACAATGACAAGCTGTTATCAAGCACAGCAGCCTGTCCCAAGAGACAACCAGACTTAATTCCTCCGATATTTTGCAGAAGTGATCCACGTTTTATTTTCTCTTTTGTTTCTTTTCTTTATTTCATTTTTTTTGTCTGCCATATTAAAGCAACAAGGCCCCAATATTTGATGATCTTGCGTGAAACCCACAATCAGTTTCAGCGTAATTGTGCGTGCTTCAAACGTTTACACACAAATAATGGAATAGTACAGGCCTATCAAATTAAATTAGTTTAGAACTGTGTAAATTAGTGTCTATAGTAGGCCTACTTATTTATTTAATATCCATTTATATATTCACACAACACATTATAAGATGCAACAATGCACATTTTTATTATTAGCCCTACTTAGAGCTTCTATTGTTAGGCCCATCTCAAGAGGATGGTGATCGTATATTACAGAGAACACAAAGTCTAATATGTTCCTCGTTGGTTCTTCATCATACTTCAGTATCATCATGTACGGACCGGAGTTTATCGCCCGATCTTCTGGATCCGATCCAGGACGACACGAAGGAGACGGACAATTCCACATCCTCAGATAAGGACACTAACAACAACGAGAACGAGGAGCAAAACTCGGGCACGAAGCGGCGGGGCCCGCGCACCACCATCAAGGCCAAACAGCTCGAGACTCTCAAAGCCGCGTTCGTGGCGACGCCGAAGCCCACGCGACACATCCGAGAGCAGCTCGCGCAGGAGACAGGACTCAACATGCGAGTCATACAGGTAAGAAGACATTTGGATTTATTATTTTATTTATTTAGGCCATTTTATATCTACATTTCTTTCAGATTTTAAATATTCTATCAGATAATGCAAGCATGCACCTTATAGGATATCTCTACGTGCTTTTTTTGGGTCATTTATTTATTTATTTAACACCGTTAGGTACAGAGTAGGCCTACAACCACTACTGTCATAGAGATCTCTCACGTGTTTATTAGAATTAGAATTTTATGCTGATTTCTCCTATTTCTCCAAAGTTTTAATTCAACAGTTGTAGCCTACTGTACAAAAGCTTGGTTTGACATTTGACAAGGTCGACATTTGAACATCATGCCCTGCTGACAAACTTTACAAAATACAAAGTGAAAAAAGGAGACACGTTTAAATTGTTTGGAAAGTTCATCTGAAGGAATTGCACACCAGTTAATAATAGTAGGCCTATAATAATATAACAGGTAATGAGCAAGTTATAGGCCTATATATATATACACACTTGGTTTGTCATATTTGTAGTGGTGTAATGGTCTGGTACATATATTATGACAAAATACAAATATCGGTTGGAACTTTCACAGTTGTAAAGCAGTTAAAGTTGTTAATGGATTTTTATCAGGTAGTAGGCCCTTATAAAAAAAAGTGAGAATGTCAGCTACATGATAGGCTTGTCAGTTCCTGCTGAGAAAATATGAATGTGAAAGACAATCTGTTCTGACAGCAATTACAGTCAACGGTTCCCACTAAATTTAAGAACTTTGTTTTTAAAATGCTGAAATAAATGATGAGGTGAAATTTAATTGAAAAGGCTGACAAACACAACCATGCTGTAAAGGTCAACACCGTTAGTAAGAATGAGTTTTCCACCAGTTGTCAGTGAAAAAGTATTTAACCCTGAAACATTTAGTAATTTACTAATTACAAGGATAACTTGAATACAAATCTAAAGAAATGATCAAATTCAGCAGAAATACAGCATCTTAACATGAATTTTTCGTCATGTTCATATGAAATCCACATAAAAGTAAAAAAGCAAAAGGATCTTGATTCTTGGTCTCTGCTGACTAAAGTTATCCTGGGTTATATCTGTGAACTCAAGCACACAGCTCATCTTCACGTGTCACTGTCATCATCAAGAAATCACAACCCTCTCTGAATCCCAGCAAGGCTCAGTGCTTTGTTTCTGAGCCAAAATGGAGACGGCCTTTGCCACACGTCCCCGTTCATTTGTTATGTGTTAAATGTGGATTGCGCTCTGTGCGGGGAGCCCTCCGGAGCCATGCCGGTTCAGCAGCATGTGTGTGTAATCCCTAAGCAACGCTCACTCAGGAGGAGGCAAAACATTTCCATAAAAATGTACCAAACAGTTAGCCGATTGTTCTCAATAAGCAGGTGTTGCCTTTGCTGAGCATGGAGAGGAATGCTTAAGTGGTTTAAGGTAGAGAACATGTTTTGTCTCTCTAATATAGTCTCTCTCACTCTCTTTTTCTCTTTCGTACATGGCAGGATTGTGCCTCCACAGCAGACTAACTTGTTGTTAGCATATATTATGCAGTGGCAATGCAGATTCAGGCATAAATGTGTTACATTGTACCATCATGCATAACAATGTAGTCTTATGTCAGACATTTTCACATCATCCTCTGCTCTTTGTTCCTGTGCAAGCAGTTTATATGACAACAGTGTGAAAAACGGCCCTCGCGGTGTGTGTTGACGCACACGGCTGTGATTCTTTTGACTAAAAGGTTATATTTGAGTTCCACCAGCACAGTGGTGTGTCAAATTGCCTTGGTCTTACTAAAAGATTGAAACAATGTTCGACAGTGATGAGTCTGATATTGCATCTGTCACACACCGTTATATCAGGTCTATTTGTAATGAGCTGGCGGCGCTGTGATCAAACGATACTTGTCAGCACCGCAGTGTCTCAGAAATTATGTGCGTGCATGCACTAAGATGAGGGACTGGTGAAATCATCACAGCATATTAATTTTTGCAGGAATATAAATCTTGAGAATCTATTGCATTGTAGTTCGGAAGACGCATTTAACAAGCCAGGTAGGATCAGTTATTATGTGCTAGTTTCTTTCATTAATAGGTTGAGCTGCAATATAAACATGAAACAAGAGAACATTTGTTCATGTATGGATGTATGTATGTGGGTAGTTGACAAATAAAAATTGGATTGTGTCCTATGGTGTGACATAGCAAAAATGTAGAAAAAAACTTATACAAATAACAAGAGAAAAATGTATCTTCATTCTTAGAGTTACAATAGCATGAGAGAGGTTTATCTTCAATGTTCATTTTTCTTCTGTCACACCATTGGACACACTGATACGTCAACTACCCATGTATACACACACATATACATATATATACACACATATATATATACACATATATATATTAGACATTTCAAAGCTTAGATAGCACTGTTACAATGTTTCGATGAACATTGACCTGCAACAAGTTGTTTATGTGTTTCTTCAAGCAGATGTGATGCTAATACAAAGAGTGTTGCTAGTACATCACTAAGAGTATTATTTTCCTCATGCAAATGAAATGAAATAAGGAAAAGCCACCTTCATTTCATTCCAAACCTACACTGTAAAAAGTGATAAGTTGACTTAACTTAAAAAAAATTGAGGAAACCCGTTGCCTTAAAATTATCAAGCAAATAATAATAAAAAATAAATAAGTTAAGTGAACCTAACAATTCACTTAATTTTTTTTAATGATTATTTCCTTGATAATTAAGGCAACGGGTTTCCTCAATTATTTTAAGTTAAGTCAACTTATCACTTTTTACAGTGTATATACCATTTGAAGATATTTTGAAAAAATGTTTTTGTCTATTCATAGGGTCAATGTTGTTTGGACCCCATTTACTTTCAAAAAATATTCCTCAGAATATCTTCTTTTGTGAAGAAACAAAGTCTCTTTAACCAACATAAGACGAGTCATGATGAAAGTAAACATCTTGTTTAGTTGTTTTATATGGTGTTATTACTTACACCACTCATCTAAACCATCAGGTCACCTGGAAAAGTATAGGAAATGACCCGTTTTCTAATTGGAGAGTAATGTGAAATGTATAAACATGTGAGGTGCATCTCATCTCACTTACCTCTGTGTTGTAATTACATGGTATATAATTGTGGCTTTGCCTTGTAGGTGTGGTTTCAAAATCGGCGGTCTAAAGAACGCAGAATGAAGCAGCTCAGCGCTCTTGGTGCTCGACGACACGCTTTCTTCAGGGGACCACGCAGAATGAGGACACTCGGAGGAAGACTAGAGGACCCTGACATAATGGGCCCCGGAGGATACAGCTACTATGGAGGTACATAAACACAAATAATGTTCTTTTTTTGTCAAAACACGTTTACACACAATAACATGAGCTGTCTCTCACACACATAACCCGTCTCTTCAAGGCTTTCCTCTTACCTTGAAAGCACAAAGACTCTTAAAACCAGTATCACCCTCAGAGATTCAAGACAGAATCCAAAAACTACGATTATGTCATCAGAGCATAAAACAAGAAATATAACACAGGCATCCAATGGAGTTCATTGGAGAACTCTGCAGAGAAATCTGATTAACAAGACCCTGAAAGCAATAAATTGTGTGCTTTACCTATTGTGCAACATTCCAGCTTGGTCACTTTGATTGGATTTGCACATGCACACTCCTGGTATGTGACATACTAACAGGTGTTTGTCAGAGATGCGAGCTGTTTTCATTTCTGTAATGAGTGAACATAGCAATACAATCAGAATACTGACACCAACCATTCTACAATTAATTGAAAAAGTGCATATTTCAAATCCCTCAAAAAGCATACATATCCAGCTTTGAGAACATGGAAACAGATAGACATACTGATCTCCAGAGGTCTGGCATTGGTGATTCGACTATCTATCACTCAGTGAGCAAGTGGCGTTTCTTTATAGTAAAATGTCTGTTGATGATTGATTAGCACATTAAAGTATCACAACTGCAGGGAAAAAATAATGGAATTGGGGAGGAATGTTAATGACTTTCTGTAGCACTAATTATATAGGCCAATCGCAAAGGTATGACGGAGTGAGAGGATGGATATGAGAGTAAAAATGAAGAAACATGCCTCTGCACTCTCCTACGATTTCCACATTTATTTATATCCTCTTTCCTCACCTTTCATTATTTTCATTCATTAGCACTGTCTTGGTTAAATTCTCGTAATAATTTTTTTTGGTCGTAGCCAAACTATTCTGACACATTGTTTTGTAGAATGAGAAAAACATGAAATTGGGCATCAAATAAAAGTATTTCTCATTGTGAGTTAATTAAATGTCATGTACACTGATTTTTCAAAATGGTAAACAAAACAGATTTGAGTATGTTTTACTCTTTTCTACTTTAAAATTTAACATTTAACTCAAGGTGCTACTTGTCAGTTTGTTTTAATTATTTGTGAAATTGGCTAGCAACTGAACTGCTTCTACAACATTTTTTTTCCAGTGTACTTAACTTTTTTCTTTTAAATATAAGAAGCATTACTGATTGATCTTTGTTTTTCTCCTCAGAATACCAAGGTGACTACTACGGGCCAGTGGTCAACTACGATTTCTTCCCTCACGGACCCCCTTCCTCACAGGCGCAGTCTCCAGCCGAGTCCCCTTACCTCCTCAGCTCAGGTTCAGGAGCCCTGGAGGGCGGCCCGGTCTCCGCTCACCACCCCTCAGATGACCAAAGGTTCACAGACATGATATCCCACACAGATAGCCCCAGTCCCGAGCCAGGCATGACCGGACCTCTCCATCCCAATCCACAGGGGGAGGGTGGCTTCACAGGGGGTCTGAGTCCACCCTTCCCCCTGGCCAACAACACCAGCTACAGCGGCCCCATGTCCCATCCTGGTCAAGAAATGGGGGAGAACACTGTTTGGTAGGACAGAGACATGGGAAAGACTCTGAACTATGGACACAAGAGGGAAATCCACCCTAACTGGTCTGCCTTAGTGCTATAGGTTACTGAGGGAGGTTTTATCAGCTGGTCATGGACCAGAACAAACCAATATTTGGACCTGAAAGGTGGAGAGACATCGTGCAAATGCCCCTCTCTTGCAGTTTAGTTTCTAATGTCAAAGGATGTGTATTGTCAGTGGTCATCTTGACCAATCACATTGGTTTGATTCCGTTGATATGGTTTCCTGAGTTCAATATTACAATTGCGACAATAGCGCAGATGTTCATCCAAGGGGTTTTCTACTGCTTTGACTTACTGATTAGTAAAAGCTGTCAAACTGCATTTGATGGTCAGAAGAGAGCTAGTACTTAAAGGTAACACCATTTTCATCCTTTCGTTGGCTTTAATTTCTTCCTTTTCTGAGATACTGATGCTCAATTTGTTCACATTTTAAAAAACGTTTTCTTTTCTGTCTTAAAACTGGTCCATTTGTAACATATTTGGTTCATTCATTAACTGCTGAATTTGTTCATTAAACTTTTTGATGAACACTCAGTTATACCGGTGTTCTGATGAATCTATGCCTGTCAAAACACTTTGTGCTAATCAAATATCTGATATGTAATTTGACTTTCAGGTTCACTGAATCAAAAATTATAACATGTTTCAGAGTAGAACTGTTATGCTATGGTCAAATTGACCCAAGAGTTACAATTTGCAATCCAACAACTAACCTTAAATATCCAACAAGCTAATTTATTATAAACGTTTTCTAATTTTAGTATACAAGATATCATTAAGTTCTACACAGAAATACTGATGTTAAGTTGCCGTAAATCTCTGTTAAAGCTACCAGGGCTAAAATGTCCCTCAAACAGCAAAGAAGGGTTAACTAAACATTAGGTTGACTATAAGTGGTAAATGATTTTCGGTTTGAAAACAACTAGGGGAAAATAACGCTTAGCATTGATACGTCCTGAAGCTGTATATACATCTACGCTTTTGGTTGTTTCAGTAAGTAGTTTTTCAGTAATAGTTTAACAATTATCAATTCAAATTTTTTAATTAATTAAAGTTCCATGACATCACCATTAGCTTTTGTGACATCACACAAGAGGAAGTCGCCAACTTAAAAAAAAAAGACAAAATCAGTAAGAACTTTGTTTTATCTCTTCAGTATTCACAGTTATAAACAAACCTATGCACCTGCAACACATGGAGACATCTGCCTTACCCAAATCGCTTCCCATCCCCCATCTTATACATAGAGGCCTTTGCCCACACAGTGATCTGTCATTGAGAAGCTCACAGAAACGCCTGACGAGCCTGTGTGTTGTTCAACTTCATTTAACCTTCGCTTTAGTACCTTGCTTTGAAAAAAAATGTTTTAATGGAAATGATTTTCAAAAGATCATTGAAGCCATAATGAAGAATCTCCTTTAACAGCTGAGGTCTCTCTTCTCAATGGGGGGAAAACAAAAGGACGGGACAGGCAACATCTGTGATTTACCACTGCACCCTGAACAGCCTCCAGACTGAAAGCAAGCGCCATCTGATGGGCTAGTGAAGAAAAACAAGCGTCTAGACAAATGTCACCTGGACATAGGGGGCATAATAATTTTGTAAGAATTTAATGAACTAGTTTTGACACTTTAGAATTTAGAAACTGGCATTACAATATTTAGGTTTAAAGGATTCAAGGTACTCAAAAGGGAGTATATAAATTGGGTTACATTTAATTTAAGACATCCCATTGTATGCTAACTGTAAAACAAAAATTTTCATCAAATGTTAAATGTTACATTTTGCTAAACCAAATAAGCACTCAAAGTACGGGTTCATTGAAACAGTTTTTTAACTGTTAATACAAATTATTTAAAATGAACTGATATTAGTTTTGTAAAAAAAAAAAATAATAATAATAATCATCAGACAAAAAACAAACAAAAATCAGTCAACAGAAAACAAACCACCAAATAAAACAAACAACAGAAGTCGCACAAAAAAAAAAAAAAAAAAAAAAAAAAAAACTTAGTTTGGTCAACAAAACTAATTACCAAAGTCACTGAAAAACTAAACCACCAAACAAAAAAGTTGAAATGTCACAAAAATACAAAAGGACTAAACGAACCTTGAGAGACCACCAAACAAAAAAGCAAAGTTTCCAAACAAAACAAAACCACAAAAGATAATTCAATAACAAAACAGAAACTAAAATCATCCTAGCCAACCAAACAAATCAAACAAACCAAAAACCTTATTATAACTAAACAAGACAAACTATCAAACAAATCAACAAAGAAATGCCACTAAACAAAAACCCACAAAAAATAAAAATAATACCCTTAAAAGGTTACCCTTAATACTAGGTCTGCCATCAAGTTGGGACAACCTGGAACATTATCCCAGGAATATTTTTTTTAATAAATCCATTAAATAAATTGTTGGAGCCCTTAATGGGTATTTCCAAAGTGAACATATTATATTTAATATAAATAATTAAGTCATTCCTATAAATCCATTCAAACGTATCTGCAAAGTTTTCCTACTCTCCCTTATGTCGGTGTTGACAGCTATCACATTCAAACAACAAACATGCATTTCACATGTCTCTGATTTCATGCCCAACATGTTTTCAAGGTTATGACTCTTATTACTCATGCATTTAGAGACTTGTAGGTCCCCCTCCTTCCCCATTCCTTGTCTCAGTGGGCTCAGGTGGGCCTGCAGAGGACCACGCAGGCCCCAATTTTCCCCCTGACTGGTTTTAACATAAAGGGTAATGTGAGAGGAGCAGGCACGGGCTCTTCCACACCATCTCCTCCCCCAGAGGGAGACTCTGAGCCGGGCTAGATCCTGCATGCAGCCCCTCCTGCCGTGGAGAACGTGGTCTTCAGTGCCACCATACCATTACTGCCTGCTATATCCCTCTATTATTTACTTCTCCTCCTTCTCTCTGTTTGCTCCCTGGAGCCTACCAGCACCATTTCTCGTTCGGCGAGGTAGAATAGAGGTCTTTATCTCAGGGAGGTGAGGACGATAAGGCAAGGAGCTCTGGGACTGAAAATGTGTCTGTATACACATACAAACCGGAGCTTCATGGGCACACTTGTATATCTAAGAAAAAATCTTTACACTTTTATTACCCAAATATATCCGATGTCTTGGTTCTGCACACACACACACACACACACACACACACAGAGCAAAGTCCATTATCACACGAGCCTTTTTGTAATGGATTTCCTTGTTTTGCTTCAGTGAGAGGGAAGAGGTGGTGGTGGAGGGGAGAGAAGCCTTCTGTTGTTGTTATAAATCACCTGCTCGTTCTCTCACACCTCTCTCCCTCCCGTTTCTCCATCCCATGCTATCCCACAATGCCCCCCTCCACTCAGCACACAATCAGCCCCACAGCGCAGGAACCCCCTATAAAGTCTCTTTCACTGCAAAGCCTCTCAGCACCCCTCCTCACTTCAGTTTGCTTACTCTATCGCACTCTTCAGCCTAGGTTTTTTTTTTCGTTCTCGTCACCTTTTCTCTTCTCTTTAGAGATTACAGTTATATTTTCACATTTTGTTTTTGATTTCAGACTCTTCGAAGGTCAAACGTTTAAGCATAATCGTGAACTTGAATGTAGCTGAGGAAATTGAACAATTAAAAGTTGTTTTTGCTTTAAACAAATGTGTCAATCAACTATTGATTGTGGGGGGGGGGGGGGGGGGGGGGTTCAGATGGAAAATTGCATTTAGATTTGTTCTTGTGTATTTTTAGTTCAGCTCAAAATGTCCCAATTGCACATTATAAACCTGTTTGGTAGAATTATTTTAAGGGTTGTTATTACATTGTTTTCTATTCTGTGCATAAAGTATATACAATTGTGATATTAAATGTTTTAAAAAGTGTCTAGTTACATTTGATCTATTTCAGCTGTAACTTACTTTAAAGCTGAATGAAAATAAACTATGATGCATTATATTAATTATATCTAATATTTAAATACATTAAAAAAATAAAATTATTTAATAACTTTTTGTAGAAAAAAGAAACAAGAAAAATAATAAAATTGATGCAAATAATACATACTATTAATATTAAATTTATTAATATTAAAAAAATTGTTAATTATATTTAAAAAAAATTATTCATTTTTTAATATTGCTGCAAATATTATAAAATAGCAATATAAGGTTAAAAATTGGTTTAAATTGCTAGTTACATTTGACCTATTTTAACAGAATATAACTTTAATGATGACTGAAAATAAACTAAAATAATTTCTAATTGTCAAAATATTTGTAAATACTGTAATACATAAATATATACAATAATATAAACCATTTAATAAATACCTTTTCCTATTAAAAAAAAAAAAAAAAAAAATCAATTCCCCATAAAATGTTAAATTACAAATTACATGTTCCTTTTTTTTTTTTGGCAGTTTCTTTCTCCAGAGGTTGTACAGTTTTAACACAGTCTCCTTTTCCCACAGCAGCCCAAATTCTCCTCTAAAACGTGGCCAGACCATCCAGAATCCTCTGTAACCTCTCACCTCAACCTGCTCAAATCTCCTGCGTTGTCACCTCTCCTATCACCTCTCGCAATCTGCCTCCCCTCTCCTCTCCTGCATACTTCCTCATGCACCCAGCCTCTCCTCACTGTAGCCTGGGGCTGGGAAATCCTATTAGCCTTTACCATGGGAGAGAGCAGGAGACACATCATTAATTACACACACAAACCCACTCCTGACAGTGCCAAGCTTAATCAGCCAGGACCATAAAACGCGCACACACACACACAGAGCTGCTAGTGCACCCACACCACTAAGACACAGACGTATATGCAGGTACACACACACTTACAGAGAAATACCTTGCACATTTGGTTTGCAAAATCCATGCACAATTCAAAAGGTGAGAAATATACATAGAGACATCTTTTTGTTTGGTTTCCATCTATTTCCTTGAAAACCCTATCAAAATACCCCTTTACCAATTCTCTTTTAAGATTAGCAGTTACACACAGTCAATGAAAAACAAAATTCAAAAGATCTGGAAATTGACTAAAATTTGCTAAAATGGATAAAAGCTGGATGAACATGGTAGGTAAGGCAGAGAAAACCAGCTGGGCGGCTTTTGTTAGAAAACACAAAAGAGGCGGCACATGCACTCTCTGACACACCTTGCTTGGCAAATGATTGGCACCGAAATATCATTCAACCTAGCTGTACAAAATCACTCCACCTTATCCATGTGTGTATGTTTACACAGCTCAGAGCAGAGTATTAATATTTACACATTCATATGAAAGAAACTGGGTTGAAAAAACTGATGAGGACATGGACTATACAAGAAAGGCATTTATTTACTACAGGAAAAATCACAGTTTGAGAAAACTACTCCAGAAAAATATTGCTCAAACACCTAATACAAGTAAATAAAGTTTAAAGTACTCAAGATTGTGATCAAAAATTTCTACTATTATTTGATTTCCTGTCAACAAAAAACATGAACTTTGACTCCTTTAAGTTGAGAGGAAATCTGGAAGAATACACATATAAAAGGTCATTTCTAGAGTTTTTCTTTTCCCTATTTTCACCTAAAAAAAAAAAAATGCAAGTAACTGACCTCAGGTGAGAAAACGGCGAAGACAAACAACAGTCTTGAAAGAGTGTGAAGAGAGTCCCGCAATGGCTTTTTTTAACATCCAAGTGCGCCCTCATGTGGTCACCCTTATTAAAACTCAAAAACTGAAATGTGTGAGCGTTTCTTTCACAGCTTTAACAAAATATGATTAGACCATATATATGCGTTATTTAATAACACGTGGGTTTAGATTTTTATGGGGGGGGGGGGGGGGGGGGGGGCAAGTTTACGAAAAATGTCAACGAAACAAAACATGAGTAAAATGCTAACGGTTGTCAACCAGTCTTACTATTACTTTACTTAAAGCCAAAATTCTAAAGATTCACCACTCATATTTTATGTACTAGTTTTCAGCTTACTATATAATTTATAGTTGGTATTTAAAATAAGACATTTAAACCCAAATCTGTTTTGGATGCTAAACAGGCCATATATACCATACAGTTAACATTTAGCCTTCAAACTATATATAAACCTGCACTTTCCTCAGGTATAAACATACTTGCATATTTATGTGTGAATACATGTACATATGTATGGGCATGCACATTCACATAATTTTGAGAACAAATTTAATAAACTAGCATAATCATCTGAAAGGTAGTTGCAAATGTGAAAGGACCTCCTTAAAACCTTATTGTGTGAGGTGAAACAAAATTTAAATCAAAAGATTTGAGAAGAAAATCTGAAACGATAATGGTGAAACTCAGTACAGCAGCACACCTAATATAAGATCTTCACATTGTAAATTTGCAAGCTTATAGACGCTTTTTTATAAGCTGTTTAAGCTGCATTCAATAAGCATCAGGTAAATCAAAAGTAAAGATTAAAATCAAAGTTATAATTGTGAGCAGTAAATCAAGGACTGTGCTTAAAACATATTATGAAATACTGCCAATTTTTTGGGGAATTTTCTCTTTTAGTCATAAAACAAAACCTGAACCAAAACGAGATGTTGTAAACACAGCCTATTATAAACCCTAACCGAAGTATAAAAGATGCTCATTACTCTCTAGTACAGATCGTGGCATATGTGTGTACTAAGTAGTGCCTACTAACTTACTATGTTTTTTGAATGGAGTGTACTGGAGTGTCATGGAGAATGAATGAAATCAGTTTTTACTGCGTCTTTTTGCTTTTGTGGGTGTGGACTGGATCACTTTGGTTTTCCCCCGCAAGACTCTCCTGTCAATCACCGGAGGCTCCTCCTCTTCTCTCGAATTGTGTTCGGCAGCTTCATCTTCCTCTGTGCTCCCCTTCTCCTCTTCAGTGCTCGTGAGCTTTTCCTCCTCCTCTTCTTCTTCATCAAACTCCTCATCCAGCACCTGTATAACCACAGCTTTGCTCAGTCTACTGGATGTGCGCTTGGGTGTTGGCGGGACGGGTTTGATCCTGCCTCCTCGAAGAACTCGAACCCCAGGAGGAGAATCGTGAGTTTCATCTGAGCTTTTCCACTCATAATCATCATCATCATCTTCAGTGGTAGCAGTGTCCTCCTCTTCTTTCTGTTCATCTTTTTCATTCGTCTCGGGTAATTTCTCTTCCTCTGACTCCTCTTTTTCAGAGTCCTCTGTTGCAGGTTGGCTTTCCTCGGTCTCAAGTGGCTCATCGGAGGCAGTCTCATCTTGTTGGTTCACAGCTGGCTCCACTGTCTCTATAATGACCTCTTCTTCACCTGCTACACTAGGAGAAGCAGATGTCTCCTCCTGTGGAGCTTCTAGCTCAGGAGCAGATGGTTCCTTTACTGCATCACTGTCCTGCACAGAGGAAACACACTCAACCAGGTCGGCCGGAATGACTGGCGCCTCAGGAAGAGCTGGTGGATGATCAGAGTCTTCGGGTTCCTCAACTGCAGGAGCTACTTCCTCTTCCTGTTCCTGCTGAACTTCCTCTTCCTCCTCAACTGGAGAAGGAATGTCTGCCTCTGTGCCCTGTTTCTCCTCAGTAACAAGTTCTTGGTCGATCTGCTTCACTACTTCAGATTCTTTAGGGGTGTCGATGTCATCCTTAAGACAAACCAGATAATAAATCTGTTTAGTTATAGTCTAAGAAGTAGTGACACTGATGTTCTTAGTTAAAAAAAACACTATGCATTCAATTTTTTCCTAAAATTTCCCAAATATTCAGGAAGAGATTAGAAAATGTTGTGACGTTTGAATTTGTAGTGCTCATGTTAGCACCACAGCTCAACATATTAGAGCACGCTGACCGCTATGCCATAGATCTGACATGATAGTGACCAGTGTTGGGTAAGTTACTCCAAAAAAGTTATTAATTACTAGTTACCAATTACATCTTCAACAGTGTAATTAGATTACTGTACAAATTACTCTCTCCAAAAAGTATTTAATTACTTATAACTCATTACTTTCTAAACCCTATATCAACCTCAACGAGTTAATAATACGAGGATAGACATGCAATGGTTCTTTTAATTCTTTCAAATAAATAATACATAACTACATAAATTATTCTGGTCACAATTTAGATTAGGGTCCAATTCTTACTATTAACTATTATTATAACTATTAACTATACTAATAGATAATTATCATTATAACTAAAAACTAACTATACTTTTGCCTCAATATACTACTAATTAATATTAATATTAATTACTGCTTATTAATACATAGTAAAGTAGATGTAAAGTTTAAGAATTGGATAGGATTAAGGATTTAGAATTAGGTCTTGCAGAATAAGACATAAATATGTACTTTTTAAGTAATAATAAACAGCCAAAATCCCTGTAATATTCATTCTAATAACCACCAAGTTAATAGTGAGAATTGGACACTAAAGTGTTACCAATATTCTTATTAACTCACCAAAGTAAAAGTGAGAAGGGTACATAAAAAGCATGCATTTTAAGGTTGGTCTTTAAATTTTGATGTTAAATCCACTATTGCATTATATATAAATGTCTACAGTCTATACTAAGTTCAATAACATAAGTAACTGTAAATTACAGAAAAAATAAGAGTAATCCCTTACTTTACTTTTTCAAGGGAAAAGTAATTAATCAGAATCAGAATGAGCTTTAGTGGCCAAGTATTTTTACACATACGAGGAATTTGTTTTAGTGACAGAAGCTCCACAGTGCAACAGAGAGACAGCAACAGGACAGGACACAGATAATAAAAGAATAACATACAAATATCCAAATAGGCAATGTACAAAACAGCAAAAACACAATATATAATATAGACAATTGTGTGTTTACAGATCTGATATGTACAAATTTGAAATGAAAGCCAAAAATAGATAAATAAAAGATAAAAATGTAAGCAAGTGTGTGAATAAATAATAGAGTTGTGTGTTCCGTGTTTTGTTCCGTGTTTTATCATCAAGTGTTCGTGAGATGGATTGCCTGAGGAAAGAAACTGTTCCTGTGTCTGGTCGTTCTGGTGCTCAGAGCTCTGTAGCGTCGACCAGACGGTAACAGTTCAAAGAGGGAGTGTGCTGTATGTGAGGGGTCCAGAGTGATTTTATCAGCCCTTTTGCTCACTCTCCAGATAAGCCAAAACCAGTCTTTCAAATGATTTCATGGCCACAGATGTTAGAGCCACAGGTCTGTAGTCATTAAGTCCAGTAATTTTGGGTTTCTTTGGGACGAGAACGATGGTGGAGCGTTTGAAGCATGAGGGGACTTCACACAGCTCCAGTGATCTGTTGAAGATCTGTGTGACGATTGGGGCCAGCTGATCAGAACAGGTTTTTACACAGGCTGGTGTCACACCGTCTGGGCCTGGTGCTTTCCTTCTTTTGTTTTTTCTGAAGACCTGGCACACATCTCCTTCATTGTTTGAATTGTAGGTGTGGGGGAGAGGGGGGTTGCTGGAGGTGTTAGTGGTTGTGTGGAGTTCAGGGCGGGTGTGGGTTGCTTTTTAAAATCTACAATAAAAGACATTCAAATTGTCTGCCAGTTGTTGATTCTCCAGAGCGCTGGGGGATGGTGACTTGTAACTGGTGATGACTTTCATATCTTTCCACACTGAAACAGGATCACTGGAAGAGAATTTGTTTCTTAGCTTGTCAGAATAATTCCTCTTTGCCACTCTGATCTCGTTTTCCAGTGTGTATTTGGCCTGTTTATACAAGACTTTATCCCCCTCTCTGTAAGCATCTTCTTTGGCCTGACGGAGCTGTCTGAGTTTTGCAGTGAACCATGGTTTGTCATTGTTGTAAATTAGATGAGTCCTGGTAGGAATGTACATATCCTCACAGAAAGTGATATAAGATGTTACAGTCTCTGTGAGCTCGTCCAGATCGATAACAGCTTCAAAAACAGTCCAATCAGTGAGAGAGAAACAGGCTTGTAAGTCCCGCTCTGTTTCATTAGTCCATCTTTTAACAGTTCTTAACACAGGTTTTACAGATTTAAGTTTCTGCCTGTAGGACGGAGTAAGATGAATCAAACAGTGATCAGAGTCCTAAAGCTGCTCGTGGGACAGAGTGATATGCATCCTTTATTGCTGTGTAACAGTGATCCAATATATTACTGTCTCTGGTGGGACATGTGATGTGCTGTCTGTATTTTGGCAGTTCACGGGAGAGATTTGCTTTATTAAAGTCCCCGAGAATGATTAAAACAGAGTCCGGGTGTTGTTGCTCACTCTCTGTGATCATATCAGCGAGTTTCTGTAAAGCTGTGCTCACGTGCGCTTGCGGTGGAATGTAGACACTCACGAGAATGAACGAGCAGAACTCCCGCGGCGAATAGAACGGCTTGCAGTTAATGAAGAGCGTTTCTAGATGTGAACAGCACATCTTCTTTAACACAGTTACATCTGTACACCACCTCTCATTGATGTAAAAGCACGTCCCGCCGCCGTGCGATTTCCCCGTTGATTCTGCGTCGCGATCTGCTCTGATCAGCGTGAAAGTAGGCAGATGTAGTACGCTGTCCGGTATTGTTGCCATTCAGCCAGGGAGAGCAGAAAGAGTTCGTCCGTTTTGTTGGGTAGAGAGCGGAGATTCGCCAGATGGATGCTAAGCAACGGCATTCGAAATCTGAGCTGATGAAGCTTCACGAGCGGCGCGCCGGCTCGCTTCCCCCATCTGTGTCCTCCTGAAGCATTTGACCAGAGCTACGGCTCCGCCAACTACAATGTCCAGCAAAACGTCCGAATAGTCAAAATCCAGTAAAAGATTTTGTGGTGTGTTCTGCCGAATGTTCAGCAGGTCATCCCTGGTAAAACTGATCGTATTTGAGTAACAAAAAACAGGAAAAACAAACAAAAACCGTACAAACACTGAAGAGCAAAGCACAGTAGCTGCCATCTTAGATTCTCATTAAAAAAATTACATTATTTTTAATGTAAATTTTTTTTTTTTTTTACATATTAAATTGCATTAACCAATTACTTAGTAACTAGTTGCACCCAACACTGATTGTGACAATGTTAACAGTATTCTTTGTTAAAAATTTAAATTGAATTAATTAAAAATTTTACTTTGGGCACAAATTATATTATATACCCAATACCATTCAAAAACTTCATGTCAGCAATATTGTTTTAAAATGAATTAATATTTTTCTCAACAAAAATGCATTAAAATGGTAAAAAAAATAAAAATCATATTTTAAATAAAATGCTCTTCTTTTACACTCTTAGAATTTCCACAAAAACAGTTTCCAAAAGATTTCTGAAGGATCATGTGACACTGAAGCCTGGAGTAATGGCTGCTGAATATTAAGCTTTGCCAACACAGGAATAAACTTTTTCTAAAATATATTACAACAGAAAACAGTTATTTTAAATTGTAAACATATTTCACACTATTGCTGTTTGTACAGTATTTTCTCAAATATATATATGCATAAGAGATATCTTTAAAAAAATAATAACCCAAATAATAGTGCATACAGACTGCTCAAATCATGTAACAGTACAACCTTGACCTTAACCTGAATTAAATAGTTTACCTGTGCTTCTCCCTCTGCCTCCATCTCCTCAGCAGTGCCATTTTGGATGACAGGTTCAGCCTCTAGAGGGAGCTCTTGGGTGGCCTGTGCATCCTCTGTTGTGACTGCTGACCCCTCATTCTCCTCTTCTTGACTGTCAGTTATTTCTCCATTGACTTCTGCCACCTTCACAGAGAAACAGAGAACTCAATACCTGATTTGAGTGTGTACACATTTGTATGTGTGAACTGACATAAAATTTGCACCTCTGGCTCAGAGAGCATACTGTTTTATGAACCACAAACATAATTTGCATTGGCATTTTTGGCAACTGCTGTAAGCCAACTTGTTTGGCCTCATATTAAACCAGTGATGAAATAGTGTACCAGATAAGACAACCAACAAAGGATGCTGCTGTCCCTCACCAGAATTTCTTTGTCGGCAGGGGCCTCATTGGATGCAGCCTCCTCCACCTTGACAGAGGTTGCTGCTCCATCTTCTCCTCCTCTACTTTCTCCATCTGTGTGTTCTTTAGTCTCTGGCACAACAGCATCAGGTTCTGTCTCTGTTTCTGGTTCGACCACTCTAAATTCAATATACAGGTAATAAATTACAAAGAGGACAATACAGTAATTTGGTCTTTTTAGAATCATACATTACATTTTCTGGTACAACTGTTTTCAAAATTTATAAGAAACTGAGGACTACATCTGCATAATGATTTCTAAAGTATCATGTGACACTTACGACTGAAAATAAAATTATATTTTACACATTTAATACACTGTACATAATATGTAACATTTTATTCCAGTCAGGATTTAATATCAACAGTTTACTGTCAAACCCATGGTGGAGGGTCATTTTAAGAGCCCATCTGCTGCATTATGATATTACACATTTTATCTCAGTGACATACTAGTAAATCTCCATTACTGTAATCTTAAAGATAACCTCTGAATGCAACCAGTCAATGAGGTGTCATCTGTGAGGCGTTTTTAGAGACCTGTTGATTTTTTCAGGTCGGTTCTCCATGGCACTCTCTTCTGGTTCTTCCCGTGGCCTTTTCTTTTGTCTGCATTCACTGCTCCGTGTATAAATGGGCAAGTCACTAATTTCTACAGTGATATGAAGAGAGAAAAAAAGAAAAGGCTTTAACACACCCTTTTCTGCCAATTCAGGCAGTTTAAGTGGGTTTTAGAATGATAAATTAAACACAAATCCAAACCTTCTGCTACTTTGAGATGTTTGTTGACTACGACCACATCCTCCTGTAAAACCAAAATAAAAACAATTCACTCTACTCGGTCAAGGGCTAACAGATTCTATAAATAAATACCTACATACAAATATCTCATATTCAGAAAAAAGCACAACAATGAAGCAAGCATGTGCAAAACTAAACATTTCCCAAATTAACCAGTCTGTGGGATGTCTGACTAAAAGTATAATAGGTTCATGTATAATAGGTTCATATCCACCAGAAACTATTCAATTGTGTTTCTTATACTAAAGCTAAAAAAAAAAAAAAACTTTCAGCTGAGCAACAGATACTCCAAAAAATTAGCTTGACTAATCTTTTAATGCAAAACCCATCATAGTGCTATAAAAAAAAGACACACAAATATTACACATAATAAATGGAAAATTAGAGTTACAGTAACTGTAGACAAGTTAAAATGTGTTTCTGAGAAGTGTCTCTAAATTCATCCTCTTTAGCCCTACTGCTATTAAAGCTAAAAAACACTAAGAAAAACATCTAGATATACTACATAAAGATAAGATCAAATTTACTGTGATGTCCAGGCAGCTCTCCGCGGTCATCTCCACCTCATTAACCGCAACCTCTCCGTTTTTGCTTTCTTCTGCTGAGCTGTGGTTGCCTGTAAGGAGATAGACACAACAAATCTAAAATCTAACCTATAAATCAAGTAAAGATGTGAAACTGTTATGAGTTTCAAGAGGGTCAGTGGCAGATGAGACCCAGCAAAAGGTACTTACATTGTAGTGTCATGGAGCCAAGTTTGCTGGCCACTTTCACTTTCTGGTAGGGACCTCCAACTCCTTCCACCTCCCACAGCAGGTCCACATCGGCCGGGTATGTGCTCAGGTACTGTCTGCATACTGGAACATATTTTTTTAAATTACTCTTTATATACACATTTAATAAAACATATTAAAGAAATGTAGCTCTTTATATTTATTTACATAGTATATATATATATATATATATATATATATATAGTAAAAGTAAACAATTGAATAATGAAATATATAGTGCATGTAATAATACACATAAGTTTAAGATACAATATGGTTTGGGGATCATATGATTTTTAGAAAATGTGTTTGGAAGAAGTCTCTTATGCTTACCAAGGCTGCGTTTATTTGATGAGAAATACAGAAAAAAAATAGTGCTGTCAGACGATGGAATCACGACTAATCGCATCCAAAATAAAAGTTTGTTTACATAATATGTGTCTACTGTGTATATTTATCATGTATATATAAATACACACACATACGGTATATTTTGAAAATATTTCCCTGTATACATTTATATTCACAATTGATATTATATATAAATAATTTAAATGTATAAACAACATTTTTCTTAAATATATACATGCATGTGTATTTATATATAAATAATAAATAAATATACACAGTACACACACAAATATTACGTAAAATTTTTTTATTTTGGATGCGATTAATCGTTTGACAGCACTAGAAAAAAATTGAATTTAAAAAAGTAAATTTATTCCTGTGATGTCAAAGTTAAAATTTCAGCAGCCATTACTCCAGTCTTCAAAGTCACATGATCCTTCAGAAATCATATTAATATGCTGCTTTAGTGCTCAAGAAGTACCTGATTTGGTGTTATTATCAATGCTGAAACAGTTGTTTTAATATTTAATTTTATACAGTTGCTTAACTGCACATTTTGTATGTCTACCTCATCTAACACACCTGATTCAACTCATCAGCTCATTAGTGGAGACTGCAAGACCTGAAGTGGGCGTGTCAGATATAGGGAGACATATAAAATGTGCATGCTGGGGGTACTTCATGGAGAGGTCTGAGAACCACTGCTCTATAGAATAATATGCAGGACAGGCATTTGCAAGAGTCATTTGCTTACTAAAGTTCTACACTGTCAGTCACCTTATTCAAATCTTTTTCCTTCCTTGTAGAGTATAAGGTTACAAACTAGTGTAGGGGCATTTAAAACTACAAAGAAGAGAAGAAGATTTCTGACCCTTTTGCATCGCTGGTGTTAAAGGGTATTTCAAGCCCAGTTCGTTATCTTTAAAGGAGTCCACAAAGTCCTCCAACATCTGCAAGCCATGACCGTTACCACGGTGATCCTTCCGCACAAATATAGAGTCCATGACTGGAAGTAGGTAGCACTGGCTCACAAAGCTATTACACAAGCTACCTGTAAGGGAGAACAAACACAGCAGATGGAAGAAATGTCTGGAGCAAAATCACTGCACGTTACACTGGTTTCCATCTACAATACTATCAAAAATATAGTTTATCTTGAACAGTTATACTTATTTTCAAGAACAGTTAAACTATATTGGATAATAATATTATAATAATTAATAACTAATAATAATAATGATGATGATCTTCATCATATCCAATATAATTACAGAAAATTATAGCTGTTTCACTAAATAATAAAGCCAAATTCTTGACATAAAAAAAATCTGATTTATGACATACAAAACAGTCATAAATATGACATTCGAAACTGAGATACTAAGTCAATGATGAGAAAGTCAAAATTATGACAGCATACTTGAGTTGAAAATCTAAATTATGAGTCATAATTATAATATAAAATGTCTGAATAACAGTCAGAAATACAACATAGCATGTCATAATTATGACTAAACAAATCCTCATTTTAATGAGGTGCCACTTCTGTTTTCTAATTTTTCATTATAATTATGACTTTGTTACAATTGACTACTTCTCTTATGATTGACTGATAATATATCATAACTATTATTTACCAAAGTATGATTTTTTTTCTTATGCATAAATGGGCTTCCCTATGTTACAGCTTGTCTATCAATCCTTTCTCTGTATAATAATAAAAAATATTTAAATTTTTTTGCCTTTGAATCTATAATCTATTTGTACAAACCAATATCTTTATTACTAAGCCACAACACAGAAGCTTTTGAGCTTGCCTTCTTATAAACTAGGCAAGGCCTAGTTTCATCTCTAACTCATCCTTTAATGAAGACACTGTAGATTATTTTATGAAATAAACTTACTCATACATTGGGCAAAATGAGCAATGCATCTACAGCACTGCCAGACTCTCCAGGGAGAAAGACCAACCTTTAGATTTGACAGAGTAGAATCCCACCGCTTCTCCATTCTTCCAGATGATTTTGGCAAAGACGTCTTCTCCGTGGCACAGGAACGGAACCTCATTAGAACCCATTTCCACCGTCCGGTAAATTATGCGGTTTAGCACATACAAGACAATCCTCTCACCCACAGATCTTACCTGCCCAAATGCAATTATTCACAAAAGAGATTCAATTGTGTTATATAAATTGTATCTGAAGTTTCACTGGGAAATCAAGTTATGTTTTGATTAAAAATCACAGGTAAAAAAAGAAAGAAAAAAAAAGATTTAGAAAATAAGTAGGGTAAATCTTCATTTCATGCCAAAATTAAACAGGTGTACAACATAATGTAACAGTCAAGTTATAAAGATGAAATTCCCGCAAAGGAAATCTAAACTGGATAATACAGGATATTACAACATAAGGAGTGAGTTAGGCTCCATATTACAGTGGAATGAGCAAATGCCAGCATAAAGAAAACGGGTGCATTGTGTATTTTTAAGTGAGTGAATGAATGCCTGTGCACATATAAAAATATTTCTAAATATTTTCTAAAGAAAGCCTATGTATGCAAAGTGTGGAGCCGGAGACAAAAACCCCTCTCACTGATCAGCCACAAACTACTGCATGTTTGCAATTATTTGTTTGGCCAAACCACTACATTTCACTGCTCAAACCTTGCTTTTGTTTCCTCCTCTCTCTCTCTCTCTCTCTCTCTCTCTATAATTAAACATTCACACACTTTCTAAAATACATTTTATATATTAAAAACTCAAGATCATCGTAGGAGTGCTTGAGAAGATATGCAAGTCCTTAACAAGGCGTCGAAGAAAATACCAGATTTCTGCTTTTTATTGACTTGGCAAAGAAGTGACATTCTGAATAGACACTGTTCAAAGTACAAAAATGTGTCTGAATAATTACATTTAAAAAGTTAAATGCCTAAGCTTTCCAAAACAAAATGAAAGATTACCTTTACAAGGCCTTCTCTTGCAGGATTTGACGTTCTGAGAATATCTTCCACTGCGTACCACTGATCAGCCAAGAACAATGCCACAGCTAGAATAAAAATGGGAGGCAAAGCGGAATAAAGGTAAATAAGATGTTGTGACTTTCCTAGAAGTTTATACATGATGTTATTGTCATAAAATCCATTCATAATGTTATTATGATAGGTAAGAGGCAGGAAAGTGAACCTGTGAACTGGTCCTCAGGAGCAAACAGAGCCAGGACTTTGTGTTTGAGATTGGCTCCATAAAGAGGGACAAACCCAACATTGGCAGGACTGATCCGGATCTAAAAGAGCCAGAACAGTACTCTTAAACGGATATGCCAGGCTACAACTTAATTGTTGGTAAGGCACAAAGGAAGTGATTGGGGCCAGTTTTTAAAGGGTTTAAATGCAAAAACAAAAAAAAGAATAATAATAATAATTTTAAAAAGCACTTACATATTTTTTTTTGTAGAACCTAAATTCTTCAGTGTATAATTTGAGCTGTAACATTGTTCTCAACACATTATGGTCATTTTAGGAGATACATTACATATGGCAATTTTTTAAAATTGGATAGGCCTATAATTTTGCACAAAAAAGTTTCTTTTTCAGTATCATCTGATATACTCCACATTATCTGAGCTCTGTTCTCTGTTGTGTGTGTGTGTGTGTGTTTTACCTTTCTCGTGCTGGGCAGGGTAAGGTATTGTGTGTTATCTGGGTTGCTGTAGAGCAGTTTGTTCATGTAGCTCTGGGCTGAACTTTCCAAGTCCTCATGTCTGCCAGACAGCAATACATCTACAGGGAACTCCATCCCTGCAGGGGTCAGAGGTCACAAAAATGGCAACTTCAGTGCTCTGTCATATGACTAATTTCTTTCAAAATGCTTTCTACATGCAAGCAAAAGTGAGAAACCGCTTTTATTTAAAGGGGTCATCGGATGCTCATTTTACACAAGTTGATATGATTCTTTAAAGTCTTAATGAAAAGTTTATAACATACTTTGGTTAAAAATTCTCAATGGTAGTGTAAAAACACCTTTTTAAACCTGTAAAATCAGCTCTGTTTTCAACAAGCTGTTTTTTAGTCCATGTTGCTTTAAATCCTAGTGAGCTCTGCTGACTCCACCCCTCTCTTCAGTGGAGTGACGAGCAGACCATAGATGTGTGTAGATTCATGGCGTCAGCCATCTCGCATTCAGTATAATAATCAATGAATATAGCTGCAAGCAGCGATGGCGGGCCCAAGCCGTCAGTGCAAACGCCACCCCGGTGGCATCAGGAAAACTGTGCCCAGCGGGCACATTTATTACAGTAACCCTCTGGCAGTCTGGTTTTAAGTGATACGGCAATTAAAGGGTTAATCCAAACCATCAAATCTATGAAATACACACACACAGAACAATATATAAACTTAAGTAACACTTTACAATAAGGTTTCAGTTTTTAACATTAACTATATTAATTAACATGAACAGTATATAGTATTTATTAATGTTAGTTAATATTCAAAACTTAAACATTATTAAAATTTTAAGTTTTATCTGTTAACATTAGTTAATGCACTGTGAATTAACATGAACATTTTGATTAACTGACATCAACAAACATTAATACTGTGAAAATATTTTTTTCATTGGTAGTTCATGTTAGTTAATGCATTTACTAATGTTAACAAATGAGACATTATTATAGTTACCTAAGCTTTTAATGATTTAAGCATTTTTTAACGATTTCCTTTTCCATGAACTAACATGGATAATTTTTACTAACACAAATAAAGTAAAAATCTATTGTTCATATTTAGTTTGTTAGTTGTGAATTAACCAATGTTAAAAAAATTATATTATTTAACATCAACAATAATTATATACCATTTATTAATGTTAATTAATATTAAGTCCAAAATGTATTAATACATTATTAAAATTTAAAGTGGTATCTTTTGAACATGACTATTTTTTACTAACAATAAAAGGATTAATAAATGCTGTAAAAATATATTGTTCATTGTTAGTTCAAGTTAGTTAATGCATTCCCTAATGCTAACAAATGAGACCTTATTATAAAGTGTTACCTAAACCTTTAATGATTCATAAGCATTTTTAAAGGTTTTATTGATCTATAAGCATTTGTGAAATATTTTGCCTGCATTACAGCTTAGTCTTCATCTGTGAGCTGAACTGTTTTACTGTTACATTCATGAGATGATGTAAATTCAGATGAATATCATGTCACAGGATGTCATAGGTCAGTATCCAATTAGTGTCAAATTATTATTTGCAGCACACAAATTTACAAGACCACGTGTATGTATCTTTAGATTTTTGTTATGTTGCAATTAACATAATTATTAACCTAATCATATACAATTATGTTGTCAGTGCCCTACAAATTAACTGTTTCTTGGATTTTTTTTGTTTTGTCCCTAAGACTGAAAGAAACAGATAAGGCCTGAGAGATTTCTTAAGCTATAATGCAAAAAAAAAAAACTAATTGATTTTTTTTCTAGTGATTAAAGAGATGTTTAAAAGTCTCTCTCTCTCACCCACCTCCTCACCCTCACATTCACCCATCCCCCCACATACACAGAGCCGGAGTGACATCAGATGTCTAATTGTCTGCTATCCATAGTGTATTGTATATTCATGAAATTAATCATATTTCCTCAGAATGACTTGTTCTATGCATGTAATTTTTTTTAAGTGTTTGGAAGCTGCACTAGATACAATAAAATGACTGCTTTCTTTTTTTACTGTTACTTTAATAAATCACCATTGCCACACTGTTCAAGATATCCTAAATCCATTCGCAATTTATCATCTTCAGTATACTGGCATCATGTTGACAAAGTTTGGTGTGAACTAGTTGTTTTTTCTTGGAGGAGTATGAATTAATCTACAGCCTGATTTTTCCAAAAATTGACATAAAAAAAATATAGCCGGCTTCCTGTTGGTCATAGCTAATGAGTGTAAATTAGAAAGTTGTCCGCCTTGATGAGAACAATGTACCAAGTTTGGTGACTGTTTGGTGCTAAAGCTAACCCCCCAACTTTTGCCTTTTATGAGCTTTTGCCAGTGTCTATCTATCATTAATACTGATATGTGTGTTGAGTTTCATGAAAACCTAAGCATGTTATCTGCCTTAAAATCACTGGAAAGGAATATTCAAGTTTGACACGTTGCCATGGCAATAATATTTTAGATATCAATATCCCCTCAACAGTTTTACATCAGCCGTGTGTTGTCATTATTCTGATGAAGTTTGAAGCAAATAGAGTAAAAATAAGATGCTGCTGCCAGTTGGTGGTGCTATAACTTTGACTCCTAATAGTCACATATATGCGATCGGCATCATACTATCATACTATGAACAAACCACTGAAGTTTGATAAAAAAAACAAGAGGGCCCTGTGCCTTAGTGTCTTGGGCCCTAATAAAAATAATCCTAAGGAAACCAATAGATGGAATTCAAAGATATACAACAGCAAGTTATACGCTTGTATATCTTTGAATCATGTGTCATTCACCGGTGAGAAAACTTCATAGCACAGTTAGTAAAAGTACTACAATACCAGGAAGGAAGATTGGGTTGTTGATGTTTGCCTGCCATTCTCGCTCTGACTGCATAGCGTACGTGAACGTGCTGATGACGTATCCTTGTCTGCGCGAACTGGGTGCGTAGAGAGGTATGCAAATACATATGTTGACAGGCAGGTAGGAAAGACAATTAAAACACTCTGACCGAGCGTTTTGATTGGACGAAAATTTCTTAGTCCTACACCTTCCACAGAATATATAAATACAGATAACCACATATAGACCACTTAACTTAATGATTGCTATAGGGATGTGAAGAGACTTTCAACCAGAATAACAAAAAATGTTTCTGAAGACCTATTGCACCTTTAAGTCGCTGGGGTATATTTGCAAAAATACATTGTATGGGTCAAAATGATCGATTTTTCTTTTATGCCAAAAATCATTAGGACATCAAATAAAGATCATGTTCCATGAAGATATTTAGTAAATGTTCCATGAAGATATTTATTTTTCTTAACATAAATATATCAAAACTTCATTTTTGATTAGTAATATGCATAGCCAAGAACTTCATTTGGACAACTTTATAGGCGATTTTCTCAATATTTACATTTTTTATATTTTAGATTTTAGATTCCAGATTTTCAAATAGTTGCATCTCAGCCAAATATTGTCCTAACAAACCATACACCAATAGAAAGCTTATTTATTCAGCTTTCAGATGATGTATAAATCTAAATTTTGAAAAATTGACACTTAAGACTGGTGAATAGTCACTTAAAGGGATAGTTCACTCAAAAATGAAAATTCTATAATTAATTTCTCACCCTCATGTCGTTCCAAAGCCGTAAGATCTTCGTTTATCTTTGGAACACAAATTAAGATATTTTTTGATGAAATCTGACAGCTTTCTGACCTGCCATAGATGGCAACACAACTGACATGTTCAAGCCCCAGAAAGGTAGTAAGGACATCATTAAAATAGTCCATGTGATATCAGTGGTTCAACTGTAATTTTTAGGGATGCATCAATCTGTTTCTCAGTATCGGTTTCGATACTGGCATTTTCTGCGGGATCGGGTCTCGGTCAGACGAGACTAAATCCGATATTGTGCATATACTATTCTGTGTTATTGTTAAGCCCCACAAAAGGCACAAAATCATTATAAAGCACCATAAAGTTTTTGTGCACTATATTTCAAGTGTTCTGAAGCCGTTCCATAATTTAATTTGAGGTACAGATGAATATTTAAGTCAAGTTTACGTAAACTCTTCTCTAAGAGAAATATATATTGAGCGTTAGCTCTGGCAGGTCACGTGAGTCAAGCTTGCATCAGCTGATTCTCAGCTGATTACATCTACCTATAGGAATACGACACCTATCGCGGCATTCCTATATAAGCTCTATTCAGTATTAATCAGCAGCTTTTCTCACTTGCTCAGGAGCAAATTAGACAGCAAATTCCATCTCTATGAGAAAGCTTTCAATCAGGAATTTTCATGGGTTCGTTTCTCACAGAGTTCTCACCAGATTCAAGTTTGCAAACTTGAACCTGAATTAGCCCCGATTGATATAAGCTGATAGACTTGGAAGTGACCTGAGCAAGCACTGCTTCTCACAACGATATATCATTGACATAGACTCTTTGCCTGCAATGCGCGCAATTTGCTGAAGTTGTGCTAATGTGACTGCATCAACAACACTTTTACAAGAGATCTGCTTTCCCTGCTGGAAGAAGCAAAGATATCACGAAGGGTTAAAGCATCCACGTAACAACTTAACATTTAACCCTTTATTCATCTCTGAATGTCTTCACGAAGCTACGTTTTTTTCCCCATTCTCATTGCCTTATGCTATGTTGGCAAATATGTGATCATCAAATATTGCTCGTTGTTTAAGGCAGTTGTTCAGTAACATGTTTGTTTGCTAGGCATGCTGTTGCTTTAGGCTCATTGATTGCATTTTGACATGCTGGTAACATTACCCAGTTAAATTTACCACAGCGAGTCTTATTTTTAATCTGTTGTTTAAAGGGGACCTATTATGCAAAAATCACTTTTATAAGGTGTTTGAACACAGTTGTGTGGCCGCAGTGTGTGAAAGCAACCAGCCTATAATGGTAAAAATACACCAATGCTGTCTTCAAGTGCTATCAGAATGATTGTGAATAGGAATGTGGTAGTTAAAAGTTGCATATGAAAGCAATGTGAGTCGATCGCTTGAAGTTGTCAAGCTCATAATCAGAAGTGGGACTTATAAAGTTTGTGATAGCATGAGACCAGCTATGTTGTTATTTTTATCCCGCAGTTCTCCCCGTCTGTGTAATTCATAAATGCAAATTTATTATGCACAGTATAATCAGATGACTGATTTTGAAACCGAGTAGTTTTCTGTAAAGATAACAGGCTTGTATTAATAATGGAATGTTTTTTAAAGGCTAGCACTGCTAATGTGGAGCTGGAGCCACCCTCTTCTCCGGGACAACAGCTCTCTCGCATTTAAAGCAACACACTCAAAACAGCACGTTTTGGCTCACACCCTAAAAGTGGCAATTTTAACAAGCTGTAAAAATGTATCTGTGGGGTATATTGAGCTAAAACTTCACATATACACTCTTGTGGATTCCTGTTGTGGCTTGGGCGGTTCTGGCCTAACGTTTGTGTTGGGGGAGTTATTATTATTGCTGCTCTGCCTGCTCATTCATTACAGGCTGCATGGATGGACAGGGAGTTTTTTACCCAGAACAGAGCCATACCGCCAAACCGTATCTGTCATTTTGACAATAGTGGTCCTGACAGAACTATACTTGTTTTTAATTAATGTATTTTAGAAAAATACAAAGAGCAATGTGTAACATTTTACCAGACTTAGTCCTACTTATTCACTTTTATTTGTTCCCCACTAAACAATGTTATTTCTCTAAATGTTTACATTTTATAAAATTGTGCACTCATGAATTTTCTAGAATAACTTTTGCTGCTGAATTATCCACTTACCTAGTTTATAATAGTATTTTTGTCATAGATATGATTATATATTTTTCATTTGTTATTTTTAATTAAAATGAAGTTGAGCATTAAAATAAAGTTGAACATTGAGCTTTGTTTAGTGTAAGTACGCATAAAAAATATTGGACTTTTCAACATGAAATCTCAAGAATCAGTTGGGTACAAAAAAATTCAAGAGTCATAAGGGATGTTTACACATTTGTATATGTGCATGACTTAAGATCTCTATTAATGAACTATATTGGAGCCAAGGTTTCGTTTTGACACGGTTCTCACACTAACTCAAAAGTTCCTGCACATGCAGTTTGGACCATATAAATCTATTATATGCAAACAAAGCAGAGACAAAACACAAATTCATAAATACACATTCTCTGTTACAACAGTGCAGACACTATCCTGAACATCATAGTTGGCTGCTGTCCATCCTCAGCTGGCCTCAAAGAATCCCCTACTGTCAACAACTATCTGTGTCATGCTGACAATCAGACCGAACAGTAGCACACAAATGCTTGCTCACATATATACACAAAGCCAAGCTTCACTGCTTTAACAAATCTAAAAAGGCTGGAATGAGTGTAGGAGTCCAACAGATCACCACTTTTTTAGCGTTGAGGGGCAAGTTTTTTTATTTTCTTTTTTTAATTTAACAAAAAGTAACAATTAAAAGTTTAAAGGCCTTCAAAACTTATACTTTGTAAATTATGTGATATTTGAAAAGGAATCTATTGATGGTTGCCATTGAAATTATGACTGCTAACACTGCATTGTTCTTGCCTTGTTAAATTGTTCTAGATTCCACAGCTGTGATTTTCAAGGACACGGCACACACAAGAAATCAATATTACGTCTGTCACTCAAACATACACAACAGCCGTGAGCCACAAAAACCCAACCAGCCACTAAAACACCAGCATGACATCCTGCATTCTTCCAGAGGAATGCATGATCTCTTTACATGCACCAGAGGGCCGCACCACAGGACCTGAGGCTCAGTGGCCTGCAAACTATCAGAGAAATCAACTTATATTTGGTGCGAAAACAACAAGGATCATTGCAAGGCAGAATGCACAAGAATATTTAGTATTTACATTAAAGGTGGAGAAATTTCACTCTAAATCTTTAAATAAAACTAGTTGAGAATTTTTTTTAGCCTACAAACACTTTGATTGCTGCATGTTTTTTAATGTAATATACATTAATTATCCAACCAATATCATATAAAAAGACTGATTTTTAAACAGTTTTTCCTTTTAATTTGCTTGCTGTTAAATGAAACTTTAGCATGAGTCTAAATGAAGCTTCATGAGCGTGCTATAGCTGAAAGCAAAAACATCAAACACATGTTGCGTAACAGCTGTCTATAGGAAAAGCCGGAAAGGAACGTCTGGGGTCCCCAACACTCTCTGCTCTGAGCAATTGAGACAGAAAGACCTTTGTGAGCTGGAAGGAACCTAATACCTGTATCTATATCTATCTCTAGAACCTTATAAATATATCTAAGCATAATAATTCAGGGTACACTACCATGCAAAAGATGTAGGTGATATTCTTTAATGTTTATTAAAGAGATCTCTCAAGGTGACATTAGCAAATTTTCTGTGAAATATTGCAGGTAAAAAGGGTTCATTGTTTAAACTCGGCTCCAGAATTCGCCTGTCCATTCTGCAACCGAACTTTCAGAGCGAGAATTGGACTCATCAGCCATCTTCGTACCCACAACATCCAGTGATTCAAAGAAGTCGTGGTCATCTTCGCTAGTGAAGGACGAACAACAACAGTTGTAGTGAAATTACTGAACCTGCAAGTAAACTGAATTTGTGTGTCCACACCTTTATGTTCACCATTTATGATCAATAATAAAGCAGTAATACTGTCAAACCTTATAATTTAAAATAGTTTTCTACTTCATTCTATTTTTTTTAATCTCTTTATTTTAATTTTCTTGAAACACACACAATGTCACAAAATAAGTACTATACAGGAAAATACAACATCAAACACCTTTAGCTGTAACACTGTACATGACTTTGTAGCCAAGAGAACTTTATAGCTTTATATTATTTATATTTATATTCAGACAGTTTGATTAAAAGAGATGAATCCAATATATTCAGTCTGCCTGTAAGAACAGTCTTATTGGTTTGCACTTTCCAGATTTTGATGAAAATGGATAACTTATCTCTTAATATAAATCTCAGTTCTTCCAAATGTAACATATTTCCCAGTTCCCTTTACTTCACTCCAATTAAAATTCTAATTCATGTCTGTGTTGGCAAAGCTGAATTAGTAGCCTACTCCCGTCTTCAGTGTCTCATTATCCCTTAGAAATCATTCTAATATGCCATTTTCTTCTCTCTCTTTAAAATACACACGTTATGTCTTCAACTAAGCACATATGGAGTCCAAAGTGCCAGTGGTCTCGCTCTGGCCAAAACAAAGGCAACCCCCCAACTCTGAGTAAAGCTAGTGATCTGAAATCCCCTATTCTGGGTCCATAGCTATGGTTCACTGAGGGCTTTTGAATCTATTCTCGTCTCTGTTGTAGTATCACGTAAGCAGAGCAGATAAAGCCAATTAACTTAATAAATCCAGGGCAAAATCAGCAGGTGGTGTTATTGCATTACAGCCACTGCACGTGGAAGTGAAGACAGGTTGGTCAAAGGCTCAGATTAAAAACCTTACAGTTATTGATATATAGTCTTTGTGACAACTAGCCCCAGTCTCTTTTATATAAAAACAGTACAGAGGCCTAGTCATCTGGCCTGAAAAGGGAACGGCTGGCCGTAACACTCACAAGATGACAGTACGCCTATGTGAACATGTATGCGGTCACCACAGCTATCGTTACATAACGAGCCAGTTCCCTCATTCTCTCATATTCACACACTGTCAGACAGAATTAGCAGTCAAGCACAAAAATCAATTCTGGAGGCAATGCCTCTTTCTCATAGTTAATCAACACTAATGTTGAATTAAGGTGGAAGGCTATCAAGACAATGCAAAACATGTCTTACAAGTCCCTAAATGCAACATTCTAACTTGTTGGGCGATTTAATTAAGAACCGACAGTGAAAGATGACAACTCAAACTAGAGTGAAAGATAACAATTCACAAGAGAAACACATCACAGGAGGTGGAGAGACACTGTGCTCATAAAAACAACTCCTTGTGTGCCTGAGATTGTGAGGTTTCTGAGGGGAGGGCAAGTTGTTTGAATTCTGGTGCTGGATTGAACTGGTTTGGTCAAAAAGGACATGACCAGAAAGCAAACTACACAATAACTTGGTTTAATTCTGATGGTTAAAATGCAGAAGAAAAATATACTTAACAGATTTGTTATTAGTGATCACGTGTCAATAACAAATATATAGCCTAAATATATAGTTATTGTTAAATCAACTATACTAAATTGTGTTTTTTCTATTCTGGAGGTAGAATAAAAATTGTCTGCATCATGACAGCAAAAGCATGTAATTCTCAGTTTATGGACTGAATTTCAAAACTAATATCCTCCATCTCTCTCGTTCAAAAAGAACAAAGTGTCCTCTTTCCGCGGACGAATCGGTTCTTTCGAACAGTTCATTTTAAAGAACCGGTTCTAAAACGGACTAATCAAGCCCAGTATGTTTATGTTAACATTTTGTATTAAAGTAAAATCTTTTTCGTCTGATTAGTCAGTTTGGTTCACTTATCAGTTCTCGTGTTTGATCGTTTTAATAATCCAAGTTGATTTGAGATCCGACAGCTTCGTGAACAAATCTTTATTATTGCACCGCTTCAACAGAATCATCGAAAAGATCCGTCTTAAGTGGCGACTCGTTCACGAATCGGACATCGCTAGCTGCCAGTTTGTGAACTCCACTAACTGAGCTTTATTCAAAATAAGCGACAATTTGTCTTGAAAATGATTAAAATGAGAAATGAAGCATCTTTGTCCTGTCTGTCACATTTACACAAACTGCAGGGAACGATGCAAAGTGAGGGTGTGTCAGAAAACGTTTCCAAATCATGCTGATCAACAAAAAACTCGCCCTGACTCAACTAAAGCATTAATAAAATGACTGATTCGCGTTATTTCATCACTACAACATTAAACAAGAAGGTAAAGACTGAAGAATCCAAACTAAACAAACCCAAAAGTAAAACAAGTCTAAATAATAAGAATAAGAAGAAGAAGAAGAAGAAGAAGAAGAAGAAGAAGAAGAAATAAATGCTAAAGTCCAGACCTGTCTATCACTTAATGGCATCGGTTATTGAAAATGAAAAGCAATCAGAAAGTAAACACGAGTTTCGTAAAGTGCGCACGGTCATATTTTAACCCAATATTTGTGCGCCTCACCTGAAGTCACATGCACATCTCAATCAGCGCAACGTCTCAAATATGACCACTCCTGACACACTCTGAAATGCATAATCTTAAATAATCGATTATTACTCAATATATTTCATCCCAGATATCTAAATAAACTGCATCCTCCCCAATACTGGGCCGTGCCAGTTCGGTTCGCTTTCGCAACACGCGACAAACTATGCACCATGCACGCGACTGTCGACTCACCTTAACCCTGCTCACGATGTGGTTTTATGTGTTTTATATTTTCCGTTGAGCAGGTTTAACCAATAGCCGATATTATCACGGATCCTCCGCTTGTTGTTAATAGCGTCAACTCGTGGACGCGGTCAGCCCTGCGCGCGCACGTGGAGCTGCTTTCTACGGGATGTGAGAGGTCTCAAATATCTCCAAAGTAAAGGATTTGAGGAGATTACTATATTTCGCTTAAATTTAAGTGTCATGAGAGCCAAACTATACTACAGTCAATCAAAATCCATTAAGTGATAGATGAAATTGTGACGAAAGACAATCTTTGAAGGCCGTATGCATATGGAAAAGTGTCATGTGTAGAATGTGACCTATAGGAGCAAGAGGATAACTTTGTCTGTGGAGGTGTAAAAATAGACTTAAGTCTTGCATTGCCTATATCAGGCTAAAAGCTGTTTTCATTTGTATAAATATAGCTGGTTTGCAGATTGAGAAATTGATTATTCAAAGAAATGTGTAGCATAAAGAGCAATCACTAGACATCATTTGACAGTAAAATAAAGGATCAGTTGCTGAAAAACATGTCAAGCTGCACAAATAAATAAATAAAATTGAACAGATTTAGTTCAAACAAGCTGTAGAAATGTTTTCTAATAGGTCCATATTTTAATTAGATGAATGTTAAGATTATGTGTATGATGGATAGGCCTATTAAGATTTCTATAAGCTTGAATGAATTAAAAGAGACAAATGAAGACTAAATTGTGGAAAACGTGAATTTGGTTACCATTATTAAAAATAAAACTTAAATAAAAAGTAAAACATGTGAAATAGTTAAACTATTAGAAATGACTGAAATTCAAATTAAAATGGAAAATACTATAATACTGTATAATCTAATATAAATTATACTAAAATTACACATTTAACAAATAATAAATGCAAGTAGCACACTTAGGCCTGGTTTCACAGATAGAGTTTAGACTAAACCAGGATTAGGCCATAGTTCAAATAGGACATTTAAGTAATTTTTATTAACATGCTTAGAAAAATAAACATTACTGGGGTGCATGTTGAGACAAAACAAAGGCACTGATATATTTTAAGATCAGTCAGTGCAAGTTTATTTCAGTTGAAACAGCTAAGACTTACACTTTAGTTTAGGCTTAAGCCTTGTCTGTGAAACAGGGGGTTAATTATTTTTGTTCGTTGTGCATATAATGACAGTCTTAACTGGTTGTCTTAAGTATATCCATCCCATAATAATAAGCAAGTTACATGTATTAGTTTCAATTTTAAGATACTTTATTGGCATGACAAATATTTGTAGGCTCATGCTGCAAAATTGTTTAATGCTGCTGCAAGATGGTAGCAGAGGACTAGACTTAAGTGCACTTCTTTTTTCCATCGGGTTAGATTTAGTATTTATTGAACTTAAAGCCATGATAATTAATTTATTAATGTTGTTATTTTGCTAGACAATTTTGATATCATATAATAATAATAATAACAATTTAAAATAATTGCCAAATTATCTTTCAAACATACAAATAAATAATCTTAAAATTGGAGCTTAATCTGCAATGAGCAAAACAATTAATTTATTAGTTGTTGTTTTTTACTATTACTGCAATTATTTGACTTTGTAGCTATTTTGCATAGGTAATATGGTAAACAATGCAATAATTAATTGATGAAACAACTCATGCTCCATTCTTTTGTACACAGCAGGGGGCGACAGAGAATGATTTAAAACGTACATCCAGATGTCAGCTTTTACTTATCTCCAGAATGAGAATGCATTATTTACACTTCTCTCTGCACACGTTTTTCTGCAAGTTTTTCTTCTAAACATTCCATAAGAACAGGATCCACTTTTGGATCCACTTTATTAGCAAACCAGTGGCCGTAGTTTAGGAGCCATCTGAGCTCAGCAGCACCATAAATACACACTTCTCGCACACGAACTCCAGTGCATGGTGGGTAAAGTTTCTCTTCTAAAGACCACCACTTCACCAGACGGGTTTTACTTACTAGTTCTGAGATCTCAGGATCAGAACTTGGCACTTCCCCTGGTACTCCAGACACACGAACCAGAGTTGCCCAGAAATGTTCATCAGGTGAGTATGTATCCTCAGACCAAGCCAAGAAATCACTGGCTATGGGACTCTGGTTAACAAAAACCACAAATTCCCTTGAGAGTGTAAAGTATGCGCTGCCCACAAACATGGCTATGTTGTGAGGAGGTGGAGATTTCATCTCAGAAGTGGCGACAGGTGAGCTGTAGTACTCTGAATTACTGTCTTTCAGTAAATGATGATAAGTCCAACGCCATTGTTTTCCTCCTGGCCACTTGCTTTCCACCATGTTCCTGCCTTTCAGCTCTTTTAGATCCGACACCAGCTCAGCGCTTGTCCGCAGTGGAAAGTCCTGACCACACAGGTTGATGACATACTTCCACTTGACCTCAGAATCTAGGAGGTCAGACAGACAATTAAGATCTGCTTTGAGTCGTGAGAAGCCTGCGTACTGCACCCTTTCCAGCTTTGAGGCAATGAAGACGTTGGGGATGCAGCGGGCCAGACCTTTCATTGCTGAAATAAAGTCATCTGAGGACTTCAGATCGTAATGTATGCAGTATATGTTATGTGGCATATAAATGGCCCTTAGCATCCTCTCCACAAGAGCCGCATCCTGGTGAACAACCAAAGAATATGCAAGGGGAAATTCACGCTCAAACTCAGAGCCTTGAATCCCATCATAACCTTGTGACACAAATTGATCACAGTCAGAGGTGGAATTCACAACAGCCTCATCGGTTTGCCCTACGTAGCTTTTTTGCTTGCGAATGGCTAAAGTTTTGCCCAGTTCCACTGGTTCCATTTCATATATCGCTGTGCAATTAATTTCATATTGTACTGTCAGACGTGGCCTCTCAAACACTCTGGTTTTCTGTCGTCCTCTTTCATTTACAGTAAAAAATGTGACAAAACAACAAATAATAAGTGTCAGTGCTAAAAAAAACAAAAAGATGTTTTTTTGGGGTTTGAGGTGGAGCCACAAGTTTTTCATTCTGTTGGGAGAAATAAAGGCTCTTGTTAAGAAATTTCAACCAATAATACAGCACAGCGTAGAGTGTTATGTTGCATTCACAAAACAGATCAATGAGAAAGGTTCACTTACATCTTACACATATATGTATTCCCAGTCACTTTGTCTATATTTGCTCCGCCAACAAAAATCCCATCCCTGTATCAGAGCAGCACAATTGTGGTGGTGTAGTGGTGTAATGTTTTGAACAAATTACATTTTTCCATGAGTCTCTCAAAAAGACAGTAGTCTTGTTTACGTCGCTAATGCAGCACTTTGAATGTTGACAGAAGTATGCAGCTGCAGTCAAGGGAAGGAGTCAGAAAGTCATTCATTCATAACCCTTGATTATTAATTCTATAGAACGACAACTAAATTTAAAAAGAACATTTAAAAAATGTTAATTCGATATAAGCAAAGTCAAGAAAAAACATGATAAAGATTAGAAAGTTACATTTTCCAGAAATCTCCTTTGAAGAAAGATTTATATCTTTATCATATTTTTGTTCCATTTCGAAGTATCATGATTAAAATGGTTATTCCTTTAACATATCATTGTCAAACTTTTATTGTCTGCAGATTAAATCATATTTAAACAAACGTTATAATTAATTATCTGACAAAAAGAAATAAATGCTTACCATACAAAGCTAAACCCCAATATTCAACAAAAATTCTAATTTATTCCACTCTGTGTAACTTTTTTTCTTGGGCAATATAAACGACTGCCTCAAAAACAAGCTTCCTTAAATAGTGTACTCAGCTCAACAGTCTACTGAATTTAGACAACTTTCCAAAAGGTAGGCAATACTTTTTTCACAGTGACATATAATAGCAAAGGCGACATAGTATTTCCTGTACAGAAGATTGCCACAGGTAATTCACAACCTGTTTTACAGGATTCCATCTGCTCTTCTTTACCTTTTCTTTGAAAACTGTCCATTCCCTGTAGCCCCATCCCACTTCTGTTGCAATCTGTCTGCCCACATTCAGAAATAACCTTTAACATCCATGGAATATTTCCATTCCACAATAGGTTCTTTATAGTTGAAAAAAGTTTTTTTGTTTGATTTTTGTATGTTTATCACACACCACAAGTAAAAATGGTCCTTCAAAGAATGTTTTACTGATAGGTTCTTTGGGAATGGTGGTTCTGTGGCATCAATGTTAAAACTCCGTTTTGGAACCTTTATATATTTATTTATTTTTACTAGAGGCCGAAAGTGTCAGAGGAATGGAATTTATGTCAATAGTGGCATACACTACAGGATATGTAGGTCAGTAAAATCACTAAATAAAATGCAAATATCCTCACTACTATAACAGCCTATAACTTATTTCCTTCCTCCATCAAATTATAATACATTCTTTACATTATTCTTCACATTATTAAAAAGTAAGGTGGGGTTAAGTGTAGTATTGTGCTGTCTTAATGAATTAGAAAGTTTTGAATTTACAGCAATTAAGCTGGCGTTTTTAATCAGGTCCTTCCTGCTTAACTTTACTCATAATGAATATAATCATACTAGTGTCACTCTCATGGAATGTGCGTAGCAAAAACACAGAAAACTTGTTTAACAGTTTGTTTTTAAAAAGGGTGTGATCATCAGAAATGATTAACCGTCAGGCCCACTTCTTGAGCACCAGTGTTGGGGAAAGTTACTTTTAAAAGTAATGCATTACAATATTGTGTTACTCCCTAAAAAAGTAACTAATTACGTTACTTAGCTACTTTTTATGGAAAGTAATGCGTTACGTTACTTTTGTGTTTCTTTTTAAATATGAGCAGGGCTTGATTGTTTTCAATACAACAAATTCTAATTATAGCAAATGTAAAAGCCCTTTCAGACCAAAAAGTGTAATGAATAAACCTCAGGCTGAAGGAAAAGTAAATTCACGTCTGTAAAGTAGAACGCAGGAGAAGAAGGTTTAACACAATGAACACAAAACAATGAAGCACAATTGTTAGTTTATCTAAATCATTTTTGCTTATTATTATGGTTGAACTGTATCATCAAAGGCCAGTATAGCAAAGACATTGGTTTATAAAATGGGATTAGATGCATTTGTGTTGTTTAACATATTTAATTATTGCAGTTTGCGTCATATTCTGAGTTTGCATTTCACTGTTTTAATTCATTTTGATGAATACTAAATCTGTTTTTTGCGAGTGGGATGAATTAATGCACATTCACATTTAGAAATAATGAGACGGTCAAAATTGCGTTGTTGTTCAAAGTTGAGCCGCTATTAACTGTAGCAGATCTGGACCATGCACTGTCCCCCCATACTGTCCACTCAGGATATTTCATGTCGTAAGTCCAGCATTAGTGTAACAGTCATAAATAAAATCATCAACAAAGATGAGATATAGTGCTGCTCACTAATATTGGCACCCTTGATAAATATGAGCAAAGGTGGCTATGAAAATAAATCTGCATTGTTTATCCTTTTGATCTTTCATTAAAAAAAAAATCAAAATTCTAACCTTTCATTGAAGTAAAACAATGCAAAGTGGGGGAAATTCACATTATGTAATAAATGTTTCACTCTAGTTCACGTTAGCCACAGTTATTGGCACCTAATTATTGCAACATCCTTTTGCCTAACAGCTATGAGTTTTCTCCTATAATGCTTAATGAGTTTGGAGAACACCTGATAAGAGACCAGAGACCATTCCTTCATCAACAATCTCTCCAGATCCTTCAGGATACCAACTTAATGTTGGTGTTTCTTCACCCCACTCATTTTCTATAGGGCTCAGGTCAGGGAACTGAGACAGCCATGGCATAAGCTTAATTTTGTGCTCAGTGACACATTTTTGTGTTGATTTTGATGTTTGTTTTGGATCATTGTCTTGATGGAAGATCCAGACATGGTCCATTATAAGATTTCTTACAGAGGCAGTTAGGTTTAGATTTTCTATCTGTTGGTATTTGATTGAATCCATGATGCCATGCATCTGAACAAGACGTCCAGGACCTCCGGCAGAAAAACAGGCCTACAACATTAAAGATCCAGCAGTATATTTAACCATGGGCATGGGCTACTTTTTATCCCTATTTGCACCAAACCCATCTGGTGGGTTTGCTGCCAAAAAACACTTTTTAGTTTCATCTGATCATAGAAGCCAGTGCATTTGAAGTTCCAGTCCTGTCTGACAACTGAATATGCTGGAGTTTGTTTTTGATGAACCAGGAGTTTTTTTCTTGAAACCCATTTGAATAACATGTGGTGATGTAGGGGCTGTTTGATATATTTTTTTAGGCTTTCTAAACCCCAACTAATCTCTGCAATTCTCCAAATGTGATCCTTGGAGAGTCTTTGGCCACTCAAACTTTCCCCCTCAACTTGCATTAGGACAATATATACACATGTCCTCTTCCAGGCAGATTTGTAACATCTTCAGTTGATTGGAATCTCTTAATTATTACCCTGTTGGTGGAAATGGGGATTTTCAATGCTTTAGCTCTTTTCTTAAAGCTACTTTTTATTTTGTGAAGCTCAACATTCTTGTTCTGTACATCAGAACAATATTATTTGGTTTTAGTCCTTGTGATGGATGATTAAGGGAATTTGGACTTTGTGTTCCTCGTATTTATAATCTTGTGGAACAGGAAGTCATGGCTGGACATTTTCATATTCATAATCACCCTGGCGTGCTAAAAAAAATGTAAATATAGGAATATACTTCAGAGATATGTTACTCATAAGAATGTCTAGGGGTGCCAATAATGGTATGTATTAAGTTTATACTTTTGGGGAATAACAGTTAAACCCATGGACCAGGTATGATGAACAAAGATCAGGAGTAAGATTGCGATTAATTAAAGAAATTTACTGAAGAAATAGTTAGCCGTTTCATCCGCAGAAGTCAGCTTTAACACTCATGATGGAGTTCGTAGGCCGCCCTACTTTACAATTCAAAAACACCAGCAATTATACCCTAACAGATGTTGCTAATTGCATCAATACAGAAGTCATCAAAATTCTGATTGGTTCTAAAACCTAGATAAACTTGTTAGACAATTAGACAATTTCCACATATGGACGCAAGCTTGAAGCATGTCTTCTGATGATTATTTTAGTGACAAGTGATCAGAGGTCCGACGCAATACGTCTCTCTAAAGACGTATATCTGATACGCTGGACATCGGCAGTGGAACGTTTGTCCTGGACTGTCTGAGCTTCTCCTTGGACAGACAGATACTAACGCACATACACAGAGAAACACTTATCTTACTTTAAGGTTGCCTCAGCCCTAAACCTAATCGAGCATGGTTTTACACACACACACAACGAGAGCAGCTTTTTAGAGAGTAAAAAGTCAGACTAAAGCCATATTAAAACTTATTCTCTAACATGCATAAATATAATTTTGATTACATCGATCCACTCCTTCACTACAATATATAAATATATTGTAGAACCTTAATTTCCTGTAGAGCTGCTTTGTAACATTTGTATCATACACACTTTAAACTGTTTTACTTCATTGATGTCACGTGTCGGTTTCCATTTAGTTCTGTATTGTTCTTATTTGGTATTTCCTGTCCTAGTTTAGTTAATCATCGTTTATGCCATTCACCTGTTTTGTATTAATCGTCTTATTTGCTCTTTTGTTCTTGTCCCTTTATAAGTCCTCAGTTCTCCCCTTGTCTTTGTCTTGGATTAATGTTATTTAATGGTCTGTGTGTTAATGCCCAATAAATACTCCTTTCGTCTACTCCTTCGTGCGCTTGCTACAACCACAAAACCGTAACAATTGAATGTTTAAAATTTTGTGGATTTGTTTTTAATGAAAGATCAAAAAGATAAATGATGCAGATTTATTTTCACAGCCGCCTTTGCTCATATTTACCAAGGGTGCCAATATTAGTGAGCAGCATTATACATGCATAAATACCTATATAAATCAATTGTAAAGAATAAACACACACATACAACATACAAGCATACAACTGGTTTATTCATGAACCACCTTGCCCTACTCCGTGCTAGTAGCCTACTAACTATACATACACACACAAACAAACACACCCCACCCCACCCCTCCCGACATGTCTTCTCTCTCATGTGATTTCATATGATTAAAAGATAATGTGATCTTGTGATTTCAAACAGAACATTCCTTTTTACAAAAAAAGGGTTAGTGTTCTTTTGTGCCATTTTATTTTCAGTATTGGGCCATCCTTATTGTTAATAGCTGTATTGTTATTACATGACAGTACAACTTTTTAAATATCAGCCTTTCTAAAATGGGCTTTCCTACAGTCTAAGAGAATTAAAAGATTCATTCACAGGACATCAAATATGATCCAGGCATAACAAACAACTGTGTGAGCATAAAAGACTTCAGGTGTGTACCAGACAGATCAGAATGTTCAAAGAATGGAGATGTGAAACATAAACACTGTTACTTTCTCGTAAAAATCATATGACATTTCTACTAAACTCATCTCACAGAACAAATATGAGCCCTTTGATTAATATGTACAAGTATGATATATGCTTGTACATATTACAAGCATATATCATAATAAATGTAAATTTCATACAGGTAAAGATCTTTTACCTTCTCCATTTTAGTCGAAACAATAAGTGAAATTTACATTTATTGTTTTGTTTTTAAAGTTACTTCTCTATACGTTCCATAAGAATATGATTACCCAAAGAAAAATAATAACTGAAAAAGACTTTTTCCGCACTGTAAATGATCAATAAGCTTAAATAATGAAACAAAGGAAGAATATACATAAAACACAATCCCCAAAATCAAAACTAATATTAAGGTAAAGGTCCACAAAAAAGATATCATTGTCATATATAATAAATGATAGGAAGCAAGTATTTGCTAAAGGCAGTTGTGACAGATTTGGCTATTCGTTGGGATGTGACCAAAGACACTCCTTTCCCGTCATGTCTGCTTATAATTTTTCTAGTGAAATGGTACAATCATCCTTATCCTGAATTCATTGAATGTGGCCGTGCCCACGTTATTTAGTATTTTTTTACTCTGATCAGTAGAAGCCATGTGCGTCATAACATGTTGAGTGACATTAAACACGAGAAACTTGCTTGACGGCAACTTTCTGAATAATCCTGTTAATCTTGGCTTTCTGGTACATTACTGAAGAATTGTGTAGTGTGTTGACTGTCTAATTTATTTTGAGCAAAGAAAAGAAACATGTTTGACAGCCACGTTTTTTGAGTAACAATGTCTCTTGGTAACTATGAAATAATTTTATTAGTTGTTAATGGTACTTGTGAAGTGTACCTTTTTGTCTTCTTTCTTTACAGACACAAACACCAGGTGTGCTATTACATTCCAAAAAGGATAGTCGACAAATAAATGTAGTCCATTAAAGGGGTCATGAATTGTCTTTGTTTTTTGTTTTTTTTTGTACTGTTCTCTGAGGTCCCCTTATCATGTTATCAAGATTTTTACATAAAAAACATCATAATTTAGAAAATTCTATTTTCTTATTTTCTATTTTGAAACCCCTCTTCGGGAAGCTCTGTTTGAATAAGTGTGGCGGATTGTAGACTCAGAAGTAAATGCCTACTGCTGTGATTGCTAACAGCTGTGTATGTTTGACAGCCTACATCCTTTTCAGATAGACGCTGCTGTGATTTAGGTTAAAAACGCATACACATATCGATCTGTCGATCTGGAATAGCAGACAAAGCAATAGTGTGTGTTGCGACATTACTGCCAGAACCAAATGTAGTTGCCACATCATCGTCTTTTAGTTTTACCCTTTCTGAAAATCCATCATCGAATTGTGGCTTGCTTGTAAACAAATCCACGGTAAAATGAAGTGAACAAAAGAACAAAAGTTCTTACTGACGGCGGTTAATTAAAAATAAATGTAATCATAAAAAGTGTATTGTTTGGTTTCTTTGTAGAACTGTGTTTGCCGCTCTTGTCATTTACTTACTATGTGTGTGAATTGGTGGGTGTGGCTAAACAGGCAGTGATGTAGAAGCAGGTGTTGATCATCTTCTGCGGAGGCGGTGTTTAGCCACACTTTTACGTCATAAAGTGGCACATTCCACAACCTGTCGTTTTGGCAGACTGGCTTCAATATAAGCTGTTTTTTGACTAAAGAGAAAGTTTTGAGTTCTGAAACTGAAGGGAATTTTGCTTTCTCAGGTCACTCCTAAGGGAAGCATGCAATTCACACCAAACTTTGCTCAGAATATTTACAGTTTGCACTGCCTACATTTCACTTTGTGTTTTTTTCATACTTTCTCCTTTTTTTTTTTTTTTTGTTCAAAGTCGTTTTATTAATATTTTACATAATATAACTGCCAGGATCCTGCCCTCACTATTTTGTCAGTCTTGTCTCTGTTCAGTATTTCCATGTCTGTTTTGTGTCTGAGCACATGGCTCTGTCTTTGTTATTGTCTGCCATGTCCTCCTCTCGTCCTGACTCCTTGTTTCCCATTACCACGCCCCCTTGTTTAGTCCTCGTTGGTCTGAGTGTTGTCACGTGTCACTCTCGTTCTCCCCTTGTTTGTCTGAGTGTTGTCACCTGTTCCTCATATTCTCCTATCCTTTATATTGTTCTCCCTTTCTGTCTTGTTTTACCAGTTTGCTGTGCTACGTCAGTGTTTGCTTGTGCTGTCTTACCAGTCCTGTGATACCGCTTATTCCCTACCTAGCTGTTTGTTGTTGTTTGTTTTAGTCTCATGTCAGTCCCCAGTCTAGTCTTGTCTAGTCCTGTTCCATCCTGTCCCTCGCTGGGTCTGCCATGCTGCTAGGCCTGTGCTGAGTCTGTGACCTCACTAGTGTGGAGTGGCCGTGGAGTGGTGCGGAGTGTCAGGCCACTGCTGCTAGCCTCCAGCTTCGCTGCCGTCACTGCTCTCTGGCGGACTGCCATCCTGGACTGGACTCTGTGGCCGCTCACCTAGGCCGCCTGTCGTCATTCATTCCCTGCCCATTGTCTGGACTGTGTTCACTCCCCTCCTCACCATCTCTTGTCCTGTCAGTTGTTCTGTTAATAAACTGTCAACACTATTCTGCATTTGAGTGAGTCCTCTCTCATAGAAACCCTGACAATAACAGCACTTTTAAAAGAAAAAAAACGAAAATATTTTCTTGCTCTAACAGAGCTCCCCCCCACTGCACAACATACACATACACATAGATACATATACACGTTCGTTCATATATTATACATGTATGTACATTGGACCAAAATAAAAGGGAAAAGGAAGAAAAAAAGGAGGGAAAGAAAAGAGAAAAATTGACAACATCAAAATTAAACAGAAAATATTATATTTGGATCCATTCGCTCTATGTCAGTACTGGCTGCCAAATAGAGAAAAAAGTTTGACTGCAGCCTTTAAGGGAGTATCGGATCTTCTCTAAAGCAAGGTGATACATAAGATCCCTAATCCAATGACTAAAAGTAGGTGGAGATTTGTCCTTCCACTTACGCAATATAAGACGTCTAGCTATTAAAGTTGAAAAAGAAAGAATATTTTTTGCATTATTATCTAAAAAGAGTTCTGTAGTTAAACCAAATATTGCAAGAATAGGAGAAGGATATATAAATACAGAACGTCTGAAAGAAAATTAAATATTAATTGACAAAAATTAACAAGCTTAGAACATGACCAAAACGTGTGTATGAACTCAGCTATCTGAACTCTCCACCTGTCACACAAAGAGTTTATATTTGGTGAAAATGTATCTAATTTTGCTTTTGTCCAGTGTAGGCATTGAACCACTTTAAACTGAATAATTGTATGTCGTAGACAAATTGAAGTTGAATTAATCTTATTTATAATATCTTGCCATGTGACCTCTGAGAAAAGGAAATCAAGCTCACTTTCCCATTGTGGCTTTGATTTTGTTAAGGATGTTAAATTTTGAGAAGAAATCAGAGAATATATCAAACCTATATTATTTTTGGAGAGTGGGTTGATTTTTTAAATTGTATCGAGCAGTGATTCCATTGGTAGAACTGGAAAATCCAAAGATATCTTAAGATATGTTAGATATCATAAAGCTGCGAATCTGTTTGTAGAATATTATATTTTGCTCTTATTTGATAAAATGACATAAAGCTGGAATCACTATGTAGATCTTTCAATGTGACAAGTCCTTTCTCTACCCAGCAATTAAAAGCAGCATCTGTAATCAAAGGAGGAAGAATGATTTCTCAGGAGCCTGCATTGAGAGATCAGTAAGCGAAAAAAGCTCGACTTAACTGATTCCATATTTTAAAAGATGCTCTAACAATTGGATTGAGAGAATGTCTAGACACTGGGTCAGGAAGAGGAATCTTTGTACAAAGTAAATCAGATAATTCAGATTTACAAGAAAGCTTTTTATAACAACAGCCATGCTGGACTGTCAGAAGGGTTAACCCAGTACAACATAAATTTAATATTAGAAGCCCAATAGTATTGTTGAAAATTCGGGAGAGACAGTTCACCACAAGAACAATGTCTTTGCAGTATACTTTCTCCTTTATTTTCCTCTTAAAGAAATTGTGTTCCTTCTGTTGCTGCTAAAGTCTCAGCAAGTCTAAACTGAAACACAATAAATACATTTTATAAAGACATAGACTACTCATGTGAATGTGAATGGTATATGAATGGTTTAACGAATGGCTCGGAACCCCAAAACTGGGTTGCGCATTCATTGCAAAACAATCCTAACTGCAAATAATGCAATGCAACGAGCCATATAACCAGTTAGCATAACAAAACAAACAGATTTTCCAACATTTAAAAGGGAGCAATTGCATTGTATACCTATTGTTGATGTTGCCAAAGATTTTGCATATATAATACACTGTATTTTGGCACACAATCATGTAAGCAAATGCCTACATGGACAGATTGACTAAGAGTAAAAGATTGATGTTAATTTGTATGGTCATAAATCTAGATTCACTCTTGCTCTAAACCCTATTGCTCTAAATAATCTGTGCAATCAGACCATAAGACAGACCAAACTGAAGTACTATCTTTATTCTTCAATGTTGAGTGTCATTAGGATCTAAAATTCAGTCCTTAACAGTTGAACAATTCATTCACACACAACAGAGCAAACTTAAATTGATGAAACATTTATTTCAGATATACTGGGATCCTTTACAACATCAGCAGAATAAAACTAACAAAAAATTTAACTAAAAATGAAATTAAAAACCTTCTTCCTACAATATGTTATTTTTTATATTTTTATAAAATATAAATGTATTGCAAATGTATTGATAAATGAAATGGAATAAAGTGCATATCTTTTCTCTGAAGTCAGCCTAAACAACAACAAAAAAACAGACATTGCATGTAACAATAAACCATTAAAAGCATGATATGACACAAAATCAATGCACTGTGAAAGTGATTAACCATGAAATTAGCAAACACCATATTAAATGAAAACCATTGTTATTAATCAGTACATCAATATACCACAGATGATTATTAAAGGGATGAAAAAACAATAAAACATTATTGTAAACCCACCCTTCATTTTGTGTGCAGAAATAGATGTAAAATGCACAAAAATATGGGTAAATAAAGAATATAGTTGTTTACTCTACAAGAGGAAATTCTTCAGTATTACATTCTGATAAAATCAACAAAAAAGAGTTTCATGTTCAGGGGTAAATCCACAAGACTTTGCATGTGGTTTTTCAGCCATACCTGGGACTTGCTCACTGACCAACTGGAATCATGTTTAACCAAATGCAAATAATAATAATAATAATAATTCTATCAATAATGGCAGCAGTTATTCATCAAATTATAGTCAAGCACACTTTCTAAATGTTAAAGAGCTATTTATTTCAGGTGCCTGGATTGTGGAGCAATGCTTATAGCCCCAGTAGATTACACCAGATCCAGGGATGTCTGCTGCATTCTTACAAGCCTGCAAGAGAAAAAATTGCAACATGCAAATTGTGTCTATAGTTTTAGGGGTTGTGTTTATTTGATTTGCATTATTCCTTCTGTGAATTTGGCAGAATGGCAACCCAGAGGGCACATGCAAATTCATTCTCACTGAATTATTGCTCTGAACCAACATAAAGTCTTCTCCATTTGCGATGAACATGTGGAAGATCCAGTGATTTTAAAGCTTTAAAAATGAAAACATGCAAAAATGAACATTGCTGAAAATGTACTCACCTTCAGGCCATCCTGAGAGTGAGTTTGGTTCTTCATCAGAACAGATTTGAAGAAATTTAGCATTATCAATGGATCCAAACAGCTGATGAAAGTATGACAATAACCTTGTGAATTGAAAAGCTACATGTTTAAAAAAACACATCCATCATTAAGACGTTATCAACTTTAAACCATTGTTTCCAGATAAAATTCCTCTACTTTCCAAGTCCCCTATCCATAATATGGCTTTCTCCAGTGAAAAAGTCATCTCATCTGAATCAGGAGAGAAATATGCACAGATCAAGTACGGTTTGCAAGTGAAAACAGTCTAAAACAGTCCTAAACAAATATAACAGGGGATTTTGATGTGGGAAGACAACTTTTTCACAAGAGGAAGCATTATTAGGGATTACGAACTCTTATTTTGTTAAAAAGTTAAAAAGCCTTCATGATGGATTTGTTTCTTACAAGCACAAATCTTTTTGGATGAAGAAACAAACTCATTTACAACTTGGATAGCCCGAGGGTGAGTATATTTTCAGCTCATTTGTTTTTTGTTGTTCTTTTTGTGAACTAACCTTTTCGTAACTTTTGCTCAGAGAGACAAAATAGATACTTTCGTCAGCAACGGACAAATGTGAGCCGCTTCACTTTTTACTACATTGTTCTTATAAACTGGGCAAATGTATTTGTGCTCCTTCACTTTGCTCTAATAAAATTCACATTTTGTCTCATATTATGTTACTACATGTCTCATACACAACAGAACAAGTGTTCACTTAAAAGATTTAGAGGACTGGCATGTTAAACCCTAAATTGTTTAGCCAAAGGATTGCACTCATGCTGGCTGGACCACATAAATATAGATACATTAAAAAAAAAAAAGAAAAAAAAGAAATCGCATATTCAAAGTATATATTTTTTTTACTACAAATCCCCCCCACACACACACACAAAACAGCACAGTAATAAAAATAAGACCTTTTTACTGCAGTTTTGGCCTCAGGCGTTTTTCTAAAAGCATCTCCTCTAAACATTCCGTAAGAACAGGATCCACTTTTGGATCCACTTTATTAGCAAACCAGTGGCCATAGTTTAGGAGCCATCTGAGCTCAGCAGCACCATAAATACATACAGCTCGTATACTGACTCCAGTGCATGGTGGGTAAAGGATCATTTCTAGATAAGACCACTTCACCAGACGGGTTTTACTTTTCAGTTCTGAGATCTCAGGATCAGAACTTGGCACTTCCCCTGGTACTCCAGACACACGAACCAGAGTTGCCCAGAAATGTTCATCAGGTGAGTATGTATCCTCAGACCAAGCCAAGAAATCACTGGCTATGGGACTCTGGTTAACAAAAACCACAAATTCCCTTGAGAGTGTAAAGTATGCGCTGCCCACAAACATGGCTATGTTGTGAGGAGGTGGAGATTTCATCTCAGAAGTGGCGACAGGTGAGCTGTAGTACTCTGAATTACTGTCTTTCAGTAAATGATGATAAGTCCAACGCCATTGTTTTCCTCCTGGCCACTTGCTTTCCACCATGTTCCTGCCTTTCAGCTCTTTTAGATCCGACACCAGCTCAGCGCTTGTCCGCAGTGGAAAGTCCTGACCACACAGGTTGATCACATACTTCCACTTGACCTCAGAATCTAGGAGGTCAGACAGACAATTAAGATCTGCTTTGAGTCGTGAGAAGCCTGCGTACTGCACCCTTTCCAGCTTTGAGGCAATGAAGACGTTGGGGATGCAGCGGGCCAGACCTTTCATTGCTGAAATAAAGTCATCTGAGGACTTCAGATCGTAATGTATGCAGTATATGTTATGTGGCATATAAATGGCCCTTAGCATCCTCTCCACAAGAGCCGCATCCTGGTGAACAACCAAAGAATATGCAAGGGGAAATTCACGCTCAAACTCAGAGCCTTGAATCCCATCATAACCTTGTGACACAAATTGATCACAGTCAGAGGTGGAATTCACAACAGCCTCATCGGTTTGCCCTACGTAGCTTTTTTGCTTGCGAATGGCTAAAGTTTTGCCCAGTTCCACTGGTTCCATTTCATATATCGCTGTGCAATTAATGCCATATTGTTCTGTCAGCCGCAGGCTCTCAGACAGTCCTGTTTCCTGTCCTCCTTTTACTATTGATACTGTGATTGTGAAGCAACATATAAGAAGTGCCAGGGACACAGCTATATATATCACATTTCTCAGTTTAAGGCGGAGCCACAATATGCTCATTCTGTAGGGAGAAATGAAAGCTCATGTTAGTAATGTAATGTGTACTGTATGAATTTGATGGTGAGTAGGAAGTCCAACCATACCTTTGCGATGCTTTGAGGCATTGGCACTATCCTTTGAATGAACATGAACATGAGTTTGGTTAGCATGAGCAGAAAATTGTCATAAAAATAGACAAAATGTTAAAACTTTGGTCTAAACTGAAGCTTCGGCTTTTCAAATATTTCATAATGATTGAAGAATATTTTGAATATCCAAATATATATACATATATATATACATACTTTGTCTAGATTGGTTTTTAGTCTGTGCAAAAAACATACTGTATTTAACAGTACACTGTTAATTGTTAATAACAGTATTAACAAAAGCATACTGTAAGTAACTGTATTTCTTATTCATAGAACTTGCATATTTTTGTGTCAATCGAATTCCAGCAATATTGAAACCACGGGATGAGAACCAGAAGTGACATTTCACCAACTTTACAGGAGAGCCAAAACAAAAATTTACCAGTTTGATCTGACTTTGTGTACTGATTTCAATTGTTTATAATACAAATTTGTACACTCATGGATGACAGTAGCCTACTTTTGCCAGTAAAGAGAGCTCATTAAGAGCTTCCATTTGATGTATTTATCTCCATTTCACCAAAAATGTCACTTTGAACCCTTCTGGTTCTCACCCCTTGCCATGTTTTCATCAAAAGGACGTGAATGTGTAAAGAACAACAACAATAGATTAACAATCGCAAACTGTTCCTAATTTATAACAAGTAGGCTATGTTATGATGTAATGTTTTTTAATGTAAGTTTTTTAAATTAGCCTACCGCACTATTATAACCTGAAAGTATAGTCCATGTTGGATTGTTCTGATAACGTTGCATAGCCTACTTCTTCCAGAAATGAAACTTCTGTCATCTTTCTTCGCAAACCAGCCGCAGTTCAGAAAAACACGGTCAAGCCAGCCGCGATTGAAATTATGGTGCGCGCGTGTAACTATACTTACGGTAATTGTAGGAGAATTGAGAATTGAGATGTAATGACATTTTTCGTTATTTTTTTCTGTTTGTTTTATGTACATCTGCGTAATATTCGTGTCCCATACTATATGCACACCACATATGAAACCATTTCACTGCAGCGTTTTCAAGATATGGGACATTATTCAATGTAGAGGGGTATAAAGACCCCATTTCTAATAAGCCGTTCATTTCTTGTACTTATTAGAAATGGGGTCTTTATACCCCTCTAAATGTAATAATGTCCCATATCTAAAAAATGCTGCAGTGAAATGGTTTCATACGTGGTGTGCATATAGTATGGGACGTCCCATATAAGAACTGACCATTCATTTCTTGTATTTATTAGAAATGGGGTATGTATAATCCTCTAAATGTAATAATGTCCCATATCTAAAAAATGCTGCAGTAAAATGGTTTCATATGAGGTGTGCATATAGTATGGGACGTCCTGTTGAAAAACTGCCCATTAATTTCTTGTACTTATTATAAACGGGGTCGTAATACCCCTCTAAATCAATTAATGTCCCATATCTCCTTTTCTACGAATCTTGCAATGAAATGCAGGTAGAAGAATATAGTAGACCTAATACAGATACAAAGACAGCAATAAATAACACGAATATTACGCAGATGTACATAAAACAAATAGAAAAAATAACGAAAAAATGTCATTACATCTCAATTCTGGGCGTCTAGAATGAAAAGTGCTTTGAATGCGCGTTCCCTCTGTGTTGGCCCTGCTTGACCGCGGTCTTTCTTCAAACCCAGTACGACTTTCATTCTTCCGTCGAACCAAAACGAGTCATAATTCACCGAAAACTCTGTATGGGCTACATTTGATCGAATTCGGACTCTCGAGTCAAATTTTAAAAAATGCAATCGGAGAACATAGAAAACTTTTGTAATGATTAATGATTAAACTATTCTAGGCTACTTGAGTTTAATTTTTTTTTTTTTTTGCACATTAATGTAGCCTGTATCATAATCATACATTTCTTAAATTAAATGTTATTATTTACGCATTTCTACTTTCAAACGTGTAAACAAATAGATATAGGCTATAACTAGCCTACACCACTTAGTGAAACCTACCTAGTTAGGCTTACATGGACGTCATCCCCGAACATAGAAATCTGGAGATTTTAGGGTAACTGATAAAAAATTAAATGTCAATTCCGCATCGAAAGATGACAAACCTAACAATGGATTGACATAAATCTAAGAAAAAGACAGTGCAGCCCCAGGGGGAAAAGTATCCAAGCGGACCAAATCTACTCTGTGCTGTGCTGACATCTCACACACGGCCTCCCCTTTCCAAATCTATATAAAACACAGCGCTAAATGCACATGGACACTCCCTTAAAAAACGTAGTTCAGAATAGCTTTGCTGTATGAGAACATTGTTACTGTAAGGCAACTGCTATTATTTTAGTTTGACGTTTTCCCCAAATGTATGCATTTACTAGGCTACTATCTCCTGTAATATCAACAGCCTCAGTACCAGGGTCAACTGAGAATTAATGGGTTATATTGTCTGCACTGATCATTTCTATTCTTTTTACTGGTGATGGCAAGATGGTATTTGAGTGGGATCAGTATGTTCATAATGTAAGAGCCATAGTGAACATAAAACCCAACTGGGCTAGAATATACATTTCACAGCACATGCTTTATTACATAATATTTGCTTCAGCCTTATTTAAAAACGTACAGGTCTTGCATTGCACTAAGTTTGGGTTTTACAATACTGTCAATGTAACTTGATCATTCCTGGGCCGAGTCAATTTTGATAAGTATGTACATTTGCGCCATCTGGTGGCTAAATAAATATACTGGCGAATTTAATCAATTTCTAAGTTTAAAAGAAATATAAATGAAATTAAAACAAATTTATTTTAATTAACAAAAATTTAATATGTATATATATATATATATAGTGAAAGTGACATATAGCCAAGTATGGTGACCCATACTCGAAATTCGTGCTCTGCATTTAACCCATCCAAAGTGCACACACACAGCAGTGAACACACACACACCGTGAACACACACCCGGAGCAGTGGGCAGCCATTTATGTTGCGGCGCCCGGGGAGCAGTTGGGGGTTCGGTGCCTTGCTCAAGGGCACCTCAGTCGTGGTATTGAGGGTGGAGAGAGCGCTGGACATTCACTCCCCCCACCTACAATCCCTGCCGGCCCGAGACTCAAACCAGCAACCTTTGGATTACGAGTCCGACTCTTTAACCATTAGGCCACGACTTCCCTTTATATATATATATATATATATATATATAAAAATATATATATATTTTTTTTTTTTTTGGTGCACAGTAAACATTGCACAGTGCACAGTAAACATTGTAGTTTTAAAACAATTTCTCTCTTGTTTTGGGCAAAATTGGTGAACATACCTATAACTAATAAAAAGACACTGAACAATTAAAACAAAATACCAAAATAAAGCCTTTATTGTAGGAACTGCTGCAAATGGTTACATCGTGCTGGCAGTATAGGTTCACTCACAATGGGTGTGAGAACAGAACAAAATGCAGAACATAGAAAAAAAAAATTCACAGAATAAGAAAACAATTATATATATAATTTGGTTGGAAATGCAGACCTAATGTGTTTGCTGGAAAGGATTTTTCTTTGGACACAGGCTGTTGCATCATCTTGGTGTCACTTTCTCTTTTGGAAATCCCGTATGAGGGCATCCAGCTGTTAAAGCCAAAACGTTAGTCAAGTTTTAGAGAAATATTCACAATATCCTGTCATGATCAGCTTATGTAATCACTAAGCTATTTGCTGATGAAAAAAAAAAAAAAATCAAGCCAAAACAACACCTGTACCCACCAGTATTGTCTTCAGAATGTTTCTTCCCTGGGGTCTCAGGTAGCTGCATTTTCCTGCCTCGCAGAGTTTAATTTCCTCTGAAACCTGATTTGAAAGTAAAATAGAAAGCAACATGATGGCTTAAAGCACATCAAAATAAACATTTCCGTAAACAAAGGCTTATAAACATTTAAAAACAGTACAGAACCTCATCAACATAAGACACATGACAATAATACAATAATAATACAATACACATGATTTAAACAGCATAACCTAAATGACAGTATAAAGACATATATATTGTTACAAACAATTTCTATTTTAAATAAATGCTTTG